>NW_024870758.1:23046950-24423433 GCF_019054845.1 Dipodomys spectabilis
GTTTTTGCTATCCAGGGTCTTTTATTGTTCCATATGAATTTTTGGATTGTTCCTTCTATTTCCTTAAAGAATGAGTTTGGAATGAAATACTAACATATTATATAGTAATTTGATTGTCATTGATTGCAGCTAATCAATGACAATTTAAAATAATAAATACAATAGCTCTAATCATATTAGAAAAGATCTAAAAAATAAAAATTAGAAGGTATTATCTCTATCGTGTTGGTGATGGGTACTATACAAATAGAATAGGGAGTTATTTGGCAATATACCAAAATTCTTAACATTTATTACTATCATTTGAACCAGTGACAATTCTAAGGGTGGTGAAAGATGACTACAAAAGATGCATTTACAAGGATGCTTACAGGAAAAATATATATTTGGTGAAAAAACTGCAAATAAATTTAAAATGAGTAATAATAGAGGACTGGCAAAAGTAAATATTGGGAGATTCACATAATGGGAACTTTAAAAAAAAGATACTGCTACAGAATAAATCATGATAGACAAATAAAAGAGACTTACTTAAAGCATAATTGGAATCAACCAACCATTATAGTACGTATTGGTTGATAATCCCAGCATTGCGAGCCTGAGACAGGAGAATCCTGTGTTGGGGCCACACTGAGCTACATAATGAACTCTAGGCCAGTATGTCTCAAGATAGATAGATAGATAGATAGATAGATAGATAGATAGATAGATAGATAGATAGATAGATAGATAAACATTTGAAATCAAAACAGCTCCACCTTACAAGTAAAACACACAGTAGTAGTATTGGGCTATGAAAGACTGAAATGAATCTGGACCCACTAGTTATAAAGTATAACAGAGCAACTTACTTACATGGCAGAAAAGACTCAAAATTGAGAAAATTTCAATTTCTCAATATTGGTTTATATAATCTCACTTGAAATCCTAGAAGGTTTCTATGTGTTTGAAAGCTGGTAAGCTGATTTCAAATGTGTGTGAACATGCAAAGGACAGAGAATGCTCAAGAGAATCTTGATGAAGAAAGACTACAGGAACTGAGGTCCATATATTGTGATACATTATGAAGCTACAGTAAGTAAGACAGTGTGCTAATAGAGAATAGATGGGCAAATAGGCCAATGAACAACATAAAGAGATACGAAATAGATCTAACTTGTATGATCGCTTGATTTATGACAGAGCTGAGCCACACTGCTGTGCAATGTGGAAAAAAATAGTCTTCAATAAATAAATGATCCTGCAGCACTCAGACGCCCATATGGAAAAAGTGATTGTTGAATTCCTCCCTCCCAACTATCATAGAAATCATTTCTAGATGTATTAGGGATCTAAATTTGAAGAATTAAAAAAAATGAAGCTTTCAGGTTAAAACTAAGGAAACTTACTCATGATCCTGGAGTTGGCAAAGAGCTCTTTAAAATGGTATCATAAATATAAAGCAAGTTGGGAAATGAAATTAAAAAGTTCTGTTCAAGCAAATGTGCCATTAAGGGAGTGAGAAGGCAAACCAAAAAGTGAATCTATTTCATATATACATTTATCCCTTAAGACACAAATTATTAAGAAAAAGGAAGGCAACCCAATAAAAAAACAAGCATTAAAAACTAAACAGATACCTCAAAATAAAAGGATGCTTAAGTGGCAATAAATAAATGAAAGTATGTTCAACTTTACCCATTAAGAAAATCCAGGGGGGGCGGGGGTTGGGAATGGATGGGAAGGAGAAACAAAGGAGGAGGCAACAATGCTTAATAAGAAACGTATTCATTCTCTTGCCCATGTAATTGTAATCCCTCTGTACAGTATTTTCACAAAAAAAAAAAAAGAGCGAAAAAAAGAAAATCCAAGTTAAAGCCATGGTGTAATATCTTTCTCAATACATTAGGTTACTAAATGAAAATGGAAATGCCCATGTTAGTAAAAAAAGTTGAGCCACCAGAACACTAACTAGTATACCCTTGATGAGAATGTTAGTATATCTTCTTCTGAAAAGTCACAGCAGTTCAGCCATTGTAACCAGCTATTCTATTCCTGCAGGTACCCAATAGAAATTTGTGTATGCAGTTGTTAGAAGACATGTGTAAGTATGCTCATAGTCACATTACTCCTAGTAGTATCAAATTGGAGACTGCCCAGAGGCTGTGGACTGATGGCAGTATCCCTCAAACTCTCTATGTTGAAACTTAAACCCCTATGCTATTAGTAGTTGTGTCCTCTTAAAAATTATTAAATTGCTAGGAGCTGGTGGCTCATTCCTGTAGTCCTAGCTACTCAAGAGGCTAAGATGTGAGAATCACAGTTTGAAGACAGGCAGGAAAATCCATGACACTCTTAATCTCCAATAAATCACCAGAAAGCTGGAAGTGGAACTGTGGCTCCAGTGATAGAGTACCTAGTCTTGAGCAAAAAAGCACAAGGACAGTGAGTTCAAGCTCCAGAATTGACATAAAAAAAACTAACTTTACAGAAGATTATTTAATGACATACAAATATAAAAATCTTCAGGAAAAACATAAAATAGAAATAAATTATATCATATAATCATATAAAAATCTTATTAATAAAAATGCTATATGTTTATATACAAGTGTGTACATGTATATTTAATGAGTACAAGCATATATGTATAAATGCAATTGAAATAATAAACAGAAATACAATTGATTTTTATTTTCTTCTCCTTATCCCTTTACCTACTATAAATTTTCAAAGAAAAACTCTCTTTTTTTATATACTAGATGAAAAATGTTTCCTTTTTAAAATGTAAAACTTTTTAATTTTTTGAAATAATCATTGGCTTACAGAAAAATTGCAAGTACAATATAAAATAATCTTCCATTTCACAGGAAGTTGTTGACTTAATTCTCTGTCATTCCTAAATATTGAACGGTATCTTCCTTAAAAATAAGAATACTTTCCTCTGTAGTCACAGATGACAATCAACAAAAGATTTAACATGGATAATAATGGCTATCAATGTATCCCAAGACATCATTTAAGTTCGGCCAATTGTTCCAATAATTCCTTGATATTAAAAGGCTCCTGTTCAGAATCAAGCATTGCATTTGGTTGTCATGTCTCTTTAGTCACCCTCAGCCTTGAATTGCTCTTCAGTCTGTCTTTGACTTTCATGATCTTGACACTCTGAAGATTACATGCCAGATTTTTTTTGGTAGACTGTCCTTCAAACTGGGCTTGCCTGGTGTTTCTTTCTGATTAGGAACAGGTTATGCATCTGGGGTAGTCGTATCACAGAAAAGATGATGTGCTCTTCTCACGGGACTGCCGGGTTTCCTTTTGCCTATTCTGGGGATGTTCCCTTAGAGTACTTAATTAAAGAAGTGTTGGTAATGTCTCCCACTAAAAAGTCACTGCTTGTTCCACTTGGAACTAGTATGTACTTTGTAGAGAAGCAGTTAATTACTCACCAAACACATAATTTATGTATTTGTAATCAATATAGATTCATTTTATTCAGTAGGCTACACACGGTTACTTTTTTATTTTTGACGCTCAAATTATGAGCACCCCCACCCCCAATCTCCTTTTATTCGCCATAGGTCAAACAAACATTCAGAAAAGTCATAGAGATCTCAGCATCCTTCCTGGAGTATGAGGTAGTCTTCCAAGGTCCCTGGAAAAGGGAAGAGAGCCTAATCTGTCATGATCTGTCCACACCTATCTGCCAAAATAAGGTTATCCTTAAAAAAAAAAAAAAGACAGTGCATTATTTTTCACTGTCCTGCTCCCTCCAAAAGTTCTAAAAGACAGACAGGATAGCCTGGCTTTTCATTCCTAATCTATCACCCTGTTCATACCAAATTGACTACATTATGTGCAGCAAAGATCAGCTTTCATTTCCCAATAGCTAGGATGTGAGTTATCCTATCTAAAAATTAATTACCAAGTACATCATTGGTGCACATTAGAGCATCCAGAATAGCTGCAATTAGCCCCATATTACAGGTGAGAAGGCTGAAGCTCACAGGAGTTGAGTAACCTGCTCAGGGAAGCACACTTCAGAATGGTGAGAGCAGGCTTTGGAAGGCACTGGCTTCACCCCATGCCAGTGATTTCTGACTCTCTACATTCCTCTTCCAAAACTCCCCAAGAAACATTTATGATTAATCATAAAATCTTTTCTATCCATGAAGGCAATTTTTACATTCATCCTTCTAGAACTTAATTTTTTAAATTAACACATGTATTTTTAACCAGGCGATACAGTTAAATATTCAGCCTCAAACACCAGTTCAGGTTGAACAGTTTTTCCCCATGCTCTCTCAACTCCCACACAGATGCTCCAGACTCCATAATCTTTAGAATTACCATCTGCTCAGAGATCCTAGTACAGGGAAGGAAAGGGGAATTCTTCTACCTGTAAATATTCTCTGACCCAACTGTTAACAAAAGTCAATGCCCAGGCTCATAAAGTCACCAAATCTTCCATTTGTTTTTCAAAGATTTACACACACACACACACACTCACATTCACACACACACACACACACACACACACACACACACACACACGCACACACATGCACACACTTCCAGGCTTCCTTTCCACATATCACCCTCTCCCTTATTCTCAGTAGTATTCAGCCTGTATACATCTTCATGCACCTGTAATTACCATCCATCTCCAGCTCTTACAATATACCCCATTGTTGTTCTAGTTTTTGACAGTCTTTGATAATCAATTCAAATCCATGACTATATTATAGCTATATAAAAAGTGTCCTTGCAGAGTTGAGGGAAGAAAATAAAGATAGGTATATGATTGCAGAGTTTTGAGTCCTGTTTAAATCTTTCCTTGTTTTGTTGTTGTCGTTTTATTGTTGTTGTTGTTTTATTGTTATTTGTGCTGATCCTGGGGCTTGAACTCAGAGACTCTGCACTGTCCCTGAGTTTCTTTTGCTCAAGGCTACTATTCTACCACTTGAGCCAAAGCTCGAATTCTTTTGTTTTTTGAGGGGGGGCACTAGTTTATTGGAGATAAGAGCTCACAGATTGTTCTTCCCCAGCCTGACTTTGAACCATGATCCTCATATCTCAGTCTCCTGAGTAGCTAGGATTACAGGCGTGAGCTATCAGTGCCTAGCTTGAAATCTTTCTTCAACACTTCCTGGCTTTCTGACAATGTAAATTCCACCCTTACCTTTTGCTTTGCTAGACACAGCTCAGGATCAGCTATTTTTTCAAGGAGTTTGAGTTCCTTAGAGATCAATGCTTAGAAGACAAGATCTAGCACTAGATGTGCTCATGGCTGTTGAGATGTCACTGATTCTTAGCCCACTGAATAGACAAAGTAAGGAAATATACAGATAGACCATATCTGTGACTGTACACTGATAACTCCCAGTTTCAATACAGCAGTGCAGAGCTCATTCTAGCTTTTTCCATTCTATATCTGTCATGCCTTTCTCTAAGAGTGAGAAATCTGGCTACCATGACCATTATATCAATTATTTCTTGAACTTCCTATACATATCCAACTACTCATTCCTAATTCAACCCCTCTTCTACATGTGTCTCCTTGGCACCATTTGGAACCCAATAACATATACCAGGTACCCTCCCAACCTCCACTCCCATTGGTTTCAATATTTCATCATAGATTACATTCCAAATTGATGAATTTCTGCCTTGTTCTGAAACCCCAGGCTGCCCTTGCTCCACCATGTAGACATGTCTCCCATCAATCCGAGTTTCAAAAGCCCACATCAGGCTCAGTGTGTTGATACCTTCTCACCTTGCCTGAGCACTGACCAGGCTACCTTCTACTGTGTGGTGCTACCCTACCTCACCTGAGTTCTAACACACACACCATCCCTATTCTGTATGGCCTTGGACACCAGGGTAGGGCAGCCATCCCAAGTAAGTGCTATGTAGAATTTCTACGTTGTGCACTGGGCCACCACATGAGGCCCAGCTTAAATGCCAGTTGTTTTGTTCCCTCACTAATGCATTTAGAATTGATTGTTGAAAGAGGAGCAAGAAGAGGAGAAGGAGGAGGGGGAGGAGGAAGGGGGGGGGAGGGAGGAAACTGGCTAGAGTAAACATTTTGTTGTTCCTAAACAATGCACCTCTACTTTTCATGATTATGGTTTAGTAGATTTCTATTTGGTATTTGAATTAATTGAGGGGAGTAAAGTCCCTGGAATAGGAAGCACTCACATTTTTTACTGTATTAAAAATAGGTGTTCATTAAATTAACCAGAACCATTGCTGTTTAAAATGATGATAAGTATGGTCAGTCAGTGACAGCAGTGGCAGGAATGGTCCCATTGTGCCTGTAACCGGGAAAATGTCATGGAAGTTAAAGAACATGAGCTCTGGAGCTAGTATGAACTCTAGAGCTAGCCTGCTGTGGGCAAAATTGGATTTGGATTTTGGCAAGTTCCTTAACTTCTTTATGTTTTCGTATTTTAAAATGAGGAGTCAAACACCTATCTGACAAACACAGGTCCCTAAGTTCAAACTTCACTAATGCAAAACAAAATGATGAGAATAGTTATAATTCCCAGCCTTATTGAAAGATTATAGCAAACAATACACAAAATTCTTAGAACTCGTCTGTTAGAATGGCTGGGGAGATTGGAGTTTTGAGTAGAAATGAGGACACCAACTTGAAGGGAGCGTGATGAGCAAGGTTTACTTTCTGCAGAAGAGTGTGCCATCTGCCAAAAAGCTGGTAAGCAAGCATGTAGAACAGGAAGGCTATCCCTTTTTATCCCTCACCCAGCAGGCCCTGCCCCTCTGCTAGGATTGGCTGAGCTCAGGTTCACAATCTGCTCAGGAAGCTAGTTTCAAGAATGTAGTCACATAAAGTGACCACTAAAGGACTTTGAATAAGATTAACAGTACCCAAGTAATCTCAAAAAGTCACGTTCTCTCCTATTTTCTTAATATTAGGTGTGTCTTAGTTCCCCTACTATTTTAGAGCAACCAGTTAAAACAAAACCTTATGTGTCAATAGTCCTTACTCATCCCAAAGACTTTTCTCATTCCCTTTCTTTACTTGCTGATTCTGTCCCAGCAGAATAATCATGAGGCAAGCAATATGCCAAAATAGTAACTTTCAAGCAACCCATTTTTATGGCTTATCTCACATTATCTGATGTCAAAAATCTCATTAAAACTGTTATTGGCAGCCAGGTACTGATTGCTCACACCTGTAATCCTGGCTACTCAGGATGCTAAGGTCTGAGCCCCAGCAGAAAAGTCTCCATGAAATTCTTACCTCCAATTAATCACTCAAAAACTGGAAGTGGCACTGTGGCTCAAGTGGTAGAGTGCTAGATTTAAACACAAATTGGCCAGGGACAGCACCCAGGCCCTGAGTTCAAGCCCTACAAATGATAAAATAATGTTATTGAATCATGCTGTAATCCTAGGTACTTAAGAAGTGACTATTGAAATTCCTACTCAAATCACATCCATCTCAAAAAGTAAACTAGGCGTAGTAGTTCATGTCTATAATCCCAGCTATGTAGGAGGCCAGAGGGAGGAGAATTTTGACCTGAGTCTGGCCCCAGGCAAAAAAGTGAGAACTTACCTAAAAAATAACTAAAGCAAAAAGGATGGTTGTTATACTCAAGTGGTGAAGCACCTGCCTACAAAACTGGAGATTTTGAGTTCAAATTCTGGTACCACAAAAAAAAAAAAAAAGCTAGTAATTCTTTGGAAATGGTTCAGACTTGTAATCCAGCTACTTGGGAGGCTGAGAGTGGAGAATCATGGCCCAAGGCCAGGTCAGGCCAAGACTCTACTAAAGCAAAACAAACATGAAAAGAGAAACACAGAATTGGAAGCATAGATCACACGGTAATGCACATGCCCAGGTAGTGTGAGACCCTGAGTTCAACCTTCATTACCACCAAAAATGTTGTTATTAATGTTATTAAAGAATAGCCATTGGTGCTTGTAATCACACTAATAAATGGATTATTAGGCAACTACCTGTGGCTTACATCTGTAATCCTAGCTACTCATGAAGCTAAGATCTGAGGATCATCCAGATGCTCAAACCTGAAGCCAGTCCAACCAGGAAAGACTGTGAGACCCTTATCTCCAATTAACCAGCAAAAAGCCTGAAGTGGAGAATGGGTCATTTAGTAGAGCAATAGCCTTGAAGGGAAAGCCTGAGAGACATCATCCAGACCCTGAGTACTAGCCTCCTCCCATAAAGGATTATTAAACTGAGGAGACAGTGTCACCCAGGTGATCATTTGGTATTAATGTCATTACAATCCCATGAGTGCAAAGAAATGGGCAGGAAAAGTGCCTGGATGGATTTTTGACCAAATATTTATACTTCCCCATAGTGATGTTTGAAAAAAATACAAACCTAATCAAATTCCAAGAGTAGCTACAAACCTTCCCTCAGCTGTTGGCAGTCTACTTGAAAAATTCTCTACAGAAGACCAAGCTTATCTATGTACTTCCATAGAAGACTTCTTTGACTAGAACTTAAACTGATTGCTGACTTTATTTGTAACTTCTGTTTCTCAGGATTCAAATTGTATTTCCACATAACTGCACACTCCTACAGCCCCAACTACTTAGGAAGCTGAGGCAGGAGGATGTCTTAGGCCAGAAGCCTGGGGCAGCCACAGCATAGCAAGAGCTTTTCTCGAGAAAAACAAATAATTTCCAGAGCATTTCTCATCTTCTCTGATTTAGCACAAACGTCTAAGTGAAATAGTAAAGATGAGATGGGCATTACAGTAGAGTGGTCAATGCTAATGTCAAAGTTGACTGGGGGAAGAGGGGAGTGGAGCAGTGGCTCAAGTGGTAGAGTGCTTGCCTTGAGCTGAAAGAGCTCAGGGACAGTACCCATGCCCAGAGTTCAAGCCCCACGACCAAAAGAAAAAAAAAAGTTGATGGAGGGGGGGACAGTGTAGCAGGCTTTGCTGTCACAAGGAACAAAAGCCTTCACTGATTCCAAAATAAGACATGAAAGACTATACTGATCAATGCCATGCCATGACAGTATCTGTCATTTCTTAGTACGCGATCAGAGGAAATTCAGGGTACCTGATGACTGAAGGTGTCCTGCTTTATAAAAGAAGTGATCTTAAGAACTTCTGTCCTATGTAAGTGTTGTTAGGGACCACCATACACATTAAAAAACTGCCTTTCATCCTTAAATGAAAATGTTTTAAAAGCAGAAGGAAGATTTCAAACAACTATGGCCACAAGGGGTAGTATGCAAGTAGTTACAAATATAACTGAAATATGATAGACGCTAGAAAGAAATCATCAGTGTAATTCCTTAGAAAGACAAAGACAAAACCAACAAAATAAGCACTAGGAAATGGGCACTTGCAATGGTGGGAGGCAAGGGCCAGAAGGGTAGAAGAATGAAGAGGAGAGAATGCAGTTAAGAATTCATTGTACATACTACAAAATTAAGAAAAGTAAGGGAAGGGATATGTCAAAGGGGAGTGATGATGTTGAAGGAGGTGACACTGATCAAGATGCATTGTATTCTTGAACTGCATTGTTAAGTGACAATTATATAAAGATAATTTTTAAATAGTAAAGCAACAAAGCTGGGCACTGGTGGCTCACGCCTGTAATCCTAGCTACTCAGGAGGCTGAGATCTGAGGATCATGGTTCAAAGCCAACCTGGGCAAGGAAAAGTCTGTGAGACTCTGATCTCCAATAAACCACTAGAAAACTGGAAGTGGCACTGTGGCTTAAGAGGTAGAACGTTCGCCTTAAGCTGAAGAGCCTGCGCCCAAGCCCAGAGTTTAAGCCCCATGTCCAACAATAATATTAATAATAATGCAACAGTGAAAAACAGTAGCTGTAGTTTACATAATACGGCAACTCGTACATTGTATGGCTCAACTTCTCCCCCATCAGAAAGCTGAAGGAGATTCTCTAGATCTGATAGATAGAAAGACCAAAAGTCTTACCAGGATACAAAGAATGGGAAAACTCAAGGCAAAAGTTCCTGGAGGGGAGTAAGACCCAGGGAAAGACTGGGAGAGAGAGGTCAGAATGAAGACAGTGATTCTGGGAAGGAATGGATTGCTACAAAATTAAGATGATAAGAAAGGAATGGTGGGCTGCAAATGAATTATATAGAGTATAAACCTTTAAACAATGTTGATAGCTAAACTTTTGTAAACAAAATTCCTCCTCCAAGATTTTACCTTTGACGCAATGGAAAGCTTGAAGCTAGTCTTTAACCCATAGAAAAAGTTCCAAGACACAGATCTTCACAGCTTTCTCAAACATGCTTCCTACTACAAGTTAAAGGAACAGGAAATGATGTTCATGAAGCCACATGAACAGGTGAGCAGGAATCCATGAGCTGTTTTATTCTAAGACCATAATAAAATTTGGTATCTTCTTTTTTCTTTTCATTTTTTTGTTCATTCTTTCTTTGACTCTTTCTTCCTTTCTGCCTTACTTCTTTCCTTCTTTCCTTTCTTTCTTTTGCATTCCTAAACCAATATTTTTTTTTTAATTTGCTTATTCTAGATTGCATGGAACTAAGAATCTTAGTAATTACTCAGATACGGTGAAATGTTTGGCAGAAAGTAATTTCCTGTTTGTAGAACCCCTTAACATCTCCACAGAGGACCATGGTTCTCCAGATCAGAAGTGGAAAGCCACTATCTCATGAAGTAGTTAACACTTGTCCTTCTGAGCATGCAGTAGTAGGGTGGTATGTGCATGGTTTCAGGGATGAATTTGCATGCACTTAATTTATTTCACAAATACTTCTTGTATTCTTACTATGAGATAGCTGCTCTATAAAGGCATGGTGGCTATAGCCTGGGTGATAAAGACAAGTTTCTAGCCCTCAAGACTACTCACCATTCATCACCGCCTGTGCACACTAGTAGTGAATTACAGAAGTCAAACTCTACAACTTTCTGATCATTGCTATTCTTTCCCAATAATGCAATAAATAATATATGTGATCAGTTGAGTGCTGATGGCTCATACCTATAATCCTAGCTATTTAGGAGTCTGAGATTCAGCGAACTGCAATTTGAAGCCACCCTCAGGGGTAGAAAAGTCCTTGAGACTCCGTCTCCCAATGACTAGCAAAAAGCTGGGCTGGGGCTGGGAAGGTGGCTCAGTGGTAGGGTGCTTGCCTCCCATGCATGAGGCCCTGGGTTCAATTCCTCAGTACCACAAAAGCAGAAAAAAGCCGAAAGTGGCCCTGCAGCTCAAGTGATAGAGTGCTAGCCTTGAGCTGAAGAGCTGAGGGACAGCGCCCAGGCCCAGAGTTCAGCCCCCATGACCGACCAAAAAAACAAAAAACAAAAAGCTGGGCTAGACATATGGCTCAAGTGATAGAACACTAGCCAAGCAAGCAAACCCCAAGCAAGTGCAGGGCCATGAGTTCAAATCCTGGTACCAGCATAACAAAATAAAACATGCTCAAAAGAAATATTTTACATTTACCATTTAATTAAAAGACCAATATTATTTGTAAAAAGCCTACATTATATTTTACAGTATTAATGTTTGAACTCAGGGCTATTTGAGCCATACTCCTAACCTAAAATGTGTTAGTGACACTAAAACATACTAGGTCAGCTTACAACTACTGTACAGTCTTAGAGAACATGTAGTCAAGTTGACGTAGGTGAATTATACCATTGCTACCAAAGTAATGTGACTCTCTTTTATACCATTGGTTATTCAAACTGTTTTGCCTCCAAAAAATTAGGCAAATGAGACTTTCTTTACTTCTATAAACATAAGTTTATTTCTAGCCTGCACTTCTTTTTTCCTAATCCCTTTTGTTATTTATGAATAAAATGATTCCAGGATTCCTGCATTAGAAACCTAGAACTTTCAAGGATAACAAATCTTTTAATATTATTATTATTATTGTGAAAATACTGTACAGAGGGGTTACAATTACATGGGCAAGATAACTAGTACATTTCTTATCAAGCATTGTTGCCTCCTCCTTTGTTTCCCCTTCCCAACCTATCCTCCCCCCACCCCCTACCCAATTCCCTCCCCCCCCCACCAAAGTTGTAAAGTTCGTTTTTGACATAATGACTTGTACATCTCATTGTTGCAATGGATCCACCTGTATCCCTATTTCAACGATTTGTTTTTTCCCTTCCCCTCCACAAATTATAACAACATCAAATACAGTGAAAGCAGGGGTTCAAGGATAACAAATCTTTAAGCAATGAAAGAACTGAGTGCTGAAATAAAATTTCTTGTGCATTACCATGACATGAGCTTGAAGTATTCTTGGTTAACTATCTTAAAGGATGAAGCTCGGGCTTGAGGACTATCTATGTAAATGGAGCTGAAATGATTTATCATACCCTTGAGATGGTGAATGCACAGAGATCAGTAAAATCATTCAGTAATTTAGTCCAGCCAGTGTTCTATGGTAATAAGAACTAAAAGAAATGGAGAGGACAAGACCTGGACTAGGAGCTGAGGATCTGGGCACAATTCAAAAGAGGATGATTTCCAAGTTTTCATTTAACTGGCACTGTTTCCCTTTTCTTGTGAGACACAAAGTGATGAGCTCACTAGACATATTTACATTACAGGGTCATAATCTGACCATCTACTCAGACATGAACCCACTTCCTGGGTCTGAGTCATCAGATATTTTGATGCCAGTTCTTCACCTGTAGTTTGAGGTTATACCTGGTAAGGTTTTTCTGCAGAGCACTCATTTTTCCTATATTAGTTCTTCCATTGTTGTTTCTTACTCATTCAGTATTTCCTGAGTATCCGCAATGCTGATGCAAGCATTACAAAGATGAAAGCAACACAGTCTCTGTCCTCAGTGCTCTAAATATGATCTCAATAAAATGTGTAAATATGATCACAATAAAATGTTGCTTCTATTACTATATTACTTCTATCTACTATCTCAGTGAAAAATAAGTCATTAAGATAAAGCTGCTGGGTAGATTCAGCTGTAGGTTTATAATTCTACTCCCTTGGGAGGCTGAGATCTAGAAAATCATAGTTCCAGGCCAGCCTAGGCAAAAAGTTTCTGTGATTTGATCTCTGTGCATATGTCTGCCATTCCAGGGGAAGCACAATGGCCAAGCATGATGGCGGTACTCAGCAGTCATCCCAGCTGTGAAACGAAGAAGAAATAGAACAACTGTAGTCTAGGCCAGCCTAGGTATGGAATGAGACCCTGCTTCAAAAACAACCCATGCAAAGGGGTAAGAGAACCACAGTTCTGTGGAATTAAAAATAAAAAGACATTTCTAATGTTTCTAGATAGCATGCATTGACATCAATCTGCATTTTAAATGGTCTCATTAATTTTAAATCTTGCATAAGACAACATTAGATTGCTTTTGCTACGGTTTTTGTCATCAATGACTCTGATGCCAAGTTTACTGCAGGTCATCGCACACAGTACAAACTGTGTGCCTGACCTCAATGCTGCCCAGCAAGTCCAGAAAGACTCATAGAGTCAGCTCTGGCTTATCCTTCCCACTTCTTGTGTTCAAGTTACAAGTATTATCTACAATACAGGATTCTTCGTAGGAACCCATTTAAGTCACACATCCAGCTTATGAAGGTAGTTTCAGTTCAATAAAAAGTAAATAAAATCTGTAAATCCTCTTAAAACTAGATGAAAGTAACTACAGCTTTCTATAATATCCTGAATATGGGTCAATATATGAAGGAAAAGGTGGAATAATGGGGAAAGTGAGTGAAGGTCCCAGGATGAACTTAAGCATTAAAGGTCAGAAAGGCTTACTGGATTGTTTTAGATGAGTAATAATTATAAGTAGAAAATCTAACACTGCCTGCACTGTCCCATACTTTACATTGAAGAACACTATAGTCTGCAGAGCTCACGATATTGGAGATACAGTGTGTTCTTTTTTTAAAATTTATTTATTTATTTTTTGCCAGTCCTGGGGCTTGAACTCAGGTCAGGGCCTAGGCACTGTCCCTAAGCTTCTTTTGCTCAAGGCTAGCACTCTACAACTTGAGCCACAGCATCACTTCTGGCTTTTAATGTTTATGTGGTACTGAATTGAACCCCAGGCTTCATGCATGTGAGGCAAGTACTCTACCACTAGGGCACATTACCAGCCACACAATGTGTTCTTGAAGCACATGGGCAGATGACCTAATTTTGTTTGGGGTAGAAGGTCAATGGGGGTGGGCAGGTGATGTGCAAGGTGAGTTTTGAATAGCAGTGGTTTCATCAGCTGTAGGGAGAGAGCACGCGCGTGCACACACACACACACACACACACACACACATACATACATACACATACATACACACACATGTCCAGAGAACACTACTGTATAGAGTACCATGGTACAAGCTACTAAATCTATGTGCCTGAACTGAAGGGAGCCAACAGGGCAGCCTTGAATAGAGACAGAGTGAAAAAAGGATAAAAAGAGAATTGACAGGAATGTGCTGGTTCCAAGAACACTGATGGCTTCACTACAGAAAAGGGCAGCCAAAATTAAATAGACGAGCTGACAAGAGCAGATCAGAGGTGGATAGATTTTTAAAGAGAAACTACTGAAGAACATGTCATAGTAAAAGACACTGCTGCAGACCAGCTTTCTTGAAAACAAAATAAATGGATCTAACCTTCAAGTATATTGCAGAGAGTAGACCAATTCACCGATAAAACCCTTTCTTAGTACCAGATAGCAAAGAGGTAGACAAATGGAATAATTACATGTCTTCATCCATTTTATGTTGCTGTAACTGAATTCTATATGCTAACTTATTTATGGGCAATAGAGGTTTCTTTAACATGTGATTCTAAAGGCCAGGAAGTTCAAGATCACAGTGCCAGCATGTACTAAGAACCTGATAAGTCTACTTTCCAAACATGCAAAGTGATGCATGAAATGGAGTAAACGTGCCAAAAAGCTACTCAAGCCATAACTACTAACTCATGAGTAGATTAATCTATCCATGAGAGAAGAGCCCTCATGGCTCAATTACCTCCCAAAGATACTTCATCTCAGCACTGCTACATTCGAGAACCATGCTTTCAACTCATTCAAACCAACGCACATAACAACTTTAATTTCAAAGGATCTGATTATGGTTGGTCTTTAATGGCTGAAGAAGTTTCTCAATGCCTAGACCCTGGTAGACTTTTTGTAGTCTTCTTAACTGTTTAATAACTACCAGAAATCTTATTTTACTTCTAAACCCTGGCCACCAGATTTGAGTGTATTCACAGAACGCAACTCCTAATAATTATGGGTTAATACATGTACACCTTCAAATGCTACTCTTGAATTCTTAGACATTTCAAATTTTTCAGGAAGATTGTTAATGAAAAGCCAAGAATTTCCACTGACCAGTAATGAGCGAATGAGCTGAGGACCTCAAATGGCAACTGAACCACAACGAAATGACAAAACATTTTTTTACTTCATTTCCAAAATGAAAGAAAAGGAAAAAAAATATTAAACTCTGAAAGAAGGAACAAGCAAATGCTGTAGAGCTTGGCATGGGAAACATTTAGAGAATTCTTGGGACAAAGCTGTCAACTAACTAACAGTACTGTACGAAAGTTTACCAGATGTCAGGGTATTCCTACCATTGAATCACCCTGAATTCTTCCAGCTTTCACTCTTCCTTGCACAGAAAAATACTGTGGAGAATCCCTACACTCCTTGGGAAAAGGAAAGACCAATGAAAAGTCTCCACGGAAAGGACTTCAAGTCAGCCTAGGCCCTTTCACTCTTTTTTTTTTTTTTGGTAAATCCTTGTGTGGGGTGTGTGTGTGTGTGTGTGTGTGTGTGTGTGTGTGTGTGTGTGTGTGTGTGTGTGTGTGTGTGTGTGTGCGTGTGCGCGCGTGTGCGCACGCGCGCGCGCGTGTGTGCATGTACCTGTGCTGGTCCTGGGTCTAGAACTCAGGGACTGGGCACTGTCCTTGAGAAGTTTTGTTCGAGGCTAGCACTCTACCACTTAGGCCACAGCTTCATTTCCAGCTTTTTGGTGGTTAACTGGAGATGAGTCTCATGGACTTTCCTGCCCAGGTTGGCTTCAAACCCCAATCCTCAGATCTTATCCTCCTGAATAGCTGGGATTACAAGAATAAGCCACTGAAGCCTGGCTGCCCATCTAATTCTTACTATATCCTGACAACTAATTTTTTTTCTTTCACCCCACACTAACAGCAAAACTCTGTTTGTTCTTCTTTGAAAATGAGTTATCTTATTATAAAAAATTCAAATAATACATAAGAAGTCTATCTTAATCCTAGCCCTGAGAGACAACCATTTGTGATTATTTCTTTGGCTTTGTTTCTCTTTAATTATTAATTGGGTCTGTTCCTTAATCAGAACAGAAACCATAAATTTTTTAAAGATTACATTTTCATTTTACAAGCATAAAATATGTCTTCAAAAAAATCCAGGTGCTGATGGCTCACCTTCATAAATCTAGCTACTCAAGAAGCAGATCTGAGGATCTCAATTGGAAACCAGCTCCCGAAGACAAATCAAAGAGACTCTTATCTCCAATTAACCAGCTACAATCAAGAATTGGAGTCATGGCTCAAGTGGTAGAGCGCCAGCTTTGACTGAAAAAGCTGATAGCTCAAATAATAATCCCCACACACAGAGAGAGAAGTTCCAAAATAACCACCCTTCATTCTTGTACCATAAATAGGTTAAAAGCATCAATGGTAATAGAACAGCTTTCCATACTTGAGAGTTCCAGGCGACAAGGTAAAGTGGCTAACTGTGCCTGAGATGCCTATGCCAGCTCCAACCATCTAATCCTGTAACCCTTACCACACACTGACCTCCTGCCTCCTACCTGCCATCCAGGAAAATTCCCATGACCTCAACTGGCTTTAAGAAGGTTGTAATCACATATCACGTTGATGTGTGAATGAACCAAGGAACTCCCCAGGAGTAGTAGTATAACACAAAAAAATATCTAAAGGCTAAAATTTCAGATAGGGTGATAAAGTAAAAAGGGAGAATTCCTGTTATTATACAGATCCCCACTGAAACAAAGAAAGCAAACTGGACAACATGCAGGGCCTGCACCAGGTGCCAGCAAGTTCTTCACAGAGCAAACATCACTGCACCATTACACTGTTTAGGCAGGGTAGAACTGAGCAAGAAGTTTCAGCCTCCAGACTGCCCCTCAATACAGAAATGTCTTTGGCAAGCTGTTATCCATATTTAGCCTCTCACATTTCTTTTCCTCAAGAGTTAAATAAGTACTATAGAGATTAAAATGAATAAAATAGCATACAAAAAAAACATATAAAAGCATGCAAAATAGACAGGTACTGGTGGCTTACATCCATAATCCTAGCTACTCAGGAAGCTGAGATCATAATTTGAAGCCAGCCCAAGTGGGAAAAGGTCACAAAACTTCATCTCTAAAATAACCTGCAAAAGAGTGGTCTGGAAGCAAAGTTAAACTGGTAGAGTGCCAGCCAAGCAAGCAAGCAAACAAGTGCAAGGCTCTAATTCAAACCTTAGTACCAGAAAAAAATATTACAGAGAGAGTGCACAAAACTTTTTCCACTAAAAGAGATAACAAACCAGGGCCAACTTGGTTTACTTTAACCTTCCCAGTGTTTTGTTTAGGTTTTTAATTTTTTAATGTGCATTATTAGCACAGAGTTACATAGTTCAATATTTTTTTTAAAAAAATGGGGGCATGAATTCAGGGTCTGGGCACTGTCCCTGAGCTTCAAGGCTAGCACTCTCCCTCTTAAGCCACAGAGCCACAGCACCACTTCTGGCTTTTTCTGTTTAGGTGGTACTGAGAAATCGAAACCAGGGCTTCATGAATGCTAGGCAAGCACTCTACCACTAAGCCACATCCCAGCTCTCCATCATTTTTAAGTTCATATTTTAAGAAGCACACATCCTTGCCGGGTGTTGGTAGCTCACAGATGTAATGCTAGCTACTCAGGAAGCTGAGATCTCAGAATCATGGTTTGAAGCCAACCTGGGCAGGAAAGTCCATGAGACTTATCACCAATTAACCACCAAAAAGCTGGAAGTGAAGCTGTGACTCAACTCGCATTGAGCAAAAAAAGCTCAGGGACAGCACCCAGGCCCTGTGTTCAACCCCCTGGACTGTCACACATACACACACAAAGCAGCATATTCTTTTTTGTATATATTTTATTGTAAAAATACTGTACAGAGGGGTTACAGTTACATGAGTAAGGTAATGAATGCGTTTCCTATCAAGCATTGTTACCCTCACATTTGTTTTTCCCCTACCATCCCTTCCCTCCCCACCTCCCCAACTCCTCCCTTCCCCCTACCCCAAAGTTGTAAAGTTCCTTTTCAACATAGTGTCAATCTGTATCCTTATTTAAGCATTTTATTTTGTCCCTTCCCCTCCCCAAATTAGAAAAATGTATATACAAGATGCAGGGCACCAGAATCAAATATAGTGGAAATGGATTATACCATGGGGGGAGGAACACACAAGAAACAAAAAAATCACATGGTGCATTATAAATACATTAAAAACAGTAGCAAGAAAGATAAAACCACTGTGTCCCTATCTGGGGGTTCATTTCACTTAGTATCATCTTATATGGCCATATGTACATAGCTTTGGACCTTTTCTGCTTGTCCTAGACATATACTAGTTATTGCAAATAAGGGAAACCATGGGGCCTATGTTTCTTTGGGCCTGGCTTATTTCACTTAATACAATTTTTCTAAGTCTTTCCATTTCCTAAAAAATGGGGTGGTGTCATTCTTTCTGATAGAGGCATAGAATTCATATATATATATATATATATATATATATACATACCACTTTTCTTGATCCATTCATCTACTGAGGGGCATCTGGGTTGGGTCCATATCTTAGCTAAGGTAAATAAAGCAGCATATTCTTTTATGAGAATGAAGTTGAATAGCAGCTGATTGGACATGCATCCTCCAATACCCACAGTCCCTCCTTGTCCTACAGAATGCCCTGAGGACAATAGGAGTTGTCACACTAACACCAGGGTTTTGCCAACTCCACTAACTTTTCATATAATATTTTATTTTATATAATAAAATATTATATTTCATATAATATTTATATATTCCAGAATATGTAGCAGTGTATTTCAGTTTTGAAGTCAGACACACCTGTCTTTAAACACTAATTCTCTATATCACTAGTTTTGTACCTCAGGCAAGTTACTTCACCTCAGCAATCTCTATGGCCTACACACACACACACATACACACACACACAAAACAGATTCATGTCAGGGAGCTGTTGAGGCATTTAAATAATATAATCTATATAGAAACCTTTTTCATACATGGTTGTAAAAGGAAATAAATGATGACTGAAGCATTGCTCTGACTAGTTCTACTAATGCAAAGACTACCAGAATTACTATTATTATTAAGGGTGAAAACATGTGTTGACCGTGCTCAATCATCATTCTGACTTCTCAAGCTAGAAACTGAAATTTATTTGGAAAGCTTCGAGGAGTTAGAGCATTTCAAAGTTGGGAGAGAATCAATTTCTATCTAGGGTTGACCAGGAGCATAGAAGGAGGCTCAGGAAGGAAAAGCCCCTCCTTCCCAAAGGCAGCAGGATGACCAACGACCAGATCCACACATAGCCCAGATCAAGTGAAGAAGGCAAGAATCAGGGGCTGGGAAGGTGGCTCAGTGGTAGAGCGCTTGCCCTGCATGCCTGAGGCCCTGGGTTCGCTTCTTCAGCACCACATAAGCAAAAAAGAAAAAAGCTGGAAATAGTGCTGTGGCTCAAGTGGTAGAGCGCTAGCCTTGAGCTGAAGAGCTGAGGGACAGTGCCCAGGCCCAGAGTTCAGGCCCCATGACCGGACCCCCCCCCAAAAATAAAGAAGGCAAAAATCAGTCTCAACATCCTCCTAAAAATGATGTCATAACAAAGCAACTTGGGCAAGAGAAGATAAGGTAGAAAACCCCAGAAGGAAAAGAACAAAGTACAAAAAAGAACAGAACTAAAGCACAAAGGAAATAAAATGTAAGCTGTGGCTTATATTACTTCACCTAGAGAATCATAACCAGATAGAAGAGAACATGGATCATAAACACAGTGAGAATCCACCTGGGTCACCACACAGTCTGAAATTACCTCTCAGAGCATCTACAGAGTGAAGAAAAACAACTGGACAGTGTGTTAATGCATCTACTCACTCTAAGGTGGGACCTATCACCAGAACAACCAACATCTATCTTTTACAAAGTCCTCTCACAATTATCACTTGGTCCCACATGAGCCATTTCAAGTGTAACTCTCTTACTTTGCAGAAAAAGGATGGAAAGATTATGCTAAATGTTAAAGGTACAAAGCCAGTTAAATGGTGATGGTTTCTCTATAACTTAATTCTTCTGACATTAAATACTCTGTGCTGTTCACTATACCAATTCAAAAATTGTACCTTGCTTTTCCTGGAATTTTAAGGTTTTTTTTTCTTTACAATTTTCCTTTCATACTTAAGGAAGTTTTGGATATTTTGTTGTTGTTATTGGAGGGGGAAGTATATGTTTTCCTTTTAATGCATATGTACCTTGTGGGATACAAGAGAAACATTCACGGAAAGGATACACAAAACTGGGTCCACATAGCTAAGAGGTCACTTCCCTTGGGGTATCACTAAAAGCCCCAACCCCAGATCAGGGAAACATCAATTTAAAGACTACTACCCCACCCAAACCAAAAGAACTGAGGCTTAAAAATGGGCTAACATTTCTGTAAGGCTTAATAACAATTTCATCCAAAGTATTTTTCTCTCAGTAAATATACTAATCTCTCATTATCATTCTGAAAATGAAGGCTTACAGTCAAGGAAAAAAACTCTTAAAAGTGGGGGGGAAAGTGCATCTAAAAGTAATACTCACTGCCAGAATTTAGGGCTTGCCTATTTAACTTTGCCAAGGTTTTTCCAGTTAATACTACGCTTTCAACACTGATTAAAGTAAAATGGACTATCTCAAACTAGAGAAATACTTTGTGTGTGTGTGCTTGGGGAGGGGGTATCATGTGATTTAGCTTTCAAAGATTTTTTTCCAGAGCTGAGAATAGAACATGTCTCTAAGGCTCCCAGTCTAGTGAACTAAACAATGTGGTTCTTCATTTCTAAATGGTCTGTTTTGAAATGAGCAAGTCTTAACACTTCATCAAGCTAACACAAAAAAGAAAAGAAACCATCTCTTAAGCCAAGGGAAAAGCTGGGACAGGCCTCAAGATGCAGAAGCTGAAGTCACCTGTAAAAGCTGCCAAGCTAAACTGTATCCATTGCTTCAATATTTTTTTAATCAAACAAAATGACCATAAATCATTTTTCCTCACCAAAAGCCTATGTTTCAAAAGCACAGAGACAAAATGTATGTCAAAAAATAATAATATAAAATAGAATCACAAGTGATGTTGAGATTTCATAAAAAAGAGAAGAGTCTAGCTGGTAAGATTGCTAAGACTGGATGCACATTCACCTAGATAACACATATATTACACACAATATGTATATACACCTTCTCTCCAAAAGTCAGCCAATGAGGGCAGGTACCTGTAACACATATGAAAAATCTCCTACATCAGCATTAGATTGCATAATTTAGAACTACTGACCTTTATACAAACTGAACAATCCAGCTGTTCACAACCCTGACAGAAAGCAGATTTTCCAAGGTAAAACAATAGACCACTGTCCCTAATGTGCCCCACATACTACACAATTAAAAATGGCATTTAGTACAAAATTTACAAAGCCATTGTAACATAACACTGCCAGGATTATTATCAAAAAAACACAAAGCACTGAAAGAATTTATTTATTTAGAAGATGGATGGGCTGAATAAATTTGAGGCCATCAAAATATCTCAGATTTCCCTGCTCCCCAAGCTGTTCTCAATCTAACTTGGAGGCTACAGATTGGTCCTCATGACACAGCAAACATACAATAGTGATTGTGTGGACCCAACAGACTTGAATTCAAGTCCTACTGAGAAGTAGCAGTTAGCCATTGAGCAATGGGAAAATGCATAAGCAAGCTAAAAGATAGTTAAACTCACAGGTATCTGTAGCCAGCTCTGTAGACCAGATCTAGGGATAGGAATTTCTCATAGGCAATCTTAGTAAGTACCCAAAATCCAAAGTCTGGGCTGGGAAGGTGGCTCAGTGGTAGAGCGCTTGCCTTGCATGCATGAGGCCCTGGGTTCAATTCCTCAGCACCACATAAGCAAAAAGAAAAAAGCCAGAAGTGGCGCTGTGGCTCAAGTGGTAGAGCACTAGCCTTGAGCTGAAGAGCTGAGGGACAGCGCCCAGGCCCAGAGTTCAGGCCCCACTACCGGACCCAAAAAAAAAAAAAAAAAACCAACAAAATCCAAAGTCTAATACTGTTGTTCTTACCGTAGACAAATTACTGTCATTACATTGAAAGTATATTTGCAACGGATACTTGAAAGTAGTTTTCAAGCCAGGTGCCAGTGGCTCACACATTTAATCCTAGCTATTCAGGAGGCTGAGATCTGAGGATCATGGTTAAAACCATCCTAAGCGGGAAAGTCTGTATGTCTCTTATCTCCAATAAACTACGCAGGAAAAGCCAAAAAGGCACTATGGCTCAAGTGGTAGAGTGCTAGCTTTGAACACAAAGAAGCTCAGGGACAGCAC
This sequence comes from Dipodomys spectabilis, assembly GCF_019054845.1. Lineage (NCBI taxonomy): Eukaryota > Metazoa > Chordata > Mammalia > Rodentia > Heteromyidae > Dipodomys > Dipodomys spectabilis. Next base: position 23,069,585 of record NW_024870758.1, read on the forward strand.
GCAGGGCCTGAGGGCAAGCCCTAGCACCAGCAAATAATAATAATAGTAATAAAGTTTTTATTGCCATGAATTAACAAAAAGCAGGGGAAAAAAGCTTGGCATGTCTGCTTCCATTTTGAGTGTGTGTCATTGGGCTAAGCGGTTGTCTCCACACTCATTTTGCAGTCACCTTGGGTTTCTGGACAAACAGACTGACAGATAACATCTTTATGACAAGGACTAAAACTACTCCCAAGGAACAGCAGAGCCTTGCAGGACAGATCACCCAAAACAAGGAAAATTTCTGGTAATGGCCAGGCTCCACCCTGGAGATGGAGACATGGGAACCAAACTGCTTCCCTCAAGCAGTAACAACTTCTCCAGGAAACCAAAAGAACTAGAACTGATATAATGACCAACCAGGACTCATCTGCAATTAGGACTCAAACTATGCATATTTTTGCCTCATGCCCCTAAATGTTCCTTTACATAAATCTTAACACTTAAGTCTCTACCCAGAACATGGATAAAGATGAACTGAAGTGTCATCTTCCCAAGGAATGTTTATGCCAAGAAATTTCTTTCCTTGCCATAGTTCTAACAAAATTTCCTATCACTTTCACTATGCTCACATCTTGCCTGAATTTTTCTCATGCTGGACAAAAGAATGAAAGATGGTTTACAGCGCTAAATTTCTAGTCACACTAGTACCTCAGTTACTATGTGCTTGACTTGGGGTAAACTATATGACCTCTCTTAGTATCCACTAGCCTTTATAATGTAGTGCAATACCACCAGTTGCCAAGTGGGAGAGTTGTGCTATATTCAGTGATAAAGTACAAATGTCATAAGCTCAACACAGTACCTTGTGTAGAGCAAATTACCATTAAAGATTAGCCCTGAAAATTATTGAGAAATCGAGCCAGTTACTTAGGAAGCTGACATCTGAAGATTGAGGTTTGAAGCCAGCCTGGGCAGGAAAGCCCATGAGACTCTTATTTACAATTAACCACCAAAAATGCTGAAAGTGAATCTGTGGCTCACCCTGAGTTCAAATCCTTGGACCAGCAGAAGGAAAGAAGGAAGGAAGGAAAAAAGGAAGGAAGGAAGGAAGGAAGGAAGGAAGGAAAGAAAGAGAAAGAAAGAAAAAAAGAAAGAAAGAAAGAAAGAAAGAAAGAAAGAAAGAAAGAAAGAAAGAAAGAAAGAAAGAAAGAAAGAGGGAGGGAGGGAAGAAGGAAGGAAGGAAGGAAGGAGGGAAGGAGGGAAGGAGGGAGGGAGGGAGGGAGGGAGGAAGGGAGAGAGGGAGAGAGGGAAGGAAGGAAGGAAGGAAGGAAGGAAGGAAGGAAGGAAGGAAGGAAGGAAGGAAGGAAGGAAGGAAGGAAAGAAGGAAGGAGGGAAGGAAGTCATTAAGAAATCTGATAGTAGCTGGGTGCCAGCTGTAATCTTAGCTACTCAGGAGGCTGAGATCTGAGGATCAGAGGATGTGAAGATTGCAGTTCAAAGCCAGCCCAGGCAGGAAACTCTGTGAGACTCTTATCTCCAATAAACCACCAGAAAATTGGAAGTGGTACTGTGGCTCAAGTGGTAGAGCACTAGCCTTGAGCTGAAAAGCTGAGGGACAGCACACAGGCCCAGATTTCAAGTGCCATGACTGACCAAAAAAAAGAAAGGAAGGAAGGAAGGAATTAAGGAAGGAAGGAAGGAAGGAAGGAAGGAAGGAAGGAAGGAAGGAAGGAAGGAAGGAAGGAAGGAAGGAAGGAGAGAGAGAGGGAGGGAGGGAGGGAGGGAGGGAGGGAGAGAGAGAGAGAGAGAGAGAGAGAGAAAGAAAGAAAGAAAGAAAGAAAGAAAGAAAGAAAGAAAGAAAGAAAGAAAGAAAGAAAAGAAAGAGAGAGAGAAATCTGATAGTGGCTTAGTTGTGGAGTGCTTGCCTAGGATGCATGAAGCCCTGGGTTTGATTCCACATAAACAGAAAAAGCTGGAAATGTGCTGTGGCTCAAGTGGTAGAGTGCTAGCTTTGAGCAAAAGAAGCTCAAAGATAGTACCCAGGCCCTGAGTTCAAGCCCCAGGACTGGCAAAAAACAAAACAAAAGAAATCTGATAATTAAGAGAAACCACAGACACAGACAGGTACAGTGGCTCAAACCAAGCCAGTAATGTTAGCTATTGAAGGGGATTGTGGGTTATGACTATCTAAAGCAAAATTGAAATTCAGGAGATTCCACTTCAACCAATAGCTGGGTAGATACAGCAGTGACCGCCTGTTATTCCAGCTACCACTAAGGAAGCACAATGCCTATGCACCTGTCATGCAATGGGTAAGCACATGTAAGAGGATTACTACCCCAGATGGTCCAGTCATAAAGCCAGACCTTACCATGAAACTAACCAATGTAAAAAGTGGGGTTGATGTGGTTCAAAAAGAGTGCCTACTTTATAAGCATGAGGTCCTGATTTTGATCTCTAGTATCACAAAAAAAAGAAGAACCACAAAGCCAGCCCAGGCAGGAAAGTCCTTGAGACTCTTATCTCCAATAAACCACCAGAAAACTGGAAGTGGTGCTGTGGCTCAAGTGGTTGAGTGTTGCCTTGAGCTGAAGAGCACAGGGATAACACCCAAGCCCAAAGTTCAAGCCCCACAACCAACAAAAAAAAAAAGGAAGAGGGCTGGGAAGGTGGCTCAGTGGTAAAGCACTTGCCTTGCATGCCTGAGGCCCTGGGTTTGATTCCTCAGCACCACATAAGCAAAAAGAAAAAAGCCGGAAGTGGCACTGTGGCTCAAGTGGTAGAGCGCTAGCCTTGAGCTGAAGAGCTGAAGGACAGCGCCCAGGCTCAGAGTTCAGGCCCCATGACCGGACCCAAAAGAAAATTAAAAAAAAAAAAAAAAAAAGGAAGAACCATAGAATTTGTCCAAGTGGATGATGTTTATGGTTGAATGAGGGACTGTATGAGGAAAGAATGGAAGATCACCCCAATTGGACTCTGTGCAGCAGTGTGTATGTGTGTGTGTGTGCACATGTGCAGGAGCATGCACACACACGCACATGCACACGCATGAACATGTGCCAGTACTAGAGCTTGAACTCAAGGCCTTGGTGTGATCCCTTAGCTTTTTTATTTAAGGCTTGTGCTCTACCACTTGATCCACAGCTCCATCTTTTTGGTGTTTGGTTAATTGAAGAGTCTCATTGACTTTTCTGCCTAGGCTAGCTTCAAATCATGATCTTCAGATCTTAGTCTCCTGAGTAATCAAGATTACAGGCATGAACCACCATGGCTCAGCTGCAGCATATTCTTGAATCTTGGGATGCTGGGAACTGGGAACAATGTTCCAGTACTAGCCAATATGAAACACAAAACTCTACTGGTAAATGACAGTGGCAAATTACCCCTGAAGTAGGAAAGGCTCAATTGACTAAAAAACTTATAATTTTCAGGCAGTTGATGATATGATCATATTGGAGGCAGCTGTTGGTATCAATTATTTTTAGCATTCTAAATTCAGAAAGATCAAACTCTTGCGATGTTACTTTACATGAGACTTTGAAGTTACAAGTCTTTAAAATCTGCATTTATCATAAAACATCCTTAACTTTTATTAGATCAGTTTATAATTTCCCCTGTGGTATCTTTAGCATAACTTTTATGTTAGAAATTAAACTAATTTATAAATTACAGTCCAGCAGTGGTGGTGCATATCTGTAATCCCAGCTACTTGGGAAGCAGAGATCAGGAAGATAATGGTTTGAGGCTAGCCTGGGCAAACATGACCTAATCCCAAAGAAAAAGCTTGGCATGGTGGTTCACAACTATAACCTAACAATTTTTAAATACTGCATGTTTGTAGAAGAAAAAAAATAAATTTCACTGAGAAATATTGAAAAAGTTAACAAGAAATTGCCACAAATGGTTCCATGGGGCTGGAAGAGACCAGAAGAGTATAACATTAAGACTTCTCCTTGGGTACAGCATACTAAATCAACTATTACACATTAAAAAATAGTTAACATAATTGCAAGATTGCTTATGTTAGGAAAATGAAAAGCCACACACTGCTTTTGAGCCTGTAAGCAATAAAACCAAACATAGTGAAAATAAAATGCTTCTGTATATACTCTTACAGCTGTAGACTTTATAAGTGATGGTGTAAAATGCTCACTACATCTAAGTGAAGCAAATGGGCCGGATCCAGGTAATTGAAGGCAATCCAGACTGACACGAGTAAAGACATGAACACAGCACATCTGATCAACAATAGCTTTCTTGCCCAGATTTTCAGAGAATGTGCAAAAGGAAACAGAAACAGAGTAAAAACTGTAGAAAATATTAGAAATATGTATAAAATATTTTCAGCTTAATTGTTTCCATGAACAAAATGTGTCAAATGTTTGGCTAATTAGCATTAAATATTTTTTTTAAAAAACCAATTGAATAAAATTGAATCGTGGCTTTAAAGTTTCCCCCAAACAACTTAACAACTTACCTTATTTACCCATATTTTGTTATAGGAGACACAACAGGAATTAATTATTAACACTAATTCCACTTTATGGATAGTACATTGTTTGCAACATGATAGTAAAAGCCATGTGGAAGAGTGTCTAGGATTCAGGAGTATGGGAAACATGTATACAGATTCCAAGTGTGTGTGTGCGTGTGTGTGTGTGTGTGTATGTGTGTGTGTGAGATAACTTCTGTAACTCTTTTTATGATTACTTGGGAAAATATAATCTAGTAATCTGTAACTGAGAGCCATGTGGCTCAAACATCAGCCTCATTCCTGACTACAAGTATGAATCTGTGTGAGGTTGCTGGTGAGACCAACATCTCTTTTATCTGTTCACGTGCATCTTTCCCAAACCTGCTTGCCTGTGACCACCTACCCAGACTCACATTTACTCAGAGCTGGATTACTATAAACAAAGCACAATAAGTAGAAGGCCTGAAAAGTACTTACACAGACTCAAGTGCTCTCTTTATCCTTCCTATTGTCTGAAGCTTAAAAGAAACTCAATTCTTAAAAAAAAAAAAAAAAAAAAAAGAGCTGTATTTATCAGATTTATATTAGCATAATAACACACCTGAGCCTATTAGCTTAGAGAGTGAAAAGGATTATTTTGCTCCCATTTCTTGAAGTTCCAATCCAACATCAGGTAACCCCATTGGAAGCTCTGGTGAAGATATGAGATGGTGAAGAGTGTGAAGAGGAGTAAATCACTCACAACAGGACTGGAAGCAGAAAGCTTAAGAGACCAGATCCGACAATCCACTTCAAGCCAGATCCCATGATTCCCTTCAAGAAGACACCCCTAATACCCTAAGGACTTCCCACAGGACTCTGAAAAAGTCCACAGCACCTCCCAATACCACAAATTTAGAGACTAAAGTAATAGCTGGACCAGTGGGAGAAAAGCCATCCAAACTTTAGTGAGGGCTATTATGTGAAGATGGCAACAAGGAAAAAAAAGTGTTATAATGCCAACTGGGCTGTGCTTACTAAGCCACATGCCCTAGTTTGGGGCAGGTCTGTTTCTAGTGCACACTTTTATGGGTAAAAGACCCAAGCCACAATGTATATAGGCATTATGAACTTTCTAATAATCTTCCAGGCATATTCAGGAAGTCATTATTCTTGAAGTGATAGTCAATAGGCAGATTCCATTTTCACAGAGAAACAAGACCCTTTTCATCTAAATTAATAACCTTGATTTCTTTCCTGGGCTTCTCTCCATCTCCCTTCTACTCTTTTCTTTTCTCCCCCACTCAATATTTCTTTCCCTTTGTATTCCTCTGACTTCACCTCTGAGACCTTGAAGAAAATAAGGTTCTTTCTGCCAAGGATTTTGATACAATCCTCAAATTTGAGTAGAAATGGTTCTCTCTGTAGCCATCTGCCACCCAAGCTGTTTGAATTTCTCCCTGAATTCTCATTTCTGAAAACAGGGAGGAACGAAAAGTTCATACTGCCTGCTTCCTTGGAAATTCACGCATTTGACCCTCATCTGCCTGAGGGCTCTGATTGCTGGCTTCCAATCTCCTCACCTGATCTTCCAGGCATACAGCAAGTCTATCAGGACTCTGTCTGCCTCAAGTAGCCTTCTTCCTCCAGTCCATGAACAAACTCAACTGTGTGCTTTTTTATAGATAGATTCCCACAAAAGTAGAATTGTATCAAAATATATGCAATTTTTACAAAATAGACATTATTTATAAAGAAATAAAATGGAGATATACACCCTATTTAACTAGAAAATCAGGCAACCAAACAAATTATTACTTTTTTGACAGTATGGCAGTATAGCAAGTGATAGGAAAAAAGAACTAAAGGAAGAATGTGTTAAGATACCAACATATAGAGCGTATTTAAAAATAAAGAGCGCCACCAAAAAAAAAAATGAAGAATAGATCTTAAACTGGCCCATGGCTAGAGTCTATCATCATATCTCCAAGTGTGTCAAAGCCTTGTAATTATATATGCAAAACTTTTGTGATAATTTTCCTGGTGGGAGATTACACAGATGTCATCAAGTTCTTAGAGGGAATCTATGAACCAAATAGGGTTAAAATATTGAAAAAGACACAGTGACTAAAAAGAATCTCACTCCACATAGCTAAAAAGATTGTCTAATATTTAGTGTACTTTAAATGTAATAGACTCTATGTATTAAAATGGCTCACTCATTGGTGGAATTGTATTATGGTTCCAAGTAAGGATTTCAAGTTCTACTCGAACCATTTCAGACTTGATTCAGAAATATGAAAGTATTAAGTGTTATTTAAAAACACTGACTAAGGCCCAAGGAAACATAGGTCCCATGGTTTCCCTTATTTGCAATAACTAGAATATGTCTGAGACAAGCAGAAAAGGTCAGGTAAGTTGATGTTAGGTGAAATGAACCCAAGATAAGGACTCAAATGTTTTTTCTTTCTTGCTATTGTTTCTAACATATTTATAAGATGATTTCTTTGTTGCTTTGTATGTCCCTCCCACACGGTAAAACCCCTGTTTTCACTGTATTTGATGTTGGTATAATTTGTGGAGGGGAGGGGAAAAAACAAATTGTTTAAGTAGGGATACAGGTGGACCCATCGCAACAATGAGATGTACAAGACGTTATGTCGAAAAACGAACTTTACAACTTTGGCACGGAAACAAAGGAGAAGGCAACAATGCTTGATAAGAAATGTACGCATTACCTTGCCTATGTAATTGTAACCCCTCTGTAAGGTATTTTTTCAATAATAAAAAGAAAGAAAGAAAAGCACTGGCTAATAAAAGCTGTAAACATTTAAGGTATATAATCGTGGTTTGATATTGCATAAAACATTAACTAATCATCATAGGCAAGCTAATTAACATGTACTCAACCTTAAATAACTATTTTCTATATCCTCCTTTAGCCTCACATAACCATTTTTCACCATTTTATAGCAATAATACTTAAGATAGCTCTCTTTTTTTTTAGCAAATTTTGAATATACAATACAATATTGTTAACTGTAGTCACACTGTTGTTCATTAGCTCTCCAGAATTATTCTTCTTGCATATGAAAGCTTTATCCTGTGACTGACATCTCCCATTCTGTCTTCTCCTAGGTCTGGACAACTACCAGAGTTTGACTACTTTAAATTCTACAAAGAAATGAGATTTTTCTTTTTCCAGCCAGGCATGGTAGTACACACCTGTAATGCCAGCACTCAGGAATTTGAAGCAGGAAGATTATGAGTTTAAAGCCATATTGAAACCTGGGTCATAATGGTATCGTACTACACAAATAAGAGGGGTAAAAAGACAACAAAAAAATTTTTAAACATGTGAGATTCTCCAGTATTTGTCTTTCTGTATCAGGCTAATTTAGGTTAGTATAATATATTCTGTATTCATCCATTTAGTCACAAACACAATTTATCTTGTCTGTGTATGTGTCTATCTGTCTTTCTGTTCTGCATGCATGCATGCACGCACATGCATGCACAAAGTGAGGCTTACACTCAGAACTTGGGCCCTGTCCCTCAGACTTTCCTGCTGTAGCACTTGAGCCATAGCTCTACTTTTGGCTTTTTGGAAGTTACTTGGGAGACAAAATTCCCATGGGCTTTAGTAGCCAGGCAGGCTTTGAACTGCAATTCCCAAACCTCAGCCTCTTGAGTAGCTAGGATTACATGAGCCACTGATGCCCAGCTCTCTCTTGGATAATGAAAAATATTCCACTATATACCTATATTTCTATATTATCTTTCCTTTATCCATTGATGGATATTTACATTGGTCACAAATTCTGGCTCCTGTGAAGTGTTGCAATGACGGATTGCATTTACTTTAGAAATATACCCAGAATTGGGATTGCTCAGCATAGCTTTGTTTTTAATTTTCCATAAATCTCTATACCAAGTTATATTAACATCAACTATGTACAAAGGCTTCCTTTTGTTCCCATAGTTTGGACTTTCAGACTTTTTGAAAATAGTCTTCTAAAGGAGGTGACATCTTGTGATTTTTTGATTTACATTTTTCTGTTGAGTGATGTTGAGCCTTTCTCAAATACTTGGCAGTCATTTACTTGTCTTCTGTTGAGAAACATCTTTCAGGTCCTTTGTTCATTTTTAAATTGAATTAGTCTTTTGTTGTTTAAATGAGTTGCTCATATATTTTGGACATTAATGCCTTTTCAGACATATGGTTTACAAGTATTTTCTCTGTTTTATTACCTCTGCTGTTTTGTAGTGTTTTCCAGCATTAATTATTCGAGAGACAATCTTTTCCTCATTGTGTGTGCTATGAGTACCCTACTGAACAACAGTTATAGATGTGTAAAATTATGTCTGTGCTTTCTATGATGTTCAATGGTCTATGTGCCTGTTTTTAATTCCTGTTTTACACGGTCTCAGTTATTGTAGTTTTATAATGATATTGAAATGTGAGGTTTCCAAATTTCGTTAATGTCACTCAAGATTTCTTTGGCTATTGGGATCTTTTGTAGTTAGTTCCACATGAAATGTAGAAGTTTTCTATTGCTATTGTTCAAAAATCACTGGGATACTGGGGTGCTAATGGTTCATGCTTATTATCCTAGTTCTCAAGAACCTGAGATCCGAAGTTCATGACCTGTCCAGGAAGTCCAGGAGATTTCATCTCCAATTAATCAGCAAAATGGCCAACTGGAAACTTAACTCAAGCAATAGAGTGTCAACTTGAGCATAAAAATGAAGGGAGAGCTTGAGAGCTTCAGTGTTAGCCTCAAGATTGGTGCACACATGTGCACACATGCACACACACACACACACACACACAGCCATTGAGATTTTGATAGTGATTGCATTGAACAATGTAAGCCCAACCATTCCATGAACATAGTCTGTGATTTCTTTACTTTTTCAACAGTATTATACAATTTTCACTACACATTCTTTGTTTATTGTTGTGTATGTTATTATTTTGTTAGTGGTATAAATAGGATTGCTTTCTTAATTTTGTTTTTGGATAAGTCACTGTGTAGAGAAACATTATTGAGTTTAATTCTGCATTTTGCAACTTGACTGATTGGTTTTATCAGTGCTAACTTTTTTTGCTGTTCTTGAGTCTTCAGAGATTTCTACACATAGACTCTTGAGTTGCCAAGTTTCCTGAGAAATCCATTGTCAGTCTATGGAGATTATTTAAAATTTCAGAGTCTCTAGAAGTTAATAAGGAAATAAACTGAAAAGCCAGTTAAGTTCCCCTACTAAAGTCCAAATTCTAGATGTCAGTAACCAAGATTCCTTTTTTTGTTGTTTTTTCTCTGTCAGTCATGAGGCTTGAACTCTGGGCCTGGGCGCTGTCCCTCAGCTCTTCAGCTCAAGGCAAGCACTCTACCACTTGAGCCACAGCACTACTTCCAGTTTTCTGGTGGTTTAGTGGAGATAAGAGTCTCACAGACTTTCCTGCCCCAGCTGGCTTTGAACCTCGATCCTTAGATCTCAGCCTCCTGAGTAGCTAGAATTACAAACATGAGCCACTGGTGCCCTGCCTCTAAAATTCTTAGATAGATATACGAGGGGCTATCTTAATTTGCCTTCTCTGCATTTGTTGATGCTCCGCTTTGTCACCCACAGGTAAATCTATCATCTGAGCCATACCCCTAGTCTAGTTCTTTTGAGGGTAAATTGGAGTCTCCTGAACTTTTCTGCTGCTTTGGCTTCAAAACGCAATCCTCTGATCTCAGTCTACTAAATAGCTAGGTTTACAGGTATAATGAACTTCTAGGGCCCTACTAGCCTTGACTTTGATAGTGTAATGTTCTTTTTCATTTTCAACCTAAATGGATTGGATTCTGAAATCTGGATTTTCTCCCAAGATTTGAGGAGTTTTCCATCATTATTTCTTTTTTTTTCTTTTCTTTTTTTTTTTTTGCCAGTCATGGGGTATGAACTCTGGGCCTAGGCGCTGTCCCTCAGCTCTTCAGCTCAAGGCTAGCATTCTACCACTTGAGTTGCAGCGCCACTTCCACCTTTTTCTGCTTATGTGGTACTGAGGAATCAAACCCAGGGCCTCATACATGCAAGACAAGCACTCGACCACTGAGCCACCTTCCCAGCCCTCCATCATTATTTCTTAAACTATGATTTCTGCCATGTGTGTCTTTCTCTGTGTGATTCCCATAATTTAAATATTGGTTTACTAAAATGGACCTCTGTTAACTTTTGTGGAAGCCATGTCAGAAAAAAAAAAAAAGACATAATATGTAGTCCCTAAATTCTTGGTAAATTTGGTAATACCATATTTGTTACTAGAAATTCAGGGCAATTAAGCTGACCTGGATACTTGCATCTGGGAAGAGAATACTTCAAGCAAGAGGCAAATATAAGTAAAGGTGATAAATCTCATTAGAAAAGAAACATGGCAGAGAAAAAGAGCCTAAATATGCTATGGATGACACTACTACATAAGCCTAGCACAGCCATCTTGTGCTATTTTCCCAGTTACAAAGACTGGCCTTGGGTTAATTATGGAGAACTGGAGTTTTTGAAGATGGCTTTCTGTTTGGCTTGGTGGGTCTCCTTTCTAGTTCCTACAAAGTCGTGGTCAAAGATTTAGTGTCCCTTTCTTATTCCCTCATTCTTTTGTAAACCCCTGCTGTGACAACCTTGTCAGGCTAGTTTGGGTACAGTAGCTTAGCCTGCCAGCTGCAGCTCCATAGGCTTTATTTTCCTGATTGCCTGCCTCTCTACTAACTTTTGAGGCATTACTGGACTCTTAGTTCACTTTGTTTTCTCTGACTAGATAATTTGAAATGACATGTCTTTAGTTTCTCTGGTTTTTCCTTCTACTTGTTTGAATTAGCTGTTGAGGCTTTCTATTCTTTTTTATTTTTTCATCTTATTCTATTATTTTGGCACAGATTTGTTTGGGGCCAGTCATATGCATAACTCCAGCTATTTGGGAAGTGGAGGAGTACAGTTCAAGGGCAGCCCATGGAAAAAGTTAGTAGTTAGTTGCAACAAATAAATTGAGCATGGTAAAAGTATGGGGCAAAAATAAAAAATCCCAGCTGAAAAAAGTAACTGGCATTTGAAAGGGTAGAGGATATGGCTCAAATAAGAGTGCCTGCCTACCTAGCAGGCATGAGGCCATGAACTCAAAACTCCAGTCACACACATACACACACAGAAAATTTTATTTGTCATTTGTGAGGCTTGAACTCAGAGCCTGAGTACTGTTCCTGAGCTTTTGTGCTTAATGCAAGCACTCTACTACTTTAAACCACAGCTCCACTTCCATTTTTTAGGTGGTTAATTGGAGATAAGAGCATCATGGCCTTTCTTGAGGGGGTAGGGGGAAGGGTGTTCGCTTTGAATCAAGATCCTTAGATCTCAGTCTCCAGAGTAGTTAGGATTACAGGCATGAGCCACCAGTACCGGGCTCACACACAAAATTTGTTAGGTGTGCCTCATGACTGTTATCTCTATTAAATTCATTTTGCTCACTTATTGTATTTCTGATTTCACTGAGTTATCCATGTGTCCTCTTTACCTTGCTCTTCTTGTTTTTTGTTTGTTTTTTTTTTTGCCAGTCCTGGGGCCTAGACACTGTCCCTGAGTGTCTTTTGCTCAAGGCTAGCACTCTACCACTTGAGCCACACTGTCACTTCTGGCTTTTTCTGTCTATATAGTACAGAGGAATTGAATCCAGGGTTTCATACATGCTAGGCAAACACTCTACCACTAAGCCACATTCCTTGCTTACCTTGCTCATCTTAAAAAAAATAATTATTTAAAATTCTTTGCCAGACAATTAATGGATCACCATTTCTTTGGAGATGATTACTGGGAATTATTTTCCATTAGTGGTTTCATGTTTTGCCTATTTTTTGTCTTATTGTACTTGTGATCTCATATTAGTATCTGCATATTTGAAGTGGAATTTACCATTTCTGTAATTTAGTCTGGCTTTAGTGGGGAGAAAATTCCATGGACAAGTGCCTGTTAGGGTGGTGACTCGGCATAGGTACATAGCAGTGATTAGCCTGTGGGAGACAGAGGAGCACAGATTTGGAGCAGAAGCATGCAGTAGTATCAAGTCTTGAGAAAGTAGAGTGGCTCCAGCTCTAAGGTTCACAGAGGCAGCCTCAGCTCTGGAGGACATAGTAATGTGAGCTTTGTGTAGCTCTGTCAGCTGGAGTTTCAGGGCTCTTTGGTGGCAAAAGTTGCCAGGGCCTATAATGGTAAAGCTGCTAGGTTCTCTCTATTTTTCTCCATAAGGGAAAAATTGGAGCCAAGATCCCCTTTGGTGATGAGCTGTGATAGACTAAGGGAATGGGACAATGCACATAAAATGCTTCTAATATTTCCCTATCCTCAGTATTTGTGCTACCTAGGGTGTTGTAGTTTTGTCAGTGTACCCTGATGCTTTCCTGAATGATTTTCATTTCTGCATAGTAAATCATTGTTTTTGTGAGGGACAAGGGTTCAGACATCCTAGTTCACCATCTTGCAGACATCTCCCATAAAGACATTCATAAAGCATTGTTTCTTGTACTTCTCTTATACAGTAATCTAATGAAGTAATCCCACTTGAGAGGAATTATACCTTATTTGTTACTTCTTTATTATTATTTTAATTGTACATGTTTATGTCTTAGTGTGACAATTTGATATATGTATGCAAAGTGTAATGATCAGAGTAGAATTTAGAGGTAGTACATCAAACCTGAAGATCTGAAACTACTGCAGGACAGAGTAGGAGAGACACTTGAACTTATAGGCACAGGAAGGAACTTCCTGAACAGAGTCCCAGGCTCACAACAAATTAGAGAGAGAATCGACAAATGGGACTACCTTAAGATAAAAAGTTTCTGCACAGCTAAAGCTATAGCAACCAAGCTAGAAAGACAACCAATTGGGAAAAAATATTTACCAGCAGTATATCAGACAAGGGGTTAATATCCAGTACATACAGGGAACTCAAAAAACTAATCCCTCCCAAACCTAACAAACCAATTACTAAATGGGCAAGGGAACTAAAGAGAGACTTCTCATAAGAAGAGATAAAAATGGCAAAGAAACACATGAGGAAATGTTCACCATTCCTGGTTGTGAAGGAAATGCAAATAAAGACAACTCTGAGATACCACCTTACCCCAGTCAGAATGGCCCACATCCTCAAGTTAGCCAACAACAAATACTGGAGGGGATACAGAGAAAGAGGAACCCTGTTGCACTGCTGGTGGGAATGTACACTTATACAACCACTTTGGAAAGCAGTCTGGAGGGTCCTCAGAAAGCTAAATATTGACCTCCCTTATGACCCAGTCATACCACTTCTAGGTATCTATCCTGAACAACAGGAACCAGTATACAAGGACACATGGACCTCCACGTTTATTGCAGCACTGGTCACAATAGCCAGGATATGGAAGCAACCCAGATGTCCCACCACAGATGAATGGATCCAAAAATTGTGGTATCTATACACAATGGAATATTATGCTGCCATTAGAAATGACAAAATAATGGCATTTGCAGGGAAATGGATGGAGCTAGAAGGAATCATGTTGAGCGAGGTAAGCCAAGAGCAAAGAGACAAACGGTACATGGTCTCCCTGATAAGTGGATGTTAAATCCAAAATGTTAGGTGATACGACAAAATTAACAAGACAAGAAATGAAGGACTTCCACTCATCTGGTCGAATCACTACTAAATAACCCCACGCTGCTGATCACATGTATGGTATATATGTGCACACCAGAGGGGAACCAGGAAGACGACACAGAACTAGAGGGAATCAGGGAAAAACATACAACAGTGGGACCCATCAGCTACACTGGACATTGATCAAAATGAACTAAGCTACTCAATGGCAGCAATGGGAGGGAGGGAACAAGTGGGAAAGAAGGAACAGCTGATGCTATGCAAAACAAAAGGAATGTACATATCACCCAATGTGGAAGAAATAACTGTATTGCAAAGCTCATAGAACTCATAAATGTTATAGACCATGATAGACAATTTGCTCCAGGAAAGTTAGAATGTGTTTGTGACTTTAACTAAGCTTCACTATCCCACAATACTGTGAAATTTGGGAAATTATGTAACCACTTAATCACAATAAAAAAAATTGAAGAAAAAAAAAGAATTTAGAGGTAGTGATAAAAGATTCCTGGGCCTCACACTCAGAAATAAATAATCAGAATTTTGAAGGAAGAAGTGTAGAGACCTTTTTAATTTTTAAGAGAAGTACCTTGGATTATTCTTATGAATAGAAAGAACATCATGGAAATTCTCCTATGTTCTTACTGATATTCTTGCCTATCATACAAAAACAGGCTTAAAAATAAGGAAAATAGGGGCTGGAAATGATGAAACACACCTGTTTTTCCAGTACTCAGGAACCTAGACAAGAAGATTCCAAGTTCAAGGCCAGGCTGGGCTGCATATATAAACCTTGTCTCAAAAAAGAAAAAAAAGAAAGACTTTAGAAAAACTATCATCTATTTAAAGTTAGATTCATTTATTTGTGAAACTTTAATACAAGTCCTGGATATTATTAGAGTTAACAAATTTTGCCATTATAGCAATACAATAATTACTATAGTTTTACATTTCGTATGTAGCCATATAAAAAGACTTTACTACCCAAACAATTTTCCCACATCAGTTACCAGAATACATTTACTAAAAATATTTGAGGAAAATGCACTTGAGTCGAGGAATTTAATAAGTTGTTATGCCTATAATATTAAGAAATTGTTCAAGGAATCTTCACATAAAAAATAAAATGTTAAAAGAAGCATCAGGGGGTCAAGTAGACTCTCACAAGCATATTATTCCATTAAAATAATAGTCTTTGCCTAAAAGACATGTTTTTTTAAACATATTACAATCATCCTGAGAGATTATTTATAATGGTCACTTTATTGTGCTAGTTTTCTCCACAGTGCCATTTTAATAAAATCACTCTGGGAGGAAATCTCTTTTTAATTTGAAGTATTTAATTTTTAAAATTAATTAAGGTAAAGCTATAATCAACTCAATTTCACAAATGTTTGTTTAGTATCTATTAGAAGTCTGGTTCTAGGTTAGCAGCTGGGCATAAAATGATACTTAAGATCTGGCCAGATTTGGCCTTGGGGGCTATAGTTTTTCTAATGCTGAACTAAATATTACCTAAGGGGTAATTTAATCCTTCAAGATATTAATCATATGTGATTTATTCAGAATATTTAGAATAGAAATACTGCAAAGCACATATACTAAGATGCTAGGAAATTTTAAAAGAATTACAGAAAAAAATGAGCTCAGGAGAATCAAAGCTGTTAAAGGACAATGAAGTTTTATTTAGATAGAAAAGTAGTTCATTAATAAAGGTCCAAATCTGGAGAGAATCTTTAAAAACTTTTAAAGAATTTGTGCAGTAACAAGGATAATGATTTTATACTATGAAATAATCTACTTGTATACAAAATCACCCTTAATGTTAACTTGCTTTTAAAAATGTTGATGTGTCTGGGTGCCAGTAGCTCATTCTTATAATTCTAGCTACTTCAGAAGGCTGAGATCTGAGAATTACAGTTCAAAGCCAGCCTGGGAAGACAAATCCAAGAGACCCTTACCTCTAGGAAAAAGCTAAAAGTGGAGATATGGCTCAAGCAGTAGAATGTCAGCCATAAGCAGTAAGAAAGCAGGAAGTCCTGAGTTCTGAGTTCAAAGCCCAGTACAAAAACAAACAAACAAAAACCACCTAAAATATTTAAATATGCACAAAAAGCTAAAATATGCAAATAAGTCATAATCATTTTTCAAGATTGAAAATGTAACAAAGTAAAAAAGTAATATCTGTACAGATGCTATCCAACCAAATATATATATATATATATATATATATATATATATATATATATATATATACACACATATATATATATTTTTTTTCTTTTTTGTCAGTCATGGGGCTTGAACTCTGGGCCTGGGCACTGTCCCTCAGCTCTTCAGCTCAAGGTTAGCGCTCTACCACTTGAGCCACAGAGCCACTTCCAGTTTTCTGGTGGTTAATTGGAGATAAGAGTATCATGGCCTTTCCTGCCTGGACTGGCTTTGAACCACAATCCTCAGATCTCAGCCTCCTGAGTAGCTACGATTACAGGCATGAGTCACCCATGCCCAGCAATAAATAATTTTTATAAAGACAATTCAGCCTTGTTATATAGAACAGATAATAGGATAGTTTGAGCAAAAGGAACTTAAGGATACCACTCAGGACCAAAAAAAAAAAAAAAAATTCAATAGAACTAGATTCCAATAAATGCCAAGATAACAGTCTAACTAACTAATCTAACAGGCTTCAATGACAAGCTTTTAATATTTGGAAACAAGTATCAAAATAATTCTATTTCAAAAGAACTGAAAAATCAAAATGGCTAAGAATAAAGTGATAAAACAGTGCTATGGACATTTAATTACTTTGGAAAGGTTATATTAAAATGAGTAATATAAGTTTAATTAAACTAATTTTTTTCAAAATTATCCAAGATTGAATTTGATGTCATGAGCTTGATTCAGCAGTGTACATACTAAAATTGAATTTGATGTCATAAACTGCAAGGGAAAAACTGATAAAGATATCTCTCAAATTTTGTGTGGTATAAAGAGAAATTAACTTAAGAAGATGAAGCAGATTTTGGAGTTTCATAAATCCTATCTCTGTTATTTACTAACTATGATTTAAAGCAATTTAATTCCTCTCGGCCTTACCCTTTTTTGATAATTGGCTTATAAACATACATATTTATGGAGTGTCATACAATATTTTGGTATTAGTACACATTATGGAGTATTCAAATCTGGGGGAAAATATCCAAGTCTCCAAACATTTAACATTTCTTTCTGATGAAGGCAAATATAACTCTTCCAGCCATTTTTCAAATATGCATTATCATTATCTTTGCTCACCATAATATATCATAGAACACAAATATATATTTCTCCTACCTAAGAGTAACAAGTCATTCACCAACCCTTCAAGATTTCTTCCTCTCTCCTACTCTCAATTCTACTAACAACTCTTCTATTCTTAACTTCTGTGAGGTTGAGTTTTCTAAAAACTTCACGAATGAATAAGATCAGGAGGTGCTTTTCTTTCTGTATTTATCTTACTTCACACAGAAACCTCAAAATTTTCACAATGACTCCAAGTACATATGTAGAGGGATAGTTGTCAGAACTACTCTACAAGCTCATATTCCTCATTAGAAATGAGATATATTCTCCTTTGAAAAAGTGCATAATCTATTCAGTGCAAAGTGAAAATGTTTTGAAAGATTAAATTGTTCATGCCTATAATCCTAACTACTCAGGAGGCTAAGATCTGAAGATCATAGTTCCTGCCAGCCTAGGCAGGAATGTCTGTGAAAATCTTACCTCCAACTAATCACCAGAAAACCACAAGTGGAAATGTGTCTCAAGTGATAGAGCACTCACCTTGAGCTGAAGACCTCAAGGACAGAGTTCAAGCCCCACAAGGGACAATAACAACTATATATATTTGTAATAACTAGTATATGTCTGGGACAAGAAGAAAAGGTCAGATAAGATGATGCTAAGTGAAATGAACCCCAAGATAGGGACACAAGTAGTTTTTTCTTGCTTGCTATTGTTTCTAACCTATTTATAAGGTATCATGTGATTTTTTTTGTTGCTTTATATGTCCCTCCTCCACAATATAACCCGTTTTCACTGTATTTGATATTGGTATAATTTGGGGAGGGGAAGGGAAAAAACAAATTGTTTAAATAGGGATACAGACTGACCCATTGCAACAATGAGATGTGCAAGATACTATGTTAAAAAAATGAACTTTACAATTTAGGTGGGATGGGGGAGAGGTAGCTGAGGAGGTGGGAGGGAAGGGATGGTAGGAGAAAAACAGGAGGAGGCAACAATTCAGGATAAGAAATATACTCATTACCTTGTTCATGTAACTGTAACCCCTTTGTACAATATTTTCACAATAAAAAACTTAATTAAAAAAATATATATATCCAGGTGCTGGTGGCTCCCATCTATAATCTATTCAGGAAGCTGAGATCTGAAGATCGCAGTTCAAAGCCACCCTAGGCAGGAAAATTCCATGAGACTCTTATCTCCAATAAACCACCAGAAAACTAGAAGTGGCACTGTGGCTCAAGTGGTAGAGCACTCACCTTGAGCTGAAGAGCTGAGGGACAGTGCCCAGGCCCAGAGTTCAAGCCCCAGGACCAACTAAAAAAGAAAAAGAAAAAAAGTAGTTGCACAAAGGAATTATCCTTCCACAAATCAGTTTATAAGTACATATACACAGACACACATGCATATATACATACATATAGTATATATATACATAAATGTATATACATACATATAGTATATATATACATATATATAGATATAGATATAGATATAGATATAGTGATGCCCCAGGCTAAGGATATGAATCTGATTTCTACTGGGGGATAGAGCACTGACATATTCCATTTTGTATAATTTATGGAAAATCTTATTTAAAAAGGGAAAGACTTCCTAGAAGAGGTGACATAAGTTGAAATCTATTTTTTTAAAAACATAGCAGTTAATCTGGAGAAGAACATAATTTGGAGAAGTAAGAAAGGATACTCCAAATAGAATTTTATATGCTGAAGTTTGCTGGCAAGAAAAAAGAGGGTATCTTTCAAAAACATAAGTAAATCAGAATGGCTGAGCAAAGTCAGAGGTACTGGGATGAGAAAATAGCTAAGAGAGATAGGAGAGGGCCAAACTCTGTGGGGTATTTTAGGCCTTGTTTAGGATTAGGGGCTTTATCCTAAAATCAATGAGACTCTATTGAGGATTTCAGGAAGAGAGTAATGTGCACAGATCTGCACTTTGGAAAACTACTTTTGTCTGGAGTATTGAGAGCAGATTTAGGTAGTATTAGAGTGGATATAAAGAAGCAACTTAACAGACTATTATAGTGAATCTGGTAAGAGATTATATCTAACTTGGACTGTTCCAGTGACAATGGTGAGAAATGGAGGAGTCAGAAGATTTTAAGAGGTAAATACAGGATGTACTGAAGAGGAGAATCTATGAACAAGCAGAGTCAGGTATCTCAGAGGAGTAAGAGAAAAGAAACTATCCAAGACCATCTCTGAGTCTCTGAATAGCACAACTAGATTGGGCAAAAGTATATTCATGAAAAATAAAACACTGGAAGTGTGCTCATTGTGAGGTAAGGCATCATGACAAGTGAGAAAGTCACTATTATTTCTTTTTGAAAATTTTTATTTTATTGTGAAGGTGATGTACAGAGGGGTTAAAGTTACCTAAGAATGGTAATGAGTCCATTTCTTGTCAGTGTTACCCCCTCCCTCATTTTCTCCCGCCTTTCTACCCCCAATTTAAGACCCCTGCCCCCCCCAAGTTGTAAAGTTCACTTCCAACATAGTGTCTAGTGAGTGTTGCTGTTATAGTGGTTCACCCTTTGTCTTTTGTCTCACTGTTTTGTTATTCTCCTTCCTTTCTCTAAATCAGAAAACTGTATATACAAGACACAGGGTACTAAAATAAAAAACAGTGACTACAAGGGATAAATCAAAGGAGAAAAAATAAATAACTTCACACAATACATTAAAAATAAATAAATAAACCTCATTTCCATTTCTTGGAGTTCATTTTGATTAGAATCATTTTATATGGTCATATGTACATAACTATTAAGCTATGATGATCCTCTGCTAGGACTATCCTACATATATATTAATTATTACAATTGAGGAAAACCATGGAGTATATGTTTCTTTGATTCTGAGTTGGCCTAGAGACATTTCCTACATCTAAACATGTTGGAGAGGTCTAGGTTGGGGGTACAAGTTTGATTTGTTGATTTTAACGTTACAGGGGTGGTGGTGGTGTCATTTTTGTTGGTCATGGGGCTTGAACTCTTGACCAGGGTGCTGTTGCTGAGCTTCTTGTGCTCAAGAGGAGTGCTCTACCACTTGAGCCCCAGTACCACTTCTGGTTTTTTGAATAGTTTTATTGGAGATAAAAGTCTTAGTGAATTTCCTTGCCTGGGCTGGGTTCCAACTGCAATCCTCAGATCTCAGCCTCCTGAGTAGCTAGGATTACAGGCATGAGCCACTGGCATCTGGCAACAGGGGTTGTTTTAATGTTACATTCTCAGAAAAAGAATATGTCTTTAAAGTAAAAAAAAAAAAAAAACCTAGAACTAAGCCTTGAAAAATACCAAGACACAAGTGCCAAATAAAGGATGATGAGATAAAAGGAGTCCTGAAAGAATGGCAAATAAACAAGAAGAAAACCCAGATCACATTGATATTCCAGAATTCAGTGGAAAAAATATTTTGAAAAAGCAGCCAAGAATATCTAATACTCAAGTACATACACACAAAAAACATATATATGCTTGTGAAATGCTTTTCTGAGGTAGCAGGTCCTCACTACTTGAGCCACTCTGTCAATCCGAAAGGCGAATCATTTTTAACAAGTTGAAGAATAGACATTGATCTGAAAAAATAAATGGTTGGTAAGCCTTGCCTCACACCATCCATACAAATTAGCACAGTTAAAACATTTATAAGACTTCTAGAAGAAACCAGGAAAAATTTCTTTCTTGTTAGTGTTTTGTGCCAGTCCTACTTGAAATAAGGGCCTGGGCGCTTTCCCTGAGATTCTTCTGCTCATGGCTAGCACTATACCACTTGAGAACAGTGCCAGTTCCAGCTTTTTCTGAGTAGTTTATAGGAGATACGAGTCTCACAGACTTTCCTGCCTGGGCTGGCTATGAACCACCATCCTCAGATCTCAACCTCCTGCATAGTAGACATGAGCTACCAGCTCATAATAATTTATTTATTATTGAGAGGTGAAAAACTATTTTCCAAGCAAGATCATAAGAGCATAAATCATAAAAGAAATAATTGATGAAACTTATTTAATCAAAATTAAAACTTTGGTTATACAAAAGGTACTGTTCTGAAATATAAAATGGTAATAATCCTCTATGTGAAAATATCTATGATACATAACATTTGATAAACCTTATATCTCAATAAGATAAACAGTCTGATTTTAAAAAGGATAAAGTATCTAAATAGATGCTTCACAATACCAGATACACCAACAGCCAGTAAGAATATAAGTAGTTCAACATCTTTATCACGGAAATACTGATTAAACCACAATGATAACACCAGGTACACATTAGAATAGCTAAAGCAGAAACATTAACAAGATCAAGTGCTGACAAGAATGTGGAACTAGTGGACTGAGTCCCATTGTTGAGGGGAGTGGATAGCCTGCTTGGAAAACCTTTTGGCAATACTTTAAGTAGGTATGCATAAACTGACTAGAAATTCCAAAAGAAACAAAATATACACCTCCACAAACACTTGTACATAAATATTCCTAGGTTACTCAGAATTATCAAACACTGAAACAACCCAAATACATACCAATTAGCAGATAAAGAAGGAAATACACGGAATGGACTAATATGAACATACAATGAACTAATATTGCAAATGTAAATAAACTAATGTTGCCATCATGTAACAATATGCATGAGTCTCTAGTATTAAACTGAGTGAAAGAAAGAAACCAAACACAAAAGAATGCATGTTATATGATTTCAATTAAGTGAAACTAAGCTGTATTGACAAAAATAAATAAATAAAAGAGATTTTTAAAAGATGGATATTTGCCTAGAAAGGGTTAGGGAAAGACTTGAAGGGATGAAAATTATTTTATTCATAGCTAGGCACTTGCAGCTTATGTATGTAATCCAAGCTACTCAGGAGGCTAAGATCTAAGGACCATCCTGGGCAGGAAAGTCCCTGAGACTGTTCTCTACAATTAACCACCAAAAAGTGGAAAGTAGCACTGACCTTGAGCAAAAGCTCAAAGATAGTGCCCAGGCTCTGCATTTAAGGCCCAAGATACTCTCTCTTATACACACACACACTTTCTTAAGTGACTTTCACACCAAAAATTTTAATATGACATAAACACAAAATTAAGCAGCTGTCAAAATAAGTACAGAGTATAATTGTTCTATACATACTAAGAGGTCTACTTACTTTACATATTTATTATGTTTCAATATGTTATCACTTTTCCTATTACATTTATGTTTAAAATAATAATTTATTGGTCATTTTCTTAAAAGACCAAAGTCTTTACTATATAACACCCAATGACTAAGAAATTCTATTTTCTACTTTTGTAGATATTTCTGTTTTTAATTTACATATATTATTTAAAATCAGAAAAAAGCACATGTGAATTATTTTTTGTCAATATTAATTTGTAGTATGATTTCTGTCTTAAAAGACTGATTATGTAGATTTAATACCTTCCATGTATATTAGGTATGTAAAATAATTCTGCAAATACTAAAGAGTTTTGGATTACTGGTGCAAACATTTTCATGTCCTCCCCCTCTTTCTTATGGCAATACTAGGGCTTAAACTTAGGGCCCCATATTCCTGCTTGGCTTTCTTGCTCATGGTTGGTATTCTACCATCTGAGCCATGTCTCTATCCTGGTATTTTGCTGGTTAATTTAATATGTAGTCTCAAGGGCTTTTTTTGTCCAGGCTGGCTTCTATTTCAATCCTCATCTCAGCTTCTTCTTTTTTTTTTGGGGGGGGGGGGGTCCGGTCATGGGACCTGAACTCGGCCTGGGCACTGTCCCTCAGCTCTTCAGCTCAAGGCTAGTGCTCTACCACGTGAGCCACAGCGCCACTTCCGGCTTTTTTCTTTTTGCTTATGGGGTGCTAAGGAATCAAACCCAGGGCCTCATGCATGCAAGGCAAGCACTCTACCACTGAGCCACCTTCCCATCCCCTCATCTCAGCTTCTTAAGAAGCTAGTCTTACAGGGGTAAGCCACTAGGACCTAGCCTAGTGTTTCAGTTTTTAAATTAATTTTTGCTGGCCCTGGGGCTCAAACCCTGGGCTTGGGCATGGTCTCTGAGCTCCTTTGTGCTCAAGACTAGCATTCTACTACTTGAGCCACAGCACCACTTCTGGCTTTTTCTGAGTAGTTTATTGGAGGTAAGAGTCTCATGGACTTTCCTGCCTATGCTGGCTTCAAACTTCAACCCTTAGATCTCAGACTCCTGAGTAGCTAAGATTGCAGACATGAGCCCTGGTACCTGGCTCTGTTGCCTTACTTTTGATGTGACATATTTCTTATGCTCACACTTTAGGGTATTAGCTATAAGGCTATTTCTTAAGCAACATAAATAAACACCCTCCTTTAAAAAACACATACACTGAAATATTAATACAGAAAGCAACATAAATAAACACCCTCCTTTAAAAAACACATACACTGAAATATTAATACAGAAAGTATGTTTTGCACCCAACTTAAAACTTGCTATTCAATTTAGCTGGCTTTTCCTAATAAAAAAGAATTACTACATCTTAACAACTTTCTTTGATACAGAATGAAAAAGAGCTTTACTATCAAAAAACAATGTGTGGTTAAAAGGTTGTATAGAAAATAAATAACTGGCTTTTGCTCACTAGTAGCTAAATCTATTTTGTGGTATGAAAGAGCTAAGAATGCATTGCTTTCCTTATATTATTAGTAAAGAAATGCTTTCATCAATTAGCATCCTTCAGTGAGAACAATTTTCCCATTGCTGCTTTTCAAATGAAATGAGACATGGATAGGGTGTGCAAAGGACAATTCTTGGATCTTTCTCTTCTATGTCTCAGAATATAAAAATAATAATTATGGCATGCCCATTTCAAAAACATGGTAAAAAAAAAAACAACAACAAAAGTTACGTTTTAAATAGAAAATTTACTTGGTGGGGAAAAGTTGCTGCAGGTAGCTGTCCCTTCAAATTAAGTAAGAGGAATATCAACCACAAATTTTGCCACTTTTCTATATCGTCATACTTTTACACCATAATAACATCCCAGAATAATAGCTAGGAGAGATATAACAGGAAGTAAAAAAATGTGTCTTTCTTAAAGGGCCAGGCAATAAGAGCACAGTTCCACTCACCCAGTGTACTACTGCTTCAGCTTTCTCTTCTTTTTCAGCCTGTGAGGAACTGAGTTCTATTTTATGAGATGATCCTAAGAGCATCACCTATCTTGTCTTATTTGATCTTTATAATAATGTTTGGATAACATTGTTCTCATTTTGCAAATGAGGAAGCTTAAGTCCAAGATCATACAGCTGCTGGGGGCAATGACCACAGGCAAACCCTGGCTCTAGTCTACAGCCCCCACACCTAGCATCCTCATTCCAGTCCATTACCTCCCCATCCACCCACTCAAGTGACCTGCCCCCTCCCTCTCAGCTGACAGGTCCTGAACTGGTACAATAGTTCCAGTTTTTGTTGTTGTTTTGTTAGTCTTGGGGCTTGAACTCAGGGCCTGGGTGCTGTCCCTGAGCTTTTTCCGCTCAAGGCTAAGGCTCTACCACTTTGAGCCACAGTACCACTTCGGGTTTTCTGGTGTTTAATTGGAGATGAGACTTTCATGGGGATGGAGTAGGGGGATTTGCTTAGGTTGGCTTTGAATCATGATCCTCAGACCTCATCCTCCTTGAGTGGCTAGAATAACAGGTGTGAGCCACCAGCTTGGCTTTTTTTTTTTTTTTTAAGTAAACAGTACCTCCCTCACTAAGCTAAGGTAAGAGCCTAGAGGCAAGGCAAGGAAGGCA
Organism: Dipodomys spectabilis; assembly: GCF_019054845.1. Classification (NCBI taxonomy): domain Eukaryota; kingdom Metazoa; phylum Chordata; class Mammalia; order Rodentia; family Heteromyidae; genus Dipodomys; species Dipodomys spectabilis. The sequence continues at coordinate 23,094,756 of NW_024870758.1, forward strand.
AGATTGAAGTGGGAGTAAAGGGAAAGGCATATACTGAACAAGGAAAAAGAGTGAAGTAATAATGCGTACAATGATAGCTTATTTTTAAGAATGGAAGGCAAAGGAGATGGTGAAAGTAGATTTGAGGTTAACAGCAAAGTGATAAACAGTGTGTTAAATTTCTTGGAAAAGATGATGACAGCAACATTTACAATGACATCATGCAGTAATTCATTTTATACACTAATTATTCTAGGCCCAGAAATTATTTTCATCTTACGAATCCATTTAAACATTGGTAAATATAGGGTCAAAAAGATTAAGTGCTGTGTAGGAGACAGAGAAAGCAAGTAGTCCAGGCAAGTTTAGAAGTCAGGTTTCTTGACTGAGCTCTAGGGAACACACTTTGAGAGCATGTGTGTGTGTGTGTGTGTGTGTGTGTGTGTGTGTATGTGTGTAAGTCCTCTCCTCTCCTTTACATTTATTGCTTAAGCCTGGCACAGCTCCACTTCCAGCTTTTTGTTGTTGCTGTTGATTGTGGGGCTTGAACTCTGGGCACTGTCCCTCAGCTCTTCAGCTCAAAGCAAGCACTCTATCACTTGAGCCACAGGGCCACTTCTGGTTTTCTGGTGGTTAATTGGAGATAAGAGTCTCATGGACTCTCCTGCCTGGGCTGGCTTTGAACTGTAATCCTCAGATCTCAGCTTCCTGAGTAGCTAGGATTACAGGTGTGAGTGCCAGTGCCCAGCACTTCCAGCTTTTTACTGGCTTGTTAGAAATAGAATTTTCAAGCTTTTGTCTGCCAAGGTTGTCTTCAAACCTCAATCTTTTGGCTCTCAGTTTCTGGTGTAGCTAAGATTACAGGTGTGAGCCATCAGCACCTGGCTTTGGGAGATTTTGAAAAAAAACTAGTGGCACTTAGTAGATTACAATTCCATTTCAAAGACATAAAAGTAACATAATGTACTCATATTAAAGACTGAATATAAAATACCTCACTCTATTGGCTTTTTAAAAGGTAAACTATGTGGCAGAGAAAACAGTGTGGACAGTTCCATTTAAGGGGGAGAATTCTTAGTATAATTGCATAATTGCTTTATGATTGGTGTAAAGTTTTTAAATTTACATTATTTTAGGCTTGTAAAGTTTAGTGGCACTTTTGCACATATACAGACAAACAGAGAAAGACAAAAACAGCATCCAAGAGACAGAGCAAGCAAGAGTAAGTAACAGAGAAAGGAAGCACAAACCTGGCCACCAGTGGCCCATGCCTGTAATTCTAGAGGCTGAGATCTGAGGATTGTAATTGGTAGCCATTCTAGGCAGGAAAGTCTCTGAAAGTCTCATCTCTAATAAACTATTCAGAAAAGGCCAGACGCGGCATTATGGCTTGAGTGGTAGTATGGTAGCCTTGAGCAGTAGAAGCTCAGGGATGACGCCCAGGCCCTTAGTTCAAGCCCTAGGAAGGTAGGAAGGATGGAAGGAAGGAAGGAAGGAAGGAAAGAAGGTAAGAAGGAAGGAAGGAAGGGGAGAGAGAAAGGAAAAGAAAAGGAAGCACAAACAGTGAAATCACTGAGTTATATACATTTCTTCTTTGTTACAGAAAACAGTAAGGTTGGATAGGGAGAGTCTTAGGCTAGAAGCTACTTGATTAGTTTTAATGTAATTTATAATATCTAATTTTTTGCAGCCCTGAAATTCTATAATTTTAAAAATTAATATTTAAAAATATATATAATTGAGGCACATTTGCCCAGAGGTTATGCTAAATATCTAAAATAAGTCTATAAGAAAACTATTTCTGATTACCCTTAAAACAGATGAAAATTAAAAGAAATTGGTAAAAATCTCATGTTTCTATTATATTTTGTTTGTTTTTGTTGTTGTGTAGATTCTATTATCTTTGGCACTTCAAATTATGTTAGCTAGTAAAAAAAATTTTACCTAATGTAAACTGATAGAAGAAAGAAAGAAAAAAATTTAGATGTAAAGGAGAAATAAGAAAGCCTTTCCTGAGATAAACTCAGAAGTACAGAGACATAACCCTACCAAAAAGTCCAGAAGTTTACATAGTTTACATTTTTTAAGTTAATAATTAATGTTTATGGAAGTGGAGAAGCACATGAAGCCTCTTTTCCATGAATGTGGGACAGAGGTAACGCAAAATAAGTTACTTCTCCATGGCTACATTGTAAATCATTGAAAACCCAGAACTTTAAAATTAAGATTTCTATTGACTTCATAAAATGCATTAATTTTGTGTGCATATATTTTGATACCTGTTGTCAACTTCCCTACTTTGTAGCAATAGCGTGGCTTTCTTTCTTTTGCATTAAAAAAAATTATGATGTATTCTCCAAAAGGCTACTTTCTACTGTTCAGGGATGGAGGCACACCTGACCAATCTCAGGTGGGGTTACGATAATGAACACCATCTCTGCTGATTATAGAATGTCAAAGGTGACTCGCTAGAGGCAAATGATGTAATTTCCTTGAAAAACAAGAAAAGAGCAAATGAGTAAGATTAGGATATAGTGCTCCAAAGACTTGGTTGAAATTCCTGGGAAATAAGAAAAACAAAAAAACAACAACAGTAACAGACAAATACCAAAAAATATAAACAGCTGAAAATGAACATTTTTCTCTAAACACATTCTACTGAAACTGTCATACACCTTCATTCACAGACATTTTTTAGCACATTTCCAAAATTACTTGTCATTTAAGTATATTTTATTAATATCATATAAATTATAAAACATAAAAAAGTAAAATTTCTTAAATTCAAGAAAAAGATATACAACATGACACATATAGCATTGAAAATCTAAATACATTTTAATGATCATCATGTGATGGAAAAGATTTTATTATTTTGAAAATCTTGGCATAATACAAAATAATAGAAGGACTTTACATCTAAGGTCAGTTTGTTTCCACACATGACTTAATGGATATAATAGTAACATAAGTACCAGAAAGAGATATAAAAGAGGCAGAATATTTGTTTCACTTCTCCAGTTAAGATGTTCAAATTTAATTCTATAACTAATTCTGCAAAGGTTATGGCTATTTTTCTATAGTACATTTCTAACTTCCCTGATATCAGTTTTTCTTTGCAATTTTTAAAAAAATGTTAAACAAATGAGATGTAAATCCAATCAAATGTGACTTGAAAAATTTCAATCATGAGATAAAATTGTTTTTAACAAATATTTTACTAGCCAGACACCAATGGCTCACATCTGAGGTTAAAATCTGAAGATCACAGTTTGAAACCAGGCTGAGCAGTTAAAGTCCACAATATTCTTATCTTCAATTAACCACAAAAACAAAAGCTAGAAGTGGAGTTGTGGCTCAAGTGGTAGAGTGCTAGATTTGCACACAAAAATTGCTCAAGAACAGCATCTGGGCCTGATTTCAAGCCCCTGTACCAGCGCACACACATGCACACGCACACATACACACACACACCTCTAAAAAAACTATAATAGTTTTAATAAGGTATAATTTGCATTCCATAGATTCATTACAAACAAATGAGTTTCTTTTTCAGGTATAGCATCATACAAACATTACCACCATCCAGTTTTAGGACATTTCCATTACTAGGAAACATTCAGGTAGAACCCCCCTGTATTCAACCCTCTCACGTCCACATACCCCCCAAAGTAATCACTAAATGACTTTCTACTTTTGTATTTATTTTCTTTTTGAGAGTTTCATATAAATCATATACAACATGTCTTCTTTGTGGCTAGCTTCTTCCCTCCTAGTGCTCCTTAATTTTTATTTTTTATTTTTGTCAGTCATGGAGCTTGAACTCTGAGCCTGGGCACTGTCCCTCAACTCTTCAGCTCAAGGCAAGAGCTCTACCACTTGAGCCACAATGCCACTTCCAGTTTTTCTGGTGGTTTCACGGCCTTTTCTGCCTGGGCTAGCTTTGAACATCAACCCTCAGATCTCAGCCTCCTGAGTAACTAGGATTACGGGCATGAGCCACCAACACCCAACTGGTGCTCCGTAAAATGGGGTATTATGTTGTAGATTGTCAGAGGTTCATAATGTGTATTTTCATCTACTATCAATTGATATATTTATCTGCCTATCTTTCTTTTTTTTTCATTTAAAGTTATCTTTATTTTTTTTCAAATTTTTTATTGTGATTAAGTGGTTACATAATTTCCCAAATTTCACAGTATTGTGGGATAGTGATACTCAGTTAAAGTCACAAACACAGCCTAACTTTCCTGGAGCAAATTGTCTATCACAGTCTATAACATTTATAAGTTCTATAAGCTTTGCAATACAGTTATTTCTTCCACAGTGGGTGGTATGTACATTCCTTTTGTTTTGCATAGCATCAGCTGTTCCCTCTTTCCCACTTGTTCCTTCCCTCCCATCACTGCCATTGAGTTGCTTAGTTCATTTTGATCAATGTCCAGTGCAGCTGATGGGTCCCGCTGTTGTATGTTTTTCCCTGCTTCCCTCTAGTAGTTCTGTGTCATCCTCCTGGTTTCCCTCTGGTGTGCACATATGTGATCAGCAGCATGGGATTATTTAGTAGTGATTCGACCAGATGAGTGGAAGTACTTTGTTTCTTAAGTCCTGTTAATTTTGTTGTATCACCTAACATTTTGGATTTAACATCCACTTATCAGGGAGACCATGTACTGTTTGTCTCTTTGCACTTGGCTTACCTCACTCAACATGATTTCTTCTATCTCCATCCATTTCCCTGCAAATGCCATTATTTTGTCATTTCTAATGGCAGCATAATATTCCATTGTGTATAGATACCACAATTTTTGGATCCATTCATCTGTGGTGGGACATCTGGGTTGCTTCCATATCCTGGCTATTGTGACCAGTGCTGCAATAAACGTGGAGGTCCATGTGTCCTTGTATACTGGTTCCTGATGTTCAGGATAGATGCTTAGAAGTGGTATGACTGGGTCATAAGGGAGGTCAATATTTAGCTTTCTGAGGACCCTCCAGACTGCTTTCCAAAGTGGTTGCATTAGTGTACATTCCCACCAGCATCTTTCTCCGCATCCCCTCCAGCATTTGTCGTTGGCTGATTTGAGGATGTGGGCCATTCTGACTGGGGTAAGGTGGTATCTCAGAGTTGTCTTTATTTGCATTTCCTTCACAACCAGGGATGGTGAACACTTCCTCATGTGTTTTCTTTGCCATTTTTATCTCTTCTTCTGAGAAGTCTCTCTTTAGTTCTCTTGCCCATTTAGTAATTGGTTTGTTAGGTTTGGGAGGAATTAGTTTCTTGAGTTCCCTGTATATCCCTTGTCTGATATATTGCTGGTAAATATTTTTTTCCCAATTAGTTGGTTGTCCTTCTAGCTTGGTTGCTATAGCTTTAGCTATGCAGAGCTGTTTATTTTAAGGTAGTCCCATTTGTTGCATCTCTGCAATTTGTTGTGACCCTGGGACTCTGCTCAGGAAGTTCCTGCCTGTGCCTATAAGTTCAAGGGTCTCTCCTACTCTGTCCTGCAGTAGTTTCAGAGATTCAGGTTTAATGTTAAGGTCTTTAATCCATTTTGAGTTGATGTTGGTGCATGGTGATAGGCTGGGGTCCACTTTTAGTCTTCTGCATGTGGCCACCCAGTTTTCCCAGCACCATTGGTTGAAGAGGCTGTGCTTCTTCCATTGTATGTCTTTGGCTCCTTTGTCGAATATCAGCTGGCTGTAGGCCTGTGGATTTATTTCTGGATCTTCTATTCTGTTCCATTGGTCTTCGGGTCTGTTTTGTGCCAGTACCATGCTGTCTTTGTTATTATGGCTCTATAGTAGAGTTTGAAGTTCGGCATGGATAGCCCTCCCATATTGTCTTTATTCCCTAGAATTGTTTTGGCTATTCTAGGTCTTTTGTTGTTCCATATGAATTTTTGGACTGTTTTCTGTATTTCAGAGATGTATATCATTGGGATTTTTATAGGAATTGCATTGAATTTGTATATTAATTTTGGCAGTATTGCCATTTTCACTATAGTAAGTCTGCCTATCCAAGAGCATGGTAGGTCTTTCCATTTCCTAGTGTCTTCTGTAATTTCTTTCTTTAACTTTTTATAGTTTTTATTAAATAGTTCTTTTACATCTTTGGTTAGGTTAATTCCTAAATATTTTATTTTGGGGGAGGTTATTGTGAATGGGGTTGCTCCCTTTATTTCCCTCTCTGTTTTTTCAGTGTACAAGAAGGTGAATGATTTTTGTGGGTTTACTTATCTTTCTATCTGCCTTTCTGTGTGTGTGTGTATGTGTGTGTGTGTGTGTGTGTGTGTGTCTGTCTGTCTGTCTGTCTGTCTGTCTGTCATGGGGCTTGAACTCTGGGCCTAGGCAGTGTCCCTCAGCTCTTCAGCTCAACGTTAGCGCTCTACCACTTGAGCCACAGTGCCACTTCCAGTTTTCTGGTGGTTTTTTTTATTGGAGATAAGAGTCTCATGGTCTCTTCTGTCCCGGCTGGCTTTGAACCGCAATCCTCAGATCTCAGCCTCCTGAGTAGCTAGGATTATAGACATGAGCCACCAGTACTCGGCTATCTACATTTCTATCTACGGCTCTACCTTTCTATCTATCTACCTATCTATCTGTCTGTCTATCTATCTAACCAACTATTGGCAGTACTGGAGTTTGAACTCTGGGACTTATACTTGCTAGCCAGGTGCTTTACCATTTCAGGAATTCCTCTAGCCTTCTTTGCTCTGGTTATTTTTCAGGTAGATAGTCTCACTTTTTCCTAGGCCAGCCTAGATGATGCTTCTCATTTTGACTGGAATGGTAGACATATACCATAGTGCTCAGCTTTTTCTGCTGAAATGGAGTCTCACAATGATTTTGTCCAAGTTGGCCTTGAACTGCAATGATTCCAAATTTAGCCTCTAGTAGCTAGGATTATAGATATGAGCTACTGTGCCCAGCTTCAGTATTTAGTAGTTTTTATCCTAGATAGTATTCCACTGTGCCACATTTTGTTATTATAACTAATTAATGGATGTGGATTATTTTCACAATGTATTACTATAAATAATAATAAAAAAATTAGGTCGGAGCTGCAGACTCAACCTTGGTACCTTGGTACTCATTGGCTAGCACTTGAACAACTCAGCCATGCCTCCAATCCCTATAAATAATACTTTATGTTTCATGTAAAAGTCTTGTGTTGACATCCATTTTCTTGATGTAGAATTAAAAGGTCATATGGTAAGTTAATGCTTATCATTTTAAGAAACTGCCAGTGATCTAAGTGTCCCTGGCTTGTGCCTATAATTCCAGATGCTCAGGAGGCTGAGATTTAAGGATCACAGTTCCAGCTGGAGCAGCAAAGTCCTTTGAGACTCTTATCTCCATTGAGCTACAACAAACAACAAACAAACAAACAAAAAACTGGAAGTGGAGCTGTGGCTCTAGTAGTAGAATGCTAGTCTTGAGCACAAAAGCTTAGAGATAGCACCTAGGCTCTGAATTAAGGTACCTGGCCAGTGCACACACAAGAAGGAGGGGGGAGGGAGAGGGAGGGAGGGAGGGAGAGAAAGAGGGAGGGGGAGAGAGAGGGAAGGAAGGAAAGAAGCAAAGAAGGGAGAGAGGAAGGGAGAGAGGGAGAGAGGGAGGGAGGGGGAAAAAGAAAAGAAAAGAAAGAAAGAAAAGGAAGGGAGGGAGGGAGGGAGGGAAGAAAAAAGGGAGGGAGGGAAGAAAGAAGGGAAAGAAAGAATGAAACAAAAGAAACTCCCAATTATTTTCCAAAAATAGTTATTACATTTTACTTCCCCATCAGTTCATGAGAATTCAAGTTTTTTCACAACCTGTCATCACTAGTTGAATCTTGCTGAATCTTGATGGTATTATATATTTGTATTATTTTGAATTATCCTGATGATTAACAATGTTGGTCATATTTTATGTACTTATTGACCATTTGTATATCTAACTGGTGAAATTACTACTAAAATATTTTACCTGAGTTGCTTGTTTTTTCAAGTCCTGTATTAGATTATATGATTTATAAATTGTTTCCCAATCCTAGATTTGTCTTTTCATTTCCTTACTGGTATCTTGATGACTTCTGAGAAGTAAAACTTTTCTTTTTGTTTCAAACATTTCATTTTGATAAAATTCAAGTTATCATTTTATTATATTATTGATCATGATTTTGCTATCACTATAAAATCTTGCCCAAACAAGGCAGGTATGGTGGTTCACATCTGTAATCCCTGCTACTTTGGAAAAGGTGACAAGAGAGTAAGTTCAAGGCCAGCCTTAGCAAAATTAGCAATTCTCTATTTTTTTTAAAAAAGTATTAAAAGAAAAGACTGTGAGATAGCTAAAGTGGTACGGTGCTTGTGTGTGTATCCAATACCCTTTACTACAGAAATGAAAAATAAAAAAGATTAAAAATAAAAGTCATACATATAAGGACTAAACTTTGGACCTTCTTGGTTCATTGGTCAAAATGGCTATCATGACTCCATTACTACATTTGTTATTTTAACTTAAGAGTAAATTTTGAAATTAGATACTATCATTGCTCTCTTCTTTTTACAAAATTGGGTTTGTCTTTATTCGTCCCTATATTGCCAGTTCAAGATTACTTTATCAGTTTCTACAACAATTATTGCTGAGACAAAGCTTTGGTAAAAGAGGCCTTAAGGCTTCTTGCTAGGGGCCAGAGGATAAGATATGAGAGAAGGGAAGTAGGAAATGGATGATGAGTAGACTGTTCCAGAAGGTTTGCTGTGGTCCTGAGAGTCATTTCCTGTATGGAGAGTTGTCCTTGAAGTAGTTCCCTTCCTGGTAACAGAACGAATGTTATTTGCAACCAAAATTTATGTTACATAGGTATGTGTATGTTACATATGTGTGAGTGTGTGTGTGTGTGTGTGTGTGTTACATAGGCGTGTGTCTGTCTTGTCCTCATTTATCCTCATTTCTACAGTTTTAGGTTTCCATTTCCCAGTTATGGGAATGAAAATATTAAATGGAACATTCTAGAAATATGTCACATAAATTTGAAGTTGCATGTTGTTCTGAGTAGCAGTGATAAAAATCTCATACCATCCTGCTCCAAAATGAAGCAAAGAATCCTTCTAATATGTCATCAGGAAGTCAATAGTACACTTATGCCAGGACTCTATCATTCATCTCACTCCATTTCATCCCATAGGTATTGTGTCTTTCCACACTGGGACAAGGAGAGACTGGAAAACTACAATAGAAGTTATTTTGATAAAGAGAAACTGCATTTGTGTAACTTTTATTATAGTGTAATATTAGAATTGTATTTTAGTATTAGGCATTCATGCCTTGGAAGAATATAACACATGGGGTTCTCACCTCTCTCTAGTTAAGACACCCACTGGGGGTCAAGGGTGAGCAGACAGCCAATAGACTGGCTGCATTTCACTGGGTGGAGGTCATGATCAAGATGTTGGGTCATGATGCACACTGGGCTGCCTTCTTCTGTGGCACTGAAAACATGTCTAATTCATATAGCAGATGTCTATCCTACCTACCTACCAAATGTTTTTTATAACTTTCTGATTTTATGGAGTTGTTTGATTCTAGAGATCCTACCATGTTCCAAGTGGCAGAGCAACTTAAATACTTCGCATGAAAGAGAATTAAGCAACCCTTATTTAAACTGCTTGGCAAAGCTGAGTTTCAATTACTTTTCCTAGTCTACAGTTTTATAGCCTGGGCTATGAACACGCCAGAGCACATGTAGCCAGTCCTTTTCACACAGGCTCCCACTCTCCCCTATAATCTGATAGCAGTAAGACCAGAGGCCTTTCTCACTACCCAGGCAACAAGCCAAAACTTCTCTGCTCTACTATGATTTACCTCATTTTTCCACACTGAATGTCTAATGTCATCTTTTCCTAATTACCTTCCAACATTACTGACTCCATTTGTTTCATTGTTAAAGTCAAATTCTTCCAAGGGCTAAAAAGAAAAGAAAACAAACAAACAAAAAACCAAACCAAAACAACTACCACCAAACCCCCAAACCCAAAGGACTACTAGAGTCATGGCTTTGTCAAAGAGGACTGATACACAGCTACCCCAAGAGGCAGAGTGTCAAGTGAAATAAATACATTGCAGTAGAAATCACACTTGGCAGAGGCAAGGGGCTAGGATACTGAGCTAGTTCTTTAAGATGGGTGGGTCTGTAGATCTGCTTAGCCAGAAAAGAGCTGCTGGCTGGCCCAGCCAATCCTAAAGCCAACCTAAATTGAACTAACTTGTATTCAACCGAGCTGCTGCTCTCCCCATGCCTTTTACTCCACAGCTCTTTCCCTCATTTTACCAAAGAAATACTTTCACATTCCTATTTTTAAAAAATGAAAACTATCAGCCTCAGGGTAGTTTTGTAGTTTTTGTATTCCTTGGTCCCACCTCTTCCATAGATAAGGTAGTAACTGAAAGACAGTTTTCCTGCTTTCCCCTAGGGCTTGTTTTCTGATTTAAAAAGACTAACCTTTATGAGCTACTATGAAAACAATAAGCATTGGAAAGTTACAAAGTGTTCCTAATCTTTGAAGAGTTCAGGTTGACTTCTTTCTGAGCTGGTAATTGAAAAGTTCATTGATTTCTGTTGTTTACTTGAGGTGGAGTCAACCAATCTGTTGGATCTTTTCAACTTTGTCCCAAGCACTTTCACCTGCCTTGGGCCAAACTTTGCACAACTTCCCAACACTTAGACCCATCAAGTGCTAATGCTAGCTTGTTTAAAGCTTTATCCCCTCAAGTAGGTCATTTGCATTTCTATGAATCCTTTAGGTAGGTGAGTAAGGTTTCTTTTTTTTTTTGGGGGGGGGGTCCGGTCGTGGGGCCTGAACTCTGGGCCTGGGCGCTGTCCCTCAGCTCTTCAGCTCAAGGCTAGCACTCTACCACTTGAGCCACAGCGCCACTTCCGGCTTTTTTTTCTTTTTGCTTATGTGGTGCTGAGGAATCGAATCCAGGGCCTCAGGCATGCAAGGCAAGCACTCTACCACTGAGCCACCTTCCCAGCCCGGTGAGTAAGGTTTCTATCCTCCACAGGAAACCTGGAATTGGGGCATTGCCACTCCAAAGCCTATGGTATTTTTGTATGAGAAAAGTTAATTGGTAAAATGAACTTGGATTTTGAGGAGAAACAGCACAATTTTCAGAATCATTACAGTACTGTTCAAAGGCCAAACCAGCAGGGGTGACAAAATAAATGCCTCAGGAAATCTCTTTTGTGCTGTTTCTTGGTGAAAGGGAAGGGCATTAGATAGAGATGAAGGCAGGATAAATAGGAAGCAGTTTCATAAAAGACTAGATATTAAGGCTTAGGCAAACTCTTCAGAGAGGATCTATAAGATAAGAGAAGAATTATAATCCATACAGAAAAGATCACAGTAGAGAGAGGATTTCTTATGTTTAGTAGCAAACTGGAGTGGGAGCTTAGTTAGAGAAGCCCTGACTCTCCCCAGGGTCTCAAGGATGTGAACATGAATGATAATTAAGACTGAGGTTTACAAAAGTTAAGCTGAGGAACCTCATGCTGGATTCCCCTCAGTGAAGCATGAAGTGAGATCATTTGTAGAATTCAAGGGAGCTCAAGTACAGTAAGGATTTGAGAAGAGCAGATATGCCCTGTACAATGTCCCAGGTAAGTATTCTAGATAATCGCCCCCTTCCCCTAATAACAGTGTAAGGTCCACCCTCCTCCCAGCAAAGTCTCCACCCAGTACCTGCGTTACCTAGGCAACTGGCACACCTGGAAGAGGTCACATCTGCATCCGCTGAGGTCACATTGGAATTTGATGGATTATAGGAAATCAATGAAGACACAAACACCTGGACAGCATTTTTAGTGGAATGAAGTGATTTCTTGGCCTTACTTGCTGAGGCTTAGTAAGCAAAGCAAGCTCAAAAGAAACCTTTCCACTATACAAGAAAAATTGAGTAACAGTGATTTTAGGAGATATCCATATTGGATTTTAGTAACATTTTAATTACTGACATGAAAGTTATGCAAAATGACATTATAAATATGAAGCACATCAAAATACTAATTAACAGATACTCTGAGAAAAATACAAAATGGAAAGGTCACTATAGTAGAAAAACAGCTAGCTCTTTTGTTGTTCTTTCCACGCTAGCCCAAGAAAGGAAAAGGAAATGTCCATGTTTTCTTTAATTAGACAAACTTTTCATCCATTCAGTAGTACTGTTATTTTGATAGTATATTAAAATGTCTTATTAAAAGTGTATTATTCTTTTCTTGATTCTCCTATAAACAAACACAGCTTTGTGCTGGTGGGGCAGGCCTGTGATCCTAGCTACTTAGGAGGTTGAGATCTAGTTTGAAGTCAGCGAAGTACATGAGATTCTTATCTCCAATTAATCAGCAAAAAGCCAGAAGTAGAACTGTGGCTCAAGTTCAGTGTTAAACCTCAGGGCCAGTGCCCAGGCTTTGAGTTCAAGTATGCACACACATATCCACATTCCAACAATCTTTTGCATACACACACACACACACACACACACACACAACACACACAACACGAACAAAACCAACACACATCAAAGAAAGCCAGAAGTCAAAAGCAATTTAGTTCTATGATGAAAAGACAAGAGATAGTACTGCCTGGCTCTTGTTGCTGGTCCTTTCTTTGGAAAATATTTAGAGGATACTTCATATATAGTATTCCTGTTTTGTTCCACAGACCAACCATGTACAGGATTATCAAATACACTAGAATTTTACTACAAATTATGGGGTAAAATGTTCCCAAGCATGGTACCATACTAAGATTTCTTACTTTATGTTTTGTAATCCTTAAAGTGAGATAAAAACCAAAAGCAAAGCCTGTCATCCAATTTAAAATTCAGAACATAGTATGACATATGGGTAGCTTGCACATACATTAATGTTTCCCTCAAAACAAAATATTTGTAATTTCTAAAATCCTATAAGCTTTTTCACACAGTATAATATGGTTTCTCTACTTTGAGGTGTAGTAAGATAAACAGTTTGCTTATTTGTTTCCTTTTCAAACTAAAGTAGATATTATTAAAATGGCAAAAAAAACCACCTAACCAAGGAATAGAAGAATATCAATGGCTTTATGCTGGAGCAGTTGTGTTTCAAAGGTTAGAAAATTCACGAAGCCCCATTTCAATAGGTGGTATCTAAATACAAAAGTCATTGATCAAAAATAAACAGAATTGACAAACTATCACTAACTGAATTGAAATGGAAGTATAGCACACATTTAATAATGGCTCCATGCTTCAGTTCATTTCTTTATCAAGTTTAGCAATAACTTGGGAAGTAGCCAGAAAACTCTCATCTGTAATCTATTTTTTCCTTCATGAAAACAAATAGGAGGCAATAAAGGATATGCCCTGTCACTTGTATCCTTCTTTAGATGTAACTTCTTAAAAAGAGCATGCACCTATCAACTTCTTAAAAAGAGCATGCACCTATCAAGTTCATAGTGAGAATCCATACACAGATGTATTTAATAAATACCTACCAGTGGAGGAGTTAAGAGAGATGTGGTTTGGGAAGGAGGGGCACATGCTCTGTTATGTGTTGACCCTTTGGCATCTATCATCATCATACAAAGGAAATACTCTTTGAGTCTTTTGGAAACATTTGATGACCCCAAAATCTAGAACAGGGAAGGGGAGTGGATTGGAAGAACAAGCACAACTCAAGTGGCTCCATGACCTCAGGCAAAACCAGTGATTTAAAGGATGAGGTGCAAACTCACCTGTAGAAGAAGCTGCACAAGAAGATGTCAAGGGTCAAAGGGCACAGCCTTAGGGCTTCCCAGAGGCAATAAAGTGAATGCCCCTCTCGCAGGCTCTCACTGTCAAGGATAAGTCTAGGGGTTCAGTTGCTCTAGCCTTTAATGCCAGGGACAAACCATGCACAGTAGAAAGACAATAAGAGGGGGGAATAAAAGAAGCAAAGCCTACGTTAGATCCCAGAGCCAGCGCTCAGGAATTTCCTAGTACTTCGTGTCTCCCACCCCGCTCAAAGCCCCCCCCGCGCCCGAGGCCAGGGGCACCTTTGCCTTCACTCCCACCTTCTTCAGGCCCTCTCACTCTCTCTTAACAGCATCGGTCTCTATGGCGACCTGAGACCGCGGTTCCTATTGGCCCGTTCAATATGAGGGCCGGGCCAATAGGGAGGGCCAGCCCTCTCTTTCCGACCAATGGAACTGGAGGAAAGCTTGTCCGGGGACGGCGGCGTGCTGACGTTCCCGGGAGCCTGGGGCTGGCCGGGCAGGCGGGCTGGTGGCTGGGCGGGCGGCGGCGGCGGCCTCTGGGCAGTAGAGGGGGCTCCGGGGCTGAGTCCTCACTGACGCCGGCCGCGGAGGCGGCACCATGGGCACGGGGTAGAGGGGCAAGTCGGCCACCGCCGCCACCGGGGTGGTGGGAGAGCCTCTCCGGGGGAGGGGGCGGGTGGGGGAGGGAGGGGTGGGCGGCCGCAGCTTGGCCGCGGCACTTTTTTAATTTTTTTCGGGTGCCGCAGCGGCGATCCCTCGGCGCGGATGTCCCCGATCTCCGGAGCGACGGCGGCCGCTGCTTAACCTGGAAAGTAAGTGTGCGGGCTGGCTCCGGGGGCGCGAGGAGTCCCGCGACGCCCCCCCCCCCCGCGCCCTCGCCCCCGCGCCGGGACCCGCTTCCCCGGGGCGCTGCCGCCCCCCCCCCCCCCGCTCCGCTACTCGGTCCCCCGGCCTCGCGGCCGCCTCGCGCTCCTGCCCCGCCTCGTGTTCGTGCCCGCACTCGCCTCCCGCTCCCCTCCCCCCGGCGGGCGCACAAGTTTCACCCTCCATTTGCTGTTCCCGGCCACGACTCTCCCCGGGGCTCCGCTCCGCGCTGCGCACGACCCCTCCCCAGCCACGAACACCAGCCGCCGCCCCCCACGCCCCGGCCGCCACACACACACACACACACACACACACCCCGACCCCGAACTTGAGCGCCGTGCGGCGCTCTGCCGCCCGGACCCCCTGCCAGCCGCGTCCCCGCTCCCGCCCGCATGGCACGCCGCCCCGCGCCCCCAGCACCCCGGGGCGCCCGCCTGCCTCGGTCCCGGCCGCCGTGTCGTCCGTCCTTCCCTCCCTCCCCCAGAAGCTGCCTCCTGGCCCCCGGACTCTCCCTCCCACGCCCCTGCCGGCGGCGCGCCCCCTGCGTTCGCCTGCCCCTCCGGCGGCGCCCCTCACGCCTGCGGGTCCAGCGCGCCCCTCTCCTCGCGGCGAATCGTCACGCTCCTCCCCTCCCGGCTCCCCAGCCCCGAGTCTTCCCCGCTGCCCTCCTGCGCCGCCGCTTCCTCGTCTCCCTGAGTTGAGGCGAAGCTGCAGCAGCACCCCTTGGCCGATCGGGCGTCCCTGCCCGCCCGCCCGCCGGGGCTGCCCGGCCCTCTCTCTCGCTGCCTTTCCCCGCGCCGAGGTTGGTGAGGGAGGGGGTTTGGCTGAGTGCGACAGACCGCGCCGAGCGCGGGCAGCGGAGGTACGGCGGCGACCGTGGCCGCTCGGGGCGCAGCTGGAGTCAGGTGTGTGTCCTGGGTGGGGGGGTCGGGGGGGGGGGGAGGTTGAGGCTGCCAGCTCCCCGGCTGGCGACAGATTGTGCAGGAATGCGCGGAATGCACCAGGGGCAGAGTCCGCACGGCCCGGCGCGGCCGCACTAGCGCCTTCCCGGCCCAGCTCGCGGCCACGCAGCCAGAGGTCACCGGAGCATCTTCCGAGCTGAGCTGGTGAGCCTGACTCCGCTCCTCCCATCGCTCCTCTCCATGCGGCAGAGAGGGCGGCGAGGGGGAAGGAAGCGCGGTAGTTTCTTCGGGCTCCACCTTGGCTTTCCTTTTTTTTTTTTTTTTTTTTTTTTTGCTACTGCATTGGTCTCCAAGTCTGAATTTGGGGCCGAATGCAGTGTAACCAAGGTTATTGATCATTGCACAAGACTCTTCACAAGTTTGGTTTGCAAGGCGCTTGTTTATTTTTAAACTGGGTTTTTTTTCTGGCAATCTGCAGAAACAGCTGAGGGTTCATAAGAGTAATGAGCTTACAGACAACATATTTTATCTCGATGAAAAAAAAATGGTGTGTTAGTGCTCCTGGACTGGGATGTACTGTAAGAGAGATTTTTTTTTTGAGTGCATTACTTTGCTGTTAAAAGCATTGTAATTTTTCCCCCCTCATCATACGAGGCTGTATTTAAAAGACCTCGTATAATACATAATGAATAGAAACAGAGAAGCAGTGTTTGGTCAGCGATGGGACAGATAGAACTGTCTGGTACAGTTAAATTCGGGGCGTGTCAGTTACCATTGGAATCAACACGGGAACACTGCAATCATCTATATTTCAAGGTGCAATTTATTAGTGGAGGTCTTAGTTCTTTTTCTTTTGCTATTGAGTTTGACTAAAAAATAACCTAGCTCTACAACTTTTAAAGATGGGTAAATATTTATGTATACAATCAATGGTTAGAACTCGTCTTTTGTAGAATTCTATTTTCTTAATACAGAAAAGTAAATTTTTGACAGATTGGGCTTAGATTTTTCTTTGAAGGGAAAAAAACGCTTCTGTTTTTGAATGTACTGTATTGCATACAGGTATTTTCACGTCTGATGTCTATGTAACAGTTCAGGAAATGGCAACATGCAAATAACAATGCCTGAGCTAAGTGTTTCTGGATGTTGAAAAGCATACAATGTATGCTTTGATTTGACAGTTGGCTTTGAAGGTTACATTTACTATAATAAAACCTCCCTGCACTTGTTATTTTGTATCAGGTTCAGTAAACTAAGGCAGTTGTCTAACCAATCAGCTGTCTTTCAACCCCTACTTGGTGTGGATCAAGAGCATTGAAAAGTATATACAGTGAGAGCCATTTAGTTAAGGATCCAAGGGAAAGAAAATGAAGGGTTGTGTCTTCGGTTGCTACATTGTTTTTCAAGAATGTCCGTAATCAGTGAACCTTCTAATTTAGAGGTTTAATTTGTGTACAGTAACACTGTGGAGGATTTTGGGAGGTGTTTGTAAATGCCAACAGGAAACTTTTATTATGTAACTATCATATTACAGCAGAGTTTAACTCCTGATTATTTGGTTTGATATCAAAATTACAAAGTAAAAAGCTGAAAGCAGGAGGAATTGGGATTTAGCCTGAGTTCCATCCCTAGCAGCAGCCCCCTCACCCCTCCAAAATAAAAGACAAATTTAGTTTCTCTGCTGTGTTAGAAATTGAGAGCTCTGTTCAAAAACAAATTATAGTGATGCATGGTTAGTTGTACAAATAGCTTCACCTGCTTCAGGTAGAGGCAGGTTTTGAATTAGAAACACATTCAGTTTCTCGGCGATGTTTAAATAGAGGAGGCTTTTCAACTGGTAGCCTTTCACAGAGGAAAATAAGCTAAACTGTTTTGACCAAAATGCATTCTTTCTTAACTTTCTACCATTATATAAGGCATAAGGTGTCTTATGTCATATATTAAAGAGTCTAAATTGGAGAAAAGGATTAAGTATCTTTATTCATATCTATACTGTTCTTAGAGGGAGATAGGAAGCATACAGCAAAAAGGAAGAAAAAAAGAGGCAGCTGGTAGCCAGAAAGAAAATTGTATATATTATTACTGTGTTTACCAGCTGAATAAGCCAAACTAATTCTGTGAATCATCCTGACATAATATGAACTTAAAAATCTACCAAATTTAGTTTAATAAAAACTTCAGTAATTGCATGACCTTGAGTATTTGAATGAAGTCTGTATTAAATCACAATTGCATTTTTCTTTCTAGTTTATACAAATTGGCAATGTAAATTTAGATTTAAGAATTTTAAATAAATTCATTTAAAAATATCCAGTTATTTCCAACTTATAAACAGTAATATCTTTACTGTTAGCCAGAGTTCTATTTAAATAGATTTTTCATATACTGCTTGATGCCAACCATCTGTCAATTGCTGTTCCTCACCTGACTTCTTTGAAATACTGAGTTATTTTGAGAACTCGTATTTTGATGTTTCTTTTTCTTTCTTTCTTTCTTCTTTTTTTTCTTTCTCAGTCCTTGGGCTTCAACCCTGGGCCTGGGCACTGTCACTGAGCTTCTTTGTGTTCAAAGCTAGTGTTCTACCACTTTAGCCACAGTACCACTTTCAGACTTTACTGAGTAGTTTATTGGAGATAAGAAGAGTCTCACAGACTTTTCTGCCCTGACTGACTTAGAACTGTGATCCTCAGATCCCAGCCTCCTAAATAGCTGGGATTACAGGCATGAGCCACTGGTACCTAGCTCTTTTTCTATTTTAATAAAGAGGTAACTCATTACCTTGCTCAACTTTAAAATGGACATCATACCTTCATTTTTAGAGTTAAAGTAGAGGTAATTGTAGGGGTTTTCCAGGGAATAAATGTCTGTGGAATTACATGTCACATTGGGAAATTGTCATTGCACATTCTGTGTACTGGGAGATAATTACTTCATCCATGTGTTAAATGGTTCTGTAGTGCCCTTTCTACACTGAAGGGGGAAGGAAAATATGAAACACACTAGTGGACTAGGTATGCTTACAGAATAAAATAATGATTTCATGGCCAGACTTTGCAGATAGCTTCAAACAAAGAAGGAAAGAAGAATTACAACTTGAAGACATCAGACTTCATATATTGCTTTGTAGAGGTGCTAGCCTTCAGCAGGTTTTTGTTTGTTTGTTTGTTTGTTTTGTTTTGGCAGTCGTAGGGCTAAAACTCAGGGCCTAGGCACTGTCCCTCAACTTCTTTTGCTCAAGGCTAGCACTCTACCACTTGAGCCACAGTGTCATTTCCAGCTTTTTCTGTTTATGTGGTACTGAGGAATCAAACCTAGGGCTTCATGCACACTGTGCAAGCACTCTACCACTAAGCTACCTTCCCAGCCCCATGCAGCTTGTTTTTTGTTTATTTTTCAGTGTGAGAGAAACAGACTCTTAAGTTGCCAAGATGAACAATTTATGTGCTTGATGGCTTCACAACATTCAGCAGGCTCGCGTTACCATTTTAAAAATTCATTGGCACTATTGTAATGTTTGGGGGCTATGTTATCTTTACTTAATTAAGGGTATTACATGACAGTACTCCTCAATAAACTTAGAAGAGCCTCTAAGTTTAATGAATAGCATTGGCGTAATTTTATTTTTTTTGTTTCATAGCTTAGGTTTACATTTAATTAATTTATGTACTTATAAATGCTCACTACATCACTGATGATTTTATTCTTCATAGTCTTGATAACAGTTTATTATGACCTATGTCTTATGATTTATACCAGATGATAAAATGTCATTAAGGATTGAACAGTAAAATTTTAGTGCTATAAAATACATAAAATAAAATATGGAGGTATCTAAATTAGTAGTTGTGTCTATAAAGCATTTTCATGAACCGGAGAATTCCTGGTGATTGGGTTGGTGCCAGTCCCTGTAGGAAGATATATATTATACATATATACATACATACATACATACACACACACATACACACATATATATGTATGTATAGGTACATATACACAAAGTTCAGAATGCACAAGGAAGAGAAAGGAGGGCCAGAGGAAACAGCCTTTTTATTGAATATAAATGTAGTGATTGCTAATAACCAGGTGTTAATCCTGTTCAGTTCTAATCTGGATTTCTCCACATTACCATCCACAACACATCTTGTCTGTCTGGAGGGGCCCAAGGCCACTTTGCCCAAAGTAGAGCTAGATGCTGATGCTTAGTGTTAGATGAAATTTAGAACTGGGATGGATTTTGTCATTATAATAATGACATTGTGTATAAAGTTTGATAAGGTGTGAAGTAGAACTGGGGCTATAAATCATAAATATTTTCTTAAGTTGTAAACTGAGAGAGTTTTGGCACCTTAAGCCAAAAATGAGAAGATCTGTTACTCAACCATATCACCTTGGCAAATTACTCAATGTTTGCATGATGTTATCCTCCTTTTAAAAAAATCTATGGAGGGGGCTGGGAAGGTGGCTCAGTGGTAGAGCGCTTGCCTTGCATGCTCGAGGCCCTGGGTTCAATTCCTCAGCACCACATAAGCAAAAAGAAAAAAACCGGAAGTGGTGCTGTGGCTCAAGTAGTAGAGCGCTAGCCTTGAGCTGAAGAGCTGAGGGACAGCGCCCAGGCCTAGAGTTCAGGCCCCACGACCGGACCCCTCCCCCCCAAAAAAAATCTAAGGAGCAGATTTTATTGGTCAAACTACATTTCAGCTCTACATTTCTCAAGTCCTCAGTTATTTTTTATATTAATAAGTTTTTTTTATTGTGAAAATACTGTACAGAGGGGTCACAATTACATGAGCAAGAAAATGAGTACATTTCTTATCAAGCATTGGAGCCTCCTCCTTTGTTTCCCCTTCCCATCCCTGCCTCCTCATCCCCGCACCCGTCCTGAACCCCCCTCCCCCCTCCCCCGTCCACCCAAGTTGTAAAGTTCATTTTTCTACATAATATCTTGTACATCTCATTGTTGCAATGGGTCCACCTGTATCCCTATTTAAACAATTTCTTTTTTCCCTTCCCCTCCACAAATTATACCAATATCAAATACAGTGAAAATAGGGGTTATACCGTGGGGGAAGGGACATACAAAGCAACAAGGAAATAATCTTATAAATACGTTAGAAACAATAGCAAGAACGTTTTTTGTTGCTACTATTTTACAGTATCTTAAGCAGCCAAGTGTAGTGATTCATTGTAGTAGTTGTAATCCTACCTACTAGGGCAGAAAAGTCCCCGAGACTCTTATTTCAAGCAACCAGCAAAAAGCCAGATATGGAGCTGTGGCTCAAGTGGTAGAATGCCAGCCTTTAGTGAAAAAGTGAAGGGACAGCTCCCAGGTCTTTAGTTGAAGCCCCAAGTGTCAGTACACACACACACACACACACACACACACACTCAGCATACCATATATATGTCCCACACCAGTACACACACACATACACCCTCAGCATACCATATATATGCCCCTGGACCGGTACACACACACACACACCCTCAGCATACCATATATATGTCCCACACCAGTACACACACACACACACACACACACATACATACACATACACATGCACCCTCAGCATACCATATATATGCCCCAGGACCAGTATACACACATACAAACACACACATACACACACCCTCAGAATACCATATATATAGTCTTGTTCCCCTTCATAGTGGAAATCATAGCAACAAGGAGGTTGGCTTTCTCATTTGAGACTTTTAAACCTCCTTTACATTTATGGTAAGTACTTTTGGTTTTGTTTTTCAGCAGTATCATTTCAGAAAATAAGGAGCATTTATAATATTTTCAAGGTCTTGCTTTCTAACCACATCTCATTTTGAGATTAACAGTGATAGTTGATATTAGGAAAGCTTTGGAATTTCATGTTGACGCTGAATGAGGCTTATGAGAATACCATGAAAAAGGCAGTGGTTGTGTCATGGTTAGCAGCCAGACAGGGCTCAGTTCTGGCTACTGCAGATAATCCCTCTGATTCTCATTTTGCTCATCTGTATAATGGAATGAAAGTCCCCATCTCATGATGAACATTAAATAAGATAATACAAGTAAAAATACTTACAACAGGGTCTGCTCAGGGCCAGCACTTAATGCATGTAATTAATTTTATTATTACATCAGTGCCAGATTTATGACACTTTATGAATCATCTATTATATTTAAACAAATTGTTGTAGGCATAGTCAAAATGGTTATAGATTTAAGCTGGATATTGCAAGGAAAAATATTGGGAAAAATATGAGTTTAATAGTTTATAAGAAGCCAACTCTGGTGGCTCATGCCTGTAATTCTAGCTATTCAGAAGGCTGAAATCAAGGATCGTGGTTTGAAACCAGCCTGGGCAGGAAAGTCCATGAGACTCTTCTCTCCAATTAGCCACCAGAAAACTCGAAGTGGCTCAAGTGGTAGAGTGCTAGCCTTGAGCTGAAGGGCTGAGGAACAGTGACCAGGCCCAGAGTTCAAGCCCCATGACTGGAGAAAAAAAAAAGTTTACAAGAGATTGTGAGGAAGAGAGTCCAGTAAAAATAATTAGATACTTTTTAATAAAGAAGTTGCAGCTTTTTGTGTTAGGCTTTACAGAGGTATTGAACATCTCTAACCAAAAAGTTGTAGGTTTGGGCCAATACCTGAATATCCTGTTAATGTTTAAACAGTAGAGATTGATAGTATTGCACTACAGGAACAGAAGAGATGCACCTGCAAAATGTGAAACATACTTTCTGAATAGGAAGGCATTTTCTTTTTTTTTTTTTTTTGCATTTGTAATACTGGGTAGTAGTCATTTTAGACAATATCTTTGCTTGTTAACCCATGAAGGAAGCTAAAGAAAGTGTTTAATACTCCTCCTTTTTTTCTGAAATGAATCACATTTAGAAACAAAATACCAAAAAAGAAAAATTGCCTGAGACTACCAAAGCAGAAAAGCTAGGAAGGAGACTTGGAAGGAAATAGAGATAAACCAACAAACTGTGGTTTAATACATATCAAAGAGGCACTTGTTCTAGCCCAGGCTTTGACAGTAGGCAGGTGTGTGTCCCAGGAGCCAGTCACAGACTCCTCGGGGCTTTTGTTTTCTTATTTATTTATTAAAGAGCAAGTCCATCTAGATGCTCTCTAGATTCAGTCTAGTACTTAATTTTTCACTCAGAACGTGAGGCATTTTCTTTCTGTCATATTTGTTCCTTAGCAAGAATGCACCATTTTCTCAAGAACTTACTACAGTTTACCCTCTGGGATAAGGGGAGGAAATTGAAGTTGTATACCTGAAATTCTTAACTCCTGAAAGCTAAAATGTAAATGTGCGGGCCACACAAACCTGTGATCTGGCTGAATCAAGGACTCCCTATCTGCTGGGTGGTAGTGTGTATAAAGTACTCTAGAGGAGGACCTTGGGGCCTTCCAAGGCAGCAACCAGCATGAGCTGAGCAACAAGCTCTTATACATGCCACACACTGCACAGTTGGCTCCCTCTCCTCTCCTTCCTCCCCTTCTCTTCCCTCACTGGGATTCATTTGTTAACAACCAGTCTCCTGGGCCTAGTGAAGGCTTCACTCCTAAGACTAAATTTTCCAGAGGTTTGATGGAAACTGAGGGAAATTTAGGGCAGTGGTTATAGGAGACTTGTTAAAGTGAGAAGGTACTACTTAACATTTGCTCAAATGGATTGATTGTCCTGAAGGAAATTAAACAACCACAAAATATGTTTTCTATAAATATTTCTTAGGCACTCACTGATCTGTATCTCATTATATACACTATTAGTTTTTTCATTCAACTCATAATTTTTACAAGTAAACAATCTTACCAGCTTTGAGAAATTGTGGTGGTGGGTTTTGGCAGAATGAGCTTTTTACTTGGATTTGTGTTCTTTCATAAGAACAAAATAATAGTTTAAAAATTTAATAAAGAGAGTTTCTCCTACATCTGCTCTTCGAAAGGGGAGGGAAATTACTATAAAAGGAATGAAAATCTACCCTTTCCCCGCCCCACATAAACAATAGCTTAAAATATTCAGGTTGGTTGTTTTATATTTGAACCCAAACTTGAGTAGAAAGTAAGATTTTGAGTTACAGACCATTTTATTTTATTTTATTTTTTTATTTTTTTGTCCATCATGGGGCCTGAATTCTGGGCCTGGGTGCTGTCCCTCAGCTCTTCAGCTCAAGACTAGCACTCTACCACTTGAGCCACAGCACCACTTCTGGGTTTTTCTGTTTATGTGGTGCTGAGGAATGGAACCCAGGGCCTCATACATACAAGGCAAGCACTCTACCACTAAGCCACCATCCCGATCCTAGAGGCAATTCTTATTCCTAAGCACAATTAAGTGTCCTGTTAAGAAGACTATGACAAGATATTGGTTGGAGCCCTTCTGTACGTGGTGTATTGGTGTTCAGGTTTGGATATTACTTTTTTCAAAAGATAACACTATTTTTGATGACTGTTCCTCCTATTGTCATTAGTTCTGGCATTAGGATTTTAGGTCATCATAAATTAAAGTTTGATTTTCTTCACTCAGAGAATATTAAGGTAATGGGATTATCTGTGTATTCTCTGAAATTTGTGGAGTCAAACACTTAAAAAAAACACTATTTCAGGGTGATTCATTTTAGTTTCTTTCCACCAACATTCATTAGTCCCCTGCTTTATATCAGACTGTGTGCAAGGCCTCATGGGCAAAAAAAGATGATTTTCCTCAGGGAATGCTATAATCTGTGTTGAATTTGGTAATGGAATTTCTGCCTTTAAAGAATCCATGTTACATTTTAGAGTCTGGTTGGGAAAGATAAGACATGAACAGAAGAAGACTGTCCTCGGCATTTTGGTGCATAAACATTAAAAATTGTTCTATAAGTGTTAATAATTAGCTGCAAAATAATTAGGTTGCTTGGTAAACTATCCAAATCTAGAGAGATATGTTGGCTTTCTTAAAAGATATGCTTGTGAAAAGTTGTGATAATAGTGATTTCAAAACAAGTTTTAGACATTAACTTGATTATTTGGTTATATCTCTTGAAACATTTAAACAAATAGCCCATGTAGAATAATCACAATGAAGACACATTATTTGTAAGAAACTATAATTTATGCCTCAAGACTTGCCATTTTGGTAAGTTCTTATTTTCATTTTCTTATAGCAGAACTTTGGGTTGTTGTGTTTTGTGTTTTTCTTTTGTTCTCTGTGTAATTTATGTGTCTTTGTTAAGTCTAAACTTACTGAAAATATTCCCTTCCATTGTTATGAATAGAAGAATGTTTTGAAAATCTCTTGTGACATCTGCTAGAATAAATGACCTCATTGAATCTTACCTTGATTCAAAACTAACACAGTGAAGGGAATTTTCTTATTGTCAGTTTGTCAGTGACCAAATAAGAAGCAAAGCCCACTTAAGGCACTGAGGGTTTGGAGGTGTGGCTCATTTGTAGAGTGCTAGCTCATCAGCCAAAGCATCAGATACTGAGTTCTCCCACCTAGACCAAAAAGAAGAAAAAAGGCATTGAAATAGGAATCAGAAAGTGCATGGACTTACACAAGAACTGGAAATGTTAAATATCTAACTGAAACTGTAAGTAGATGAAAAACTGTTAGTTTGAAGTCTATAGCATATTGGCAAGTGTCAGTCTTTCAAAATATTGTTCAGATATTAAATACAATTCTCCATAGATGAAATATAAATCCACAAATCCAGTATCCTATGATACTTGTAATATGAGTATGTCATGTCCATGGAAAAGTGATTCTTGCCCAAGCTCCTCAGCAGCAGAGATTTTAGTTTTTCCATTTGACTTAATCTTGAACTCTAGTATTTCTAAGATAAATGAATGAATTTTGAATAACAAGATGTTTTGCAACACCTTCACTTAAAATTCAAATAATCTCTGCCTAACACTCATCTTCTGTCCTTTTGTTAATTGCCTTTGTGAAATAGTTTGACCTGTGTCACATGTTTCTATAAAAAAAAAACCCTAAATTTTCCTTTAAAAAAAAACTGCCTTTCTAACACAGTTTTCTAGATAGTTCATTCTATCAAATGCCCTAGTAAGGACATTAATTAAAAAAATTTAAACATTCATATTTCTTTTTTTTTTTTTTGGTCCGGTCGTGGGGCCTGAACTCTGGGCCTGGGCACTGTCCCTCAGCTCTTCAGCTCAAGGCTAGCACTCTACCACTTGAGCCACAGTGCCACTCCTGGCTTTTTTGTTTTTTGCTTATGTGGTGCTGAGGAATCGAACCCAGGGCCTCTGGCATGCAAGGCAAGCGCTCTACCACTGAGCCACCTTCCCAGCCCAGCATTCATATTTCTTGTAACCTTAATTGTCTGGATTATAGCCATACTGAGATACATTTACATAATACTCTTTCTAAAACTGAGCAGGCAGCTATCAAGCACTAAGACCAGCTGGGCCACACTTTGTATTAAATAAACTTCTAATATCTTTGCCTTTTGTGAGTTTGTAGTATTTAGATTTAGTCAGAGTATTTAGATTTTTAGAGTAAATGTAATTTAAAGTACACAATGCTTTTCTGAAGGAAAACTGTTACTAAAATACTAACACTTGTCATTGACATTAGGTACTTCATAGATATTATAAGTGTTAAGTCAAGAAATTTGGTCAGGTGCTGGTGGTGCACACCTGTAATCCTAGCTACTCAGAAGGCTGAGATCTGAGGATCTTGGTTCAAAGCCAGCCCAGGCAGGAAACTCCATGAAACTCTTATCTCCAACAAGCCACCAGGAAACCAGAAGTGGCACTGTAGCTCAAGTGGTAGGGTGCTAGCCTTGAGCTGAAGAGCTGAGGGACAGAGCCCAGGCCCAGTTCAGGCCCAGGACTAACCAAAAATAAATAAAAAATTTTAATTGGTTTTATTTATTTATTTTTTTTGTAAGCTGGGAGCTGGTGACTCACACCTGTAATTCCAGCCTTTCAGGAGGCTGAGATTTGAGGATCACTGTTCAAAGCCATCCTAGGCAGGAAAGTCTGTGAGATTTTTATTTCCAATAAACTACTCAGAAAAAGCTGGAAATGGTGCTATGGCTCTAGTGGTAGAGCATTAGCCTTGAGCAAAAGAAGCTCAAGGACAGGACCCAGGCCCAAAGTTCAAGGTCCAGGACTAGCAGAAGGAAAAAAAAGAAAAAAAAAGAAAAACACCAAAATACAACTTTGTTGTGCATTGCTTATGTTGCTTCTAATATTTTTAGTGTCAATACTTGAGTCTCCTAAAACTATATCTGAAATAAGTGTTCATTCCATTTCCATAAGCCATCATAAAGCAATTCTAAAACAGTAGCTATATAATAACTTTTTGTGGGTGTCCTGGGGCTTGACCTCAAGGCCTGGGCCCTGTCCCTGAGAGATCCTCAGATCTCAGTTTCCTGAGTAGCTAGGATTACAGGTGTGAGCCACTGTTGCCCTGCTCTTGAGCTGCTTTTGCTCACGGTTAGTGCTTATTCACTTGATCTACAGTACCACTTCCACCTTTTGGGGGGGTAGTTTATTGGAGATAAGAGTCCTACAGACTTTCCTGCCTGGGCTGTCTCTGAATGGCAATTGTCAGATCTCTGCCTCTTGAGTAGCTAGAATTATAGGCATGAGCCACTGTTGCCTGGCACAAGAACATTGTTTTGTATGTGTGCATGTGTGTGCTATACTGGGACTTGAACTCAAAAGCCTCTCTCATTTGAGTTTCTTGATCCTGGACAGCACTTTACTATCTCAATTTCTGACTTTTTATTGATTAATTGAAGAGTCCCAAAGATTTATTTGTTTGAGCTGCCTTTGAACCTTGATTACTCATATCTCAGCCTCCATAGTAGCTAGGATTATAGGTGTGAACCACTGGTCCTTGGCATTTGATTTTTTTCTATGTTTGTATGCTTTAATCTTAGCACCTTTTAATTTCATAAAACTGGTCTTCACAATAGGATATATTTCCTAAAGGCTTTTGTTAGTATGTTTTTCTGTGCCTGGTAAGCAAGCCCTTGTTTGTTTTTCTTCAAGGTCTAACTCATTCATCCCTCCCAAGGCAAACTTTCCTTGCCCTTCTCTCTATGCTACCCTTTAAATCTTTCTCCTGTCCTTGTCTGTGCTTGGCACAAAACTCTGCTGTGAGCGCATGTCACCTGGTGTTATCTTTGCTTCTTTTGTTTTGGCTGTGTTGTGAGCCTTGCCCAGGTTAGAAGTACCTCACACCCATCATTGTAGTAGCAATATTCTGATCACCTTAAGCCCCAGATGCTTGCTGTGAATCAATAATTACTTTGTTTACCACCTTAGTTGTCACTTTTCTCTAACTTTCTGTGACTCCTCACTGTTTACTCAGTAGGATCACATCCAAGCTCCTTATTTAAAGCCTTTCACAATTAAACTCTGATTAATCTCCTTCCTGAATCTTCTTCATTGTCTCAGTTTCCTGCCTCATCCCACTGAGATCAAATCTTCCAGTCCTGAAAGACCTCAATACTATTCTTCCTCTTCTGTGAGACCTCAAACCAATTCTGGCCAGCAAGCCTTTTCTAAATGTCTTTTCTTGTTCTCTGGCTTTTAATTATAAACTTCCTATTATAGTTTTTTCTTGTTGTTGTTGTATTGAGTTTTTTTTGTTGTACTGGTTAACTTTTCTCATGGGTATTTCCTTCAGTAGTTTATATTTCGTGGATTGCAGGTCTCTATTCCAAGTGACATATTTCATATTGAGGTCACCCTTAAAAATAGAGATGTGCCAGTTATGGTCAGGCACACCTGTAATTGAAGCTACTTGGGATGTAGAAGTAGTGGTTTGAGAGTTCTAAACCAAGGGCTGAAAGTGTTCAAGTGTTAGAGGGCTTCAAACTAACTTCAAACTCCAGTATCACTTAAAAGGAGTAGGTAGGGAATTCTAGGATAGCCTGGACAAAGCTAGTTAGACACTCACAAACAGAATAAAGGCAAAAGCTGTGAGTGCAGCTCAATTCCCAGAATTGCAGGAGGGGAAGAGAAAGTGTGCTGGAAGTCAACACCTAATAAAGGTGAACTGTACTCTTAAAAAGTGATCTTATTTGGCTTTATTAATGGGGATTAATGTACCACTTGGTATATGTCATTGACATTCTTTTGGAGACCTCACAGCACAACAAATAAGCTTTGTTCCAGAGGGTTTTGCTTCTCCAAGTTGTTAGCTCTTATTTTTATATTTTACTATCCCATATACAAGAGTGAAAGCTATGGCTAAGAAAATGTCATTTTGTTTCTGGAAATGCTTATTTTAACATTGGAAAGCTATTTTATGTTTCTACAGAGTTGTTTTGTTCCTATGGTATCACTGGCATCACAGCCTATTTTTTTTTTATTCATTTATTTTTTGTTGGTCATGGGGCTTGAAGTCTGGACCTGGGCACTGTCCCTGAGCTGTTTCAGCTCACAGCAAATACTCTGTCACTTGAGCAACAGCACCACTTCCATCCCAGCCTATTTAAATGAAAAAACTCAGTTGTTTATTCATACTATCCAGGTTTGAAGTGCTAAATAGCCACACACATTGCAGAATGTTCTATTGGAAATGGTATACACGTAAATTACTGAAATAATAGATGCTTTTAGAGTAACCAAGCAAAATAGCATTCCAAATCATCTATATAAATATTCATTTAACTCTTCCAGTAACTAAAATAAGCAGCATGTGATGTTCAATTTATAAGCAAGGAAATTTGAATTAAAAGTCATAGTTGGTAATTCTTAAAGAATATTAAAATAAACTATACGTTTATTTCATATTTCAGTCCTCCATACTGAAACAAGATAGTTGTTTTTTAACAAGGAGATGAGGAAATTCTGCTTTGCTATAGTCATGTTACTTTTCTGCCATCAGATGTTGCAGCTTCCCCTCATATCAGGTGTCTCCAACTCAAAATGTGGATTCGGTGTCCCATAGTTCAATCCTGACCTTAAGTATATACAGAAAGTCACTCATTCTGAAACTTCAAAGGATTTCAGAAGTTTTGTATCATGAACCAGAGACTGAGAAAAATACTATAACAAAGGACGCTCTTTTATCACCCCAATCATCAAGGAAATCACAAGGGTTTCTAAAACAGAGATTCTAAAGCTCTGTGCTAGGAGCCACAAAGAGAGTTTGTATGTATTCTTTATTATAAACAAGGAGCAAATATTTGATTAGTGAATTGTAGAAAGCACTTGGTATACAAATGTGTGATCCTGTTCTCACTTAAAATCTCAAGTTAAAAAAAATTTAATTGGGCTTATCTTTTGGTATTTCCAATGAAGTTGGTGACTTGTAGTCAATAACTATTGATTTCTGGGGCCCAGAAGGGATGTGTGGGAAGGGATGCAGAAATGAACACAGCCTGCTTCCTTTGTTTTTGATATGTCACTGGTGTTATAATACCTTAAAAGCAATGTTGAAGTAGCAAGTTTCCAGTGTTACTGGTGGTAGTCCAGTGACACTGGTCCAGTTTTGTATGTTAGAAGTGGTGTTAGGGTTGTAATTGTTGGACTACTTGGGAGTACAAGCGGAGAAGGGAAGAGAATGATGAAGAGTGAATATATCCAAATATGTTCATGTATGAAGATGGCATAAGGAAATTCACTGAAAGCTCTTGAATAATAAATAGTGAGGTGGTAGGGCAGTGGGAAAGAGAGAGCAATACAGAGGGTTAATCTGATTATAATTTATACATTGTGAAATATCTTGATGACACCCCTGTGTACAATTAATATACTACAAGTTGAACATGTTCTGTTGGTGGGTTGGTAGCAGTTGGGACAAGGGAGAGCTAAGGAAGAGAGTGAATATGGAGCAAGTACTTCATACAAATATATGAAAATAGAACAATGACACCTGTTGAAAAGGAGGTGAGAGGGAATGAAGTGATAGATGGGGTGAATTTGATGGGGTACGTTGTATGCATGTATGGAAATAACACATTGAAATCCCCTTGTACAAATAATATATGCTAATCAAAATATAAATAAAATAGTATATTGGAGCAGAATTCAGAGCTCTGAGGAATATCATTTTTGATTATAAAAAGACTTTCCTTCATCTATGTAGCAAATTTGAGTGTTTTATTTTTTGGGGGGGGGGGTCCAGTTGTGGGGCCTGAACTCTGGCCTAGGCGCTGTCCCTCAACACCCAGTTGAGTCACAGTACCACTTCTGGCTTTTTTTCTTTTTGCTTATGTGGTGCTGGGGAATCGAACCCCGGGCCTCAGCCATGCAAGGCAAGTGCTCTACCACTGAGCCACCTTCCCAGCCCCCAAATTTGAGTTTTCCATAGTCTCTTCCTTCCTTCTACTTTAATCCCATGCTGAGCCCTGTAGTGAGGGTGTTAAAAGGCAGAGCACATGTTCTCAAGAAGCTTAGTTAAAATGAAAGAAGAAAAGTAAATTGCTCAAAATGAAAATACAAGGCTACCTGGTATGAATAGTACTCTGGTATATAGAGTAAGGTAATCTACACAAGGCAAACAATTCATTTGAGTGTTCTTAGTATCTTGGTTCACAACTACAAGAAAATCAGAGTAGTCCCCCCTTGTGTTCTTCTTTTAATGCTGACCTTATAAGCTATACAAATCCACAATTTTTAAACTTCCATAAACTTAGCTTTGAAACAAAAATACACTAAGATAGAATGAATTGCCTTAAATAGATACATTTTAACATTTAAGCTCCTATATTTAAAATATAACATTTCAATATAGCCTGTGGTCTTATTTTATAGTACTTTAAAAAGTAATATTAGGTGACTGAGTTTCCTCTTAGGGAAAGTATAGGTTATAATGAGTTTGCAGGGCTTTCCCTTGTCTCTTTGGCTCTGTTTGGTTGTAAACATTGGAACTGATAAGATCAATCTGAAGAAACTTTATAGTTTACCTTGTTTCATGTAATTCCTGGTTTTATACTGAGCTGCTTAGAGCAGAAAAAAAGCTGAGGAAGAGTGCATTTTTTTTTTCCTTTTAGAGAGCACTTGACAAAGTATTTTTAAATTTTGCTAACATGTAGAATTGAGACTGAATAATTTAGGCATGTTTAATTTTTCAATAATCATAAGTGCTTAATGCCTTTGTTAAGTTTAATGTAGTATCTAAAAAAAGGAATTGCTTTTCAATGATGACTACTTTGAAATAATGCTTAGTTCAATAAATGACATCCAAGAGAAGAAAGAAATTATTCTGATTTTATAACTATGAATAAGGCTGGAGAAATATTCAAACAGGCTTCATTGATATTTAAGTTGCATGCTACTGCTGATGTCAAATCAACTAGGAGATTTGTCTTCCAGTGTATCTTCTCTCATATGTGTAAAGAGCCTGTGTTATTGCAATGATGTGCACAATTTGAAATAAAGCACAATCCTTTTGTCAGCACTTGAAGGCTTTTCATTCACAATGAGCAAAACGTTACACATTTCAGGGTGAATAGCTCTCTTGATCCAGAAAACATGAGCAGACAATTTAATTGTTCTTGACTGTAAAAATTAAATCTGATACTAAATTTAACCCAGAGAGCTATTCATATAAGGTTTTCTCCTGATTTTAAACAAAAATGAAACTTGCATGGCCAAGCATCCACACTGATGGCAGGCAACATTCAAAGAAAATTAATACCAAGTGATCTGTAACCCATCCTTCTGATTTCTATTAATTCTCTTCTTTGACTTGCTTCACTCCATAGCCATTAACATAGTTAATGTTAAGTCTTTCTGTAAAATCTCCCTCTCCCCTCCAACCAAAGCCCTGTCTTGGGCCATATATATTTTTTTCTCCCTAACTTCCAAGGCCTTGAGAAGTTCCTCACCCTATCCACAATGGCTTCA
This sequence comes from Dipodomys spectabilis, assembly GCF_019054845.1. Taxonomy (NCBI): domain Eukaryota; kingdom Metazoa; phylum Chordata; class Mammalia; order Rodentia; family Heteromyidae; genus Dipodomys; species Dipodomys spectabilis. The sequence continues at coordinate 23,127,107 of NW_024870758.1, forward strand.
CCGTATTTGTTGAGGAAAGGCTTAAGCTGGTGGCTTTACTAAACCATGGAAGTTGGGTGTTGAAGTTGTGGGTAATGAGAATGCCATTTTTAGCTTAGAGTATTCTTTCAATGAGGTGGCTTAGAGATGGATGGAGATTCACACCAGCCACAGGTTTTCACCAGTGTCCTGAAGAACTAGATTAAAAGGTGGATTAGTTCTCTATCTCCAGCTTTTGCTCCACCATAGAGATAGAAGAGAAGGATTCTGGCAGGATTCCTGAGGGCTTACAGTGTTCTGTAGTCTAACACTTAGAATTTGTTTTCTAAAATTTTAGCTTAATTCTTAAGGCATCCGGCATTATTAGCCTTCACTAATCTGACCTTGCAATTGTCCCTTTTGCCCTACATTCCAAGTTTCTCGTCTTTCAAATTACTAGAGTTGAAAAAATAAGTGAATTGACAGGTTGTATGGCATTCTTTGTTCTTGTCATCCAGGGTGGAGTTTCTCTCTTCTTCCTCCTCCTCCTTTCGTGGCTTTGTCTTTGATTTTTGGACAGCCCCATCTGGACCAAGACTCAGGATCCTTCTGTATTAGCCTGAAATTAGTGCTGGCATTACAGACATGTACCACCGAACCTGACTGCTAGTCTTCCTTTCACTGAAGAACTATTAGATCTTTCACGGCTGTCTTGAAAAAGTGCATCTTTCCCTCTGAAATGCCTACCACTTCTTGTCTTATTTTTAAAAATGGTTTTATTAAAGTGTTCATTGGATGTACTTTTTCCTCTTTATCTGCACTTAAAAATTCATAGAACTGACTTCATGTTTTAGTCTTCAGCACCCAGCCAAGTGCTTGGTGCAGAGTAGGTGCATGGTAATTGTAGATATTATAGTTTGCATTTTAAATTATTTTTTTGTAATAATGGATGGGAAAAGCAGAAGAATAATCTGTCTGTATCCTAACATATCTCGTGACATTAAGCCAAAAGGTTCTATTGCAAGCACCTAAGACTTACAAATGACTAGAAGCTTCTATTTTATTTTTATTTTTATTTTTTATTTTTTGGGTCCGTCGTGGGGTCTGTACTCTGGACCTGGGCACTGCCCCTCAGCTCTTCAGCTCAAGGCTAGCGCTCTACCACTTGAGCCACAGCGCCACTTCTGGCTTTTTTCTTTTTGCTTATGTGGTGCTGAGGAATCGAACCCAGGGCCTCAGGCGTGCAAGGCAAGCGCTTTTACCACTGAGCCACCTTCCCAGCCCGACTAGAAGCTTCTATACCACTACGTTGGAGCAAATCAGAAGTGCCAAAGGGCTTCTCTAATAGGAGCAGCCTTTAACCAATGACTTCTTTGCTCCTTCACTAGCACATCTGAGATGTGTCCCCTTGTAGCCTTCCTCTGAGGTCTCCAGCAGGAAGAAGTTCCATTTGCTTGTAATTGCAGGTCCTATATGATTCATTCTAGGTAGCATACCATCTTGCTTATCAGCTAATCTGGATGGGAGTTTAGGACCTTTTACTCTCTGCTTCCTCTTCCCCAAGAAAAAGAACAAATGATCCAGGCCTACTCAGTCTGAGAACTGGAAGAAAACTATGCCAAAAGAAATAGAACACTTAAGTGCCAAAGTATCTACTCCTGCACCACTGAAGTGTAGATGTATGGTCCAGTTCTCAGGCAGTCACAGCAGAGCCTAGATGTTGCTAAGAAGAGTGAAGTTTCAGTCTTAAGGTTTCCTGAAATTCTTCTGCCCTGTTGATTACATGGGATTAAGCAGGGCTTCAATTTCCTGGCAACAATTTCAAGATTAAAAATATGGCTAAGGCCTCATGCCAGTTATACTGTAGTGACTCTTTAGAGATATGCAAATAGTTGATAACTATACTAATACTTCATACATGAAAGTAATAAGCCAGGGACAAAGTTTATTCCCTTAGATTTTAGGTTCAAGAGAAATTTGTAGTTCAGACTGAAGATATTTTCAGCATCCTAAAATAGACTGGCAAAGGTTAGGGATGTTAAATTTGTTTTGTTTTTTGAAAGGGTGTGGTTTGAATCTTAATATTAACTTCATGTTAGCTATTACAAAATGTGAAGCTGTTGAATGGAAGTTTTAGCTTCACTCTTGATAATAATGACATCATTATTTATCTTTCTAATTAGAGAATCATTGAGAAAAAATTCTTTAAAAAGAATCACCTTACATTGTGTGTTTTGTTTTTCCCATTCAGTGATTTAGGATGTTGTAAAGTGGGATGCTCACAAGCAAGCTCATGGCTATGATTTTGACTTTCAGACCAGACCGTAATAACTTCTCTGGACTATTACCATAATTTGCCTGGTCTTCAAATTCCTGTGTTAAAAGACATTAATACGCTTTAGAAGTGTTGTACTAGATGCTCTTCTAATCAAGATATATGGGGTCATCAGCAGGTGCCATCTGCCTGCTGCCCACTGCTTCAACACTGGCAGTGGCTTATCTTTTTTCAGTTAAGTAGTTCTAAATATTTTGATAGAATCACCCAAGTTATTAGTGTGGCTTACCTTAACATGATGAAGCAACAAAAACATGAATGATTTGTATATTTCGGTGGTTATCCATTAGCATCGAAAACACATTTGTTATCCTTAATTATAATAAAACTCTTTCAAGTTTGTGTGCATGTATGCCTGCTAGTCCTGGGGCTTGTACTCAGCATCAGGGTGCTGTCCTTGAGCTTTTGCTCAAGGCTAGTGCTCTTCCACTTGCCTCAGCTCCATTTCTGGCATTTATTTATTTACTTGGTGGTTTATTGGAGATATGAATCTCATGAACTTTCCTGCCCTGGCTGGCTTCAAACCTTGAGCCACAGATCTCAGCCTCCTGAGTAGTTAAGATTACAGGTGTGAGCTGCCCAGTTTGTTTTTAGTTTTTATAGAGCATACAGACATGAAAACTATATTATTGTATTGAATGCCCATGAAACTGTTGGTAAAAATTTTTAAATCCTGTTTTGACCAATTTGCTTAAGATTTCCAAGTTAGTTTCTATCCTCATTATGTTTTAATTTTACTTCACATGTGTATTTCTATAAACATAGGTGTGTAGATACTAAAAATCTTTGTTATGTTTAAGGCTTCCAATCATTTCCCCCCAGTATTAAAAGTAGTATAAGTCACGCCTGGTAAGTACTTTATAGAAGTACTACTAGGCTGCGCTGTCCAGCCAGCTTTCCTTGAATGGTTTCTATTGCTTTGCTTTTCCTTTATTTGGGGTCAGTTAAAAAATTTAAACCATTTCAGCTGTCTAACAGTTTAACTTTCTTTGGCATTAATCTGTAGGGAGCTTGTAATTTTTTTACCCCAAATGAGAATCATGTCTTTATCAGTTTAGGAAAGACTTTAATAATCAGCTGCATTAAGGGAAATCACTTAAGCCACATGACAATTCTATTCTCTGGTTTGTGGAAGTGACTAAGAGCCTCTGATTTCCTATGTAATCCAGATAAGCGAACCTTTTTCTGATCATGACATGGAAATGTATTTATTTCTAAAGCATTTGGCACCTCCTTGAGATTTATTAAAAATTTATATTTCCTTTATCCCCATTTGTATTTCTGACTTCTAGGATAGAAATTAAGTAAAACTGCATGTTTACTCATTTCATGTTAGAATCCAGGAGTTACCCATAACTTGGCCCTCCAGTTTTGCTTCATCCCTAATATCCTCTAGGCCATGTAGCTTATTTTTGAGGAGGATTTCAGGGTCTCAGAAAGGGAGAACACTCAGTCTTCCACAATTTGTGGCTCTGGTTCCGTTTGTCCTATGTTTCGAGGGCAGAACATATGGTTGTCCCCACCAGCTCTGAAGTTTTTAATGTTTTCTGTCACATGGCTCCTTTGTGGTTTTAAGTAACTATCAATTCACAAAATGTGCCCTCTATGTAGACTTTTTGTAGAACTTTGCCTCCAGAAAACTCATTTAGTAAAAGTACCAGTTTTGTCTTTCAAGGAAAACAAGATACTTAACAAAAATTAAAACTGGGTGCCAGTGGCTCACACCTGTAATTCTAGCTACTCAAGAGACTGAGGTCTGAGGATCACAGTTCAAAGCTAGCCCAGGGCAGGAAAAGTCTGAGGCTCTTATCTCCAATTAACCACCAGAATACCAGAAGTGGTTCTGTGGCTCAAGTGGTAGAGCGCTAGCCTTGAGCCAAAAGGCTCAGTGACAGTGCCCCAGCACAGAGTTCAAGCCCCATGACTGAAAAAAAATTATATAAACAAGATACTAACAAATTTTAAAGAATTTAATTATTATTAAGAATCGAGAATTTTCAACTGAGATACAGCTTTTATCCTTTTAGAGTATAAGTGTAGTGGTTTTTTTTTTTTTTTTTTTTGTCGGTCGTGGGGCTTGGACTCTGGGCCTGGGCGCTGTCCCTCAGCTCTTCAGCTCAAGGCTAGTGCTCTACTATTGAGCCACAGCACCACTTCCAGTTTTCTGGTGGTTTATTGGAGATAAGAGTCTCATGGACTTTCCTGCTCGGGATGGCTTTGAACAGGATCCTCAGACCTCAGCCTCCTGAGTAGAATTACAGGAGTGAGCCACTGGCACCCAGCTTAGTGGGTTTTTGTTTTTTGTTTTTGTTTTAAAATACTTTCACAACATTGTACAGTCATCAACTTTAACTCTAGAACATTTCAGCATCCCCAGAATAAACCTTGTATCTATTAAGCAGATATTTACAATTTTCCTGAACCCTAGTAGCCCTAACCTACTTTTTGTTTTGGTGGATTGGCTTATTCTGCACATTTCATAGAATTGCCTTCTTTTACTTAGCATAATGTTTTAAAGATTTATATGTGTTTTAGCATGAATCCATGTGTCATTTCCTTTCATGGCTGAATAATATTCTTATTATCTAGATATACCACATTTATCTACTCATCGGCTATGGGCATTTAGCTTGTCTTCATATTTTAGCTATCATGAGCAATGGTGTTTATCAACTTTTTTGTTAAAAGGGGGGTACAAGAGCTTCAACTCAAGATCCCATGTTCTCACTCAGCTTTTTTGCTCACAGCTGGTAGTGCTCAATCACTTTAGCCTTGCCTCTAGTTCTGACCTTTTACAGGTTGTCTGCCCAGGCTGATTTTGAATTACAATCCACACATCTAAGCCTCTTGGGTAGGTAAGATTGTAGGCATGAGTTACTGGTGTCCTGCTCTTGTATGTATTTGTATACATAAATGTTTTCACTTCTGAATATCTACCTGCAGCTGTACAACTTTACTCTCCCATCAGACTGGAACATCTGAGCATTCCAGTCCTCTACATTCTCACCAACACTTTATTATGTACTTTTTGGGATAAGAAGGTATACTTGGGTTTGAACTCAGAGTCTCCAGCTTGTTAGGCAGGCACTGTACTACTTGAGCCATGCCTCCAGCCCTATTGTCTCTTTCATGATAGTTTTCTTAGTAGGTATTAAGCAGTAAGGTTTATTTATTTATTTATTTTGTTGGTTGTGGGTCTTGAACTCTGGGCCCGGGCACTGTCCCTCAGCTCTTCAGCTCAAGACTAGCACTCTACCACTTGAGCCACAGCACCACTTCTGGTTTTCTGGTTGTGAGTTGGAGATCAGAGTCTCGCAGACTTTCCTACCTGGGCTGGCTTTGAACCGTGATCCTCAGATTTCAGCCTCCTGAGTAGCTAGGATTATAGGCATGAGCCACCACTGCCCAGCGTTCATTGTAGTTTTGATTCATATTTCTTTAATGACTAGAGACTTGAACATCTATTCATATGCTTCTTTTCATTTGCATGTCTTCTTTGGAGAAATATCTAAAATCTTTGTCCATTTTTTAAACTGGCTTGTTTCAAATGTGGATACAAGTACAAAGATAGCCTTTGGAGAGAGAATTTTGTAGGGTTGAATGATAATGAGTGAGTAAATTATATGTGAAGAATTAACTATCATACAACACATGAAACAGCAAAAGTGGTTGTACAAATGAATGCTATCCACCCCTATGTACTAGTGAAGTGGTGCCAAATTAGCTTATAGCTTTAGTGTCAGATTTTAACCACTGTTGTTAATGTTAGTGATATATTACTATATTCCACTTGAGTAGTATCAGCAGTGTTTATTGAGTTGGTACCTGTGGCCTCTCATGTGCCAATGATCTGTGCTGTCTAGTTTATCCACTAGTCATATGTCACTATTAAATAAATTAGAAAATTGTGTTTCTCAGCCACACTAGCCACCAGCCACACATATCATGTGCTCAGTAGTCCCTGATGACCAATGCCTAATATGCAAATATGTTTCTGTCTTTATGGGAAGTTCTCTTGGACAGTGCAGATCAAAGTTTATTTTAAAGTTTCAAAATGCCAGTGATAGAGGTTCTATTTCATTTTCTTGACCCGTTACCATAGAGCCTTATGACTTGATACTGATCCGTGTATAGAAAGGCAGAATGACTGTGCCTGTTATTCCTGACAGCATCCTTCTCCAGTATTCCATGCCTTTCATACTTGTGGTAGAACAGTACTGGGGATTGAACCAAGGCACCTCATGCAAGCTAGATAAGCCGTGTGCCACAGAGCTACATCCCCAGCCCTCTAGCAATTTTCTTAATATATCTAGTTATGTCTAGTTTCAGGTTTATATTCTTCCTTGTCACTGTTTTTGTTTTCTTCATAAAGGGTAGGTTGACTACTCTCTTTAACTCTCTACAGCCTTTCTGAAACTTGATGTTTTTTACTTGCAGATTGCACTGCAAAGGAAGAGAAGTTACTTCTGAAAGTATGTGGTTCAAATAGTGGTTCTTGTCGTACACACAGACCAGTGATTAATTTCCCCCTCCCCCATCCTGGAGCTTGAACTCAGGGCCTGCGTGCTGTCCTTGAGCCTCTTCATGCTCAAGGCTAATGCTCTACCACTTGGGCCATAGCACCACTTCTAGCTTTTTCAGAGTAGTTTATTGAAGATAGAATTCTACAGACTTACCTGCCCAGGGTGGGTTCAAACTAAAGTCCTCAGATCTCAGCCTCCTGAGTAGCTAGGGTTATGAGCATGAGCCACTGGCACCCAGCTCAGTGATAAGTTCTTAAGTAGCTTTCCCACATCCCATGTGGAAATACTAAACATTGGTGGCTAGGACCTGAAATTTAGATATCAAAAGTAGTCACTTAACCATCTATTATTAACAGCTGCCAATTTGCCAGTACCACCTAAGAAAAATCAATGTTCTGAGTTATGAAGTAGATACCTTTTGCAAAGTAAAGGTAAGTGCTAGAGACTTAGTTTCCTTTCTTTATTTGTTCCATTTTCTTAGAGTTTTTTTTTTTTTTTGTCCTGTATTGTTTTATTTTCACTGCATTTTAAAAATTTCCTAATTTGTAGTTCCATTCTGGGAATTCTTGATTCTCTTTCTTCTGCATAATAAGCAAAGTACTCATCCATTGTTGTAATTTTTTATTATCATTTTTCCCTCTCATCCTGTCCTTTTATTGCTCAAGTTTGTATTTTCAGCTATGAAAATGAAATTTCATAATCATTTCACATAATTTTTATGAACCTGTGTAGTTATCTGGACATTAACTCTAGCAAGATGTGAAAAAAATATGTAATACAGTGTTGAGAGACAATCAACATGTTAAATTGGAAAGCAATCACTTGCGTTTGGGAACAGAGTCTTACCATGTAGCCCCATCTTGTCTCAAGGTTGCCATTGTCCAGCCGCTGACTCCCTTGTGCTGGGATTGTAGATATACTCTCCTATAGTTGGATGCAGGTAACTCTTTTTTTAAATCAGTCATGGGACTTCAACTCAGGGTCTGGGTGCTGTCATTGAGTTCTTTTTGCTCAAGGCTAGCACCCTACCACTTTGAGCTGTAGCACCATTTCTGGTTTTCTGGTTGTTAAGTGAAGATAAAAGTCTTAGGGACTTTACTGCCCAGGCTGCCTTAGAGCTGTGGTTCTCAGATTTCAGCCTGTGGAGTTACAGGATTATAGGTGAGAGCCACCCAACATCTGGCTGCAGATAACATTTTGTACATTGAGATGGTATTCAAAGGATCTTCTAACAAAGTGTTTTTATTCTTTGTAGAGCTTGAAAATTTTTTACCTGCTTAACTCTTTGATTAAACCACTTTAACACCTTTATTAAACAAGTGGAATTTGGAATTATATTCTGCTGTAAGGAAATTTGCAGGCAACATTAAGAGATAAAGAAATTAACAAACAATCTCAAAAGGTATTGGTTTTCATTACAGTTCTGCAAAGTGTTTTAGAAACTGACAGCAAAAATCCATTGTGAGCTAATTTGATTTTTCTCAGCCATTTGATTAGCTAGTGCCAGCCTGATTAGTGAATCTGTATGATGTGTTTGTGAACATTAAAGGTAAGGATAACAGGAAAATGAATCTTTGAGCATTTTTAAGGGCTCTAGAACCTGAGTGAACTGCATCAGTTTTACTTGCCTTTAAGAACTGAAGCATTGAGGTTCTGTTCAAAGGTTCATTGCTGTTTTCATTTGGCAAATTTTAGAGCTGTGTATGGCTCAGGGTTAGCATTTCTGCTTAAGATATACGTAGTCATCTCTTACAGAGATTTTCTCTTTCACTTGCCCATCCCTACATTTCAGTTTGCTTCATGCTGGATATGCAGCCTGTGTCTTTCTCAAAAAGGGTCATACCTAATGAGCTTGTGGTATATTTCCTCAGAAAAGGGTGATGATAATTGATCTTTGGCATTCTAGTAAGTTGTAATAGTCTCTTTGCTCTTACAAATGGGTGGTTAGCTATGAACCTGTTCTTTAAGAATGTGGTTTCAGGTTAATTGTAGTAAATCAAAGTTTTCCTGGTTGTATAAACACTGAAAACAAGGAGTCTGCCTGCACAACCTAAATGTCTTTGTCTGAATGGAGTGATTATATTAAGAAAATGTTGTATTGTTAGCAATCAAAATAAAAGAGTAAAATTGTTGTGGTTTAGCACATCATATCTCAGTATTCTGTCCAAGTGCCAAGTCAAAAAAAGAAAAAAAGGCCATTTGATTAGGTCACATCGTTACACCACTTACTGTTGCTTGTTGAGCAAGACTGAGAGCCTGACTGCCCTTCATGGCCTTGTATGGCTGGACTTCTTTGTAATTGGGGGTTCCAAAATGACAGCTTGGCCTATATCCCAGTATTCCTATATCCCAGTTCAGTTTCTCTTATAAAATAATAGCCACATTTGTTCAATGCTTACTGTGTGGCATGCACTATACCACTCATCTTATATGAATTCAAAGATTTAATCACAATAGATTTAATGACAACAACTCTATTTATAGACAACAACACAGAAACACCCTAGTATTCAGATATGCATAGCTGGAAGCAACAGCACTGAATTTCAGTGTGGTGAATCTTGGATGCTTTGTGCTCTGTCTCTCCTGGTAATTTACCTGATAAAGGCTCTCCATGTAACTCCAACATTTCTGTTTTTAATTTTGCTATCATTTGTAGAATTACTTGATGTCTGTCTTTCTCAAAAGATTAGAAGTGCTTATATTGTACCATTATGTTTTTAGAGTTCATTCTAAGCATCCACTAGGTAGATATTTGTTGAATGAATGAATGAATGAAAGCAATTAAATGCATTTAATCAATGAGTTTGGAAATGAAACTAGGGTTTCCTGTTTGTTTTTGTTTTGTGGTGGTGGTATGAGGTTTCATGCTCTCAGAGATTGCTTCTTAGAGATTGCTGGTTAGGCAGGCACTCTACCACTCTACCAGTTCATCTACACTTACAGCCCTTGTTCCTCGCACTATTTTTGTGATAGGGTCTCACTTTTTGCCCAGGCCATCCAGGACCATGAATTCTATTTATGCCTTCCACATAGCTGAGGTAACAGGGACACCCAGCTTTGGTTGAAATGGAGTCTTGTAAACTTTTTGCTGGAGCTTCTTTCAAAGTGTGCTCCACCCAGTCTCTGCCTCCTGAGTAGCTAGGATTACAGACATGAACCACCAGAGGCTGGCCGAAGGGCCTCTTAGAAGTAAAACCTTTAACCTTTTAGCTCAGTATCATCTTAAAATGAGGGAATGATAATGACATTTCTATATGCTTATTGATTCTAATTTTAAAGAGTATCAGATAGCGGAGCTGGGAATGTGGCTTAGAGGTAGAGTGTTTGCCTCGCATGCATGAAGCCCTGGATTGATTCCTCAGTACCACATAAACTGAAAGAGCTGGAAGTGGTGCTGTGGCTCAAGTGGTAGAATGCTAGCTAGCCTCCAGCAAAAGAGGCTCAGGGACAGTACCCAGGCTCAGAGTTCAAGCCCCAGGACTGGCAAAAGTAAAAAATCAGAGGGGTTGCTCAAATGGTAGAGCACTTCTATCAAGTGCAAGACACTAAGTTCAAACTCTAGTACCATAAAAATAAATAATGGTCAAAAGATTTGTTTTTGTATATAGTTTTGATAACAAATTTGATAATAGGTATTAACTAGCTTGAACACCCATCCTTAATGTCAATAATTAAAATACATTGGCACATACAATTAATTAAAGTTGAATTTAGGGTAAACTGCTGTCTTAATTTGTTAAAGCTGTGTGTGTGTGTGTGTGTGTGTGTGTGTGTGTGTGTGTGTGTGTGTGTGTGTGTGTGTGTGTGTGTGTGTGTGTGTGTGTGTGTGTGTGTGTGTGTGTGTGTGTGTGTGTGTGTGTGTGTGTGTGTGTGTGTGTGTGTCTTGAACTAACTGTCCCTGAGATAAGAGTCTAATAGACTTTGCTACTTTGTCTGCTTTGAATAATGATCCCTCAGATCTCTAGACTCCAGAGTAGCTAGGATTACAGGCGTGAGCCACTGCTGCCAAGCTTAATGCTCTTTCAAATACCAAACATTTGTTACAAAAAGAAAGTGCATATCCTGGTTTTGTCCACCTTGAATGTTTTTACTTCCACTAAATCTATGTAGTCAATAATGGAATTCAAGCTGAAAGAATTACAGAAATGGAATTGATTAAAGAAAGAATTATATTTTATAACACATAATTTGCAACCATAGTAAAATTATTTAGAAGATAACTTTGCAGTTCAATTTCAAACTTTGGTTTTGTGATAGGCTATTTGAATATATGTACATATAAGAGGAAAATTTTATTATATTAAATTGTGTAAAGAATGGAGATAGTATTAATTGTGTCACACAATGTAGAATTTTTTCCTCCACAGTTATTATTGCAGTAATAAATCATGGCGAACTGAAGACTTTTAAAGAGAGTATGACTGAACATTTTCCATTGCATAATATCGAGTGGGTTTGTGGGAAATTGTTTGACTATGTAACACTGAGTTTTAGTTGAAACTGAAGATGTAAAGAACCAAATTTTGAAGTACTAAGAGACTTGTAAGACTATAGATACTACCCAGCTTTCTGAGCAGTGTGGAAGGTCAGGTAATATATGGTATGTGTGTGTGTATGTGTGTGTGTACAGAATATAATAACTGATATTACAAATCCAGCTCTTGTTGAATAAGAGAATGGACTAAATAAAGCATAATGAATTAGTAGGGGCTACATGGAAAACTATGTTCAAAGAACAATTAGAAAGGTGCCTGAAAGACAAATTTGCATGTATCACTAAGAGTCCATTGTCATGAAGTGTGGGAATAACAGTGATTGAAATTCATTCTGTCTTGCTTGAGATCATGTCTTAAACATGAACATGAGGCCCATCCATCTTTCTAGGCTGGGTTGTGGGTGGATAATAAAACATGTGAGTGCAATGACAATCTTTGCCAGGACTATTTGAGTACTGGCCATTTTAGTTCCTAGCTGTGCCTTTAGAGAATAGTTATGGTCAGAACTACAGAAACTAAGAAAAACATCCTCCATATAACATCTTAGTCTTGTGCCTCTTCTTAGTCCTGTGATATATTCCTTATGAAATGTGTTACATCAACATCCTAACAAAAAATAAATTGATGCAGATATGGGACAGAGAAGGCAAAGAATTAAGTAACCAGACATGGAGTTTCTCATAGTATGATTCAACCTGTAGTGAAATTTTTCACACAGACTGTTACCTTTGTGTGACAATTGAAAACAATTGCAACTAACATAGTGAATCCTTAAGACTCTACTTAGGCTGAACACAGCCTTTTTTTTTTTTTTTTTTTTTTTTTTTTGTCATTGGGCTTGAACTCGGGGCCTGGGCACTGTCCTTGAACCTCTTTGTGCTCAAGGCTAGCACTCTACCACTTGAGCTATAAGTGCCACTTTTGGTTTTTGAGTGTGAAGATAAAAGTCTCACTGGGACTTTTCTGCCCTTGCTGGCTTTGAACTGCAATCATCAGATCTCAGCCTCCCCAGGAGCTAGGATGACAGGCGTAAGCCACTGGCACCTGGCCACATAGCCTTTTTTTTTTTTTTTTAATTGTGAAAATACCATACAGAGAGGTTACAATTACATGGGCAAGGAGTACATTTCTTATCAAGCATTGTTACCTCCTCCTTTGTTTCTGCACATTTATGTAAATTGTACAGTGGTTCTGAATATTTCCTCAAAGTTTGGGTTTGTTCAGACAAAATGTTTATGTAATTGTTCAAGTTAAATTTGGACAAACTTGTCCCGAAAGAACTCCAGTGTTAAAATAGTCTCTACAAATACTATTCCACACTGATCTCTTTATGTCATTTTAAATTCTGAGTAAGGATGTTGTACTATACCACTGCAGACACAGTTCCAGTTCAAAGGGATTGGTTGTTGAATGAATGAGTGGGGTAATAAACAACTGAATGAATGGACAAACAAGTGAATGAATAAATAAATGAATAACACTTGGCAGGAGATTTTGTAAGAGAAGCCTTTTTATTTTATTACTTTTTTGTTGTTGTTGGTCTTGGGGCTTGAAATTCAGGGCCTGGGTGCTATCCCTGAATTCTTTTGCTCAAAGCTAGCTAGCGTTCTACCACTGTGAGCCACAGTGCCACTTCTGGTTTTTGAGTGGTTAATTGGAGATAAGAGTCTCTTGGGGACTTTTCTGCCTGGGCTGACTTTGAATCATGATCCTCAGATCTCAGCCTCCTGAGTAGCTAGGATTACAGGTGTGAGCCACTAGTACCTGGCAGAGAAGACTTTTTATGGTGCCAGGTGCAGGTTACTTACACCTGTAATCCTAGCTATCGGGAAGCTGAGATCTGAGGTTTGTGGTTTGAAGCCAACCCAGGCAGGAATGTCTTTGAGACTCTTACCTCCAGTTAACCACCAAAAAGCTGGAAGCAGAGCTGGGCCTAAGTGGTAGAGCACTAGCTTTGCACACAAGGTCAAGGACAGTGCTGAGTTTAAGCCCCAGGACAGGCACATCTCCATCCCCCAACCCCGCCAAAAATATGATGAAATATAACATGTGAAATCAGAGTAGTAGAAAACTCCTGTGATATACCTAAATAATGAGTAATAGTATGGGTTTGCTTATATACTCATTCTCAAGTTCATTCATTGGATCAAACCATATTGTAGGTCATCTCATAGTGTAGAGGCCATAGCTTCAGGTATGGAGGGAAAAAAGTTTAATTCGACAAGCACTGGTTAAGCCTCTGTGTTCTAGGAGCATCCTCTCCAGCTCCTGAAGGCGCTTCTCATTGTACTAGAATTACTTGCATTTTCCTTTCCTACAGAGATTACTTTCTTTACACTCTTAATTTTATTATTGAGGCTTTTCCAGAAATAGTGTCTGGCCAAGTTCCCATATGCACCAGGTGTTTTTTTCCTTACATTTAAGAATGCCACTAGTAATGTCTCACACTTTAAATATGTGGAGGAGCCTAAGAAGATTGTCACCAACACTGTATTGAGCATTTTCCATGCACCATCTCAATTCTAACCAGTTGTCCCTTTGCCAATATACTGCAGGTAGCTTTTAGGCTGGCCTCCAGTGATCCTGCCCCATGGAATCATACCTCTGGAATTCCCTTCTCCTGAACACTGACTGAGCTACATCCCCAGCTCCTTTGTTCATTCCACAGTGGATAAATAATTCCTTAGTATATCACCTCTGGTGACAGTGTTATCAGTGGTTTTTGATGATTTTTCTGGTGAAAGAGTTTATAATCCCTACCCTGAGCCAGGTCAAGGATGAAACTCATAAATGTTTTTAAAAAGCTGTCCAAAAATGCCAAGAAACAAATAGGAACAGGTGAGCTAGGCAGTGTGGGTCCCTGAAAGACTAGTCTTCATTTTAGGCATGTCTGAAATACCTCAGTGGCCTTGGAAGAGGCATGTTTTTTCATCTGTACAGTGAATGGAATTGAATATGATGGTTCCAATGAAAAATTTTTATATTCACTACCTGTACAAATTCAGTATTTTATATTTTGTTAAAGGTATTTCGTTTAAAGTAATTGGGGGAGTACTATGAAGTTTTTTTCATTCAGAAATCTTGTGCTGTTGGTATAAGATTTATATAACTCAGCTGCCTTTTTATGAAGACAGGTTTAATGTACTCATGGTATCTTCATTTTTTTGAATTTGTGTCCTTGACAAATCCAGAAATTTCTGAGGCCAAAACCTATCCAAAACTCTTCTTAAAACTCTTGCTGAAGTTGGGCACTGGTGGTACACAGCTGTAATCCTAGCTACTCAAGAGCTGTGATATGAGTATCACAGTGCTGGTCAGGAGTGAAAGAAGCTCAGGGACAGCACCTAGGCCCTGAGTTCAAGCCTCAAGATAGGCGTACACAAATGTGTGCGCACACGCGCGCGCACACACACACACATACACACAGAGAAAACTCTTGCTGGGAGAAGAAATGGTGCAGGGAGTGGGCATGGCACACCGACTGCCTTTTACACTCATCACTGTGGATCTCCTGGTGACATATAGAGTAATGAGGTATCCCTTCTCCCTTTTGACCCGGGCACTTCCTCAGCTCAATGGAAGCAGGTTCAATTTTTCCTAAGGCCCTTGCCACTGTGCACTAAAAGTGCCTCTCATAAACTATATTTTACTCATTTGCCACATTTAAGCCCTATTATTATATTGTCTAAAAAATTTTTATGCCATTTTGGATCAGTGGAAAGAAATCATTTGTGAAGCTAGTTTTATCCAACAAGACAAAAGTATATATGTTGAAAATAGGATATCATGCAAAACTTATAACAAGATGTAGAGGAAGAGATCTGAGGATCCCAGTTCAAAGCCAGCCTGGGCTGGAAAGTCCATGAAAATCTTATCTCCAATAAACCACCAGAAAACTGGAAGTGACGCTGTGGCTAAAGTGGTAGAGCACTAGCCTTGTGCTGAAGAGCTGAGGGACAGTGCCCAGGTCCAGAGTTCAAGCCCCACGACTGACAAACAAACAAATAAAAGAAAACAACTGACTGAGATGAACAATTGTCTTCAGTTCTTGGTCCTTACTAAGGAAATAATTAGGGATAGTCCAACTTGAAGATTTTGTGTGTGTGTGTGTGTGTGTGTGTGTGCACACGCGCGCGCGCATGTGTGCATGCGCGCACATGCACATGCATTTATACACTGGTCCTAGGGCTTGAACTCAGTGCCTAGGTGATATCTGATCTATCAAGGCTAGTGCTGTACCACTTGAGCCATCACTGAACCCAGCTGCAGATTGCTTTATAAAATATACCATTAGAGACATTAGATCAAATAGTGAGATTTATTTGAACTATTTTTCACCCAATTTGATAACAGGTGTCATCTACCTAGGGCTTTTTATTTTGAAGGGTGAAATTGAGATTTATGTAGCCAATATATGTAGATTAACATAAGAACAGTCAAGTGACAGCACATCAGTAGGTAGGTACCAATGGGAAGGATGCTGGGGACTTCTGGTGTCCATCTTTCTTGCTGGGCTCTGGGTCTCCTGCTAACAGTTGCTAGACTGAAGGTTAACTCTTCACAGGAGAAATATATGTGTTATCTATAAGAAAAAAGTATGCATGTAAAGCCTATAACCAATCTCCATTTTAGTGCTGTTTCTTAAAAAAATGTTCTTGGATGTTAGATGGTGAGAATAGATGATTTATCACAGCTGGCTGCAGTTTGGAAGTGGGAAGTAGCAAGTTGGGAAAGCAGGCGTAGAGTTTCTCAGGATTGAGTGTGAGGAATGATTTACCATGATTTAACCATTTATTGATTCTGCCTTGAGGTGAGCATGAGTCTCAGGTTTTCATGAATCAGTGCCACCAAAGATTGCCAGAACTCAATTCTCTGGGTCTCCCCACTCTGCTCATATTATTTATTAGACTTTGTAGGCATTGCAAAATTAAAATTAAACTTCAAGAAGAGTTGAGTTGTTTATGTAGTTCACTTGGTAAGCTCTTTGTCAAGAAAATGATTTTCCATTTTTGGTGGCTTTTTTTGTTGTTGTTGTTGTTGGTTATGGGGCCTGAACTCTGGGCCTGTGCGCTGTCCTTCAGCTCTTCAGCTCAAGGCTAACACTCTACCACTTGAGCCACAGTGCCACTTCCGGCTTTTTCTGCTTATGTGGTACTGAGGACTCGAACCCAGGGCTTCATGCATGCAAGGCAATCACTCTACCACTGAGCTGCCTTCCCAGCCCTTAGTGGTTTTTGAACTCAGGGTTTTGTGCTTACTAAGCTGGTGCTATACCATGTAAGCCAGGCCTTTATCCATTTTTTATTCTGGTTATTATTTGTGTGCATGTGCGCACATGTGTGCACTAGTACTGGGTCTTAAACTCAGGGCCTGGGCACTGTTCTGAGCTTTTTTTGCTCAAGGCTCACATCTACTTAAGGCTTTTGGTGGTTAATTGGAGATAAGAGTTACACACGCTTTCTTGCCTGGGCTGGCTTTGAACCTTGACCCTCAGAACTAAGCCTTTTGAGTAGATAGTATTAAAGATGTGAGTTAGTGGTGCCTAGCTTGCTCTGATTGTTTCTTAGATAGGGTCTCACTTTTTCCTCAGCCCATTCTTGACCATAGTCATCCTATTTACACCCACTGCTATAGCTGGGGTGACAGGTATGATCCTGCAGACCCAACTTTGTTGAGATAGTCTCGAACTTTTTTTTTTTTTTTTTTGGCATTTTTGGACTGGCATTTAAACTTTTCTGATCTCAGCCTCCAGCACAGATGAGATGAAAGAAACATACCACATATCCAGTCAGTGCCTGAGAGGGAGTATTGCAAAAATTTTGCCCAGGACAGCACTGAACAATTATGAGCCTTCTAGGTAGCTAAGACTGTGAGTCACCACATCTAACTTTAGTGTTTTCTTTATTCATTTACTTTATTCTCATCTCCTTTATCTGCCACTAACTTCATATGCACTTATTTGATGTATTTATTGTTTTTCTTTGTCGTGTATACTCTTGTATGATACATATACTCTTTTAGATAAAGTGATCAGCAATGAATATTCTCTTTATTTTAGGTCAGTTCCAAAGTATTATGTATTCTTGTATGATATGTATTTTGTGTTACATAAGATGTTACGTAAATGTTATTATTCTCCTTCACTAGATCTTTTCCACTCAGCAATTTATTTTAAAAATTCTTCCCTTTTGCTGTGTCAACATTAGCTTGTTCATTCTGACTGCAGTTCAGCATTTTCTGATGCAAAAGATCCAGTTTTATCTTTCCACTCATTCAATGTCAAGTGTTTAGATTGCTTCCATCTCCTATCACTACAGAGAAGGCTTATGTCCCATCAGGACCTGTGTGACAATTAAAAAAAAATACGTATGGAGGGTCTAGGAGATAGCTCAGTGATAAAACATTTGCCTTGCAAGCACAATGTCCTGAGTTCAGTCTCCAGTACCAAAAAAAGAAAAGACGAAAAAAGAAAAAAAAGAAAAGTAAAGAAAGAAAATTATGTGAGAAGTGAGAATCTGTTCTACTAGTCAATCATAGAATCATTCTGATCCTGGGGCTTGAACTCAGGGTTTGGCCACTGTTCAAGACTAGAGCTCTTCTATTTGAGTCACAGCTACACTTCCAGTGTTTTGGTAGTTAATTGAAGGTATGAGTTTCATAGTCTTTCCTGCCTGGGCTGACTTTTAACCATGATCCTCAGATCTCAGCCTTCTGAATAGCTAGGATTATAGGCATGAGCCTCCAATGACAGCTTGAGTGTGCTTATTAGTTCATATAAACTATGTCACAAGCTTTCAGGAGTTGTGATATTGTTTATATACTCATATCCTTCCAACACTTAGCATGTTTTTCCTTGTCTTCATGGCATAAGTAACTCAATTTTCAATATGTTTCCCTGACTGCATGTGAACTTGACCATCTCTTAATCTGCTTCTTTTATGTGTCTTTGAATTTTTTGCCCATAGCTTTTGTTCATTATTTTTTCTGTTGGGATCCTCATTTTCTTAGGTTGACCTAGGAGGACTTCCACATATTTTAGTTAAATTTCCTTTAGGAGAAAATTACAAAACTCTCATTCCACATCTGCCTGTAAAGCTGATCTCCTGAACCAAAAACCTTACGTGCCTCCAAGTTCATCTTTTGCTTTGTTTTTCCTGCTTACGTGATTTGTAGGTTTTATTCATATATTTCTCTCCCTTTAGGTCTCAGAAGTGTTCTTCAGCATTTCTTATATGTATATATATGTATACACATATGTATATATGTATGTATATACATATGTATATACATATATATATATACATATATGTGTGTATATATATATATATATATATATACACACATATATGTAAAATTTCTGAGTTATTTTTGGTAGGGATTGAACCAAGGGCCTTGTACATGTATAAGTAATTTCTTCACCACTGAGCTAGCTCTCAAGCCCAACATTGTCATCTCTTTTTTCTCTTCCTCCTCCCTCCTCTGTGTGTGTGTGTATGTGTGTACACATGCATGTGTGCTGGTACTTAAGGCCTGGATGCCATCCTTAGCTTTTTCATTCAAGGCTAGTACTCTTCCACTTGAGCCACATCTCTACTTTCAATTGGAGATAAGAATCTCTTGCACTTTCTTGCCCAAGCTGGCCTCTAAGCACAATCCCCACATCTCAGCTTCTTGAGTAGACAGAATTACAGCCATGCTGCCAGGCAGTATTTTCTTCTAACTTTATGGTTTTATATTTTACAATTTAGCTGTCTTCCATCTGGAATCTATATCACGTCACTTCATTGGTCATAGGTCTTTGGCCTGTTTCCTCCAGGGTGAGGCCAGAATGCTCATAGGGCACAGCGAAGCCATAAGTTTGTCTTACACTATCGTGATGGGCCCCATACTGCCCTTTATTCGCTTCTGTACTCCAACCATATTAGGTTTGTTGTCTTCTAAAAATGTGCTGTAATGGACAGCTGAGCATTGAAACATGATTCAAAACGTATTTTCCTGTTTTCATTTTAAAGCCTATAAACAGGTTTCCTTTTATTAATAGTTAATAGAAATGTGTCCAGTTGAATTACACCATAGTGTATTTTACTTTATTTCCATTGTTTTAGCAGTCAAACAGTGCACAAATGTGCAAAGTAAGAAATGAAACATCTAAATTCCAAACCTCTCCTCCTTTCCTATACTCATTCAGGTAAGGAAGCGGTGGGGCAGGGGGATGTCAGAATGTCAGAAACCCTAGTGTCAGGGCATTTTCTCTGGCCAGATAAATCAGGGTTGCTGGAGTGGGACCCAGACATTTGTCTTTTAATAATTTCTTGGGTGATTCTAATATGGAGCCAAGGTTAGAAATAACTGGCTCTTTTTTTTTTTGTCGGTCATGGAGCTTGAACTCTGGGCCCGGGCGCTATCCCTGCGCTCTTCAGCTCAAGGTGAGCTCTACCGGTTGAGCCACAGCGTCACTTCCAGTTTTCTAGTGGTTTTATTGGAGATAAGAGTCTCACAGACTTTCCTGCCTGGGCTGGCCTTGAACTGTGATCCTCAGATCTCAGCCTCCTGAGTAGCTAGGATTACAGGAGCCACAGCGCCCGTCGAAATAAGTGGCTCTTACACATAAAAAATAAAAATGTCATACCAAAGATGTTGTTCAGCAACTTTCTTTTTCTCCTGAGTACTTGCTAAATGATACAACTCTACCTGTGCTTTCAGTTTAAGACTAAATTCCACTCTTAACACTTACTAACATCAAAGATGTTATCAAGCATACAAATTCTGTGAGTCAAGGTTATTTTAAATCAGTTATTTTATCTAATAATAACATTCAGTTACATGTTACTAGTAGTAGTAGTAGTATCTTTCCTTTTATATTAGGATTCATAGTTTGTCAAAATGCACTATGAACGGCCAGGATCCTCTAAACAGTGTGTTTGTAATCACTAGATAAGAGGTTTATAGTAGAAGCCCTATCCCCTCACCCCACCCCATCATCCTTTCTTTTTAAACTGGAAAATTATCTTAAAAAAAACTTAATTGCTTCCTTTTGCATTGTTTTGAACGTCTCTAACTCCTTATATTTTTTAGATTTAATTTTATTGTCAACGTGATATACGGAGGGGTTACAGTTAAATATGTAAGACAGTATGTACATTTCTTGTCCAACATTGTTACCCCCTCCCTTGTTTTTCTTCCACTTCCTCCCCCACCTTGTAAAGTTCATTTCTAGCCTATTTTTTTATATCGCTGTTGCATTGGTTCACTCTTTGTCCTTTGTCTTACCATTTTGTTGTTACTCTTTCCTTTCCTAATTCAGATAAATGTATATACTATACACAAGTACCAAGGGATACACAAGGTGACAAGGGATAAACCATAGGAGGGAAAAATGCAAGAAAAAAAGAAATAAGTTTACATAGTATATTAAGAACAACAACAAAGAAAAACCTGTTGTTTCTATATCTTGTAGTTCATTTTACTTAGCATTATCTTATACAGTCATGTATATAACTATTGAGTAATTGTGATCAACTTCTTATATTTTAACAACTAGCAAAACTCTTTACCCCCACAGAACTGTCCTGGTCCCCCAGTCTTTTCATGGTTATAGAAAAGTCCTTTAGTTTTTATGATTCTTACATTTTAAGTTCTGTTTCTAGCTAACCACTTTCCTCCTGATTATGTTCTTTCCATTTTTCCTCTTATGAAAACCTTATGTATGCTTACAGTAGAGAAGGTGATAAAAATGATATAACTGGGACAGTGGCGCATTCCTGTCATCCCAGCCATGTGGAATGCTGCTATCACAATTCCATGCTAGCCTAGGCAAAAATTGTTAACAACACCCTAACTCAACAGAAAATGCTAAGCATGGTGGCACATGCCTATCATCTTAGTTACAATCAGTAAACATAAATAGGATCAAGGTCCAGGCCCTGGGCAAAAAAAGCTAAGACTACATGTCAAAACAACAACAACAACAACAAAAAAAACCAGAGGGAAAAAAGGAGTAGAGGCATGACTCAAGTGGTAGGACTCCTGATTAGTAAGCACAAACTTTGTTCAACCCCCAGTTCTATTAACAGTAACAGCAACAAAAAGATGAATGCTCTATAGTGTTTACTACTTAAAAATGTTTTAATTTTGACTTCTTTATGAATGTTGGATCAACTGCTCAGATGCAATCTTTATGCTTAGCTTTCATTTCCTTCACCTAGTAATATGTATTTTCCGAATTGTTCTGGTTTTAATATTGGTCACTGTTTCTATTCTGATTTTTCTAGTAAGCATGTGTTGAAATATAATACTGAAAGACAGTCCTTAACCACCTAGCCTCATTTTTTTTTTTTTTGCAGGAAGTTTAAACTTCCAATTATTTTGTCTTTTAGATACTCATCCCCTAATTTCTCAATGATATGGTTATACCATTTGTTGAATGAGCAATTGCTGACATTCTTGATTTCCTTATGAGGATGGGAATTTCTGCCTTTCACCCCCATTTCTTTCATTTTCCTACTATTAATGTTTCAGTGTTCTTTATTGAATCATTGTTATTTGTGTTGTTTTGACTACAAACATATTTAACAATGAGCCATCTCTCTTTTTTTAAGTTCAAGGGCTTTTTTCCAACTGGAAATACTTGTCTCAGTTTTCCGTTTCCATCATCTTTTTTAGTTCTTATGACCATATCTTCCCATATTCTCCTTCGGCCCCTGGGTACCAGTCTCCATGTGGTTAGTCCAGCAGGCAACCTGTGTGTTCCATTTTGTTCTTTTGACTTGCTGCTTTTGGGGCCAGCCTTCCTGCTGCCTGCTACACTGTTGGCTCTCTAGGTTGCTACACAGTGTCATCATGCCTAAATAGCATCCAGACCCAGAAGACCCTGATATTCTTCAGGTTAAGAGAGAGAGAATGATGTGTTATGGCCAATTTGGGATTTCAGCGGGTCTCAGAAGGTCTCTGTTCCCTGTGGATGTCTGGCACTTGCCGGATGATAGCAGTGAGTGTAGTCAGCCTTCTCATTTGCTTGCTCACTTGGTGAAACACTTCCTGCTGACATTTCAGGAATGTTGAGACTTTACTGCTAGTCTAGTCGTGACTTATACTTCTCTCCACTCAATCTTCTTTCATTCTCTAGTGTAATTGTTGACTGTACTGGTAACATTTCTTGGTCTTTGGGAAGGAAAAGAATAGATAGAATCAAGGGGTGCAAAATTCATTTAAAATGAGGCTGACATTTTCAGACCTATTAGCACATGGGCAGATTCTTGCCATTATAAAAATTAGATCATTTTCTTTTTCAAATCTAGGGGCTTTAAATGATTCCCTGATGAAGAGAGAAACACTGTTTGCACTTAGCATATTTCTCATTACACTTCAAGGAAGACACTCATGCATTACACTTCTCCAGGCATTTTATTCTGCTTTTACCACTCAAGGACAAGAGGGTATAGATTTTCATTATGTGCATTCTGAAAATCATTTCTCCTCAGTGTCACACTTTTTTTAATTGTTAAGGGGGAAATGAGTTCTGTATAAACCAAGAAAGATTATTCATACTAAAAAATATGTGACTTTTATATAGTTTGACCTGAAGTTTATTTGAAATACCAACTATGCCAAAAATGTACTGTGAACTAGAAAGTTATTTGCAATAATATGAATAAGTGATTTAAAATCTGTCTTAGTTATTTGGAAAGTAGATGAGGAAATTTATGAACCGGATATGTCTGAAATGATGATTAATAGCATTAAAGATGATTTGTTTTGGAATAGAATATATGAAGTAGGTAATCACATATAGTAAAAAAAAATCACTTTAAAATATGATAATGATCACTTTCATTATTCAATTACTTTTTATTTAGATTTTAAATATAAAATTTTCTAAGCCAATTACAAAGACATTTTAATGGTTCTAAATATTCTCATTATAGATAAAATGTATTTGATAGTTCTTTTTACTCTGTAAATAAATCATTATGTGGGGGAAAAAAAAGCCCAGTAGAGATTTCAGTTTTGCTATATGCTTGTTAAGTGAGTTTGGACAGATATTTTAACTGCTACAAATGTAATTTATATTTTTGATTTTGTTTTTAGTAGTGAGATAAGGATAAGGATAATTTCTACATACAGGGTTTTGGTAAATACGTTTTAAGAAAAAAACAATCATTGTTTTCTTTTTAAAATTTACTTTGGTTTATTTTTGCCAGTCTTGGGGCTTGAATTCAGGGCCTGGGCACTGCCCTGGAGCTTTGTTTGGTTCCTTTTGCAGAAGGCAGGCACTCTGCTACTTGAGCCACAATGCCAGTTCCCATTTTTTCTGTTTATGTGGTACTGAGGAATTGAACCCAGGGCTTCTTGCATGCTAGGCAAGCATTCTACCACCAAGCCACATTCCCAGCCCTAATTTATTTTTATTTACTTTCTTTTTTCAAAATGAATTTTATTTAATTTTTTGTTATGTAGTACTGATGAATTGAACCTACAGCCTCATGCATGCTAGGCCAGAATTCTAACACTAAGCCACATTCCCAGTCCCCTTTTTTACTTTTTTTTTTTTTTTTGCCAGTCCTGGGGATTGAACTCAGGACTTGGGCACTGTCCCTGAGTTTCTTTTGCTCAAGGCTAGTACTCTACCACTTGACCCACAGAGCTACTTTCAGCCTTTTTCTGTATGTGGTACTGAGGAATTGAACTCAGGGCTTCATGCATGCTAGGCAAACACTCTACCACTAAGCCACATTCTCAGCCCCAGCCTCCTCTTTTTTAAAAAATAAAAATAAAAACAAAAGGTTCTGCCTTATTAGTATTAAACTATGAAAACAATGAAGTACCACCTTTTCATAGATCACACTGACAAAGACTGGAAAGAGTGACAGAATCTCATTTGGCTTGGGACTTTTTTTCTTTTTTTTGTCAGTCATGGGGCTTGAACTGTAGGCCTGGGTGCTTTCCCTGAGCTCTTCAGCTCAAGCTTAGCGCCACTTCCAGCTTTTTCTGTTTATGTGATGCTGAGGAATCAAACCCAGGGTCTCATTCGTGCGAGGCAAGCACTCTACCACTGAGCCACCTTCCCAGCCCCAGGCTTATGACTTCTAATGTATTGTAAGGAAATATTCACTCAAGCCCACAAAGGTTGTTTTTACTGAGTTGTTTGTAATATTAAGAACTTCAATTCTAAACCCAGGCATGATGCTGCCTGTAATCTCCGCTACTCAGGAAGCCAGAAGGGGTGGATCCCGATCTGAGATTATCCCAGGCAAAAATGTGAGACCCTGCCTGTAGCAAAACAGACTAGTGATGTGACTAAGTGGTAAAATGCTTGTGTAGCAAGCTCGAGGCTCCAAGTTCAAACCCCATTACCACTGGAAGAATAGGTGCAATTATAAATATTAAATCACTTTATATATTGACTTCCATGTAGCTATAACTCATAGCTTTATATTTTAAAAGAGGGTATGTATGGGTACTTTAAATGCTTTGTTATGGTAAGTTGGTAAAAGTTCAAGCAAATACTTTTTTTTTGGTCGGTCATGGGGCCTGAACTCTGGCCTAGGCATTATCAGTTCTTCAGCTCAAGGCTAGCACTCTACCACTTGAGTCACAGGGTCACTTGCAGCTTTTTCTGCTTAGATGGTGCTGAAGAATCAAATCCAGGGCCTCATGCATGCCAGGCAAGAACTCTACCACTGAGCCACCTTCCCAGTCCCATAAATACATTTTTTTAAATGATTTTTTGATTCCCTGGGAATCAAACCTGCAGCCTTGTGCATGTGATATGCTAAATTGTTAGGCTGCATTTGCATTGATATACTTTGATTGGCCTTCCTTTCTCCCTTTTTACCTTTCCAGGTTCCTTTTCCTTGTTCCTTCTTTTCCTATTCCTCTCTAGTTCTCTGGCTTACACTTTAACAGCGCTGGATATAAATTATATGGAGAAAATAAATGTGGATTAAGGAGGAATTATTTTATCTCAAAAAATTGTTTTTGTATTTTAGTGTGGGTTTAAACAATTGTCTCTTTATCTTCCTTAGAACTGGTGGTGACCTTAGAGTGAGATATACCTGGGTTTGGGGGCTAGATCAGCTAACTGTTCTGTGTCTGTGTTTTCCACTATGAAACAAGGATTAATGTGTGATTGAATTATACCTTGAAGTTAAGGAATAGAAGTTAAGTATTCAGCATTGCTTAACTCATGGGAAGTATTCAGTATGTGGTCACGATATTGCTATTATAGTATGACCTTTTGATGAGGTAAAGGCCCAGCATGTTATTTCAAATACTGTCACAAGTAAACGTTTCCTGTTCAGCGAACACCAAAAGCACAAAACAAAACAAACAAAAAAAACCCCTGAATATCCTCATTTCACATACAAATTAACAAAAGAGTAGGGAGAGGATAAAATTCAAGTTCATTTGGTGTATTAGGAACTTAGATATGAACTATGGTAAAATGAATGAGGAGAGGATAATGAGCAAAGGAAATCTAAGCCTTTGTTCCTGACTTAACCAAAACATACAGGTGATAAATAGATGATGCCTTTGAACCAATGTGAAGATGGTTGGGATTGTGTGTGTGTGGTGGGGGGAGTGTCTAGTTGTGAATTCTTTACATAGTTCGAAATGAATATGAATATAAAAATAGAAATGTAGGTTGACTTGGAATGAGCCAAAAAACCCTATCAAGGTAGAAAAGCATTTCTGTAGTCTCTCTGTTCTTATTATGGACACTATATTTTGCTACTTTGTTTCATTTGTTTGTGAGATACTTAAAAAATGTTAGCATTTTATCATATTAGTATTACAAAGTTATCCAAAAGGTTTAGTATGGCTGGTGGGAAGGTGTCTTTTTGTATTCCCTTAATGGTATCTGTCACTAGGAATCTAGTGTACTGTGGTGATGTTGGTCTTAGGGCCATCTTCCCCAGGACATTCCCTCAAAATATTTGGGGATCTTGAATTTTTTTCCTTGTACTGTGGTTTGTACTCAGGACTTGGGTGCCCTCATATCTAGCAATCTACCACTTGTCATATCTCCAACTTCAGACTTTGCTAGTTAATTGGAGATAACTCATGGTTTTCTCTGTATGGACTGGTTTCCAACCACAGTCCTCAGATCTCAGCCTCCTGAGTAGCTAGAATTCAGCTTCCAGCCACTGGCACTCAGTTGGATGTTGCATTGTTAAGCGTTAAGAACAAGTTGGTAAGGAAAACTTTTTTGCTGTTCTGTATCCATAACTCCTCTGATAGTCCTTATACAGACCTGCTCTATTTAGTCAAATAGTGCATACCTCCTATAACAGTTTTAAGAGAATTGAAGGGGTTATTTCTTCTAGGCCTGAGAGATTTTTGTTGATCCAGTGAATTCTGCCTCTGTTGACCAGGCCCAGCTTTCTGTGGCCACAGAGAGAAAGTAAAGTGCCCTCCTTGCCTAGATATTGACCTGGGGACTGGGGTGGCGCATTGCATCAGCTCAGTGCTTCTGGATACAAAGCAAGTACAGAAGCAAATGCAGGAAAAATAGGAAAGTAGTATTCAGAGAGAAACACTGTGGTGCCCTCAGGGGTCCAGGAGAGCAACTGCTGGATTGCCCTAAACTTGAAGAGTTTACTACAGTTTACAAGTGGTTACAATGAAGCTTAACATTAAGTATGTGAAATTAAATGATCCATTAGACTTTTTGGGGGGAAGGGAGGAGTTGCAGGCAGGGTCTCATTATGTAGCCCAGACTAACCTTATACTTTCCTGCCTCAGCCTCCTGAGTACTGAGATTAAAATCATAAACACAACACCTGGCTCCTTTATACAGGTTTTTTGTTGTGGTTGTTGGGTCATGGGGCTTAAGCTTAGGATGCCCCTGAGCTTTTCTGCTCAAGGCTAGAGTTCTACTATCAATTTGAGCCACTGTAGCACTTCCGATTTTTAGATGCTTAATTGAGATGAGAGTCTCACAGACTTTCCTGCCTGGTCTGGCTTCTAAATGAGATTCTCAAACTCAGCCTCCTGAGTAGCTAGGATTACAGGCGAGCCAGCCACCAGCACCTGGCCTTTAGACCATTTTTGGTGTGCTGTTGTTGGTTATGGGGCTTGAACTCAGAACCTGGGCGCTGTCCCCAAGCTCTTTTAGGACTAGCAGTCTATTACTTTAAACCACAGCTCCACTTTCAGTTTTTGAGTGATTCATTGGAGATATGAGTCTTATGGGGACTTTTCTGCTAAGGCTGGTTTCAAACTGTGATACTCAGGTCTCAGCCTCCTGAGTAGCTGGGATTCTAGGTGTGAGCCAACGGCACCTGTCTTAGTTTTTTGTTTTTTGTTTGTTTGTATTTGTTGTTGTTTTAAGATTTTTAAAAAGTATATATCCCTTTATAACAACACTGTAGTCAGAAAACTTGTCTGAAGGTAGCCATCAGCCAACTCAAGTGGCCACTGTCTTGTGGAGTCCCCCATTCAAAATGTAAACTCGACTGCCTGATAGCACTTTATCAACTTTCTAGCTTATTCTTAGCACAGATTTTTTATGACCCAGTTGTGTCTCCAATTATAGAGAAACTGTAATACTAGTGAGTTTTGGCTGGATAGCTAGCATTCAACGTGTGCTTGTATTTGAGTTAGAATAGCAGAGGTCAGCGTTGATAATTCTAAAGGAAAGTTGGGCATGAGTCCACTGGCCTGGGGTGAACATTTATATCTATGTGGGTGGCCAAGCAGCACTACTGACCCCACTATGGTTTCAAAGCTTGTTGGTTTGGCTTTGTGACAGTGTGTTCTAAATCATGCCATTGTACTTATTCTTCATCCACTCAGTGAGAAATGAGGTCAGTTATTTCTAGGAGAAGAAACAACCTGTTGTTGTTGTTGTTGTTGTTTTAAACTGAACTGGTAATATTTGGATCAATTAAAAAAATTGTCCACGCACATGGCTTAGTCTCGGATTTCTTGAATACATCAATTATAGCTATCCCAGTTTGCAGAAGGGTGGGATGCATGAATACCTCTCTCCTCTTTAGACTTGAGATTTCATCTTCTGATTCCAGCAGCATGTATCAGAAGGTGAGAGGGTAATCTCCCAGAAATGTTAGAAAGTTCTAATTAGTGTATTAATGTTAGAAAAAGGAGTCATGAAAGTCATCCTCATTGGTAAGTTCTTGGCACTTTTACGGACAGTATGTAAGGTAATTTAGTGTATTTTACATTTATGAATAATCAGGGCAGACTAATCTGGCATGTTTGTTTCCTAATTGCTTTATTTTTAGAACTCCCATCATTTCTCTCTCCATTGCAAGAAGCTGGAGCGTCCTAAGAGCAATGCAGCACTCTTCCCCCCACCCCCAGGACAGTAACAAATGTGAAGGCCTGGGTGGTACAGTTGCTTCTTTAGAGAAAGCAATCATCTAGATAACTGCTAGTAATGACAGCCTTGCTGATTGTACCAGTCATGGTCTGTTGCTAAGCATGCAGGAATTTTCATTTTTGCCCAACAAATATGCTTTGGTTCTTTGGTAAACATACATAATAGCAAAAAATAAAGATCATCCATCCTCACTAGAGCCTAAGTTCTTTAAAGGAAAGGCACAAAATCTTTTGTTGATACATTTTGTTACCTCAAGCAACAGAAAATATGATTGTTATTTAACTTAACAAAAATGCCCCCCAAAATGAACCTGAAGATGGTAGGTTTTAGGGGGAGGATGAGTTACTTCCTAGTGAAGTACAAAGTCACAGTCTGACTTCAAGCACAAGGCTCAACAGAGCATGTCAGATATCAAGACAGCTCTCCCACACTCGTGGCCCAGAGATATGGTACTACTTTTCAGTAGTTTCCCACTTTGGACCTTAATCATGGTTTCAAAATTTTAAAAATAATAAGTCAATGAATCAGTCAGATAATCAGGTATCTGGGCTAGGACATGAACTTTTGAGAAGGCAGTCATATTTTGAGTTCTTATGATAATTGTGCCTTTAGGACCTGTTTAGGCCCTAATACAGAAGAAAGGTTTATGTCCTCCCTACCCAGATCCCCTGGTGTAACTATTTGCTAGATGGTGCCTCTAACTGGGTGACATTCTGTAGAGCAATTGCCTTCTCTGAATTTATTATGGCTGCTGGACATGGACACAGAAGGATTATAGATTGAACTTTGCATGGACAGACAGCATCTTGGACACTCTGTAAGGAAGGTCCATCTCAGCAGTACTACATGAATAGTGTATTCCCTTGGGTGGGCAAGCTTTCTTATTCTGCTGTACTAAGCCTTGGTACTCCCTGGAGTGTGGCCTCTAGTACATTATTTGACTTCTGAGAGATACATTATCAAGAAGACTAACATTAGTAATAACTCTTGGAATAATGAGATGATGGTGATGATGATGATGATAAATGAACCCAGTATTTAGTGTTCCCTTGCAGCTTTGCCTTTTTGTTTCTCTGGGTATCCACTGATGTCACTTAAGAATGAACCATTTTATTCCTAATAGCTACATGCCAAGTTGGTGTATATGCTCCTGTTTTTCAGCATGCCACAGATGCCACATTACTCAAAGCTGTGCTTTAGTCATCTTCACAGATTTCTCCTCCCAGCCCTACACAGACTCCTGCTTGAGGTTCTCACATAGCAGCTGCCTGCACACCCCACTGACATGCACTCTTCACTCAGCCCAGCCCACGGAACTGAACTTCAGTGGATGCTGCTACAAGGCCCATAAACTGCATGTGCCCCAGGGCTTTGGCACTCCTGTCTTGTCATCTGATGTGAAGTATGTGGGAAATTTAAACACTTTAGTGAGGCCAGACCCAAGTTTCATAATTGTGTGAATGGTGCCTGTTTTGATTCATTTTTATACTGTCATTTCAGCAAATGCACAGTATTAAGCAGAAGGTTGAGTAGTTAAGGTTTTCTTATGACCTACATCTTCCCACCTACTCTTCAGTCCTTTATATCATTAAGGTCACATAATCATTTATAATCACCCAAGGGCTTGATTTGTTAACATTGGGCACTGCGTGGATAAGATTTATGAAGCACAGTTGATGTTGCTTACATTCCTATTGGAGTTTTTCTGAGAGCTGGAAGCACTTAACTACACAAAGTAAAATGAAAATTATTTGTTTGACGTCATGATAAAGAATAGACTATTCACTTGGATTTTAAGATGATGACAGGTCACGCTCTTAGCAAGTACAAATGAGTGGTTATATTTTAGGCACCTATAATGAACCTTGAAGACGGTTCCTGGAAATAGCATATTGGACACCACAGTGACCAATTTTATTAGCATTCAGCAGCTCAGGGTTTATAAGAACTCTGGTTCTGATCTCTTAAGGCCCATCTTCCTACTACTAGGCAGGGAGGATTCTCCAAAAAGCTTACAGAAAACCTAGGGCTCTCATTCCTTCGCTAGTGTTCCTGGATGGCATCTTTGGTTTGAATTGTATCTCAAATATTCTTCACCTTCAAAATTGAGTGACAGATTGCCTCTCCTTCAGTTCCTGCCTCTGCTCTCTGCCTCAAGCCTCCCATACTTGTCTCCAAGTCATGAATCACCTCTTAGTTTCTCTAGGTCCTGATCCATGGGGTTCACTGCAGCTACTTTTTGTTGATTCCCTACTACCAACTTAATTGTTTCTAGTCCTGCAGCCCAGGTCATCTCCCATAGAACATAAAACTTCATCCTACAGGGAGATACACCTGGTACAGATGGACACATAGCATGGTTCACAAAGTTTTGTTAACTCAGAATGATAAGTTCTGGTAGTGTTGCTCATTGCTTGCTTACATTTCATACAAACTCTACAGTATGTTATTTATAAGAATAAAAGTAGACATTCATAAAAGCATAGAATAGTAAGCTCCTTCTGTTTTAGAATAAGCTTTTGGCATGAATCCTTGAGACTTTCTGCTCTGTGGTCTTCTATTTATATTTTTAAGAATGCTGAGGGAATTCTTGGTAAGTGCTAAGATTTTTAGGCCTATCTTTTAACTCGCCTGGCTTTGCAATCCACATCTGTTTTACATAAATTTAGTTAGAACCTCCCTTTGTAGGAATTCTTAATCCTAATTAAAACATTTGAGCCATAACACATGTGAAGAAATTGGAACAGCTCCTGGGAGCAACATTTGTCCAATGATGTAAGCACTCTCCAAATTGTTAACTACTTGCCATGCTTCTAGTAGTTCATAGATACATGTCAACTTATGTGGAAGACCTATCAAAAGGAATTCCAGTAGTGCTTTGTCTTTAAATCATATCACATTTAGTTGGTTAACAAATGAGCTGTGCATATTCCCTTCATTCTTCGCTAATTCTCCCCCCATGATTCAAAAATGTTTTGATAATTCTAAACTTTATAAAATTGAATAATATATAAATTTATTATTTAGTAATTCTACAAGGCAAAAAATATTTGTGTAAAATAAAATAAATTTCATATAAATTCATATTTTTTGCAATCGTGTTCATTAGACTTGCAAAAATTAAGATCTTGTGTTCCCCGTTGAAACTTTTTGCTAAAATTTGGACTTTAAAGTGATTTAGACTTTCTGTTTTTTCTCATCTTTTTTTTTTTTTTTTGTCCTGGGGCTTGAACTCTGGGCTTGAGTGCTGCCTTGTGCTCTTCAACTCAAGGTGAGCACTCTACCACTTGAGCCACAGCACCACTTCCGGTTTTCTAGCGGTTTATTGGAGATAAGAGTCTCACGAACTTTCCTTCCCGGGCTGGCTTTGAACCGCGATCCTCAGATCTCAGCCTCCTGAGTAGCTAGGATTACAGGCGTGAGCCACTGGCGCCCGACTTAGACTTTCTGTTTTTTAATTGGAAAATTTAGCAAATTTAGGCAAAGGTTATGCTATGTATTTACTGAGAAATATTTTTAATCCCCAATCTAATAAATTAAACATTTTTGAGTTAATTACTGAGTGAAGCATGTTCTTGTATTTAAGAAGAGCTCTCCCTCTCCTTCTCCCCTCTACCTCTCCTTTCTCCCTTTCCCCTTTCCCTCTCCCTCTGCCTCTCCTTCTCCTCCTGTCTCCCTCTCCCCTTCTCTCCCTCTCTCTTTCCCTCCCTCCCTCTCTCCCTCTCTCCCTCTCTCCCTCTTGCCAATTCTGAGCCTTAAACTCAGAGCCTGGGCACTGCCCCCAAGCTTCTTTTGCTCAAGGCTAACACTCTGCCACTTGAGCCACAGTGCCACTTCCATTCTTTTCTGTTTATGTGGTACTGAGGAATTGAACCCAGAGCTTCATGCATGCTAGGCAAGCACTCTACCACTAAGCCACATTCCCAGCCCAAGAAGATATATCTTTAATATTTTGATTATAAAATGTTGAGTTGTACAGTGAAGAGTTTCTGATGGTAGCTGCTTGCTGATGCTGCAAAAGCACACTTTGAGAATCACTGACTTAGGATTTCTGGTAACCATTTATTGCAATTTTCAAATATAATGAGTTGAAGATATAGTAGAACATGGTGATGGCTACCCATTCACTTTATGGTTCACCTAGTTAAGTTTAAGTTGCTTTTTAACCACATATTCCCTTTCTTGCTGTTTTCAGAATATGGTATTTTGCTTATGTTGATTTTAATTTATGTAGTGCTGACAGCATGCTTGATATTATTTGGTAATTGACCAAATGTATATTTGCTACATTTCTTTAATAATTTGAGGGTGGAGTGTTTCCAGTGACTTTTCTTTTTTCTTTTCTTTTTGTTTGGATGGAGGAAGGGGGAGTTGTAAAGGGAGGTACTGGGACTGGGACTTGAACTATATGGCCTGAGTGCTGTCCCTGATCTTTTTTGCTCAAGGCTAATGCAGTACCACTTGAGCCACAACTCCACTTTCAGCTTTTGGGAGGTTAATTGGAGATAAGAGTTTCACAGACTTTATTGTTTGGGCTTGGCTCCTAACCTCTTCCTCAGATCTCAGACTCTGAAGTAGGTAGGATTACAGGTATGAGCCATGAGCACCTGGCTCCAATGACTTTTTTTTAATGGTCAACTTTGCATTAGAGTAAGAAAGTCAATATAAACAGATTTCTATAAAGAATAGAATCAGAGCCTCATACTTAGTAGATGGATGCTAAATTAAAGATTGGAATGAATAAATAAGCAAGTTTCTCCCTTTAAAAACTTTCCAGCTTTGACCAAGAGCTTTCTGTTTTATTGCTCTTAAGCTTCTCATGTTTATAGTCCTAAAGTATACTTATCTCACTGTTAACAGCTCTTCTGCCAGCAAGAATGGAAAACAAATGATTAGTTATTACTTATTTGTTAGTAATGCATAATTGTTGGAATATGGAGGAAAGGTTACTTTGTGACCTTTACATATCTTCAAAAAAACTTTATTACCTTATTTGGAATGTGTGTAGCAAATTAGATATTACTTATAAACTCTTCATACAAATTTATAGGAATGTTCAATTGTTTGGTTCTCATCCTAATACAATGTATTATTATAGTTTAAAAATGTCTTTGTATTGCTATGTTCACCAGCTGTTTCTGTACGGTTCAGGTATGGCTTCCCTTTGTTTTGGTTAGCTGTCCTGTTTTTTGTAACAGATGAAAGTTACTACAGATTGTCAACTTACCTGTTCTATCAGTCTTTACAGAGATGCCTCTTCTACAATAGAAAATAGAAGAGCAAAATACTGTTTTCAGGTAGCAATTAAGAGAAAACTCCATTGTTGTCCTGGTTCTAATCAGCATAATTTATGAACTCTAGTTTATAAAATATTTATATTGCTCCTGCTTGCTTCATAAAATTTTTGTAAGAGTGAATTAGGTAACTGAATGGCAGCGTTAGAAAGACTGAATTCAGCACTGGGCATGTTGAGTTTGACTGTCTGTGAGGGCACATGTCTAGGACACATGAAAAAATCAAAACTATTATCACCAGAATCAGATTTCCTAGAAGTGGTCATCAGAGTGTGAAGATTCTACCCACCCACTAAATGTAGACTTACCAGCCCCTTAAGAAATCCTGCCTCTTGCCGGGAATGGGAATCAGGACACTGACCCCAAATCATAGCCAAGGCTTCACCAAGATTCCCCTCCTGCATATGATACCTACAATAGTTGTTGCTTTAGGTAAATACTGTAGCTTCCATTTGCGGTGAGGCAGAATGAGACAGACATGTCAGGTGGTGATAAGTATGTTAAGATGAAGAACTGATGAGTGAGTAGGGAAGGGAGTGAGGGCTTAATGTAGTTACCAAGAGGAAATTTGTGGGCTTTGGTGTGAAGGAAGGCCTCAAGTGAGGTGATTCAGCAGAATGAGGTAAGGGACAGAATGCTAGGGATGGGCATGCCAGGGCTTGGACACTAAGTGTGAATGCAGGTGGGGGAAGGGCAGCATGTTGCTATTCCTGAAGTAAGGATGTGGATGGGGACAGGGCCTGCTTCTCTATCAGAGAGAGTTCTATAAGAAGATATCATACACAAGTGGCGCATCCTTCAATTGGGAGCACCAGCACTTTGCATTTTGGAATATTAAGTAAAACATTTGGAGAACAGTAAGCCATTTTCCTTCCCATCTATTGTGAATTTTGAAAAGATTGGTTATGTACTTTTGAATTATATGGGAAGCGACTCCCCCACCCCCCCTTTTTTTTTTTAGAATCGCATTGCTATATTTGCCCACTGTAATAGAAAGAACCCAGACCAAACCATAGGGAAGGTTGAAAGTGGGCTTCCCGCATTCCGGTTCTGAGCCTCTAGTCACTTCACCCTGCACTGTGACCCTGGATTGATTTTCCTCCAGTTGTTTGGCAGTCTCTGTGCCTATTCAGCTTGGAGACTTTCGGTGCTGGCTATGGTTGAGGAAGTGACAGGGGCCCAGGAGAAGGTACACATTGGTGTTCCTATCCATGTTACTTCAAAATGGTGTCAAGAAAAGAAGGAATGTGGAAGACCACTCATACTTCCCCATCTAGAGTTCTTTGAAGTTATTCCTTTTGTTAGTCTTTAAGTATATGTTTCTACCACATAATTTACCTACAAAAATGTTTGGATCTGGACACAGGCAACTTCAGTACTCTCTGGCAGAAGTGCTTCTTGGCTAACCTTGTATTGGTACCAGGGCTTCCTTGATGCTAGTGTTTCTGTTCAACTTAAGTACTCTTCACTGTGTTGTATTTAAAACATAATCCCATACAACACATTTCTTCAAAAATTTATGTCTGTTTTTAACCTTTTAGTAATACTTTATGAATTAGAATGTTCTAATAGTCAGTCTGAAGTGGATTTGAAAAGAGACTTAGAGTGAGAATGTCTCCCATTTCTTCTAACTAAAATGTTGACACAAAATTTTGCTAATAAGTTCCCATAGATGTAATTTCACCTTAAGTACTTTAATATAGCTATGTTACCAACTGCTGGTAATCAAAAGTGGTTAAGAAAAGAAATAGTATTTTCTAAAAGTACTGTAGGTATTTTAAGGTTAATTCTTGGTTGCACTCCTTTTAGAAGCAGTGTTCTTGTTAGATTGCTGCCATTCCTTCTGAACAGCAGTTTGGAAATATACAAAGAAAGGATGCATAGTCCAGCGATTTCTGTGCTCAGCACATTTACTCATCCATTTACTGTCTTGTTCTTTGTCTTCCTTCCAAGGCCAAAGTTACATGTCCATTCCTTGGGCATCTTTATATTGGATGTTTGTCTTGTTCCATGTATTTTATAGTCGGGCAGAAGTAGTGATGCATAAAGGATTGATGTGACACACTGAATCAAGAAATATTTCAAGTTTATAGAGACATCTGTTCTCATTTATTTTTTTTTCCTTTTTACTTGGGTTTGAATTTAGGGCCTGTACTTGTTAGGCGGGTGCTCTGCCACTTAAGCCATTCCACCAACCCTCAGTGTTTTTCTTTATGTGACTGACCATAGTGAGGGACTAAACATTGGTCTATGATGTGAGTGGGATGGCCTTGTTAAGATGTAACTGTCCATAGCAGCTGTCAGAACAGTCAAACTGGGACGCGGCCATGGCCATATGAAACTATCCTTTATCTGACACGTTCCCTGCTCACTCCTTGTTTAACTTTCCTCATTTGAAAAACTCAACTACTTGGAAAAATGAATTATAGGTCTGGAGAGAAGCAAAGACTTGCGTCTTAGCTTAATATTTTTCAGTTCTTTTGTAATCACCAGATTACTGAGGTCACCATTACTGTCTTGCTCAAACTTATTTTTGCTTCTCTCCAATACCAAAAGAGCAGAGGAACTACATTGTTTAAGCAATCTGAAAGCATAGTGGTGTTCGAGGCCTTCCTTGAATGTGGGAAAACCTCTCCATCATGGTTGCTAGTTGTCTGCAGAGTATGAACTATTACTCTCCAGTGGTGAGCTTCTGTCCAGGATTGAAAAATTCATGCATCCATCACCTGTAGTGGGATTGCTTCACCTCGGCTTATTGTGTCTCTGTCACAGAGTGACTGTTGCTTTTTCCCTTAGGAATGAGCAGTTTTCTCCACACAAAGGCCATGTCATTCCATATGTGACTTTGGAAATAGCAGCAAATTGTGAAAGAGAGAAAGTTAGAAACTGCTGTGTGCCCTAGGCAATTCCTAATTTCGCGGACAATTCTAATGCAGGCTTGATTGTAGCTTATAATTGATATATAGATAGGAAATTAGTGCTGAGAGACCCAGCTGCATTCAAAGTAGCTGTAGTGACTCAGGAAGAAGAGCAAATTGTTGGAATAGAAAGTGAACAGATTGCCTTTTCAGTTTCTTTTTCTACCCCATCAAAGTGCCAGCTTGCTCCCATCTTCAGGAAACATTAAATTAAATGTCTTATTTGTCATGGTACCTCTGATGTTGAGGATTATCTATGTTGCTGTGATTCTTGAGTTGTGAGCACACATACTTCCGTGTGGACAGATGGTACTTCTGACACAGGCTTTATAATCTCAGGAGAATGATGGGGCATCAAAGTGTTACACTTGTACTATCCCCTTAATTGTGGAGAGAGCTTTGTGTAGTTGTGGAAACTTGCCTAATATGTGCTCTTTGTTCTGCCAAGTGTTCTAAATATTTACTAAATTGCTTTTCATTGTTGGTACTTCATTGGTGCATGTTCCACCCTTCAGAGTGCATTAGGTAGAGGTTCTCCAATGTTTAAGGAAACACCTGTCAGTACCTTCAAGTGACTTGAGTTGAATGGCACAAAAATGTGTTAGGAACCTTCATATGTTAGACTCAAAATACTTTTGATTATGTCACATTAATTTAGATTTAATTATGAGTTTGTAATCAATTCAGTTTGATAGAGTGAAGTTTTCTTTGCACTCTGAATAAATGAAGTGTTAAGCAAACCAAATTACCAAAATTATAAGAGATGTAAACATAGCTAAATCTTGCAGATATTTAACTAGCCTCTTAGAATCACCAAAATGCTGCATGTTCATGTGGGAGGCACGCACACACATGCACACGCGCATATGTGTGCACTGATCATGGGGCTTAAACTCAAGACCTGGGAGATGTCTCTGAGTTTTTTTTTCTCGAGGATATTGCTTTACCACTTTCTGCTTTCTTTTCTCTACTTCCATCCTTCCATCCTTCTGTCCTTTCATTTTTTTGTTCTTTCATTCTTTCTCTCTTAATTGGAGATAAGAGTTTCATGGAGCTTTCTGCCCAAGCTGGCTAAAAACCACAATCCTCAGATCTTAGCCTCTTGAATAGCTAGGATGATAGGTATGAGCCACTAATGCCTGGCACAATGCTGCATTTTAATCTGTGCATTTAAATCAGGACACAGGAATCTATTTTGTGTTTTTTTTTTGGCAGAAATAAAAAATTTCTTTAAAAGATGAAATAATGCAGTTCTTCATTTTTTTGCTTTCACATGTCAGGTGCCATTTCCTTATGTTGAAACATAATCAAGACTTTGATAACAGCTTTCTGGATTGTTGCTAGAATTATAGCTCTGATTCACAGGGTCAGATTGAAAGTACTGTTTAGTTATTCACTCTGCAGGTGAGAATTTAGAAATACTAGTGTGACTGCATTGTGACATTGCTGTATTATCTCCTGGAAATGGAATGTAGCTTCCTTGACTTGTGGTTATTTTCCTAAATTCTTGCTTAAAGCTCTCACTTATAAAGAAACAAGTTACTGAACTCAGAAGGTTAAAGATGAAATCTAATTCTTTCTGACATTTTTAGTGCCAACTAATGAACAAAAGGCTTCTTTAAGGAGGCAGGTTTTCAGTGCTTCTTTGTGTCTGACTATTAGCAATATAATATATTAACCATTTTTCTGTAAGTGCTGTGTTATTGTGCCATTTTCAGCCTCTCAAATAGTAAATCCAGTTCTGTCAGCAAGCATTTTATTAAATGCTTCAGCACACATGTTAGACACCAACAAGAGGATAGGGATCATGGTCTCAATAAACTTAAATCTAAGTAGACAAGAGAATATTTTAAAGAGCAAAAACAAGTGGATGGAAATAAGCATTGTATGTTGTTGAGACTCGAACTGGGTTGGGTGGATTGAAGGGGTGAGTCATCCAACCCCTCACCCCACTTAAAAATGGCAATTCTAGAATGCATGGAGAAGTGCTTTTGTGATCACGAGGAGTATACAAGTTATATGTATGTAGAAGGAAGAAATCAACTTGGATTTCTACTTGGATAGGACAGTGAGAGCAGGGTTGTAGCTTAGAGTGCGATGGAGAGGAGGGGTAAGTCCACTTTCCAAGGCACTAGCAGCGGACTCAAGGCATGAGATGAGGGCTGTATTGAAGAAGTGTTATGAGCCACTTGGGGACAAGTGAATGCACAGGGACACCTTCCAAATTGCTATTAAATTGTTGCTTCTGATTTCTCAACTACTGGATTTGATCTACCACTCTTCAGCATTTTTTGTTGTTGTTTCTTGTTCTTGTCTTGTTGGTTCTAGCCATTGAACATAGAACCTTGAACATATTAAGCACGCAAGCTCCTGCTGAGCTCTACCCCTGGCCCTCTCCTACGCCAATTTCTATTAGAAAAGACTAGACAGTATAAGAGAAAACTGGGTGGGTCTGAGTCAGGTGAAGGAGAGGCCTCTAAGGAATGTGGGCCAGAAGGAATGTTTGAAGGTCTGTAAAACCATGTCAGAGTTCTCTGAAACCTCATGACCAGTCAGCACAAAGATGTTTCCCAGGGCCTTTAAATCTGCACTCTTTATTTTTGTACATGTTGTATTATGTTGATCAAAAGAGTGCCTTGGGCTAATTTAAGATAGGCAATTTTATTTGAATGCTCTAATTTACCAGAACTTCAAAACAGTGTTCTGTCTTTTGGAAGATATGAGTATATCGGAGAATTGGATTTATCTTTGAAAAATCTAATGTATTATTTATCTGATGAATTACATTTGTCCAGTTAACTGTGTCACTTGATTGAATTTCTTCCTGGCAAGCAGTAACAAATGTACTTATCAGAGAGAGACAGAAGCAGGAGTCCGCTAACCAACTATTAAATGGAAGATGTTTGAAAAGTAATATTTTTCCTTTACTAGTTCTTTTTCTTTATCTTGTATTTGTGTGCACACGCACGCGTGCATACATGTACATATACTGGGGCTTGAACTCAGGGCCTCACATTCTTGCTTTGCTTTTGTGTCCAAAGCTGATGCTCTTCTAGTTGAGTCTACTATTCCACTAAACTGAAACATGCAGCTTTTCTCTATGATATAGCATTTAATCTTTACATTTGAGTTATTCACATATAATCAGAAGCTAGTCATAAAAAACATCTCCAACACACTCTGAAACTGTCCCTTTGGGTGTTTAGTCATGTTCAGTTATAAAAATGGGCAATATTATTAATAGCCAGTAAAGTATGGTTTAAGTATAGTATATCAGTAAATGTGGCATAAATTATAACTCAGTTTTTAATATTATGATGTACATTATCTGGAGAGGTTTTACTGGTTACTCAGTGCAATTTGAAGACGATTCTATACCTGTATTATATATGTGTGTGTTATATATTTATGCTCTTGAAGGTGACCAGACGCAAACAAATGAAATATTGAAATTTTAATGAAGACAAGCTTTATTTTAAAGATGTGCAAAGTAGGAATGTTGTCCAAGTGGTTACTTTTTGTTGGGCGGGGTGGAAGGGCGCCTGGTCTGGGGGCTTGGTCTGAGAACTGTTCCTTACCTTTTGTACTTAAGGCTAGTGTTCTACTACTTTGAGCCACAACACCATTTTTGGCATTTTGGTAGTCAATTGGATGTAAGTCTCATGGACTTTCCTGCCAGGGCTTGTTTTTAACTGCCGTTTTCAGATTTCAGACTCCTGAGTAGCTAGAATAACAGATGTGAGCTTCTAATGCCTGGCTCTACGTGGTTTCTAATATATGTGAAATACCGAATCATGTTATTCTAGTTCTTAGTTTTGAAGTTGTTTGCAATGTCTACAATATTTAAATGCATTGCTTTAGAAAAGTAAAATTGTTAAACAGATGATTGGACATAAGTGATACACAGGAGTTAAGATAACATCTTCAAAAGATAATTTAAACAAGTGAATATTGAAAGAGAGGAGTTAATATGCTCACAGTGGCATTTTTTTTTTTTTTTTTTGGGTCGGGTCGTGGGGCCTGAACTCTGGGCCTGGGCACCGTCCCTCAGCTCTTCAGCGCTCTACCACTTGAGCCACAGCGCCACTCCTGGCTTTTTTCTGCTTATGTGGTGCTGAGGAATCGAACCCAGGGCCTCAGGCATGCGAGGCAAGCGCTCTACCACTGAGCCACCTTCCCAGCCCCTCACAGTGGCATTTTTATACATAAGCACCGCACCACAAGGCCATGGTCAA
Organism: Dipodomys spectabilis; assembly: GCF_019054845.1. Taxonomy (NCBI): domain Eukaryota; kingdom Metazoa; phylum Chordata; class Mammalia; order Rodentia; family Heteromyidae; genus Dipodomys; species Dipodomys spectabilis. The sequence goes on from NW_024870758.1 coordinate 23,168,213, forward strand.
GGTTCACCTTGCACAGTTGTTTATAAAACATCTTAGGCAGCTATGTCAAGTGGAACAGCTTCTCACTGAGCAGCCATGGTGTACCCATGTGCATGGAACTCTGTGAGCTGAAGCCTTATACATTTTTGAATATTTAGCTGTTTTCAGCATGTGTGACTAATAGATGTATTACTCATATTGACTAACCTTTTCATTTGTAAGGATTTTGTGCAAACCTTTTCGTAAATTTCTCAATCTCAGCTGGATTTTCATCTTGGGAAAACACTAGTAGCAATACAGTCTTCCTCTCTGAAATCACACCACAGACCTTTGAAGACACTAACAGACCTCAAGCTGTCTTCAGTTAGAGTTCTAAGATCTAGGAGTAATATATTAACCGGACACTGATTTCTTAATTCAAAACTACAGTGTTCATTTAATCTAAGCATTAAGATCTTTCAAGTGATTTCTCTCTCCTCTCCTCTTCTCTCTTCTCTCTTTTCTCTTCTCTCTCCTCTCTTTCCTCTCCTTTTTCTCCTTCCTCCCCTTTCTCCTTACTCAGATAGGATACTAACCCAAGATTCCTTTTTGAGGGGCTTCTTCAAATCTAATGGTTCTTATGCCTGATGAATAACACCTATATTATAACTCTGGTCTGGATAGTGCTAGAGTTTGACCTCAGGGCCTGTGCTCATTAGTCTGGTGTCTTAGCACTTGAGTCATATTTCCAAACCTGCTTTTTGCCAGTTATTTTGGAGATGGAGTCTAGCAAACTTTTCTGCCCAGTCTAACCTCAAATTGTCGTACTCTAGATTTTAGCTTCCTGAGTTGCTAGAATTACAGGCATGAGCCTCTAGGACCCAACTAGATTTATAGTTTGTAAAGTTCCTGAGGGGGATATGGTTATTGACCTAGTTTGTTTTACATCCATATTCAATCATTCTTTGTTTTATTAACTACTTTAAAAGTTTTCTTCTCCTTGAAGCTTCTTTTAGGTTTAAAGAGCAACTCCCTATGTGCCTGGGTGCGAAGCTGGTGGTAATACCTGAGTGCACTTTGTGTTCTTCAATAATCATGTGGACAATGCAAGATGAGGGTTCTTCTGACTTGATGTAATTTAGTTTTCAATCTTTTTTGGGGGGTGGGGGGAAGTTAGTCATGGAGCTTGAACTCCAGCCCTGGATGCTGTCCTTGAACTTTCTTGCTCATGGCTAGCACCCTACCACTTTGAGCCATAACTCTACTCCTAGTTTTCTGTTGGTTAATTGGAGATATGAGTCTCATGGACTTTTCTGCCCAGGCTGGCTTTGCACCATAATCCTCAGATCTCAGTCTCCTCAGTAGCTAGGATTACAGACATGAGCTACCAGCACCTGGTGCTTTAATCTTTAACTCCTTTAAGGAATTATAACCATGTTACATTACCATGTTCTATAATTCTTTTCCACACCATTCACCCCCATCTTAGTCTGGTTTTGTTGTTGTTGTCGTTGTCATCATCATCATCATCATCATCATCAGTGTTGTTATTGTTGTGCCAGCACTGGGGCTCTAACTCAGGGCTTCACATTCTCACTTGTTTTTTTTCTCTCCAGATTGGCATTCTACTCCTTTATCTACACCTCCACTTCCATTTTAGTTTTGAAGATAGTAGGTAATCCTTCTCTTTCCCTGTCCTCATGTTTCCTCTATCTTCTCACCCCCAGGTTATAGTGGTTTTTTTTTGGTGTTTTTTTTTCTGTTTTTCTCTTCTTCCTTTTCTTTTTTTCCCCACCATGATTCTAGACGATTGACATTCTCTGAGCACAACACACTGAGGTTTTATGCTTCTGTTTTGTAGTGACTTTCATCTTCCCCAATGACCTTCCTTTCCCCTGAAAGCTGATCTTTCTTCTCCCTTCCACCGTGGTCACTTTTATGTTTTTTAACCATGATATTCATCATGCTATTTTAGTTGCTCTCCTTCCTGCTTGCCTGTGGACCCATAATGGTCATAAAACCTAACCTTGTCTGTTTTTTACCTTGTTTCAGTTTGTTTTGTGCTTCAACAGAAGAGACACTGAATACTTATGTACTTTTGTTTCAGGCACTTTCCTAGGTGCTTGTGAATACGATGGTGATCCACATTAAATTAGTCTCTGCCCATACTGCACCAAGAATGGATTGTTGTGGTGGTACAGAAAAGTGAATAGGAAGTTACTGCTCAGCCCATCACTGGTTCTGTCTGTGTGTTTCAAAATTATATATCCATCTATAATGGCTGGTGTTTTGTGCTTTCTTCAAAAAGTTGTTTGGAGATATTACATGTGAAAATGCATTTGACTTTGTAAAACTAAAACGATAGCATCAAACATGCAGTCTAAAACAGCATGAGCTTGGAGGCATAGATGAGGCGGTAGGGCGTCTGCCAGTGAGTGAGAAGTATCAGGTAGTGAGTTGAGTCCTGGTCTCCAGTGGGGGAAACAAAAGGAAACAGTATGAAAAAGCTTGCTGAAGGCAGAGAAAACAAAGGATAGTATTACAATTGTCAATCTACATTTTTTTCTTTTGATGCCTTTTTAAATTTTAATTTTATTGTCAAGGTTATAGTTATGTAAGGTAGTAAACATTTCATGTCTAACTTGTTACACCCTTCCTCATTTTTCTCCCTCTTTCCTTCCCCTCCAATCTTCCCCAAGTTGTACAGATCATTTCCAAGATATTGTCTTATGAGTATTGCTGTTGCATTGGTCCCCCGCACCCCCCCCCCCCCGTGCTTTGTCTCACCATTCTGTTGCTCCCATTCCCTGCCCTAATTCAGATAAATATATATACATTACCCAGGGTACCGAAATCAAATACAATGACAACAATGATAGTTTTTGATCCCTTTTTTTGCCTAGTATTTTTTTTAATCCTAAAGAGATACTTGAAAAATTGTAAATTATTGAGTATATCAGTATTATTAAAAGATACCTTGATTTATATATGTATATATGTGTGTGTGTGTGTGTGTGTGTGTATATATATATATATATATATATATATACACACATTTTTTTTTTGCTTGAATGATAGCCAGCTCATCCGTGGTAACCACCATGAATAGATTTTTTTCCCTCCACATTTTTATTGGTGCTTATTAATTTTGCAGCAGAGAATGGAGTGTCATTGTGATATTTCTATACATGCATATGGTATACTTTGATCATATTTATCCCTGTATTACTCTTTCTTTAAACATGTGTACAGTGTTTTCGAGGATATTCCAATTGAAAACTATCAGCTTTCTTTTTTGTATCTGTGTACTTTACAGATTAACATCTGTCCTAAACTGGATAAACCATTTAATATCCCAGATGGGGAGTTGATTTGCCAAAACAAAGTATCAGTGTGTACTGTACAACTAGATAATTCCATATGAATGTTCATGAAAAATGCATGGCCTAGAACAAGCTGATTTCTTTCTATTTTTTTGAAAGCCATTCAGTTCTTCAATTACAAGCTAAGTTTCCAAAAACCTAGTATTCATTTACCAGCCAAAGACAATTTCATATTAAGTTTTGTTGGGAATCTTTACTGAAAATAGTTTAAACTTTTGTATATAAGTTTTTAAAAAGCACTTACGTTTTTTGTTTTAATATATTGAATCACTCAAAAGCTAGAGCCAGCTTTTAGTTGTGGGATAATATCTCTGTCTAGTTATATTTTGTTAACTAATGAAAACTATTACTGCATTGAAGAATTTTCCAAATATGCTACAAAAATGTTAAAGGATGGTCCTTGCAAAGGTGGAAGCAATGCCCCTGAGATAACAGCTCAGGGGCGGAACACTTGTCCAGCATGTGTGAGGACCTAGATTTGGTTCCTAGTACAGGCAAAGTGTTTTGTTTGTTTTTAAATTAAGTTCTGGCATTGAGATTTTGGCTTAAGATTATCAGGCTCATTTATTTCATGATTTCCCAGAGCCTTCATGAAGGTTCTGCACCAATATTTCTCAAACTTTCTGATCTCTGATGATAGAGATCATATTTGCATGAAAATTCCTGGGCAAACCTCAGTCTTATATGTCTTTCATGTTTCAAGCTACCATTGCAACTATTGGTGCCTACATCCCACTTTTAGTAACAAGATGCCAAAAGTTGCTCTACACTGTTTCCTAGCTTTACTATAATAGGAACTTCATTGTGAATTGAATGAGCCAAGGAATCTTTTTTGAGAATTTTAACTTTTAAATTGAATCTTGAAGCTTACAAATAAATTAATTTTTGACTTAATCTAAGAGCAATCACAATATTCCCATAAAACTGGGAAAATTGACAGGAATGAAGGAACTGGGAGAGATGGGGGAGAATAATGAAAGGTGACATTGATCAAGATATATTGTACTTACAAACTGGTTTGTTGAATCAGTTTGTACAAGTACTTAAAGATATATATATATTTAAACCCCAGCTTCTAGGTTAAGCATGCCTTTGAGCCCCTGGATTACATTCCTAGACACTGAATGACCATTTAACTAGTTCATCTAGAACCGAAAGCCAGTGTCAGAGATACAAAGACAGCTACTATTTAAGATAATGAGGTGTTGCTGGATTATATAGTTTTTTATTTTTAATATACTGTATAAATATTATTAAATACACAAGTCCTTAATTAGGCAGTTTACTTTGTTGCCTTTAGTAATTCACATATCAATGACTATTTTTAGATCCACATATTGCTGTACTAGTGATTTTGTTGTCTTTAATCTTGGCTAACAGTAATATTTGATGTAAAGAACTAATGATTGTAACAAATCTTTCATTTGAATAGATTGAAGTTTGATATGGCTTACCATGCCCTTAATTGCAAATTCTATAAAAACAACAGTCTAGGGAGGTTGTTTTTAGAACTCTATTGAACCTAAAGTCAATTTACTTAATAAAAATTTATACTTGTAAGTGGGCTTTTCCCAACTTGAGTCAGTCTGTTCTGCTAGGAATAGTGTTTCCATTTCTGCATATCTTGAGATTCTTCTGTGTGCTAGCTGTTAGTTCCTCCATTTTCCAGATCTGTATTTCATTGTACTTATTTGTTTGTATTGTTTTACAAAAGGCAACAAATTTGGTAGGATGTCAAACTCTAACCTGTCTGTATGGTTTAGGTAACTCCTACCCTGTAGATCAGTATCTAATACAGTCAAATAAGTATAAGAAAATTCAGCATGTAAAATTTAAGTATCTTACTTAAAATAATGTAAGCTTCACTTTCTTTATCTCATCTTCTATCTTGGTGGGCATATCAAATAGTGTCATTCATTCAGTGGATAACAAGCCATCATAAATCTCAGTAGCTCAAACAACAGCAATTTTTTTTTTCCTGGCCATTCCTGCTCTTACCTGGGTTCTCTCAAGTGGATATAGTCAGCTTGTGGAGCTGGAGCTTGATTTTCAGTTATTTTAAAATTAGTCTTACACTCTCTGAGTTCTTGGCCAGAATGACTAGGATCCCTTTGAGTCTGGAGCTCCTTCACAGCATGGCAATCTCAGTTCAAGCGAATGGGCTGCGAGGCTATTTAGGATTTAAGTTTAGTGCTTCACAAGATCATATCCCTGCCATCTTGTTGTCCAAGTACATCGCATGACTAGCTCTACAGTGAGGGTGGCCCCTGCATGCTACCTCCTTCTGAGAGGATCTTCAAAGTCTTGTGTACCTAGTCACCTGTCCTATTTTAAGTTCTTCTCTCCTCAAGTTAAATCAGGACATAGGACCAACTCTACATTTGCCAGCTTTTTTCTCTCTCCTTGATACCAGATAGTAGCAAAATCTATTCCATTTCTAGTTTTTCTAAATTGTTTCACCGTGTTTCTAGTATCCTAGCTGTCTCTGTCATATTTTGAATTTGGTTGCAGAACTTCTAAGAAAGATTACTTAAGCAAATTCTAAGTCCTAATGTGTCCTAAAATGCCTTTATTTTGCCTTCAATTTCACTTGTAAGTTTGGGGAGTATTTGGAAGCAATTGCTGTGTCTACTGTGATCAAGATAAGATCAGTTTCCAAACTGATTCGCCCCACTCCCCCCATTTCCATTTACACCTGAGACCCAGAGACTTCAACATATTTGTCTTGAGGTAGTTTGTTTCATTCATTTTATTATCTCATTTAAAATGATTCATATTTAGAGTTGAGGAATTTTCACCCCTCTTCTACTCTTCCCTTTCTCCCCATCTTCCTCCTTGTCCCCCTCATCCTTGTCTTGTTGATCATCCTGTTCTTGTCCCCCTAAAGTCTGATATCTCCTCATCTCTTGAGTCTGCAACTCTCCTCCCAAATATCCCAATCTCCAAAGTAGGGTGCTACCTGGTTTATGATATGATTTCCTCAGTTACTTTAAAATGGTTCTGCAGTCATTATGTTTCCAGGCACAACTCTGGATTTATTGTGATTGCCAGTTCTTATCTATTCATTATAGCTAGGAAGGATTTAAGTGTGTAACAAAAAAAAAATAAATAAATAAAAAGAAGAGAACTGGAGAACCCAATCTCTTTTCAAAGAGATTCCCTTTTCTTTTTTCTTTTCATTGTCCCTCCCTTTTCCCTCTCTTTTCCTTTCTTGTTTTATGTCTTCTCCATCAGAAATAACATGCCTTAGAGAAGAGTTGGCAATGCCTAAGTGCTATCTGTGTTTCTCAAGATATACTTTCTAGATTTATTAACAGTTCTGTGGTGCTCCCTGATTGTGATAGACATAGATCAACACTCTGTAACACCCAGAAGCACATCACATACAACCAGAATGGCTGCATAGCAATGTGAACAGTGTTGACTCTGATGTTATTTATTAACTGTGGGTTTTATTTTCAAAAACATTATTGAATAGTATAGGTCACAACGTTGGTAACATAGGTCTGTGTTTCCTTTTTTAAAAATGAGAAAAACTATAGAAGTGGGTTAAGAGAATATTTAAAATTAAGCATATTCGTGTCACCTATTCCTCCAAATCACATCCCCTCCCTCCCTGCAGAGCGCTCTTTATACCATTTTCTGGTGATCTGCTTGCTGTGTATTCATGTCTATATCCACATTCTCTTATAAATAGTTTATCTTGCCTGTTTTAAAGCTTTGCATGAATGATATTCCACTTTATTTTTTTTTAAACTTCTTTGATTCAACATTATGGTTGTGGGAATAGTCCTTTTATAGAGCTTTGGTTCGTATGTAGCTGTAGGTGAAATACATTAGTGAATATTTCACATTATATTATGTATTCCACTATTAGTGGCCACTTGAGATGTTTTCAATTTAGGGGTTTTACAAGAGTGCTACTGTGAACATATCTGCATGTCCTTCCAGGAGTATACCTGGCACCCAGAGTGTCTCTACTTAATCAAGAATGGGATTACTTGGGTACAGGATGTGTTTATTGGCAGATCTTCTAGACAATGACAAAATACATTCCAAAGTAATGGCACTGTTTACATAATTATCAGCAGCATTATCAGTTACCATTGTCCCCCATCCTTGCCAGCATTTCAAGTTAAATGTTTGCTATTATGATGCTTGTATATTGATATCTCCTAGAAGTGTTAATTTCTGTTTTTCTAGTTACTAGTAAGGTTGAAGACTTCCCTATTAGTCTTCTAGCCTTTTCTTGGAAAGTCTTTGTTTAAATATTTTGTACACACACACACATCATATATCTCTATATATACACATATAAAAAAAGTACTCTTCACAGAGACATATGCACAGACACATATCTCCATAAATAAAAACATCTATTATGTATATATTATTCTCTACAATTGCCATGAGTTTAGCATGTAGCTCCCTTTTATATAAATGCTTGTCAATAAATTTTTTTTGGATGAGCTGCCTAATTAACAGATTAGTAATTACCCCATATCCTCTAAATGGTTGCAGATTTTGTTATTGTTTCTATTGCCAGAAAATATTTTAACTGAAAATTTTATCTGGTGTTCTTTTTATCTAGACTAGATTCCATAAGACACTGAAGATATTTATTTATTTTTCTTAATTTCCCCATACTGTATTTTATTCCATAATATGTATTCCAGTGTCATTGTAAGTAAAACAAAGAAATTTTTCTTTGTTACATAATAATGCTCTTAGTATTTTTCTGTTTGCTACTAAAATACTTTATTCATTCTATGCTTATTCAGACTGCCTTTGCTTTCATACATTACTATATTTTAATATATGTTTTATATTACTATAAGCTGACTTTAGCTTTTGGGCAGTGATTCACTCATATTGCTCTTGGCTCTAAAGTAGCCACATTTTTTATGCCCAGCATGCTTTTGAGCTAACCTCAATACAGGAACCCACACTTATCCTGGTTTTTGTTTGTTTGTTTGTTTGTTTGTCTGTTTTCTTAATGTCAGAGGCAGATCGTTGATGCAGAATAAACTGTAGTTTTTGCACTTTAATTATACTCTCTGGTGAATTCAATTATTGAAGACTGTGGGTATACTCTGTACATACTTATTTCTGTTATGGCTAGAGTTTTTGGTTAGGATTTGGCCAAGTTCAGAACTCTAGCATTGCCCTGTGACCTTATGTAGGTTGATATTCATTTAGCTATATCTAGATAGTCACCACTTGCCCTTATTTCAGCCCCATTTTAATGTTAATTATCATATCATTGTGTGATTTATAATGTCCTATGTGCCTCACTACAGTTTAGACACACACTGCATTTCCCTGCTTACCCTGACAGAAATGGAAATTAGAACAACTTAACATGACCTTCCTTTTGTATGCTGCTTTTAGGTTTTACAAATGACGCTTTCTCCACAGCTCACCCAATATCTTGTCTAGCTCTATAATTTAATGTGAGGAGGAATCTACCTTGTCTTTTTCTGAGTAGAACCATGACAGTTCCCTCCTTTGATATTACTGGCAATCTTCCGTTCTCTGTTCTTGAACCCCTAAAAAAATAACAGTCTGCTTATAACTTTTCTCAAGTCGGTCCCCAAAATGTGACCACTCAAATCAAGTAAATTGAGGTCATGAGAAAAATCACAAAGCCTAATTTCTCACTGTCTTTTGGCTTTTTCCTTGCCACTTGGGAAGAGGAATAACGTAATTCTTTGACCTTCGTTATTATGAATATTTACCTGTGCACATTGTAGAAAGATGATTCTACCTCTCTTTTGACTTACTTAGCTTATTTCTTCCAACTTAATAAATGATCTACAGTTATAAGAACTACAAGAAATCTACTAAGGTAACCTCAGTAGGTTTGTAACTGCTCTTTGTGTTAGTTGCAGTATTTGGGGACTATAATAAAAATAAGAGTAGATAAATGTCACCTGAAATGATGCATGAGTACTATTGTTCTCAGTCTTCACCCATTGAGTGTTTGTGAGCACCTATGATGTAACCGAGCCACTGAGAACTCAGAATTCAACATTATTCCTGCCTATGAAATTTTCTTTTGCTGCATTTATACTATTGTCATTTTCTGTACAAATGTATATCCTCTTGACTTTAGTGTTAATGTCATCATTTGTATCTTTCTATACTTTACCTTGGTCTGATTCAAGTTTTGCTGCATCATCTACTTGATGAGCCATAACTATCTCCGGCCTCCTCTATCTTCCCTTAAATAGTGTGGTACCTCCTATTTATAGTAAGAATAGGTAATTACTGATGTAAAGGTTTTCTGTTTCTCCTTTTCTCAAGTTGTCTTTGTTTACTGAATTTTTTCTTTTTTTCTTATCAAACATCAGTTGTTTCATGACATTTAATTTTTTTGGTTCTTGCAATTATTTGTTTCACTGTTGCATAGTAACATTTTTGTTCTTTACAAACCATCTGCTAATGTTAAGGTGTGCCTTTCTTTTTTCAGCAGCATTGAATACTTTCATATCTTTACTTGCCTTAACTACTAAGACAGAATTTTTAATTCTGTAAGGCATTCTTTTCTTTGACAGAATTCATTTTGTCTTTAAATAATTCATCTTGTCTCTAAATAAGTGTAGGGGGAGATTTTATCTAATTGATATTTTAAATGTGTTCTGTGTGTCAGTAGCGTACAAATATAGACATATACCATAAAATCATTTCATGTGTGTGTAAAGCAGTTAGGCAGCTATTTTTTTTTTATCAGTGAGGATCATGAGACTCAGAGGTTTCATCTTACCTCCACTGTGCTCCCAACCTGAAGCTCCTCCTTCCAGTCATACTTGAGAAGGCCCTCTGCAGACTGGATCCATTTTTACCTACTGTGCTATGTAGCTGGGAGGTAGAGAATTCACCTTTTAAAATGGGCATAAGAATTCATCATGGAGCTGATGGCATCTCTCATTGGGCCTGTTGACCATTTGTGCTTATTACTACAGCACTAACAACCACCCTATAGACTAGAACCCAGTCATTCTCTACCAACCTGGAAGTTAGGAGAATTAAGACTAAGATGGGAATTTGGGTGCTGTGTATATCTTCCTTTTAAAAAAATTTAAATTGGGTTGGGAAGGTGGCTCAGTGGTAGAGTGTTTGCCTTGCATGCATGAGGCCCTGGGTTTGATTCCTCAGCACCACAAAAGCAGAAAAAGCTAGAAGTAGTGCTGTAGCTCAAGCGGTAGAGTGTTAGCCTTAAGCTAAAGAGCTGAAGGACAGCACCCAGGCCCAGAGTTCAGGCCTCACAACTGACCCAAAACAAAACAAAAACTTAAATTGTTACAAAGGTGATGTACAGAGGGATTACAGTTACATAAGTCAGATAAAGAGTACATTTCATTTTTGGATAACATTACCTCTTCTCTCCCAGGTTTTCCCTCCCATCCATCCCTACCCACAAGTTGTATAGTTCATTTTCAACATAGTGTCTAGTGAGTGCCATGGCTGCCTTTGTTCACCCTTTGTCCCTCCATTTCTGTGCCTCCCCTTATACATTTTCTTTTTTATTTACAGGTTAGGATATTGTAATCACATAATTTTGTAATTTTGTAATCAAATGCTGATATTGAAATTTGAATGAAGGGGTAAAATCCCCAGATTAAATATAGATCTATATATTTGATCTATATTTGATCAGGTAGCTGATAAGAAATTCAGATAACATCCCAACATGATATTTTGGAAAAACTATGAAGACTGTTGTGGAAAATATTCATGATCTGTATGAGTATATGAAAAATACATGTGAACAAATATGGTCTTCTTGGCATTCTAGGTTTTGGTGGGATTTGCCAAATGACTGAAATGAGATGGTGGAAAGAGGCTAACCTCATTTATATATTCATTATTGAGCATCTATTACCTATGCCAGCATTAGGCTAGTCTCAGAATGTTAAGGAGAGGCACTATCTCCTGCTAAGAACCATTCTGCTACAGTCTGAGTAACTGAAAAGAAGTATCTCTTTTTCAACATCATTCCCCTAGCTATTGCCATCTTTAGATAATTAGATTCTTCTAAGGAAAGCAAGTCAGCCATAAGACTCCTCCAAGGTTATCTGCATTGCACATTATTAAGGCATTGTATTAACATTTCATACTTGTATTTATTTATTTTCAAGGTTTTCTTGAGTTTTGCATCCTTTTTTTTCTGTTGTGTACACACACACACACACACACACACACACACACACACACCTGTTCTGTAATTCTGTCAATGTTTATGTGTGTGCATACTTTAAAAACTGACACTGTAGCAACCTACAATGTATATTATTTAACTACCTGATAGTTTCATCATATTTACTTACTGTGTTGTGTATCTTTAGGAAATTCAGTCATTAAACTGGATTCTGACATCTTACTTTCCTTAGTGCATTTTTAATTAAGAAATCTCCCAACCCTTTCAGGACATTTTGTAGTATGATGATCTTTCAATGTTGTGTTAGTCTTTATTATCATTTTCATTTAGTTTTTATAATACTAGCTATAATTTTGGCCCTATATATTACCTTCCAGAAATGGACGCACTAAAGAAGTTGTGATGTAGAAATCCACTGTAGTTCTTAGGAGCCATCAATCCCTGTAGGCACCCTGGAGAAAGTGTTAACCCTTTGCCTGCTTGATTGCAGGAGGAATGCCCGCTCCTGAGCAGGCGTCATTGGTGGAGGAGGGACAAACACAGACCCACCAGGAAGCAGCCTCCACTGGCCCAGGCATGGAACCCGAGACCACAGCCACCACTATTCTAGCTTCCGTGAAGGAACAGGTACATCCTCTTATTGAAATTTGCAATGAATTATTTCTTCAATGCCTTTAAAAAATTAATCTTTGGATGTGTTTTCAATTTGTCTAACGTCCTTGACACCTTCACATTTTCTAATTATAAGGTGTTTACATCCCTGAGTACATTGGGATGACTGGCATGTAGAGCCGCTCCAGGTGCCGGTCAGAATCGGATCATGCAGGATACTTGTGCGGCTGCAAGTAAGGACAAAATCGATGGTGATTGGTGTCTCTGTCTCCCCCACATCGCAGAGTGTGTGCATGCGCGCCAAGCTTTGTGAAGCATATTTCACAGTGCCCACCTTCCTATCGGGACTCTGTCCACCTTCGATATCTTTAGCATTTTAACATAGCTCTTAGGGTTGTCTCTGTGGTTTTCAGGTAAAAAGCTGTATTTGTATGTTTGTCTGAATCCAAGCATATTCATTTTGTGAGCTGATGTTCTAAAACTTGTCAGACTGTGCCAGTTTGCTTCAATGTCATGTTTATGTTTATTTTTTAAGGCACTAATACACGATTTATAAATAAATAAATAAATAAATATATATTAAAGTAGCTTTCCAAATTAGGTCTTAACTATAGGGCTTAGAGATACTGAAATTCTGGAATTTTCTTTTGAATTAAAAGCAAATTTAAAACTCTAGGAATTGTTTTCTGCACCTCCCTCAAAAAATATTACATCCTCCATGAAGGCCACTCTGCTGAAATTATTTGATTATTCATTTTGAAAAATATTTTTATTAGTATTAAGTGGTTGTACAAAGAGGTTATAATTCCATATATCAGTTTAGTAGTACAGTGCATATTGGTCAATACAACCCCTTTCATTCTCCCCCTTTTTAAAATACCTTATAATTAAGCCAGACATGTTTTTAATCTCAAGAAATAAGCTAAATATTGTATATTTTTAAGAATATTCTTAAATCATTGTCAGCACCTCAAATGACTAATGATAACAGAATGAAGAAATAATTTGCCATGATTTAAACTAGGCAATGAACAATTCATGTGGCATGAACAACTGCTCCTTACCTATAACGTGTATAAACATAAGAGCTGGGCTAAGAAAAATAATTTCACAACTCATCCTAGTAGCAATTTGTTAAAACATTCTCTATGCCTCAATGAAATTTTTAAAATATTTCACAAAGTGGGACATTAAGACACAGGACAATAAAACAGCTATTGCTGTTGGCAAAGGGGAAAAGTGGCACTTCTCATAGCAATAAGAGGCTGGGAGGTGAGAAGACTGACCCACCGGGGCACTTGGCATTTATTGTGTTCTGGTGAAGCATGATGGTAAATTGGTCAGAATGCCCAAACTGACCTAGAACTAGAAAGTATGCGCAGCAAACATAGCAAGGGAACCTTCATATTTACACCTGGAGACCTGATGTCTCCCATATTAAGAAAACTACAAATACCTGTTGTGAGTTGTGGCCTTAGAATTCTTTGATGACTTTAGATTCCTTCACAATTTTTCTTCCAGAAATAGTGTGTATGTTATGTGGGAAGTTTTTCAAAGGTAGCAGCAAAATATAGTAGTTTATTAAAAGAACTGATATATCTCCCAGGTAATTTAGTTAGTAGGAGGCTATATTCTAGTCTTAGCTTTTTCTGTTTTGAGGAATTTGAATCCATCAATACACAGGTGCAGTTGTCAAAAGGAATTTCGAATATATTTGATGTTAAATACTAGTTAGAGTAACATTTTTAGCTTACATGTTACAGTCAAATTGAATGATTGCTGTTGAGATTATTAAGTATCCAAAGAGCACTATTCCTAGATAGGATGCATAATTACTTAAAAAATAATATTCATCATTTCCATGCCCTGTTCATAATTTTGGAGTGGTGGTATCAGCTCTCCTGGTTGTAAGATGCAGACTGGTCTGGTAGCACCAGGGTCTCTGGTAGGGTATATCATTAGAGAAGACCAAAGGGGGGCCATCCTGACTTTTCTGCTTATTCTGTGATCTCAAGATTTTTAAAGTTGTTTGTTCTCAGTTTCCTCCTTTTTAAAAATAGGTAGGTAACAAAGGTCACGGAGGACATTAGATTAACACATGTAAAATGCTTGTAACAGTAGTTTGCATCTGGTCAGGGCTAATATGACTATTGTCATCCTCTTTCCTATATTGAAAAAAAGGCTGTTGTCCAGAGGGGCTGGTGGCTCTACTTTGACATATATGTAAGAGATTCAGTGAGACTTGTTTTGAACATGGATATCAGAAGACAAAACATTTTGAATATCGAACATCTGTGCTGTGGCCATATTTTACTTAGGCATACCACTAAACTTTTCAAACCTTCACCTTATTGGCCTCAAAATGAGGATAGTTCTATGTGTATATTATGAGAAATAAAACGTGAAAATTTATCAACATAATTCCTTGCAACCTCAAATATACTGTCAAAGCACTTAAAGAACTGCAGAATAAGATCTTTTTAACATGCATCTGAATTTTGAGAGGAAAAGTTTTGAAGTACATCCAAACAACTAATAAATCTCACATGCACTCTTGGGCAATACATATAGTAAGGAGGGAAATGGCAAGCAACTGAAAGCAGTCCTCTTAACAATCTGTAATCAGTTAAATATGTACATTGCTGTTTGGTTGTTATTAAACTATGAAATATTTCCCCAATGGTCAGGCTTTCCACAGGGCCTTCCCTTGCTGGCAGCTGTTCCTGATGTTTGGCATATTGTTGAATCCACGTTCTCTTTCTTTTATGAAATAGTAGCTTCTTACCTTGATGTCAGTCACAGAGCTATATACCTATGTATGTACAGAAAAGGTTCACACTTTTTGGCAGATAGAAAGAGCCCCTTATGCTAGAAGCATGCCTCAGGAATTAGAGTAGGTCTGCCTAACAAGCAGGAAGTCCTGAGTTCAAATTCTGAAACTGTCCACTTCACTTTCACTTCTGTACATAGGTTACCTCTTATTTTCTGATCTCCATGAGTACTTTATATCTGTGCTGTGACTCAATCCTATTCTGTTTTGGATTTGCTATCTGTTTTGGCTTTTGCTATCTATATACAGAGCCATGTTTTAGAATATATATTAAGCTTGCAATAGTGAATGTTCAAGGGAGAATGGATGAGTTAATGCTCAATACAGATAGACTTGTAATCTGCAATTTTTTTTTTTTAACATAGAGTGGACTTGAAACCATAGTCACAATGACTTTGGGAGGAAGAGTCTAAGAAACAGCACCTACATAATTTATTACACATGTGTACATTCTAGTTCTTACAGTGGTTTAAATTGCATGATACCCATAATGATCCAGAAATTACATCCAGTCTTTGCAAGTAAAATTTTATTTTATATCAATGCCCAAATATTGACAAGAATATTATCTGTCCTATTTGCCCAAATTGGTGGGCATCAAGTGCATGGAATAAAAGGGTGTGGTTATTTTGGTGATATCTACCTATGTCATGTATATGAGGTCATGTGGGTAACTGCTAGAGAAATGTTAAGTGTCATGCTTCCTGAGATATTAAAACAACCCATAGTTTGACTTGAATGTGAAGTTACAGGAAGTTTGAGTTGAACTCTACCCATGTGTTAGTTATAATCAGGGCGATCATTGACAGATTCTGCTGTTTAATTCTCCTGCTAATAAGAATCCTGAAGTCCAAGATGAATACATTTAAAGGAGAAGTGGCATGTTTTGTATTCCTGATACTTTTCAGATATTTGGCAAACTTGACAGTGTTGAATGACTAGCTTAATGTCTTATGTGTGGTAATTAGATGAAGTATGCCCAAAGGTAGCACTCACAAAAGACTGCCTCCTTCTGTGGACTGTAGACTGAATTGGTTGATTGATTACACAGATTGGCCACAGATGAATGGGAATTTGATAAGACATTCCTCATCCCATACAACTAGGTTGGGTCAGAGTGCTCACTTCACAAGCGCATGGAAACAATGAGCAGGGCAATTTGGCACAGAGCACACTAGTTTTGTGACTGATAAAGTATCATCTTTTGGTTTTAAAAATGCTCTGTAAAAGAGAACCACATTGTCAATCATGAATAGTGTTACCCAATGCATTTATTTCATAGCTCACTATAGGATGCATGGTGATTAGTGTTCATATATTCAATATTTATTAGACTCATCTTGTATTGTAAAGTTCCTTGATTAATTAGGATATCTGTTTGAACCTGGCCATGCTTTTAAGGGCCTCTAACTTCCATCCCATCATTTATCCACATTCTTTTACTTTTGGTTGGTGATTTAAGAAACTTGGAGTCCAGTCAATGCCAATCCA
Source organism: Dipodomys spectabilis (assembly GCF_019054845.1). Taxonomy (NCBI): domain Eukaryota; kingdom Metazoa; phylum Chordata; class Mammalia; order Rodentia; family Heteromyidae; genus Dipodomys; species Dipodomys spectabilis. The sequence continues at coordinate 23,184,648 of NW_024870758.1, forward strand.
GATGGCATGAAATGGTAAGCAAAGAATCAGTTTGGTTAAACATGCTAAAATTTTGTGCATTCCTCTTTAGTGAGACCACAAATTAGGTGCTGTGTATACTTTTTGTTGTTGTTGTTGCCTTTGATGGGTAACAATTATAGTGTTCGTTGTCTGTGGGGCTCTCAAAAAGAACCCTTTTTCCAGGCACCTGTGGCTGACTGAAATCTGGAGATAGTGGTTAAAGTCAGCCTGGGCAGAAGAGTCTTATCTCTAATTAACCATCAAATAAACAGAAATGAAGCTGGGCAGAAGAGTGTTATCTCTAATTAACCATCAAATAAACAGAAATGGAGGTGTCCGTGGCTCAAGTGGAAGAACACTAGCCTTCATCAAAAAAGCTTGGGGATAGAATCTAAGCTCTGAGTTCAAGTCCCAGGTTGGGTATGTGAGATAGAGAGAGACAGACAGACAGACAGAGACAGAGAGAGACACACACACATACACACACAAAGAGACAGAGACAGAGACTGACTTTCAATATAGTATTTGTTTTCTTTTGTGGAGATTAACATTTCTCCCTCCACTGTATTCATACTAACTTAAGTGATACTTAAATATGAAAGAGTGAAATGAGAAATCAGAGTTGATTAATTTGTGAAGATTAAAACAAGGAAATTTGGAGCCCAACTGTGTCCTATTGATATTACTTCTTTTTTACATGGACATGTTAGCTTCAGTAATTATACACCCTTCCTGTATGGCAGGATGCCCAGAACTGAACAAGTTCCAGTACAATTATTTACTTTATTCCTCTGAAACTGAAACAACTCAACTGTTAGGCACCTGCCTTTACAGCTTCCTCTTATTCAGCCCTGAATTTATTTACAAGGAAATCATCCTTTAACACACTTCAGCTACAAACAGAAGACAATTTTTAAAAATTTTAGTTGTAAACATAGTTTATGGTTGAGCTAAAAGCAATAAAAATGCAATTACCAATGACTTTTATTTCAGTTCTTAGTATCAGAGATAACTTTATTATGCTTTTTCTTTTGATAAATAAACTATCCTAGGAGTTATAATTATTATCTAACTGGTAGTGAAGTCTTCTATGCATGAGATTCTTCATGAAACACAGGTAAGACTGAATCTTCTCTTAGTGATTTCTGTGGGATGACCAGATTTTATTTTACTCCCTATTAATACTGTAGAAGTGAGGTTCAAAATAAGGTCAAGTAGTAAAGCTCTTTGTGATATACTTTGGTTTGAATTCAGGAATTTTGAACTCTCATACCTTGGATCCAAAGAAGTCACTCCTCTTAAGTTGCTTGAAAAATCAAAATGTAATATATTTTCCTATATATTAATGATGCAATGACTCCTTTGCCTTGGGTATCTATGATTAAAGAATAAACTACCAAGACAGCCAGCATCAGGCATTGAGTTTTTCCATCTGCCCATATTTTCTCAAAAATCATCTGACTTCTTAGCAGAGTTTTCCGGTGTAACATGATCTCAGTTATATGTCTAGACTAATAGCAGTATTTGTCCTATTTGATTTAGTTAGGAACATCTTCTTAAGTGTATTGAGACTGCAAGGTTTTCTGGAAGAGTTCTTAAATTATTGGAATCTGAGCAGACTCCATCTGGCTGTTCACATGTAGTGGATGTGTAGTAGGTGCCTCCAGATACTTATTAACTAAATGCACACTATCCTCCTATACATAGCTTAGCCTTGTTGTCTCATTAATTAAAAATACTCGCTAAAGCCTATTGTGAGGAAAAGCTCTCTGTGCAGGAAAGGAGTGGCTGGTAAGGTGACATAAGGCTGACCATTTTCACATAGTTTTTATTCTCAGAAGAATGCACAGGGAAAAGCCATATTGTGTATTTCATTGTGGAGCAAGTGACACCTGACTATTAATTGAATCACAAGATCTAAGGACATGAACTATTGCCCCTTTTGTATTTAATCATGCTATTTCTTATATTATGCCAGTTGGAGGTTGATTTGTTAGCTTATATGTTTTCACCTTAAAATTTACAATTGAATTAACATTAACTTCCATTTACACTTTAGGGTAATAGAATATTTTTCCATTGTTAATATTTTAAGTCAGCCCTGACTTTGCATGTTTGAAATTTTAATTTCCTTTCCAGTTGAATAACCCAGTTCACAGTTCTTTCAGGGTTAAGCTATTCCTCTCTGAATAAATTTTTCCTCTGTATATGAAAACTGTATGTTCTTACATTTGGATTGGTAAGATTAAATGGACAACAGGACCAGTCAACACTGAGTTCTCTCTTCTGGATGATAATTTTCCTTATGGAATTATTTCTAGGGAGAGATAGTACAGAAACATACTTTTCCCTTGAAGTATAACCCTAATGTTCCTCCATAGCTGACACAAATGAATTTTCTGATGCTTATCTTCATGATTAAGTGCTCCTAATTTCTGAATAGCCATTTTTGTTACTTTGCAGAAATGAGTCATCTGTTCATCTGTTATATTTTATGATTATATTATTTTCAGTGTAATCAGGTCTACTGATTACAGCAAGCAATTCACATTAAGATTATTTTGTTATGGAAATTTCTGAGAAAAATAATTTAAAATGTAAAATCTTTGCAAGTAGTTCAGATGAATGTGTACATTAACTTATAGAATCCTAAAATATTTTATGCACTCAAACCTTAATAATTCAGGGGTTACACTTATAGAAACAATCTGTAAACAAATTTTGGCATGAAGCAAATTATCTTCTATATAATCATATTTGAAATAATGAAAATAGCAATCAAATAGGAAGACAGTGTACTTAGAGTAGTTATCTCTTTGGCTCTTGAAAGAACACTTAATTTTCCCTCAGTAATTGGAGTTCCAGTTATTTCAGTGTGTCTAATATTAAACTAGCACTTTCATGTGTAGAGGTTTACATACTAAGTCTCCTACAAAGCAGCATGATATCGCTAACATTCTTATCATGTAGCATCGCCCATACTACTAACTCTGTGTCTCATTTGTCCATTTTCTCAAAGTCATTCTTAGAGTCTAAATCAAGATCAGGGTTCTTTTCCATACCTACAGTTTTCTAATGAATGGTTATAGAAGAATTAACTCTGACTATTTTGTCCATATTTGATATTTTTGCATTTTAATCCTTTTTAAAAAATTATATATGCTGGTACTGAAGGTTGAGCTCAGAGCCTTGCATTTTTGCTTCTTTTTCATTCAAGGTGATGCTTTACCACTTGAAACACAGCTCCACGTCTACCTTTTTTTGCTGGTTAATTGGAGACAAGTGTCTCTCAGACCTATCCTTCCAGGCTGGCTTTGACTATGGGCTTCAACCTCCTGCATAGTTAGGATCACAGGAGTGAACCAGACTTTATTATTCCTTTCTAAATACTGATTCCTCACAGAGTTGATAAGACTTCTCTTTCCAACAATACTATAAATTTCATTATTGTTTTTTAAAGTAACTCCTTTTGCTCCAGTGTGGAGTAAATTAGCATATCCTTTTCCGTTACAGATGTTTCTTGTTTGAAGGCTATGACTGTTGAGAGGAAAAGCTTGAGTTTTCCCATTTGTTCTTTAATAATATTTTGTTAAATATACATAATGTAAACTCTTAGCAGCAGGATCTTGATTTTTCTTTCAATTAGCAAAGAATAAGGAAAAAGGACATTCTTTTTTAACATATACTTTTATTGTTATTAAGATGTTGTATAGAGTGGTTACTATTTCATAAGTCACGTAGTGAGTACATTTCTTTTTTTTTTCCCCTTCACTTTCCCCCAGTTTCTCCCTCCCATTCCTGACTACAATTTACATAGCTTATTTCCTACATAGTGTTTACTAAATAACCCAATTACATTTCACCTTTCCTCTCTCCTTTTCTGTGCCCTCCCCAAAGAGGATATTTTTATTAAATTATTATGCGAACTATTTTATTGATTGCTGATCTTAGCTTTGTTCTCAGCTGATTGATAAGATTTGAACGCCTATAGAAAAGAATATGAAATGTATGCTTATAGTTGTGTGTTCTGAACAGAATGCTGTGATTCTCAGCTTATTTGATCTGTACTACACACTTGGGCAAGCTTACTTTATTGATGTGAATCTATTTATCAGGTTGAATAGCTTTTATAAAGTAAAATGCCTCAACTTTTGATAATGTTTTGCTTTTCCTTTTAAAAGTCAGTGAGGACATAATTAAGAAAAGGGAAAATAAGAAGACACATATCCTGCAACAAGTACTGTTGCACTGTTAGAAGACTTGGAACGCTCTCCTTTCTGTCTAAAACTAGAATGGTCAGTGGCTCTTCAATGCCAGTGTGTTGCTGCGATAACACAGGCCCCATGTTTCCCATGTGACACCTCACTGCTTCCCCACCACCAATGCTGCTTTTATTGTTACTGCAAGAAACACAGAACTTAGAAACTTATAGTTTGGCATTAGAGTCAGTGATCTCTGTGGAATAATAGATGCAGTGGGCTCTTTACATTGTGCTGGGCATTGTGTTTAACACTTTCCCTGTAGGATTCTGTATATTAGCACAACTTGTTGAGTTACTGTATTGAAAACTATGCTCTTGGAGCCATGGAGCATCTGTCCCTAATTTCTACACTTGATGGGAAAAATGTAGTCCTGAACAGTGCAATATCTTTTCAATAAATTTATCCTTAAATTAGCCAGAAGTCCTTCTATTGCTCATAACTAAAAAATGTTAAATTATGCAAATAGATCTCATTATTGCTATTTATAGATAGGGAAACTTGATGTTCAGAGAAACTGAAATATTTGCTCAAGCTTACCTAGTTAATAAGTAGGGAGTTTGGGATTTATAACCAAACATTCATACTTTGGATATGTATACAAAGCAATTATATCCTGGAGTGCATTTGTTAGAGAAAAGTGTATATGGAAAAAATTGAATCATTGGTGATAACGAGCATATTTGAGAAATTGTCCTGGGAAATTAGGGAAAGAAGTGCTACTAGAAAGCCTCAGAAAGGAGATTTAATGGAAATGTGGGTTTTCCTGAGAAGGATTTTAGAGTATTTAGAACCGAATCAATAATTAAGTATAGTTTAAAAACAACTTTACTGAGCAGAAAATAAAGCCCTTGGCACATGATCTAAAGAGGTCATGATATAATAAGCAGTACCTATGGAAATGAGACTTGTCTAGGAATTGCAGACTTATGCGTGTTGTTCAGGAGGCTGAGATATGGAGGATCACAGATGGATGCCATCTCCAAAATAAACAGCACAAAGCAGGGCTGAAAGGGAAGGTGACAGGTGATGTGATAGAGATCAGCTGACCAAGTAAGCTGAACAACTGTGAGCTTCAGAGTTTAAAACTACAGTACCAGCAAAATACACATATACATATATACATGTATACATACATAAACAAAGATATTCTTGTTATATTTACTCTTGTTCCCTGTGACCCTCTTTTTGTTGTTGGTGTGGTGGTGGTTGTCGTCATGGGGCTTGAACTTTGGGCCTAGGTGTTGTCCCTGAGCTCTTCAGCTCAAGGCTAACACTCTACCTCTTGAGCCACAGTGCCACTTCCAGTTTTCTGGTGGTTGGTTTATTGGCAATAAAAGTCTCATGAACTTTCCTGCCCAAGCTGGCTTTGAACTGTAATCCTCAGATCTCGGTCTCCTGAGTAGCTAGGTTTACAGGCGTGAGTCACCAGTGCCTGGCCTGCTACCCTTTTTGATACTTAACATGTCCTCCTTTTAGAAATTAAACTCATTTCTCAACAATGAGAAATTCATGGCATGCAATTACCTAAACCAGAAACCAGTGATTATTGGGAGTCACCAGTTAGATTCTTTAGTTACTCCCTTTCCCGTTTCTTGTAGCCCTCAAGCTACATAGTCCTAACTATAGTTTAGATTGCTTTGTTACTCTGTTTGGAATATTGTTCTGATTATTGGGATATTGTTCAGAATATTGTTCTGGTCTTCACGATAGTGTCTAAAGTATTGGAAATGGAGCTGTGGCTTAAAGTGATAGAGTGCTGGCCTTGAGCAAATGAGCTCAGGGTCAGCACCCAGGCCCTGAGTTCAAGCCCCATGACTGACCAAAAATAAAAAAATAAAAAAGAATAAAGTATTTAGCTATTATATACACTATTCTGGGAGGAGTGACAGTGCAAAGTTCCGCTTTGGAATTGAGTGACATTTTTCATTGTCCTAGGACTAAGATATTTTGCACCTAACAAACTTTAATGAACTTGAGTCATGGTTTGTTGGCTTATTGAATTTGCTGACAGATAAAGAAATAATCAAGAGTTTAAACTGAGACCATCTTCCCTTACATGTTAGTATAATTCCCAACAATGGTGAGTATTATTCTAATTGTGCATATTTTATAAGAGTATTGGCAGTATGATGTTAGTTAACATATGTTCTTAAAAAAGTCTTGTAAGGAAATTACCAATGATATTTTTAGCTATCCAGAGTAAGAATTGTATCGTAAGTACAGGACAGGGTAAGTAATAAGGAGTGTAGTAGAGGTACCTATTGAATGAATTTAATCTATGTAGAATAATTATAAATCAGTGGCTGGAGGAGTAAAGGCAGGTATGTAACAGTTGACAAAGGAAGAACTATAAATGACAAATATGCATGTGAAATAATGTTCTGGTTTACCAGTATTCAGAGGAATATTAAAATACTGGGAATACATTTTGCTTTTTATACTGGCTACTGTGAAATGGAATATTAGGAATAGATGTAGTAATGTTTCAGTTCCACACAGTGCTGGTGAAAGTAAACTGGCACAGCCATGTGAGCTGTATGATTTTAATGTAATAATCGGCACTAAATCCTTAAAAATGGTTTTGATTCAATAGTTCTGTTCCTGGGAATTCAGCCTTAGGAAATATTGAATATCAGCATAAAGACATCAATTATAGTTATGCTTGCTATCTAAAAATTAGCAACAATGTGATTCAATACAGGTAGAATAATTAGAATACATATATGTGGTTTAAAGTGTTTTTAATGAAATGGGTTTACAATTTCAGATGAAAGCATAAAGCATTCTAATTGTATTTATTTGGGATGATCAGTTTTGCTATAGACATGCATATTCATATATATACTTCCCAACCTGTAATCATTAATAAAATACAAGAGCACACTCCTAAATGGTAAGTTGATTTCTTCAGATATCTCATCCACCCACTGTTTTTTTCAGATTTCTTAGAACAAACATTTTGTGCTTAATAAAAACCTTAAAGTTACAAAATAAAATGACTAATGGGATGGGGGGGGGCGCGTGGAACCTCTTCATTAAAATAATTTAAAAGTTACCTTAGGCTAAGTTTAACATACAAGGGAGGAAAAGAAATGTTTTCATAGGTTACAAGAGGTGGAAAACTTGTAGGATGAGAAACTGGATTGGCTTGCATATAAACATGGACAATGTATTTCCACTGGCATCAGTCTTTGTAGCTGATAGAGTGTGAAGTTGCTAAGGGTTGGAGCTTCCTCCACCTCCTTTAAGCTGGTGACCTTGAGCGGGTTACTTGGATGAGGTCATTAGTGTCCTCAAGATTGACGGTCCTAACGTACTAAAATTGGTTTAAGTGTTCACAGACAGTCACTAGTGGTTATCCTAGAGATGGTAGAAATGTCAATATAATATGGGAGGCCTTACATCCATATTGAGGAGTACTCAGAGGGTGGTGTGACCTATGGAAGGGTTTTCAGACACAAGGAAACATAGAGGTTTGGTCACATGTTAGATGAATTTCATGTGATAAAGTTATCTCACAGACTTATGGAAAGATCTGTTATCTGTCTGGACCTGTGAGATACAAGATGAGTTATCTTAACATAATCCTGAAAATCTATCTCTTTCCATTTATCTTTACAGTATACATTCAGAAATCTCATTAAAGATTTTCTCAGGTATTTCTTTACCAATTTCCTTGGAGGGAATTGCATAAATCATCATGAAGAAAATGTGGAAAAATACACAAATACTGTTATTTTTGAACTGCCATAATGCAGGATATGAACTTGCCAGAATGGATCAGATACTAGTTAGCTTCAGTATTTGAGTATTTTATTTGTTGAAAATACTTTTAGTTTCATGGAAAGTAAATGGGAAACACAATCCAAATATACTAATGTATTTCAGGTTCATCTAAATTACTCAGGAGAGGTGAGGACCAAGTAAGAAGCCATCTCCAGCCCCCAAAATTAGCGGGGTGGGGAGATAAGCAAGGCGTGGAAAAAATTACTCTATGACATGTAGTTTGATAGGTACTTTTCCCCCTTGCTACTAAAAAAATCAGTTTGCCAAAACTTTACAGCCAAAAGGAATTTGTTCAAACAATGAACCTTTTTATATCTGAAAAGGAAATGCTGGTTCTCATAACTTGATTAGGTCCACATTAGACTTGGGCTTTTACTTGTACAGACATGAGCCCATTCAACTCAATAGCCAGGATACAGCAGACTGACTGTAGTTTAAAATGATGTCACACTTTTTTTTTTTTTTTTTTTTGAGAGCAGACATCTGTACTGACAGGATTATACTTTCTGGCTTTTGAATGCTTCCAGCAATATTTCATTGAAAATGTAGCTGGAGTGAGTCATGGGAAAGCCTGAAGAAATACTGGTGCTTTTACAGAGAAGGCACGAGTGTGTCACTGCTGTGATGACACATACCCCTAATCTGTTCTTGCCTGCTGTAACCTGGATGTACTCCAAAGCCAAGTGCAATCACTCAGGCCAATTTATGAGAACTGGCAGAACTCACATCACTATATTCCCTGATGATATATTCCTAACCAGAGGAAGATAAAGGTAGTAATTAGGATTGTCTTATTTTATGACTAGCACTATGCAACAGAAAATATAGAGCCAATTTCCAGCCCAGTTCTTTAATCTGAGAAAAAGTCCAGCCTTAAAGTTTTTATCTAGACAGACTAAAATGTATAATAAAAGAGAATAGATGGGCCACAAAATATTGCAAGATAGAAGATATGTTTATTCTGTGACTCTTAGCTAGCAGCCTGACTGCCCAAGATGAGTATTTAAGAAGGCTTTTAAGCTTCAGAAATCTTTGTCAACGAGAATAGTGAATTTTGATTCGTATGGATAATTAGTATTGGTCAGTTGGAAGGGCAAGGCCCCTGAAGCTCAAGCAATATCAGCTGGCCAACAGAGAGCCAGCTAGCCAGCCAGGTTTCCATCAAGACATAAGCTAAGAAAACATAGGTCCTTCTTGTCTTCAGCTGAACACTCCTGATGTGCTTTGAGTAGACTGATTAATCCATCCACCCTGGACTTCCTCATAGCCAGCCAGTGCCCAGAATCTTCTAGAAGAGCCTTTAGGAGCCTCCAATATGTTTTGAGATATCCTTGCATTATGGTAAATATTTTACATTTTTATGTGTATTATATATAGGACCATCCATGCCCATCAGTAAACTCCTAAGGTTTCATTATGCTTTCCTAAAGAATGTAGGAAAGTATTTAAGCACATCTTCCAGTAGGGAAGTTTTTAAGCACATCTTCCAGTGGTGAGAAGAATATAAACCAGGGTGTCAGACAGACGCCTTGGAATCAAATGTAGATTGTTACAAATAACTTTGTGATACCAATAAGTCCACACAGCTTTCATTGCTTCCAGGTATATCAAATGAGTAGTAAGAATGCCCAGTTCATAGGCAACTGTGACTCTTCAATTAAACCACCTGTTTAAAATGCTGAAAAGCGGATAGTGTGATTTTTTATTTTTTATATTTTTGGTAGTACTAGGGTTTAAACTCTGCACCTTATGCTCACTCAGCTTGCTTGCTCAGTTGGCCCTCATACTACTTCAGCAATTCCAAGCCCTTCTTTCCTTTAGCTATGTTTCAGGTAGTATCTGTCATTTTTGCCTAGGGCTGATGATCCTCATATCTACAGTTTCTTTCATCGCTGGGTTGTCATGCGCATACCATCACACTGATTTGTTGATTGAAAAGGAGTCTCGCTAACTTTTTGCCAAGGCTGAGCTACAATCAAAATCCTCCCAGTCTCCAAGTCCTGAGCAGTTGGAATTATAGATGTGAGCCACCTTGCCTGGCCTATATTGCTTTTTATTTCTGTGAAACACTAAGTTTTTTTTATTTCATCTCCCATAGATCTTCATTTCTCAATCTTCCAATTCTGTTTTGTGAGTTAAGACGATCCCTCCTTTTTTTTTTTGCTAGATCTTGCTTACTTGAAATGCATTGGAGCATTCTATAGTCTTTCAAATAATATCATGTCATTATTTTGAAAGAATTGTCTGCTGAATCTGAGAAGCCACTGATTGCTTTGCAAAGCTGTAGGCAAGTGTTGGTGTTGGTTTGGATCAGAGTGGGGGACGACATGCAGAAACAAACCAGTGTATTCCAGCTACTGAAACCCTCATAGCAGAAGTGGGTGATACTCTCCTTTGAATACCTTAAAACGTCTAGCCCATCTTATTGAGAGCTGGAAATCAGGGCCTCATGCTCTTGATTAGCTTTTTCAATAAAAGTTGTACTCTACCACTTGATCCACACTTCTGCTTCTGGCTTTTTGCTGGTTAATTGGAGATCAGAATGTCAGACTTTTCTGCCAAGACTGACTTCAAACTGCCATCTTCAGATCTTAGCCATGTCAGTAGTTACAATTACAGACATGAGCAATCAGGTTTCTGGCTTACTTTTCTTACTAAGTAAAAATTAAATAAAGTAAAATAAAAATAAAGATTGTTTTAGGGTTTCCCTCGCCCCTCCCACCCCCGACCCAGGGGGAGATTCTTACTAAGCTGCCTAGTGGCCTCAAACTTGCAGATCTCTTGACTTAGGCTCACAAGGAGCTGGGGTTATAGGTACATACCACCAAACTCAGATGTATGGTGGCTGTGTAATAAGAGCCTGTATGCCAAGTATCTATATACCAAACACAGATTAATTGTTAAGTTTTAATTTTGTTGATATTTATTGAATATTAGTGTAAATAGCAGAGACTAAGCACTTAAATATGCATCCCATCATTTAATCATCACAGTAGACCTCTAAGTTTGTTGGTATTATCATACCCATTTTACAGATAAGGAAACTGTAGCCTAGTAGATTTGAAAGAATATAAGTAACAGACATAGCCAAAGAATTTGTCACCAAAAATGGCATCTGCTTCATAGTACACACACATACACTGTTTTTTGTATTGCTAAACTTTAAACATCTAGTCCAGAGATTGCAAGCACTTCTGAGAAACTGTCTGACACTGAAGCCTGTAGATTAAGTTTTATTTCATGGAAGTGGCGCTGTGGCTCAAGTGATAGAGCACTTGCCTTGAGCTGAAGAGCTGAGGGACAGTGCCCAGGCCGAGAATTCAAGCCCTACCACCAACAAAAATGAAAAGTAAATAAATGAACATACATAAATATTATTTCATTTTCCTGCTCCTCCTCTCCCTCAGTCAGTCCTGTATTAGACATTTATTTATTTGTTTGTTTTTCTTATTGAGAATCTTTATTAGAAAGCTGGTGACTGCAGGTAGACTCCTGTCTCAAAAACCTAAACCTAGACATCTTGAGAGAAATCAAAGGCTATAGAGAAAATTGTCTCATGCTCTCTATATGCATAGCCAATAACCCAGTAAAGTTGTTTTAAATATGCTTTTGTTGTTGTTGTTGTTGTCGTCCATTGTAGGGCTTAAATTCAGGGCCTGGGTGCTGTCCCTGAGCTCTTTTGCTCAAGACTAGTACACTGGTACTTTGAGACATAGCTCCACTTCAGATTTTTAGTGGTTAGTTGGAATAAGCATCTTGTAAGGACCTTTCTGCCTGGGCTGTGTGTGAACCATGATCCTCAGATTTCAGCCTCCTGAGTAGCTAAAATTACAGGCATGAGCCATTGTGACTGGCTTTGAATATGCTTTTTAAAGGAGCATCACTTAGCACATGGTTGTCAGTTTTGGAAGTTAAAACAGGTAGGAACCAACACAGCTCTGTCAAAAATCTGTGTGTTAATTGGGTTTCAGGTTTTGCATCTGTTGCCAGTGAGATGTCCAAATACCATGGCTTTAGCAAAATGGAAATATAGTTCTCTGTTATGAAACAGTCCAGAAATAAGGATGCTACAAAGCTTGCCAGGGCACTTTGCTATATTGTTGCCATCTCTGGGTTTAGGGCAATTCTCAGTTCAACCAAGCAGGTGGGGAAAAGGGAACCATGGAGCCCATTCAAATTTGTTTGGAAGAGCATGGGCTAGAAAAGACTGTTTCCATATAGTTCCACAGATGAACAACATGTGCGCAGCTGAAACGGCGCAGTCACAGCCAGCGTTGGAGCTACCATGTAATAGGAAGAGGAATGCCCCCATCTGAGCCTTAGTGCTCCACTGGTCTTCGTTGCCTGCTTTATCTTTACTCCCCTTTCGATGAAATGCTCCATGGCTCCCCTTAAAGGACCAGAATTAACTTACTTAGCTTTTTCTGTAACATGGTTTTGTTTCCCGAATGAAGAGGTACAATGGAGGACAGACAAAATTTTATTACTTTGTGTTCCCAATAAATTTTAAGTATTTTTTTGAGTTCATTGTCCCCTTAAGTTTTAAAATACCGACTTTTAGAGTTGATAAACAATTTTCAAAAGCAAAATCTTTGTATTGTACTTTTATGTTCATGCCACCTAATAAAATAATCAAAATTGCTGAATATCCCCAGTCTGAGTAATTAATGCTATAAGATCCAAAATGTTTTATTACTGTTTCTTCTCAATTCCTGCATTTGGCAAACATTAGTGTACTACTACAAGTTTTTAACATTAAATTTATTTTTATAATAACATTAGGTTTCTCTTCAGAATACTTAGAATCTCATGTTACATCTGTGTTCATGTTAAAGACATTTTTCTTCTATTGCCTGAAAATTTTTTTCTTTTGCAGTTTATAATTGGAAATGAGAAAAATTTCAAACTAAAATACCTCTTTCTTAAAAAAACCTTTTGAATGTCAAACATTTTGATCTATAAAAGTAAAGTAGTTTTCTCTCTTTCAACTTTTTTTTGAAAACAAGAGACCTCTTTTTTATTTTCCCTTTCTTTTTTATTTTTAGTTTTTGATGATTCTATCTTTTTTTTTTTTTTAATTCTCAATACTTAGTAGAGTATCTGGAGTGTGAGAGGTATGTTGTTGAGTGCTTGTTGACTAAATCACCTGTAAATTTTGAAATTTAAAAAACCACCCTCTTTAATTTGTGTGTTCAAATCTATGAAATAAAAATACTTGAAGTATTTTTACTATAGTAACTGCCCCAAATGCTTAACACATTCACATGCAGCACCCACACACCCATACTGAAGCACACTCATGCACATACACACCCAGATGTGGCTTGGTGTAGAAGTTGGGCTATTGGCAACTTCAGCTCTTTCAAATATACTAAAGTTACACTAAAATACCTCCAAATAATTGCAAAGCTTCTGTTTGTCCATTAGTCTCCATCTCAATAATATTCATTGTAGCTAAAATGTATATAGTTATGTGTTTTTGTGTGAATGTGTTTTAGATGTACATATTTGGTTCAGCAGTGAGGAGAGGAGAGACACCAAGGGGCAGGGAAGAGAAAGTAGATCAAAAGTAGATGAGAAAAAGTAGTGGCACCAGCTGGGGACCAGACAGAACAATTGAAACTGGGCCAGGGAACCAGTGGTTTCTCCACATGGTTGCTCACATTTATATCACTATTCTCAGTCATCATGAAAACTGTATGTGTTTCCTATATTCTGCTCAGTCAGTCACAAGGTATAATCAGCAGTTTGAAATTAGGAATAAACGCTTGAGGAGTAAAATGGATAACCAGAAATTTTAATCCTATGGAATAGATCTTTATTAACAAATGGGAGAGAAATTAAAAATTATTAAATACCACAAAGGATCAAGGACAGCTTGTTTGCTTGTTTTAAGCAGTTCCTCAAAAGATCGTAAGTAACTTAGAAGATTAACGCCACCAGGCCAGGAGAGTTTTGTCATTAAAATGGTAGTGTTTACTGAGCATTTAAGTGCAAGTGATGGCAATACACTTCATTTAATTTCCCCATCATTCTGCAGTCTAGGATTTATGAGGGTCATCTCATTTTTGATGCAAGAAGACTGAGTATAGGTAGATTACTAGCTGTTAAGCAATTCATAAGCAATTAACAGCAGTTCTCCTCTCCCCATGCATACCTGATATTCCCACCACCACAGAGCTCATGCTCCTGGTTGAGCTCACCAGCGCCATGCTTCCTTAAAGCAAAATCACTTCCTAGTTGGGATTCTAGGGCCACCATATAAAGTTTCTAAACTTTAGTTTGACTGTTGGACAATAGAGACTACTTAGTTCATTGCTGATGGGGTAGGGAGCTTGTGTGAGTAATGAGAAAAGAAGTACTTAGAAGTAAGAACTGGGTTTGTATATCTATAATCTCAGCTATGGTAGCAGTGAAGTGACTTAAGCTAGAGCTTAATAAATGAAACTCTGCTTCAGGCTTGGATCTGTTTCTGTCCTCCAAATATCATTGCACACTGTAGGAATTAATCACTCTGGCATTCATCACTTGTAGACTTGAGTCCAAAGCATGAAAGAGCATGCCCAACCCAGTTCTTTGACATTTATTTTAGAGGCACTGAACATATCACACTTGGACATCGCACCTAATCAGGTTCGGTTATCTCAGAAAGAACTCTTCTGTTCCTGGGGGGCTCAGATACCTCAGATTCTTCAACCTTTTCCCTAGTGTGCTAACCCCTGGTTCTGCTAGCTTTCCCTCTTTCTGCTCCTTCCCCTGTCCTTTTTCCTCTTTTTCCCCACCAGCAGCATACCATCTCGTATTGTTTTGTCAGAGAAAGGGGCATGGAAAAGAGTTTTAAAACAGAAGTATCAATAAGTCTGTTCTTGTGAGTTATAAACTGGAACTGCTAGAGGGCAAGTACCCTTGTTAAATACTCTAGAGCACATATAAAATCTCATGGGGCTAAGTCTTTTTCTAAGAATACAATGATTGTGGGGTCTAAATAGTTGGACTAGTTAGAATTTTGCTGGTAAAGTCTGTATTCAGTTCATAATCTTCATACTTACCGAAACTTAATTCTCATAGGTTTGAGCCAAATCCCCAAGTAATTGCCACCTCTGGGGTGTGGGTGTGGCTTGTGCACGTTTACCCCCCAGGATCATGCTCTTCTAAGTTGGTACTGTACTCTTTCCTAATTATAAACTTGTGATATTATTTCAAAAGTGCATTGCTTAATTAGTTTAATGATTATGGAAAAAATTTGAAGGTAAAATCTCTACATAAATGCAGAGAATTGTGATGCTTTCTTTATGCAATTCCCAGAATTCAGTTTCTCCTTTCTGTGCTCAGTTTCTCTCACAAGGAAAGTTTATGTGCAACACCTTTGACAGTATTTCAGAATTAGAAATGTATTTTTAGCTGAGGTAGATACTGACTTATTCTTGCTGATTTGAATCTTGAAAAAATATGAAGTGTAAACTCAGATTAAATAGATATTTACTTCATTGGCTTTTCTGGCAATATATACTGACATGTGAATACTGCATTAGACTGTCCAATTTTAAACGATATTGAATTGGTGTCACTATTTAAGGACTCATTTGAATTGAATTTTGTTTAAGTGGAAAATTCTATATAAGACACATTTTTACTTATTTTCGAGACACATTTGCCCAGGCTATGTTACCTAGGCTGGTCTCCCACTCCTGAGCTCAGGTGATATTCCCTCTTGAACCTCTTAAATAGCTGGGTCTATAGGTGCAAATTACTATACTTGTCTTCTAACTATATTAAAATAGTATTAAAATAAAACCAGCTGGGCACTGTTGGCTCCTAGCTACTCAGGACGCTGAGGTTTGAGGATTGAGTTTTGATGCTTGAAGCCAGCCCGTGGCATAAGAGTCTATCAGATTCTATCTCAAGTAACTAGCAAGAAGCCTGTGATGGAGCTGTGGCTCCAGTGGTAGAGTACCAGCCTTGAGTAAAAAAACCAAGGGACAGCTCTCAGGTCCTGAATTCAAGCTCCAGTACTAGCACAAAAACCCAGTATAGCAAGTTCATTTCTCAACTTACATTTGTCATAAAGTTGTTTGTGTCCATATATTTTTTCTTATTTTTGTTACCATAGATTAATTGTTTGAAGGAAATTTTATTGTGACATTTTCATACATTCATAGATCAAACTCATTCCTTTTATCCTTACCCCTTACCCTTCTTCTTAAAGCAGTTTTAAGAGAGTCACTGTACTGCTTTCATGCACTCAAACTACTTTGACCACATTCATTCTTGTTCCTCTTCTCGTTTAATCCTACAGGGCCTATCAAAGATCTTTTTTTTTCTTCATATTATTTCTTCATTCTTTTTGTGAGATTATGAAAACTCTTCTATAATGACATTCAGAGGAATGTGCAAATAGAAAATGCTGAGATAAAGATTGTCAGTGGTTTATGTAACTGTAACCCTTCTGTGCATCACCTTTATAATAACAATAAAAAATAAAAATTAAAAAAGAGATTATCAAGTGGAAGAAACCATAGAAACTATATATTTAACCTGATGCTTTGAGAAGCTTCTTTTTTAAAGCAGTCACAAGATATTTGGGAATTTGGTTGTCTTTCTCTGAATACAGGAAAGTAAAGTGAAATTTTGGTTGAGAAAACTAACAGCATAGAGCATGAGCCAAAAATGTAGCGGTAGGCAGCCCAAGAGAAGTGTCAAATTCAAGCTGATTTCACTCTGGCGGAAAAGATTTCCTCTGAAGCACTGGAGCTCAGGATAGAAGGTAAACAGCTTGGAAGCATCAAGGTGGGCACAGGTTACAGTAAAAAGCAGGAGATTTTTGCAGGGAGATAGTATAAGACTTGGCCTGAAGCTTTGGGAAAGGAATAGCTAAGAGGCAAGATGGATCCACAAAGCACAAATTAGGTTAAATGGCTTTTTTTTTCTTTAATTGTTCATTATATCACTGGACACTGAGTGATGTTAGAAGAGGCACTTGGCTTCATGGCAGATGGTCCTCATTAACAAGTGGTTTGGCTTGGCCATTCAGAGCATGGCTTTTAGAGTTAAACTTATCTGGCTTGAACCATAACTCATTCTTAAGTGGTTAGCATTAAATCAGAGTAGTAGCATACAGATAAAGCCTTTTGAATAGCAGACAGGGATTCAGACCCTAACTCAGGAGAGCTTTGTATAGAAAATTATTTTATGGAAATAACCTAAAGAGCCTGTATAACTAGTTTTTATTTTTAATAAAATCAAATTTGACTCACAGATTTGAGGACTGCAATTGTAGCAATTACATCTTGTGTTTGAGAAGCATGTTAAGATTTGAACAGTTATAGTAATATTTTCTAATACAAAACCAGAATTTATGAATAAGTAAAATTTTAAGCTTTTGGATAATTTTAATAATTTATTTGGCTTCTGAATGTTCACTAAAAAAATAAAATTCTTTTTTTTAAATACAACTCATGGGCTGGGAATGTGTCTTAGTGGTAGAGTGCTTGCTAGCATGCATGAAGCCCTGGGTTCAATTCGTCAGTACCATATAAACAGAAAAAGCCAGCAGTGGTGCTGTGGCTCAAGTGGTAGAGTGCTAGCCTTGAGCAAAAAGATGCTTAGGGACAGTGCCCAAACCCTGAGCTGAGTTCAAGCCCCAGGACTGGCAAAAAAATAAAAAATAAATAAAAAATGAAATACAACCCATAAATGCTAAGTTTCCAGTATTGTATTGACAGAAAGATATTTGACAGAGTAGGATGGTGTTTGTTTGTTTGTTTTCCCCAATACCTAAACTTTCTGGGCATTGTTACATAAGCCTGTAATCCTAACACTCAGAGCCTGAGGCAGGGATGAAGAATTTGAGGCAAGCCTAATCTACATAGCAACTTCAAAGCCAGCCTGAACTACATAGGCGAGACCCTGTGTCAAAAAAAGACAGGCTTTGGATTTGTAGCTCAGTGATAAAGCACTTTTGCCTAGCATATGCAAAGCTCTAGGTTTGATATCTAGCCCTGAAACAAATAAATGTATGCGTGGGTATACTGGTTTTCTTTTTTGTGCCAATTGTGGAGCTTGAACTCAGGGCTTGGGTGCTGTCCCTGACCATTTGTGCTCAAGGTTAGTGCTCTACTACTTGAGCCACAGCTCCACTTCTGGATTTTTGGTTATTAATCATGGACATTCCTGCCCAGGCTGGCTTTGAACCATAATCCTCAGATCTCAGCCTCCTGAGTAGCTAGGATTACAAGTACAAGTTACTGGTACCTGACCCTGTATTATGCTGAAGTTTTCACTCTAGTCCTTGTATTGCTAGACAGGCACTTTTTACCACTGACTTCTGCTTGTTATTTTTTGAGATAGGGTCTCCCTTCAACACTGGGGCACAGCTGGGCCTTAAGTATTAGGTGCCACTCCCCTTTTCAAGTTATCCATATTTTATCCTCCCTTTAATAATTCACTGGTTCATGTTTCCTTTGTTGTAAAGAGTTCATCCATTTGATTTGGTGCTTTTATGAACATCTACAAACATGATTAAAGTAGAGACTCTGCCATTGTGTTTTAATTATAATACCTCTTAAAAGTGCACATAGATGAGTCTTAACAAAACAAGGAGATTAACCCCTGCTGCTCACTTACTCATTGACTTACCATTTTCCTATGGCATTTAAGAGGTCAGTGGTAGGTTGATCAACGTATCAGACCGAATGTTTTGGCAGATGGTCCTGCTTCCTCTAGGTAGAGGTTTTTTGTTTTGTTTTGTTTTGTTTTTAATTTTAGGGGGTTTTGTTTGTTTGTTTTGCCTTTGTTTCAGGTACTGGAGTTATACTCAGGTTCTCACACTTGCTAGGCTGACTCTACCATTTGAGCTATGTCAGTAAATGCCCTCTCTCCACATTATTTTTTGAGAATTTTGCTTCCCTCCTCAGTCTGCCAGCTTACTACTATAGAGATGCAGTTTCCTGGATTTTTCTGCCCAGGCTGGCTTCGAACCACAATTCTTCCATCTTCAGCTGTACAAGTAGCTAGGTATGGACCACCAGTGCTCAGATTTTTTTTTTTTTTGCAAAGGACCTCAATGATTTTTTTCATTCTTCTGATGGCCTTCCTCTATGATCATAAGAACCTGATCATCCATCCCTTAAAGTGAGCTCATGGGTCAGCTTTCTGTGCTCAGAAGAGTGAGTTCACTTGTCACCTCCATCACTTTTTGTGCTGACATCAAAGGGGTTGATTAAACGGTACTACCTAGAACACCTTTTGCCTATAAAATTCATTTTAAAAACACATATTTGCTTGGAAAGAGGCAATTTCTCCTCCCTGTTTCCTAACTCATTGGTAATATGCTAATACATAGAGAGACTTATTTAACTACATAAATCAATATTTTAATCATTTTTTTATGTTGGCCAGATAGAAAATTTTGTTCAAGGTTCTTTGATTTTATATTTATATTTTTCACATTATAGATACCAGTATTATGCTAGAATGAGTTTTCTTTATGTTATTGCTCACATTCTACAAACTCACAGGATACGTAAGTTGTAAAATACATTCAAGATCATGCCTTAGAAATGTATAATTATGGTTTTAAAATCATTACAAATATTCCATCTAATGTAAGTATTTTACCTTGTCACTAGTGGCAATGGTACTGCCCAATATGGAGAAGAAAGGAAACATAAAGATCAAAACCTCACTCTCCTATTTTAGTCCTGGGGCTTGAACTCTTAACACTCTCGCTTGGCTTTTTGCTCATGGCTGACACTCTACCATTTGAGCTATACCTTCACTTCTGGCTTTTTCTGCTGGTTAATTGGAGATAAGAGGCTCACTGATTTCTTTCCCCAGGCTGGCTTGGTTGGCTTCCAATATGAATTTTTGGATCTCAGCCTCTTGAGTAGCTAGGATTACAGCCATGAACCACTGGTACTGGCTCTATGGCTCTACTCTGAGCAAAAGCAATAAATGTAAGTGATTGCTCGAGAAAACAAAAATATGTCAAAGAGAAGTTTAACATTTATTAATCTATTAGTGTGGGAAAATGCTGTCTCAAATGTAGAAATCAATTATAATATGCATAAAGAATTTATGACTGAATCTATAGTAGGATTGTCAGAATTATACCTATAGGTTAAAATGTTATAACTCCATAAAAAAAAAAAAAGATATGTGTTCATGTTTTTCAGACAACTTCACTGAGTTGTAATTTACAGTTAGTAAAATTTACCCTACAGGAATGTAGTTTTATTAGTTTTAATACATTAATACAGTCACATAACTTCCCACAGTCAACATAGAGAACATTTAAAGCTGAGAGTATTGTTCAGGATAAGTCTTTCACTAAAAGGTTGCCAAACTTTCCAAGTTGAAGTTTTTCTCTTAGACTCCCTGCTTTGTTAGGGAGATGCCGTTCAAAATTATTCTTGTCATTTAAATTTGTAACTGGACTTTAGGAAGGATTGACCATTTCTAGGTTCTTAAAATGTGTTATTTTGGTGCTATATGCTTGCAAAATGAGTGTTTTTGAGAAACAGATTAAAGCTTCTGAGGACCAAATGCCATTCATACAGCACACAGGCTGGACCACTGAGCCTTCTGGAGATGCAAATATCAGAATAAAAAAGAGATTAGGTTGTTTTGCTGCTTATTTATACTTTTTATATTATGCTATTACTATTCTAATGGCCTGAATCACCATTTCTTAGAATAAGTTTTTATAAGTGTAGTCATCTACTTGTTTTTTTTTACTATTAAATATCGATCATTTTTTGATGTGACTTTTTTTTCCCACTAGATGTAAATGGAAAAGAACAGTTTTCTTAGTAAGATTTCCATTAAGCCTGCGGTCTCTGGTGAAGTTAAAGAGCAATTAAAGCTATTACCAAAGGCATGATTTTATTTTGTCATTACTTCTGGATCATTAACAAAAAGGCATTAATTTGTTTAGCATAACCTGTGCCCTGCTGAGTCTTGCCTTCCTTCATATAGTATACAGTACCAATAGGATTCATCTCTGTCTCTCTCTCTCTGTCTTTCTCTGTCTCTCTCTATCTCTCTCTCTCTCTCTGTCTCTCTCTGTCTCTCTGTCTCTCTATCTCTCTCTATATATATATATATCTGGCTCATTGCCAGTTCCCAGGATCATTGATTATATTTTCAGGGACTTAGTTGCCAGATATTCTACAGACAGTATATTAGCCAGTATTCTCCCTTTTTGCAATTTGATCATCCTACACTTCCTTAGCCCCAAAGAATAAAAGTGTAATAGTAGTTTCACTAAACACAAGTATTCCAGTGAACAATGGTTTCTTAAATCCTTGCTACTCAGGAAACAGAGACCCAGAGGATCAATGTTCAAAGGCAGCCCAGGCAGAAAAGTTGGCACAACTCCATTTCCAAAATAACCAACAAGAAGCTAGGCTAGAAGCATAGCTCATGTGGTAGAGCACCAGCCAAAAAAGCAGGAGGCCCTAGTTCAAGCCACAGTGTCCATACACATGCACAAGAACAATACCTATGCCTGTTTCTATGATCTTTTAAAAAAAATTTTCTGCAAAAGTATTTTTTCAGTCTTTCTACTTATATTTGCTGATTTACCAGTGCTTACTACTTAATGTTGTATCAACCACATCTTAAAATTATGTTTTTTGAGTTAATTACACTTATTTGCAAGTGAAAAAAAATAAAATATGTCACATCAACATAATAACTTCAGAAAGCTTGTAATATTTATTGCAATGTTAACTAACAAGTGGTCACTTTGAACACGAGTTATCAACATTAGTTTATAGCCATGATAGACATAGTAAATTAATATGCTGTACCTCTGTACTGTGATTTGGTAAACAAAAGAATGGTCTTCTACAAAGATACAAGATTCTAACCACAAATCTACTATAGAAACATTGTATCAGGCATTACAAATCCAAATATAAATACTTTAGATTAGGTTCACACCATTGGGCATCTTTACTAGCATAAATAATTGCAAATTGGTTATATAAAATAACTTCTCTGTCCTTTGATCTAAGTCTTTCTAAAGTGTTTGCTCCAACACAACTCAGCTAAGTTTCGAAAATGCAGATTAAATGAAGATGTATGGTAATATTCCATACTCATCTGGAACTGTCTTATTTCTAGTGATTATGGTAGATTATGTCCATGCCACCTGTCCTCACCTGGCTTTACTTTTGATTCTGTTCGTCAATATGGTCTGATCATCACAGAAACTGTGGACTATTTTTGTTGGTTCTCAATATACCTGCCATTCCAATGAAGAGAAATTCACTCTTGAGACTCAGTTTGGATTTTTCTATAGCTTATTTTGGTACTGTTGATCTAACTCAAGGTACTTTTAAACTCCTGATCAAATTCTAAGAAGAGTGCATTTACACTCTCATAATCAAAATGGAAGATTAAAGAAATATTTGAACTGAAAGAAAGATGTAATATTTTCCAATGATAAAGCATAATGCATTATTTATCACGTTACTGTCCTGTGACATTGTTAAGTTCTGCAATAGTTGAAAGATGTTTCCTTTGCTTTCTAAATGAAAGTGAAACAGGACTACAACCAATTAAACACATGTCAACGTGAATGTATGTGTGAAAAATACCTTCACACAGAATAGTTTTTTTTTTAAGTTTATTCAATACACTAATGGCTTACAATTTAGTTTAACAGCTTGGTGTGTTGTAATCAAGAGTGTGAATAGGCAATCAAATACATCTGAAATTCTCCCACAAGAATTAAGGCAAGCTTGTTGCTATGGTACAGTCTCACCTGGGACTTGTTTAGCTTCTTTCTCAATCAGATATATTGACCATAATGAGCTTAAAAACAGAATGCATAGAAAATTCAGAATGAAAAAATAGAGATAGATAAATGAAGCAAGATAGCACTCCTTCATTTTTGACCTGTGCTTAACTATTCTTATTTGTGGTGCCAGAAATGTAGAAGTCCTCAAAGTAGTCCATCTCACTAGAAAGTGAGTTGGGTGTTTTAAAAGGCACTAACCGGAAGTCGTGGAGAAGACAATTCCTGACCACTTGCAAAGTAGATTCTTTATATCCAGCCCTGTATCTTTCGGGGCTGGGGGTTTAGCCCAGCGGAAGGGCGCCCGCCCGGCCTGCGCAAGGCCCTGGGTTCAGTCCTCAGCCCTGGAAGAAAAAAAAAAGACAAAAAAAAAAAAAAAAAGCTACAAAAGACCAGCCCTGTATCTTTGGAAACTGCATAGTTGCTTCTGACCATCACTGTTTTATATTCTGTCACATTCGGATAATGCGGAAGACTTGTGAGTAATAACGGTTAAATTGAAGGAAGTTATCAAGTCAGGGTAAAATAAGCAGATCATAAAACTGTCGATGGATTACTTAGGCATCTATTGTTCTTAAGAAATATTTATCTCTCACTCTCCCCCCCTTGGAATAAATTTATTGCCGTAGTCTGAGCTCAAGATGTAAGGCTGAAAGTAATAAGAGCTCTGGACTCCCATTTCTGCTTTTAGGTCCCCACTCGGCCTTTCACAGGGTGTGTAGCCTCTCTCTAAGATGAGAATAGTGTGTTTCTCTTGGAGAGTTGTAGAAATTCAATTAGAACTTCGCAAACAGAATTCTTTCCTTGAATATAAGCTGTACTCACCATTTTTAAAATTAATTTTAAGTAATTGAATAAAATGCTTTTAACTTAATATGTCAAATTCTGTACTCATAAGCATATGGAAGCTTTAATACAGTGTATGGCTCATCATTAAACACCCTAATAGTGAAAAATGTTGTTATTATTATAATTCTTTAAATGGAACTTTAAATGGAGGGTCTTTAAATGTAGATTTATTCAAACACGGGAATGACAAGGTAATGTTTAAACTCTGGCATATGTACACACACAATATGTGTTATGTATATATAAAGTTATGTATTTGTTATATATGTTATATAAATGTTATATCTTATATAACATGTTATATGTTATACGTAACATATATGTTATATAACATATATGTTATATGTATATATAAAGTTATATATACATATACACACATAATTTTAGCCATATGAATGAGGTATGGTAATAAACCAGAAAATATCCAAGTATATATTATCCCCTAAAGAGTCTGGGATCCACCTAACAGCCACTTAGTGGAAATTCTGCCATTAAATGCAGACAAGTATGTGCCATTTTAATATAGTGTGTTGTTCAAACTAACGTATGCATTGGTGAGAAAATGCCAGAATTTGCCAGATCATGATTTTTACCTACCATTTGATGTTACAATACACATAACAGTATAATTAAAATATTTTTTATTTTAATACATTTTTTAAAAGCAATCATTCCACTCTACTTCTGTAACACACACACACACACACACACACACACACACACACAGACACACACACACACCCCACTACCTTAAGAAGTTCACGAGCCAAAAATTGGGGGATTTCAATTCCTAAACAGAAAAAAAAAACCCAAAAAACAAAAAACCTAATTTGTATTATAGATATCTGGTATTCCACTTCTTTTACTGATTTAATATTGAACACTGTTATTAACTATGCAGCTAACAATTTACTGCTTTCAACTTATATTTTGTTTTCATCTTTGTCATATTTTTGTTCTCAATTATTCTCATAAAGGTCAAATTTTATCATGAAATCACTAAATCCTTTGAGATGGTCCCATAATCCTTTGAGAAGGGTAGGGGATGATCCTTAAGAACTATTAATGGCCACAGCCTGCAAGAAAATCCACCTCTGCTACCTTCATCTTCTCCTCTTTCCATATTTCCATATTCACTTCAATAGTCACTCAACTTTCTTGAGAGTGCTCCAGTCTCCTGGTCTGTTTCTGTCAGTGCTCTCTCCCTAGACACACTTCTTGCAGTGGCTCTTGATTTACTCAGGAATTGAAATCCCCCAATTTTTGGCTCGTGAACTTCTTAAGGTAGTGGGGTGTGTGTGTGTGTGTGTGTGTGTGTGTGTGTGTGTGTGTGTGTGTGTGTGTGTGTGTGTGTGTGTGTGTGTGTGTGTGTGTGTGTGTGTGTGTGTGTGTGTGTGTGTGTGTGTGTGTGTGTGTGTGTGTTGTGGCTTACCTGGGCTGGCTCACCTGGGCTGGCTTTGAACCACAATCCTAGACCTCAACACCCTGAATAGCTAGGATTATAGATTTGAGACACCAGCATCCAGCTAAAGGGAGATATTTCAAAAATTGACTTTTTTTTTAACTTTAAAAAAAAATTTCTGAAGCCTAAGTCTTAAAACATGTTGAGAATTTCCACAACATTGTAACATTTTGCTCATAGACTTCAAACTAACTTCATTTTTGGTGCTGTCCTCATTTTACAGATAGCTAAACCTGTATTCATAGATGTGAAAATTGACTTGTCCATTATTATACAGCCAGTGGGTGACAGCCTGGATTCAGAAACAAGTTGGTCCCAAACTGCTATAATCCTTCCATTCTTTGTTCCAATCTATTTTAAATTATATGCTTGTAAGTGTTAAAATTTTCAACTCTAGAATAGCACTTGGAAACGATGGACCACAGACCAAATCTGGTCTCCCACCTGTTGTTTTACAAGGTGCATGCAAAGATATTATAGATTTTTTTAAATGGTTGAAAAATCATGAAAAGAAAAGGAATATTTGGTGACACCAGAAAATAAGATGTGATTCTACTTTCAGCCTTGCTTTACAAGCTGCATGTGAAGAATTTTATTTTTTTAATAGTTGAAAAATAATCAAAAGAAAACAAATGGTGATACCAGAAGATCAGGTGGCATTCTAATTTCAGTACCCATAAATAAAATCTTATTGAGCACAGCCACATTCATTTATATGACCTGTCTATTTCTACTTTCGCAGGCAGGATAAAGCAAATAGTGGCAGCAGAGACTATCTTCTGGCTCCAAGCCAAAAATTACTTACTGGCTTTTATAGAAAAAGCTTCCCCAGTTGCTAGGACATCAGGACAAAAATCTATGGTTAGGAGCATTGGGTCAAATTTGAAAGTCTAGGAAAGATTTCACGTACCTTGTCTTTTGATGGTCCCACACTAGTAAGGCAAATACTGTTTGTCTTAACAAACCAAGAAACAGATTTCAAGCCACGTAGACCATCAGCATCCTCAACTTTCATGGGAGATACCTATTTTTACTTGACATCTTAAAATATAGATAGGTTTTCACCGTTCAGTCCTAATTCAGTTCTCTACTATCTCTACTATCTCAATTTCTTCAGCTTAGACCACCATCAAATTTAGATCACTGCTCCAGAGTCCACATATACTAGTGTCCTTTGTTTCCTCCTTCTCCCCTCTCTTTTTCTCCTTTTCTGCCTCTCCCCCTCTACACCTCTCCCTCCCTAAACACCTCTTCTTTTTCTATCCACCACAGTCAAATCTATGCATGGATGAATATGTAAAGAAACTTGTCTTTTAAGTTATTGGGGGGGGGGGAATGCTGTTTGACTGGTTTCATCCTTGTAGATAATACTTTTCTGCTATATTTTTTGAACATTGTTGAGAGTCTTGACAAGTATTGCTTTAAGAAATCATGTCTACTTTAAATGCCAATAAAAATTATAACAATTGAATGGCTACTAATATCTATATTACTAGTAATGTTAAACTACTAACGTTGTTCATTTGCCAAATGAAATTTACTACTTGATTATCAGAACATGTCCTTACTTTAGCTCCCAATTAGAGTTGCTAAGCCCAAAACTAGCCTGTGCCTTTTAAGGATATTAAGATAATATATGAGAGAGCTTTACCCACAGCCAGCATTGACTCAGTGATATCCAGTAATAATATGACTTAACAGAAAGAGAAAGTAAGACATTTGACATTACATAATAAGAAAATGAACTGATTCTTGAGCATGTACTATATATATGTAAAAGGAAAAATCTTAGTATGCTAATTTAAAAGTTCTTTCAGACAAGTAAATTATTCTGAAAAGTTAAAATAGTATGTAGCCAAATATGGCACCCCTCTTTTCCTACAATTTTTTTTCCTTTTCCTTTTTTACTGAGAGCCTTTAGACCTAATATAAGTCAAAAGCAACATTACTTAGCTTGTCAGATTTAGTTAATTAGTTTTAGTGCTGGAGACTGAATCCAGACTAGAGACAGTCTGAATGTATAGTTTGGCATTGAGTATGCCTCTGTTCCTAACTTGCCTTCCTTTTTTGATTAATAAGGAATATACAGGTATCCAATAGGAATGACTAGTTAAGTTAGAGTGAATTTTTAAGGGGAAAGTAAGAGAGTCAGAGCATCACAGTAGACTATAAAATATGGAAAATACCAAGAATATGGCACTGTGGACCTGAAGGTTGGGCTATGCGGTTTTCTGAATGCAAACTCATGAAGCTTGGACTCTGCCTATAGCCAGACGGAGCCCTGTGCCATCCTATGTCTTAATGATCCTTGTGGGCTAAATATACCTTGGGGTTATCAATAGCACCATGTGGTTATCTCCCTTATTTTCCAAGAAGCCTAGTATAATTTTTGAAGTTTAAAAATGAAACTTTACATATAAAGTGGAAAATTATAGAGTTAAGATTTTTAAAAAAGATTCTAATACTACTTTAGCCACGTGACAAGCATTCTCAAGGAACCATTTAGCTTTCTGTGGTACAACTGATAAATGCATAAATGCACATTCTAATTTTACTGTACATACACATACACATTGGCCGTTAAAACATCTGCAAAGCAAATAGAACAATTACTATCTTCTGAAAACTTAATTTAGTTGTAAGAATCTTCCTGAGCTAGGTCTGTTATTCTAAAGAAAAAAGATTAAATGTGGCTTTGTTTCTTTTTATATTTTGCTGTGTACTTGTATACTTGTCTACATAAAGGAATTGGGACACTGGTCATTTATTCTTTTTAGCTTTTCATTTCAGCAAATAATGATTTATCTGAATTATTACCATGTACTGTATATTCAATTAACCCCTAAATCAGCATCTAACATTTGGTGACATGCATCATTGTTTTTAATAATTTTGAAGTATATATGTACTCAGAAACCTGATAAATTGTTAATGTTGTTAAAACTATTTTTTCTAATTTCTTAATGAGATTTAAAATAAATACTAATCAGATATTCAAAACCTACATTTGAAAGAAGATAACAATGTGGGGGAAAAGGAAATAACAATATGATTTTGACAATAATTCTACCAAATAACTGCCTTTTTGTTACATGGCAACTACAGTTGTTATTTACAGTGGCACTTGATACTGACTCCCAGTATTGGTTTTCCTTATGCTGTCACTTTGCTTCAATATCTATTTGACAACTAGGACTTCTGCAAGTACAAGAATTTAAATATAAGTAGGGAAAAACTCAACTAATAGAAAATTAAGCCAGAATTATTTATATTATGCACATATATTTGTATACTTTATTTAGCACATGTATATTATGGTCACTATGATTCTTGCTCTAATTATACACAAATTCCATCTCTAATTTTACTCTATAATTTTATTCAAAAGACAGAAAAGAGCCTGAGACTCTTATCTCCAATTGATCCATAAAAAACTGGAAAGTGGAACTGTGGTTCAAGTGGTAGAGTGTCAGCCTTGAGTGAAAACTTAATAGTGTGCTTGGTCCATCCTTGAGTTCACATCCCAGTACTGACACAGAAAAGTAAACAAGATAGTCAGAAGAAAGCATTCACTTGAGCTATTTCTAATTTGTGTGAGGGAAGGCAAATGGAAATAAAAACAGAAAGCATCGCTGTTTCACCGGTTGAAATACTAAGACTCAGACAAATTTTTGTTTTTTTAATCATAGGTCAATGTGGAGAAACTTTTGATTTTCTGATGAGCAGGACATGATGCCTAAAAAAATCAGAGAATCAGACTGGTAAGGATAGGTAGAAGTAATGGGAGACAGGAGACAACAGTAAGCAAAATACTACTAAAATTATGCACACATTATTGATGAAAAATACTATTTGTCCATGCCATCATGAATAATATGAAATTGTTAGTACAGCTAATTTGTTGGAAGAATAGTCAGTAAAATGTTGAGAAACAGGTTCTAACTTCAGCCCTGTCTCTGTTACTTTAAATAAAAGTAGAACATTCCTTTTTATTATAGATTTTTGTAACTGTCTTTACAATTATATTAAGGAGATGATTACTCTTAACCTTTGAAATGCTCAAAAAAGACTGTATATACTGTGTTATTCCTGTCTACAATAATACTTAGAAATCAGTCAGTTTAACACTGTGCAATCAATTATACCAAATGAAATATAGTATACAAGTCAGTCTGAATAAATTGGATAGTGTTTCTTATTTTTGCAAGGAGCTCGAGGGATTCTGAAAAGAATGAAATACAGATTCCATTCAAGAATCTAACTTAGTAAATGGAGAAAATGTAATGGCAGTACCCTGCTCCCCCAACGGTGAACAAAGGACTGTAGGTATTCACAGAAAGGTGATATTTTATGTGGATGGAATAAATAAGGCAACCTCTTGAGTGATAAGTGTAAAAAATATATAAATAGTTCAGAATAGCTGCATGAAATGGTATGACCAGAGATTTAAATATTTGAGCACCAAACATATGAAGTGCCTTATAATAAGGCTGAGTTGGACTTTTATAATTTATACTACAGGGTATTGTGAGAAGGCCATAGTTGATTTCAGAACTTAATTCTCAATGAGAAGAGGGTAACTGACAACTTTGCAGGTCAAGGATATGGAATTTAAAAAGCTTTGACTTAGTCTTTTCAAAGAATTATACCATTAGAGCTCCCCATAGAGTATATTATACTTCAGTTCATTCATTTGTTACCATTTGTTTTACTACCGAGTGTGTTTACATACAGATTTGGAGGCACATTTTAGTTCCGGCAAATGAGGGAAACAATGCAGCCTGTGTTTCCCTGGGACTAACTGACTTTTCCAAATCTTTCATTTCCTTATGAATGGTACAATATCATTCTTTCTGATGGATGGGTAGAAGTCCATTGTGTATATATACCACGTTTTCTTGATGCATTTATCCATCAAGGGGCATCTGGGCTGATTCCATATGAGTACTTATAAGAGGGAAAAGGTGGGGCCAAAGGTAGAAGAAAAAAATCAATACATAACCTAAAAATTAAGTGAGGGAAGGGGGAGGTTGGATGAGGTTGGTGAGAATGTTGGAAGGGGTGACTGATCAAAATGTACACATAAACTGCTCTGGTGAATGACAACTCCTTTGTACAACTACTTAAAGATAATAAAACATTCAAAAGAAAAGAAGAAGAAAGAAGTGGCAACTTTTGAACAAATTTAAAAAAGAAATATAGCCGGGTGCCTGTAGCTCACATCTGTAATCCTAGCTACTTAGAAGGCTGAGATCTGAGGATCATGATTTGAAGCCAGCCTGTACAGGAAAATCTGAGACTCTTATCTCCAATAAACAATTTAAAAGAGCCGGGAGTGGAGCTGTGGCTCAAGTACTAGAGCACTAGCCTTGAACACAAAGAAGCTCAGGACAATGCCCAGGCCCTGAGTTCAGGCCCCTGAACCACTCTCCACCCCACCCCCCAAAAAATACTTCTAAGCCAAGAACCCAGTAAAATCAGTAAAGGATAAGGGTTACTGAGTAGTATGAACCTTCAGATATCTGGAAAAAATACAAAAGACAAAGGCATTTCCCTTCACCAACACTGTGGGGGAGAAGCTTTAGTGAGAGGTTAGCCTAACAGCCTAGTTACTGTGAGCCTGTATGAGGGCCGTGGGAAGGATGGCCAGGAAGGAAATGGATTCAGCCAGTGTTAAAGTCTGAGTGTCAGAATTTGAGAAACATTTAACGTGCGAGAAAGGGGGAAGTGTTGGAAGACGAAAACACTTACAGTGAGAGCCTGAAATAAGGGGAAGCAGTCAGCCTTGGCTTTTACCTGCTTGCTTTGAGCCTCTCCTCTGTACTTGGCTCCAAGCAATAACTTTGCTTGTGTGTTTCTTAATCTTTATTTTCTAACAAAAAATAAAATCATAGTGACTAAGTTACAGATAAGATCCTAAGCTTTAGAATATAAATTTAAAATACCTAGTAAACTTTGCTTTTTTAAAAAAATCTGCTTCATTAAAATTAATGGCAACAAGACATCTCAATCCTGGTATTTCTCTTTTGTAGTTTAGTAGCAATATAAAACAATTGATCATCTTCTGTTAGAATTCTGTTATTGTAATAAAAATTATGTAGGCAGCTTGTTGGCTAGCTCAGAGCACCGAAGACATGGCAGAAATGACATCTCTCATATCTCCAGGCAATGCAACACCAGCAGTTTCATTTGTAGGCTCAGTTTTTATGATGTAGACAAAAGGGTTAAATTTTTTACTTTAATTTTCAATTTGTAAAATGTATGTATTATAATGCATTTATACTATATACTATAATGATAATTAGCATTGCATTATAGCAATCTATGTAGCAATGAATATGTATTGTATCCCCTAGTTCAGTTATCCGGATTGTACTGACACAAGGGAAGAGTTCATGTGCCTAGTTATTTCTATAATTAAGTACCTATTGATTTAAAGACTACTAAGAAGACATAATAATGGTTTGTCCATTATTAAGTAGATTGTGATAAATGATCAAGACATTCGATCACTTCTACAATAGGAATTAACATCTTAAAGCTGAGAAGTTCAAGACTTTATTTATATATATATATGGCTGCTTTGGTCTTAGTGCCAGCTTAGATTATGGAATATTTTAAAATAGTTCCTTATACTTAGCTGAAGAACCTCATCAATCTGATTATGGCCATAATTACTCATCTTTTGAATGTGGGAAGTGGAGGGAGGTTAATACCATAAAATGTCATGGGAACAGGCAGAGGGTGCTTGAGCCAAGTGCCTGGATCTTTGAAATTTTAACCTTTTATTTAGTTCTACATGACACAGTATACCATGGCAGAAACATAAAATATTTTTAGGAGACTTAAAAAGCAATATTTCTTAAGTAAGTTTTTCATCTTTTAATATAAATGGTTCTCATTACTTTCCTGATGGGATTTAGGGCATGGAAAGGTATTGGCTATTCCTGGTATTTGTTGTGCCTGCTTTTGTTTTGATGATGGCAGGATTTGACCTTGCTAAACAGGAGCTCTAGTACTTGAACCACACCGTGAATTCTCATTGTGTTTTATATGTGTTGCTAATATGAGGTAATTTTTTGCATATGATGATTTTTTCAAATTATTACATATTACATGCATTAAATATATACATACAGCATATATTAAACATATGCATATTACATATATATTTCATTAATTTTTTAAATTTGTATTAGGAGAAAACTGTAAAAACATTTGGAATCAGAATTTCAATGAAGATAGTGGCAGTAATCAATTAACAACAAAATATTTATCAAAAGAGGTCAAAGGAGAAGAAGGCAGATTGAGGAACCCTAACGTTTGATGTTTTTAGATAAGAATGTATTAAACTGAAATGTTGAAGATTCCAAAAAGAAAAAAGGGCAAGATCCAAGAGGAGACAAGAGACATTGTTAGCCCAGCCTTGACAATGAGAATAATTGCATAACATACTTACAATAAAGATATTATAAACAACTTTGTGCTAAGAAGCAGAGGTGGCAAGGAGCCAGATAAAAGCCACTTTCCTTCTTCAAGGCACCTCAGACCGGGGTGTGGAAGACTGCTTGATTCGCTCCAGAGAAAATGTAGTATTTTTAGAAAAGAACTATTCTTAGAGAATAGAGAATATTCTTAGTAACATAGAGATGGAGAATATTCTGGAAAAAGGTAAACAATTTGTAATCTGAAATGGACTTTCCCCAGGGCACAGTTGAAAAGGAGATGTTACGCTGTGGCTATTGGTGAGGGTTTAATGAGGGTCCAAGAAGGGTGGAACATGTTCTGTTTGTGGTGCCAACATCAGTCTTTACAACCAGGGGTTGGATTGGAGCTATTCCTGCTGATCAGCATGGATAGGAGTGTGAGTACTTGATACTTAACACTTCCAGAGCCAGAAGGAGACCATTGTCCTGTGTGCAGGTGCAGGATGCCCAGTATTTCAATTTCAAAGAGGTACAGAAATTTCTAATTGATACCCCTTGTAGGACTGAGGAAATTTAGGTAATAATAAACATAAAGAAGGAAAAGAAAAAAGGGAAATGTTTCTAAAGGACCATGCAAGAGCAAGCAGACATGAAGAAGATCCAAGTACGAATATCTGAAATGGCAAATGTCTTTTGGGAAAAGAGTATATAGTACAAGAGAGAAATCGTGAACAGGCCACAGAGGGAAATAGCTAAATATAGGCCTTAAGAAATTCCCCCTAGATATAGCCAAGAGAAATTAGGAGAAAATATGAAAAGCCTGTGTTGTACATCTAATACTCTAACCATTTTTCTCCTGAATAAAACTAAATACACTGAATCAAAGTATTTACATCCTATTTTTTGGGAGAGGGCGGGGTCCGGTCATGGGGCTTGAACTCTGCGCCTGGGTGCTGTCCCTCAGCTGTTCAGCTCAAGGCTAGCGCTCTACCACTTGAGCCACAGCACCACTTCTGGCTTTTTTCTTTTTTGCTTATGTGGTGCTGAGGAATCGAACCCAGGACCTCATGCATGCAAGGCAAGTGCTCTGCCACTGAGCCACCTTCCCAACCCTTACATCCTATTTTTGAAGGCATGTCTAAGCTAGGAAGAAAGTAAAACATTTACAGAAACTAAAACTAATATATTAAAAAAAAAAATCTTCCACTGAATAAGCATTAACATTTGCTTGTATTGTGAAGATAGCTGCCAAAGCTGAATGATCTCAAGCGATGCCCAAGGTGGAAGGATGGTGAGATTCCTTGCCCAGGGATAGAAATATACATGCTCACATTTAGTGTAATGTGATTGAAAAAAAAAAGCCTGTTCCACAGAGGATGGCAGGTCTAGGTGCTGGCAGGAGGGAAGAATTTTCCTCTTAAGACTTTAGGCCTAGGAAAACATGTTAGTTATCTGGGAACTACAAAATACAACCTAAGTATTCGACTACAGAAGGAAGGAGGGTGAGGATAATCAGTGACAGTGAGAATGTGGAAAAATCAGGACTCTTCCACCGTGCCAGGTTGGTTACTAATGGATACATGTACTTTGAAAAGGAGTTTAACAACTATCATCAAACAAAGTTGAAGAGGTCCATATTTTTAACATAGAAATTCCACCTCCACCTCTTCATTGGAGAAGTCTGTCTCGTACACATAAGATGTTTTATTCAAGAATGTTTATTTTGCAGAATGTTTTTAATTGCATAAGCAAATAGAAACAACCCAAGGTTCATCATGATGAGAAAATGAATACATTTTGCTCTAACTGTAAAATAGAGTACTATTGAGCAGTGAAAGTAAGTTAGACATAAATGTATTGATATTGTTAAATCTAAAAATTATATTTCAATACCAAAAGCATTCTACAAAGCACAATGTATTTTGTAGAATTCATTCTATACACATCATATGGATATACAGAGCAACATGGTATACCATTTGTGGCTCTGGAAGTATGCAGTAGCAGAAAGACAAGGATTATTGTTTCAAAATAAAGTTATATATTTTATTTCTCAAGGAATCTGAAGCAAAAAATGGGAAAATTTTTAATATTTGTTTTAGCTGGTTTGTGACTCAGTTACACATAAGTTCACTGTTTTTAATCATGTATACCTTTTCTATAAACAGTTTCACAATATTCAGAAATTGGGAGTTGGAGAAAATTCTATCCTTCTGTAGCAAGAAGTTAAAACACAAGACTCTTCTAGATTTGATTGTCATTGAGATAAAAAATTGTCTGTATAAAATTTGTCATAGATGAACACCTGTGGAGGAGAGAGGAAGGAAATGCCAGATTAGACAAGAAAGAACATTAGATACCTTGCAGAATTCAAAACCATAGCCAGGGAACTCTGAGCAAGTCTAGGTCTGGTCTTTTCTATTCTCACTTGAGTCAGCATGTATATGCAGCTCGCCCAGAAGGGTATTTCCATGGTCATAGTTATTTTTTTTTATGTTTATTTTTATTTTTCTTATCATTTTTTTCAAGTAAGACACCACTGAAGGAGTTTTAACAGCACAGGCCCTCTACTGGTACCGCGTACAGAAAATCCTGCTTTGCACTTTTTGGTCAGCTCATCTCTTTCTTGTGTTATGAAAGTGGAGCTTAGTTTTTTTTTGTTTGTTTGTTTTGTTTTGCTTTTTCTTCTGGTCCTTTTTTCAGTCAGTCAGTCAGTCATCACTGTTTACGTGAGGAAGATGAAGTAAAGATAGATAAGACCTTTGGAATATATCTGAACTGATTCTGTTTTTTAGAGCTTATTCATAGACTTGACATTCTTTATAAGTTTGTGGATTTGCTTGCCAAAGTATGAGAAAGTTGATCTACAAAATTATTGAAAAGCACTTCTAACATTAATTCCTCCCTTCCCACTTTTTTTTTCTCAAAAGAGAACAAACCTAAGATCTCCCTATAACTCACATGTCCAGTTTTATATTCTGATTTAAGGATCAGCCTTCACAATCTATGTTTGGAGGATAAATTAAATTTAAATATATAGATTTATATCTCTGCATAATCATCTTAATGAGTTATTTTGGAAATCATAACATGTTTTTATCTTAGTGCAAAATACTTCCTCATCCATCAATCTAAGAAGCCAGTAGAGACAAAATTGTCAAATATTTATATCCTCATCCTCCACCCTGGTGCCAGGCACATGTGAGTGGGTGTTCAGCTTAGATTCTGTAGGGCAACAGTCATCATTTTACACCAAAGCAAGCATATATTTTACTTGCAAATATTCATACATATTACATAACAGTTAAAGAATCCAGGTTTCTTATTTTCTTTTGGCAGTACTGGGTTTTGAACTCAGGACCTCAAGCTTACTAAATAAATGCTCTACCTCTTAAGCCACAATCATGTCCCTTTTTGTTTTAAGGTTTTTGTTTGTTTTCATTTTTGCTTTTGTATTGTCAATCCTGGGGCTTGAACTCTGGACCTGGGCACTGTCACTGAGCTTCTTTTTGTTCAAGTTAGCACTCTACCTCTTGAGCCACAGCGCCATTTCCAGCCTTTTCTGTGTATGTGATACTGAGAAATCGAATCCAGGGCTTCATGCATGCAAAGCAAGCACTCTACCACTGAGCCACCTTCCCAGCCCTTGGTTATTTTTTAACTAATTTTTTTTTTTTTTTTTTTTTTGGTGCAGTCGTGGGGCCTGAACTCTGGGCCTGGGCACTGTCCCTCTGCTCTTCAGCTCAAGGCTAGCACTCTACCACTTGAGCCACAGCACCACTTCCGGCTTTTTTCTTTTTGCTTATGTGGTACCGAGGAATCGAACCCAGGGCCTCAGGCATGCAAGGCAAGCACTCTACCACTGAGCCACGTTCCCAGCCCTTTAACTAAAATTTTTGGTCTAAAACTATGACTCGACTATTTAAGTTGGTGTTGCCAGAATTTTAAGGTGTGTACCCAATTTGTGGTTGAGATGATATATCACTAATTTTTTTTTTTTTTTTTTTTTTGTCCAGGCTGGTCTTGAGCCATGATTCTGTAAATGTCTGCCTCCTGGGTAGCTGGGATGGCATACCTGAGCTACTACCTACAGCATAATCCCATACTTTTTAGCTACCTCATGCTCTGATTTCTTTCTTTCTTTTCTTTCTTTCTTTCTTTCTTTCTTTCTTTCTTTCTTTCTTTCTTTCTTTCTTTCTTTCTTTCTTTCTCTCTCTCTCTCTCTCTCTCTCTCTCTTTCTTTCTTTCTTTCTTTCTTTCTTTTCTTTCTTTTTTTGGTGCTCTGATTTCTGTTACATTAACAAAACTCATAAGAAGTGTGGACACACATTAGTTAGGATACTTTCGGTGTTTTTTATAAAAAAAGAAAAAACTTCACTTCTCTGTGTTCTCACACCTATAATTTTATCTACTCAAGTTTAGATCTGAGGACCACAGTTTGAAGCCAGCCTATGCAGGAAAGTCCATGAGACTCTTGTCTCCAATTAACTCTTGTCCCCCCCCAAAAAATCCCAAAACAAAAGACCAGCCAGAAGTGGAGCATAAATGATAGAGCACTAGATTTGAGCAAAAAAGCACAGGATTAGCACCTAGGCCCTGAGTTTAAGTCCCAGGACTGGCGCGTGTGCGCGAGCATGCACGCGCACACACACACACACACACACACACACACACACACACACACACTAACAGCAATAATAATGTGATTTCTTTAATGCCAGGAACTCTATAGCCAATAGGAGAACAATGTGAACTTTATTTAGTTTATGAGAATACTAATGGAATTACCCAGCATTTAAATAGGAACATTATATCACAGGTACATAGGCTTTTCTTTTTCTTTTTCTTTTTTTTACGAACTCAGGCTTTCCTAACAGCTCAATTGTGGATAGTTCCTGTAGCTGTTTAAAGCAAGGTGTCTTCTAATTGAAAACAGGCTAATCTAAGCACTACATTTAGTGCTTACTTTGTTCCAGGAGTGGAGAATAGAGTTTGAGACTAAGCTTTCAGGAATATAAAACTGATCAGATAAAGAAACCACATATTGCATAGACAAGCAGTTTGCATGGAGGTAATTAGGATCTTCACCTTGAAACCTAATATTGGAGTGCTGCAGGAAGGAAGAAGAGAGATAAAAGAGCTTCCAGTTTAAGGTCAGAAACCTCCATGTCTACCACAGTCTAGAACAGTGTGCAACTTCTAGGCTGTGCTAAAGTCACTTGTCTCTGCTGAGGAAAAGGGTTATAGGAAACTGTCCACCTTTGCCTCTAAGCAAGATTTTTTCCAGCCATTTCCTTGCAATGTTGTTTGCAAGGTCATTTAAACAGTAACAAACATTATGTGTTTAATAATAAACTGAATAAAAGAATAAACCTGGCACAAAAATATGTCATTTAAGAGCAAAGAAATAGTGCAAGAAAAGTATAATGCTGTTTGATAAATTTGTCTTAGCTTAAGTCTGAATGTTTCACCGTTTATTTCTGTTTTTGTTTTTTTTTTTACTGGTTCTTTTTATTAAGAAACAGCAGTCTAGGAATTGTTAGGCAGAGGCAGGCATGGCCCTTCTTACCTATTGTGATCATATTGTGCAGCATTAATAAGCCACGTAATATTCACCTATGCCCTGTTTAATATGAGTATACTGATTGGGTTCATTAGGAAATGAGTTTGAATATTAGAAGGTGATAAGGGGTTCAGAGGTTGTTTTTTTTTTTCCTTGTTTGTTTGTTTTAAATTGCTTGTGGGCTTTGCAAACCCAGTGCTTTCAAATAGATGGTACATGTGCCTAATTCCACAGGAAGTTAATATTCTCTTCAAAGTTTTATAATGAATACCTATGATATTTTAGTTTTATTTCTCATTAGTTTATAAGCTTCATATGCCTAGTATTTTGAATCAATAGTCATTGTCAAATTGAACTGCTTAAAGTTTGGCATTTGCTTTGAATAGACTTATCAGGAGAGAATAGGATACAGAGGATCTTGAGATAGTCTTAGAGATAGGATCTGTAGTTTAAAGCCTTCAGAATGTGTGTGATTTGATATTCAGATGCTTTATTGAATGATAGGCTATTTATTAGAATCCCATCAAGCTAACAATGAAAGAAGTACAAATAAAGTTCAAGCATTATTCTTATAATAGAATTTGTTTGCCTTCATGATGTAGCATAGATTGACGAATATAATTTCTCTAGACATCTTTCCAGCTTTAGCACATTTCCATGTTGTAGTTCATTCTCTTTCATTTTCTCTTCTCTCTTCCTTTGCTCCTGAATACATTTGTGAATATAGCCAAATTTTGTTGATTATGTTGTAGACAAATATAGCAAGATTTTCTGTGGGACTGGAATGGATTTTTCTTTAGTTAAATGGCTTTCTATCAAACATAGCAAAGTGATTCTCATCATGGAGATTTACTTTTGTTTTTTATTTTGAATGCTGTTTCTCCATACATTATATTATGAGGAAAAATCAGCCAATGAGGAGGAAGTAGCTCATATGGGTTGCTGTGCTTCCATAAGCTCTTCAAGTGAAGTCTCTGCAAACCTTAAGTTTAATATGGCATGTCACAGAAACACTATTTAAAGGATTGATACTTGCTGGGTGCCCATTGGCTTATACTTATAGTCCTAGCTACTTGGGAAGCTGAGAATGGGAAGGATCTGGTTTGAGGACAGTCTGGACAGGAAAATTCTAGAAATCTCTTCTGGACACAGGCAGTGGTGCATGCTTGTCATCTCAACCTACATGGGAGGCTGAGGATTGGGAGGCCCTTTGTTCCTGACCAGCCCCAGGGAAAAGTCTATGAGCCTTCATCCACACAGAGGGAAGCAGGACATGGAGGTATATGCCTGTGAAGCCAGCAATCCTGGGAAACCTAAAGCAGGCAGGTGTTGGTTCAGGCACATGACTGAGAAAGACACTAATCTCAAAATAACAAGGGTAAAGGGGAACAGGGCTAGAGGTGTGGCTCAGTGGTGCTAAGTTCAAACCCCAGTATGGCAAAATATGGCAAAACAACAAAAGACTGTGGTTAAGATAAAATCATATACAAAAAAAAAAAAAAAACCAACCTGGTAACTCTGGTGCCTTTAAGTTAAAAATAGCCACAAATATATCATCCAGACCTAGCACTTAACAAAGCCCCACTGCGTATAGATCTATGTTATGGGTGCGTTCCTGTGTTTCTTGTTACATACATTAATTCTCATATCTGTCTCAGCAGCAAACTACATTGCTTTACATGCCTTTTATTCCCTTGAATCACAGGAGCTTCAGTTTCAACGACTCACACGAGAACTGGAAGTGGAAAGGCAGATTGTTGCCAGTCAGCTAGAAAGATGTAGGCTTGGAGCAGAATCACCAAGCATCGCCAGCACCAGGTACGGGCCAGTGGCTCTTTCTTTACACATCTCAAGTTACATTTCTTATTATGTTGTCCTAGAAGTAGCACATGATTCTGTTAGCATTGTCCTGTTAACGTGCCTCCCAAGTTTGACAACAAAAAGGTCAATTTATTTTAATTTTGAGAAGCCTCTTACAATATTGATTATCCTTCAGTCTTGTGTCTAAAGAGTTTTATGTTTTATTGGTTAACTTCAATACCAAAAGAAGCTATATTGCCTACAGAAGTTTTACGTCTTGTATGGAGACACAGTTGATGGATATTTCACAGTTAATTACTAGCTGTTTGGTAAAGCTTGTTAACTAGTGCTATGAAATCTGGATGTGGATTTTTTTTTTAACTAAGGAGTATTTTTAAATGTCAGGTTTTAGTTGAGTTTTTCTAGAATATAATTACTGATTACTACATGAAAAATCAGGAATTTAAATATAGTAAATTGTATACAGTAATATATAAATAGTGTATGACTGAAAAACACACTTAATTAGGCCTCTGATTCTTCTTTAAAAGACCATTATAGGGATTACTATGGCATACTTAGTTAAATAGCTGATTATCTTATCTGTGGGTTTCTTTCTTAGTAATTACACATTTCTAGGAAGTGTATTGTGAAATTTCTGTTGCTTACATTTTTAAGCTTGGTTTGTTTGTACTTTAATAGATATAACCACGTAATTCTTATACTTCTCAGTGTGTTCTGTTACTCATAGGGAAAAAAAAAATCTAAAACTTTTTTTTTTTGCTGAATAGAATGCTGTCTTCAGTTTCTCTTTTCATGATGCTTGTTGGTATGAATTTTAAACCATCGCACTGCAAATTGTATTTCCCTGAATTTTTCATTTCTAGCTCTTGACAGTCATATAAATTGTTGACATTTGTGTATATTGCTGTGTTCATTAATGCATAAAGCATAGAAAAGTCAATAACTCCTTAAACCAAATAGAAAATTTTGTGATCACTTTGCTAGATCAATTTTCTAGATAGGCAGATTTTTATAGTTTAAAAAAGGGGAGGGCTGGGAATGTGCTTAGTGGTAGAGTGCTTGCCTAGTATGCATGAAGCCCTGGTTCGATTCCACAGTAGCACATATACAGAAAATGCCAGAAGTAGTGCTGTGGCTCAAGTGGTAGAGTGCTAGCCTTAAGCAAAAGAAGCTCAGGGACAGTGCCCAGGCCCTCAGTTCAAGCCCTAGGACTGACAAAAAGAAATAATAATAATAATAATCAAGGTATAAAATTATGAATTATAAGTTTCTAATTCTGTCAATGAAGTAAATTATCAAAGAAATGAAGGAAATTGGCAAAACAAGCATTAGTTTTAATTCTGTTCAGTTTTTTTTTTTTTTTTTACTTTATCTACAGCTTTAGCATTAACAAAGGAAATAATAATACGGTCTGATATATTTTCCCAACATATTTACCAATTGGTATGAAAAACTGTAATAATCTCTTAGTTGAAATGGTAATTTCAGTGGTAATCTTAGTAAACTGTAGTTGAAATGGTAATTGATCCACTTGGCTTGTCTTATTCCCATGGCATGCCAGATTCCCACATACTCTTAATGCTTCAACTAAATGTTAATCTTTCCTTATAGCCTTTTCCAAGTTCCTCAGAGAAAACTCTCTCTCTCTCTCTCTCTCTCTCTCTCTCTTTCTCTCTCTCTTTCTCTCTCTATCTCTGTCTCTCTCTCTCTCTCTCTCTCAATGAAAATCAGAATTGTTTCTCTGGGCCCACATCAGCTTATCAATTATGTGGTGAGGCCTTTCCTATTCCACATCCCTGTCACCCAGATAGATTGTCATTGAATGAATGATAAAGTTTGATGTAGGTTTGGAGATCATCAGATGTTGTTATGCCATTAGATAATCTATTTTGTATCTGCATTTCCTTGTCCTTGTTCTCATCACACCTTCAGGAGCTTTCCCATGGCCCCAAGAAGACTATGGAACAGTTGTTCATCTCAATGACTACTACATCTACACTCCAACAAGGAAATATTAGAAAACAGCATACCAGCAAACGGAGAGAAAATATTTTAACATGTGACTTGAGAGACACACCTCTCCTCTGTTTCTTGCAATTCCTCTAACTGTCCATTTTAGAGCCATAGTGTAAGGATATAAATTAAAAGTTGGGAAACAAAGGAGGAGGTACAATGTTTGATAAGAAATGTACTCATTATCTTGCCCATGTAATTGTAACCCCTCTGTACAGTATTTTCACAATAAAAAAAAAAGAAAAAATTAAAAGTTGGTTTTTACCACCTACATCCCCTTTCCTGTCAGCCATTTCTAATTAGTTCAAAAGAAGAATTGCTACTTATGAAGCTTCCTGCTGGATTTTGCTCATTCTTAATGTAGTGAGTTCACTCAGCAATGGAGAATTTTATAACTAGTTATTTTTCTTATTTTTTTTGGGGGGGGGGGTTCCAGTCGTGGGGCCTGAACTCTGGAACGGGCGTTGTCCCTCAGCTTCAGCTCAAGGCTAGGGCGCTGTCCCTCAGCTTCAGCTCAAGGCTAGCGCTCTACCACCTGAGCCACAGTGCCACTTCCGGCTTTTTTCTTTTTGCTTATGTGGTGCTGAGGAATCGAACCCAGGGCCTCAAGCATGCAAGGCAAGCACTCTACCACTGAGCCACCTTCCCAGCCCCACTAGTTATTTTTCATATTGTTTGGGGATCTGGAAGAATTTCAAAGGAAAAAGTAAAATGAGTGTTTTTGACTTTTCAAATGTCCAAAGTTTTTGCCATATTGTCTCCACCCTTTGAACAACAAGGCAATGGAAGAAGGATCTAGTTCATAAATGAGTCTTACATTATACCGAGTGGCTTTAATAATAAGCACTTTGGTTCTCTCACACTTTCAATTCACTTGCGGTGTGCCACAAAGTGAACTTACTTAGATTTTTCTACTAATAAATTTTTTAGAAGCAATTGTCTTCTAGTCACAAAACTTTATTTATGTGATTTTTTTCAATTGTTTTATTTTTCACAAACGTATTATCTAGCAATATTAATATAATATCCAAAGATGCTGTATTAGACCACCACTACAACCTTACATAGCCTTAAATGTGAGCTTATACATTTGTTCTGAATATATTCTTGCTATATGTGTGTTTTCATATTTCACTTTATCCCAAATTATTTGAAACATCTTTAAAAATATAAAAATTCAAAATAGAGTGGAAAAATTAAGGAAAGGGGAAGACTAAAACTTAAAAAAAATAAGATGAAGTCAAGTATAAAATAGTGCCCAAAAAAATGTGTTATGTCATATAGCCTTCATGTAAGAGAGAGAGCCACTTTGGCTCTGTTATCCTAGTAGGTATGCCAAAGACAAAAGCACTAATAAACTTACATGTCTATAAATTACATGTCTATAACATAAAACCAAACCAAGTTGTTCAGGAGGACTCTTCACAACCCCCCACACCCTACCTCCCTGCTCTCCCCTAGTAGGGCTGAGGCTTTAAGGGTTTTTCCTGTTTGATCCCATTAAAAGATGACAGATGAAGCAAGTAGCATCTTCATTGGTTTCTAGCCAATCAGTTACAAAAACAGGTTGACAGGGGTATTTCTGACATTAAATGGAATATAAATGGACAGAGTAGCACCTTAGCTAAAAGTAATTCTACAGAGGGCCAATTCCAACACTGAGCTTCACTCAGGATAATGCCTAGCAGCATGTGTCCCAGGATGGATCAATTTCAGGTCCACTAAGCAGGCAGCCTGCCATGACTATTTCTCTCTGCAGAGCCTTTGAGAGTCATGGAGGATGGCAGTGAGTGCTGATATGTGAAATGGTCTGTGTTGCAGTCTACTGGGCACATAGCGAATGTGCTTTAGTAACAGAAATGATCCCCAGGGAATGCTCTATTATGCAGTTTACCTCAGGAAAATCTCCCAAGGAGACACAAGGAGAAATGTGCCATCTAAACTTCCTGTTTCCCATATACTAGGCAGTTGCTAGCCTTCAAATCCAAATTTTGATGAACATGAGATTTGGTCTTTTACTTCCTCAGTATCATCAGTGGAAGACAGTTCTTTCACTCGTTGAGCTTAGATTTAAGGGGCTACAAGGATAGTAAAAATCTACCGGCTGCATTACTAACCTGCTTATGCGGCTGCTTCTGCCTCCTATGCACCCAATGTCATTGGAGCAGGGCGGGGGGGGGGGGGGGGGGGGCAAGGCCATATGCTTAGTCTGTTTTGTTTTTTTGTTTTTTGTTTTACTATAGTGTTAAGTAATGGTCATCTTAGACTTTTTGTAAAGTGGAAGAAGGAATAAAGAGATTTCTAACTCTCAGATGCCTACTGTACTTTCAAGCCAGGTTTATTGAAGCATAAATTACAATAAAATCCACTCATTTGTAACAGCACCTTTATGACTTTAACTGATACTTTGGTGTACAGTTTTGTGACTACCACCACATACAATGTAGATAACATTTCCATGACCTTCTAAATATGAAGCAACTGCTTTTTAACATTCATTGCATTTTTTTCTTGGCAACTACTTTTTCTTTAAGGTATTTCCCTGTTAGTAGCTTTTTATCTTGTGCCTAAACTTCCACTTTGACATATAGGCTTATTCCTTAAACAACCTCCAATGACTCCTACTTGCCAACAAAATTCCCAAGGAAGCAATTGCTGGAGGCCTACTGATGCAATTTGGCATCAGATAGAAATTGCTATAGCCTGCCAATGGCATGTACACTGCAGGTAGAAGACTTGGCCAGATAGGTGTAGCAAGGAGAACAGCCTTCTAGTGTACTAGGTATGGCCTGTGTTCATATTGCATTGAAGCAAAGAAATCAAGCTA
Organism: Dipodomys spectabilis; assembly: GCF_019054845.1. Taxonomy (NCBI): domain Eukaryota; kingdom Metazoa; phylum Chordata; class Mammalia; order Rodentia; family Heteromyidae; genus Dipodomys; species Dipodomys spectabilis. The sequence continues at coordinate 23,229,464 of NW_024870758.1, forward strand.
TTGGTTCATCTTGTTGGTAACAAAACCATGAAGGCTAGGAGAATATATCCAGAATGCAAGATTCAGTAAATATCAATATGTTCATCTTAAAATTTTTGAAAGCCGGCGTTGGTGGCTCACGCCTGTGATCCTAGATACTCAGGAGACTGAGATCTGAGGATCATGGTTCAAAGTCAGCCCAGGCAGGAACTCCATGAGACTCTTATCTCCTATAAACCATTTAGAAAACCAGAAGTGGCACTGTGGCTCAAGTGGTAGAGCACACACCTTGAGCTGAAGAGCTGAGAGACAGAGCCCAGATCCAGAGTTCAAGCCCATGACCGGAAAATAAAATTTGAAACTGTCTCTCAAATGCTTAGTGCAGAAATTCACACGTATTACTGGTAAGAGACTTGGAGTCTTACCCAGAAAAATCTTGTCCAGAAAATCATTTTAGTTTCTACCCTTTGTTTAGAAAAACAAACAAATAAATAAACATGCTCTATATGTTTTATATTGCAAATCCTAGTGCTTTTACTTGTTAAGATGATACACTAAGTTTTTCTGTATATCAGAGTCAAAAAGAGATTTACAACATGGACATTTTAATACCATGTAACATTGATAACTTTGGAAAGTTGATCAGCAGTAAAACTTTTTTTTTTTTTTTTTTTTTGGTCAGACCTGTGGCTTGAAATCAGGCCTGGACATCGTCTGAGTTCTTTTGCTCAAGCCTAGCACTCTACCACAGCACCACTTCCAGTTTTCTGGTGATTAATTGGAGATAAAGAGTCTCAGGGACTTTGCATGTCTGGGCTGGCTTTGAATTGTGATCCTCAGATCTCAGCCTCCTGAGTAGCTAGATCACAGGCATGAACCACCAGTGCCCTCCTCCACTTATTTTTAATGAAAAGATTTGGTTCCCTATAGCCATTCAGGGTTTTTTTGTTTTTCACATTTTATAAAGTCATCTGCTGGTGCCTGCCCATCAGACTTCCAGTGATCATTAAAAATTCAAAAAGTATTTTAGGCCTGAGAGTAACAGAAAATGCTTTTTTATGGATCAGATTCTTTCTTCAGTAAATGCTTTTAAGTTATTGGGAAATGAACTTCCTCAAATAATATATTCATTAAAGATGAAGTCTTTGAAAAGACTGAATGAATGTCCCTGGACAATTTTTTTACTTAATTTACCACTTTCAGAACTATGTGACTTTTACTTAAAGTACTCTTACTTGCCTAAACAAAATAGTTTTAATGAACACTTTCTCATATACCTTAACATCTAGACTTTTGAAGTTCAAATTTTGGTATTTTGAATATTTTAGAGTTGTTTAACCATTGCCACTGCCTAATTTTAGAATATTTTTTTATCAATCCCCCTTTTAAAAAAAAAACCCTTCCCACTCATAGTATTATGCAATATATGATCTTTGGGTCTTTTGCTTATCATGGTATTCCTAAGATTTATCCATGTCTCTCCATGCCACTTGTTTCCAAGTAATATTCCATTGTGTGACAACATCATACTTTCTTTGTTGCCTTTGGATTTATGAGGAATGCTGCTGAATTTGGAGTTTGGGAGGGAGCAATGTCCAGGCTTTGCTTTCAGTGTTCCTGGATTGGGCTCATGGAGAGCACACAGATTTCTTTGGGCCTTTTCACTCATTATCCCACTAGCTCACAAAGGCTCGCCTTCTTTTCCTTACTTTCTGCTGTTAGTTGTCTGTGCTGTTTTACTTTTAAATTTACAGTAGGTAAAGCATGTCCTACAACGTTCACTACAAGTTTTCATTCATAGTATTATATTTGGTCACTAGTGACTCTCTTAATGGTTAAACAAATAAAAAAAAAACTGACTTCATTTCTAATTCAGACAAAATGAGGAAATAACCACTAAATATGTGTATATAATGATCAGGGACACTCTTTGAGTTCTCCATGGTGAATATTTACGAAGTGGATATTGTTGTGAGCAAATTTTAGTAACATTGTATTTTTCTAATATAATTCCTGTTATAAACAGTGAAATAAAGTGTCACCTTTCTAAAAGATAGGAAATGGGTCTGCCTGACCTGCAGCTCTCCAGCAGTCACTCATCTGGAACACTTTGTGCAGCAGTTTTCCAGGTGTTTTTAGTTAGTGCTCTCATTGCTGTTCCAGGCACAAGCCAGTTTCATCTGGGAGATACACATCAATCAGAGTGGCAACAATTTCTATGTATTTCATTTAAATTTGTGTAGCTAAGACTTTTCTAGGACATGTGAGCCCAAGGAAGTTAAAACAGTGTAAGTTTGGATTCTCATTTTTTTATTTTTTGTGCCTGTCCTGGGACTTGAACTCAAGGCCTGGACTCTGTCTCTGAGCTAAAGTAGTGCTCAAGGCTAGCACTCTACCACTTGAGTTAGAACTCCACATCCAGCTTTTTTTGTTGGTTAATTGGAATTAAGAATCTCACAGAATTTCTTGCCTGGGCTGGATTTGAACTGTGATCCTCAAATCTCTGCCTGTGTAGCTCGGTTTACAGAAGTGAGGTATCAATACCCAGCTTGGATTTCCTTATTTTAAGCTAAAATTGTAAACATGTAAAATTCAGACTTTATACTAAATACTTGAAAAAGGATTTTAGCCAGGCACCAGTGGCTCATGCCTATAATCCTAGCTACTCAGGAGGCTGAAATCTGAGGATCGAAGTTTAAAGTTAACCTGGGCAGGAAGCCCATGAGATTTTTAGGTCCTGCTAACACAGAAAGTTAGAACTGGTGGCTCAAGTGGTACAGTAGTCTTTGAGCAAAAAGGTCCAGGGACAGTACTTAGGCCCTGACCGAAGTTCAGGGCTCCAGGACTGGTAAACACACAAAAATTGTCTATTGAATGCTGTCCTTAAACAATGGAATAAAGCTGGACACTAACAACTGTAATCCTAGCTATCCAGGAGGCTAAGATCTGAGTTTTGATTTGAAGCCTATCTGGGTAGGAAATTTCATGAGATTCTAATCTCCAATTACCTACACCAAAAATCCGGAAGTGGACTGTGGCTCAAGTGTAGAGAACTGTCTTCAAGCAAAAGCTCAGTTATAGTACCTAGGCCAAGAGTTCAACCCTAGGACTGTCCAGCACAAAAAAGAAAAAAAATCATTTAATCATAGTGAATAATTCCAAAATGAGTTAGCTATCTCTTAGACTAAGCATTTAAAAATGTTAAGTAGATATAGGTGAGAAGAACTACAAAAAACAATTTTGGATTTAGTGTTAGTTTCAGATTATTTTAAGACTACCATGTATATTTGGTTAAATATGGAGACAACATAGCCATGTTAATTTTTCTAATTAATGAAGAGGAAAATTTACTTGTTAAAATTCAGAGACCTATGCATTTAAAATATATGTACCATGCCATTATTTAATTATCTTTAAAAGAACCGTTTTAATTAGAATAACATTATTTCATTTCCAGCAATTTCTCATGGTTCACATTCTGTAATTACCAGTCTTCAATTATTTAATAGTAATGAATTATTGAATCAAAATAAGAATCATATTACTAGCCTTTACCCTTTAAGTTTGTTTTTTTTTTTTTTTTTGGGTCCGGTTGTGGGGCCTGAACTCTGGGCCTGGGCGCTGTCCTTCAGCTCTTCAGCTCAAGGCTAGCGCTCTACCACTTGAGCCACAGCACCACTTCCGGCTTTTTTTCTTTTTGCTTATATGGTGCTGAGGAATCGAACCCAGGGCCTCAGGCTTGCAAGGCAAGCGCTCTATCACTGAGCCACCTTCCCAGCCCAATCTTTAAGTTTTTTTAAAGCATGTGTTCATGTTGATAAAATACTTAAGTATTAATATAGCCTGTATAGGAAATTTGAAGATACTTTTTGTAAAAAAAAGTTTGCCTTGTAGTTTAATAGGAATTAATCATAGTTTGATATATCAAAGCAACAGCAATATTCTTAAATACTATATTTTCTTTAGACTATTATTTTGAGGTTGCCTATATATTTTAATCCTTTTTATCTTGAGAAATGTTAAAGTATAGTGAATGATATCACAAAAACTTAAGTACTCACATTCCAGAATTGAAAATTACTGAGAGTTCATCGTTGGCTTCATTTTTTTTTAAAGAAATAAATACTAAAACAATATCCTTTGACCCATTCTCCCTTCTCTATAGCTTAACCATTAAGTGTCATTTTGTGATTTACTTTGTGTAACTTTATTATTGTATATATATATATATATATATGCATATATAAACACACTTATATATGAAAATCATAACATAAATGTGGCTAATAGTTTATGTTGGTTCTTAAATATATACAAATAGTATAATTTATCTATAATTTCACCTTGATTTTTCTCTTTGACACTCATAGATACTAGCTCATTTTTTTTTAACTGGGACTTGAACTCGGAACCTAGGGCACTGACACTGAGCTCTTTTTGCTCAAGGTTAGTGCTCTAACACTTGAACCGCAGCTTCACTTCTGAATTTTGTGGCTAATTGGACATAAGAGTTTCACAGACATTTTCCTGCCTAGGCTGGCTTTGAACTAAATACTTAGACCTCAGCCTCTTTAGTAGTTAGGATTACAGGTCTGAAATACCCAGTACTTATCAACTGGCTCACTTTTTAAATACCTGTAATACTTAAACATTATTATATGGTGTAGTCATTCTCCATTGAAGTTTTACAATATTACTAGTAACGTAACAGTAATATTCCTATTTAATATGTTTTTACTTTAATTGATACATTGTAATTGTACAAATTTATTTAACACTGTATGACATTTCAGTACTTGAATAGGTGTAATGATCAGATAAAAATAATCAGCATATTTGTTACGATAGACATTTATCATTTTGTTATGTTAGGAACATTTACATTCCTCTATGCTCGCCACTTTGGAATGTTCAATTTGTTCTTGTTAATCAAAGCTCTCCTACTGTGCTGTAGACCATGAGAAGTTAGTTACTCATCTGTAGATGGTGCCCATGTGCACATAAACATTCTGTGTCCCCCACTCCCTGCCCTCCCGGACTACCTTTCTACCCTCCACTTCTTTGAGATACAATTTTAAACTTCCACATATAATTAAGAACATGCTATATTTTTCTTACTTTAATGGAATTACCTCTAGCCTATTCTTGAGTAAGTTTTTGGGTTTAGGGTAGTTCTGGGGTTTGAACTTGGGCCTTGCACTTGGTAGGCCCTCTAATGCTTGGCCTATTTCCTCAATTTTAATTGTTTTATTTTTTGCCTTATTTTTCTGATGTGCTTTCATGTTTTTTGCCTGAGCCAGCTTCAAGACACAATCCTCCTACTTATTCTTCCTATGTAGCTGAGCTTGACAGTTAGGATGTCACCACATCTATGTGCTTAAGTTGGTGTCTCACTAAGCTTTTCCACAGCTGACTTAAAACAACAATCCTCCCAGTCACTCTCTTGAGTGGGCATAAGCTACCACAACCAATTTCTGCCCATGTTAGCACTGAACATTCTTGAAAATGTCTCCTGATTTTCATGACCTCCCTCTTGCCTCAGTGGCATTCATTTCCCAGACAGAGTCTATGCTAATTATTCCAAGACTATTCCAAGACAGCCATAACCCAGCCTCCAATCCCCCCTCTTCCACGATTTGTTGTCCCATGTGCAAATGCTTCTGGGCTGCTTATGTGTTGACTTCGATGTGGCTGCCTTTGTGTGTGCTTCTGTGCTTCTGTGTACTCTTCATGGTACAAAACATCACAGAAATACTAATTCAAGACTTGTAGAAAATGATTGTACTAAAAAAAAAAAAAAAGAAAGAAAATGATTGTACTACCATTCATGTACTTTTTGTGGTTAATTATGTAGAAGGAGTTTGCCATTCTCTCCTGTAAGCATTTTAATCTTCTTGATGGAAGAGAAGGAAGTTGATGTTAAACTTGAATTCTCATTATACATCAACAGGATAAGAGCAGAAAAAGTCATGTGTAGAGATGTTTCCTTAACCCTTCAGATAACCACTGCTCTAATCCAATGATAGATGGGAAAGGAAATTGAAAATATGATTATCTATGTAAAAGTGAGGACTATCCATTTGTTCATTTTCAGTAATTAATCAACTTTCCACAAAAATGAACATGGCATGACTGCCTAGGGAGAGAGAAAATAAGGAAAAAAACTGACAAGTTTGCTAGACTTTGTAGGGTCTGATTGTTATTATAGCTCGTCTCCCTGAGGCTTCACAGTCTATTTAATAACAAATCAATCTAATCAGTTTTTGCATAGATATTTCTACTCTGCTATTGTGTTACTCCTCTGTTAAATAGGGAGAAAAACACTAAAAACTGAAGAAGAAAAAAGTCTTACAGCTTACAAAATGCATCTTTTAAGCTTTTAACACATTTTAAGCTTTTAACACATTTCCCCTAACAATAGTGTTTTTTTGTTGGTGTGCTATTGGGGTATCAAAAAGTAGTTTAGGGTTCCTTTTTGGCCACATCCCCCCTAGCACTTGTTGTTAATTAGATTTCTTGATTATAGCCATTCTAAGTGGGGTGAGGTAGAATCTCAATGTTGTTTTGATTTGCATTTTTTTATGGCTAGAGAAGTTCAGCATTTCTTCATGTGTCTATTGGCCATTCTTATTTCCTCTTCAGAGAAATCTCTCTTTAAGTCTCTTATGACCCAGCAATCCCACTTTGGGGCATTTACCAAACAATCACAAGGCCATTCTAAAGCTACCAACACAAGTGTGTTTATTGCAGCATTATTCACTATAGCTAAGATATGGAACCAACCCAGATGCCCCTCAGTAGATGAATGGATCAAGAAAATGTGGTGTGTGTGTTTGTGTTTGTGTGTGTGTGTGTGTATACATATATATGTATGTATATATATGAATTCTATGCCTCCATTAGAAAGAATGGCACTGCCCCATTTGTTAGGAAATGGAAAGCCTTGGAAAAAATTATATTATGTGGAGTAAGCCAGGTCCAAAGAAACATAGGCTTCATTGATTCCCTTAGCTGCAATAACTAGTAAATGTCTAGGACATGCAGAAAAGGTCAAAAGCTATGTACTTATGATCATATAAGATGATGTTAAGCAAAATGAACCCCAAGATAGGGACATAAAGGTTTTATCTTTGTTGCTGTTGTTTTTAATGTACTTATAATGTACTCTGTGATTTTTTTTTGTTTGTTTCTTTTATATGTTCTTCCCCCATGGTATAACCCTTGTTCACTGTATTTGATTCCAGTGCCCTGCATCTTCTATATACATTTTTCTAATTCGGGGAAGGGAAGGGAAATTTAAAAAAATGCTGAAACAAGGATACAAGTTGACCCATTATAACAATGAGATGTACAAGATACTATGTTAAAAATGAACTTACAGCTTGGGGGTGGGGGGAGAGAAGTTACGGAGCTGGGGAAGGAAGGGATGGTAGGAGGAAAACAAAGGAGGGGGTAGCACTGCTCCACAGGAAATGTACTCATTACCTTACTCATGTAACTGTAACCCCTCTGTACAGTATCTTTACAATAAAAAATAGATATTAAAAAAGGTAGTTTAGAAGACATAAGTATCCCACTGACCTTCCTCTTAACACTCCAGGTTCACACATAGCTTACAATGTTTCCATTATATTTAAACTGTACAGGGAGGGTATTTCTTCTCAGAAAAATGAAGGTTAGGCAATTATTTTAGGATCCTATGATCTCTACTCAGCCAATTATCGGTTGATCTATGTGTTAGCTACATCATCCATATTATGTTATTGAGCCAGAGAAAAAATTCAAATTAAATTGACCAACCAAAATACAAGAACTGGTATGTAAGAGATACAAAATATACATATGTATCTATCTTCTGAGTAACATTCTTCTCAGTGAGGACTTTTAAATAGTAAGTGGAACTGTTGTATTTCTTATGAACATAAGTACAAAGGCAGAAGATACTGTTGAACAGAGTAGTACATTAGGGATATGTTTAGAGGTTGAAATGTTCGGGAGAATGTGGGAGGATTAAGCTGTTAACTAACTCCTTGTCATCTTGTAAACTCATGCTCCTTTTTGGATTCATATTTCTCCAAAGAAAAATGCTAGATATTGAAGCTGGAAAACATAAAGAATCTCAGCTGACCACTTCCCTTGCTCACCATGGAGGGTTCCTGTTCTTTCACTGAACAATGTTTATCATCCACTACGTATCAAAAATGCTGTTCTGAACACCTACTTTATTATACTTTTTTGGGTACTTGATGATGATGATGATGATGATGATGATGATTTCTAGTAGGATATTTTTTCCTGTTTCATTCTTCTGGGTGGTAACTTATAACTTGTGTACAGTTATATGTGACCTGGGTGAAAACATAGTATGGGTATGAAAGTGTGAAACTAATTAGCAATCTGTGGGCATTTTCAAAAGGAATTGAAAACAGTCTAAATCCACTTCCCTATGTTCCATATGTTTCTGTACCTTTTACCATATAGAAACATAGTATGTGCTTTGCTGAATATTGATTATCTGCTTATGTACCTAGGCTTTCTCCCAGTTTGATGATACTGGACTGTGCTCTACCCACATGTAAATTCATCTCATCAGCCCCCACCCCCAATCATGGGGCTTGAACTCAGGGTCTGGGTATTGTCCCTGTGATTTTTTGCTCAAGGTTAGCACTCTACCATTTTGAGTTAAGCTCTACTTCCAGTTTTCTGATGGTACAGACTTTCCTATCTGGGCTGACTGCTAACCATGATCCTCAGATCTCAACCTCTTGAGTAGCTAGGATTACAGGTGTGAGCTGCCAGCACCCAGCAAACACTCAAGAATTTTTTTTCCTTGGCCCTGGGCCTTGAACTCAGGGACTGGGCATTGATCCTGAGCTTCTTTGTGCTCAAGCCACCGCACCACTTCTAATTCATTCTTTCTAAAGTGCTGAAGTCTCTATTGTGCTCATCTAAGAAGCAAGAACAGAAAATGGAATCACAAGGAGAAAACTGTCAAAGGCATGTATTATCTTCTTTTTTATTTTCATAATTGGAATATAATTATTTTTCAAAATCAAAGGAACTTTAATTTCCATAAAAATTAAAAGTTAAACCTTACGCTGGCTATTCAGTGGGCAGAAAGTAAATATAATTATTTAGACACATTACGTTTGATTTTCCTCTATGTGTAGAGAAAGAATTGTATGTGAATTAAAAAGAATTCCCTGTTGTTGTTGTTGCTGTTCTTGTTTTTCTAAGGTCCTTACGATGTAGGTCAGGCTGTCTCCAAACTTGTAGTCTTCTTGCCTTAGGCTTCTGAGCACTGGGATTATAGGTGTATGGTGTCATGCTTGCCCCATCATTTCCTTGGAATTTCTGAACTGGATAATAGTTCAGGGGGAGTAAATGTATAACTAAAACATTTATTAATTATTTTTACAAAGACTCTAAATAATAGACAAATTGAGATTATGTGCATCAAAACAAACTACTTATAATTATGAGTTTGAAGGGTATTGGACAGAAGTGTGCCACTCTATAGATCTCTACAGTTTACACTAGTGTTGGTGCTGTGCTTAGTTTTCAGAATGGGGAACAAGTAGACATGTAGGAACCATTTCCTTCTCTCTACTAGGTCTAGCCTTAAATGAGTTGCTTAACTCATTTGTAAAAAAAAAATCTTTTATATAAACTATATTTTTTATTTTAATTTTTTAAATTTCCTGTATCTTCACCTTTGTATGGCTTTAAAAGAATAGACTAGAGTAAATCAATAACATTTTGAAGAGCATGAACAAAGATAATTTCCTGTAAACTCTATCCTGAACCTGACTTCAGAGGAGAGTCTAGAGTTGTATTTAGCCATTTAACTCTTTTCATCTCAGTTACTTTCTCTTTTCCAAATAAATGTCAGCCTAGATGTTAGAAAATCTTTCTATTCTGGTACCTGCTTTCAATTGCCAGGACACCTGTTGTGGGATGGGCCTCAACAGAAGTCAGGCTTCCTGTGTAATTTATGGAGATGCCAGGGGGGACTGTTTGTCTCGTTTTGTCTAATACAACATCCTCCTTGATCTTCCCCTTCCCATATGGTCTTCGGAATCTTTTATTCATAGATTCAAAGCACTAACACAAATGCTTTTGTCAAGAATATTTAGCATCTTCAGAAATTCATTCACCTCTAGTCTCTGTGAAGGTGACTTAAAGTGTATTTCCTGGTCCTTAAATGCTTTCTCTGTATGTCAAGTAAGTAGCTTTTGCTTTAGAAAACTGATGCTAATATTATTTATTTTTATCTGACCTTTTCCCAGAATGTGTTTAGACAGTTATAAGAAGGAGCCTAAAAATATGGTTGAGCAGTATGAGGAAAAGGTAGAATGAAAAATTGAATAAACTTGCTAGTAGCCAATGAAAACCACGACTACATAGAAAGCCCACAGATTGGGAGAAGATCTTCACTAGCCATACAACCGACAAGGGTCTTATATCTAAAAGCCAATGAAAACCACGACTACATAGAAAGCCCACAGATTGGGAGAAGATCTTCACTAGCCATACAACCGACAAGGGTCTTATATCTAAAATATACTTGGAACTCAAAAAATTAAATGCCCCAACAACAAATCCTCAAAGAAACAACTACCCAATAAATAAGTGGGCTAAAGACTTAAAGAGAAACTTCTCTGAAAAGGAAAGAAGGATGGCCAATTGAAATGTTCAACCTCTCTAGCCATAAAAGAAATGCAAATCAAAACAACATTGAGATTCCACCTCACCCTGGTTAGAAAAGCTATAATCAAGAAATCTAATAACAACAGATGCTGGAGGGGATGTGGCCAAAAGGGGACCCTACTGCATTGTTAGTTGGAGCGTAAACTTGTTCAACCACTCTGGAAAGCAGTATGGAAGTTCCTCAAAAGAGTACCCATAGAGCTCCCCTTTTGGGGAGCAATCCCCAAAAGCAATACCACTTTTGGGCATTTACCCAAATGATCACAAACAAGAACACACTAAAGCTACCAGCACAACTATGTTTATTGCAGCATTATTTACCATAGCTAAGATATTTAACCAACCCAGATGCCCCTCAGTAGATGAATGGATCAAGAAAATGTGGTATATATAGACAATGGAATTCTATGCCTCCATCAGAAAGAATGACATTGCCCCATTTGTTAGGAAATGGAAAGACTTGGAAAAAATAACATTAAGTAAAATAAGCCAAGCCCAAAGAAACATAGGTCCCATGGTTTCCCTTATTTGCAATAACTAGTATATGTCTGAGACAAGCAGACAAGGTCAGATAAGTTGATGTTAGGTGAAATGAACCCCAAGATAAGTATTCAAATGTTTTTGCTTTCATGCAATTGTTTCTAACATATTTATAAGATTATTTCTTTGTTCCTTTGTATGTCCCTCCCTCACAGTATAACCCCTGCTTTCACTGTATTTAATGTTGGTATAATTTGTGGAGGGGAAGGGAAAAAAACCAATCTTTTAAATAGGGATACGGGTGGACCCAAAAAACACACTTTACAACTTTGGCGGGGGGGGGGGGGGGGGGGGGAATAAAAAAAAGAAAACCACGACTATTCTCCCCTGTTCCTCACCAGTGTTTGAATGAAGGGCCTCACACTTGCTCACCTTGCGTGCCTGCTCAGCTGGCACTCTACCACTTGAGCCAGGCCTCTAGGCCACTTTTTTTGCTGATTATTTTGGAAATGGAGCCTCACAGGTGTTTTTGCCTGGCTTCAAACAATGACCCTAAGATTGAGTAGCTTGGATTATAGGCCTGAGTCATTGACATCACGTCCCAGGAGTACTTTGCTATTCCTGTTGCTAATGATTTTTAAGACTAAAATTTAAAAGTATGTTTTGAGAGCATGGCCAAATTTTTCCAGTAAGATATTGTTGAAAGTGAAATACTATAATTACACTCTAGATCTCTGACCTTTACTACACTCAATGAAGTATGAGAGCTGCCTTCTCATAGCTGTCTTGTTTGTTCACTTTATCACACATCTACAATTGGGTTTAGAGTAGAGAAGGAACAATGCAAATCTATATCTGCTAATGGAAGACAATTCATGGCTTATATCCTGTTGCTGATAGGAGCTACTGTATCCTATTGTGAAGGATACATTGTTTTATTCCCAGTTCATTTTTATTTTTGGTAACCTTAATATCACTTAGAGCAAATAAATAATTATGAAAAGAGACCCATTGCCCTATCTTATTTGTTATGCCTTGTTTGGCACAAAATATGGGCCTATACTATTTCAGGGTCAAAGTCATAGCATACACAAAATAACTAACCTACAATTATGAACCTATTCTATGTTTGTATTTTTCCTGGCGGTTGAGACCTTAAGAATAACCTTTTGATGAGAGATGTAATTGTAACTATCTACATGAAAAACCAAAATGAGTAAGTGGTTCTTTCTCTGGAGGAAAGGCACTAACTTCTAGACACCAGAAAATTGCCCAGGATCTGATAGCACAGTAAAGAAAGGCATTTGTCAGTGAAAAGCTATAAATTTGGAAGAAACTGTTTTGTACAGATATAGACAGTAACTATATTTGGAAGAGGTTCTTGAAAAGGTAGCTAAGCGCCAATGGTTACTTTCATAGGAATGCTTTTTAAAAAAAAGTCGTTACTATATAGGATATGATTTTTTAAGCTTAGGTCATCAGAGCCCCTTAGATGGGTCAAAATATCTGTTGATCTTTCTCTTCTAAGCAAAAGCATTTCACGCTCCTTATCTGTCTCATGTCTTGCCTTTCTGTTTTTTACTTACATAGATCATCTAGTGGTAGGTCAAAGAGCTATACATATCTGTCTTGGAACGAATCATCATCATTATTTATTTATTTTTCTAACTATTCAAGGTGTTTTGATTCGAAGAAAGTAAGTCTGGTTTATTTCTTAGTGATTCTTATCTAACTGAAATCTACAGGTAAGTTCCCTGACTCCTAAAATAGGAGAAATAAATGAATTGATCCTGAAAATTACCTGTTGGTAGATAGAATGAATTCTTGTAACATCAAGTTTATAACATTAGAGAACTCTTTTTTTTTTCTGTCTTTGTCTCCTAGCTCTTATTTCTCATGCCATGTATTAGTATAAAATAATACCTATCAGCTGGGCACAAGTAGTTCACACTTATAATCCTAGCCACTTAGGAGGCTAAGATCAAGGATCTCATTTCAGAGCAAGACAAGGCAATCAAATCTACAAGACTCTTACCTCCAAACTGATCAGCAAAAAGCTGGAAATAGAGGAATGGCTCAAGTAGTAGAGTACAGGCTGTAAGCAAAATAAGCTAAGTGAGAGTGCAACCATACATACGTACGTACATACATACATACATTCATACATACATACATACATAAGTAAGCCTATGACATCCTTGTTGAGGATCAGAATTAGATTTTTTTTAAGTTTAATTTATGTAGTATAGCCAAAGTAGATCTTAGAGGGAAATTTCCTTTTTATTTTTCATGATATTGAGATTTGAACTCAGGATCTTGCTGGACAGGAGCTTTCCCATTTGAGGCATGTTCCCATTCTGAATAGAAATTTTAATTGGCCAAACAGGGTAAATGCTTTCCAGAACTAATATTTTCACAGACATTATGTTCAAAGATGGTATTCTCAGTATAGAGTCAAGAGAACTCAAGAAAGCTAAAGCTTTATCAAGAGAGAAATCTGGTTCCTTTCAAATGATTGAAATTGTCTTAAATTAATAGGGTTTACCTTTAAAACAAAACAACCTCCTAACATTTTGGCTAACAACATGTTACTGCCCAGTTTCCCACTGTCGCTTTCCTAATGTTTATCCAGTAGTGTTCAAGAAGGCTGGCTCACATCAACGGGAAGAATCAGGAGGAAGCTGGTACTGGCTTCATTAAGCAGAACCTTTTGAGAATATTGTTGCTTTTGTAAGAAATGACACAAAGTAAAAATAAACTTTATTATTAGAGTATTCAATTTTGTGGACTATATATATTTCTCATATATACATGTGCACACACACATATACATATGCATATACATATATAGGAATAAACCATTCTGGAATTTGAACAACTCTAAAATAATTTCCAGACTCTGTTCCTGCATATTCTGCTCCAAAAATAGCACTGAAAGTGTGAAGCAGCTTTGTGTATCAGGCAACTGGAAGTACTTAGAAGTGCTTAGAATATAGGTTTGTGTGGAAAAGGGCAAACTAGAAGGAATCAGGTGCTGAAGGTCCTTCTGGGCCACCCTAAGATAAGGTGTTTCAATTGTCTTCTATGGATTTGTTTACATTCCATATGGGAATATAATGTAACTCTGAGTCTGAAAAAAAATCACTATAGTAACAGAAGGTAAAAATGACTTAAAGGATGAGAGATCAAAGCCAAAAAAAAGAAAACATTTAGGAGAAAGAAAACAGGATGAGAAGATGGAGACCCAAACTGTAGTAGAGATGGTAGTAATTCAGATGACATTTTCAGTGATAGCATGTGCCAGAAGCTGGCCTAAGTCTCTAACAACTTTTGGTGTCCTCCAAGAACATACACACAGCGGAGAGAACTGTTAACACAATGACTTCTGTACCTCAGTATGGCCGTGTAGGACTAACTAAAAGACATTCTGTTTGAGGGACTTGGAATGTATTCGGGACAAGTGTGGCTACAGTGGTAGAGTGCCTATCCAGCAAGTTCAAAGCCCTGAATTCAAACCCTAGTACCTTAACAACAACAACCAAAAAAAAAAATTAATCTTTGTAATATGTTGAGTATGAAGTATGTTGTGACCTAGTTTTTATAGCATGCTATTGGAAATATCGTCTACTGCTCAGGAGTAGGGCTGGCACTTCCTTCAGGGGACCTGCTTGTGTTTAAGAAAATGCTAGTCAACATTTTTAGTTGCCAGTCATAGATTCCTCTCCAGCTTGCATAAGTAGAAAACGAAATAATTTTTAAAGTACTTGGTGGCAACTCACAGAATTTCTAGGAAGGCTCATGAGCCAGATTGTCAATCAAAGTATCCAAGGACCAGTGTTCACTCACTTCACAAGCCTTATTGTAGACCCTCAGCCACTAGCTTGCCACATTGAACAACTGTAATGTCCATCTGTGTCATGTGTGTGTGTGCATGTGTGCATCTACATACCAGTACTGGGGCTTGAACCAGGCAGGACCTGAGTGCTGTCCCTTAGCTTCATTGCTCAAAATCAATGAGCCACAGTTCCATTTCTGGTTTATTGATGGCTAATTGGAGATAAAGAGTCTCATAGATTTTTCTTGCCTGGGCTAGCTTTGAACTACAATCCTCAGATCTCAGCCTTCTGAGCAGCTAAGAATACAAGGGTGAGCCACCCTACTCCATTTATATCTGAATGAAAAGAATTTCAGAAGTGTGTAGAATTTTACAGTGATTTTCTGTTTTCATGTATATAACGGTGAATGTATAATCTCTTCCTTAAAACTAGTTTTTAACATTAAAATGAATTGCTTTGAGTTATTAATTTGCTTGTGAATTTACTTTTAACTGTTGTTTGTTGTCTGATCAGACAATCCCAAACTTATGAAAAGATTTCCCTACAAAAGTTTGTTGGTAATTAAGGTATTTGATACTAGGAATACATCTTCCTATCGAAACAAAGGAATGATGGATCACTGGGCTCTTGGATTTTAAAATGCCTTTCACATTCCATTGGCAGCTTTTAGAACACAAGCAGCTTGGCATCTTCAGGAGAGATGTGGAAAAGAATGATAGAGTCACTTGTGGGCACAGAGCCTGCAGACACATTGTAGACATCCAGTATCATGTTGGGAAGTGTTTCTAGGAATAGATTTGGAAAGAGAAGAAAAAGGAAATAAGCCTCTGCTTCTAGCATGAAGCTACCTCTAACACAGATCTGTCTGGTTCTTTAAAAAAAAAAAAACGCAGTTACATCAGTTACTTAAACATCAACTCAGAATCTTTGTATTTTTTTTTTAATTCTGCAATCCCTGAATCACAGAGCATTGAACAATTTGAAAATACAGTGAGTAGTTCAAAAGGAAAGTAATCTTTCCTGAATAACACATAATCAGCATTACATAGCATTTTAGGATTTAGTGTGGAGTTAATTTAGTATGAAGATAATTTGGCAAACTATATATTCTTCGAAATATGTCATAGAGATTTTGCCTATTTTTAAACCTTATTATCTTATTTGAATAATATAATATGGAATTATCTTTTGCCTTAGGATAGGGGAAATTAATTTTAACTAGAGCTTCCCATTGCCTGTACCTAGGAATATTACATTTTGGTTACTAAAGGCCTTTTCAGCAGCAAAAAATATTGTTTTTGTGGTTGTCACACAGGACAAAGATTGCTAGAGCCTCCTGACTCCAGAGGGAAGATAACTGGACTTGCTCAAACTAATAACCAGTCTAAGCATACCTGACAATTCAGTAGAATGGAGAGGTTTATACGTTTCGCAGTTAGTCTTATAACAACAATATAGATTACAAATCTCTTGAGCCTCGGGTGATATGATACCTATTCGAAATAAAGGCAAGAACAAAGCAGCAATGGCCTCTGACTGCTTGTCACTTACCCTGAATTTTATTCTTGGATTTATAACTTTAAAGACAAAAATCTCATAAACTTTATTGCATCCCCAAGAAACTTAAGATATAGTAAACATTTCTGGGTAGCAGCTTATATTCTAATATTGGCACAATATGTGCTAGTTTTGATTGTTGATGCAGTGGAGTTACATCAGTGTTGGTGTAATTGGAGAGTAATTTAGGTAATAGAGTCAGATAATACAAATTCAAAGACATCAAAATTCAGTGTAGTGAGCCACTTTTGGAGACCCCCAGACCATGATGACCTGCCCTCAGGAACAAGATAAATGTGCTATTACTGGCATTGACCAAATTTCCATTTTTCCCCTCATCAGTGATTTCTCCTTTTGAAATCACTTCAGAGTGCCTCAGATAAAGGAGAACTGCCAGGCTCTGGAGAGCAGCACCAAATGATTGGCCTCATTCACTGACAGCAGCATGTCTCTGCTTGCAGCTAGTTCCATGGTTCTGGGCTGGGAGCTGCCACATCTGTGACAAAGAAAAGGCAAATCACACACACAATTGAAGCTTGGGAAGATCTTACTGAATGTAAGGTTTTCTCCTGGCGAAAGTTCCATTAACCCCTTAGTGGCTCAAGGAAAATAACCAGAAGTTAACAAGAACTTAGAGTGGTAGCACTAAAATTATTCTCTTAGTTTGTTCCAGGTTCTTAATTTTACGGGTTGTTTCCTTAAGACGAGAATAACACATGTTTTTCATTAATTTACTAAGCACATCAAAAACATTCCTCTGTGTGTGTGTGTGTGTGTGTGTTAGTGTAAGTACAAGCTGGGGGAATGGGGAGGCGACACTTGAAGCCCTAAGGTTGTAGCTCAAGTACCTAGTAAGCAAAAGGCTCTGAGTTCAAACCCCAGTACTGCCAAAAAAATTTAAAAGCCAAAAACACAAATTTGAATTGTTTGTGTTTTTGTCCCACAGCAACAGTTACTTACCTTTTTATCTTTCTAGACTTTTCCCTGGATATATATCTGTGCACAAGTGTGTGTTACAGAAACAGGCTGGAGCTATTGTGCTATTAAGTACAGTGTATCAGAGAATTGACTTTGAAATAAGACCATCTTGGGTTTGAACCCAACACTTTTAGTTGCCAAAATATTCTCTCTGAAATTAAAAAAAATGATAATATATGTAAGGTGTGGACAATATATTTGAAGTGCTTAATTTTGCATATGGTAAATACTTTGTAGGCCAGACTATTGTTCCTGTGTTCTACTGCATTGTCCTCTAATACTGTGATGTTCTGTGTTGTTGGGGCATGGTAGGGAGTAACAATGAACTACACATTTTTTAAATACATACTCTGTGAATCAAGGAAAAATGTAATTAAAACTTTATCTTGGTTGTAAGAGCTTATATTTTTTATAATATTCCATTACTATGACTTAAATTTTATAAGGCAAAGATAAGGTTTTTATATACAAGATTTTTAAATACTCTATGAATCAAGGAAAAATGTAATTAAAACTTTATCCTGGTTGTAAAAGCTATAACTTAAATTTTATTTTATTTTATTTATTTATTTTGTATTTTTTGTTTTTATTTTTTGGTTGTGGGGCTTGAACTCTGGGCTTGGGCGCTGTCCCCACGTTCTTCAGCTCAAGGCGAGAGCGCTCTACCACTTGAGCCACAGCACCACTTCTGGTTTTCTAATGGTTAATTGGAGATAAGAGTCTTATGGACTTTTCTACCCGGGCTGGCTTTGAACCGTGATCCTCAGTTTTCAGCCTCCTCTGTAGCTAGGATTACAGGCATGAGCCACTGGCACCTGGCCTTGACTTAAATTTTATAAGGCAACATCCAATCCAAAACTGACCCCCATTAATTTTTGTGTCTATTGAGCATCATTTATTTAAAATGTATATGTTATATATGTAGTTTTCATGTTATCACAAATATCATATAAATACCATTACTATGCTACTTAGTTGTGTTATTTTATCTTATGTAAAGGAAATACTGTATCATAGATGAATTGTACAGAGGATACATATAATATACTCTGATCAAATTCTTTCCCCTCTGTATTACTCTTTCTTAACTGTTCTTTCTCCTTTTAACAGTTCTTGCTGGGTTTCACTTGTTATCATACATCTATTGAATATATTTCCATCATAATTATACACATACAACCCTGTCTCATGTCACTTGTAATTTTCCTGTATTTCCAAGTGGAGATTAAGTTTTGCTCCAAATTGATGTGGAAAATTAAATATTGTTTAATCAACTTTGGTAATTTTTAATTTTATTGGATTTTTTTATACTTGTATATAACAATATGAGAATTAAAGTGTTAGTATGCAAGACAAGTCTACAGTTAAATTTTATAACCAAGAAAATAATATTTTTCCTTCTTTCTCTCCTTAGCTCAACTGAGAAGTCATTTCCTTGGAGATCAACAGGTATGATTTTTTATTTTAAGTATATAAAAAGTTTTTTTATTCATATAAAAAAAGCAATTAGCCTACTCTTTAATTTACTAACTCTTGGTTAACTAAACACAGCATAGCCTTTGATAGTGGTACTACTGAGGTGTTTTGACACTGGTTATTAACATGCTTAATTTTTAACATGATCAAGTAGTTTTCTGTACATTTTTTTTTGGGGGGGTAGGGGGGGTCCAGTCGTGGGGCCTGAACTCTGGGCCTGGGTGCTGTCCCTCAGCTCTTCAGCTTAAGACTAGCGCTCTACCACTTGAGCCACAGCGCCACTTCCGGCTTTTTTTCTTTTTGCTTATGTAGTGCTGGGGAATCGAACCCAGGGCCTCAGGCATGCAAGGCAGGCGCTCTACCACTGAGCCACCTTCCCAGCCGCAGTTTTCTATACTTTTTAAGATGCTAATTTTTTAACATGAATGAGTGATTTTGTCTATAAATTATAAAGACTTGCCAGTAACTTTTTAAAATTATTATCAACCCTGAAATTTTTCTTTTCCATCATACAGAAACAGAAGGATGACCTCAGAGAAAGGTAGCATTTAATCTGGAAAAGCTATTTAGTCACTTATACAAATCAAGCCTTTCACCACGTTTCTCATACTCAGAAAAGAATTACTTGAAATGTTTATTTTCAGTACCCACAGTACAATATGGTAGCTCTGAAGACACCACAATAGAACCTGGCAGGTTTTAATATAGTCTATCTCTTTGCTCTAAATTCATGACATTTTGAAGGATGAATTACATTAAGAAGAGTGCCTGATACTGCCACAAATATTTGGTGTTCTCATGCTCAGTTTTCATTTCATTAGACATTTATTGAGAGCCTGAACCCCATGCACTCTGCTTGGTAGACAGAGATAGCACAGCCTGCGTTTATCCCTACCCCCAATACCGTAGACCTGCAGTACACCAGCAAGGTTAAAATACTAGAATAGGTATCTAAATGCTTTACCACTTTTCAGACAAAGCATGAATTTTGAGAATATTCGATCACTAAATGACCAGTACCTAAATTTATCTGCACTTGGTAGAATGATTCTGATGGTGTTTATGGAGCATATTAGGAGCTGATATTTTCCAAAGGAACTATTCTCATGGAATGTAGTATTTATACAAAATTACTCATGCACCAAAAACATTAGAAAAGCTACCTAAGACTTACTAACACCAAGGAAAGATAAGCCACAAAATATGTGACCAACTGCCAAACAAGTATTAAGTAGGGACAGAGTCACAAATGGGCAGCCCATGTGGCCTTCATGGGTGGCCTGGCTGAATTGTGCATTATTTTTTGATAGAAGAATAGATGGTAGAAATGTTACTGGTTTGGGAATTGGTAAAAATTACAGATGCTTAGAGGGCAGCATTGGTCATATTGTAGAGATTGCAGGACTTTTGACTCACTTAATGGTATGAGGAGACACTAGAAAATCCTTTAAGCAAAAAGTCATTCCGTTTAAAACATTCTTCAGGAGCAGCAGCAGAATCCTGAACTGGAGGAAGGAAAAATTAGTGTCAAAAGACTGGAGCCAGGTGCCGGTGGCTCATGGTTCCAAGTCAGTCCAGGCAGAAAAGTCTGTGAGATTCTTGTAGTAACCACCAGAAAACTGGAAATGACACTGTGCCTAAAAGTGGTGGAATGCTAGCCTTGAGCAAAAGAGCTCAAGGACAGCACCAGGCCCTGAGATCTAGCCCCAGAAGAAGAAGGAGGAGGAGGAGGAGGAGGAGGAGGAGGAGGAGGAGGAGGAAGGAAGAAGAAGAAAGAAGAAGAAGAAGAAAGAAAAAAGAGGAGGAGGAGGAGGGGGAGGGGAGGGGGAGGGGGGAGAAAGAAAGAGGAGGGGGAGGGGAGGGGGCAGGGGGAGGGGGGGAGAAAAAGAAGAAGAAAGAAAAAAGAGGAGGAGGAGGAGGGAAGAAGGAAGAAGAAAGAAGAAGAAGAAAGACAAACCGGAAGGGTACTGCAGAAATTGGAGAAGACATGGATTCATGATTCCTAGGGTTTAGACTAGTTTAGTAAGGAAAGAAGAGACTATGCTAACTGTGAAGTCTTGAGTGCAGTCTGGAGTGGTGCTTCCGTTGAAATAACCTGAAGTGTGAGAATGGAAGGCCAGTCTTAGGGGAGCCAGCTCAGGACTAGTGCTGAGTGTGTGGAATTTGAGATGATGAAAGTGAGCACATGAGACCATTCAGTAAGCATTTATAAATATAATTACTAAAGAAAGCCTTAATCAAATGCACTGGAAGACATTCTTAAACTGATAGAAGCTTGCAAATTAATATTTATTAAGTGGCTCAAAGTGCTGTGGATGGATAAGAGATGACTGAGTGAAAAGAGCAAAGCTGTGGCCCAGGAGAACAGGCTATGCCAGTAGAAAGCTGCTGCCTCTTTCTGAAAGGTATTGAGAGAATGACCTGCAATCTGACTACACCTGCCACACACAGTGCTGTTCCCCTACTTTGTCACCATGCAAGGTCATTATTGAGGGCAGGCACTGCGTCTTCCCTATTCACCAGAGTACCCCAAAGACCTCGTGGCTAGGGTAGGCAGTCCACCAACTGAATGGATGAATACATGCAAACGTGAATGAATAATAAATGCTTCTTGACCCTGTCTGAGGAATGCTTAAGTGTGAGTACTTAGCCTCATGATTAAATTCTAAGCCTTTGGATGGTATTGCTTATTTTTCTGCTTAGGTGCCCAGAATCCCAATCCTTGGCAAAGTTTTTTTTAAAAAATCTATCTAAAGTGTAAATGAGGGCAATACTTTAATTTAGGAACAACATATAGATTGCAAAGTGTAGCATGAAAAGTTATGGGATTTTTTTCACTCCCAAGAACATTTTTTTATTCTTAATTTTACTCAAAATGTGCTTCAGACTTTTACAACCTAGAAGGACCTTGGCCAGTATTGTTCAGACTTTTACAACCTAGGAGGACCTTGGCCAGTATTGTGGGTCTGGTCTGCTGATTTAACATATACAACATGAACTTAATTTTATTCTTTCTTTTCTAGCCTTTCTTTTATTTTTATTATAATAAGTTTATTAAGATAGAACTCACATACTGTGTAATTTACCCCTTTAAACTGTATACGTGAATACTTTTTAATGTTCTACAGCGTTGTATATCCATTACCACAGGTTGGCTTTTTTATATAGTACTCTTAAACCATATTTTAATTAATCAGCACCATTTTCTGCCCAAAGCATTATATACTTTGTGATTAGCCTGTGCTAGACATTGAAGACACATAGCATATGGCTTCTCACTTAGAATGATGTCTACAAAGGTCACCACTTTTTAGCATGTGTCAGGACTTCTTCCAGTGGATGAGTTTGACATATTTTCTTTACCCATTCATCAGTTGATAGACAGTTAATTGTTTCTCCATTTGGCTTTAAAAAAATAATGCTGCCCTGAACATGGATGCATATATTTTGGATGTACATATTTATTTCTCTGAAGTATACAGAGTAGGATCACTAGGTCATAGAGTAGCTCTGTATTTCACTTTATAAAGCAATCAAGTCATCACACTGTTCTGCTTTTCCATCAGTAAAGTATAATGGGTCTGCCTATGGTCTCCAGCACTTATTGTTATCCCATTGATCATAGCTATTCTAGGGATTATAAAGTAGTATTTCATTTCACTGATGGCAAATAGCCTGTGTCATGGGCTTAGTTCTAGTTTTGATTCTTTAAGCAGTGATAAAAGACATGGATGGGGCTTGCTGTATTTTATCCTTACCAGCTATCTTCATATCACTTGTTTCTTACTTTTTAAAAACAATGTGCCTTCTAATTCTAAATTTAATTTATACGTATATCCATCCAAAGATATCCAGGAAAATATTTTAAGTAACTTATTCACTTTGTTTGAATATAATACATGAATATAGTCATATGTGTTATGTATTTTTTTGGTAAGACAAGGGTGGCTTAAATGTGGAAAAATAATTTTAAAGATCTTAAATCTAATCTGACTTTGACTAGGTCTTGACCAAAGCCTTGCCTCTATTCATTTTCTTGGTTTCCTGTGTAAAAAAGTATGACACAAAAGGAATTAGGATTGAAAATCAGCTAATCAATCTCCTTTCTCTTTTACATTTTGGACATTTGCTTACAGACAATTTCTCCGCCTTTTTAAATTTTTACCAATTTTATTTGAAAGCTCTGCCCTTGAAAAGCCTCTCCACAGAAGGTGAAGGCAGTGGTTTGATCTTGGCCCGGGAGAGAGCCGGGCCTACCCAGGTTGTCTTGAAGACTTGTCTTGAAGACCATTTGTTGTATTGAACTGCCAAAAACTGAGCCCAGTTGCTAAACTTTGTTTTTAAATACCTTGGTTACTGATGTATCCTTTTCTAAGGGAAAACTTAGGATGCCCTAGGCAGAAAAGATTTCCATTTCTTTATAATTCAGTTCAGGAGAATCTAGCTTGGCTTCTTTTGGGGTGGCTGTTTGTTTGTTTTTTAACCTCTCCAGGGATGGTAGGCTGCTTGAAAAATAAAAAGACTAAGTCTTTTAACAAGGAGTAAGGCAGAATTGCCAAATTTTCTAGACATTTTTATTTAGTCAGGTCTACATTTCTTCCCTAGACGTAATAAAGTTGCTTTGAATCATTCATGCTTTATCACTATCCTGCTTTTTTACCTTCTCTCTTCATTATTCTGTGTTTTCTAGCTTAACAATGTTACACATTTGCTTTCTAAAATATAAATGCACATTTGCTTTCTAAAACATAAATGCACATCTTGCCTTTTATTAGAAGGAAAGCTTAATGTTTTATGTCTCAGCCTTGTGTTTTCTTTAGCCTCACATTTTAACAACTGTGCCTTCAGCTCAGATATGAGCTCACAGGCAATGTCTGTGCTTGTTCCTTTGTTTCTGTTCTGTAGTGTGTCAATTTCTACTCTTCACTTCTTCATAACATGTTGTACATTTGTAGATCTCTTATGTTCCTTCCAAGTTTAGGGACGCTTTTCAGAAAACATAATAAAGAAACTCAGAAATACAATTGGACCAGTAAGTAGATACATTCTACCATATATCCCTTGATGGTAGAAAATACTAGATAAATACTAGATAAAATATTTGTAAAAAGAGACCTTTGGAGTTAGTACTCTTTTAAGAAATGAAAAGCATACCAACTGTAAAACATAGCCGCATCAGTCATGCTGACCATCAGAAGCCAAAGATGGAGTCCTTTTGTCAAGTGACCACTGGTTGTTACTTAAGTCCTCCAGCCATCTTGTGAGATGAAATTTACTACAAGTCACAATTTCATATTTTTTCCGATGGGCCAGGGAAGATTAATTATAATTGTCTGGATGTTGCCAGATCCCAGACAATTATAATTAATTTTGTTTGTTAGAGTTTTTTGGTGCTGATCCTGAGGCTTGAATTCAAGGACTAGGGGCTGTTTTCTTAAGACTAGTGCTACCACTTTAAGCCATAGCTCCAGTTCAGGAGGTTTTGATGCTTCTTTAGCAATAACAGTCTCACAAACTTTCCTGCCCTGGCTTGCTTTGAACCATGATCATCAGATCTCAGTCTCCTGAGAAGCTAGGATTAAATGTGTAAGCCACCAGCATCTAGTTTTGTTGCCAGTTTTTGCATAGGTTTGTGTGAAGCACAGGGGAGGGAAATTAATCTCAATCTTCTTTTCCCTGTACAGATTAGACCAGAATTATCCTCTGCCTTTGCAGATCTAGATGAGCCAGTTGGAGCTTCTCCCCCCAACTCCCTTACCCCCCCACCCCCGCCCCGATCACGGTGCCTGAACTCTGGGCCTGGACGCTGTCTCTCAGCTCTTCAGCTCAAGGCTAGTGCTCTACCACTTGAGCCATAGCGCCACTCTGGCTTTTTCTGCTTATGTGGTGCTGAGGAATCGAAACCAGGGCCTCATGTATGCAAGGCAAGCACTCTACCACTGAGCCACCTTCCCAGCCCCAGAGCTATTGTTTTTAACTATGATTCAGTTTCTAGAAGAAAGTATTCAAGAGGTTAATGAATGTTAACTGAGTAGCAGGACATTGGTCCTCATAGTTAAACATTTCAAGAGTCTACAACAGGTTGAAAACCCTAAAAAATCAACTGCACAAAAGACACAGCTAATGAAAGTGCAGGAAAATTCTGATTAGTTCAGAGGTATTATATTCATCTAGTAGATGTGGATGAATAGAACTTAGAAGTTGTATGCACTAAAGAGTTTCAATATTTGGCAATAAGTGTGGAAGGAAAGAAAGAACACAATAGTAAGGAAATAACTCAAACTATTTCCCTTCAGTGTTACATTCATTTGTTGTATAACATGCGTGGAAATGTTGCAATTTTAACATGCTGGCCATTTAAACCATTACTGCAAGACATTAATAGTTAATGTGCACTGCTGAATTTAAGTTCCTAGAAATAGGTTTTACATTTGGTATATGTGTGTACTGTGCTTCTGAATTGTATAGCTACAAGTTTCTGCCACCAGAGTGAGCTTATAAAACACATACACAAATACTGAAGATAAAAGACAAATGATAGCCTAGCCCTAAGTCAATTCATCTTTCTGTTTTCCTCCATCTGGAGCAAGTAATTTGCAACACAAAAAAAATCATCAGCTCATCATGAGATAAAACATGAACTTAAATGGGAACACTTTATGCATCAGTAGAAATAGACCAAATTTATAAAGGAGATATAGAAGGAAGTGATATTGTATATTACATATTCATAAATAGACTATTAGATCAGCAATCATGTATAAAAAACCAAGTATATTATTGAAGGTTTTGGATGTTATGATTTATTATGGCTATAAACTAAAAAATGACTTTTTTTTTATCCTGTATTCCCTCCTGTTCTCTTCTAAATACCATGAGAATAAGAACTTGTTTTAAAACAACCTTGGAGTCTAAGTTCTTAAACCTCCCTTGGATCTACAGGCTATATGATCACACCAGGCAGTCAACCTGCCACAAATTCATTGCTGTGGATTCCATAGGGCCATTAAAAGATATTTCCCAATCTTGAATACTTCGTTACAAAAACAACACATTTCTTGCTTAAAGAAAAGAACAGTTTAAAAATCTAGAAATTTTGAGTAACAGGCGAAAGTAAGCTTTATTCCTATACATTTCATGTGTCGACCATGCCCCTCACATCTAAATACACACACACACACACACACACACACACACACACACACAAACACACACACAAAATGAATATGAGAAAATCTGGAAGAAAATAGACCAGACTATGAACTCATCTGTTAGTTTCTTCCAGATTTTCTCATATTCATAGTATGTGTGTCTGTGTCTATGTAGGCACATTTTGGTTTAACATACTATATACTATATTCTGTGACTTACTCTTTTTCCTTAACAGCATTGTAAAACCATTAGGTTCTATGTCAGGCTATAAAGATATCTTCCTTTTTTTTTAACTGAGTATAACCGTTGTTTGGAAAATTTATATAAAATTAGTCTCTTCTGGGTAGACATTAGGTTTTTTTTTTTTTCATTTTATCACTTTAAAAAGCAATGGTAAAGATTATCTCTGGGTATGTGAGTGTCTGTGTTCCATCATTTTCCAGAAGTTGAACTACCTGGATAGGAATGTCTACATTTGTATGTGGGCATAATGTCAGTTCATAAATCAATCCTGCATAATGATTGTGACATTACTGGTACCAACTGTTCCTCCTGCTTACTATGTTACAGGTGTGCGAGATTGTGTGTCTTGATGAATACTTAACATTTAAATACATTATTAAAATGAAATTATTCATTTCAGATTCCTAGGTCTGTGGACAGAGTAAACAGAATGAAATTATTTAAGGATGATACTAATATCAAATATTTGTTAAATCATAGCATTCCATGGAGACTTCACCTTATCCCTGACCATTCTATTATTTGATTAGTTCTTGTGATGACTGGAAGTCAACCTAAACTTGGAATTTAATCAAAATATTTAAATGATCCAGCTATGATAGTATAGGCCTATGATTCTAGTTCTCAAGAGGCTGAAGCAGGAGGGTTACAGTTTGAAGCTACCCCTCAGCTACATACCAGATCTTGTCTTCTAACATTTTGCTTTAGCGCACAGATTTTATGTGTGATGTATAAACATGTCCCTAAAGCATAAATATAGTGAGTTAGTACTTTGTGTGAAAATTAGATGACTCATTTCAACCTTTAACTTACTATGTTTGTTACAAACATGTCAAATAAATATTTAAATTGACAAGTCTGAGAACTTTCCAGTTTTCTTTACCACTTCCTTAATACACAAAGCCTTAGTTCTTCAGTTTACAATTTTATCAGACTGCAACATGTAATTTCACAATACATTTTTTTTTTTTGCTACAGTTAGTCTACATTTAGTTTTATCTCAATAAAATTTACCCAAAACAGTAACCAGGAGAAAAATATAGGAAAGCTGTATTTCAAAAGAACCCTTTCTTTCTCTTTCTTCTTTCTTCCTTTCTTTCTTCCTTTCTTGCTTGCTTGCTTGCTTGCTTTCTTCCCTTCCTTCTTTCATTCATTTTTGTCGGTCATGTGGCTTGAACTCTGGGGCTGGGTACTGTCCCTCAGCTCTTCAGCTCAAGGCTAGCGCTCTACCACTTGAGCCACAGCGGCACTTCCAGTTTTTTGGTGATTTATTGGAGATAAGAGTTTCACAGACTTTCCTGCCCAGGCTGGCTTTGAACCGTGATCCTCAGATCTCAGCCTCCTAAGTAGCTAGGATTACAGGTGTAAGTCACTAGCGCCCGGATTCATCCTTTATAGGTTCATGTGGATCAGTTTAAGAAAGTTGTTTTTGCTTCATAACAAAAGATATGTATAGTATCTTATATTCCCCACTGTCAGATGCTCCTACTTCTAGGCACTGTAACATTTTTTCCTCCAAAAGGAATATGTCTTTGAAAAAATAATTTAGAGCGCTAATGTCTTTACATTACAATTTATCTTTTAAGACTTTTTTCTTTTCTTTTTTTTTTTACAGTACTGGGGTTTGAACTTAGAGCACCTTACAGATAACCACCACACGAACACTTGAGCCATGCCCTCAGCTTTTATTAACCTTCTCTCTTTTTTTTTTTCCCCTAATACTGTCAATATGTTTGTCTCAGCCAGTATGAACCATAATCCTCCTGTTAATACTTCTTTCATGGCTGGAATGACAGGTGCACACCACCACACCTAGCATCTTAATGGTTAATACATTAGTTTCATGAACTGTCTTCAAATTGTGATCCTCCAAATCACAGCTTTCTGGTAGCTAGGATAAATGTTCTTACTGTGTTGTCTAATCTAGCCTCAAAGTCAAGATCCTCCAACCTCTAAAGTGTTCAGATTATAGCTATGGGCCACCACAGCTGGATCCTTAATTTTTTGTCCAGCTTTTCTCCTTCTTCTTCTTCTTCTTCTTCTTCTTCTTCTTCTTCTTCTTCCTTCTTCTTCTTCTTCTTCTTCTTCTTCTTCTTCTTCTTCTTCTTCTTCCTCCTCCTCCTCCTCCTCCTCCTCCTCCTCCTCCTCCTCCTCCTCCTCCTCCTCCTCCTCCTCCTCCTCCTCCTCCTCCTCCTCCTCCTCCTCCTTCCTCCTCCTCCTCCTCCTCCTCCTCCTCCTCCTCCTCCTCCTCTCCCCCCCCCCCTTTCTTTGTCGGTCGTGGGGCTTGAACTCTGGGCTTGGCCACTCTCCCTGCACTCTTCAGCTTAAGCTAGTGCTCTATCGCTTGAGCCACAGCACCACTTCCAGTTTTCTCAGTGGTTTATTGGAGATAAGATAAGAGTCTCATGGACTTTTCGTCCTGGGCTGGCTTTGAACCACAATCCTCAAATCTCAGCCTCCTGAGTAGCTAGGATTACAAGCAGGAGCCACCAGCATCCAGCTTTTTCAGCTTTCTTGATTAAAAACAAGAGCCAAGGGTTATTAAGATGCACTTGCTAAACTTGGTATTGACCAAATGTATCTAATCCATTTCTTTTCATCCTTATAGTTCTTTCCTCCTTGTTCTTTTCCCCCTTTATAAAGTATAAATTCTTCTGGTCGATGTCACATCTGTATTTTAGTACTCAGACTTAAAATACCTAATTCACAGTCATTTTGTTATAACTATTAATGGAATATGTATTCAGGTTTTTTTCTGGACAATTATTTTAATGCTTTTATGTTATTGAATAGAATTTAGAAATTTTAAGATATAAAAAGATATCTCTGGTGATGTACACAACTAAGATACTTTTAAAATTTGTTATGGTAAGAATGAAAAGCACTATTATACTAAGGCAGACAAGTTCTTACAGTAAATACCAAGGAATACTAGTTGATCTTTAGAGCAAAGTTTAAAGTGAACTAGAAAACTGTTCAAAAGAAAATGTGCTTATTACCTGACTTATGTAACTGTAAGCCCTTGGTACATCACCTTTACAGTAAAAATTTTAAAATCTAAAAAATAAAATATTACTACTGTCATTGAAAAACAAAGTGAACTAGAAGGTACTTCATTAGTGTTTTATACTTTTCAAGGCTAATATTTTCTGGATGTGTATTATAATATTGTAGAGTCAACATTAATATTATAAGAATATAAATATAACATCCAAAAACCTAGATTTATTCAAGAAAACTAGATTCAAAATAATTTCAAGAAATTCTATTATTAAAATTTAGCTTTTCAGAGATAAAGACATTTATGTTTGAGTTAATGAGCTCCAAGTGTCTGCCTTATTCTTTAACAGTCAGCATCCATTTTTCTCCTGTGCACTCAAGAATGTTTTTATGTTTTGTGTTTTCCTCACCCTATTTGCACTTTCACTCTAAAATAGAATTTCTAGATCACCTCATTCCCTTAGATATTTCACTAAGCAGCAATAGAAATACACTGGGGTATTATAGCAGGTAGTAAAGAATAGAGTCTTTGGAATGCTGTCTCCCAGGTCCTCCTCCACAGTTTCTCCTAGAGCTTTACCTCTTAAACATAAGTAAGTCTAGAATATTGCGTTACCTCTGTGGAAAATAGATTCCTTCCTAGCTTGTGCTCAAGCTGGGTCTAGTGGTCAAACAGTAAGTTCTCACCAATCATTCCTTCTCTACTTACAATAATGTAACCTTAAACTCGTAAGCTGAAGAGTTGAAAGAAACTGTCAAAGACTCATCTGCCTTAATAGTACCTGCTATTACCACAAGAGTCCTGCCAAAACCTTCATCATATCTTAATATAAGAGCAAATCCTAAGCACCATAGCAACTCAGAATAGGCACAAACAAGGAGAAGCCAGCTTGAACTCACATTGTGCTGTGCTGGCCTTTGAAATACCAGTTACAAGGTTGTATATATACTAAAAATTTCCTTACTGATCTCCAGGTTCCTGTTTCCATGGTGATTTTACATAGTACAGACCTTCTCACTGCATACAATATAAACAGCAAGACACAAAGACTAACAAAGCAGAGCCATTTTAATAATATCAAAGTCTTTGTAAAGATGTACTGAGCATATTTCATGCACATTTTGTATATTTAAGGATATACATCATGTTAAAGATAATAATTCACATTATATTCCATATTTTATTAAGAGTTTGTTGGGGTGGTTAATATACTAGATTTTTATATCCTATACCTTTCTTTTCTCTGACCTAATTTTTTTCTTACACAGAGTCTTCTAGTTTTTCAAATTAATCATCTATAGGAAACTAGAACATCCAGATAACATGAGACAGGCAAGAGGACCAGGATTCCAGTAATCCCCTAGTCTTAGACACAGATGGAGATTTATCCAATTTTGAACTGTGTTCAAATTCTATTATTTAGATTCACGTTTTCTTGGAAGATACTAATGAATGTTTCAAAATGCCCCATAGTATATTTTTGGTGTCTCAGAATACATGTTTGTGATTTTGTTTTTAAGTATTCTCAGTATATTAAAGGAAGTAGCATTCACATACTGGTTGACATTTTTGCTTATATGATGCCTCTTACTTTTTTGTCCTGATCAAACTAAATCATTTGCCAACAGTTTAGTTCTAAGTTACAGCATTGGACATGGTTAATCTCATTCTGTATCTGGTGAATTTGGCTACTGTCCCCCTCCATTCCATATGAGATGTTGTAAAAGACATTCATCTTAAAGGGATATTATATTAGTAGTACATAACTGACCAATGCGACCCCTACTGTTCTACAATCAGTAATATTTTATGTACATGTACACATATTAGTACATGTGAATATATAATTTGTGACTTACAAGTTTTCAGAGAAGAGCAAAACTACTTGGAAAACCACTTTTCTTTTGATGATACTGAAGAGATTTGAGGATCTTTTTGTCTCTATGGGTACTCATGATTGTGGTACTCTACTGTAGAATTAGAAAAATGACTGAAGACCTTATTTATAGGATGAAATTGGTTGGTTGCTAATTCATATTAAACAAATCTTTCATCTTTTTTTGTTTTTGTTTTTGATTTTGTTTTTGCAGGTCTAACTTACATATACTTAAAACCTCTAATCTCTTAGCCTACCCCTTAGATTGCCACATTGAATTCTGTGAACACAGGTGTGCGTGTGTGCATGCGTGCATGTATGTCTGTGTGAGTGGGTGAATGTGTGTTTAGTGTTTAAGCAACCATCTCATAGTTCTTTTCTGTATTCTGGCTCCCGGGACATTACATTTAAAACTATTAGAGTCAGGATAATATGTGAAGGGTGTAGGGTAGTATTGTTTTTAGGATAATATTGTTTATTTTTCTATTTTCCTAGGTACTAATTCTGTTAGGTCTTATTATTAGAGTGAGAAGTGTGGAACCACACATCTCATAATTTGTGCCTGCTCTGAGTTTGTTTTAAATACTCCCTTATAAAGAAGAGTTAAAACAAGCATAATTTCTAGATTTTCTAGCATAGTTCTAGAAAAATATTCCATTGGTTGGAAGGATGCAGTTGCCCATGCAGAGATTTTTAGGATGTCTCTTCCTATTTAAAATAATAGCTCTGAATACTAAGGTTTCGGTTTTTCTTTTTTTCTTTTTCTTTTTTTTTGAGGACGCATATTCATACTTCCAGTGGCTTTTTGTTTCCATGGTGATAGTTTTCCAGTGCCCATACTGCACAGCACTTGGTGTTTTCAAGTCAACTCCGTGATGTATTAGTGTCCCAGGTTTTATCTTTTATTGAAATTGAAACTAAGACCTATTTGGACATCTTTTTCTTTTAAACACAATATTTTTCCAAGTTTGTGACTACTTAAGATGAGAGTGACTTTTTCCTATAATTCCTTCCTTTTTCCTTTGCTTTTTGGGGGCTGGGGGGAGTGGGATTCCATTCCTAGGTGGAACAGGATGGGCTTATGTACTGGCCTGCAACCCCCAATTCCTCTGCAGCCACTGTGGCCATCGCTGATCCCTGCAACTCTTCTACCCTAGCACACTCTGTATTCTATCTAATCCTGAACAAAACTCCCTCCAGCACTGGTGTATAAGACTGTTCAAAACTTTAGAAACTCGAAATAGATTTACAACTCAAACAGCTCACTTTCCAGTATTAACAGGCTGGCAGTGACTAAGATCATGTTTCAGAATGTGCCAGAAAAACTTATCTTTATTAAAATTCCAGACTTGAAAATTCAGAACCATCACAGAACTCCAAGTATTCTTGTCAAATGATGTATCAGGAGACAGGTTGTTGAAGCTGCACTAAGCCTGTCTTTCTAGAGGCTAGGAAACAAAACCTTAGATTGAATTTGACATCAAGATAAAGGTTCAAGATTATTTCCTAGTTCTCCTCTAAACCTCATATCCACCTTTAACTTGAGCAGCAATTCTTAATTTTTACTTTGCTCCCATAGCCCAACTTCATTGGACACAATAAAGCTACAGTACAGTACTAGGCATGAATGTGGACCCGATAAAGGGAAGCTGCTGCTATTCCTGGGAATGTGTGTTCAACCAATGTTTCCTGAGTACAGTGCATCAGCCTAGATGCTTAGGATACAACCCCAAACAATCGAGACAAGTCTGCCCTTCTTGAGCTTTTATTGTAATAGAGAGGGGTGATTTTAAAAAAAGAAAAAAAAAAGAAAACCTGGCTTCTTGTAGTAAATGAATTTCATGTAGAAGTTAACTCCTCTAGAAAAGTTTTCTTATGGGCTGGGAAGGTGGCTCAGTGGTAGAGCGCTTGCCTTGCATGCCTGAGGCCCTGGGTTC
Source organism: Dipodomys spectabilis (assembly GCF_019054845.1). Taxonomy (NCBI): domain Eukaryota; kingdom Metazoa; phylum Chordata; class Mammalia; order Rodentia; family Heteromyidae; genus Dipodomys; species Dipodomys spectabilis. The sequence goes on from NW_024870758.1 coordinate 23,262,689, forward strand.
GATTCCTCAGCACCACATAAGCAAAAAGAAAAAAGCCGGAAGTGGCGCTGTGGCTCAAGTGGTAGAGCGCTAGCCTTGAGTTGAAGAGCTGAGGGACAGTGCCCAGGCCCAGAGTTCAGGCCCCACTACCGGACCAAAAAAAAAGAAAAGAAAAGTTTTCTTATTCTCGTATTTCAGATCTCTTTCCCCTTAACCTCCCCCCCCCCCCCACACACACACACACCTACCTGCTTATCCCTAAGCCTGGCATGTAATAGAGCCCAATAAAACAAGCAGTCAAAGAAGACATTGGCATTCTTAGGGTTGTGTGTTGAACTCAGAATGTTGACAGAGAATTGGTTAAATCTTTGAAGTGAGAGTGAAACAGCACTCTTAGAAAGAAGTTCGTTAGTCCTTTAAAAGGTAACTCTGAGAAAAGACTTGTAGTGGGGATAATCAGAACATGAGGTAATGTTTTAGATATTAGATGAAAGATCATTCTTCAGTAGGAAAAATGCACCATGCCCTACACTACCTAAATCATAGCATATAACACACACATTGCAATGGAGCAGGAGACAAATTGGTTTGGGGTACTTCCCCTCCTCCTCCAAGCTCAAGATGGCAAATGGTCCAATTGAAAATAAAAAAGGAAAATGGAAAGCAGGTCTGGTTAGGGAAAACTACACTCGCCTTTAACTTTATATCATCTGGAAACAACAAAGGAATAACTTAGATGGTTAAGAGGCTGTATGTTTCTATTCCAACAACTTTGAACATTATGTAGAGCTTCTTTGATTGCAGACAATAAGGAGCATAACATAAAAAGATAGCTTTACCCTCCAAGGGTTCATCACTAAGCCCAGTATCATGAACTCTGTGTTCATATTTTAAGTTTGAGATATAGAAAACTATATTTTAAGTGATTGTTCTCAATCTTAATCTTCCTGGAGGAAGTTGGGTGGAAATGAGTTTTCTAAGGGGGCCAGCAATCAGTTTTCAGATTTTGATTTACTATGTTTCACAAGTTAATTTAGATCTTTTCTCAAGAAAAAGAACATTTATGAAACTCAGCCAAAAATACTAATAATAGGGTATGTGGAACACACATAGCTAAGAATCAAGAGAAGTATGTTTCTATTGTGAAAATATATTAACGTAGACTGGAAAACATTACAGATAGATACCTTAGCCTCTTATAATAAGTTCTTATGTAATATTGTCATATTTAGCTGATTCAATTTATTCTCACAGATGTGCCAAATACTGGTATAAGCAAACCTAGAGTTTCTGACGCTGGCCATCCCAACAACTATCTCATCAGGACAGAGCCAGAACAAGGGACCCTCTATTCACCAGAACAGACATCTCTTCATGAAAGTGAGGGTCTGTTGTATTATGTTTTAAGAACTAGATTTGCTTTTAATATTTTCTTTTTGAAAGTAAACTTTAAAAGTCTATAATAAAGATATTCCTGCTGGTTTCATTCCTGCAGGGTCATTGGGTAATTCAAGAAGCTCAACTCAGATGAATTCATATTCTGACAGTGGATACCAAGAAGCAGGGAGTTTCCACAACAACCAAACTCTGAGCAAGGCAGATAATAGGCAACAGCATTCATTCATAGGATCAACTAATAATCATTTGGTGAGGAATTCAAGAGCTGAAGGACAAACACTAGTTCAGGTAAGCCAAGCACAATCAAGATCTTTGCAAAGAATTACTCTCTTGTATACTATTTATTATAGGTATTCTCTATTAAAAGAAAACCTAATGTGTACAGTTTTGAGTAAAATGTGTACAGTTTTGAAAAAAAACCTAATGTGTACATTTTGTTACTTTAAAGTAACAAAAATTCTTTTACACTATTTGAGTTAGTGTTAAGGGTTTTTTTTGCATATACCTAAAAATATGTTTGCTTCAATTAATTTACTGCTATTACTAAATAGAATTAATTATACCAATTCATTCTGATATGTTTCTAGACATAGTAATTTTTTTCAGAAGCAACAAGTTTGACCTGTCAAGTCCAGAGGGAATACAGAACTGAATACAATGTTATCATTTCCGAGAGGTTATGAATTCCTAAAAATACAGCAGCTATATATTCTATTTCTAGGGGGCAGAGCACTCTTTCTAAACCTCCATAAAGATCCATTCATTCTCACCCAGTCTAGTTTTGATCTTCATCTCTGGAGTTCTTCTCTGAAAGCACACTTCTTTGTTGTACTAGAACTCCATTATAGGTTATATAGAACTCCATTCTATTGAGTTAGGGCTTTCTAACTGATAGGCAAAAAAAGTAAAATTGCAGATATATTTACACAAGCTCCTTAGCTCCTTCCTTGTGGCAAATTTATTCACCTCACTCCACCAGGATCAGCCTGGAGTAAAACAAGCAGCAGGAGTCTTGTGTAATATAGTAAACAGTGTGGAGATCTCTCTTCAAGTAGTTGGAAGGGTTTTTTTTTTGTTTTTTTTTTGTTTGTTTTTTTGAACTAAACAAAAACATCATATAATCAGAAGTTCAGTAGACACTGTTCCTCATAATGAAATCCAGGTATAAAACAGAAATAGGCCAGAGTTACCAGTACCAAAGGAGTAGCGTAATGCAATGATGGCTCTTGTGCTTACTGATTTATATAAGATAAGAGCATGACTTTTAATCTACAATGGAAACTCTTGTACTCATAGCAAGCTGCTTCAGGTTCCACTCCTCAAATTCAAATTGTTCACATACTCCTTTGCTTTTATAGGTGAGTTAAATCACTTCAAATATTCACCCACTTCAGTAGATTTCTATTTTTACAAGTCTAAAACAATTACATTTTTTCATAATTATTGCTGGTCCTAGGGCTTGAACTCATGGCATGGGCACTGACCTGAGCTTTTTTGTTTAAGGTTAATGCTTATGACTTGAGCCACTGCCACACATCTGGCCTTTTTTGGTGATTTACTGGAGATCATAATCTCATGGACTTTCCTGTCCAAGCTGGCTTTTATCTGAGATCTTCAGTTCTCAGCTATTACATGTGTGAGCCACTAACACCCAGCTTACATCTCTTTTAAAGAAATTTACATTAAGATTGTTTTATGCCTAAAGGTTAAAAAGTATATTGCAGTTATATTGCTTAATTTCCATGTAGTCTGGTCAGCAGATTTTCAACCCTGTCTATTGTCTATTTACCATCCACTTCCTTTCTCATATCCCCTCTTCTTCATAGCTATTACTGCCCCCAAGTACACTTCAGGCCTCAAAAGAGATATTTCAGCCAGCCATTTGATTGTGACACCTGGAAGCAAATATCCTCTTACAATAATAGCTAAGGATGTGTAACATCCATACCTTATCCCTGCTTCTGTATCCCACAACTAAAAGTGGGTGGGAGTTGATGGCACCAGGGTCTAAAAATTGCATCATCAATATAGTTAGCCTGATCCAAGTCTCATCCAGAGCCCTATTGTGTAATTTCATTTCCTGTTCCCTTGCCACTTCTTTCTCCAACTATCCATTCTTCATTTTCATCCAGCATCAAGAAAAGTATCTGAAACCTGCCATGTTTGTGAAGGTCTCTAGATTCAGAGTAGAATATTCCATGGCAGGGACATTTGCTTTCCTTTCTAGTCTTTTGCAGTGGGCTAGGCCAAGAATCAGTAGATTCAAAGCATCTCTCCTATTTGACCAGATTTTGGGGTGCCTTTGTTGTATTTCTTAAAATCTACCAGGTATATTTAAGACCTCAAAGACCAGAAAAGGTTTTTAAAAATTACTTAAAAGAATAGACACATTTGGCTAGGGCACCTGGACAACCACACTGTGAAGCAAATTCATATTTTTTTCCACACTGAAAGAACTTTTTTTCTTTTGTTAATAGGGCCAATTTCTTTTGTTAATAAGGGCCAGCCATAAAGACTTTATAAATAAACTTCTGGCTACATTTCGACTATTTTTTAATAAACTTTTTGTTTTACAAAAATGTACTATCATGGCCAAACTTTGGCTTACAGGGAAGAAAGTATAACCCAGTGACCTTCACATTCATGAGTTATTTGTAGCCCTTGGAATAAAACATTCTATGTGCTGTGAAAAATGCCTAGGCAAAGGGTAAGAAACATAAAGAACAAAGTGGGGGGAGAGATATTAAATGTCTTCAGACCTCATTTTACGGATCTTAGGATTCAAAAACACAATGGGAAAAATCTTTAAGATCAAACTCTGAAGCATGATGCAGAAAAGAAACTTGGATGCCTAAAATAAATTGTGAATTCACTTGCTATAGAGCTTTGTGCTTTTTTTTTTTTTCCTGTAATGACCATGGACACAAATCCCTGGATAAACCCGTTCTCTTTTCTCCCCCCTCTCATCAGCCATCAGTAGCCAATCGGGCCATGAGAAGAGTTAGTTCAGTTCCATCTAGAGCACAGTCTCCTTCTTATGTTATCAGCACAGGCGTGTCTCCTTCACGGGGGTCACTGAGAACTTCTATGGGTAGTGGCTTTGGCTCTCCATCAGTGACCGACCCCCGGCCTCTGAACCCCGGTGCGTACTCCTCCACCACGCTGCCTGCTCCGCGGGCGGCCTCGCCCTACTCACAGAGACCCTCCTCCCCGACCGCCGTGCGGAGGATCGGGTCGGTCACCTCCCGGCAGACCTCCAACCCCAACGGACCAGCCCCTCAGTACCAAACCACCACCAGGGTGGGGTCCCCGCTGACTCTGACGGATGTACAGACTCGAGTAGCTTCCCCGTCCCAAGGCCAGGTGGGCTCGTCGTCCCCGAAGCGCGCGGCCATGACCGCCGTGCCGCAGCACCTGGGTCCTTCCCTGCCGAGGACTGTTCACGACACGGAGCAATTCGCACAGCAGCCGTACGAGATTTACGAGAGGATGGTCCCTCCGCGGCCGGACAGCCTGACGGGTGAGTACCGGGGGCCGCGGCCCAGGGCCAGCCGCGCGTCCCCGGGTACCCACGGCCTGGGGTGCTGGCGCCTCCGCGCCCCGTGCCAGCGTGGGTATCTGCGCAGTTATGTACACCTACATCATCAGAACTCCGGGAGAGAGTTTCCCCCTCAAACAGTAGCTCTGCAAATACCTGTTTTGTTTCCACCTGCTTATTGATTTTCATCTGGATTTGTTTCAGAAAAGAGCCCTGTGCATGCGAGCATGCGCGCTACCACTCGGCTACATCCTTAACCCTGACTATTGATTTTTTTATGTCTTCCCCCACCCCCCCACCCCCCCACCAGGAAAATGCTTCTCACCAGCCAGGCTCAAAATGTGGTATGAGAATATCTGTTTTATAATTAACCTAATTTAACTTAAAATTCCTAAAGAAATGCGTAAGGGATGTGGACTAGAATATAAATCTTGCCCGCTCCTGCTCTGATTTTGACATTCCCATGGGAAATGCACAAAGATCTTGTGAAGTATCTTCACAAGTCATTTGCATTAAATCAGAGAGAGAGCACATCCAGGAGGTAGCGCTCGCGAAAGGTTTCCCACGAACTATAGAAACTTGGTTCTTTTTTCTGAAACAAATTTATCCTTAAAGTAGTATAGACAGAATGATAAAACTTAAGACTATATATGAAAATCCAAAATGATTAATGGATATTTCCAGCTCTCCTTTACCCACCCCCGTTAGCCAGAAGGATGCCTTTCAGAATATTCACAGGTAAAGGAAGTATGCATTGGTTCAGATATACACACACTGTATTGTGTTTCCTTCTGCACTGATGGTAAACATACTACTACAGATATATTCGGTGCCTTAATTGTTTTCACTTAGTTAATCTGAAAGTGCTTTTTTTTTTTGGCCAGGCCTGGATGCTGTCCCTAAGCTTTGGTGCTTGTCTAGTAGTCTTCCACTTGAACTATAGCACCATTTCTGGCTTTTTGGTGCTTAATTGGAGATAAGAGTTTCCTGATTTCCTTGCCTGGGCTGAGGGCTAGAATTGCAGGCAGGAGCCATTAGAACCCAGCTACTCATACTATTTTTGTTGTTGTTGGTCGGAGGCTTGAACACTGGGCCTGGGCGCTGACCCTCAGCAATTCAGCTCAAGGCTAGCGCTCTACCACTTGAGCCACAGCGCCACTTCTGGTTTTCTGGTGGTTTATTGGAGATAAGAGTCTCACAGACTAGCCGGGCGCTGGTGGCTCACGCCTGTAATCCTAGCTACTCAGGAGGCTGAGATCTGAGGATCGCGGTTCAAAGCCAGCCCGGGCAGGAGAGACCGTGAGACTCCTATCTCCAATAAACCACCAGAAAACCGGAAGTGGCGCTGTAGCTCAAGTGGTAGAGTGCTCGCCTTGAGCTGAAGAGCTGAGGTACAGCGCCCAGGCCCAGAGTTCAAGTCCCACGACCGACAAAAAAAAAAAAAAAAGTCTCACAGACTTTCCTGCCCCTGCTGGCTTTGAACCGTGATCCTCAGATCTCAGCCTCCTGAATAGCTAAGATTACTGATGTGAGCCACCAGCACCCAGCTACTCATACTTTTAAAAAAGGTACAGAGTTCCTTTTCTGTATGTGCTACTTTTTAATCTCCTTCCTCTCAATGGGCATTTAGGATTTGTGTCATTTTTAGCTGTTAGAGGTTACAATATATATTCTTCCTCCTGCATATTTGATTTGATGGGTACTACGTTAGCCATAGAATATGTGCATGTTTTTAAATTGGGAAATTTATCAAATTGCCCTCCAAGAAGTTTGTGTGAGCTTGTATTTTCACCTATAATTAGAGTGTAAATCTCTTCCTACACCTCACGGCATCCAAGTTTTTCAACCTTGCCAATCTGGTAGATAGGACGCTATGTCTCATTGTTTTAAATGTTTTTACTGGGTTATGAATAAGGGTAAAGATCCCATATATTTATCAGTTATTTTATTTTACCTTTTCCTGGAGCCACAGGTTCAGCTATATTTTCATTTTATAATCTATGAAAACCTATCATACTTAAGAAAAATTATTTTTTTGTAATACATGTCTCAAGATTTTTTAATATTTTGTCACTTTTGATTTTGAAGTTATTTATATAATTTTTACATATTTTGTGTGATAAAAAAACTAATGTCTTTTTCTTTGTATCTAGGCAGTGTGAAGCTACTTTCATATTTTTAAATGTAATTTTTTTTGTGAAAACTTTATATTGAATTTGAATTTGAGCTCAAAGATAATCCTAGCAGTAAAATTACCTCTTTTTCAAAATTGCACCATCAAGTGGAATGTATTTGTCACAAATATTTTCTGTTATGCTTTTAAAAAGTTTCCAACAAAGTCCTGTAGAAATCATTTATAAATTCTGCTTCCCACAGAAACCTTGAAAGACAAATAGTCTCAAAGACTTCCTTCTTCCACTTGGGTCTGAGATCCTCGCTTCTAAATCTGCGCAGCAGAAACCTAGTGAAGGAAGGCAGCATGCACATACATCCCTGTCTCCATGTTTAGCCTGAGAGGACAAGTCTTTGTCAATTCTGTTCTCTGACATTCAGATGAGATTAGAATTTATTTTTCAAGAGAAGGAAAAACATGCATGTATATATAATTTTTATATATGTACATATATATGTGTGTATATTATATATATTAGACCTAGCTTCTCACTAATTTTTTTTTTAGGTTCTCAAGAATCTTTGTTTCCGGTGACCTACCTGACCATTTATGTGGAATGTAAATCCTAACTATGAATTCTTTTCTCTTATTCTAAAATAAAATCAGAAAAAAAGGAGCTTGTCATATTTATAATCACTTTTGATTTGGAAGGATTAATTGCTAATTAATGTGCCTAATCAATATTCATAAAAATGCAGAGACTTGAGTAGTTGGTGATCATGATTTTAATAATAATACAATGTATTTCTTGCCACAAAAACAAAATATATATGACCTAAAATACTCATTCTAGTATGGAAACGTTTTAAGAATCAGCATTTGACAAATAAATTTGTAAATTTGTGATTATTTCTAATGGCTTAAGTATAAAAAACCTTCAGTCTTTATTTTATGAAATGTATGACCTTGACAGGTGAACTAATAGGCTGTTTTGAGGTTGTAAATAGAAATGATTGGTTGAATAAATAGTATTATGGCATATCAGTGTTTTCCATTTTTGGACAAAGTTTTAAAGTTATTAAAAATTAATTGTATTATTTCTAATACAAATCATAAAACATAATTACTTATATTTCAGTCTTAGTAAGTTATGATGGGCTTTCTATACTTTAAAGTGGCTATGGTAATTTTTGAATATTAATCTACAGGTCTCTATATGTTTTTAAAGAAAAGCAGGAGCATAAAACAAACATAATGATGGTCATTGTTATGTTCTTCAGAATTATAATAATATCAAGAAAGTTCTATATACCACTATAATTCTAAACTCTTTCACTACAGCCTGTCATATATAATAATCCTATGGCTGCATATCACTGCAATTCTAAACTATTTATTCTACTACAGCCTGTCACATATAATAATTCTATAGCAAGGAGGTCTCTGCTGGTTACCTTTTATCGTTTTAAAGGATAAAAATCTAATTTGAATACCTTTACCCCAGAATCCAAATAAAGATTTACAAATTTTTTCAAATTATATTGATTCTAAAGATGAATCCAGGCAGGTGCTTGCAGTGGAAAAGTATGGTATTTTGGGAGTCGGTGCAGAATGCTCTGCTCTTACACCACATCCCTGTGGGCTCAGCTGAGCTCAGCTGCATCCAGTTCTCATTTGACTGCCCAGTGTGTCTGATCTTCAGAGTCTCATGATGAGTCAAGAGTGTGGCTCTGTTTTTACAGTTACATGACATATTGATAAGGTTACTGAGGGATAGGTACATTCATCTGCCTGATCTATGAGACAATTAACAAAAGCAGTGCCTGTACTTTTCTTCCAAGTTCTCAAAATAATTTTACAGTAACAGCTGGGGGCCAGTGTCTCATACCTATAATCCTAGCTGCTCGAGAGGCTGAAATGTGAGGATCATGGTTTAGAGCTAACCCAGGCAGGAAAGTCCATGAGACTTTAATCTCCAGTTATCCACAGAAAAGCTGAAAGTGGATTATATCTCAAGTGGTAGAGCCCTGGCCTTTAGTGAAAAAGTTCAAAGACAATGCCTGGGCCTTGATTTCAAGTCTCAGTACTGGCACCATATGTATGTGTGTTTGTGTGTGTGTGCACGCACACATGCTCATTTACCATCCTAAGCCAGGTGCCAATGGTTCACACTTGTAATCCTGGTTACCTGGGAACTACCAATCAGGAGGATCATGGTTTGAGGTCCCATCCCAATCAAGAGCTGGATCCAGTGATGTATATCTGTCATCCTGGCTGTGTACGTGTAAATATGAGACACTTTTGAAAAATGCCAAATGCCAAAAGAGCAAGTACAGATAGGGTCTTGAGTTCAAATTATAGAATTATTTTGAGAGCTTTAAAATCCATCTCTGTCAATCTAACCTCCCTCTTTAACCTGGTGCTTGTGAAAAGCTTTCTAAGTTCTGGTGCCTTGTGCCACATGTGTTTGAGGCATGGCTGTGTCCAGTGTGGGGCACATAGTGACAGACACTGGCCTATGCTTTCTTCTAGCCATGAGGAAGTAGCTTTGTAATGGGATTGAATCACATTTCCTGTTGGGCTCAAGAAAGTTTGGCAAGGTGATAGCCCAGTTATTAGATTTTATGAACCTGCAGTCTTTATTTTAGCAAGTAGGGAGCCACTACTAAAACCCACAATGTTTTATTGAGATTTTTCCCATGTTGCATTGTTGCTCAGAATAGGTAATAATCATTCACTTTAGAAACTTTAAGTATTTAACTTTATTGCCACTTCTCAGTAAGCAACATGTAATTATCACATATATTCAAGCCAAATTGCTTTTAGTTGTGATTTGATTGATCCTATCTTTTTTTATTAGTGTGTTTTAGCAAACTTTTTAAAGAAAATATGTCCTAACTGATTTCTGGTATGTTATACTTTCCCTTGCTTATATCTAGAAAGTAATTTTTGATATTTTGACCAAGTAACAAGATTTTAATTACTAATAATGACAAATCACAAACTTCTTAACACCATAAGATATATACTAATTCACTTGATACTTTTTTTTTTTTTGTCGGTGGTGGGGCTTGAACTCTGGGCTTGGGCACTGTCCCTGTGCTCTTTAGCTCAAGGTGAGCACTCACCTTGAGCCACAGCGCCACTTATGGTTTTCTAGTAGTTTATTCGAGATAAGAGTCTCACAGACTTTGCTGCCTGGGCTGGCTTTGAACCATGATCCTCAGATTTCAGTCTCCTGAGTCACTAGGATTACAGGCATGAGCCACCAGCACCCATCCTAATTCACTTCTTTAAAAATGTATTTAAACTTGTTATCATGAGTGATGAATATGAACATTTGTCAGTAGCAATTGAATCAGAAATCTATTAAATGATCGAAAGTCAATGTTATTTCTAACTTGGTACTTTTGTTTATGCTAGAAAGTTAATGAATATCTGGCATGTGAGTTCTTATAAAAGCAAAAATTAAATGATTTTTTTAAAAGAAAGCATAAATACAATGAAAGCAAAAAATAGTAAAATAACATTTCTTAATAATAAATATTATGAGTATTCACTCATATTTTTTAATACAGCATAAGATTTCTGGTATTTTCCAGAAAAATTATATGTGACTCAATAGAGACTTTTCTAGTTCTTAAGCATCCAACTTTCCTAATTAGCATTTTAGATAGGCTTTGGTCTGAGACATAGGAATGTATAGATGTGGGACACTATAGGCCCTTTGTTCTCAGCGATAGTCTTCTACTTGGTGAGATGGGCAATCAGCAGGGCAGGAATAAAGAGGCACAAACCACTGTTGGTGCAGTGCTGAGACACTTAGAAGCAGGGCATATTCTTAGAAATATTTTAGTCTATGAGTTTTGTTTTGTTTTCGTTTGATGTTTTTGGGCTCTTGCTTAGGGTGTGTAGTTAGGGCTTTGTAATCTTACTCAGCTTTTTTGCTCAAAGCTAGCACTCTACTACTAGTCATTCTTGCTCAAGGTTGGCATTCTACTACTGGAACCATATCTTTAACCCAGATTTTTGTTGGTTACTTGGAAGAGGATTCTCAAGGACTTTTTTTCCCAGGCTGACTTCAAACCTCAGTCCTTCAGATCTGAACCTCCTGAGTAGCCAGGATTACAGGCATGAACCACCAGTACCCAGTTTCAATCTACTGGGTTTTCTTGTTTGTTTGGACTTATTTTTTTTTTATGTGCACCCATCATAGAGTCGATTTACAAAACCTAAGGTGGCAACTATATCACCAGGCAGTGTATTTCCACAGGAGCAGCAGTATACAGTATACAGACTGTCCTTGACCAAAACATTTTTATTATTATTATCATTATTAATAGGTCACCATCCTAGAATAACTTTGCAATTTGGCAGTAATTTCAAGTAGATCAAACGATTTAATATTTTTATTAGAGAATCTTCTTTTCTCTCACAGCAACAGAACATTTTATTTTTGAACTGTACAGTATATGAAATCTTTTTTTTTTTTTTTTGCCAGTCCTGGGGCTTGAACTCAGGGACTGGGCCCTGTCCTTGAGCCTCCTTGTGCTCAAGCCTAATGCTCTACCACTTGAGCCACAGTACCACTTCCAGCTTTTTCTGAGTAGTTTATTGGAGTTAAGAGTCTCATGGACTTTTCTGCAAAGGCTAGCTTCAAACTGTGATCCTCAAGTCTCAGCCTGCTAAGTAGCTAGGATTCCAGGCATGAGACACCAGCTCCTGGCATGAAATCTTTTTCACACTTGACACCACTCCATTATATAATTTTCTGCTTTGAGTGTTTATATTGAACACATGCATAGTCCTGTTGGTTAAGAACTTTAGGGTTCTCGATCCCACCATGATTTCCTTTCTTGTTAATGATTTTATTTTGCTGCCTCTAGGCTTACGGAGTTCCTATGCTAGTCAGCACAGTCAGCTTGGGCAAGACCTTCGTTCAGCTGTGTCTCCAGACTTGCACATCACTCCTATCTATGAGGGGAGGACCTACTACAGCCCAGTGTACCGCAGTCCAAACCATGGAACTGTGGAGCTCCAGGGATCACAGACAGCACTGTACCGCACAGGCTCAGGTGGGCAGCAGCTTTCTGACTTTCACTGACGCACAAGACAAAGGATTTTATTGAGATTGGGTGCCCTGGAAATCTATGTTATCCATTTAGATGTTGGATAAGCAGTTGTGACAGCAACCAATAAATAGTAAAAGATAAGTACATTTAATATTTTATAAATGATAAGTTTTACTCTAGTATAATTAATGAACATAATGATTATACTATTAATCTATGAATCAATTTGTAAAGCTATAAATGTGATTCTCTTCAGATTAGGAACAAAACAGATATAGAGAGGAAAACTTCTAATGAAATACTTATTGTAATTTTTGTTGCTTAAGTCAAATATTAAGGAAATCCATATATAGTGACATTGTCTTTAATTTAGTATGTAAGGAGCCAAGCTGCATGTTTTTAGATGTTACAGTTACTCAGAATACATAAATGTATAATATAAAATAGCTAGCCCTTGTGATGGATTTAAATCAGAACAAAATGCAGTAGAAGCATTCATAAAATAGGGAGCTCAGACATTGGGCTGTGGCTGATGAATCCAAAGCTGGAGCTGAAGACGATCTGAGCTGCCAGACTGATGCAGGATGGTCACATGTAGTCTCAGAGTCAGCTTTTCTTAAAAAAATTAAAAATTAAAAAAAAATAAAAGTCTTCCAGATTTATTCATGCAATCATCACAGAAGAACTCCAAGTAGCAACGATAACCCCTCACCATTAGGTGCTCCTTAAGGGGACATACCTCCCAGAACACCAGCAGAGAGAACACTGTTTGTATTGGTTCTTCACTAGAAATTGACAGTTTACTCCTCAGAGTAATTGTCCTTCTATAAAAAGCACCAATTTTGAATGTTAATGAAGAACTCTTCACTTATTCTTGTGTTCTGTGAATAGGAATTTCTCTGCTAGGATTGAAAAATAGCTAAAGTTATAATTTTTTTTAAGACAAAGTCTTGATAATGCAGTTCAGGCTGGTCTGGAACCCACTACCTACCATAGCCACACTATTCTCAAACTCAAGTGTCTCAGTTACAGGTGTGTACCACAATGCCCGGATGATAATCTTTTTAATTGCATGAAGAATATGTATGTAATCAGTGGAAAGATGCATGCCATAATAAGTGATACAGAAACATTAAGTACAGTAAATAGTAGTTTGTGTATAACATCATGTAATAATATGTGAGCATAGCGATAGAATAACTTGAGCTTTCAGTATTTTTTTCTTAGGTAGATTTTCCAATGTTATCAAGATCCATAGGTGTATAGGTGAAGACCTCTGATTGCCAAAAGTTTCAGTTATTTGTAAGTCCAATCAAGATACAGTATACTGGGCTGGGAAGGTGGCTCAGTGGTAGAGTGCTTGCCTTGCACACATGAGGCCCTGGGTTTGATTCCTCAGCACCACATAAGCAAAAAGAAAAAAAAGCCGGAAGTGGTGCTGTGGCTCAAGTGGTAGAGCACTAGCCTTGAGCTGAAGAGCTGAGGGACAGTGCCCAGGCCCAGAGTTCAGGCCCCAAAAAAAAAAAAAAAAGATACATTGTACTTATAAAATGATAACTTCTTTGTACAACTACTTAAAGGTAATACAAATATAATTTAAGAATCTGAATAAAAATCTCATGGAAATAAAATTACAAAATTTTCTATTTTATCATTTATTTCTTAGATTCATTACTTATTTGGAGTTTTAAGTTACTGAATCTTAATAAACATATTAATAAACATTAAAAATTACTTATGTTAACAGATTAATAGGTTTATTTTTGCTGTTTCCTGCTAATAAATTTAGCAGGCTACTAAAAACTTAAGAACCTTTTTCTAAGGCTAATGAGCAAGATTTATAAAACCTAAACGTAAACAACGCATATAATTTCCAGAAACTATAATCTTTTTTAACATTAAAAGAAAAAATTTTAAAGTGTGATCTTGTGGAGAACATACAAATCTTTGGTTTGCAAAATGTTGACTTTCTTAGGTATTGGAAATCTGCAAAGGACATCCAGCCAACGGAGTACTCTTACATACCAAAGAAATAATTATGCCCTGAACACAACAGCTACCTACGCGGAGCCCTATAGGCCAGTACAATACCGCGTCCAAGAGTGCAATTACAGCAGGCTTCCCCACTCAGCACCCGCTGATGACGGCACCACGAGATCTCCATCAATAGACAGCATTCAGAAAGACCCCAGGCAAGTTCCAGTTGGGCACATTCACAATACTGTGGTTCTTCCATCCTGACTTTTTTAAGCTGTGAAATCTATTATGATATCAGTTACACCTTATCTCTACCACTTCCAGTTGTATTCCTGCTGTGTTGGCTATTGAGGATAATTTCTTTTTCTTTTCTTATTATTCCTTTTTTAAATGGATTGATTCTTTCCATCCTTTAATTATACCTTAGAGAACCATAGATGTGTGGGAATATCTAAAGCATTCATCACTTAAGTACTTTACCCAGGCTATTAACCCAAGATAGCTACTTGCTAAGCATTAAACAAAAGACTTTGAAAGAGCCTTTTACCTTCTTCCCTGAACCTGACTGACTTCTTGGACAATGGCTTCAGAATATCATATTATTCTTTTTTTTTTGGTCAGTCGTGGGGCTTGAACTCTGGGCTTGGGCGCTATCCCTCAGCTCTTCAGCTCAAAGCAAGCACTCTACCACTTGAGCCACAGCACCAGTTCTGGTTTTCTAGTGGCTTATTGGAGATAAGAGTCTCATAGAGTTTCCTGCCCAGGCTGGCTTTGAACCTCGATCCTCAGATCTCAGCCTCCTCACTAGCTAGGATTACAGGTGTGAGCCATCGGTGCCCAGCTAGAAAATCATATTATTCTAAGCCAGAAAATAATCAGTGTTGTGTACATCTCAAATCATTTTGCTCAATGCTATTTAGAGATTTTTTTTAATTAAAAATGTCATTTGAAAACCATTATTTAGGAGAAAATGGCATTCAAAAAATTCTCATATCCCATAAACAAACAAAATATATTTGCAAAGAAAAACTATTGTGTCTTTTTAAAATTCTATTGAGCCACATAGACAACAACTTTTTTTAAATATATTTTTTTTTATTGTAAAGATACTGTAAGAGGAGTTAGTTACATGAGTAAGGTAATGAGTACATTTCCTATCCATCATTGTTACCCCCTCCTTTGTTTTTCCCATACCATTCCTTCCCTTCCTAACTCCCCAACTCCTCCCTTCCCCATGCCCCCTCCTCCCCATCTCCCAACCCCCGAACCCCACACCTGAAGTTAAAATTCGTTTTCAACATAGTGTCTTGTACATTACATTATTACAATGCTCAACCTGTATCCCTATTTAAGCATTTTGTTTTGTCCCTTCCCCTCCCCAAATTAGAAATACTTTAAAAACAATAGCAAGAAAGACAAAAATCATTTGTGTCCCTATCTTGGGTTTCATTTCACTTAACATCATCTTATATGGTCATATGTACATAGCTTTCGACCTTTTCTGCTTGTCCCAGACATATACTAGTTTTTGCAAATAAGGGAAACCATAGGACCTATGTTTCTTTGGACCTGGCTTACTTCACTTAATATAATTTTTTCCAAGCCTTTCAATTTCCTAACAAATGGGGCAATGTCATTCTTTCTGATGGAGGCATAGAATTCCATTTTGTGTGTGTGTGTGTGTGTGTGTGTGTGTGTGCGCGCGCCCGCACGTGTGTGTATGCATATATATATGTATATATATATATACACACATACATACATACATATATACACACACACACATAAATACCACATTTTCTTGATCCATTCATCTACTGAGGGGCATCTGGGTTGGTTCCATATCTTAGCTATGATGAATAATGTTGTGATAAACATAGTTGTGCTGGTAGCTTTAGTATGGCCTTGTTTGTGATCATTTGGGTAAATGCCCAAAAGTAGGATTGCTGAGTCATAGGGGAGCTCTATGTGGAGTCTTTTGAGGAACTTCCATACTGCTTTCCAAAGGGGTTGAACAAATTTATACTCCCACCAACAATGTAGTACGGTTCCCTTCTGTCCACATCTCCTCCAGCATCTGTTGTTATTAGAGTTCTTGATTATAGCCATTCTAACTGGGGTGAGGTGGAATCTCAATGTTGTTTTGATTTGCATTTTTTTATGGCTAAAGAAGTTGAGCATTTCTTCATGTGTCTATTGGCCATTCTTATTTCCTCTTCAGAGAAGTTTCTCTTTAAGTATTTAGCCCACTTATTTATTGGGCAGTTGTTTCAGGATTTGTTGTTGGGGGATTTAATTTTTTGAGTTCCAAGTATATTTTAGATATGAGACCCTTATCCGCTGTATGGGTAGTGAACATCTTCTCCCAATCTGTAGGTTTTCTATTGATCTTGCTAGCTATGTCCTTTGCCATGCAGAAGCTCTGCAGTTTCATGCAATGCTGTTTGTCCAACCTTTCTTTGATTTGTTGTGTTTCTGAGTCTGTATTAAGAAAATTTTGGCTTGTGCAAAGGAGCCGTAGAGTTTCTCCTATTCCTTCCTGTAATGTTTTCAGGGTGTCTGCTTTGACTTCAAGGTCTTTGATCCATTTGGAGTTAATTCTGGTACAAGGTTATATATAAGGATCTAGCTTTAGTTTTCTACAGGTGTTTAACCAATTTTGCCAGCACCATTCACTAAAGAGGCTTAGACAACAACTTTTAAGGTAAGTATTAGTTATTTAGTACTTGATTGATATTTTTAACTCCCCTCATCTTTAATGAAAGCTGTTTAAAATAGCCAGAGAATAAGTATGCTTTAAAACTAAAAGAGAATTTTCATTTCTGGAAGGGTGAAATTGCTCCTAAGTTTTAAGCAGCTTTAGTTTTATTTTAAGGCATGTATTAGCAAGATTTCATTCACTCTTCGCCCACAGATAGTTGTTTCACTGGAAAATTGTTATAATTATCAATTCATTTATAGCAACCTACCAACTTATTCTAAAGAATATGAATTAAAATGAGGTTTTGGCCACTCAAATAGGGTAACTTCAAAATCTATACTTCACTAAGGCTATTTCCCTACTATACCTAAAATTCTTGAATTTAAATCTATTCTTGGTTTGTTGTTATTTGCCATTTTTAAGGATTTTTTGTTGTTGTTGTTAGTTTTGGGGCTTGGCCTGGGCACTGTCTCTAAGCTCTTCAGCTCAAGGCAAATGCTCTACCACTTAAGCCACAGTTCCACTTCTGGTTTTCTGGTGGTTAATTGTAGATAAGAGTCTCATGGACTTTCCTTCCAGGGCTTCAATCCTCAAATATCAGCCTCCTGAATCCATAGGATTATGGAAGTGAGCCACCAGCACCCAGATTAAGGGTTTTTTAAATGAAGAATTTGTCTAATAGCACTTCCTATATATAATGGTTAGAAATATTCTTAAATTATTTCACTTTTTCAATTCGTCAAAGAGATTAAGCTACCCAAATAGATGCAGAAATTCCCAAAAAGATTTTGAATTGTGGGTAATTTATATCATATCTTAGCTTGACTTGCAGAGAAAAAGATAGTTACCTGCAAAAGCAGTGAAGTGTGA
This sequence comes from Dipodomys spectabilis, assembly GCF_019054845.1. Classification (NCBI taxonomy): domain Eukaryota; kingdom Metazoa; phylum Chordata; class Mammalia; order Rodentia; family Heteromyidae; genus Dipodomys; species Dipodomys spectabilis. The sequence continues at coordinate 23,280,337 of NW_024870758.1, forward strand.
TTCGAGTTTTGAGTTTAATATGTGTCCCTGAAGCCTTCAGCTCTGACCTCTAATATAATTCACCATAAACAATAATTTCATGTATGATAATGTATTTCAGCTATTCATACTATGGTAATTTCATAGTCTAATGCATAAAACTGTTATGTTTAGCTTTGATTGTGCAATAATGCATTTCATAAGATGAATAAATGATTATCTTATAGTAATAGGTAGATTTAGTCTAGCTGAAACTGAAAGTTGTGTGAATTTGAAGTTCGAATACTCATGACAACTGCTACTTCTCAGTTTTGCAAATAGCAACTTTAATGTTTTTATTCACTTGTAAGTTTTTCTTTGCCATTAATACCATATGATAAATTCTCCATAAGATGAAAAGGTTACTGATGTGTTAGAGTTAAAAGGAAATATGTGAATTTTTTTTTAGCTTTTAACTTAGGAGCCAAATTTATTAGTAATATGAAGAATTTTTCTAAGAAAGAAACCTAAAATATTTGCTCTGCGTAGAGATGATGACAAAGGATGTCCATGATCTTGTTGGCTGATCTGTTCAGGGACTAGTCTACAATACTCGACAGAATGTCTCCTTCCCCTTTCCCTTGACTTTGGTGTCATCATCAAGAATTTAAAATCTGTGTGCATTATTAAACCAAAATGGTGTTAATACTTTTGCTGATAATGGTCTTTTAAAGAAATTAAGCAAGGAGGGAGAGTTTTAATTACCTCCCAAATTACTCAACTTCTATTCTTTAAAAAAACAAACTTTTTTCTCTGTATTCAGAGTGAGTTTCTTTTTTATTTTTTATTTTTTATTTATCTAAAATTTACCAGGTTTTCTTCTGCACCTTCCAATCTGTTGTTGCAAGTTCTTGGCCTGTTTTTACAAAGCCAACCTGATTGTTTCTGTCTCTTTTGAAGTTCCCATCTACTCACATCTTATATACATCTTTTCCTTAAGTCTTTGAGCTCATTTATAATATTTATTTTAACAATCTCCCTTGATTATTCAATATCTCTATTGTTTTTTCTTTTTTTTTTTTTTATTGTGAGAATACCGTACAGAGGAGTTACAATTACATAGGCAAGATAATGAGTACATTTCTTATCAAGCATTGTTGCCTCCTCTGTTTCCCTTTCCCATCCCTTCCCATTCTCCCCCCTATTTCCTCCCCCCATCCTTCCCCACCCCCACCAAAGTTGTTTTTCTACATAACGACTTATACATCTCATTGTTGTAATGGGTCCACCTGGTTTTTCTTTTTTTAATCCCTCATTTTATCTAGTGATTTTTTTTTTTTATTATATGTTGACTGTTGCAGATAATACATTATAGGGAACCTGGATTCTGTTTTCTACTCTGTGCAGAGTTTTGTTTTAGCAGATAGCTAAATTACTGGCAGATGCTTTTAATCTTGTCAATATTGGTTTTGTTCTGTGGCCTATTTCAGATTTAGTTCAGCATTAGACCGTACCAACCAAATCTATGGTATGATCTTTCCTTTTCAAACAGGGCCTTTGTGAAGTTTTAGCTAAATCTCTAAGGTGCTTACAAGGTCTGCTCACTAAGAAGGCTGAAGCCTAACTGCTTTGCTATCACTAAATTCCATTGTCCTCCCTTTCCCACAGCTCACCTAGTTATCAGGTATTGCTTGGTCTCAGCCTCCTGTGTTATAGTCCCCAAAGTGGCCCAAAGTAGAAAGCCAAGTAGATTTGGGATTCCTTGAGCATTTTCCTTCTCTCACGTTTTTTATTCCTTTCCATTTTATGTTATTCACTTATTTATTTTGTGCCAGTACTAGAGGTTGAACTCAAGGTATTTGGCCGTTGCTTATCTTTTTCACTTAAGGCAGGCACTCTGTCACTTCAGCCACAGCTTTACTACATGCTTTTTACTGGTTTTGCTGGCTTTGAACTATGATCATCAGATCTCAGCCTCATGAGTAACTAGGATGCCAGGTACCCTGCGAGGATTTCATTCTTGTGGAGCCTATTATCCAGATCCTGATAACTGTTTCTTAACACATTTTAGTCAGCTTTATGAGTGTTAATGGGTGGGCAAAGTCTAGTCAAGGTTGGAACTAATGCCAACAAAGCCAAATTGCCCAGCCTCAGAAGCCACCCTTCTCTGGCCCTTGTGATACCTAGGGATAGGAATGACTAAATCACACTCTTTGTACTCTATTATTAATCACAGCATAGATTTATATAATATGCTTAGATATTCATCAGAAATGGCTAACATTTTCATTGCACTAAAAGACAACTTTTATAGAGAATGTCCTTAAATGTCTATGTCATAATTCTAAGTATATAAAATCTCTATTAGCTTTCCATTTTTATGTGAGTAGACACATTAGAACATGGTTTTACTAACCTTTGCCACTTTATTCTCAAATTTTTACATGTATTTAATGACATATAATAGTATTTACCAACTGATACAGTAGTAAAGGCAAATGACGTAATAAATATAAAGTTCATGATACACTATGTGATGCAGGTAAGCTCACTAAGTGCTAACTCCTGTTATTGTTATGAAGAGTAAACTTTTGTCTGGCATAATAGTGCATGCTTGTAACCTCAGCTTCTCAGGAAGCAGGAGCAAGATCATGAGTTCAAACCTAGCCCAGTGTTGCTAAATACCCAGGTGCTATCTCAATTTAGGAGATAGCACTATGAATGTAACTCAGGCATGAAACCTGTGTTCAATCCCCAGTACTGCAAGAAAAATAAAAACAATGACCCCCCTCAAAAAAAATTTCTTAGTTTAGTATGCAAGACCTGCACATAAAAGCCTGTCTTTCGTTTTGTTAATTTTTTATTTTTTAAAATTACCTCCGGTCTTTACAGTGGCACTTGTAGCATAGTAAGGACTCAGTAAATTTTTGTTAAAGAGTTGGTAGTGGATACATATATATGGGTTCAGGTATGTAATGATTTGTTCCTTTGCAGTGGACTAGAAACCTGGAACCTTCCCAGACCAAGTGAAACTATGGGCTTTAAAAACAATGCAGAGGGCTGGAAAGGTGGCTCAATGGTAGAGTGCTTGCCTCATGTGCTTGAGGCTCTGGTTTCGATTCCTCAGCACCACATACACAGAAAAAGCCAGAGGTTGTGCTGTAGCTTAAGTGGTAGAGAGCTCCCCTTGAACTGAAAAGCTCAGGGACAGTGCCCAGGCCCAGAATTCAAGCTCCATGACTGACCAAAAAAGAAGCAAGAAGCTGGGCACCAGTAGCTCATGCCTATAATCCTAACCAATCAGGAGGCTGAGATCTGAGGATTGTAGTTTGAAGCCAGCCCAAAGAATAAAGCCTGTGAAACTCTTATCTCCAATTAGCCACCAAAAAGCCAGAAATAAAGCTGTAACTCAAGTGGTCAAGCACTAACTTTGAGCATAAAAGCTCAGGGAGATAGCTCCCAAAGTCTTGAGGACTAGCACAGAACAAAAACTAGGCAATAGAAGTAGTGGGCTATAGACTTAAAGAGAGACTTCTCCAAAGAAGACCAAGGCCAATAAACACATGAAACATTTCACATTTCTGGCCATAAAGAAATGCAAATGAAAACAAACTTTGAGATTCTACCTCACCCCTATTAGAATGGCCATTATCAAGAAAACGAATAATAACAGATGCTGGCAGAGATGTGGCCCAAAGGGAACACTGTTACACTGTTAGTAAGAATGTAAACTTGTTCAACCACTCTGGAAAACAGTGTGGAGGTTCCTTAAAAGACTAAACATAGAGCTCCCCTGTGACCAAGCAATCCTATTCCTGGGCATTTACCCAACTGGACATTTACCCAAATGACCAGAAGCCAGCCCGCAGAAATGCCACCAGCACAACCGTGTTCACTGCAACATTATTTACCATAGTGAAGATATAGAACCAACCCACATGCCTCTCAGTAGATGAATGGATCAAGAAAATGTGGTATGCATACACAATGGAATTCTGTGCTTCCATCTGAAAGAATGGCATTGCCCCATTCATAAGGAAATGAAACACTTGGAAAAAATTCTATTAAATGAAGCAAGCTAGACCCAAAGAAAGACAGATTGCATGGTTTCCCTCATTTGTAAGAACTAGAATATGTCTATGATATTCTTAGGAGAGGGTCACAACAGCTAGGTGTATATGACCATATAAAATGAAATATATCAAAATGAACTCTAAGAAATGGAAATGCGGTTTTTATAATGCAGTGTTTGCAGTTATTTCTTTTTTCTTTCTTTCTTCCTCCTTTGGTTTATGTCCTGTTGTTACTGCTTTTGCTTTCTCCACCTTTGTCTTATATATAAGTTTATCTGATTGGCAGAAGGGAAGGGGAATCACAGAAATGGTGGGACAAAGCTGTGAACCAAAGCAGCAGTGCTATTCACTAGACACTATGATGAAAATAAACTTTACAACTTGGGAGCAGGGGAGTATTCCAAACAGTATCTTTCCTGATGTCATCTGACATGAGAATTGTAATTCATGTCATCTGATCATACATATTCCCTGAATAAGCCTAAGTATGACTCTACACATAGTGCGATTGTATATGCTTTAGGTTAAAAACTACTATTGCATTTGAGTGGAGAAACCATGCAGACAGACAGCCTGAGTCCAGATGTTCACTAGCTCTGTGACCAGTTAGTTTGCCCTGTGCCTTCACGTGCAATCAATAAGTTGGTGTAAGAATAAATGTCCACATCTATGTGCACATATAATATACATGGACTAAAGTAGTACTGGACTCAGAATAGGTACTCACGTAGCAAATACTATTTAATGATAATCCAGTTTCTTGAAGAAAGTATCTTGTACTCATGTGGGGGTATAAGATACTTTACATGCATATAAAGAAAAGACGGGGGAATGTCAATGGTGTTTTTCTCTGAATAGAACTACTGGTAACATTTCTCTTTTTTTTTTTATAATTGTGTTCCTTTTGATAATTGTCTCTACAGTTAAAAACAACTATAAATGCTGAGTTTCCTGAGAATCTCTATGCCAACTGTGTTTGTGATGAGTAGATTGATGCCAGCTCTGACCTTCCCCACCAGCCCTTTCTCTTCTCTGGCACGATACCACACTCAGTCAGCTAAAGTGTACTTGTTTACCTGGGCCTCACACCTGCGATTTCTTACTTGGCTAGAAGGACATAAAATTAGAATCAGGAAGAGGAACATGGGAGAGGAAAAGTTACCTGTATTAAGAATTGCCTTTGTTCCCTGGCTCTGTTTCTGTGCATCTGTGCATAGTGGTTTCTTTAAGCTCATAAGCATCTGGGCCTTAGCATATGCTCATGAGGGGAAAACAATTATTTATATTTATATACTTTCGGATTTTTGTAATGTCCCGTTTTTGTCTCCACTGAGCCTTTTCCTCCTCTGACAAACATGCTGTGTAATATTCCCACCACACCTTCTTTGCTGAATCCATGTCTCCTTGTAGGGAGTTTGCCTGGCGTGACCCTGAGTTGCCTGAAGTCATCCACATGCTGCAGCACCAGTTCCCATCTGTGCAGGCCAATGCAGCGGCCTACTTGCAGCACCTGTGCTTTGGGGACAACAAAGTGAAGATGGAGGTACCAGACACAGGGCCTGGAGGGCTTGGGGAATGGTGCTTTTCACCTGGCAGCCATGCAATTGCTGTGTACAAAGTTACCCAGGACTAGGAGGAAGCTCAAAGGCAAATGATGAGTTTACTTAAAGAGTCCCAGGGTTCAATCTCTAGCATCCCCAAGGGGAAAAGGGGGGATTACCAGATGCTTTTTTTTTTAGTTATTTTATTATTGTTAAGTAGTTGTACGAAGGGGTTTTAATCCATCTTGATCCATGTTTCCGCTGTCCCCAACCCTACCCATCCTCAAGTTTCCTGGTTCCATTTTCAGATGCCTTGTTGAAGGGATATTTTTATTTCAAATGTTCTTTTGCTTCTTAACTAAGCAAAAAGTAGAATGAGTGTATTTCTTAGAGTGCTTTCAGCCTTGTCAAATCATGTGTTCACATCATTAGCAAGCATGAAGCAAAAGCATTCAACCTTCATTTTAGAAATATTTGTCAAAAGTCTACTAGATTAAAAATATTCCATTACTGAACTAGGGAGCTAATCTATTTCATGAGATACAAGCATTTAGGCAATTTTAGAAATACATTAAATTATTGGTCATTGACTGGTATTCTATAAACCAGAGTCTTAACAGTTCAGCCTCCACAAACATGCATATACAATCTCATGTACAAGTATTTGTTATCAATTTAATATGTAATGGACATATTGCTACAGACCCAGGAGTAGATGTAGTGAGTAAAGTCCAGAAGAGGTCAAATAATATACTAATGAAATTACAAACTAATGAAAGTAGAAAAAGAGTTGCCTAGGCAATGAATTCTAAAAACTAAATAACCTGTGTGGTCTCTGATCCTGCAGATATTATGTGTACATGTGGGCTCATTGTTCTCTTGAAATGAAAATATAATTCCCAGTGTATGTTCAGAGGGCTAATAAGACTTCACTGCCTGAAATGTGCATTAGCCCCTGAACCGCTAATGTTTCTATGCTGCTGTCAGGGCTTGAGCAAGGCCTCATACTCTCAGCTTTGCTCACAGCTGGAAATCTACCACTTGAGTCACATCTCCAGCCAGGCATTTTGCTGATTGATTGGAGATAGTCTTTCAGACTAGGTTGGCTTTGAATCTTGATTCTATGATCCTGAGCCTCCTGAGTAGCTAGGGTTAGAGACATAAGTCACCAGTGCCCAGCTGCCTGCCATCATTTTTTAAGTCATGAATCCAAGAAAAGAGCATCCTCTTAGAGTATAGCCTTAAAATTTACAAAAGATGTTTTACATAAAGTAAAAAGTAACAATCAGAAGTTCTGGAGTTACCCACTTCCCAGTATCTCTCCATAAGAGAGACTTTGGTTTGACTACTGATTAATCACATTTCTTAATTGTAGGTTTATAGACTAGGGGGAATCAAGCATCTGGTTGACCTTTTGGACCACAGAGTTTTGGAAGTTCAGAAGAATGCTTGTGGTGCCCTCCGAAACCTAGTTTTTGGCAAGTCTACAGATGAAAATAAAATAGCAATGAAGAATGTTGGTGGGATACCTGCCTTGCTGCGACTGTTGAGAAAATCTGTTGATGCCGAAGTCAGGGAGCTTGTTACAGGTAGGTATAGAAGGTGACCTTCTCCTAAAGGAAATGTCAAAAAACATTCGAGACTTTGCCCTTGTATAGTGCCGTTGTGAAGGAGTTGGAGGATTTTAAGTGATGGTTGAGAGAGAAATAGCAACTAATGAAGAATCCATCTTATAATTTAAGGATTCAGAAGGTAATTGTGGAGATCACTTCATACAAGTCATTGTGCATATCAACATAATTATCAGCAAACAAACATCTTATTCCTGGAGGACTAACTACTTAATTTAAGTAGACTGGCTCTTTTCTAAGGCAATATTAAATTATTTATTATTATTTACGGTAAAGGTAATGTACAAAAGGGTTACAGTTATATAAGTAAAGAAATGATAATATAATTCTTGCCCAACATTGTTACCCCCTCCCTCATTTTCTCCCACTTTCCCTCCATTCATCCAGTGTCTGAGTCGGCTTGCTTCCCAATCACTTTGCTAGACCATTAGAATATAAAAGCAAATAAAACCAAGCCCTGTCCACAAGTAGCACTCAGGCAGGGGAATTAGGGATAGTTCAGGGCAATGTCGCAAGCATCAGGAACATAGAAATGGGTGGGAATGTTCCTTGGACAATAGGGGATATTTCCACTCACAAGCAGAGGCTCAAAACAACATGGGACTTGACTCTTCCTACCAACAGAAGGGGGACTGCTGTGTCATAAAACTTGACTGGAAGAAAACAAATCTGGTACACACATGGAATGAGGACACTGGAGGATAGCATGGCCATTTGGGTGTTTAAAACACATTCTATCTGCAGTCAGCAGGGTAGATTTGATGGGAACAAGCCTGGTGCCTGGGAGTCCCATGAAGCGATCACCCATCTAGTGGCACTAGCTGAAGAGGGAACAGTTAGAGAAAAGAGATATAATGGTCAGACAGGAGAACGGAGACGTGGAGGAACAAGGGATTGAACTCTGTGTGGAGACACTAGACCATCCAGGGTGAGCAGCTGTGTTCTGGCATTCTTGAAGTTCAGACGAAGGAACCACTATGCAGAGAATGAATTAATGACAGCATTATTAATAATATAGAACTGCCCACTAGTAATTTATAATAGAGAATGCCAATACTAACTATTCATTGTCAGGAGAATGGTTAAATAAATTGCAATACCTCACACAGTGAAACCACACACGAGTAAAATAAGCGCTTTAGAGCTATATATAGTAGCACAGATAAATCTTGAGAAGTATTTACAGATAACTGTAGCATGATACTGTTTGCATAAAGCTTTTACACAAGTAGATTCAGACTATAAATTATTTTTTGATAGATGCACATAAACTAAAGATTTCTAATTGGAATGATAAAAATAGATTCAGCAGTTACCTCTGTGAGGAAAGAAAAAAGAAAATGGGACTGAGGAATGTATTCTACCTCTATTTCTTTAGAGAAATCAAAAATAAATACAGCAAAGTATTAATATTTGATAAAGCTAGGTGGTGATTACCTGCATGTTTGTTTCATATTTGCTATGCTATTTTTCATGCCTGAGATATTTAATTTCACATTTTTAAACCAGATTTCTTTGAAATTAATCCCACTCCCTACTGGCTTCCATTATGAAATCAGAGTTGTAAATTTCGTCAGAAATAACTCAGTAACCCTTGGGAATGTAGCAAATCATCATACATCTAATAACTAAAGGGGATCAATTTTTTCATAAGATATAAATATTAAAAATGCAGCATTAATATTTCCTTGCTTGTCAAATCAGGTATGGAATTTACATACTAAAAGTAAAATACATTCTACTTCTCATCTTGAACTTGGTAATGGACTTCCTGCCTTTGTGTATTTTCAGTGTTAATGCCTTCACCCTTTAAAATTACATGTTCACTTAGTAGTATATATTCCTTCTTTGCAAGACCTTTGAAGTATTTATCCTTTCAAGCTAAAAATAATTTATAATTTATATGTATGCAAATATAATAATTAACACAAATTATTTAGAATTAAGAAAAAAGAAAAACATAGTTATCTTAATCCTAGACATCAACATGGTCTTTTTTTAATATATCCAAAAATTGACCTGAAGCTGCCTGTTAAGATGACAGAGAAAACAGTGTTATTTTCAGAGTCTGAGGATGTTGGGGAAATGTGACAACTGCCATACTCAGTAGAGGTCAAGTTGGGGACATACAAGATGTGTCCTGGATGAAAGAAAACCTAGGTTAACCTACCAGAAGAAGAAGGTGTAAACAGCATATTTTTTCTCCATCAGTTTGAACCTGCTATGTAATGTCCAACTGCAATAACATGCCTTGGCAGCCAAGAGCACTGCAGAATGTTATAGGCGCATCTCTACTGAGATCAGCCCAAGACAATCAGATGAAAAGCACAGCTTCCACCCACTTTTCATTCTCCTCATTTTTCTAACCCAATTGCATCCCTACTGAGCAGCTTTTTTTTCTTTTTTTTACTTTCATGATTTCTCACAGAAGAAATCAGACTTTTCTAGATTTTTATTTCTGAAGTTTTGAGGAAAAAAACATTGCCTTTGCTGAGTTGACCCCAAGGCCTTGGTAAAATTTACTAGTACATGAAAGTTTGGTGATCTTTTTTAAAATTATTTTTATTTAAAAGTAAATCAGTGTAGTGTCAGACTGCATTTATGAAAGGCTTTTCCATCCTGATTTCCCTGGGGCATACTTGACTTGGGTACTAATTCCCAACTTATTTACTCCTATGTATGGGCATGGCTAGTTCCTATGAACATAAAACATTTTGGGGTTTTCTTTGGTGGACCATGGGGCCCTTTAGCTCTTCAGCTCAAGGCTAGCACTCTATCACTTGAGCCACAGTGCATGCAAAGCAAGCACTCTACCACTGAGCCATCCCAGCCTTTAACATGTGGGTCATGGCCTTGAGGGCTATTCAAAAAAGAGCCATTCTTCCAATAGTATGTCTTCCATTATAAAACTATAAAAACCCCTGGTATTTCCCTTTTGAAAATATTTGCCAGGAGCTTTTAACATTAAGCATTTTCGGAGAAGAGGGGCATATATTGAGGAAATTAGTATTTTACAACTACATACTTTTACAACTAGTTTGTTTTGATAAATGAACTGCTTGCATAGGCTATTTTTTTCATAACATTGTAATGTGGTGTGTACATGCATTGCTCAGCTGCCAGATGTAAAGTATTTGGACCAGAGGGTTCAGAAGCATATTTCCTGTCCCCAAGGGCTAGCTGTCACCCTGCTGTTGATTCCTTTGTAAAAACATCATCTAGTTAAGGTGACACCACCAAGTCACAATATGAATCTGGCAGATTTGCCTCTGTGTCAAGAGATCTTTGAGTTCTTCATTAGCACTTCTCAAGTCAAATATTCATAAGCTCTTTAATTTATAAAATCACAAATTACATGGGATCTCAGAATTCATATTGTCCAATCAGCCCTCCAAAGCATGAGTCCCCAGGACTACTTTCACACACACGCCTGTCACGTGATTGAACCCACTAGGACTGGGGCTCATCACTTGAGTGGCAGTAAGCTTGAGCTCATTGCTTGTCCAGAAAGCACAAGATATTTGTGATTTGGAAATGAGAAGAAGACAAACCTCTGAGAGCTCACTTTGCCCATGAATGGCCTTATAGGATCAGGTCAGCCCACTGGTCCTGCCCTAAGCAGGAAACTGTCCTCCACTCTGAACTATCCTCAGTAGTACACTTCTCTTCCAAACATAAGAAACACTGTGCTGTGTGACTCCGTCCCCAGCAATGCCAATCAGCTGCTCCTGGCCTATAAAAATCCAAATTTCAGTATTTGACCAGTGTCATCCCCAAATCCCATGGCCCTGGCCATCCTTCCTTGACACATGGCCTTTGTATGTGTGGCCTAAGAGTTCTTCAGGGAAATTTTTAGTTAAAGTAGGCTTGTGAACTGTTTAACATGTATATTCAGTGCAGTGAACTGTACTGAGGAACTAGGTATCCTACTGTTCTCATATTAAGTAATTCAACCCAGTTATAAATCTGGTCACTTCCCCCTTGTCCTCTTTCTTTCAGTTGGGAATTCTTATTGTACTTAAATGAAGGAATTTGTGTATTCTTCTTTAAAAAATGCCTTGCCCTTGCTTTAAATATAAAAACTGCTTGAGGCCTATATTTTTGGCTACATCTTTATTTGAAGGGGAAATGTACTATTTTGCCAAGTATATTTTCCCAAGACAGTATGGCTGTCATTGTTCATTAAAATGGTTCTCTAACATGTAACAGTGATTCTTGGGTTTTCCTCATTGTGTTGAACATTTTCCAAGGTGAAACCTTGGCAAACTTTTCTTATAGTAATTACTGATACATATAGGTGCTTTGACTGTTTTTTAAAATTATTACTCCAAATGGACTTTTGGCCCCTAAACTTGAAAATAAAGCTTCAGAGCTGCACAAAATCTGACTATCATTAGTCAAGTTATGAAATTAATGTCTTCTAGACTACAAGCCATAGACTGAAAATGAGAATGTCTTGTTACTCAGAAGATATGTTTAATTCATTTGTACAAGATTCATTTTTCTAAGGTAGGAAATATGAATTTCTAGTTACTGAACACTTGAAATTTTCATCTTTTAAAACCATAAAAACTAAAGTTTCTTCACAGAATCTGAAGCCTGCTTCCTGCCCTTTACAAATGTTCAAAGATTATCACAGTAGTTTCTTCTTATTAATGCTAGTGCTAAATATCACAAAGTAGCCTTATCTTTATCCTTTAATAGTAATAGACTTTGTGCAGTTTCTATATTCATTCTATACAATTTAGCAACTAATATTTATATAGCTAAGTACAATTTTCTTTTTCTTTTTTCATATATATTTTTTATTGTAAAGATACTGCGCAGATGGGTTACAGTTACATGAGTAAGGTAATTAGTACATTTTCTATGGAGCATTGTTACCCCCTCCTTTATTTTTTCCCTACCATCCCTTCCCCCCACCCATTTCCCCAACTCCTCCCTCCCCCCCATCCCGAAGTTGTAAAGTTCCTTTTCAACATAGTGTCTTGTACATTTCATTGTTACAATGGATCAACCTGTATCCTTGTTTCAGCATTTTGTTATTTCCATTTCCTACTCCAAAATGTATATACAAGATGCAGGGCACTGGAATCAAATACAGTGACAATAGGGTTTATACCATGGGGGAAGAACATACAAAAGAAACAAAAAAATCACACAGTACATAATCAGTACATTAAAAAGAAGAGCAACAAAGATAAAACCTCTTTTGTCCCTATCTTGAGGTTCATTTCACTTAGCATCATCTTTTATGGTCATATGTGCATAGCTTTTGACCTTTTCAGCTTGTCTGATAAGATTATCCTAGATGTATACTAGTTATTGCAAATAAGGGAAACCATGGGACCTGTGTTTCTTTGGGCCTGGCTTACTTCACTTAGTATAATTTTTTCCAAGACTTTCCGTTTCTTAACAAATGGGATAGTGTCATTCTTTCTGATGAAGGCATAGAATTCCATTGTGTGTGTGTGTGTGTGTGTGTGTGTGTGTGTGTGTGTGTGTGTGTGTGTGTGTGTGTGTGTGTGTGTACCACATTCTCTTGATCCATCCATTCACCTACTGAGGGGCACCAGGGTTGGTTCCATATCTTAGCTATGGTGAATAATACTGCAATAAACATAGTTGTGCTTAGTATGACCTTGTTTGTGATCCTTTGGGTAAATGCCCAAAAGTGGGATTGCTGGGTCATAGGGAAGTTCTATGTGTAGTCTTTTGAGGAACCTCCATACTGCTTTCCAAAATGGTTGAACAAGTTTATACTCCCACCAACAATGCAGTAGGGTTTCCTTTTGGCCACATCCCCTCCAGCATCTGTTGTTATTAGGTTTCTTGATTATAGCCATTCTAACTGGGGTGAGATGGAATCTCAATTTTTTTTTCATTTGTTTGTTTTCGTTTGTTTGTTTGTTTTGTCGGTCATTCGTGGGGCCTGAACTCTGGGCCTGGGCACTGTTCCTCACCTCTTCAACTCAAGGGTAGTGCTCTACCACTTCAGCCACAGTGCCACTTCCAGCTTTTTCTGCTTATGTGGTGCTGAGGAATCGAACCCAGGTCCTCATGCATGCAAGGCAAGCACTGTACTACTGAGCCACCTTCCGTGCCCTCAATGTTGTTTTGATTTGCATTTCTTTTATGACTAGTGAAGTTGAGCATTCCTTCATGCTAAGTACCATATTCTTGCACTCTTGATATTTTTGGATGCCAGCAATATATTCTTGACACCATGCAAAACATGAAATGGAACACATTCCCTTCTTAGTCATTAGCCTCACATTTTTAATTTGGTGACAAATTATTAAGAAAATAGTAGTTGTGCACTTAGAATAAATGAGCCAGGCAAAGCTTTATCAACATTAAGAACAGAGTAGGTCTTTTTTGTGTGTGTGTGTGGGTGGTCCGGTCGTGGGGCCTGAACTCTAGGCCTTGATGCTGTCCCTCGGCTCTTTAGCTCAAGACTAGCACTCTACCACTTGAGCCACAGCACCACCAGAGTAGGTCTTATATAGCATACAGAGAGGTCATATTATAGGATGAACCAATTTACTTAACATGTCCCCTTAACCATTTATCATGCCTCTAAATAATCATCTCTTCCTGGATCAGATAGAAGATGATCTATTACCTTCTGTCTTGCTTTTGTGGACCAAGTGAGCTATAAGTAGATTTGCGGGTTCTTTTCAGTAGCCAAGTCATATCCCCGCATGCTTCTCAGCCAAAACCAGTAAGAATTCTTACCAGGCTTTAAACAAGCAACAGTATAGATCATTTAATCAATATCCTTCTCTTTCCCATATCACACTTCAAATGATGAGTTAAAAAATGATAATGAGAAATAAAATGGTAAAGTTTTACATTTTTAATTGGTGATGAGCCCAGAATAGTTTATTGTACATGGACTAATTCTTAATTTATAGAGACTTTCACTGGAAAGGACCCTAAAGAATGTAACTATAACCTCTCTGTACAGTATCTTTACAAGAAAAAAAATATATATAAAAGAAATTATTATATGTACACGCATCTCTTTCTCTCTCTCTCTCTCTCTCTCTCTCACACACACACACACACACACACACACACACACACACATACACCCACACACACACACACACTACAAAATAGTAATGACTCTAGAGCAATTGAGTGGGTGACTCTTGGGTTAAGGTCCTGATGTGTTACTGTAATAGTTTTTCTGCCCTGGCGCTGTGCACCCTGGCCCATCCCCAAGCCACTGGAGATACAGAACACGCACAAATCTGAGCATTTAATTGCCTATTTCCAAATGTCATTTCTCTAGTTCTTTCAAAATACCACCAAAAAGGGAAAATGTTTACAGTAACAACTGTGACTTTTTCTCCGCATTAGGTAGAAATAGCCTCAATCTCACCATTAGTATGGTCACACCAAACCATGATCAGATATTATCAGAAAGCTTACTGGAGTAAGTTTACTGGAATGTGATTTTATTCTTGCGAGTCTTTCAAGATTTATTGTCTGAATATGACAGGATGCACTCTTATAAGTAGAATATAGCATTATGTTTTGAGCTTAGGATTGTGATGAAGAAAATAAGGCAGTCAAAGTGGGAGAGGGAGATCATATAGAGAACTAGATATCTAATAATTGGCCAATGGCATTTTCCAGGAAAAGAGAGGTTTTCAGAGGACTGAGAGCCAGTATATATGAAGTTGGGGCACATGGAATAAGTCCAAGACAAAGATATCCAGGAAATCCCAGACTAAGTTTCTCAAATGCTTTTTGTTTTCTGAGCTTTCCTGATGCCCTGTAGATTGCCCTGAGTCACTTCCCTCTCTAGGCTGTTTTCATCTTCTGATACCAGACAACTAGGGTGAAGATTTAGTACAGCTATAGAAGAGTAAGTGTGCTTTTTTGTGTGTTTCCACCTGCAAGACAGCTATGGGAATGCAACTTAAGTGACTGTAGGGTATCTCACTTTGCTGGTATAAATAACCTAATTCTTTCTCAGACTTTGATGTAACCCATACAACAGCAAGGTGTCAGAGCTCTGCCCTGGCTGCCACTGTCTCAGAACAAGTCTCAGATTTCATTTTATGCAACTAGATTCCTGATGCTAACTCCTAACGGAAGGAACCATATGTTATGTCCCTGATGGGCAATTATCAGCATTCCTAAATCATAAGCCTATTTATATATAAATGTCTTTCCAAGGAACATAGAACCATATGACTACCTGTGTCATTAATCTTCTCCTCATACCCATGAATGGCAAAACTACCTAGGATAAAGTAGAATATGTGGAAATGCAAATGTGATTCTGTTAATGAATCTCAAGAAGTTGATAGATCTTTTCAAAATGACTGTGATGTACCTTTGTGCCTTCAAATCGTAGGTAGAAACACAAGCCAGTAGTTATGTTATCTGAAGGCACTAAATTTCTAGCCTTCCTTCATCTGGGAAATCCCTTAAGGGACCTTAAACAAGTCCCTTAAGCAAGCCTCTTCAGGTCCTGATCCCTCCTAGAAAGTTTCCTTCCCTCAGACCAGCTTAGTAACCCTTCCATCACAAAGCAAAACTCCTTGTCTGATAGGGACTGTGCATCTGTTGTGGGCCGGAAAAGAAAGAGTGCCTCCACAGAGATCACTGGGCCTCCACTGCTCACAAGGCCAGCTTTGCAGTGCGAAATGCAACTAGCAACGTAGCAGGCCAAGGAAGGGGCCCCAGAACCCATGCTTATAGTCGAAATGTCACTCACGGCTGATGGCCACCATATTGCACAGCACAGGCTTGCACAAAGTCAGCATCCCTTATCTGCAGATTACTGTTTAAACCTGTAGAGTTTTTCACATTTTGGAATGCTGGCCTATATTTTACTGATCAAGAACCTATAATGTAAAAGTCCAAAATCTGATTTTGAAGCATTTCATATTTTGTGTCACCCTATTATGGTTACTCAACCTCTACAATGCTTTGGGTAAAGGCAATATAAATCTAACAGCTTTGAAGTCTGTAATTGAAGTGAGACTTGAATTGAGAGGTGGCTGGTCAGATTGTGACAGGATCACAATCACTTCACTATATGGAGGGTACTTTCTTCAGGAAGCCACAGATGTCTGTAACAATCCCACTTAGATATCAGAGGAGAACATCAGGGACAACTGCAAAGAGAAAAAGTGGAGATAGGCTCCTTTTGCAAAATATTAATGGGGTCACATGCTATGAACAAACAGGTGCTTAGATCAGAGGTCACCTTTCTGCCTTGCTATCAAGAGTGTAAGTTTATGAGATTTCTACACACCCTGCACTTCATATGCAGTTTCAGCCTTCATGCTATCATTCTTGTGTGTGTGTGTGTGTGTGTGTGCGCGCACGTGTGTACATATGTACACGTGCACACGCGTGCATGCATGCTATTTTCCCTGGCCATCATGGATGGTGATTCTCCTATTTACGTTTGCCCCATTTCTAGGATGGTAGGTATGAACCACTGTACCCAGCTTTATTCTGGTTGAGATGGGGGAGGGGGGTGAAAGGGTTCTTACAGACTTTTTGCCCAGGCTGGCTTAGAGTTTTATCTTCCCAGTCTCAGCTTCCTTAGTAGCTAGAATTATAGACATGAGATACCATGCCTGGCATAATTTAATATTTCTGTCCTCATTTTTAAAAGATTATTTTCTTCATTTATTTGCAGTTCTGAGGTTTGAACTCAGAGCCTTTCCCTTGCTAACGCAGGGGCTCTACCACTTAAACCATGCTTCCAGTCCTCTACCCCCATTTTTTTTATTTTTTAAAATCCTACAGTGTTACTTTATTGCAATCCTCTGCCCAGAATTCTTCCAGATTAGAAATCTGTGATGTTTGAGCTGCAGTGTTTATCCTGCATCAGACCCTGTCACTCAGCCAATGCTTCAGACTGAGCCTAGTTCTTTGGTTCATTTCTGAGCACCTCCACCCAACTTGAACTATTTTTTCTGTAGTTGATGTTAAATTTTGTATTGTTATTATAAAGGTGATGTTCAGAGAAGTTACCATTTCATAAGTCAGGTAATAAGTATGTTTCTCTTTTGGAGAATGTCACTCCTCCACTCTCACCCAGTCTTTTCCCTCCTATCCCTGTCTACAAGTTGTATAGTTAATTTTCTTTTTTTTTTTTTTTTTTGGTCCGGTCATGGGGCCTGAACTCTGGGCCTGGGCGCTGTCCCTCAGCTCTTCAGCTCAAGGCTAGTGCTCTACCACTTGAGCCACAGCGCCACTTCCGGCTTTTTACTTTTTGCTTATGTGGTGCTGAGGAATCGAACCCAGGGCCTCGAGCATGCAAGGCAAGCGCTCTACCACTGAGCCACCTTCCCAGCCCCTGTATAGTTAATTTTCTACTGAATACCACTGCTGAATTTGTTTACCCTTTGTCCCTCTATTTCTGTGCCCTCCCCATACCCCGCAAAGACAAATACATGAACAAAGAAGACAAAAAGGAAATGAAAAAAAAAAAAAAAAAACCTCTTGATTCCATTTCCTGGAGTTCATTTTGATAAATATTAGTTTATATAATCAGAGGCACAAAGGCATTGCACCTTTGTGTTCCTCCCTTCAGAGTATCCTCCTTTGGCCTCATTGTGTGTGATTGCTTGGTCTTCTATAATTTTCTCCCCCTATTTTTAATTAATGCTTGCAAAATGGCATGCATGGCACCAGTGTGTTCCAACAAGTCAAATTTCCAGAGGACTACCTATGAACCCGAGAGCTGGAGTATGGTTGTGTTATGTGACTTGTGCACACATTCACTCTGCCCTGGGACAGTAAAACCAAATCCTCGTCTGTTGTCTCCTTTAAATTCTGCACACTTCAAGGATGGGGCATTTTACACTTATCTCATTAAGGACATAATGAACTAAAGAATGAGGCTAGATGCTGATAACAAATGTAAGCTTAGCCATGTTTAATATTTAAAGCACAGTAGTATTTTGGGGGCTGCTTTGTTTAATTTTGGCAATGTGTACAAACATTTATGGGATTCTTACTGTTTTTTTTAATAATTAGGAAACAAGACTTAAATGCTACATAAAAATGAATTGTCTAAAATTATCTTTCATGACAGAAAGGAAAACAAATGTGTAGGTTGCTATGTGTTTATGCTGCTAGAGAAATCACACTTCAAATGTTGTTTGGAAATGTTCTTCAAGAACCACACTTCCCAAATTGTTGCTATTATTTTAATTAATCTGTAAAATCAGCTTCTAATTGGCTGTAAAATTATCAGTAGGCTATTAGAATAGCTATAAAGCTTGTTTTAAACATGAGCTCTTTCAAAATTCTGCGGCATAGGATTTATGTGAAATGGTATTTTAATTACTTTATTCATTCTTTGGGGGAATGGGAATGAACTTTCATCTCATGGCAGTATTTCATTGTGCATATTAGTTACTCATAATTATGTGTACTTTATTCCTGTGGTAGAAAATAAGCAGCATTTTAGATGATAATATGCATGAAATTTTCTAATATTTTCTAAATTCACTTATATATGTATACTCTTATTACTCACAGCAAATAGCAAATAATTGCTTTAAATTAAAATCTCCAGCCTCCTAAACCAAATTATGCTTTATTTTTAACTTTTTCTTTGGGCACCAGGAGATAATAGAGTATGCCACTAAGTACTTTTTAAATAAATTTTACATTAGGATGTCAGAGCTAGAGCTTTATCCATGGATAGAGGATGCTGATCCTCCAGTTCTCCATTTTCTCATCAGTCTTGGTACATCTGGGACTTGGTGTATTTTCTACATGTTACTTATGACCCTAGAAAAATACTTCATGACCCATTAAATGAAGCCCTAGACAGACTAAGTGGAAAGAATGTGTTTTATTACTTCTTTAGTAAGCTAGAGTACACATAGGTATTATTAGCTGGTCTTAAGAATGGTGCTTTTTACTTTGAGTAGAAAATCCAAATTAATCATTCCATAGCAAAGGCTTTTCAGTTTAATTGAGCCTTTTTCATCTAGTGTTTGTTCATCAGAACTAGTTGTTTTGGCTTTATGTAACCTTATTTAGAGAATAGAAATTAGGGAAGAAAAATCAATGTCTTGAAACCTACTTTGATGTTGGAAAATGGATAGTTAAATCCACACCAAATGTTGTACTTCTTTCAATTCTGTGTGAAATACAGAATGGCAGGGATGCAGTAATGCACAGTGCAGGATGATAAAGCTGCCTTTTTATCAGCTTCTAGAATATCACATGCTTAGCAAAAATAGAATCTTTTTTTTTTCCTGGCAAAGAATAGCTTTGAACAATTTTTCATTATAGAAATGAAAGCCTGAATTTCAGCAGTGGACTGGTTTTATGATCAATAAGTCATCTCATTTGACCAAAGATAGCATAATCAGCTTGTCTACTAAAGAGTTCCATATTTTTTAACAACTTTGCATTTTATATTCTGGCAACACCGCTCTTTTGTTGTTTTTTAGTTTGGGGTTTTGTGTTTTTATCTGAAGGATGGGAATTCTAGAGTGTTGGTAATTCTAGAGTTTGGTTCTGGAAAATGCAACGGCAATAGAATTCTGCTGTCCCATAACAAAGATGGTGGCTTCAGTGTGGCAGGCAGGCTGACCCATTCTGATAAAAATGCATAACATTGTTCTGGTCCTCTCCTTGCATTTGCAGACCTTAACAGCACTCCTAAATACTTTTAAGAAAAGGCACAGAGCTAGGGGTTATGGCCCAGGTGGTAGAGTATTTGCTTTGCATGTGCAAGTCCCTGGACACAGTCCTCAATAGTGAAAAGAAACAAAAGAAAAGACTCTAAAAACAAATATAGAATATAAGATGAATCCTTCAGCATATGTTTTTGAGTATCCACTATGTGTCCTTCATATGTCTAACAATGCATAAAAGCATGGATGATAACTGGATAGCTCTTTAAACTTACTGAATCAAATTAAAATAAAAATTGGAAATGTAATGCTCATCATACTTTAAGAAATCAACATGTAGACTTTCAAACCTATAGTAAACCACATGGGAAAGCTAATTCATTTATGCATCTTAATTCTATATGTAAAGTATATGATGCATAGCACAGAATAAAGCCACACTAAATGGTAACTTTGCTTTTGTTTATATTGAAGAACATTTATGCTATGTCCAATACTAAGTTAGATATGAAATACTACTCTTTTTGTCATTCTATCTACTCTGGAGCCTGAGATGTAAGGACCCCAGTTGGGAGTTAGCCAGCAAAAGGCCACAAGTTGGGGCATGACTCAAGCAGTAGCTTGCCAGCCATAAGCAGAAAAAGGCTGAGTTCAAGGCTTGGTACCAGCACTAAAGGGAGGAAGATGGGGGAGAAAAGAAAGGGAGGGAGGCAGGGTGTCCTCAGGGTGAACTTATGCCCCTCTAAGTTACCATTACACCTAAGTTTGTGATACCAGGGTTTTTTTTTTAACTCTTGTACAATTATACAGTCAAATCCCCTCATATCTGCAGAGTCCACATTCATAGTCAACTAACAACATATCAAACCTACTTAGGAAAGCTGGGCATAGTGGTGAATCCCTGTAATCCTAGTAATTAGGAGGCTGACACCAATAAGAAAATGAACCAAAACAAGTTATAATACAAAAGGTAGTAAAATGTCATCTGACAATTATATAGTATTTGCATTTGTTAGATTTGATAAACAATCTAGAAATGACTTAAAGATATACAGGAGAGAACATACAAAACTATAGCTACCATTTTATATCTGCATATTTGGTATCCATAGGGGCATCCCAAACAAATCCCAGTGGATACGAAGGAGCAATTTCATATCTGATTTTATACTTAGAGCCTCCAGTTTGATTGGCTTTGCTTTTTATAAGGCTAGCCTTGCTGTTAACTTTACTGGAATACATTTATGCTGTGAAGTAGAAAGTAGTTTACTGAAAAATGAAGGTTCCCCCCCATGAGCCGAATTTTTTTAAGTGAATTTGAAGTGACAGACAATTACACCAATGACTTTAGGAATCACATGTTATAAAATTGTCAGCAGGGGAGGTTAGGAAATGACAACCTCCCCATCAATGATCTGTGGACTGTAGGCTGCCACCAAGGCTGGCTGTTGTATGTCCAGTACGTCAGGCCTCATTAGCAGGAAATGTTAAAGCCACATTGTAGCTGCATCCTATCACATACAAGCATGCACGCACCTCTACCCATTCTTTCCGTTTTCTTTCTGTTATTTGTCCAGGACAGACCAACAAAGAGTAGTTTCTCATTTTTTAGCTCTCAGTTCACAGACCCTTCTGTGGTCATTACATTCCAGTACTTTGCCCTATGACAGTGCTTGTCAAATGTCTGTTAGATAGGAAACCCTGCTGAGTGGGACTCAAAATAGCTAAGACCTGTTGTAGTGGACAGAACAAGCTTTCAAAACCAAATCAAGGTCTTTTCTGGATCCTAAACTGTCTGAATCCTTTCCAGGCCCATGCCCATCCCACTTAAAGGAAGTGCCTTCCAGAAGCTCAACTAGATAGGCCACATTAGAGGATAGGTTTCTGAAAAGCTGAGTTATGGTGGGGGAAAAGACAAAGGGAAACCAAAGTAATAAGATCCACAAGTCAAAGCCAAGAAGGGAGCACAGACACAGAGCATAGGCCAGAATGGAGCACAAGCATCAGCCCTCATTGCCAGTGTGGGGGCAGGCAAGGGAAAGGCTGGCTTTCCTGTTCTCTTCTCAGTTTTAGCCTCATGATCCTGACACTTACCCCCATGACACGGAAAGCTGTTGTTGGCTCTCTCTTGCCTCTCTCCTTTATTTCATGCCCAAAGAAGGCTGACTCAGCATGTTCTGGGCTGGCAACTTGGCCTACAATACCCTGGAGCAGCAGTTTTCAGGCTTGTCTCTGGCCCATTGCTTTTGATCAATCATGTTTATAAGGCTGACACACTCCCATGGACGTGGGCAGATTTTGCCAACTCTTTCGTTTTCTATGGAACCAGGGTTCTACATGTGATAGTTTGTGAGGACTCAAGTTGTTTGCCAATGATGCGTCAGGAGTATTTGGCTCTGAGAGCTACAGTGGCAGAACACCAGCTGCTGTCTCTCCTCCACCCTTTAATTTAGGGGAAAAATGATTGTGTTCATGTGAGAAATGAAGTAGAATAGATGTCATCTCAGACTTGCCCTAATTTCTGTATGAACAATTATTGAAAAAATGTGTTCAAGCGGTAGAGCGCTAGCCTTGAGCTGAAGAGCTGAGGAGCAGCGCCCAGGCCCAGAGTTCAAGCCCCATGACCGACCAAAAAACAAAAAAAGGCAAAACAAAACACCAATTTGGAAAATGTGTTCTAATGATTTTTTGACCTTGTCAGAGTTGACAGAGAAATGAAGCCGCCCTTCTAATAAGCTTGGCAATTTAAATTGCTCTCTAATAAGCTATATTTCCAGTCCCTTGTCCTAAAATTTTTTATATGAACTACAGTATGAGTGACTTTTAATTTGTTAGTTTCACATGTATCTCAAAAGGAATGATACTAACTTGCCATCCTGAAACACAGAAATCAAACTCTTACAAGAGATGCTTAAAGGAGCTGGGAAGGTGGCTCAGTGGTAGAGTGTTTGCCTCACATGCATGAGGCCAATAGTTTGATTCCTTAGCACCACTTAAGCAGAAAAAGCCAGAAGTGGTGCTGTGGCCCAAGTGATAGAGTGCTAGCTTTGAGCTGAGGAGCTGAGGGACAGTGCCAGGCCCAGAGTTCAGGCCTCATGACAAAAAAAAAAGATAAGCTTAAAATGATGAAATGATCCAAGTGAGGAAGCTGACGCAAATGCATTCACTCTCCAAGTTAATAAAGTTACTGCAAGTATTGTATTTAACCTTGAGCTTGCGAGAGACTCCTACCCCAAAAAAATTAAAAAATGGAGGCTTGATGAAAGAAAGTTTTCCAAGTCCATCTTAAATCTACAAGAGTCTAGTCATAGATTTAAAGGATGATGCCCTAGAGGGCAAGTTAAAAGTCATAAACACTATATGTTTATGACCATCTCTTGGATGACTCCTCCACCCAGAGAAACTCAATTTGCTCTGCTAAAACCACAGGTAACTTGCCTGTTGCTCCAAATCTTAAAAATGCTCTAAAGACTTTGGAATATACTGACATGAGCTCACCCGTGTCCATTCAGCAATTAGAAGCCGAGCACCAGGCCATTTAGAAAAAGAAACCATTGATTAGTTGGGACAGACTGAGTTCTTATCAGTTAGGACTGATTTCATTCTTAAAGCTGTGGGATCTCTAACTGGTAACCTGACTTTTGGACTTCCATTTTTTTAGGAGTTCTTTGGAATTTATCCTCATGTGATGCCGTAAAGATGACAATCATTCGTGATGCTCTCTCACCCTTAACCAACACTGTGATTGTTCCACATTCTGGGTGGAATAACTCTTCTTTTGATGATGATCATAAAATTAAATTTCAGACTTCACTAGTTCTGCGTAACACAACAGGCTGCCTAAGGTAAATTCTTTATTTCTTCTTTGCAATTAATAGTCTGATTAAATAAGGTATCATAAGTAAAATGATTGCAGTAGGACTTTTTTTTTATTAACATCTACCTAATTTTACAGTTTTATTTCACAATGTAGGCAACCAGACTGACTTACTGTATTATAAGCACAGATGTATGGCCTTCACACAGCTGTCTTGTAAATGTGAATTCTTCAGAAAGGCCATTCAGTCTGAGTGCACTGCCAAAATTTCAATGTTTTCCACTTCAACCACATTTTTCTAGTTACCATATTCTGTATGTTGACATGTTTGCAGCCTGGTATTGTTTAAATTCAAAATGTTTTTAATTAGTATTCAAATATTATTTTGCTTGGAAAAGATGTAAAGAGTGGTATAAGCCATCATTGTTTGGAATTTTATAAACAAATGAAAACAAGTCCAAGTATTATTTTTCATCATTACCTGTAGCATTTAAAACTTACAAACCTCTTGAAAGAATACACCATGCGGCTTCCTATCTGCCGTTAACACTGTGCAGCTACCATTTTTATTCCATCTCCCAGCCTAACAATTCACTGGGAACTTGAAACAGAAGCCTTGGCACAGAGTGGTGTACTGATCAGGGGAGTAGGCTCTGGCCTCAGACAACCCTGCTCCCCATCACCCTTGAGGCCTAGTTTCCTTTTCTGTAGAATAGAGGGCAGCACCATCCCAGAGTCGTGAGGAATCAGCGACACACATGGAATTGCTCAGTATAGCATCAGACGGTAAGCACTACTTAACATTCACACCAAGCAACCTGTGCTTCCCTATGGCAGAGAGCTTGAGAAAGAAGGAGTCACTGTATCAGACGGCTGTCAGACCCATAGGGTAGAATAAGGGAAAAGAGTAGAAAACAGGCAATTCCTTCTAAGTCAGATGACAGACACATCAAGGTCATATGACCCCTAGTCACTAGAGCAGCAGCTTGTCATCTTCTGCACTCAGATCCAGGATGGGGAAAGGCAGGACAGACACACTCTTGACCCTGAATACCTCAGGACATTCATACTTCATTATGCTGCTTGTATAAAAGTTGGGAGGAACTCAACAGACAAGGCCCCAGCTCTTAGGGAACCATATTCCCTTGAAGAAAATCAATAATAAGGGAATCAGAAAATGATAATAACGCCATAAAAAAAGAGGATGATATGATGGCTATTGAGTAGTTCCTCTGCTCACCAAAAGAGGTAAAAACTTAAGCCTGTGTCTGAACTATCACAAGACCCATTCACCTGAGGATTAAGAGTTGGGAAAACTAGTGTTCCAGGCCAAGTGTGTGGTTAGTATAAAGGCCCTGGGGGCAGGTATGAGCTTGCAGCTCTAGTGAGCAAAGTACAAGGAGGCTGACATCATGTCGGCTTTTATGGGAAGGAGTTGGTGTTCTATTCTAAGTACCATAAGAGGGTTCTAAGCAGGCTAGTGGGACAGATTTCTGACTATGATCTAAAAGATATTGGCAGTGATCCAAGAGATCAATAAGAGTGGCCTGAATCAGGGGCTGCAGAGACTTAGGCCTAGGAAAGGATGAGCAAATAAGGATAACACCTAGATTTGTGCAATAGAAATGTGTTTGAGATGAGAGGATGAGGGAAAGGGAGAAAAACGGAAGAGTACAGCTGAGAGCTTTGATCATGTGTAATTTGAAACACAAACTTGCTACTCATGTGGCACAGTCAAGGAAGCAGTTGAAATATGTGTTTGGAGTTCTAGAAAGCTCAGAGCCAAAAATAACATTTTGTTTGCAGGTTGTAGAGTAAGTAGAAAGAGGCTCCCAGGAGGGTGCAGAGATGAAAAGGAGAGGGGACCAAAGCAAAGCCCAGGTTTCCTGGATGAAACCATGGCCAGAAGAGGCCAAGAGGAAAGGCAGTGAAATAGAGATAAGCCAGAGCGTATGGAGCTCAGAGCCTAAGGTGGAGGGATTTATATAACTTTGAATTAACCTAGTATCATCCTTCCTCATAATCCTTATAATTTAGCATCATTATTCTTTTAATCGTGCTATAAATAGAACTTGAGGCTTCACACTTGCTAAACAGGCAGACTACTGCTGAGCCCACTTTCAGTTTTAGGGGTGCTAATACTTGTCCCTGGACGCTGTCCTCTAGCTTTTTAGCTCAAGGCTAGCACTCTACCACTTGAGTCACAGCTCTGCTTCTGGCTTTTTTGGTGGCTAAGTGAAAATTAGTGTCTCATGGACTTCCCTGCCCAGGTTAACTTCAAACCATGATTCTCAGATCTCAGCTCCCTGAGTAGCAAGGAGTGTATGAGCCATTGGCACCTGGCTGAACTATGTAATTTTTAAAACAAATTGTTACCAAAAATTTTATATGAATAAGACCACAAGTAATTGTCAAGATGCCCTATAACGGAAAAATTTGACTGTTTTTCGTGGTACTGGGACTTGAATCTAGGCCATCGCAATTGGTAGGCAAATATTCTACCACTTGAGCCATGCTTCCAACCCTGAGCAAAATTGTAACATAAGCAACTATCTATATTTAACTTGACATTTTTATACATGAAATGCTGTGTTTTCCTCTGATTCTTCAAGAAGTATTCGATAACCACCTGGATAACTATGGATAACATAGATGCACAGACTTATATCACCTAACAAGGGAGGAAAAGCAAGTATAACACCCACCATGTCATCATGTGTCTTCTGTAATTGACACTTTTCTTGTGCTGTATGCACAACTCATTTCTACTTACAACAACCCTATAAGGTGGTTACATTATTTTTCTCTCTTATACATGAGGACACTAAGGAAGATGGGTCTCTAATGATGTATTAGGGGATTAGAAAGTGACACATCCTGAGAGGAAAGCAGTGAGACTTGAGAGGCCTTGCTCTTCTGTGTGTATGGATAATGAGGAGCCAGCCACTCTTGTCAGCGTTGGGAATGTTAAAATATAAGTTCCAAAATTCCTCCTAAATGGCTGCCATCAACTGTCTGTTCCCTGGCATCATTAAGGTAAGCTTCATGGCTAATGAGTGAGTTGTTCATCTCAACGGCTCCCATTTGTGTCCACTCCTTTAGGAACCTCAGCTCTGCAGGGGAGGAAGCACGGAAACAAATGAGATCCTGTGAGGGGCTGGTGGACTCGCTGTTGTATGTGATCCACACGTGTGTGAACACATCTGACTATGACAGCAAGGTCAGTGGCCTGGTGTATCCATCGCAGACTGGCAGGTGACAACTGCTGCCAAACACTATTTGCATGCCATCAATTCTCTGAAATTTTGGAGCAATTTGTAAGAATATCTTGTGGATCAAAATATGAGTCTCTAAGAATAGCAAGTTGGAAGAGACAGGGACTTGAGAACTGACAAAAATAGCCCTAGAACCATTAAATTCTCATGACTGGGTATAATAAAGGCCCTAGCCTGAGTCCCACTTCCTCTTCTGTCCTCCCAGGCTCACTCTCTAGGTTAACATCCCTGCTGCTGCTGCTTCCAATTCCTACATACAGAGCCACCCATTTGAGTAAAGGTTCCTAGTCAGGAGTCTCTACCTTTCTCACCCTAGTGCAGCCCACAACCCATACCTCCTTCTAATGTTCCTCCATGTCTTTTCCTCCTGCCCCTGGCCTGTGGTCAGTCTTCTCAGGCCAAGCTTCTTCATGAACCCTTGTTTTCTCCATCCTTCCTGAGCATAGGGCATACTATGTGTCGTTTTCCAGCTGTGACAGTCAAAGGTGAGCTTCCCGAGGGGGTTGAAGAAAGTGGTCAGAAAAGGAAGATTGAGCCCAAAGTATCCAGAGTTCCAGAGTGGGCCAGATACATGGTGTCAGGATACATCCATGTCTTTATACATGGATAAAGAAGCCATTGGTAGACCTTGGCTCATAAAGATGAGTAGGGGGTGGGGTGGGGATGATGAGTGATAGGCTTAGGGAAAAAGCAGAGAATGGGTTCAAGAACAGCTGAGCACAGGTTAAGTATAATGAAATTGAGTACAGGTTAAGTGTATTGGTAGACAAACTAGGTAGACAAGTGCTGAGCCGATGAGTCTAAGAGAGACTGAAGTTGAAATCATAGATGTGTGGTACAAATTTTTAAGAACAAAAGATTATATGAAGAAAGCAAAGGCCCAATAGGAAGAAATCAGTGGCCATCTGTCAGAGGGAAGGGGTGGTGGGAGATGGAGGAGGAAGCAGGGAGGCCTTGGTACTATGTGTCTTGCTAAGGACCTGCAGTGATAGCAGAATAGTGTTGTGTACAATGTAACCTTCAGCAGCATTGAGCCAGAGCCTGGGGCATTTTTAGAGCATAGAATCAGATCCTCGATTATAATGAGGACGTCTTTAGCCTACCATTTGAGTAAACTCTAGAATATTTTTTTCTTTAGGTTATTTTAGGTTCACATAAATGAAGACATAGTTCCTTTGTCCTTCTCGTTTATTTCCTTTGAGTGTGCTAAGTACAGAAGTACTTAGTGTGGTGGGGTTTTATTGTTGTTGTTTTGTTTTTACAATTTTTTTACTATAAAGATACTGTACAGAGGGGTTACAGTTACATGAGTAAGGTAATGAGTCCATTTCCTGTCGAGCATTGTTACCCCCTCCTTTGTTTTTCCCCTACCATTCCTTCCTTCCCCACCTCCCCAACTCCTCCAAAGTTGTAAAGATCCTTTTCAACATAGTGTCTTGTACATCTCATTGTTACAGTGGGTCAACCTGTTTCCTTGTTTCAGCATTTTGTTATTTCCCTTTCCCTCCCCATGTTAGAAAAATGTATATACAAGATTCAGGGCACCAGAATGAAATACAGTGACAAAGAGGTTATACCATAGGGGAAGAACATACAAAAGAAACAAACAAAAAAAATCACATAGTACATTAAAAGCAGCAGCAGCAAAGGAAACACTTCTTGCGCCTTGTTGGGTTTCAGACGGTGGAGAACTGCGTGTGCACCCTGAGGAACCTGTCCTATCGGCTGGAGCTCGAGGTCCCTCAGGCACGGCTGCTCGGGCTGAACGAGCTCGATGACTTGCTAGGGAAAGAGTCTCCCAGCAAAGACTCGGAGCCAAGCTGCTGGGGGAAGAAGAAGAAAAAGAAAAAGAGGACACCACAAGAGGATCAGGCTAGCATTTTATTTTATATGTTTTCTTTTTCTGGGATGAATTCACATACTGGGCAAGAACAAAATTTTCAACATAGTTAAATCTGAGTCCCACAAAGATGAAGGTTCTCAACTGTTGAAGGTAATTGTCATTTTGCTTCCACTTATTGTGCTGTTGTCTTGCAGTGGGATGGAGTTGGCCCTATTCCAGGACTGTCAAAATCTCCAAAGGGAGTTGAGATGCTGTGGCATCCGTCAGTGGTAAAACCATATCTGACTCTTCTAGCAGAAAGTTCCAACCCAGCCACCTTGGAAGGCTCTGCTGGATCTCTACAGAACCTCTCTGCTGGCAACTGGAAGGTAGGATGTATACCTCTATCTACACTTCTTTTCCATCTTTGCAGCCAGATCTGCTTTGATGTGAAAGGGATGTGTTGTAGAGTTTATCTGTGAAAGAAAGAGAGATGGAAAAGGAGAAAAGCAGTTGATTTGGGGAGCCAAAGACAAATACAGCAGAGTGCCTGGCAGTAGGAATCTGAAGGCCAGTGAACAAAGCAGACTGTTGGCAGTTCAGGATAGAGCACACAGGTACTATGCTATGGGATCCTGAAAGAGGACGGGAAAGAGAGCTTAGGGAGAAGTGGAGCAGAAGTGGAAGGCTTCCTGCAGGACAGTGCTTCCAGACTGAATCTCTATGGAGGAGTAAAACTAAGTCCACAGGGTCTGAAGTTGTAGTATAGAAGGGGCAATGCAGATAAAGGGACAACAAAAATAAAGCCTTCTGTAAGAGGAGGAAGGACAGCAATGATCCAGACTGTAGGCTGGCCATGGAGAAAGTGGGCCAGGAGTGATTGAGTTAGAGCCACGCATAACATTCAGGCCTAAAGGCCAAGCCTCAGGACAGGGACCTGGTTTTCAGAAAGGAGGCTCGGGAGCGTTTCAGCAGATGAGTGACAGAGGCCCATATGGATGCTGTTGGATTATTGCTGTGGCCTGGCTGAGAGGGAATTGAGGAGAAGGAGAAGTTAGGGCTCCCTTTGAGAGCCAGAACAGCATTCAATTGAGAGACTACAGGAGCCCAAGTTAGTGCTTAGGTCAGGCAGCACCATGGGGAAGGAGACAGATGCTCCCTTTGTCCTTTCTTGGACACTCTTACACAGCACTCAGGTCTCATGTCTCTGCCTCCTTATACTGTATAAAAACCACTAAAAGGCCCTGGTATGGTTTGTTTCCTGCAGGTAGCTGCCATAATTGAATATATACAGACATTTATGATAGCCAATATATTTTGTTGTTATTGTTCCTAATTAACA
This sequence comes from Dipodomys spectabilis, assembly GCF_019054845.1. Classification (NCBI taxonomy): domain Eukaryota; kingdom Metazoa; phylum Chordata; class Mammalia; order Rodentia; family Heteromyidae; genus Dipodomys; species Dipodomys spectabilis. Next base: position 23,310,434 of record NW_024870758.1, read on the forward strand.
TTCCTAATCAAACTTAGTGCTAAGTGCTGGCTCAGACTCCTTGCCCCTTTACATATAATCTGGCCCTATGATCTCTGTCTTCAATTTCTTTATCTGTAAAATGAAGTTACCTTATGAGATGGTTGTAAGGATTACTGAGATTAAATGTGGAAGACTGAGGGCAGTTCCTGGAAAATAAGGATCTATAAATATGTATGTATAGCCATATGTATAGCTTTAGTGAGCAAAGGACTGTTTGATATTAAAAATGACAATAAAGTACATAGGATTTTAGTTTTTTTAGAATTAGATCAGTCAGTGAATACAAGTCCAATGACAAGCTCATTTAAAATATAAGCATTGTATTTTAGGTGCTTTCATGTATCAGACATAGTTAATTAAAATATTGGAATCTCACTAAGAAAACAAGAGAACTCTGACTGCAGTTATGATCGAGTCAGCACTATTTGAGGCGCCCTGGTGACTAGTCTAGGAAGGGTTGGGTCAGGTGGGCGTCTTGGTCTCCACGTGAAGCAGGAAGGAGTCCATCCTTCAAGTTTCAATTAGAAGTCAATCAGACTTCTTCAGCATATGTAGCCTGTCTTCCTCACCTGTAGATTTCATTGAGTTTGGAAATAAAGGTATGATTTCATCTGATTAACATCAGATCTTTGAAAGGCAGCTATTCCTCTTATTTGCATTATTATGTTGGTGTTCAAGAGACTAGGAGGTCAATCACATATTTTAACGTTCACAGTAATACACAGGGGAGGTAGATCTTTGTCCTTATGACTTTGCCACAGCAAGAAGACACTTGATGTTTCGTGACCAGCATCTTTCAATTTTCCTGATTTTTAAAGGATGATTTGCATTGATAAAAATGTCAAATAAAGCTCATAGCTCAAAACAAGATTAAAGATCCATTTTCTAATGGGCTTTTTGGTTGTTTTACTGCTAACTTAGCATTCATTTCCAATTCATATTGTGTAAAGTAGCTAACTAATCTTGAATGAGAATGCATTTTGCACACTATCATACTTCCTCTTTCAGTGTATGTGAATTATGATGCTAATGTTTCTGGAGAATTTCCTTTCTTCTAAGGTGAAGGATTTTTCTAAGCAATATCTTTAATAAGTTACTGAAATCTACATTTTTACAGAGAATATGAAGTGCCCGGATGGAGACAGGCTCTCCTTTCACATATACTGATGGGTTGATTACTGTCTCCACCAGCCTATTTATAGCCTCTAGACCTGGCACAGAGCCAAATGTGAAGAAAACACACCGTCCTTCCTTAATCATGTTTATGTATCTCAGATAGAAAGTAATCACTGCTTTCTCCGTTACGCACAAAAATATCTGACAGATGGTGGTTTCAGATCTGCAGGCTTTGGGATTTCTTTTTAAATCAGTCATCCCAGCCTATCTTTCTCTCAAACTCTGTTTTTTCTCTATCTGGCACCACAGATTTAATCTCCAATTGGGAAGAAAACATTTAATTTATTAGTTCATCTCTTGGAAGCATCCTTTTTCGATTGCAGTAACATGAGACGGAAACTCTATGTGAAATTACTGATTGCCTTATTCTGCTCCCCAGTTTGCAGCATACATCCGGGCAGCTGTCCGAAAGGAAAAAGGGCTCCCCATCCTTGTAGAGCTTCTGAGGATGGATAACGATAGAGTGGTCTCTTCTGTGGCTACTGCCCTGAGGAACATGGCACTGGACGTTCGCAACAAGGAGCTTATAGGTACGTTTTGGCAATGAGGGAAAGTACAAAGGAGAACAATGTTTACATTTTCCTCTGTTAATTTATAAATGCCTGACATTTAAGATTATTTACCACTGAGCTGTAGTTCCCAGTTTCTGGGTATGTTTGGCCCCTCACTCTGACCATTCTCTTTTAGTAAGAGACAGGTTCGTTAATAAAACATTGTCAAAGAAGATGGATTTCCATTCCACTTGTAGATTACATGAGTAGCTTTGACATTTCTGCTTCCCAAGCAGCAACAGCAACAACAAAGTTCTAATTTTTGAACTGATATCTGCCAGTTCATCAGCTCTACCACGTTCTAAATTGAGGAAGGTGAGAAGGAGGAAAAGAAGAGAGGCAAGACAAAATTCAGGGAGAGAAAAGAGGAGAACAAAGAGGAGTAAAAATAATCACAGCTGTTTGGTAGCTTTTCCCTCATAGATCCTGCATGAACATTCACTCTAGAACAAAAACGTTGGCCATTTCTAACTCAGAGCAGGATCAGAACTAGGATGAGATAAGCAAGACATCTAGGGCACAAAATTTTAAGGCTTTCACACAAAGGTAGAGTTGGCACATGTCTGAAATCAAGAGTGAGGTTCCATATATTTTACACCAACATAACTTGCTTGTCTCTAGAATTGCAACTGCCTGGAAGAAGTAGTGCATGCAGTAAAGGAAAGATTAGGGATCCTGTATAATCCTGAACTTCAATCCTGGACCTGCTACTCACTGTCCCTGTAGCCAGAGTGTCCTTTATAACCCTACACTGGCTCAGCTCCTTCATCTGGGTTGGAAAGGAATTCTTCCTTAGAAGACCCTGATAGGGAGCCAACACTGCCTAATGATACAGCCAGGACTTAACAGTTGGAGGAAATGAGGGAGGCTGAGGGCAACTCCTGCACCTGGACAAGCTCCCACAGCCTCACAGCTGGTGTCACATGACTCTAGATTCGGCTTATATTAAAATGTATGTGTGGTGAAAATGAGGGAGAGAGAACATGACTATTTCATTTACCTTAGAGTTGCCATGAGGATTAAATGTGGTGACACAGTGCCTCGCAGAATTGCTTAAGTTATTGTCCAGATTAGCCTGCTTTTAACACAAAGCTCCTTTAAGCCATCATCCCACACCGAGAAGCGGGGAAGTCACTCCAAGCGTGTCAGATCCTGCTCCTACATGATTCTAATAGATAGGCCGTAACTCTCAGTTCCCACACCTCCTTGAGAGAAACCCTAAAGAAATACTTTTTTTTCCATATTCTTTGTTTTTGTTGTTTTTTAAATGTTTACATATTTTTATTTTTAAATTTTGCTTCAAAGATGATGTACAGAGGAGTTCCAGTTATATGCGTTGGATGATGAGTACTCCTTTTGAACAGTGTCATCCCCTCCCTCATCCATATTCTTCAAATTTCTTATAAGAAGCACATATCATATGTGAGTTCCTAAAGGGGGAAAAAAAGACTTTACACATCTTTTGGCTTGTTACTTTCCACACCTGGAAGACCAAGCATACAAGATCATTTTTTTTCTTATGTCCTTGTGAAGATTCCTTATCTGTGAGATCAGAACCCTACTGGGTTCACTGCTCCGCTTTACTTTACCCAGCACTTCTGTTCCCTGTGCCGGCCCTTTTCTCTGACCACCTCTTTCTTTCTACAGCCCCAGCCAGCACTAGCAATAGACTTTCTATTCAGGACCATTTTTCACCAAAGCAACAACAATAAACATATATACATATGCATATTATCAATGTTACTACACACTCAGCTGAGTGGGGCCCACCTTTGTCTGGAACTGTGGGATCTGAGGGGCAGCTGAGCTTATTCAGAGGCAGAGATTCAAGCCCCAGCAGTGCAATTGAAAGTTATGCCTTAGCAAAATGACAAATTGCATGTCATATACCTTTTGGTCGTCCGTGAGTATTCAAAATCAGCAATGCTAACTTATCATCTGTGCTGAAATACCACATTTATCTTCTGAGCTTCCAGTGTCATCGCTGTTTTTCTGCTCTTCTTAACAATGTTTGCTATGAGTAAGCTAGAGCATTCTTCAGACATACAGGAAATTACACAACCTGCAGCAGCCTGTCAGTACATATACCACTGTATATAAATAGGTCTTTGATGAAAACCCCATTTACTAACCTCTCCATTAGCATAGAGAGGGGGAAAAAAATAAAACTTAAGAAAATATTTACTTGAGCTTTAGTTAATTTCTTTTGTTTGGAGTGCATTTGTCTCAGTTTGTCAGTTGGTAATTGAAATTGAAAAGGCTGGAGATAATCTATTTTCAGAGAGGAGTAAGAGAAACTCAGTATTTATAAAGAATTGCTTCAATAGCTATGAAACTCCCTCAGTCTCCTTCTATCAATTACCTTATTATTATTGCATTACTCCTGGGAGATAACATACCTATATGCTGCATAGCAAAATTCTTCTTTAAGAGAATAGCACATTGCTGCTGCTAATGTCAGACTGGCTGATGTACACCTCAATTAATAAAACTCCAACTATGCCCAGTTTACACATTGAGACCCAGGAAGGTTTAATGAAAAGTATTGTTGGCAGCCTTGCTTGGTCCAGAATTGAAGGTAAGTTTTAAAGTGCTTCCAGAGGAAATTGGGGTATTTTGCTGCAGTAGAATACAGTTAAGAATAAAACTTACTATTCTAATTCCCTATTACACACTATTATTGAAAATACTTAAAGTAACATGGTCATTCTACTTGGTTTTGTGCAATAACATATTTCTTTTTGCAATTGACAGTAAGGTTTTGTAAATCAATCGTGTTCAAGAAGCATGACAGTAAACGTTAACACGTGTGCTTTTCTTCTTTGCTGTGGGTTTTCTTTTTTAATCCTTTATAGTATCAGGGTATTCAACAGCAATAACAAATAAAACCATACTTTTTGAAAGGAGAATTTAGTCTTTTGCATTTGTCAGGTAAATATGCCATGCGAGACCTGGTCAACCGGCTTCCAGGAGGCAACGGCCCCAGCATACTATCAGACGAGACCATGGCAGCCATCTGCTGTGCCCTGCATGAGGTCACCAGCAAAAACATGGAGAATGCCAAGGCCCTGGCTGACTCAGGAGGCATCGAGAAGCTGGTGAACATAACCAAAGGCAGGGGAGACAGGCAAGTGTGTTACAAGGCAGGGCCACAAGTAAAGCATTCTTCCCTGGCATTTCCCTGTAATTGCGCCCTTTGTGGAATTATTTCTGTATTTCATATGTGCTGACAAGCTAAGCCAGCAGTTAGAACCCTAATGTTGGAAGAAGCATTTTTACAACATGTGGCCTTTTCTCTAGCTTTCATTTTATTTTAACATCCCTTATTCCTATCCTGTTTTCTGTCTCTGTCTTAGTCTGCTCAAGCTGCTATAACATATCCTGATCTGAGTTCTTGGTCATTGGCATAAACTATCCCTCATCATTTTGGAAAGCAGGGCCCTTTTCTGGTTAATAGCTGGTGACTTCTAGCTATGTCTTCACATGGTGGTGTGGTGAGGCTCTCTTGGGCCTCTTTTCCCAAAGAAAACACCAACACATTGTGGGTCAGGACTTGAACATAGGAATTTTGGGGAAACAAATCTTCAGACCATAGCAGTCTCTAATGCCACATTTGTTCATGTCAGCTCCTAGAAGAATTAGAAATGCCAGTATGGAAGAAATCCTGAAGGGATAGACGGCATCTCTCTGGTGCCCTGGGCTCTCCTCCAAGCCTGAGGGCATGTTTTTACAAAAAAAAAAAATCTTGAATGCGCAGTTTGGGGATTGATTCCACTGCCAGGGACCTAGGAAGCGTGAACACTACCACTCTGCAAAGGGTCTGTAGTGTGGCCTCAAAATGTGCCCTGGGCTTCGCCACACATTTCCCTTTGTTTCTGGATGACACTAACTGATGAAACAGCACAAGTATGGAAGAGACCATCAGTGCAAAAGTAAAATGGCTCTTGGCCTGGAATTATAGCAGTGACTATAAATTTCCTTTGGGCTCAAACCAGTGAAATGATAAGCAAGGATGTTTAACACTGTCTCAAAACAACAGGATAACAGCCACCCTGCTCTGTGAGGAAATGGTACACCTCCCCTTACTCTCCACCCTATGCCCCACTATATTTCCTTCCTAGCTCTAATCCCTACCAACATGTGTTATTCATGTCTTTTTTTTTTAGAATCCATCTCTCCCAGTAGCAGGGACTTGTCATTTCATTCGCTGCTGTGTCCTAATTAGAACAGAGCTTGGCCCTGAATAGGTGCTCAGAGAATACTTACTGATTAGCTAAATGACAGTGCTAGAATTCATGTGATGTCTCAGTCTTTCAGTCTGTATGTTTGAAGGGATTTCGAAAATTGAGGAGAAATGTAACAAATTATATTCTTACCCTTTAGAACCCTCTACCAACATAAACAATATTTCAGTCACTTTATATAAGGTATTGTTATTGCATGAGTAACAAATGCATACAATTTCCTTGTTATCTTCAAGGAAATGAAACATTACAGATAGAGCTAAGGTCCCATACTCCTGATTCCCCATCTCCTGAGGTGGCCGTAATCACGTGTAGCCTGCACTTGTGCAAGGCACAAGAAAAAGCTGTAGAAACACCAAGCCTGTGCCAAACTTGCACATACTTAAAAATAAGATCATGACCCATTCTTTCTCAAAACAAATCAGTCCTGGATCAAATCAAGTTTGTCTTCTGTCTCCACACACTGAAGCCCCTCATGGTTCTTCCATCCAGTAACTATTTCCTAGCTGTTATGTGTCAGGCACTGTCTCTGTGCTGTGAGCCTAGCCAGAGAAGGCAGATCCTGCAGCCCCATGACAGGTAGGCTAGGCACTGTGTGAGTAACGGCACACAGAACATGGCAGATGATGCTGAGGGTAGGACAAATGTAACATCATAGAAAGGGGACAAGACATGGCAGGTTAAGGGAAGGTGCTGTGGGGATAGAGCCTTTTGAGCACAGACCCAGAGGCTCAAGGAGTAGTGTGGCTCTATGGAGGATGAGCATTCCAGCCAAAGGGACAACAGGTGAGAGGGCCCTGTGGTAGAAGGCAGCAGTAGAAAGGCAGGCTGGAGCACAGCCAGGGCAGGGAGAAAAGTCAGAGAAGCACGAAGCTCCTGTAGAGCATGCAGCACTCTGGGGATCAGAATAATAAATTTGTTTTAAACTCTCTTAAGTAAAACTCAAGCCATGGGAGAGCATTCATCAGGGGAGGAATATAGATCAAAATTACCTGAATCCAGCAACAAGCATGGGAGCAGCTGTTAAGGTGGTGACAAAGGCCCGACCTCTGGTGGAACTCTGTGGAGTCTGCTGGGGGGTTCATGTGCAACTGAGGACAGCCTCATAGATGACTTCAAGGCCCTTGGCAAATAAGACCCAGAGTGGAACTACCACTTACCAAGATAGAGAATCCCTCAAAAGGATAAGCCGGTGTTTGATCTGGACTTGTTACATTTGAGATGTGTGTTAGTCCTTCAGGTTGAGTATGCTGTCAGCAAGAGTGTATGAGCTGAGTCAAGGTTGGGGCTCAGACTGAAAGTAGAAATTTGGAAATCAGCAATAATCTAAGTGATGTATTTGGAGAAGTGAAACAGACTGTCAGCACCAGAGAAGTAAGAGATGTTAGTGAGAAGAGGAGCCAAGGGTGGTTTGTATTTGTAATCCGAACACTTGATAGATGGGACAGGAGGATCATGAGTTCAAAGCCATCCTGGACTACAGTGTAGTTGGACTGGAGGTGTGGCTTAACCAGCCATGAGTAAGAAAGCTGAGTGAGGTGACTCTGTGGGTGTCTCCTTGTCTGTGTGTGTGTATCTGTGTCTTTGTGTCCCTATGAGAGCACCCACACTCTGCTAGAGTGTGCCCCTGCCCTTCTGTGTGTCTGCATTTTTGTCTGTTTCCTTGCTTGTTTACTTAATAAAGCTCTGCCGAGTTTTCTTACCATTGTGACTTGTCCAGAAATTCTTAAAAAAAAAAAAAAAGAAAGAAAGAAAGAAAGAAAGACAGCTGAGCGAGGCTGGGAATGTGGCTTAGTGGTGGAGTACTTGCCTAGCATGAATGAATCCCTGGGTTCGATTCCTCAAGTACCACATATACAGAAAAAGTCAGAAATAGAGCTGTGGATCAAGTGGTAGAAAGCTAGCCTTGAGCAAAAGAAGCTCAGGAACAGTGCCCAGGCCCTGAGTTCAAGCCTCCATACCAGCATTTCAAAAGAAATAGAAGATGAGAAATTAGAGATGTGAATATATATTTGAAGGAGCAGTACTGGAGAAGAGTAGAGACAGTTCCTTTTCTCAAGGTTCAGGTTTCTGTTCATAGAACTTGTGCCTCCAAATAGCTGCTGTCTCAGTATCATAAACCAGGCTTGGTCCGGTCTTGTCAAGTGCTACACTTGTCATATTTGAAGGTGAATGCTGAACTGGGGTGAAGAAAGATGGAGGTGAATGCAGAGAGGTCTCACCAACACCACCAGAGCCTGGGAAACCCCTGAATTTGCATATGTTCCACCCTTTCCTAAGCCCTCAGAACTTGACAGCTCACATTACAGTGTTGGGGGCAAAAGACATGGTTTACAGCCCGCATACCTTTCTCCTCCCTCCACTTCACTAACATTCAGTGTTGAAGTGTATTCTGAAGACAGAAGTGTTAGGTTATCCTTAGGGCTCACTCCCCAAGCACTGGTCCATATTGCACGCACACACAGGCACACACAGAGTGGTGAGCAGAAGACCTTACCTGACACAGAAAGCTGTGCCTACTCATCTATGTGGAAGCAATGACTTAGAACCATATTTTCCAAATTGACTGTTAGAACTTAGTACAGTTGTCTACATAGAGGTGTCAATGACAAGGCAATGAAAGTATGTACACAAAGTCCTCATAATGAAGGAGAAAACATTAATTTGGGGTGGTTGCAGACACAGGATATGTGGTCTTAGTCACCTTAATCCCAAAGCACCAGGGGTCCCGTGACAGATCTGAAGGGAGGTTAGTGCTGACAGCTAAACCATCCCCCCACTGAGGCTCGTCTTGGCCTCATCTGATAGCCTGAGGGCCTCACTTTGATTCCTGTCATTGCTGGTCAGTTCTTGAACTCCCAGGCACACATGATTGCTCGTGATGTCTCCCAGCAGCAGCCTCTGTCCTTCTGATCCTGAGAGCAACAGCCTCTTTCTTGGCCATGTGGTGCCTGAGGCCATGCTGCCTGGATTCCTTATCTCTAGTGCTCTCTCCCTAGGTCATCTCTGAAAGTGGTGAAGGCAGCAGCACAGGTCTTGAATACACTGTGGCAATATCGGGATCTCCGGAGCATTTACAGAAAGGTAACCTGCAAGAATAGCTCTGGCCTAATTAGCATTCATCAGAACACACTTTCCTAATCATTTACTGTGGGAAATGCCATTATTCATTTTGAGAGCTTTCTTTTTCTCTTTTCACTCTCCAGGATGGGTGGAACCAGAACCATTTTATTACACCTGTGTCAACGTTAGAGCGAGACCGATTCAAATCACATCCTTCCTTGTCCACCACCAACCAACAAATGTCACCCATCCTTCAGTCAGGTCAGTGAGCAAATACCACTCCTTTCCAAGAACATTCACATGACAGAATATTGTTTCCCCACCAGGGAAGATTAAACACCTCAAGCACAGAGTCTTCTTTGGGAATTGCTACTGTGGTAAATAATAAGCCCACTTTCTTCCTTACACTTGAAAAGTTTGTACTGTTTATATCAGCTATGGTGCCTGAAAAAAAAGCCAGGGCTTCCTCCAACTTCTGCTTCTGTTTTACTAGGTTTAGGTAACTAGCCTTTGGTGGGTAACTAATGCAGGGGACTGGAGTAGTGAGGCCGCACTCGGGGCATACTGGTAATGTCCTGTCTCCATCTGGCCATAAATTTGGAATCTGCTTCAAACTGACTTTTGAATTACAGTTTTGAAACCACTTAGGAACAGGGTTCTTGAACTGAGATCTTTAGACCCACAGCCTTAAGTGCCATCTCCTTTCCAGTGAAACCTCCTGGTCCCCTGGCTTCACTGAAGGCCACTGGCACTTAGAGCCCTGCAAACAAGCCTCACAGATGGCTTCATAGAAATTCTCTCACATTTTTAAGTTAGAAGTCCTGACAACTGTGCCCTCTACCTATTTGTAGCATTCAACTTGGTGGAATGATTGGAGAGGCAGCCTAAATTTTTTTTACAGGTAAGGGCAGATTATGACTACCAAGCCAAGTCAGTCCAGTGAATTTAATTCTTGAGTAAAACAGAAAAGTTAATTGAGTCTGTATTTTTGTTTGGCTTTAAACTGTGCGTTCTGACACCTGTGGGGTAGTCTGCTGTAGTCAAATGTGCTGCCATCCTATTGCTCATGGAAACAAATGTAGCCAAAAAACTATGATACAGGTCTAGTGGTTGCCAATAAATTGAAGGTCCCAATTGTACTAGGAATTTTTTTTACATTAACTGTACCTACTATGTATGGTAGATATTTATATCTTTGTTTTAAAATCATAAGTTGTCTCCAGAGAGCCCTATGTCTGTCTTGATTTTAATCTCCTTGAGACGCCTGAGGCTGTCTTCTTTTACAGAATAATCCTTAGGGACTTAAAAAGAGGGGTGTTAAGGGAAGCAAGAGATTTGCTACTTAGGGAATCATCTCAGAGTAACATATAGTTATTAAGCAACAAGCTTGTTCTTTGGACCTCCTAGACATACATGCTGAAAAGTTGCCCAGTGTTGGTGGCTCACACCTGTAATCCTAACTACTCAGAAGGCTGAGATCTGAGGATTGCAGTTTGAAGCCAGCCATGGCAGAAAATTCCCCATGAGACTCATCTCCAATTAACCACTCAAAAACCAGAAGTAGCACGTGGATCAAGTGGTAGAATACTGTCCTTGAGCAAAAGAGCTCAGGAACAATGCCCTGGCCCGACCAAAAAAAAACAGCTGGCCCCAGCCCCATTTCTAAGTAACCCTTGCATTCTTTGGGGTAAGTTATATGTCATTCTTCTTCTAGAGCTATTCTTAATACTTACCTTCCATCCTTTAGCACTAGTGCAGGCTCTACATATGGAAATACCTGCAATTATAGGAAGCAAGCCAGTGATTTCTGTCCTACCATCTTCCAGAAAGCAGACAAAGTTGAGTGTCCTATATACCCTGCCTATGTGTGCTTACCTGTATTAAACACCTGCAGCTTGTCAGTGAAAGTGACATAGGAAAAGTACTCCAATTAACGTCAGCTTCCTTTTGAAGGCATCTTTGCCTATCAAACCACTGGGCTCAAGGTTGGGGGACTGTTAAGTGGATAAAATGAATAAGCCACTCTTAATTTGTAACTAACTTTCATGCTAGTCAGGTTTTATAATGAATATATGGACTGTTTCTCCCTTCTGTGCAAAAAAAAAAAAGAAAGAAAAGAAAAAATACCTCTAATAATGACCTATGAATGGATCTGTCATTATCAGATGTTCGGCCCAAACTGGGATAAAACATCTGAGCCTTGTGAGGTCCAGACTTAGCACCAGGAGCTTCCTGATGGACTTCCTCAGCCTTACTGAACTTGCATGATTTTCCTGACTATAGACTACCATAATGAGAATTATAAATCTTCATTAACATAGGCACTCTTATTAATCAAGCACATTGAGAGATGCAGATATTTTTGAAATAGAAATGAAAACGTGCCATAAAATCTGTTTATTGAAAGAGCTACTCATAAAGATAATTGACGGGTGTTTTAAAAGCAACCAAACTGGGATGGCCAGATAGCAAGTGTAACTCATGCATGGCTGTGAAGTTTCTGAGGGCTGAGCAAGTAGACACGGTGCTGGCAAAGCTGCATGACTGTGCTGGGCCCTGCAGTGTGCTCCTCACTCTTGCCTGGAAGACCCGGGGCTGTGGCCAGTGCTGGTGCTAACCGTGCTCAATCTACAGGGTGCGCATTCCAGATCCCCAGATCTGGCTGCTCCTCAACTCCTAGCATCCTCAAGGCTGACTTTAAGTACCAACTGTGTGGCTTTCTAATGACTGACCTTTGTTTTCCCTGAGAAGATTTCCAAAGACACTGATAATCTGATTTCTCTCTCTCTCCCCCTCTCTCTCTCTTTTTCTTTCTTTCCTTCCTCCTTTGCCTCTCCTTCAGTCGGCAGCACCTCTTCCTCACCAGCACTGTTAGGAATCAGAGACCGCTCTGAGTACGATAGGACCCAGCCACCTATGCAGTATTACAATAGCCAAGGGGATGCCACACATAAAGGCCTGTACCCCGGTAAGACACCAGTTGGGTGTGTGATACAGTACCTCAAAAAGCCACATTTCTGGGCATTCAGCCAGTGTCCTGCGAAATAGCTTGTGCTTGTCTTGAAATGGTCCCCCAGCAGTAAACCATGTTCCTGACCCTTCTTCCCGCTTCCTAGGATCATTGCCTTTTCCACTTGTTGTAAGCAAACTAAGCTAAGTAACTAAATGGTGGTCAGAAGTAAAAGGAGGATTGAATTCAAATGAGAGATCATTCCTACTGCCCAGGGGGCAGTCCTCTTGACCCACTTCCTCCCTGCCTGGCAGTCTCTCTCTTTTTGTTCCTCATATCATAACCCTGGGCTCCATGTTGTTTTACAAGGCCTACATCTTCTAGACTGGCTCATCTCCAAATTCAAACCAGAGATCAGTTCCATTTATTTTTCCTTGGAAAAAAGTGAATGTATGAGGTGATTTTCCTCAGTGGTTATTTTTTTAAGAATAATGAATATATATAACACATTAATGTTTCATATCATACTCATAAAGGTCTTCAGAAAAATTACTTAACTGTACCAGAAGTTTCAAATCAATTTGAGGTCTCCTCCCCACCCAACCAAGAGTACTCTTGCCTCAAAGGAAAAAACAAATCTTATTTATTAAAAGGAAATAAATAAAAGCTGGTGGCAACTTAACTACTGCTGGGGGAACAGTCTCAGTTGTACCATTGTCTTTGAAACTGTGAGTTCACAGGACTGTTTACTAATCGACTATTGTTACCATGGCAATTAATAGCTCAGAAAATTGCAGATGCTACATTTCAAATACCAGGCTCTGTGCAGAAGGCAGTGCACATACAAACTCTAATGTATGGCTGGTCGAGATGCACAGCAGCCTGCTTTTAAAGGCTCCTCCTTCCATATGCATGCCCTTCTGTGTCTCCTTTGCTTGCTTCAATAAACTAATTTGCCTCCAGTAAGTTTCATTCTCCCTCTTAGAAAAAAAAAATTAAAATCTTTGGTAGCCTTAAAAATAGGTAGCTAACTAGTGACGTCATCAGTAATCTAATGTAGACTCTGAAACACCATTACCAAGTTCTTTTCATTTCACAACCCACTTCCCCATGGCGGACACATGTGGCCCCATTACTGAGAACATGCCTGTGCCTGCTCTTCCCAGAACCTGCACTTCTGGATCACAGTCATTCTGAAAGCACAGAGCTCAGCCTAATACTGTGTCTACCTTCTCTCTGATCTTGCTGAAGCTCAGAACGTTAGATGAGTGCTGCTGCTCAAAGCCAAGCAGAGAAATCCCCCCTTGCTGAGCAGAGCTTGAGAAGGACCCCTTGAGGGATAAGGTATGCCTTGATGTTGCTTTTTTGCTAAAGCACACATGGCTTATTTTTGCTCTTAGCCCCAGCCAGCCCCAGGCTACACAGCAGCCAGGCCAGATCCAGGGAGCCATGACTGCTGTCTCTCAGTCTGCCTTGGCTCTGGGGAAGGCAAGCCCTGTTGGGGACAGCACTAGTAGCCCTATTGTGGGGACACTACAACAGTCATAATGAATCAGAATAATGAGCATTAGTTTTAATTTCATAAAATATTTTCTTACAGGCTCCAGCAAACCTTCACCAATTTACATCAGTTCCTATTCCTCACCAGCAAGAGAACAAAATAGACGGCTACAGGTGAATTTGCAATATCTTTTGTACAGAAGGCCGATTAGCAATAACACATAAGGGGTCCAATGCGGGTTGACTTCCCAAAGCTGGGCCAGCTTGGCAGGGCCTGAGGAAATCTGCCCTCAGAAATGTACCCATGGTTTACTTCTATGGTGGCTTCCTGTTCTTGAATATCCATCGGTGCCACTAAGACTGCACCCCAATGCTGGGGATAGCTGAGTCCCTAACGTGTGCTCTGCTCTGTACCCAACAATGTCCCCCAGTCCTGCCTGCCCCCACTAAGCTCTGAAATAACTTCTGTCTTCTGGACGAGGAAAGGTTGGGGCACATACTTTATTCTCATCTCTTATCCTTTCTTCCCAGAGACTTCATTCTCCATCCTCATAACTGCTTCCCTGTCCCAGCTCCATGATTTAGAAGCCCTGAGGTTTGGCCTCGAGGCTCTCAGAGGTCAAAGCGAACTCAGCCCCTGCTGGAATGCGGCTGCTCTCACGCCAGTGTCCTGTGTATTTGGAAGACCCTTGTTCTGCTGTCACAAGGGCCCTGTAATCAGTGTCAGGGCCTTCTCGAGGCAGTGGCCCACCTAGACCATCCAATGTCTCCTTTTATATTCCAAAAGCACAACACAATTGTGTTTTCCCAAGAAGGGAATAAACCCTGTCCTTCTGATGAGGCCCCTTTCCACACTGCCTTCTTTGCTTTGTAGATGGACAAACATACTTGAAACCTTTTTTAGATGGGGGTCTCACTATGTTGCTCAGGCTGGTCTTGAACTTGTGTGCTCAAGCTTTCTTCCTGTCTCAGCCTCCGAAGTAGCTGAGACTTCAGGCATGCACCACCACACTCAGTTTATGTTTTTCATTTGATTTTAGTCAAGAAAAATAGCCTCAGAATTATAACTCTACTTTAAAATCCAGATGTTAGCTGTAGATATTAGAATGAATTTAGTTCTAGAACAGGATGCTGATATCTATATGGTGAATTTGAAGAGTCTAGGTATTGGGTATGATAAAGAAGGAAGACATAAGAACCGTGATAATTTGGACAAGTTGATGTGAGATCACAGCAGCGTAGAAGGAAACGGGGAGTGGGGTACCTGTGTGGATGCGCATTTGTGTACTTTGCTTTCTTCAAATGGACCCATTAGTTCTGTCTTGAAGAAGCCTTCTCCCCTGGAACTAGATGTGCTCACACATCTCTGCTAATTTTACTGCTCTCCTACCTTGACATTGCTTATCCCTTTAATAAGACAACTTATAGCAGAGTTTCCAAAGGGAGATTGCTGTTCATCAAAACACATATTTGTTTTGTTTACTTTTTAATTAAATGATGGATTCAATCCCCAGAGGTAAATGTTCTCAAAGATGACTGCATAATTACACAATTATCTGAGACCAGAAATGCAGCTCCCAACTAAATCTATTAAGTACTCAAGGTTAGCTATGTAAAAGCAAGAATCAAGGCCATCCTCACAATTTGGCCTATAGGCCCCCTTCAGACAGCTTGCTGCCTCTTTAGGACAAGAGTTGAGCAAAGCAGGCCAGCCTGCCTACATGTGTCATTTAAATCTTTCCAAACACAAAGGGTGTTCCTGAAACAACTTCTTAAGTCCACAAATGCTACTTGAAAAATGTGAAACAGAAAGCCCATATTAATGTTCAATGTATATTTTCAAGAAGTGCTTTCATTCATTTGCCTTTCTATTTTGTCAACAGCATCAACAACTGTATTATAGTCAAGATGACTCCAACAGAAAGAATTTTGATGCTTACAGATTGTATTTGCAGTCTCCTCATAGCTATGAAGATCCTTATTTTGATGACCGAGTTCACTTTCCAGCTTCTACTGATTACTCAACACAGTATGGACTGAAATCAACCACAAATTATGTAGACTTTTATTCCACTAAACGACCTTCTTATAGAGCAGAACAGTACCCAGGGTCCCCAGACTCATGGGTGTAGCATCGAGACACTGGGCAGAGGAACTCTTTCTTTCTAACCTTGTTTGGATTGAGGTGAAAAGTCCATCTTGCTGATTTGATGATGAAATATGAAAGTGAAATGGAAGGAATGAGTGAAGAGCATATTTTATTTTCTTTTGAGGAATTTTCAGGGAAGTGAGAAAAACCTTGGGAGAGGACTTTCTAAGCTTTATCTAGGTGTTAGATCTAACTACTTGTAGATTCTGTAGTCTGGTGAAGGTGTGGGTGCCGTGATGAGAGGTTTGAGAAATGGGTGAAATGAGATGGGGTATGTGTAGGTCAAATCAAATTCAAGATGATTTTTTTAATGTGAATAAAGTTATGTTCTGATAGTTTGTACAGAAAAAAATGGATGCCCTTCATGTTTTATTGCTATTACTAAATGTCAAGATTGTATGCTATTATGTCTTGTAAATTTCTTTTGTTGGTGTAAATATGGAAATGCCACATTGGTTAAGTGCCATCATTTGTAATGCAGTGTGTCATTTGAAAAGAGAGTCGAAGAAAGTGACAGCTTACAACCAAATGGGTAACTCGAGGAACAGTTAACAGTTTAAAACAAATGTAGACATCCTTTGTTTTCACAATGAATAGTGTACTTTGGAAGCACAAAGTCCAGGCTGGTATCACAGCTCCATGCCCATTCCCTGCCTCTTTCATAGGACACGTCACTGCCATTTTCTATGCACATGAAAGAAAAATAAATGTGGAAATTTCATCCTTGGAAGTGTGTTCCCTGTTTTCTGTTTATCTTCTGACTGTGATATGGAAAAGCAGGTGTGAGATAGGCCACACCAAAGAATGAAGTGAGAGCTTTTCCTTCTCTTCATCTTGGCATTGTTATTTCCTGAATTGAATGTGTTTTAATGTGTTGGGGGTTTTTGTTGTTGTTATCAGATTGTTGTATGTATTTAATACCACTTTCCACCTAAGAAAAATTATATCTTGGAGGCTGGCCATAACTAAATTGGCAAAGATATCTTTTGGCATCATTTTTAAGAACTCGGTAATTACATAAGAACATTGGCTTAGTATTTATTTTGTTGGCATCAGTGTAGTAAGCCAACTCATTTCTAAGTAATTATTTTGCTGATCAAGTCCATGAGAAACTGATTCCTAGATTAGAGATGGAGTAGGGAAAGCCCACAAACATTGCAGGCAAGAGTTCCCAGTAGTACTGTGTGAGTTTTACTCCATCTGTGGGGACAGTAAAGGCTGCTAACCCCAGGAGGCACAAAGCCAGATCTTCCAAAGCCTTACATTTTCTGTCCCTGAGCCCAAAGCCTGGATATTCCCTGAGGGTTGTATATATGTTGCCGTATAGACTACAAGCATGATTTAAAAAAAAAAAAAAATCACAGGTCCACCATTGTGAGTACATGAAAAAGAAAAGGGTGCTTTTTATGAATGGACAGCTGTCCAAGATTAGGAAGCAAAGTGAACTGGAAATGTAAGTCCACAGGAAGATTGCTAATGTCTGTACATGGGGAGATTTTTCTGGGATACAGGCTTACTAGATGGATACTTGTACCAGATGGCAGAGTTAGACTTCCCTCCTTCCTATGTCCTGACCACCTCATACCCTGGCCAGCTCGGCCAGAAGTTATTACATTTTCCTAAGGAACTCATACCAGGACTTCAAAATGAAATTACTCACTGCCCTGAACCTGCTGTTTTGGTGTCTGGGTTAAGGTGAAGGACTTCACTACTGTAGATAGGAAAACAGTTTGGAGCTTCCTGGGCTGACCTCACTATAAGAGGCAGAATTTCTACAACTAATACCAAATTGTTGCCAAGTTGCCAAGAACTTAATCAGCCCTCCAAAACAGACATAACAGAGCCAGAAAGAGGCCTATGAATGAGACAGAAGATCTGAAGCCTATAAAGCTCCTAACTTGTGACTGAAAAATATGACAGAAACCTGGGTCATTGATCAAAAAGCTAAGCCCATTCCCTCCAAGCAGTGGGAATAAACAAGCTCTGCTTGAACAATATTGATGCGCTCTTGTTGTACTAATATCACCAACTCACACACAGAATTCTGCCCTCAGGAAGAGTGCAGACTGCGGCTCTGCATAGCCAGAATCGGCCCACTTCAGCCCACACTGGAGGATCAAGCTCAAATGGATCCAATGTCAGGAATACAAGAGGATTAACCAGAACCCGAGAGGGTTCTGTCCAGGCCTCAGTACCCCAGGAAAGTCCCTAGGTGGTTCACAGTACAGGCAAGGAGAAGCCACTGGGCTGCCCCCCACCCCCACCCCATACACACACTTCCTCACTCCCATCCTGCCCTGTCAGATGATTTTAGAGATGTGGAGTGTTACTGGGATCTTACACTTGAAAAGTCAGATGTTTAAAGTTGGGTCTATGGACATTTCATAAGTACTAGAAATTATTCCCACCCAGCGTCATCACACTATCAATCATCCCGTGCCAGTATGCGGTGCCTGATTGCTGAAACAATATTGACATCTTGCTATCCTAATGTCATCAAGCAGCATATAGAATTCAACCCTCAGGAAGATTACCATTTCCTGAGTCTGGCCAGGGAGTAGGGTAGGCAAGGAAAAGGGTGCAGGCAGCCTGACTTTCAGCTGGCTCAAGTGTCCATTCAAAATACAGAAGGGATTTCTTAGGCTGAAATACCCACAGTTCACTTTGTGAATATGGGCTAGCACTAAAGCATAGCACATTTAGCTGTCACAGCAAAAGTGTGAGATTTGTACTTATAGACATTACGTACCATTTTACAGATCCTGAAACAAACTGGGAAAATAACTTGCTAAGTGTCATTCAGCCAGTGAGTCATCAGCTGGTATTTTACAAATTCAATCATTTGAATCCCAACTAAACTAGTATTGACTATAGATTGTACATCACTCTCCTGAATTTATCAAAGGAAACTGATTTTAGAAAACGAATGCTTACTTAACTATTAAACATAAAAAATGCCCCTGTATGTAACCAGTCTAGAATTCATCTTCTCTACCACCCATTAGTGTTGCATGAACCCATTGTGAGAAACTTGAATCCTGAACCCATTAGGTCAGGCTGTGAATGCTGTCTTTTAACACAGTCCCATAAGCACCAGGTGTCCTCTCATTGTGAGATCACAACAATACTGTCAGCAATATCCTCACCAGTACTTAAGAACACTTCTGTAGGTCTATCAGATAGGAGACCATTTCCATGATCAAACTGGTTTACAAAGAAAAGCACCTCTGAAAACTTGGCTATGGCTGTTCACGTATTAGTTTTTTAATAGCATTGTATATTAAAGCATTTGTTCATAATCAACTAGAATCAACCCAAATCTCCAACAGAAGAATGGGTACACAAAAATTTTATCCAAGAATGAATAAAATTGTGATATATTCATATAATAGAAAACTAAACAAAAAGAGTGATACATAGATGCTATGACATGGACAAATCGTGTTACTCAAAAAGGTCACAAAGTATTCATCTGTGGTGAAAGAAATTAGCACTGTGTTGGCGATAGGGGTGAGTATTGTCTAGAGTATGATTTGAGACTATATAAATGTCTGTTTTGAGTGGGATAGCCCACAGTTGTACACAGGTATCAAAACAAAACATATATGTAAGATCTGCACTCACTGCATGTAAATTTTATCCCTATAAAAGAATTTAAGCTGGGTGCCAGTGGCTCACACCTGTAATCATAGCTACTCAGGAGGCTGAGATCTGAGGATCTCAGTTCAAAGCCACCCTGGACAGGAAAAGCTGTGAAACTCGTATCTCCAATAAACTACCAGAAAACCAGAAGTGGTGTGTGGCTCAAGTGGTAGAGCACTAGCCTTGAGCTGAAGAGCTGAGGAACAGTGGTCAGGCTCAGAGTTCAAGCCCCATGACTGACCAAAAAAAAAAATTTAAGCCAGGTGTTAGTGTCTCCCACTTACAATGCCAGCTACTTGGGCATCTCATTGGGGAATCATGCTTCAAGGCCAGTCATTGCCAGAAAAGTTTATGGGACTTCCTTCTCAACCCATAGCTGGACCCTGTGGTACAAGTGTATCATGCCAAGACATGAGGGAGACTGAGATTGGTAGAATCAAGATTCCAACAAGTAGCACACAGTCCAGGCAGGAGTCTGGGAAGGAAGAAAAACCCTATTCTAAAAATAAACAGCAAAAAAAACAAGGCTGCAGGTACAACTAAGAAGTAGAGTACCAGTCGAGCAAGCATAAGGCTCCGAGTTCAAATCCAAACACTGAAAAAAATAATTACATTAAAGAAATATGGCATTACCTATGACTTAGTCTTAAGACCTAGAATTAAAGTTATGTTTATTTCAAATCATAACAATATGTTCACTTACATAGTTTCTCACACAGAAGGTTTTCGCACAAAATTCCTTTCTAGTTATCCATAAGTCCATTTCAAAGCTGACAGCACACCAAGTTAAATTTAAAGTGTATCCTGGAAACCATACATTTGTAAAGCACTATGTGGGAGCCTTTTGAACAACCTGTGAGTGCACAGACTATGTGTGTGTTGACAATGGTAGGGAAAAAGTAAAACAGGTTCGTGACTAAACAAGTTGGCAAAAAGAAAGGTGTATAGTCCTTTTACCTAATGAACCAAAGAGATGTGTAAATAAAC
Source organism: Dipodomys spectabilis (assembly GCF_019054845.1). NCBI lineage: Eukaryota > Metazoa > Chordata > Mammalia > Rodentia > Heteromyidae > Dipodomys > Dipodomys spectabilis. Next base: position 23,330,717 of record NW_024870758.1, read on the forward strand.
ACCTCATCCATCTGCCTCAGGGGCCCAAGCCACAGGGAGGAAAGGGGGTAGCAGAAAAACAAACAGCCAGTGAAATTAGAGGCAGGACAGCTAATGGGGTTTTTTGAATTCTAGGAATGCAGGGCAGACTTTGAAATCAAAGTAGAACTTTGCTGCAGGTCAAGAAAATCCTTGCTGGAGAAGAAGTGAACTTTTTTACTCTTAATTAGTGTGTAATAGGAAAGTTACCAGAGAGCCACGGAAGTCAAGGAGGGTGGGACCACCAAGGGTAACTTCCACCTCTGAGCTTCAGCTGCCTTTTTCTGGCATCTGCCAACAGACTGGGCCTCCGAGTCAGGAAGGACACATCAGCTGAGATTTGTCTCCCTTCTAGAGGGCTTCACTTTTGCCTCTAGCCTTATGCATCCTTGTGATGGGAGGAAGTGAATTCACATGTGAATCAACTCAATGTCATTAGGAACGCCCTGACTCAGGATACTCCTTGAAGACTGCAGACACAAACAGGAAATTTTTAGCAAGCAAATTATGACTTGAATTGGGTCTGTTTTAGTGCCTTTCCCTGTTTTTATATCAGCAGCTTCACTGGAAGCAGCTGGCATGTCCCCTAAGTGGCTGTTTGTGCCTATTGCTGTTGCCTAATTCTAACTTGAAATCACTAAAAAGCATTTTGTGCTGTCATAATCATTTGCATAGGCTATAACTAGCTCTTTCATTATTAAACTTCCATGAACAGTTGGGGAAATTTTGATAAAGGCTTAATGATGTGATGGACTATTTCACCCTCCATTCAGGTCTCAATGTTTCCAGAGCAGACCAGTGCATTGTCTCAGAAAATAAAATTAAACACTACTTCATTCTAGGTCAAAGGTGTAATCCTGAGATTGGTGGGGAAAATATTCAATTCTTCCTTCCTTCAGAAATCTCTTGTAACTGTTAACTAACTACCCAGAAGGCAACACCTCTGAAATGCGCCTTTATTCGCTGGCAATGAAATCTAATGTGTTTGGCTTCCAATGCCTTGATAAGCTTCCATCCAATGATTACTACTCTAATAAAATGACTTCAGGGAGAGTAAAAACCTCCCTAGGGTCTCTCTTTAATATTCTCCATAGTTAAAGACAATCCCAGCCCAATCCTAGGTGTGTCTTATTTCTTTCCAGGGGTGAGGAAGACTGCCAGGAAGCAAGCCTTTTTTTTGGGGGATGATATGAACCCAGATGGGCACCAAGTTGAAAATAGTGGTCCTAGAAAGGAATCTAGCCGGGCGCTGGTGGCTCACGCCTGTAATCCTAGCTACTCAGGAGGCTGAGATCTGAGGATCGCGGTTCAAAGCCAGCCCGGGCAGGAGAGACCGTGAGACTCCCATCTCCAGTAAACCACCAGAAAACCGGAAGTGGCGCTGTAGCTCAAGTGGTAGAGTGCTCCCCTTGAGCTGAAAAGCTGAGGGACAGCACCCAGGCCCAGAGTTCAAGCCCCACAGCCGACAAAAAAAAAAAAAAAAAAAAGAAAGGGATCTAGTCATCCTAGAAGTGGTTTGTTATTTATTTCAAAGTTTCATTAAAAATATTTTGTGAGCGCAAACCAAGATGCACATCCTGTAGCTGAATGATTTAAATATCTATGTGTCCACTAAAAAAAAATGTGATTATCATGAGCCACAGTGACCACAAACCTCCTTCTTGTCTCTAACTTTGATCAAAGATAATGGTATGTTTATTCAGTTTGTAAACTAATGAGGTTTCTTGTCTTACTTTTTCTCATCTCTGTGTATCCTTTTAAGTCATTTCTTTGATGATTAATATTTATAAAGAAAAAGCTATCAAGAAAAAGTGAGGTGGTATTGATACTCCTCAGGTCTACTGTATTACTATATCATATAGTTGGAGAAGTTCCCTAAAGCCACATGGCTGGGTTGTGGTAATGATATGTCACCACTGAGTGTTATAATTTGGATCTTAAATCTCCCCTACAGACCTACATAATAAAGGCTTTATTGTCAGTTTGCATGCTATTGAAAAGTAGTTGAAACAGCAACCCCTCTGTACATCACCTTTACAATATGAGAGGGGTGGGGGAGGAAAAGTAGCTGAACCTAGGAGGTGGGCCCAATGAGAGAATGTTAGGTCATTTAGGAAGAGTATCCTTGAAGGGGATACTGGGGCTGTGCCTTGCCCCACCTCTCTCTTCCCAGTCTCCCTGAGGTAAGGGGCTTTGCTCCACCACTATAATGCTCCCACTATAATGTTCTACCTCACTACAGATTCCACCCCCAAGATAAAAACTGAGCCAAATAGCCACGAACTGGAATCTCGGAGACTTTGAGCCAACTATTCCTCCCTTCCCTTGAAGTTGATGTATCAAGTATTTATCACAGGAATGAAAGGCTAACACAGAAAACTGATACTAAGAAATTGGGTCATTGTTTTAAGTATACTTGATAATTACTTGATAATTATCTGATAATACTTGATAATTTGGAAGCCTATATAATTGATTTGTGGGAGAAATTTTAAAAGTTTGGAGAAGCAGACTAGAGAAAGTCTAAGATAAATAAGCAGTTGGGTTTTCTTTGTTTTTTTTTTTTTTTACAGTATGGGGACTTGAACTTAGTACCTAATGCTTGCTAGGTAGGTGCTCTACCATTTGAATCATAGCTTCAACTTTGCTTTTTACTGATTAGTTTGGTGGTTGAGTCTAGCAAACATTTTTGCCCAGGCTAATCTCAAACCACAATCCTCCAGACGTCTGCCACCTGAGTAGCTAGTACTTCAGGCATGAGCACCAGCACCCAACCCAGTAAACCAATTTTAATGGATGATGCTAATAGAAATGTGGACAGTAAAGGATTTTCATGAAGATTTCAGATACAAATGAGGACTCTGTTTAGAATTGGAGTAGTCCATTCTGTAGTAGTTACATTCTGACAAAGAACTTGTCTACACTTAGCCATGCCCTGAGACTTTTATGAGGCTAAGTTGAACAGTGAGAGAGGCAATTTATCTAGGAGAGGAAATTTCAAAGCAGCATGGTATTTCAAAGTGGCATGGGTACTGCTGACTTTTAGCCAGACTTACACTGAGAATTTGGAACAAAAATCAGAGCAGAAAGATTTGCAAAACTTTCAGTTTAGTCAGAAAAAAAGAATGTATATAAAATTACAGCCCAAAATGTGGAGATTGGAACCATTAAAAAGAAACCAAAAACTTTGCATCTACACAAAATAAAAAAGATTTCCTCAGGGCATTTCAGGAATTGGCAAAGCCTACAATCCTTAGTAGGCTCAAAGGTATAAAAGCATAAACTATTTGTTTGAAAAAAGAGAGCCCCAGAGCAGGGCTGTTGCACAGAGATGTCTAGGAAAGTGGGGGGTTTTTTGGAATTCATTTCCCAGTGTTCAGCAATCCAGGCACTCAGAAATAGAGCTATGATTCTAGTGGCCCTGTTTGGCTCATGTCATCAGCACACATTGGCAACATCCATATGATGTTGGTTTGCAGGCACACAGAAAGAGTTATAAGGTCATGGAGGCTTCCACTGAGAGTTCAAAGAAAAGCCTAGGCGGCCAGGATGTATGAGACAGGGCAAGCGACCCTGCAGGGAACATCTGAGAGAGTGATGTGTAAACCTGTGAGAGCAAAGCTATACTGGAGCTACCAGGAAGTTAGAGGTACTGGGAGTATGAATCACTTGCAGAGAGAAACAGACAGCAAATAGAGACATCCCAGGAGAAAGACTAGGTGGGCAGCAGCATGCAAGGATATAGGTTCTTGGCTTCCCAAACCCTTAGAGCTCACATCATGTCACAATGTAGCCCCAGATGCAGGCATTGGGCTACTGATTTAATAGTTCCCATCCTGGCTTTTCATTTTACTTTTATCTCATCCTTCCCTAATCCCTAGTTGGGGAATGGGAAAGTTTCTCTCTGCCATTGCATCTTTGAAGTATATAATTTGCTTTGTGAATTTTTTTACAGAACAACTGAGTTTGCCTTCAGTCTTGGGAGAGTTTGGACTTGGACTTTTCAGCTAGAAGAGCTAAGACTAATGAGGATGCTTCAGCCCATGCTGAATGCACTTTGAACTGTGAGATGGACATGAGCCTATGGGATAAGAGGCAGAATGTATGGTTTGGGTCTATATCCCCTATAAAAGCTTATAATTACTGGCCTGGTCACTGGCTTCTAAGCTAGTGCTAGTGGGAGATGAGAGACCTTTCAGGAGCTGGGCCTGGTGGAAGGAAGTCAGGTCACTGGAGCATGTTCTTCTTGCATAGAATATGGAAACACTGGTCTCTTTCTCTTTCTGTATCTTGGCCATCATGAGGGAGCAGCTTTGCTCTACCACATGCTGCTTGCCATGATGCCTTGCTTTGTAACCAGCCCAACAGAACCTAAATGAGGGAACCAATGCTCTATGCACTATATCATCTGGAAACGTAATTCAAAACAAATCTTTCCCCTTCTTACAATGATTTATCTAGTTACTTGTCACAGTGATGAAAGTTACCTAAAAAACAAAAAACAAACAAAAAACTGGAGGAATTATGTTTGACTGGCAATGAAAAGTCCTCACAATTGTGGCTTGAACAAGACAAGTTGTAAACCATATGGTTAGTCTCTCTTCTTCACTAGATACACAGGTGGCCAGAGAAAAGAAGTCTAAAGCAAATAATGGGCTTTCAGAATTGTCTTCAGGGACCCAAGCTATACAGCCCTCTGTGGGGCCTTGGGACTCTTAGCTTCCCAGCTAGATGCTGGAGCTCAACCATCACAACTCATTCCTGAGCAAGGAGAAAGGACTTGGGAAAGGGCAGCTCACCAAGTAAGTCAGCCCACTTTAAAAGAGCTTTCCTAAAACCCCTACCCATACATCTCATTGCTCACTCTGCCTATAAGAGAGGTTAGGAAAACTTTCACCTGGGTCCATTGTCACCTCTGTTCATGTAGAGGTTCTGTCAGTAAGGGAAACAAGGGGCTACACAAGGAGCAGGATGACCGAGGATATTATGAGGTGATCTCTGCCCTTTTACTACTTTGGCGCCTATGAACATAAACTGCACACCTGTGTAGTATTAATTCCACACTTGCACCGAAGCCATGGGACTCATCTCTCCCACAGATGAAAGACAATTAAATCAGATGAAAATTTTCAAGCTCAAATCCCCAGCTGTTCAGGCTCAATTGACAGTGCACGTTAACCACAGGAAGCCAGTTACCATCAGGGCTCTGTGCTCAGAAACCCCACCCCACTGTACCAAACATGCCATGCTCAGGCAAGATCATTTAGCAAATGTTTCGTGGCTACAAGCAAAAATAATGATTGAAAGCCAGGCTCTGGTGGCTCACGCCTGTTATCCTAGCTACTCAGGAGGCTGAGATCTGAGGATCACTGTTCAAAGCCAGCCTGGGCAGGAAAGGCTGTGAGACTCTTATCTCCAAAAAGTCACTCAGAAAACAAGAAATGGTGCTGTGGCTCAAGTGGTAGAGTGCTAGCCTTGAGCAGAAGAGCACAGGGACAGTGTCCAGGCCCAGAATTCAAGACCCACGACCAACAAATAATGATGATGATGATGATGATGATGATCATGATCATGATGATTGACCAAGTCAGTCAGTGATTAACCTTATGGGCAACTCCCCAAAGCCTGTGAGTCTTTGTGTTCCTAATGGGCCAGGACAGCAGCTGCTGCCAAAAACCACCTGAGTCACTTTAGCTTGCTGCTCTCTCTCTCTCTCTCTCTCTCTCTCTCTCTCTCTCTCTCTCTCTCTCTTTCTCCACACACACACACACACACACACACACACACACACACACACACAATTCTAGACATTGTGGGGAAGTCTGGAGGCTGAGTAGCAACATATGCACATAACAGGTGTAAAGTCCAGAGTAAGGTGTCAAGAAACACTCAGAGAGCACAAGGGATGCAGACTAAACTTTAGGTTCATTTTGAGCAAAGACATCAAGAAATACCTGAAAATGACAGAGGGAAGACTAAGAGGAAACCCAGGGAACCTGCAGGCAGGAAGAAGGGTGAGCAGGAGAGGCAGAACGAAGCAGCAGTGAGCTCCTGCCAGTGGTTGTAGATGACCATGAAAGAGATGCTGGCATTATAGTCTCTCTTAATAGAAACAATAACAGCCATTTTCTGGGAGTTTACTAGATGCTAAGTATCTAAGGCATATTGTATTCATAAACTACTTTGTTGAATGGCGACTCCTTTATACAACTACTTAAAGGTAATAAAAATATTTATTAAAAATAGATTAGGTATCAAAGACTGTTACATGTTTTCGCTACATCATTGCACTCAGCCTTTACAAAAATCCTAAGCAATGTCCTCAGTAGAAGAGAAATCATCCTTAGAATTGTAATGTAAGTGGCTTGAGGTCATATCAACCCGGGATGGATGCCTGAATCTTCTGGGCATCAATCCTTGCCTTAGAAAGCAGAATCCCACTGGGAAGGGATGTGAAGGGTAAACAAAGGAGGAGGCTGCAATGTTTGATAAGAAATGTATGCATTATCCTGCCCATGTAACTGTAACCCCTCTGTACAGTGTGTTCACAAAAAAAATAAAAGAAAAGAAAAGAAAGCAGAATCCCAGTGCTCTAGGCCCTTGTATAATCTATGTTTGTGCTGAAGTAAACCTATGGCAATTCCTCTGCCAGCCAGAAATCCCCCTGTAGCCTTCCTACTAGCTGCCCAGCCTAATTAAATTCAAAAAATGCAAACCCATTTTAATGTTTAAAAAAACACTACACTGGACCAAGTCAAAACTGATGTCTTTAAAAGAAATTATCAGGTTTCCTGTCTGCAAATTAGATTTCAAGCCTAGATAGATGCAACGAAAGACTTTCTACAATCCAAGGAACCCCAGAGACACCCTCTCCTGCTCAGTTAAGCCCACTTCTCGAGAACAGCTTCTAAGAGCAGCTTACTAGGAGACATTTGATCTGGGCAGCAGGTTAGGCAGGTCAGCCTAGAAAAGGTGATCAGGTCAAACAAGGGAAGTCTAGCCCCTGCCTAAACCTTGCATCCTTTTCTTCAAGAGCAAAGGAAGAACATCATCTGATGAGAGGAGGAAAAGTAAGGGGCACTCAGAGATCTTAGCTGCTCAGGGGAGGGCCCCAGTACCTGCCTCCATCATTGCTTTCCACCCCACACACACACACACACACTTCACTTCTCTAGTCTCCTGCTCCATTACGCACCAACAGGATGTGGTGATCTTCCTAGTCACACACACCTCACCTCTGAACACCCCAGGGCCAGCCCTCATGCCTCCCTTACTAGAGTACTAAGTGGTGGCATCAATACTCAGGAGACCAGTTCATCCTTTGGCTGAGTACAGAACTTTCCCAAAGTACGTTCCTCAGGACATTAGCTCTACAAGTTGTTCCTAAAAGAAGTTTTATGGTCAAATATGTCTGCAAAAGGCAACATAGTATATTTCTCTCAGAGATTCACAGTACCTTTAAGCTTTGCATTAAAGACTCTGAAAAGACATACAGTGAACATTGGATTTAGAAATTCAGCATTTCTGAAATAAAAGTTATTTTTTTTCTTGCTCACAAAGGAAGCTTTTTGTTCCTTACAAGGTCTATAAATTTATAAATGAATGTATCTTTTTAGGCTATAAATATATGTTAAAAATAAATATATACCTATAAATATCTTTGTATATCTTCTTAGACTTACATTCAGAATAGCCTACTCAATTCTGGCCCCATGTACTCTCCAGAGGACAAGAGATGGTACACAATGTAGCCCGGACACTGGTGATAAGGTCTCAGTGCTCCTACACTCAGTAATTCAAGTAATTCTCAAACATTCTCTCAGGACACCTGACACTCACAAATAATGTTAACCTAGAAAGCTTGTATTCATGAGGGTTTTAATTCTTTAAAAAATAAACCCACCTTATTTGCAATATCTAGTATATGTATGAGTCAAGCGGAAAAGGTCAGATAATGTGATGTTAGGAAAATGAACCCTTAGATATGTATTTTAATGTTTTTTTCTTTCATGCATGTGTTTCTAACACATTTATAAGATTATCTCTTTGTTGCTTTGTATGTCCCTCCCCCACAGTACAACCCCTGCTTTCACTATATTTGATGTCAGTATAACTTGTCGAGGAGATGGGGAAAAACCAGTTGTTTAAGGATACAGGTGGACCTGTTGCAACAATGAGAAGTACAAGTTGTCATGTCCAAAACGAGCTTTACAACGTCGGTGGGGGGGGCCGGGGGGGGGGAAGGAGAAGGATTGGGATTGGGGGGGAGGGGGGAGGCTGGGAAGGGAGGTGAAGGGTAAACAAAGGAGGAGGCTGCAATGCTTGGTAAGAAATGTACGCATTGAGGAGATGGGGACAAACAAGTCGTTTAAGGATTCAGGTGGACCTGTTGCAACAATGAGAAGTACAAAATGTCATGTCAAAACCAGCTTTACAATGTCGGAGGGGGGGGAGGGGGGTTATGATTGGGTGGGGGGGAGGGGGGAGGCTGGGAAGGGAGGTGAAGGGTAAACAAAGGAGGAGGCTGCAATGCTTGGTAAGAAATGTATGCATTATCCTGACCATGTAATTGTAACCCCTCTGTACAGTATGTTCTCAAATAAAATAAAATTAAATTAAAAAAAAAAAAAAAAGAAATGTACGCATTATCCTGCCCATGTAATTGTAACCCCTCTGTACAGTATGTTCACAAATAAAATTAAATTAAATTTAAAAATAAATAAATAAATTAAATTAAAAATAAAAATAAAAATAAACCCAATATATTCCTTCATAAGTAACTTTTTTATGAAAAATGAATAATTTTCTCCAAAACACTAAGGAAAATAGCATTGATTTATATTCTTGCCGCTATGTTTCCTGTCTGCCTTAGTAGAAGATAGCCACATTCTCATATCTGCTTCTGCAAAAGTTATGATGTGACACAGACCTCAGTCTCCAGAAGTCATCCCTGTAGGCTCATAAGAGAATAAGAGGGAAAAGGGGCTAGGCACCTGGCTCACAGCTGAGGAGGCTAAGATCTGAAGATTGAGGCTCGAAGCCAGTCTGGGGAGGAAAGTCTATAAGACTCTTATCTCCAATTAACCACCAAAGAAGTTAGAAAGGGAGCTGTGTCTCAAGTGGGAGAGTGCTAGCCTTGAGGGGAAAAAAAGAAAAAAAAGCTCAGAAACAGTGCGTAGGCCCTGAATTTAAGCCCTAGAATCAGCAATGTTTTTTAGAAAAGGGAAAATTGAAGATGACAAGTGAGTAATGTGATGATAATAGTTTTGACTTGTGGTCCTAGAGAGGGTCTCTACGGTCTCTAGGACCCCAGGGGTTCTATGTACCACCCTTTGAGAACCACTGCTTCTGATCATTGGGCCAGTTTCTTCCTCCTCTGCATATTCCCAAGAGAGATGGAGGCATGATTTGTCTCTGTGCTCCTAGACTCCTAGGTTCCGAACCACAGGAATACTCATAACTCAGGGAGCCCTGAGGGTGGGGCACCTGGAGGTCAGCCTGATTGTTAGCCTCCATGGCCTAGCCTGGCTGATTCTCCTCTCTCTCCCTCCTCACCACTGTGCGCCATAGTTCCTGGGGCCCAGCAGAATAGGGGTCAACTTCCATGTTCTTGCCTCAGAGGATTTTAAAGCTATTTGATGTATAGAATTCATTACATCCGCAAGGGCCCCAAGATAGTCATTGTCCAAACACAGATATTACTTTCATTTTTAAGCTGCCTAATTCCTGCAAAAATGGATTTAAACTTTATCTATAATCCATGCCCTGTTCTCCTGTAGGGTTTTAGTTGTCCATGATATGAGAGAGCCAAGAAGATCCATCTTTTGTTCTTTTCTCACACACAGGAAAAGATGAAATGGACTTTCATCTTTGCCCTGGAGAGTTTGAAGCCCAGACACAAAAGAGAACAGAGGGAAAAGAAGACCCGAGCTCTGGCATCTGCGAGTGTAAAGGCCACATGCTGCCTGCCCCCACCACACACAGCCCCCTCCCTTGGGCCAACTTCCTAAGATCCACTGAGACATAGCTCTAGAAAAACAGGACATGGACAGTGAGACCTCAGGTGAACTGTCAGACATGATAACAAGTTTTCTGCCTTAGGCCAAAATGAGAGAAAAGGAAACCCTCAGGTTCCTACGCTTTGCACGGTAGCTTGGCTTCACCCCTGTTTCCTCTACAAGACTGTGTTTATGAGGCTCAGGATTTAGGAGCTGTGGGTAGACAATAAATCTAAGCTTATCCACTACTGTGGACTAAAGACATGGCTTCAGTCTCAGTTTTATTATCTGTGTAATGAATGATTGTAGATTTTCTGAGATAGTGTATATTACACATTTACCTACAATGTAAACCTGCTCTGCAAAAGCCAATTTCTAAAGAAACAGAAAAGATGAAGATTAGCATAAAATATTTATGTCACTCTGATTAATAATTATTATTCAAAATACACAGAGAATTTTTAAAGCTCAACCATAAGAAAACAAGCTGGGTATGGCGGCTCACACTTGTAATCCCTGCCATTCAGGAGACAGAGATCAAGAAGAATGAAATTCAAGACCAATATAGACAAAAAAAGTTAGCAAGATATCATTCCAACAAATAATCTAGCCTGGTGGCATGTGCCTCTGATCCAAGCTACATAGAAAGCCATAGGTAATAGAATTATAGTTTAAGGCTGTCCCTTGGCAAAAAATAATAAGACCCTACTAAAAAATAACTAAAACAAAAGATCTGGGAGCTACTCAAATGGTAGTGCATATGCCAAGCAATCATGGGGCCCTAAGAAAACCCAAGAACCACCAAAGAAAAAAGAGAAAAAAAAGGGAGAAGGGAGCAAGGGAGGAAGGGAGGAAGGAAAGAGAAGAAAGAAAGGAAAAAAGAAAGAAAACAAGAAAGAAAGAAAGAGAAAGTGAGAGAGAAAGAAAGTAAGTAAGAGAGAGAGAGAGGGAGGGAGGGAGGGAAAAAAGGAAGAAAGAAAGAGAGAGGAAGAAGGAGGAAAGGAAGGAAGGAAGGAAGGAAGAAAGGAAGGAAGAAAGGAAGGAAAGAAAAGAAAGCTCACCCCAAAAAGCTATATAGAGATGATAAGCAAATTTATGAAAAGATATCAACATCATCACATTAGGAAATAGCCAAATTAAGCCAAAATGAAATACTACTACACATTGTCAGAATGGCCAAAAACTCTGACCACTGCAAATGCTGGTGGGAATGTAAAAGGGTACTAACTTTAGAAGATAATTTGACATTGACAGAGCAAGATGGCAGCTGTGTGAAATCTTCTAGTAATGATCTGCCCCCAGATACAAGTTGTTGAGCAACATTCACACACCTTCACAAGAGAGAGGAATTCAGGTGAGATGCCAGAGTGCCGTTTTACATATACAAAATGGAAGACATACAGAAGAAAGCAGCAGGAAGGAAAGAGTTACCCACCCCACCCCGCCCCCATGTCATAGCATGTTAGGGATGTCTCTCACTTCTGGGAGAAGACATTAAGTCCAGGTCTTAGACTGGAAACGCAGAGCCAGGCCTACCAGAAGTGCAACCAGTGCTGGTCAAAGATGCATCACCACTTACCCCAGGCCAATACAAAGGGACTGGCAGAAAGGAAATGCCTTGGGGCAGGAGGCTGAGAGTCTCTACCACTTCTCCCCAACCCTGGACAGCATGTGGGCAACAGGATGTGAAAGGTAGCACAGAACTTTATTTCACTAACAGAATTCCCAAATGTAGAGGAACTCCAATAGCAAGTTAGATAATGCACAAGGAAATAAGCCACCATAAGTGAAGTGAACAAAAACTACCAACAGGGCTGGGATGTAGTTCAGTGGTAAAGCACCTAGCAAGTGCAATGTCCTGGGTTTGATCCCCAGTACCAAAAACAAAAAAGACCAAAAAAAATACAGTTCAAACAAAAAAGCTGCGCATCGGTGGCTCTCGCCTGTAATCCTAGCTACTCAGGAGACTGAGATCTGACTATCACAGTTCAAAGCCAGCCCAGGCAGAAAAATTCTGTGACACCCTTACCTCCAATTAACCACCCTAAAACAAGAAATAGAGCTGTGGCTAAAAGTAGAAGTCTTGAGCAAAAAAGCTCAAAAACAGTGCCCAGACACTGAGTTCAGGCCTCAAGATCTGTGGGTGTGCACGTACGCGCGCACGTGCGCGCGCACACATACACACACACACACACACACACACACAGATTTTGAATAACTTAAATAAAGTTAATGGCAGAGTAAGTAGCTTACTGTAGCTGAGGAAGGAATTATTAAACTGGGCACTATTTTTAAAGAAATTATTTACGTAAGAAGCAGCCTAGAGAAATTACAAAGAGAAAAAAATGGAAATAAATTGTTCAAGAAGCTAAACATTAAGTCAAGTGTAGAGTCCTCTGAATTTCAGGCCATCTGTCCTCCTATAAAATGTGGACAATCAGATTTTGGACTAAGTTCTTCCCAAGGGCCTCTCCCTTTACCATCACCTTTCATGATCATTCTTGCATTAGAGCATAATCATCACTCCTGAACAAAATAGAAGGCAGACTCATCCAATATAAAAACTAAATCTAAATAAATAAGAATGTGAGGAGAAGGAAATTGAGAAATGGATGCCTATCATATTTGAGGTTCAGTGCTTTGTGATGCAAGGATCTATTCCATTCCAGTTTTCTAAGTGGGAAGATTTACAAGATCTTTTTTTCTCCCTTCCTATGAATTTTCACTACTGACCTTTCTCTCTGCTCTCTGAAGCACTCTGACTCTGCTCCAGGCCACATTTCTAACTCAATATTCTTCTGTCTCAGAAATTGGGGTTGATAGTTTACACAGCAAAAGATATGGAGAATCCTCTCCATAAGGACTGAGCAGGATTTGTTGGGACAGCAGTTATTCAGAGTTCAGGGGCTTGAGTCACTGTGGTTCTCATATGTTCTTTCACAAAAGTGTGTGTGTGTGTGTGTGTGTGTGTGTGTGTGTGTGGTCTGAATCAGGAAGCCCCACACCCAGCTCTAAAGGCAGGACTAGTTTAAAGACCTTGGCCAGCTCACCCATGGAGTGCAAGAGGCTCTTACAGTTGCCTAGACATACCGGAAGCCCAAGTACTGAGAAACTCAGCACTGAACTCTGCCAGGCATTGTCCTGCCACACCTACTGATTCATGGTTTTCCCACCCAAATGGGAAAGAAAGGGGTGGGGGCAGACAAGGAAAAAGAAACAGAAAGAAAAGCAAGTAGGTGGGGCTGGGAAGGTGGCTCAGTGGTAGAGCGCTTGCCTTGCATGCTCCAGGCCCTGGGTTCGATTCCTCAGCACCACATAAGCAAAAAGGAAAAAGCCGGAAGTGATGCTGTGGCTCAAGTGGTAGAGCACTAGCCTTGAGCTGAAGAGCTGAGGGACAGCGCCCAGGCCCAGAGTTCAGGCCCCATGACCGGACCCAAAAAAAAAAAAAAGAAAAGAAAAGCAAGTAAGTCTGCTAGCTCTGGTTATTTCCATGGTCTGTGTGGGGGCACTTTTCCCCTCCCCAGCAACTATTGAAATGTCAGCTGTGGCGAGAGACTCCAGGAGAGGATGATGATCTGTGATTCCTGTTAAAGATGCACATCAAGTGGCTGCACCTGAACGATTAACGTATTGACTCTTTAGAAGAGAAAATGAATGATGTTAAGATGAAAAGATGAGGGCTGGGGGCGGGGGAAGGCACGCCAGGAATGGCATCAATGGATGTGTAAATCCTGAGTTAACTTGGCTTTCTTCCTGCAAAGTCCCCTGGGGCCTCCTCAGCTCTGAGCTTCACCTGTACTCAGCCTTCCTCTGTCCAGTCTCTCACAGGCATCTCCCAGACCCAGATGAGGCGTAAGGTATGTGCCTCTCTGAGCCAGCCACAGAAACTCCAGCCCCAGGAACTAGTTCCTAATGTCCCCAAGGGGAGCTCCAGCCAATGCCCGAGGCCCACCAGGATGCTGAAGCCTGCTTGCATACTCTCTCCCTGTTCACTATCTCTCTTTCTCCCAATTAATGAGTAGGCTTTCAACATGATGAGCCACAGAACGTGTCCAGACCAGACAGAGTATGAAGTCAGCAGGAGAAAGGACAACCAACAGCATCATCAAATCAATTTGATTACCTGTTTCCTGCTAGCCTGCAGAGCAACCCCACAGGCAAAAACCTAAGTATTTCTTTGTTTCCAATTCTTCAAAGCCCTGGTATCCATGGTCACAAGCTTATCTGTCTTAACACTATGCTTTTCAACCAAGGATCTGTCTAGCCTCCCGTAGATACATTTTTAGTCTGATATAGGGGTGAGGGTGCTACTGGCCTCTAGGGATCCTGATAAACATCCCCTAAGACACTGGACAAGATCTGGCCTAAAATGTCAGTAGTAACCTGGATGGGGTTATAAGCTTCATTCTACTGATTCTATTGGTCCAAAAGTACTACAAGTTAAGTTTTCTTCATGGAGCCAGCACATCAGCTTCCTAGGCTGTTGTAACATAGATAAATATCTGTTTATCCCCCTCCCCCACCCAATTCCAGAGGCTAAAATGCTAAAATGAAGATGTCTACAGGGTCATATTCCCTTCAAAAAGGCTCTGGGGGAGAAGCTTAGTTTCTGGTGGCCCTTTGTTTTCGTTGGCATGCAGCAGCAAAACTCATTCTGCCTCTGTCTCTTTTGCTGTGCTAGGTCTGGAGCCCAGGGCCTTGTGCAGATAGGCAAGTGTCCTATCACGGAGCCAAATGCCAGACTTTTGGCCCTCTCTTCACATAATCCTCTTCGTTGTAAGCCTCTGGGTCCTCTCTTCTTCCTGTAAGAATGCCAGTTACTAGACTTAGGTAACCTTAAATCCAGGATGATTTTATCTCAAGATCTTGAACAAATTATATCTGTAAAAAAAACTATCTCCAAATAAGGTTGCATTCTGAGTTTCCAAATGGACATGAATTTTCAACCTGCCACACCCAAGGAAGGAATGATCTTCTAGCTAGGAGTGGTAGCAGTCTGTGTTTTGAAATAAGAAAGGCATATGCCCACTCTTAACCCCCAAAAACACAGATAGCAGCTGGCAGAAGTGAAAGAAAAGAGCAGCCAGTTCTCAGCTCTCTACGACCAATGTTAGGTGCCAAAATATTAGCTCATTCCTCTTCTGTGTGCTCTTCCTACACAGACCTTTTCCTCTATGGAAAAGCACAGAGAGTGGATGCCACAAGTACTTGGGAACGGTGTAGAATCTGTGGGAGGCTTTTGCCGCAATTGTTTTTGGTTTTTGTTGGTCAGTTGGTTTTTGTTGTTGCTTTTTGGTATTCTGTGGCTGCATTTTGTTTTATTTTGTTTTGTTTTGTTGAGATTTGATACCTCAGGTTATCCCTGAACTAATGATCTTCCTAACTCAGCCTCCCAAGTATTGAGATTCTAGACATAACTCACTTTTTTTTTCTGACTCACTTTTAAAGCATGACCATAAGTTCTTTGCATACCTCCCATTGAAAGGCAATAGCTATATCTCTCTGTCTCTAATCTAAGTGAGCTTATATATACTTTTACCGATTAAGTGAGTTGAAAATGACGTGGTGAGTTTTGATCCGTAGATGTTCACATTATACGGTGGTACATGGTATAAGGAGCCCAGTCATCTGAGGCCTCTATGAAGGAGACCACAGGGAGAGGGGAAGGAGAGAAATACCTTACACACTTCTTACCTCCAAATAATTTCAGCCCAGGTTCCAGACAGTAGAGATACCTCCAGCCCCTCCCTAGACTCTAATCCTTCCATTGAATGCCCCAAACCTCACATAACAGGAAAAAGGCTTTCCTCCACATCCTGCTCAAATTCCTGGCCTACAGGTATTAGAAATGGCTGCAGCTTTATCATGAAATTTGCTTTGTTATCCAGCAGTAGATGTTTGGAACAGTTTCCATCACCCAGATACCAAATTCCTCCTACTTTCTTGTTCCTATCCTCCTTGTTTCTCTTTGAACCTCCATAATAGAAACACACACACACACACACACACACACACACACACACACGGGGGGGGGGGGGGGGGGGGGAAGAACCAGATTCTAGCAACTTGTGTTTCTCCCTTCTATATCCTTTTCTATCTGTATCTATTATGATTTCTCTGTATTATGTCAGTTTTACTCACTCTTGCCAAAGGAAGTAGCTGATTTGGGGGTAAGGAACCTTGGCTCATAAAGTTAAATAGCACTGTCAGAGAAGTCAGTTGGACCAGAATCTTGGTCCTCACACTCAGCCTCTGTACTGTCTTGCTTTTTGAGTATGGCCCATCCAGAGTATACACCTAGAGTGATTGCATATAAATTAAACTTTCTGGAAGTCTGTGCTCTTAAGAAAACTAAGCTAAAGCACTGTTGAAAAAAAGCACAGCAACTCAGGAAGGATTGGGCACATCAAAATATCACTGGGTATATTTGCCCCAAGATGGCAAAACGATGTTCATTTGATTCCCTTATGTGATTGGTTATTTTTTGTTTGTTTGGTTTTTGGTTTTTGCACTCACAGCAAACCTCCTCCTTGGCAGTGAGAAACCTTGCAAGAGTCCTGCTTCCCAATCTGTCTCAGTGGGAAAGCAGGCTGGCAGCTGACAAACCATGGAGTATCTGGGCAAAAAAAATAAACACTGAGGTTTCTGGCTTACAGAGCTCTATCCCCACCCCCACCCCACACCTCCAAGGAGGGCTGTGCTATGCCTCCTGGGATTTTCTGCTCACATCTCCTGACATCAGTTTTTCCAGAAGGAAAATGAAAGTATTCTGTTTGTAATGTGATTTGTAAAGTAAAAAACCGAAGAAACAATTTTATATTTATCTCAAACCTCCTTTTAGGCTTCTTCTTTAGGTTTCTGGCCCAGCATGTAAGGAAGCTTTGAAGCTGTTATGCCACACTAACAAGTAAAATAGTAACTAAACTGAAAATCAATGACTCTTAGATCTATCACAGAAGTGAGACCACAGACAAACTGGATCCTCAAACTGGAAAGACAGATGAAGGTCACAACAAATCCCATACAAGGTAGCAGGAATCCATGAACAGAAACTTCAGGGGGAAATATTGCTGGGAAATTGGTGAGTTGCTGGAGCGTTGCAGTAGACAAGTCTGAAAGTTAAAAATTCTAGGATTAGACTTTTAGGACCCCTATCAGGATCTCACAATGAAGATCGAGAGAAAACTCCGGCCTTGATTCCTGCATAAGGAACCCTTTTTCAAATACAAAAGAGCATTCTGTTCCTAACAAATCTCCCATCAGGAGGAGCTATTTTTCCTGCTTGATCTACCTGAAGAAAGAAAAATGCCCAAGCTCAGTTCAGGGATAGTGGAAATATCTAGTAGGGACCCCTAAAACAGCTTGTTCTACTTACTGTGGGGAGCTGAGAAGCAGTACAAAGGTCAAGACCAGGGCCCTGGCTTATGGAAAGACCTTGACTAATCATAGGACTACAAGTTGCTTTCTCTCCCCTCACACCTTAACATCATATTTCTGAGATTAAGGGTTCTAATGGAAAAAGTAGCAACATGCAAGAATAGATTGATGATGTAAACAGAGACATGAAATTTATAGAAAATAAAACCTTGAGATCAAACACTGTGACAGAAATAAAGAATGCTTTGATAAACACATGAGAGAACAATAATGAGGTTGAGTGGTGGGGTCATAAAAAAATGAACAATTGAAAAGCATGCAGAAAAAATATATAATAGAATATCCAAACACTGTGGGACAAATTACAATAGTTAATAGAAACATATGGGACAGAAAGAAAAAAGAAAGAAAGAAGGAAAGAAAGAAAGAAAGAGAGAGAGAAAAAAAGAAAGAGAGAGAGAGAAAGAGAGAGAAAGGGAAGAAAGGGAAGGAAGGAAGGAATGGAGGGAGGGAAGGAGGGAGGGAGGGACAGGGAGGGAGGGAGGAAAGGAGGGAGGGAGGAAGAAAGGGAGGGAGGAAGGGAGGGAGGAAGGGAGGAAGGAAGGAAGGAAGGAAGAAAAGCAAAACAGCTATTAGAAACAGAAATGACTAATCATCTCCCAAAATTAATGGCAGTGAATCACAGATCACAGGAAGCTCAGAGAATAGTAAGTTGAATAAATGTCAGCCAGGCACCCGTGGCTCATGCCTATAATCCTAGCTACTCAGGAGGCTCAAATCTGAGGATCACAGTTCAAAGACAGTCTGGGCAGGAAAGTTCGTGAGACTCTTATCTCCAATTAAACACCAGAAAGCCAAAAGTGGCGCTGTGGCTCAAGTAGTAGAGTGCTAGCCTTGAGCTAAAGAGCTGAAGGACAGCGCCCAGGCCAAGTTCAAGCACCATGACTGACCAAAAAATAAAATAAATAAATAAATGTCAAAAAAATCTACACCCAAAGAATATCATATTCAAACTGCAGAAAATTCAGGACAAAGAAACACCCTTTAATAATCAAATGAGTACTGAATGTTACTGTGTTAATCCTGGATAAGAGAAACAACAGAAATAAGGTTAAAAACTACATCCCAACCAAATCACTAGTAGCATTCTTAGTGGTTAACTTTCCTGCCCAAGTGGGAGAATAATGACTATTAGTGCTATACATCTTTTAAAATCGGCTAAAATCCAAAATACTGACAATGCTTAATGCCGGTGAGGATGAGAAAGAACAGGAATTTCTACTCACAGCTGGTAGAGATGCAAACTGCACAGGCAATTTGAAAGACTTTTGGCAGTTTCTTGCAAAAGTAAATATACGCTTACTATAAGTCAGCCAATGCCTTCATAAATATCTACCAAATGAGTTCAAAACAAGTCCATCCAAAATTCTAAAGATTTTTAGGGCAGTGAAAGTGTTCTGTATAATACTGTGTTTAAAAATCCAACCGCAACAGAAAGAGTAGGGCAACCCTAATATAAGCCTTGGACTTCAGTTGATAATCACATATCATTACTAATATTTCATCAGTTGTAACAAATGTACCACAGTCATGCAAGGCATTATAATAGAAAAACCAAGAGGATGGGGGAGAAGCATTAGAATGATTGTACAGTCTATTCAATTTTCTGCACACCTAAATCATCCTGAAAATTTCAATTAAACTAAAACAGGAAGGTGCCGCTGTCCTCTTTAGTAATCTGCTTTTTTTAGTCACCAAATTGCAAGTGCTTTTACAGTCATCAAAGGATCTTCTGCAACATTTTTCATATTGCATTTAGTGCATCTGGATTTTCTCAGCCATTTTGTAGAGTTGACATTTTTATTATCTTTAAATGATTGTCCAAAGGGCTTTCAATTCAACATATCAATTTCTGAATATAATACATCTTGATCCGTGTTACCACTTCCATCATTTCCCCCTGTCTTTCCCAATCCCAGCCATCCCCTCAAGTTATCTGGTTCCATTGTCGCATGTATGCATTGAATATCATTACTGCATTCATCCACTCTGCCTCTCTCCATTTGTCTACTGCAACAACAACACAGCTCCAGCTTCCTGGTATTCATTTCCCTAAACTCTAAGTTAGTTGTCCAAAGGAGTTCTACCATTGGAATATACCATACTTTAGCTAACGTGTTTATGGAAGATACAGACTTTTTTTTTTTTTTTTTCGGTTGTGGGCCCTGAACTCTGGGCCTGGGCGCTGTCCCTCAGCTCTTCAGCTCAAGGCTAGCGCTCTACCTCTTGAGCCACAGCACCACTTCTGGCTTTTTCTGTTTATGTGATGCTGAGGAATTGAACCAAGGGCCTCATGCATGCAAGGAAAGCACTCTACCACAGAGCCACCTTCCCAGCCCGACCTTTAAAAACAGTTTATGGACTGGTACAATGGTAGAGCAATTACCTACCATGTTCAAGGGCCTGGGTTTGAGCACCAGCACCCCAAAGTTAAAAAATAAAAGCAATTCACCTCTAATGAGCAGAGGCTCATTCTCTGGTATGTACTTCTGCAGGACAATAGTTTCTGATACTTCTACCTAACTTTTCACTATTTCTTTGGTGTATGTAGCTGAGCAGTGTCCTGCATCATTTAGAGACATACTTCACAAGGGACTCAACATTGCACTGAATTATCTTACTAGTTGCTTTGTCCTGCAATTCACATAGCAGTGGTTTTTGGATAAATGTTGACTAATCAGTGCCAGAGGCTGGAGTCACAGCCTGCATCTGTGCTTCTAGACTAACTACAGGTGGATCAGTGACATGCTTCCATTCACCAGATGGCTGGGTTCCTCCCAGAATCCCATAGGAAGGACCTGGCAATGTTCATACACCCAACGTTGATATGATTGATAACCTTCCCATGCTCATATACCATGAGTGAGGGAACTGAGACTCACACCTACACTATCTCCAAATCTATTTTCCAAATGTATTACACCCCTTCTCCTAAGACATTCCTAATCCCTTGGCTCCCACTCTAAGTTGCCTTGGAGACAACCAGCTTCCCCAGTTAGTCCTGCCAGGCAGACGAAGGAGAATTTTAATTTCATCTACTCTTCTACTTATATCGAATTTTGAAGTTTTATTATGTGGCACATAATAGTATGTATCATCTAACAATCAAGCTAAAATAGAGTACTTGTTTTGTTGTTTTGTTTTTGGAGATGGTATTTTACTATGTAGACCAGGTTGACCTCAAACTCACAATTCTCCTGCTTTGGCTTCTTATATAGTGGAATTATAGGCATGTGTCACCATGCCCCACCCCCCATAGAATGGTGTTCAAGCTTTTGATATTGAGATAGTGGTCACCTATAGTTGTAAGAGATAATGCAAAGAGAACTCATGTATTCTCTACCTAGTCTCCCCAGAATATTTGACAGTATTCTACTTCAGTATCACAGCCAGCCCACTGATATGGATGGACAGCACTATCATGCTCTCAAGTTGCCTTTTGTAGCTGGAGATCCACTTTGCTGCAATCTGACTCCTTTTTTTTTTTTTTTTTTGTTGGTCATGGGGCTTGAACTCTGGGCCTAGGTGCTGTCCCTTAGCTCTTCAGCTCAAGACTAGCACTCTACCACTTGAGCCACAGCGCCACTTCCAATTTTCTGGTGGTTAATTGGAGATAAGAGTCTCATAGACTTTTCCTGCTTGGGCTGGCTTTGAACCGTGATCCTCAGATCTCAGCCTCCTGAGTAAATAGGATTACAGGCATGAGCCACCAGTACATGGCTCTGACTCCTTTTGAATTCCAAACATCCACTAGTCTGTTCACTACTTCTATAATTTTATCATATCAAGAATGTGGCAAAAATGGAGTCAGAAAGTTTATGATGTTCTGACATTGCTTCTTTCTTTCCATCTTGTCTGGAAACTAAATGAGGTTGCTGAATGTATCCATGGCTGATTCCTTTTCATTGCTTAGTAGTATCCCATGTTGTAGAGTGACACAATTTGTTTAGTCATTCACCCATCAAAATACATCCAGGTTGTTTCCAGTTGGGAGCTATTATAACTAAAGCTGCTATACACATATATGAACAGGCTTTAGTGTGAATGTACAAATTCGTTCTTCTGGGACATGTACCCAAGAGTACAATTGCTGGGTCATACGGTAGATGCATGCTTATATACATTTAAGAAACCACAAAACTGCTTTCCAAGTCACCATGCTATTTCACATTCCCACCAGCAGTCTAGGAGAGATCTCACTCCCAGGGAGATCCCATGAAAAATCCATTTCCTCCCATTCTCCCAGCCTTGCTGTTGTAACCATTTCTCATGTTAGCCTTATTGGTGTATATCTCATTGTGATAGCCAACTAGTATAAAATAAATTAATACATGTTTTATGAATGAATTAATAAATATTTCTTCCTTTTTACTTTCTGGAAGATATTGGATAAAGCTGGTCTTAGTAATATTTGGCAACATTCTCCAATTAAACCATCAGGGCTTAGAGATTTTTTTAAAATACTTTATTCTTTAAGTAGTTGTATAAAGGAGTTGCCATTCAACAAGGCAGTTTATGAATGAAAACAGTGTGTATTGATCAATGTCACCCTTCAATATTTGAGAGATTTTGAGAATTTTAAACTCCAAATTTAGTTTGCTAATTACTCCAGGACCTATTCAGAGTGCATATTTCATGTAAATGAATCACAGTAGTTTTCATTTTTAAAGGAAATAGTCTGCCTGGTCTAAGTAGGCTGCCTTGTTATCCTTTCCATAGCTTCAGGAACTGTAAGGAATGCTCCTCTTTCACTCCTAGTACTTGTAGTTTGTGTCTCTTATCTTCTTAAGTATTACTTCTAAACTTTCCAATTTCATTGATCATTGAAAAAAAAAACCCTAGCTCTTGGCTCAAGCCTCTAATTCTAGCTAATTGGGAAGAAGAGATTTAGGAATTGCAGTTCAAGACCAGCTTGGGCAAAAAGAAGACTTTCATCTCAACCAATAGCATGACAGAGGTATGCACATCTGTTATCCCAGGAAAACCTAAAGGAGAACACAACAGCTGGACACAGTGGTCCACGTCTGCCATCCCCAGAAGCATGAGGAAGCAAAAGCAGGAAAACTGTAGTCCAGGCTAGCCCAAATGAGACCCTACCTCAAAATTAACCAATGCAAGAAGCAGCTGGAAACTGCTCAGGCTGGAGATGGCTCAAGTAGTAGAGCAAGCACTTGCCTAGTCAGCGTGAAACCTGGAATTCAATCTTTAGAACTAGAAGTGGGAACCTCATTTTTCAATGAAATAGAAGAAGCAATCCAAAAATTCACATAGAACAATAAAAGACCCTGAATAGCAAAAACAATTCTTAGCAGAAAGAACAGTGCTGGAGGAATATCAATACCAAACTTCAAACTCTACTGCAAAGCCATAGTAATCAAAACAACCTGGCACTAGCACAAGAACAGACCTGAGGGCCAATAGAATAGAACTGGAGACCCTGAAATGAATCTGCCGACCTATAGCCACCTAATCTTTGAAAAGGGTGCAAAAAATACAATAGAAGAAAGACAGCTTCTTCAGTAAATGGTTCTGGCAAAATTGGTTAAACACCTGTAGAAAACTAAAATTAGATCCTTATATATAACCCTGCACCAGAATGAACTTCAAATGGATCAAAGACCTCGAAGTCAAAGCAGACACCCTGAAAACATTACAGTTAGGAACAGGACAAAAACTCTAGGGCTCCTTGGTACAGGCCAAAATTTTCTTAATAAAGACCCAGGAACACAACAAATCAAAGAAAGATTGGACAAATGGGATTGCATGAAACTGCAGAGATTCTGCATGGCAAAGGACATAGCTAGCAAGATCAATAGAAAGCCCATGGATTGGGAGAAGATGTTCACTAGCCATACAGCGGATAAGGGTCTCATATCTAAAATATACTTAGAAATCAAAAAAAATCATATCCCCCCCAAAACAAATCCTCAAAAGAACAACCACTCCATGAATAAGTGAGCTAAAGCCTTAAAGAGAGACTTCTCTGGAGTGGAAATAAGAATGGCCAATAGACACATGAAGAAATGCTCAACCTCCCTAGCCATAAAAGAAATGCAAATCAAAACAACATTGAGATTCCACCTCACCCCAGTTAGAATAGCTATAATCAAGAAATCTAATAATAACAGATGCTGGAGGGAATGTGGCCAAAAGGGAACCCTACTGCATTGTTAGCTGGAGTGTAAACTTGTTCAACCACTTTGGAAAGCAGTATGGAGGTTCCTAAAAAGAGTACCCATAGAGCTCCTCTATGACTCAGCAATCCCACTTCTGGGCATTTACCTAATTGATCACAAACATACTAAAGCTACCAGCACAACAATGTTTATTACAGCATTATTCACCATAGCTAAGATATAGAACCAACCCAGATGTCCCTGAATAGATGAATGGGTCAAGAAAATGTGGTACATATTTACAATGGAATTCTTTTTTTTTAATTGTGAAAATACTGTACAGAGGGGTTATAATTACATGGGCAAGATAATGAGTACATTTCTTATCAAGCATTGTAGCCTCTTCCTTTGTTTCCTCTTCCCATCCCTTCCCATCCTCCAGCCGCCCCCGCCCCACTCAGTCCTCCTCTCCCCTCCCCCCCACCAAAGTTGTAAAATTCGTTTTTGACATAATGACTTGTACATCTCATTGTTGCAATGGGTCCACTCCACCTGTATCCCTATTTAAAGGATTTGTTTTTTCCTTTTCCCTCCACAAATTATACCAACATCAAATACAGTGAAAACATGGGTTATACCATGGGGGAGGGACATACAAAGCAACAAAGAAATCATCTTATAAATGTGTTAGAAACAATCTCATGAAAGAAAAAACATTTGAATACATATCTTAGGGATCATTTCCCTAACATCAACTTATCTGACGTTTTCTGCTTGACTCAGACATATACTAGTTATTGCAAATAAGGGAAACCATGGGACCTATGTTTCTTTGGGCCTGGTTTACTTCACTTAATATAATTTTTTCCAAGCCTTTCCATTTCCTAACAAATGGGGCAATGTCATTCTTTCTGATGGAGGCATAGAATTCCATTGTGTATATATACCACATTTTCTTGATCCATTCATCTACTGAGGGGCATCTGAGTTGGTTCCATATCTTAGCTATGGTAAATAATGCTGCAATAAACATAGTCGTGTGGTCTTGTTTGTGAACATTTGGGTAAATGCCCAAAAGAGAGATTGCTGGGTCATAGGGGAGCTCTATGTGGAGTCTTTTGAGGAACCTCCATACTGCTTTCCAAAGTGGTTGAACAAGTTTACACTCCCACCAACAATGCAGTAAGGTTCCCTTCTGTCCACATCCCCTCCAGCATCTGTTGTTATTAGAGTTCTTGATTATAGCCATTCTAACTGGGGTGAGGTGGAATCTCAACGTTGTTTTGATTTGCATTTCTTTTATGGCTAGGGAGCTTAAGCATTTCTTCATGTGTCATTGGCCATCCTTCTTTCCTCTTCAGAGAAGTTTCTCTTTAAGTCTTTAGCCCACTTATTTATTGGGCAGTTATACAATGGAATTCTATGCTTCCATCAGAAAGAATGACACTGTACCATTTGTAAGAAAATGAAAAGACTTGGAAAAAAATCATACTGAGTGAAGTAAGACAGACCCAAAAATACATAGGTCCTATGGTGTCCCTTATTTGCAATAATTAGTATACATATAGGATAATCTTAGCAGTTGAGCAGAATAGCTCAATAGTTATAAACATATGACCATTTAAAATGATGCCAAGCAAAATAAACTATAACACATGGACACGAGGTTTTACTTTGTTGTTGTTGTTGTTTTAATATACTATGTGATTTTTTTTTGTTTCTTTTGTATACTCTTCCCGCTATGGTATATCCCCTGTTGTCACTGTATTTCATTGGTACCTTGGTATTGTATATACGTTTATCTGAATCAGGGAAGGGAAGGGGAACAGCAGAATGGTGAGACAAAGGACAAGGGGGAACCAATGCAACAGCGATATACACAAGACAATATGTTGGAAATGATCTGTACAACTTTCAGGGGGAGGGGGAAGGGAAAGGAGAAAAATGAGGGAAGGGGTAACAAGTTTGACAAGAAATGTACTTATTACCTTACTTATGTAACTGTAACCCTTCTATACATCACCTTGACAATAAAAAAAAAAGAACTCCAGGTAGGGGTATAGCCCTTTGTATCATTAATAGTGTATGTTTTCAATATAAAAGATCTCAGGGATTATTGTATTATTTTCTTCTGTGTGTTTTGGTTTATTTTGCTTTGCTCTTTGGGACAGTTCCATAACTGCTCAGGTTATTGATCTGAGACTTTTCTACATCTCTAATGTATGTCTTTAGTGTTACAAACTTCCTTTGTAACTGCCTTATCCGCTAATAGTTTGTATTTTCACTTTGTTTTACTTTAGGATATTTTTATTTCCCCGAGCCTTTTACTTTGACCCATGGATGATTGGAAACTGTGTTGTTTTGCTTCTGAGTGTTGGGGAGATTTTTCAGTTGTCTTTCTCTTATTGATTTCTAGTTTGATTGCACTATGGTCATACTCTAAATTATTTCCATTCTTTTACATTTGTTAAGGTTAGTTTTCAGCTCGACATATGGTGTATTTTTTGTGGGCACATGAAAACGTAGTTTCTGCTGTTGTTCAGGGGAGTTTTCTATAAATGTTGATTAGATCCAGTAGACTGATATTGCTCAGTTCTTTTATCTTTGCTGGTTTTCTGCCTGGTTGCTTCTTAGATCAATTGTTGAGAGAGGAGCACTGAGGTCTCCTACTATAATTGGGGATTTTTCTCTTTCTCCTGACAATTCCATTAATGATTGCTTTACATATTTTGTAGCTCTGTTGTTCAGTGCACACACAATTAGAATTACTATGTCTTATTGGCAAATTGACCTTTTTATCATGTTATAATTTCCCTCTCTATCTCTAGTAATTTTCTTTGCTCTGACATCTACTTTGTTTAATATGAGTATAGCTACTTCTGATTCGCTTTGGTTACATCTGTTTAATGTAGCCTTTCTGCTTACATTTTTGCCATTTTACCATTTCACATTGTTGTACAGTCCTTCCCACCATCTACCTTTACAACTGTTTCATCTTCCCAAACTAAAACTCTGCACCCACGGAACTGCCTCTTCTCTTTGCTCCTGTCCCTAGAAGCCACAATTCTACTTTCTGTTCCTCTGTATTTGGCTGTAGTCAAATCATGCAATACTGTCTCTTCAGTGACTGGTTTATTTCACTTAGCATTCTGCCTTTGAGTTTTAGTCATATGGTAGCATATATCCAGAGCTCTTTCCTTTCTAAAGTTTGAGTAACATTTAATTGTGTGCAGATGCCACATTTTGCTTATTTGTTCATCCATTGATGAGCAAATGGGTTGCTTCTAGCTTTTTGTTATTGAGAAAAAAAATGCTACTGTGGACACAGGTGTACAAATACCCAAAATTCCTATTTCATTTCTTTTGGATACATACCCAGAAGTGGAATTGCAGGATCATATAGTAATTTTATGCCTGATTATTTGAAGAACCACTATGTTATTTTCCATGGCAGCTCTACCATTTTACATTACTACTCTCTGTCCAAATCATTGGATCAACAGTTTCAATTTCTTCCACCACTTTTTTTTTTTTACCAATAGTTGTCATTTTCTGTTGTGTGTATTTTCTTTGAAATGATCATCTTAATAACATAAGGTTGTTTTATCCTCTTATTTTTAACCACCTCTGTAATTATATGTGGTGAGGCTTGAATTTTTTATTCACTCATCCAATCTCTGCCTTTAATTGGTATTTTAGATCACTTATAGTTAATTATTAATATGTTAGGGCTGTCTGTCTTTTTTTTGTTTGTTCTATGTGCTTTCAATTTCTTTCTTTCCTTCCTTCCTTTCTTGCTTCTTTCCTTCCCTTTTTTTTCTTGCCAGTTCTGGAGCCTGGGCACTGTCCTTGAGCCTCTCTGTGCTCAAAGCTAGAACTCTACCACTTGAGCCACAGGGCCACTTCTGGCTTTTTACCATTTGAGGCACACCACTATGTCTAGCTTTTTGGTGGTTAATTGGAGATAAGAATCAAACAAGGGAGAGGGTAACAATGTTTGATTAGAAATGTGCTCATTGCTTAATGTATGTAACTATAACTCCTTTGTACATCACCTTGACAATAAAAAAAAATTTTTTAAAGAATCTCACAGCCTTTCCTGACCAGACTGACTTCATTCCGTGATCCTTAGATCTCAGCCTTCTGAGTATTGCTAAGATTACAGGTGTGAGCTAAGGATGCCTGGCTTAGTGATGACTTTTGTGGGGCCTTTTTTTGATTTGCTTATTGCTGTTTTCTGGGTACTATTCTCTGAGTCATGTGAGGCAAAAGAAAAATTCAGGAAACACCACTATATTCTCCTTAGATCCTGATACTTAGCCAGTCCCTAACCTTTCAGAATCTTCTTACATTTATTTGACATATAATGCCTATGGTTTTCAGTTGTATTTAAGAGTAGGATCAGACAAAAGCCTGTCTTACTTCATCTCCCCTGAAGTAAAAGTCTAAGGAAATGTTGTTGATAAGAATAGCATAATATTATTTAGCTAAAATCAATAGACTATAGATATTTTGTATAGCCAAAGGCACAAGAATAAACATTGGCATTTTCTATTTTGTTCTGAGACCAATTAATAGCTGTACCAGGAGACAAATATTCCTTTTTGATCAAAAACATGACAGAAAAGCTTCATTTGATTTTTATCCCATGAGTCATTCCAAGAAATGAGTGTATTAAATGTTCTGAGAAGATCTGCAGAAAAGCTCATGCTTAACTTTCTAATCAAGTGTTTCCTAAATTAAACCAAATATAAAATAGGCTTTCCCAGAATATTTAATAATATCTTATAGTAGTCTACACTTTGAAAATATTGAGTCTCAGAATCCAGGGAATTATCTCAGGACACAGCCTCTACAGGAGAATGGACTGGACCTGATTGTATGAACTGTCCCTCACTGGTCCCCCAAAGGGTGGATGGACATTCTGTCTTAATGGAACTTACACATACAGGGTAGAGTTGGGTGTGGGCTGAGACTAATCCATTGCATTTTTCCCCCAAGACTAGCAACCTCTGCACCTTCACCCTCTTTAAGTCAGGGCTCATAAGGAAGAGAGAATTGTGTTACTGGCTCCATTTTGCAGGTGCCAAACACACTGCCCCCACCCAAAAAGAAAGGCAAGAGTATTCCTGAAGAACTACAGCTTTTGAATTACAGGAGTTTCCCCTCAATTTTGAGTTCTTGAACTTACAGGCTCTAGTCTTGTTTTGCCAGAAGTGGGTGCGGTCTGACCTCCTTCCTTCCAGGATCCTGTGCCATGAAGTCTCCCAGGTCCTGCCTAGCCAAAGCCCTCACAGGGGGTTTGTAGAACATGAGCTTCCAGCTCCCTTCCCTACATGGGCTCTGCTAGTCTGGCCTTCCTGCTTTCCAGAAACCTTTGTTCCATGAAAAACAAGTGTTGTTTTCCTGAACAAAACCACCAGAGAGGTGAGGGGGAAGCTAGAACTCTAAATACAGGATGAGGCTCAAAATTACTCCCTGACCCTCACTTCCTCTTCAGCCATCACTGCCCACTGTGCAAGTCAGGAAAGGAAGTAGCTGGAACTTCAGAAAGTAGACCGACAGGGAAGGAAAAGGTAGCATGCATTTCTCTACTCTCTGAGCCACACAATGCAGACTTGTCTGCCATGTTGTTTCAGGGAATCAGAGGAGAAAATGACTGCTCTTATTTTAAAGAAGGTTCACTATGTAAGCAAAGTCACTACAGAAAATGAGGCTTGAGATGACACTGTAAAAATCTGAACATTGCCGGTTGCCGTGGCTCACGCCTGTAATGCTAGCTACTCAGGAGGCTCAGATCTGAGGATCACGGTTCAAAGCCAGCTTGGGCAGGAAAGTCCGTGAAACTCTTATCTCCAACAAACCACCAGAAAACCAAAAGTGGCACTGTAGCTCAAGTGGTAGTGTGCTAGCCTTGAGCTGAAGAGCTGAGGGACAGCACTCAGGCCCAGAGTTCAAGACCCACGACCGACAAAAAAAAAAAAATAATAATAATAATAATAATAAGTAAAATAAATAAAATAAAATAAAATATAAAAAATCTTAACACTGGTTTCAGAACTATTATACATCGTATCTATCTGCATCCATGATTATATCGCAGTCTCTCACCTCTTTTCTCTGCAAATGGTCAGAGAGGAGGGCAATTCTTTGGAATGAGAAGAGATGAGAAAACAATGGATTTTTGTAGTTCATATCCCTGGCTTTGCCAGAAAATGGAATTTACTGAAGTTCTGCAATTACTGCCTCCTTTCTCCTTAGCAACTCTTCTTGCTTCCAAGGAGATTAACTGAAGCTTTCTATTCTTTTCCTCTTTTTATGCCTTTTCTTTCAACAAAATATTTCTTTTTTTGGTGTCAGTACCGGGGCTTGAACTCAGGAACCTGCACTCTTGCTTGGCTTTTTCACTCAAGGTTGGTTCTCTACCATTTGAGCCACATCTCCCCTTCTGGCTCTTGAGTGGTTAATTAGAGATAAGTTCTGGCTGGCTTCAAACCTCTATCCTCAGAGTTCAGCCTCCTGAGTAGCTAGGATTGCAGGTCTGAGCTGAGGCATTCATTTCTTAGATCTTTCTCCCAGTAGCCAGACTGGCTGCAGTCAGTGGTAGCTATAGGAGTCATAAATGGTCAGTGTTAAAATCTAACTATAGCCAGGCACCAGTGGCTAATGCCTGTAATCCTAGCTACTCAGTAGGCTGAGATCTGAGAATTATGGTTCAAAGCCAGCCCAGGGAGGAAATTCCTTGAGACTCTTACCTCCAATAAACCACCAGAAAACCAGAAGTGGCATTATGGCTCAAGTGGTAGAGTGTTAGCCTTGAGCTTTGAGGGGCAGCACCCAGATCCAGAGTTCAGGCTCCACAACCAACAACAACAAAAATCCAGCTATAACCGTGAGATGGAAAATAAAGTTAGATGATGATCTTTACTCATCACTCTATTATTTTGAGGAGATTCAGATGTGGAATATAGGAGAGAACTGATCAGGAAGGAGATCAAAAGGACATGAAGTATGTCCCAAAAGTAGGCCTAGAAGGAGGCTAAAAAAGTGGCCATGGTCAGTCCAGGCCCAGCATGAGAGCCCTGGGCATTTAAAGCATCCCTGGAGACACAGGAGAAGGAAGCTGAGTTGAGCGCAGCCTGCCTGCCCTTGGGTGGAGGCTGAGAGGAAGGAACAGGAGTGTCCAGGCAGCTGTTTCTCTATTACATCTTCACCCCAGAGCAATTACAGATGTCCAAAGTGAAAGACCTTCTCCCAGCCCCCCACAGCCTTATCCCTCCTCCCAACCATTGGCTTCATGACTCACACTCTGCTCCTACTCCACTGTGAGGCCTCAGACGTAGCTGTCCTTGCTGCTTGTTTCTTCATGTGAAACCAGGGCAATGAGACACCACTGAACAGTGTCGGAATACCACGGTCCCTCCATGCTTTCTGCTATTACACCTGCTCTCTGCTTCTAGCAAGGGAATAAAAACTATCGTAACCTCTGGATCCTGTCCTTACGGGTTCACAGGTTAAACATGGCCCTTGCAAATGTCAAGAACCACATATTGTTGGTTCCATGCCCCTGTGCAGACATTTACAAAGAGACCAGATGTGTAGTTAGAGCAGCAGTAGATAAGGAGATGCCAGGACCTTATGCATGGCCGTGTGAGTCCCTTCAGCCAGCCAAGCCCTGGGAAAAACTGTAGGATCAATTTAAAAATAAACATCTTAAAGGCACATTGTGAAAAAGCAACAGAGGAAAAAATGAAATTCCTCTTACTAGTAAAGTGCTTCTAAAAGTCCATTCCAAGCCAGGTGCTAGGGGCTCATGCCTGTAATCCTAGCTGCTCAGAAGGCTGAGATCTGAGGACTGAAATTCAAAGCCAGTCTCAGACAGGAAAGTCCATGAGACTTTTATCTCCAATTAACCAGCAAAAAGCCACAAGTGGAGCTGTGGCTCAAGTGATAGAACACCAGCCTTGAGCAAAAAAGCTTTGGGACAGGGCCTAGGCTGTGAGTTCAAGTTCTAGTACACATACACACACACACACACACACACACACACACACACACACACACACACACACTATGCAGAGCTTCCCAATAAGATATTATCCAACACTGAACACTCTGAAGAAGAGAAATGTTTTTTTTTTTTTTATCCTGGAGAATCAACAGAGTTCCCTCTGCTTCCATGTACCTCTGCCTCCCCTGGCTATATCCTGCCTTCTTTAGCCTATCCAAAAAAAGAGACTCTCCATTGGGTCCTCATCCTCTTTGGCTCATGATCACAACAGCTCAACTGAGCTGCCTCGGTGTCCTGTGACCTCAGCCAGGTTCTAGGGAGGCTTTCTCTCCTATTCTAAAGGCCAGCTGCCCCCTCCCCTGATTCCATAATGCCTTGCCCATGGCATAGAAGGGCAACCAGGGCTGACAGAAATCAGGAGCTGGCACTTGACTTGGTCTCCATCCATAGCATTCAAGGTCTGCCATAAAGTGATCCAGTACTAGCGTCAGCCTTCCAGGCTTGCAGAAAGATTTAAGAGAGATGACATAGAAAAAAAAGCCTAGCATCATGTCTTACACTTAAATGATGCTCAGTAAAATTTTTGCCTTGTCACTTTCATTAGAATTCTGTTTATCGGGCTGTCTGCCTCAGCAAACTGTAAATTCTTCAAAGACCAGAACTGAGCCTCATCCATGTCTGTACCTCCAATCCTCTGAAGCTTCAGACTCTCAAGGTTCATGGTAGGTAGCCAGGGCATCAGTTACTTATTAACACAATTATACTGCTCACCAAAGTAAACTCAAGGCAATCATTTATTTAGTTCATGATTCACCAAGTAGGCTACTAAAGCCAAGCTCTATTTGGTGGTACTTCTGGGCATGGACAAGCTTAGCAGCAGTCTCATAGGCTCTGCTTCTAGGGACGGGGATGGAGATGGTAGAGGAATGTGTCTTATGTGTCTGGGCTTCTTCACCACAGCGCAAACTCAGCAGGGTTCTTACAGAGAGTGGGAAGAGAAAAGGGCCTCTTGAACACCAGCCTTGTCACACTGTCACTTCTACTGCATTCTATTAGCCACAGCCAAGTCACAAGGCCAGCTCAGGTTCAAGGGACAAGGAACTAAACTCCATCTCCTAAATGGAGGGCATATATTATAGGCATGGATTCAGACAGGAATGGGAACTGTCAGCAGTTCTGCAAGTCACAATCTAAGTGTTTGGGTTTTTTTTTAATGAAATAGATACGTTAGGGAGAGAGAAGTGAATCAGAAGGTAATAGAAAGAAAAACCCAAGTTCTGTCCTCGCAGTTATGGGCAAGGAGACCTAAATTCTAGGTTGTTCAACACAAGCCATATGAAAATTGACCTCTCCAACCATTAAAGAGTAGAGAGTTCTCTTAGGTATAGTAAAGAGAATTTGTGCCAATTGGGAGATAAATCAAGTCACTCCTCCCTGGCGTCTTGGGAAAGGCAGACAAGCCTGGATTTATCGAGGACACTCAGCCTCCTGACAGCAGGATAATTACAGACTCCAGCGTCATTAATCAGCAATCCACTGACGACCAGGGGAGTCCATAAACCTCTAACTCTCTTCCAAAATTGATTTGACTTAAAACAATTACTGTATTTAAATCCACAGACTGAGGATTTGGTTTAAGAGGAAGTGGGGGGAAATACCAAAAAAGAGAAGTTTGTGTTTCTTATTAACTTCCAAAACCTCTTCAATCTTTCCAAAATTTGATGTAATTTTGTTACACACACACACACACACACACACACACACACAAACCCTCACCAAAGATCTTCCAGCTGTGATGTCAGAAAACCCAATTCAGTGATGAGTCACAGGCTAATCAGCTTGCAGTGTGGCAAAGCGGCATGTATAGAGTTAGGTGTGGTTCATGGAGCCTGTGCCTCAGGTATACAAAGTCTGAACCTATGTACAACTGGCCTTGCCACACGTTCTTCATCCATGTGGATCACCTTTCCTTCAACACCAAATAAAAGGTTTTGGAAAAATGTCCCCATTCTACTTCCAGCAGGAGGTAGAATGCCTCCCTCCCAGCATGCACCAACATAGCTTTGAATTTCCACATATATGGGGCTCGAATTCTTTTGGTCAATACTTGCTATCCACCTGCCTCCCCTTCACACTTCCAATTCCAGCAGTGGCCACAGCTGTTCTTTGTACATGACCCATGTAAAGCCCATTTGACTGCAGTTTGGGGTCAGAAAAGGCCATCCCAGAACAGATAAACAAGAAGTGAATTGAGTCAGACAGATGTCATGTTCTTAGTGTTTGATTATCTATCTAGCGGGAACCCAGACCCAGCTCCAAGGGAAGAAAGGAAAGCAGGAAGTGAGTCCTTACTGACCACACCCTCTTTCTGAAGAAGGACCAGGAGCCAAGGTTGGCTCCTACTTTGTGCCAACAGAGTTCTTGGGGGTCCAATTCAAGGGAATCCTGAAGAGTTCCATTTCCAGATGGACAGAACTGGCTCTTCCTCGGCCCTGTTCCAACCGGTCATGTGACCTTGCATGCCACCTGCTCCCTCATCCCTATGCTCCAACATCCTGCTATTGCTGTCTGCCTTGTTGTGAAGATAAACATAGTGCCGGGCACAATGTTTGGCACAGAATCACTTAGATAACTAATATTAACATGCCTAGTTCTGCCTAGATGCTGAGAGAGTAGGATTTACCCTGCGTGGCTTTCCCTTCCCTTCACAGAGAGGACAGCCCAAGGCTAAGATACCGCCTGCCTTGCTTCCATAGGCTGAGCCTTTTGCACTGGCCTGGCTGAGGTGGGGTCATCTATATAGAGGAACTCCTGAGTTCACAACTGGATTTTCCTAGTCTTTGCCCTTTGGCTTCCCCAGTGAGTCCACAAATCACTCTCAGCAAAGCAGAAGGCAGGGAAGTTCCAAGATAATTCCACATGTATCTTCTCCTACTACCACTGAGTCTCTCTGGGTTTCAAGGACTGTGTTGTTTCACTCACCCAGTCCCTCAGCAGGCCCAGCCTCATGCCAAATGACAGCTGCAGCTGTAGGGCTGACAGCCAGGCTTCAACAAATAGAGAGTGACCCCATCCCTGACCTTGGCCTTCTAGGGGGTTCTTCCTGGACAAGGGTGCCTTTCAAAACCATGGATCCAGTTGTGGATCAGTCCTGTGAGTGTGAAAATTAAAGAGCTTTAGTAAACACAAATGGAACCAGCAATTGCAGACTAACATTGACTGTGGAGGTTACCAAGCCTGGCCACAGGAAAAACACTGTGGTCCCAAGCTTGGCTGTGAGTGGACAAGGGAGCAGGGCATCTCATACTTGTTCAAAACTGAGGGAATTAGCTCTCTACTGAGGGCCACAGTGTGCCAACCTCTGATCTCTCCATCCTAGGCCAGAGACTACCCTCTAAAATGCCTTACAGCTCTACTCTAAGGCCTCAGAAACTTTGACCAAAATGGACTTCTTTCTAGCAGTACTAAGACAACCTTCTCCAGCCTGGTATCTGTATTTCCTTTCCTGATTCCATAAGCACTTGCCCTCTACCCCTCTCTGTCTCCCCCCTCCCCATCCCGCAAGAAGATGGTGTGGAGATTCCAGACTCTCTGGATACCTCAGCCTCCCAATGCTTCAGGGCCAAGCATTTTCCCATGTGCCACAAGATTGATCCAAATGTCAGCTACCAGTGGATGGAGGAACACACAGCACAGCCTCTCTGGGTATGTGACTTGCCATATCTCAAACTTTGTTTTTTTTCAAACAGAAGGCAGCCAGGCAAAGCAACCACACCCTGTGTGGCCAGGGCCTGCTTATCTTGTACGTCAGTAAAATCAAAACAAACAAAGCAATAGAAGAGTATTCCTAACAAGCAGGCTCACTTCATTCATTTAGTGGTGGTGAGGGGCGTGTTTTTGTTTTTGTGGGGGTTTTTTAGTTTTTGTTTTTGTTTTGAGATGGAGTCTCTATGTGTAGCCCAGGCTGCCTCAAACTCCTGATCCTTTTGCCTAGGCTGGATTCCAGGTATGTGCAACAACACACAACTATCTTCCTTTGTTTTAATTAAAGTGTAATATGTGAAGACTGCAAAGCTGCAAAGGGCTTTCAGGATTGTGAAGTCAACTCTTAGAAGTGAAGAAATTGGGGCAAGGACACCCCCAAGGCACACCTTTGGGACTGGAGTTTTAGATTGTACCACAATTCCTGTACACGCTCTTGGTACACCATCATTACTGCTGGCAAGAGGGCAGTCTGCATGATTTTGTGCAAAAGTGGAGTCTTATCAGAAGAATCCACTAGATTCACAGCTTCACTAAGTTCATAACCTAGCTTTTTTCCTCTATTAACCTGGAATAGAAACTTGTTATCTGGCTGAAGATGAATCAGTTTTAAGATCATCATAAACATGACTATTTTTATAGATGTTCAATAATCTCAACAAGAACTTCTCCCAAATCCCCACCCTGAATTCTTTCCACCAAACCCAGCACTGTATTGTTCATGCAGAAGCAGACTTCAGTGAAAAGTGTTTTGTGGTTGCTTTGTTTTGTCTTATCTTGGCCCTCCCCACAGCCAAATCTGGTGTGGTCTGTGTATATGAAGGGTGGAACTAAGAATTTAGCTGATTTGGAAAATCCATCTCACACTGTAACAAATTGCAGGTCCCACAGTAGGCAGAGACAGTCAGTCCGTAGTCCTTAAGCTCAGTCACAGGTAAGCTTGTTCCCTGGGGCCTTAGTTTCTCTAATTATAAAAATTAAAATGAAAAACTAATTAAAATGAAACAACTCAAAGTGGATCAAAGAACTCAAGGTCAGGCCTGAAACTAAAACTATTGCAAGATGGACTGGGAAAAACATTAGAACTTACATGCATAGGCAGAAACTTTTGGAAAAGAGTTCCAGGGGCACAGAAAATATGAGAGACATGACAAATGAGACTACATCAAATTAAAAAGTTTCTGCACAACAAGGGGTATAGTTACTAAACTAGAAAAACAAGCAACAGACTAGGAGAAGATCTTTACCAGATATACATCTGACAAAGTCCTAATATCCAAAATTTACAAGAAGCACAAGAAGTTAATGCCCTCAACTAATAAACCAATCAACAAATTGGCAAACAAGAGATTTCTTAGAAGAAGTAAGAATGGCAAATGAACACATGAGGAAATACTCAGTATCTCTGGCAATAAAGGAAATACAAATTAAAGAGATACCATCTCAATTCCAGCTAGATTGGACATCAAGAGTCTGAAAAATAACAAATGCTGGTGGGGATTTGGGGAGAAAGGAACCCTATTGCACTGTTGGTGGGAATGTAAACTAATACTACTACTCTGGAAGGCAAAAAAAAATAACAACAACTAAGAATAGACCTTCTCTACAATCCAGCCATACCACTGTAGGTATCTACTCAGAACATTACAAGTCAGGATACTATAAAGATACTTGCACATCCATGTTCATTGCTACACTATTCACAATAGACATTTTGGAAACAGCCCAGATGCCCTACAATTAATGAGTGGATCAAAAATGTGGTACATATATACAATGACATTTTACTCATCCATTAGAACAAATATTATGTCATTTGGAAGGAAATGGATGGGCTCAGAACAAATCATGTTAAATGAGGTAGACCAAGCTCAGAAAGACAAATGGTGCATGTTTTCTCTCATATGAAGAAGCTAGATCTACAAGATCACTAAACACAACAATTTATACAGGGCTATATGCATTTGCACACAAACAGACTTAAGGAAGGTACTTTTAGGGGAGAAACCCAAAGGTATAACTTCTCTGATCATCTAAAATACTACTTACCAAAACAAATTCCAGGAAATGAAAACATTTTTTTTCTTGTCATTGCTGTTGTCATTTTTTATTGTTAGTGGTTTTGTTTCTTTTTTGTCTTTTCAGGGAGGCAAAAGGAGGTGGATAAATGGAGGAAGAATGAGCAAATGCAGCCATCGCATTCAATATACACTGTGTAAAAAATGAACTATGCAACTTATGTGCAGGGACTGGAAATGGAGAAAGTAAAGGAGGAGGTGACATTGTCCAAGAAGGATAGTAACACCTGTGTGCAATTCCTGACTAACAATAAAAAATAGATGCACCAAAAAATAGGTGCACAAATATTTCACATTAAATGTCTGAAGCAGCAAAAAGAATTAAGATAGAAGGTGGTAAACAGATTTATCTGACAGGCTGATTTTCAGGGAGCTGCACTGCACAACTATTATTAAGGGTGGTAAGTAGTAGGTTTATAATCCTGTATCCTTTTTCTTAAAGAGGGATCCCAAATTACATATGCCTAAAACTCTGTGAAATCTGATCCGCCCCCAAGTGGTGCCAACCAGCTAAAGATTCACAAGATTTTTGAAGAAGGAAACCAAACTCCTGGAAAGAAAGACTGGAAACCAGGCTTCCATATCTCTACACTTAGCAATTTTTTTTAACCAATACTAAATAGTTAGTTGGTAGCAATAGCAAGCTTGCTCCTGATATTCATGAACATGATTCTACTTGAAAAACTACAGAGCTTTGGGTTACAATGGTGTCTATTATTAATGAAGAGATAAGGAGTTTCCACTGTGAAAAATAAAACTAAGCTCATGCAATATTCATCTTAGCTAATTTGAATTGAAGGTTGCAAAGCAGGAGGAAAGCAGGAAAAGGAGAATAGAATTAGGAAAGGCAATGTGGCACAGAAATATTGAGTGTCTGCTGGCTTACAGGGCAGGAAACAGCCACCTCCTCATCTCAGGGTCCCAGGCACTATATAGAAGATGAGACTCGGCCCTTGTTATGGCTTTGCATAGCAATTGAGAACACAGTACAGAACAGACCCTTCTTCACTGAAAGAATACATGATGTGGTGTGAAGGGATTCCATCATCCATTGTTCATTCAAAACAATGTTTTGTTATTTGTTGCTAGATACTGGAGACCTAATGATGAACAGAATAAACATGGCCACTGATCTCCCAATCTGGAAGGAGAACTGCCAAGCAGAGACACCAGCATAATTCAATGTGATAGGAGTTTTGAGAGGGGAAATTTTCAGGAATGCTAAGCAGGACATCTAATCCACCACTGGGAAGCATGTGAGGCCAACAAGCTGAATAATATTCCACAGAAGAAGAAATCAGAAGTGTGCTTTTGGTAGAACAGAGAGAACAAAGAGGAATGTGTAGGATGCATTATTTAAGCAAGTGCTGGATCACATGGGTTTTGAATGCCTTGGTAAGGACTGTGACTTAACTGTAAAGGTAATAATAGTGACTTTATGGCATCATCCAGATTATGTGGAGACAAAGACAAAGTTAGGAGGCCGTGGAAATAAAGATAAAGATGAGGATAACCTAAATAGAAGCCTAAAGGAGTAGAGATTTAAAAAGAGGCACATGCCTTGACAGTCTGTTAAAATTAAGCTATAAGATGCCCAAGGAAT
The DNA here is from genome assembly GCF_019054845.1 of Dipodomys spectabilis. Lineage (NCBI taxonomy): Eukaryota > Metazoa > Chordata > Mammalia > Rodentia > Heteromyidae > Dipodomys > Dipodomys spectabilis. Next base: position 23,369,740 of record NW_024870758.1, read on the forward strand.
CTAGGATGACCTCAGGTACAGCTGAAAGAACAGTTGGATGGCCAGATGGTAGAGCCATTTGTGACTCCAGGAGGAGCATGTTTAGTGCTTCTGAACTGAATTAACCATTAGGATAAAAGGAGGGTCTTGAATTCACAACAGAAGGTCAAGTTGAAAGGTTCAAGAAAGATTGACTTAGTAAAGTTATGAAGGTAAGGACAGAGAGGAAAAGGCAAAAGGTGAAGCCAACTGAGAAGATGGTCAGGTGGAAAACCAAGCTACAAAAACATATGAGTGTCAAGAAACAATAACCTGAACTAAGAGACAGCCACTGAATGGGAAGAAAATCTTTGCTAGCTGTTCAACAGAAAGAGGATTAATATGCAGAATACACACAGCACTCAAAAAACTAACCAGCAAGAGAACAAGCAATTCCTTTAAGAAATGGGCAAGCAAACTGAACAGACAGTTCTCATAGGAAGAAATACAAATGGTTAATAGATACATGGAATAAGTGTTCAACATCCTCAGCTATAAAGGAAATGCAAATCAAATCCACATGGAGATTGCATCTCATCAGAGTGACAGCCACCAAGAAAACAAGCAACAAATGCTAGCTCTCTAGCATTTGAGGGGAAAAGGATCCCTCATACATGGTTAATAGAAATGCAAACAAATGCAGCTTCTATGAAAATCAGTATAAAGACTTTTCAAAAGCATAAAAGATAGATCATTCTTATAATCCTGCCATACCACTATTGGGCATATACATGAAGGAGAGTAAATCAATACACCAGAAAGACACCTGCATATCCATGTTTGTTGTAACACTGTTCACAAACAATGCAACAAAAAAGGTGTTGAATGAAAGATATGAATAAAAGAGATGTGGTATGTATGTATATATGCATACACAAATATAATGAAATTATTAGTCATAAAGAAAAATAAAATGATGTCATTTGCAGGAAAATAGGTGCAACTAAAGGACATTGTACTGAATAAGACAAGGCAAGCTCAAAAACAAATTGTACATTTTCACTTATGTGCAGAAGGTAGACCTAAAAGACATTCATTCAGTACATTAATATATCCATATACATAATTATGTAGATCGTTAAACATAGAACATTAATCAAGCTAAGAGACTACTTGGGAAAGGAGAAAGAGGATGGATATGAAAGCAGCACAGAGAAACTCAACAAAAGCTGATGATCAGTAGGGGGATGGAGAGAAGAGAAAGATTCTGTTGTGTGTATGTAGGGACCAACAGGAGGGGGGCATGCTGGTGGGGAAGATAAAGGAGGTTGAATATTGTCAAAATGAATGACTTGCAACTCTGAAAACAGAACAAGAAAATCCATAAGGATGCAATTCTTTAGAAGGAGCAGGGAGCGTGATCGAGGGGGTGAAATTGATTGGAATAGTCTAAATGCAAGTGGAGATTTAACAATAAAATCCTCCCCCCATATAACTAATACAAGCCAATAAAAAAAGCAGGTGTGCAATAAGATGCATATACATGCCCAGGAACAGATAAGCAAAAGACATTCAAGCATTCCCATGCAAATATTAGCAGGACTTGGGTGCCACACAGTAAGATCCTGGGTGGTTTGTGGCTTTTTCTCTTTGCTTGGCTATGTTTGAGAGACTAAAGATTTCTCTGTCAGTGCTAGATTTTTGTAAAGTGGTTATGCAGGTGGAGATATTGTTGAAGGCCTTCGACTTAAAAAGTGAAGAAACCAATTGGATGGAGCTGATGTGCATGAGTAATGTGATTTACTACCTCACAAGTTCACATGTGTCTGAGAATCACTTGCAAAGATTTATTCATAAACTGCTTTGTTGACTGGCAAAAAAAAAAAGAGAAGAAATACTCTCACACCTTCCCTGGACCTGAACTTGAATCACAATCCCCCAGTTTCAGCCCCCCAATTACTAGAATTACAGGCTTGAGCCACAATGCCTGACTTCTCATTACTAATTTTGACCGTGCTTCATGGAGTTACAGTGATCATTTTATCCTCAAGGTTCTCACATTGAAAAAAAATAACTCAGAATGCTAGTCTATAAAGTTGTCCCAGTTACCTCTCATAGTGGTTTTCCAGCTTTCTGACATTAGAATGACCTGAAGAGAAGTAAACATACTCCAGGGCTTTGGCCAGATTTCTCCCACCTGAATCTGAATCTCTGGAGTTGGCAAACCGTAACCTGGCTTTATCTACTTATGGCTATCTTCCCTTCTTATGTCCTAAAAAGCTATGTTTTTCAAACTTTCATGTCCATACAAATCCCCCTGGGGATCTTGCTAAGTGGTAAATACTGAATAGGTGTAGGTGAGGGCCTAAAATTCAGCAGCCATCATGAACTTCTAGGTAAGGCCCACATTGCTGGATCCAAGATCTCCATTTAGCCAGCAAAGCCATAAAGCAATTGATCCAACCAGCTGCTTCTTTGCAAGAAAGTAAGCAAGTATGATGATTCCTCCAGCAAATGTTTATTTTACTAACATCAAATGTATGCCCTGCTTCTGTTTCCATGCTCGTCTGTGTATGCAATAATTTTTCATTTCAGTGCCAAATAGTAGCATAATCTTTTCTGCAATCACTTAAATGGCAATGAAGCTCCAAGCCATGTAGCACCAACAATTCACATAATTCATTGCAATGATGGCTGAGTACAGAACTGGGGCCAACAGAATGCTGCACAGCCCACACTGCACCCCAGTGCCAAATGTAACACACCACCCACCGCAAGTTGCGCTGGGTCAAACCCTCAGCGGCAGAACACAGGCAGTTCCCGGTCAAGACAAGGTAAAGACACTGTTGCAAATCTCTATACTACTTCAGCCTCTACTCACTGCAGTTTTTTTTGTATTTAAGAAAATGCTAAAAATCAGCATTAAATGGAGAATGCTAACAACCCCAGTGCTGCTCTCTCTCTCTCTCTCTCTCTCTATTTATATATATATATATATATATATATATATATATATATATATATATTGTCTTTTGGCTGAACTTCTGTGTAATAGAACCAAGGATGGAAGTTCTTCCCTGTGAGCATGGTGGGTGTTTACAAAGGACTTCCCAGCATGCACCAGAGCTCCCACTGCTGAAAACCCTTAGTTGAGCTCTACCTAACCTACCTAACAACACCTGGTGGGGGAGTAGGCAGCCAGGAACCTCTCCCCAAATCCTCCAGAAGAGACCACAATCCCCCAGCTTAGTACCATTATACCTGCCTGCAGAATTAAGTTGGCCTGTCTTCCCTAAGGAGCACCTTCCATGCAACAAAAACAACCAGGTGCTAAAGATCTGATGTCCCTCTCCCCAGTTGATGAAACTTACGCTCCAAGTAGATTTAAATAGAGACTGTTGAGAATGCTCTGAGTGCTCATAAAGGGAGTGAGAGCGAGGAAGAAGAGGGGTGCTTCCAATGGATGTGATGCAGAAGGTGCTGTGTTTTGAAAGATGGGTGAAAGTTGCATGGGTAGGAGGGGGAAGAGCATTTCAGGTCAGGGAGAGAGTGGGAAGGAGATCAAAGGGACAGGAATGCGGGAGATAGTCTGCTACGCTACAGAGCCAGTAGCCTAGGTGGTCTGAAGAGATGTCTCCAGCAACCATCTCTGTACTGCTTCTGCCTCTGCCCTCTGGAGGTTTTTTTTTTCTATTTAAGAAAATGCCAACATCAGCATTAAAAAATGGGAAACACTAACAACTCCAGTGTTCTCAGTGTTTTGTGTTTTACCTTTTGGCTGAACTTCTGTGAAATGGAACCAAGGATGGAAGTTCTTCCCTGCAAGCATGGTGGGTGCTCGGGAGATGCTAGGACACATATCCAGATCCCTAGAAGACTTTCCCCTTTTCTCTGTGGTCCCTCCATCTGGAGTTCAATTCGCTGCTTTTTCCCTCTCTCCAAATTCAGACAGGAGACCCAGAGCTTAGGATGTTTTTTCTTCCATGTCTCAGGCCACAGCTCTGTCCTCTTCATGCTGACTCCCCTTGCCACTCAATGTGATTTTGAACAGCCTCCTCCATCAGACTCCTGCCATCGGCTGATGCATGAGAAGAAATGCAAGCTCATTGCAACATTAATCGGAGCAAAACACAACTAGAGAGGAAATTTTGCTGCTCTGTTGCAAATAGCATATGGTACCTCCCAAAAGCCAAAAGAAATGATTTTTTAATCATCTGCTGTTCAGGATTATCCATGCTCCCTTTCCTCAGCATGGATAATTGAAGGTTGGCTGTATTTGGATTTCAAAGCAGTTTGGGCTTTATTGAAATCCAAGGCTCCCAGTTGGCTTCCCACCCCCCAGTGGGCATCCGGGCCTGTAATTAAATTGATCTGAAAGGGGAGGGACAGGAGATATCTCTATGAGTGGTTTCCAAAGGAAGACAATTGACATTTTTGTGTTGCACATTGTGTCCCGCATGTGAGCACTCTAATGCTGGGGTGCTATTCTCTCTAGGCCGTCCAGATCTCTTGAAATGAGGTTATATACTTGCTAGGGTATTCGTGTGATAACCCATGGATCTGAGATATGTCTGCTGAGACGTTAGATTTGATTTGAAGGTAGGCAAAAATTGGCTAACACATGTACACACATACACACACACACATTCTAGGAACTGAAATTTAAGTCAAGAGAAACATTGAAACAGCGTGGTTAGAAAAATCTGTTCCCTGCAGGTGTGCACTGTTTGGGTGTGAGGAGAAAGGCAGCAAGCAGCCTCTTGAAGGATTCAGAGCAGGAGTTGTGTTGCTTCAAACACAGCTCTGCCTAGATGCAGGGGACAAATGGGGGAAACAAGACCATACAAGCCATCCCTGAGTGCGTTTGCCACCTACACAGGAAGGAAAACATTTAAAGAGCAACATAGAAACACACAGGAGTTTAGGATGCCCTCAGGAGCTATAGAAACTTTTCATAGAGTGGGGAATGGCGAGGAAGAGGCCCAGGAGCCAGGTTGTGGCTGGCAAGGCAAACAGACGTGGCTGAGCCCACTTGGAAGAGTCAAATGATGGGGCAAAAGTCAGAAGGACCACATCCCTTCTGCAGCTGAACAACTCAGAAGGATGCACCAGAGCAACCAGTGACTACCCACGCTACTTCCTCCTTGTTGCAGTGATGTTTTCCTAGTTGCTCCTGGCTATGTATAGTGTTATCCTGAAATGCATGACCTACAAGGGCCCACAGGGGCTCTCTAGCCCCTGAGGAAGAGCAAGTGCAGGAGATGTGTATCCACAGAGTCACTCCACCTCCCCCTAATCCAGCGCCAGCATCCTCTAACTTGGCTATGCTTCTCGCCACCAGAATGCTGCTCTGGCTACGTCTCCTTCTGTTTTGCTGTCCTGCCTCAGCTGGCCCAGGGGAAAGGATGTCTTTGCTCAGTCCAGGAAGGCCCAGCCTGTGTGATATAGCCAGGCCTTCCCTCCTCACTCTGCTGTGTTCTCTCTCTCTACTTCCCTGCCTCATGTCACAGATATTGTTCCACTCGACTTTATCACCTCAAAGCTCCGTTGGATGGCCTGCGCTTGCATGAGCTTGTTTACTGAATATTTATGCCTCTCGCACTGTCCCCTGGCATGGCACAGACACTGAGAGATGGCAGTCCTGCACAGCCAGCTGGCTTGCCTCGGAAATGAGGACAAGCGTCTGGACAAGGGAGGAAAGCCATCCAAGGCATCATTTCATGTCCTCCTCAGAGAGGACAGCCCAGCCACTTTCCTGATTAAACCCACTCACCACTCCCACTGGCCGCTCAGGGCTGCTCCTGACTGCAGTGGTTACTGATTAAAAAGAAGCTGGGTTATTTTTCTTAGAAGATAATTAAAACCAAACGCACAAAAGATAGACAGCCATCCACAGCAATGTCATGGATGAGGATTATAGATTGTTCCGGCCACCACTCCTCCATGAAGTCACTCTGGGTCACCAAGAGATGGTCTTAGGACATGTGTTCTTGCCCAGCAAGACAGGACTCTGTCCCTGTCCTTCACCAAGCATATAAATGGATTCCTCCAGGGTACTGTTCTGGGCCCTGAGTGTAAGTTGTCACCAGGCTTTCTCTAAAATTCTGGGCAGTATGAACAGAGTGGCTGGAGGAGAGTTTGGGGCAGTCCCCTCTCCTAGTAAGCTGTCTGTCCATCGTGCTTTATAGATATAGATCTCCAGTCCAGTGTCAAGGGTACACTTGGAGCTCCTCTGGTTCAAAACAGGGAACTACACCCACTGTTAGCTCTTCTGAGAGGAACAGCAAGTCTGCTTCAAAGTTTCTTCTAAAAAACACAGCTGGGGCCGGACACCAGTGGCTCATGCCTGTAATCCTAGTGACTCAGGAAGCTGAGATCTGAGGACAGAGGTTCAAAGCCAGCCTGGGCAGGAAAGTCCATGAGACTGTTATCTCCAATTAACTACCAAAAGGCCAGAAATGAAGTTGCGAGGCTCAAAGTGATAGAACACTAACCTTGAGCAAAAAAGCTCAGGGACATGATCCAGGCCCCAGGTTCAATCCCAGGACCAGCAAAAGAAAAGGGCTTGGTACCAGTAGCTCATGCTTGTAATCCTAGCTACTCAAGAGGTTAAGTTCTGCAGATCATGGTGGAATGGAAGCCGGCAAGGGCAGAAAAGTCCTAGAGACTCTTTATCTCAGGTTAATCATCAAAAAGGCAGAAGGAAGCATGACTCAAGTGGTAGTGTCAGGCCCTTCCTAAGTTCAAACCCCAAGCTCTGACCACAAAACACTACAGTAAGTCACACTCAAATATGAGATCCTCCCTCGTTACTCTCATCGACTGGTGGCAGAATCCTGTATTGAGTCTTCGCTCTGTCAACTAAGCAAACCCTAGGAATTGGGTAAGCCAATGCCCTGGCTCCAGTTCTAATTAGCTGGAGAGCTGTATAATCTTCAGTTTTCTTATCTTGAAGATTAGTGCTAGAGTAGTGACTAAAGTGGTAGAGCGTCTGTATAACGAATATGAGGTCCTGAGTTCAAACCCCAGTATCACACACACACATGACTAAAGTGGTAGAGCGTCTGTACAATGAATATGAGGTCCTGAGTTCAAACCCCAGTATCACACACACACATGACTAAAGTGGTAGAGCATCTGTATAACAAATATGAGGTCCTGAGTTCAAACCCCAGTACCACACACACACACACACACACACACACAAAGGGAGTTGGGCCTCATTTTTAAATCCCAAAGCCTTGAAGAAAGGAAAGTAAATTGGAGATACAGTCCCCAGCCCAAAAAGTCTGTCTTCAATATATAGCACTAAAGGAAAGATTGCAGGAAACTACAAATAGTAGTTTGGTAGCTGGTAGTCCACCAGCTCCAATCAGGCTACTTCAATCATCCCTAATACATATTTTAAGCATTATCTAGTTCACCCTGACAGGACAGCAAAGTAACTCAACTTTCCATGTTCCTCAGATGGCGAAACAAAGCAGAGGAAGAGCTGAGTAACTTGCCATAGGCGTCAGTTGAAAGGCCTTCTGCCCCCCCCCCCCCCCCCCCCCCCCCCCGTGATGCGCTTGTACTACCCGCCCACTATGGCCTCAAAAGTCCTCTCTGGGGAAGCTGCAGCCTGGCTGACTGAACCTGGGTGAGGGTGGAGTTGATGAGCCTAAAGCAGAGCAACCTGCTGTTTGTGCCCTGTTTACACAGGGCTCTTCTTCAAAGCACTCCACCTGTTTTTGCAAATAACTTTTACAAGCTTTCTCTGAGCAACTCAAGAAGAGATTAGGCACACAATGGCAACAGATGTGCTCCAGCCGGAGGAACTGACCAGCGCCCAGCCCTGTCAGCTGACGTGGCTGACAGAGCCCAGGGTTCTTGTGCGGTGCAGGCCTCCGCAATTTGTCTACAAGAAGTAATGTGGCGCCTTGCAGCTGCTCCACCCTTACTGTCGATTGCCCCTACCAGCAGGGTAAGAGATGATGAAGCTCCTTATGTTGCACAGAATGGCCAGTTCTGGCACTCAGCCCTCGGGCTTCTCTCCCAGGAGATCCAATGAGGGGGGCTTTGCCAGGCTAGTTTCCCAGTCTTGGCTGCCTCAGTTGGCTCTTCCCCAAAGATGAGTTCCATTTCTCTGGGCTGAGCCCATGCTATCTGCATTCTGAGTTCACCTCCAGGGCCTCGGGGCCTTCCAGCAGCTACACCTGCTGGCTGTGCATGACTATTAGGAATGAGTCTCAGGGAAATACCTCTGCCATGTGTTCTCCCTGAAACCCAAAGCTACTAAACTGTGTCTAGTGAGCTCGGTGCTGCAGGACACAGGTAAAGATGCATGGGGAGCCCTGGCTCTTAGCCCAAACTCCAAGGAGCATGCCTGATGCCATCTGTGATGATGGCGTGCTCAGGAGCCCACCAGGAACTGGGACTGGGCTAATGACCTGTGACCTGAGGCCACAGAGCTCAGCTCATCACTCCTCAACCTGAGCATGTGAAGATCTCCAAATGGCTATAATGGAGATTGGGAGATTTACCAGCATGGAGTCTGAATTTGGCTAAGAAAGATGGGATGACAGTTTTCATCTGGATGCAAGTATTGGCTTCCTCAGGCAGATCTCATACAGAGAGTCTGGACAGAGATGTGCCAGTGTTTATCTGGCTTTGCCTTGTGCTAAATGATCATCTGGATCCAGGCTAAGGGTCAGATAATTCCCATAAGTCTGCAGAGAATTGCATTGGGGACAACTTGGCTATAGCAAAAGGAAATATGTGCGTGTATTTCTTTGAGTTAGCAGTGACCATCTCTGCTCTAGAAAATGCTTTGTGATACAGAACATGTATGGACATCATTATTGTTTCTACTGTGAATAGTTGCCACTTTCTGGGCCATTAACTATTCATTATTATTTCATTTGGTAGGCACTAAAACTATGCTGACTTTATAGTACAGAGAGGTGAAGTTACTTGTCTGAGATTACATGAGGAGTGAGTGGAAGACCTGAAAAGTGAGCCTGGTGGTGAGCTTCCAGAGAGCTCTCCACAGTTTGGACAGGAGGTGCCTGATGGGCCTATGACTCTGAAAGATCACTGCTCAGAAGCCCACTCAGTTAAAAGAAGAAGAGTGACATGTGCACCGTCTGCCTAACGCATTGGGAGGGAAGTCTGAGCTGGGCACTGGGGGTCGAAGTTTTGGACCTCTATCATAGAAATGTCATTGATTGGGTGACTTCCCAGTGTCATCTAAGCACTGCAGCAGGTGTGGCTGGGAAAGTGGAGAGGGAAGGCAACAGCAGCTTGCACACCTGGGAGCCTGGAGGAGCTAGCTTTTCCTTCTGGAAGCAGGAAAAGCCAAAACCATGCTCCAAGGAGCATGCCTGGCAGGCAGCAACTTAGGGGTCCTTGGCCTTTCTCACTCCCCCTCAGCCAGGAGAGCTGGACACTGGGCCAGCAGACCCCATCCAGGGTCCTTTCTCTGTGCCAGGTATTGCAGCCCCAGAGCAATAAACAGAACTGGACTGTAGTTGGATCATCTCTGTTGCCATAGTTAGTGGGCGAGTGGGAGAGGTTTAATGCTTCTATTCAAACAGAAGAGCAGAGGCTTGTGGGTGGAGGCAGGGGACAGAGAGAGGCAAGGTTGAGAGGTGCTGGGGCTGGGAGGGGGTGAACACTTCTGTGAGGCTGAAAGCAAAGGGGTCAGGCAGCTGTTCTCTTCCATGGCTGTGGAGCAGCTTGACCTGTGTGATGATGCAAAGAAACTGGACTATTCCTGGGAGCCGGCATGAAGGACTTGAAAAGAAAGAATTCAAGCAAACTCAACAGATTCAGCCAGGGATCTGGAACAGGGGGGAAGAACTCCCAAAAGTGTTACATCCTGGACTGGACAAACCTGAACTGGCACTCACTGAGGAGAAGGTTAGAGGGAAAATGTAAGGCAATATTTCTGAGGCCCCATCTCAGATGGAGACTGTGAAGGAGAGGCTCCAGACTCGACACTACACACCCCTGCATGTACACACACACACACACACACACACACACACACACACACACACACGAGTGCCTGTATATAACACACAAGCATCTTTCTTCACTCATGCAGCACAAAAACACAAGCACTACACAATGCATCTCAAATAGACACGTGTACATGTCCCTCCACAAACATGTACAACACATACATGCAAACACAACAGACATATGTGGTATCTGGTTGACTTTTTTTTTTTGTCAGTCATGAGGTTTGAACTCATGGCCTGGCATTGTCATTGAGCTCTTTTGCTCAAGGCTAGCGCTCTACCACTTTGAGCCACAGCACCATGTTCAGTTTTGTTTTCTTGTTTGTTTTTTTGTTCGTTTGAGTGGTTAATTGGAGACTGTAAGGTATATTAAATAGGTAGGTTTCATTAGGTAGCTGATGAAGAGAACACCACGTGCTATTCAGGCAGGAGAAGAAGTTTATTTACCGAACTGCTGCCCCCACCATGCATGGTGAAGAGGCATGGCTGAAAAGGAAAAAGGGGCAAATCACCCCTGGGCCAGGACTTATCTAGGCCAGGGACAGGAAGAGGTGTGGCCAGGTGGGGGAAAGGTGTGGCCACACTGGATCAGGATGTGACCTCAGCATCTGGGACCCTTCTTAGATCACATGGGAGGCATGTGACCAGAGGTGGCCCAGCAGGAGGGGAAGGTGACTGCTTCCAGGTCTGCCAGTTACATAGGCAACAGATACTAGGCAGAAACTTAGCCAACAGGTAGGGAGGTGTCCCTGTGCAGACCTTACAGAGACAAGAGTCTTACAGGGACTTTTCTTACCAGCTATCTTCAAATCATGATCCTCAGAGCTCAGCCTCCTGAGCAGCTAGGATTATAGGCATGAGCCACCGGCATGGGCAAGACTTCATTCTTGGGGACAGATTCTAGAGTGGTGCCATGTTTCATTAGCAGTCTTAAAACTGCTGTGACTACATCCTTGTGGATAGAGTCCACTGAGAATGTCTCGCTTCAAATCCTTCTCTCTAGTGAATACCGATGCGGGGATGTTCCAGCTGGTGGATCCACAAACCCAGCAGTATCCTTAGGGCCTAAGGAGCCAGGCAGGACCCCACTGCAGCCTCCCTCCCTCAACCCCCTACTAGCCTTAAAGTATTTTTATGGGAAGTAGGCACCGTTCTGTCTCAATCTAGGACAGTCAATCAGGCTTTATTGGGAAAATGATGTCCAGTTACCAAGGTTTAGAATAAGTCTCATAATCTGCATTGCATTGTTTATTCCTTTATTAGCGCTTATACCACCCCTTTTTTATTAGAATGTATCATTTGAGGTTTAACATAAGCCCTCTAATTCCCAACCCTCATTCCCACCAGAGCTACTGTGGTACAGTGGCCAGAGGACCATTTGTGTAGGGTGGGAAATCTACAGAGAAGAGGTAGGCCAGGTGTTTGGGACATTTGTAAGGAAAATGAAAAATACAATGATCCAGTGGTGTTGGCCCAACAATCTTAAGGCACCCAAACCCAACAGTCTCTGTGACCTGAAGGCTATATCCTACTTAGATTTTAGGTGTGCATAAGGAGGACTCAGTACTGGGAGACCCACCTACTCTAGGTAAAATTTCCTGTTCAGAACATCCTAGTGGCCTTGTTACCACATAGGACATGGGTCATCAGACCTTGGCCTTCAATTTGGAGAAAATCCTATGTAGTGTTTTAATCATCAGTAAATGTATCCAGGACTGTCCAAAGATTGAAAAGGCAATGGCCACAGCTTCCAGTGGAAAGTTCAGTCACCTGCTCATCATCACCAGCCAGCTGAGCTCCTCCACTCAGTAAACAAAGGTGAGGGTCAGGCAGCCTCAGAGCTGAGTCCGTAGGAGGATCCAAGGTACTTAGTTTAAGCACTATATGAAAGGCTTCTATTTAAGCAGTTATCTGGAAGTTTCCCACTTGTTCCATAAGAACAAATGTGGACCTTGCTACTCAGGAGGCTGAGATATGAGGATAGTAGTTCAAAGCCAGCCTGGGAAGCAAAGTCCCTGAGACTCTTACCTCCAAGTAACTACCAAAAAGTCTGGAAATGTAGCTCAAATGGTAGAGCACTAGCCTTGGGCAAAAGAAGCCCAGTGACTGTGCCCAAGTCTTGAGTTTAAGCTCCAGGACCAACACACACACACACACACACACACACACACACACACACACACACACACACACACACACACACACACACACACACACACACACACACACACACACACACACACACACACACACACACACACACACACACACACACACACACACACACACAGCATTCAATCCACTTTTTCAGAATTTGTTTGCAAACTTATTTTAGAAAAGTATTTAAGTCTTTCCATTTCCTAACAAATGGGGCAATTCCATTCTTTCTGATGGAGGCATAGAATTCCATTGTGTATATATACCACATTTTCTTGATCCATTCATCTACTGAGGGACATCTGTGTTGGTTCCATATCTTAGCTATGGTAAATAATGCTGCAGTAAACATAGTTGTGCTGGTAGCTTTAATGTGGTCTTGTTTGTGATCATTCGGGTAAATGCCCAAAAGTGGGATTGCTGGGTCATTAGGAGGCTCTATGTGGAGTCTTTTGAGGAACCTCCATACAACTTTCCTAAGTAAGCCAGGCCCAAAGAAATATAGGTTCCATGGTTTCCTTCATTTGCAATAACTAGTATATGTCTGAGACAATCAGAAAGGATCAGATAACTTGATGTTAGGCAAAATGAACCCCAAGATAAGGACCCAAGTGGTTTTTCTTTCTTGCTATTGTTTCTAACATATTTATAAGGTGATTTTTTTTGTTACTTTATATGCACCTCCCCCACGATATAACCCCTGTTTTCACTGTATTTGATGCTGGTATAATTTGGGGAGGGGAAGGGAAAACAAAACAAATTGTTTAAATAGGGATACAGGTGGACCCATTGTAACAATGAGATATAGAAGACACTATGTTGAAAAACAAACTTTACAATTTAGGCTGGGGGTGGAGTGGGGGTTGAGGGGGTTGTAGTTGTGGGGTGGGAGGGAAGGGATCGTAGGGGAAAAAACAAAGGAGGGGGTAACAATGCTGGATAGGAAATGTACTCATTACCTTACTCATGTAACTGTAACCCCTCAGTACAGTATTTTCACAATAAAAAAAACTTATTAAGAAAAAAAAATGTGGAGGATAAGAATGCAAGAGAAAAATCTCATTGCAGCTTTCCAGGTCTAACAATTCCACCATTCAGCCAAGTATCAAGAAAAGCAATTTAGAGAACTAGTAAGGCATGCCTGAAATCCTAGCAACTCAGGAGGCTGTGATCTAATAATTCAGGTTCAAAACCAGCTGAAGCAGACAAATCAAGACTCTTCTCTCCCATTAATGAGCAAAAAGCAGAAGTAGAAGTGTGGCTCAAGTAGTAGAGTACCAGCCTTGAGTGGAAAAGCTAAGCAAGAGCACATGGCCCCAAGTTTAAAGCCCTTTGCACAGCATAAAAAGCACCACTTTCCAAAAAAACAAAAACCACCACTTTTTGCAACTTGTTGGCTCTGAGCGTAAGCAGCCCTTTGCAACAGAGCGAAGATAAAAGTTCTCCATGGCAGCATGAGTTCATACAGCCTAAGTGAAGCCTAAGGGAGCAGCCAATGACTCTCTCCTAATCTCCAAGGGGCTTTATGAACTGAATACCTTCACCTCCCTAGAGCTTCTCTGCTGGCGCTATTGTCAGAGGGGGGATGGGGAAAGATGATGCCTTTCAGCTGTGACCTTTCCACAAGGAAATCTCTCCGTTGATCAGCGCCTGATATGTTTAATGTGATATTTGCTGGGAGGATGACCTTCATTAACTGGTAAGGTCAAAAGCACTGTTGAGGGAAGGAGCCAAGAGACACCAGGAGAATAGCCAAAGGAGACAAAGAGGACTCCAGCCCTTCCCTGTGGGGAGTGAGGGAAATCCACAAAGATTGAAAGACATCCTTTGGCCACAGCTTCCGGTAGAAAGTTCAGTCACCTGCTCAGTGCCAGCCCGCTGAGCTCCTCCACTCAGTAAACAACGGTGAAGTCAGGCAGCCTCAGAGCTGAGTCCTTGGGAGCAGCCAAGGTGCTTAGTTTAAGCACCAGGTGAAAGGCTTCTTCTGTTTAAGCAGTTATCTAGAAGTTTCCCACTTGTTCCTTAAAAACAAAACAAAACAAAATCTCAGATGGGTTTACAGTCTTCATATGCATTGCAAGTGCCTGGGAAAAATGGACTCCCTGAGCATCCTCAGGTAATAGCCAGGTAAAATACTGCTCTGGAGGCCTCCAGGGTGTCTGTCAATTCTTGGATTTTTCTCTTTAGTAGTCTCTCTTCTAGATCCTTTGAAATGCAGGTACCATTCAAATGAGAAAGAACAACATGATGATAAGTTGGTATCTTAGTACAACTATTTAAAGAGAACAAAAAATGAATTTTAGTTAAAAAAAATTGCATGATGAAAATAAAAGAACATAGGTTTGGTAGTCAAAAGCATCTGTTAGTCCAGAATTGGTAGTACTCACCTCTAACCCTAGCTACTCATGAAGCTGAGATCCAGAGGATCGAGGTTCAAGGCAATCTCGTGGGCAGAAAAAAATAAGTCCCAAGACTACCTTCAAAATAACCAGCAAAAAGCAGGACTGGGGCATGGCTCAAGTCGTAGAACATACACAAAACCCTGAGTTCAAGCCCTGGTATAAGCACAAAAAAAAAAAAAGAATCTATATTTTCTACCTTAACTCTGCTTTTTACCATGTAGGTAGGTGACTTTGGCATACCAAAGTTCTGTGAAGCCCAAATGCTACAATCAGCAGAAGACAATTATCTGCAGATCACAGAAAGTAATCAAGAGCAGGCCACTGGTGGTCCTAAGCCCAGAGGCCCAGTGTTGGCCCAAGCTGGGTCCTCTTGCTGTTCCCCTGTGAGCAGCTAGGCCCTTCCCTTTGCCACATGCTGGCTGGTATAGCAACAGCAGCAGCAGTTCTAAGCCTTGCATCCATATGCTACAAGATTGATAAAAAAGAGACCTTCTCCTCCAGCCAGTAGCTCTTTAAGAGAAGGCAAGATTCTTTCCCTGAAACCCTCATCAACTTCCCCTTGTTTCCTATCTGCCCAAAGAAGTCACAAGTTCCTTGGCAACCACTTGCTGTGACAAGAATACTACACAGGCCCTGACCTGGGTTCCTTGGCCTATGGAAGGCAAAGGATTCATCTTGTACTACTTTGGCCCCAAAAGGTAGACTCCCCACCCATCTTCTTAGGGGTGGGGGCAAGTAGGAATACCATGTAGGAAGAAGACATGGGTCTGCTGC
Organism: Dipodomys spectabilis; assembly: GCF_019054845.1. Lineage (NCBI taxonomy): Eukaryota > Metazoa > Chordata > Mammalia > Rodentia > Heteromyidae > Dipodomys > Dipodomys spectabilis. The sequence continues at coordinate 23,385,035 of NW_024870758.1, forward strand.
TGAGCAGACAGCAATTCCAATATAATACTGACCTCCAGATGTGGTGAGAATTAAACCAGGCCTGTGAAAGCACTTAGCCCAGCCTCCGGCATTGTAGTTCAGCTCAGTAGCAGAGTTTCTCAAAGTGAGTAGTAAGGAAGAATATCACAGATGAAGGGAACTTTAGAGTGTGCTTCTAAACTACCACCACCCCATAAAGGACATGGAAGGTATCAATTAGGAACATCATCACAAGGTCTCTGAAACTCTGGAAGTCAGAAGACGTCATTTGTCTGAGCCCTTGTCGCCTCTCATTAACTCCCTGCCACCTTGTAATTGCCCATACTGTTAGGGTTGCACAAAGAAATCAATACTATATCTGTGCTAAAATTTACATCACATCTAACGAGTTTTGTCATTGCAGAATATTTTTTGGTCAATTCTTGATAAGGACCAGGTAAGCTCTACTTTTTCTATTTGACCTCTTTGTTGCTTTAATTAGAAATAATAAAGGGTTTTTGTGGCAAAGATTGCAGTTCAAAGCCAGCCTGGGCCAAAAAATCCCTAAGACTCCATCTCCCAACTAACCTGCAAAGAGCCAGGCTGGAATTATCTCTAATTAACCAGCAAACACTGGAAGTGGTACTATAACTCAAAGTGGTACAGCACTAGCCTTGAGCAGAAGTGCTCAGGGACAGTGCCCAGGCCTTGAGTTCAATCCTCCTTGAATACCAACTGGGACAAGCCATTCCAGCAACGAGCACCTAGACTCAGCCAATCTGGGGAACAAGGGACCATGGAGAGGAGTAAGAGGAGATGATGTCACATCAGCTACTTTGTGCCTGCCCTTCAAAATTAACCAGAGCCGGGAGGTCAATAGAAATAAGAAGCCTGCCCATCTAATGTCCATACCTGTCTACCTTTCAACTGGACAGGAATTTATATTCTTGCCTTTGTTACCTGACTTCTCCTCTACCTAGTCGCCAGATGTCAGAAGTAGCTAGGGACATTTCTACCAACATTTTCAGCCCCAAGTCCTTCCTCTTGCCATTTATTTGCTCTCCAGAATTTTTTTCAGTCCATCAGTGCCTCATGAAACTTCTCCAGACTTCATCCAAGAGACTTGCCTCCTCCAGACTTCATCTAAGGACTCATGCCCAAGTGACAGCTGCAGCCTGCTGCCTTCTCCCAGAGGGGACCACATCTCAGCCTTTTACCCCTACTGTCTATGCCCCTTGCCAGCAGGAAGTAGCCAGAGAGAATCTTCACCCTTTTTCATAATTATCAAGAGGCTGGAATGTAAGGTCTGCACAGGGACACCTCCCTACCTCTTGGCTAAGTCTCCACCCAGTATCTGTTACCTAGGTAACTGGCAAACTTGGAAGCAGTTACCTTCCCCTCCTGCTAGGTCACATCCTGGGCTGCCTCTGGTCACAGGCCTCCAATCTGACCAGAGGCAGTTCCCAGACCCTGAGGTCACATCCTGATCCAGTGTGGCCACACCTTTCCCCCACCTGGCCACACCTCTTCCTGTCCCTGGCCTAGATAAGTCCTGGCCCAGGGATGGGTCGCCCATTTTTCCTTTTCAGCCATACCTTTCCAGCATACCTAGTGGGGGCAGCAGTTAAGTAAATAAACTTCTCCTGCCTGAATAGCACACCATGTGCTACCTAATGAAACCTACCTATTTAATATACCTTACACATACCATTCCCATTGATGTCCCACATGCCACAGAATTGTCCATCCAACAGAACTTTTGACAACAATGGAATTATTCCTCTACTGTCCATTGTTGTAACTACTGGCTGCATGTGGCTATTGAGCATGTAAAATGGGGCAAGAGTGATTTAGGAGTTAATTTGTAATTGTAATGACTTTCAGACAGCCCCTTATAGTCAGTGGCTTTTGTATTAAATAGTACAACACCAGACGGTGTCTTCCTGAGGCTTAAGGGAGGTTTTTTTCTCTCCCTCACCATACCCTGGATCAGGCAAGCGGCCACCTGGCTAAGGGATGGCAGTTTGCATGGATTCCTAAATAGTCCTGATCAGCAAAAGTGAGATGACTGCACTCTGGCAGCCCTATGGTAAATCAGCTTGGGTGTTAAGAGTTCCCTTGCTCCTTTCTGGAGGCCATGGATTGCCCCAAATACTCCAGGCCATGGAGGAGTCTGTCCTGGGCCTGGGTTGGCAGGTGTACAGGTCAACTGCATGTGCAAAGGAGAATGGTCCTGGCACAGGGAAATGAGCAAGATCCACCTACTCTTCCTCTTCCTGGCTGCTGGCCCTGCCTTCTGAGGGGATGGCTCCATCCTGTCTCCTGCTCACTTGTGGCACTTCCCGAGACCAGAGAGACTTGATAAGAGAAAGGAAATGCCCCCACCCCCACCCCAACACACAGTCTGTTCCCAGAGCTCGGGGCCTGAATGCCTTCTCGCCTGTCAGCTGAGAGGATTGCCGCCTGTGGACACTCAAGTAACAATTGCCTGCAGTGGACATTAATCTTTGTCTCCAGAGCCCTGACCTCTCTCCTGGGTCACCTCTCTCCTGGCAGAAGGCCAAGGCAAATGGCTCCATATAGCACCCTCAGGTTGATGCCTTCCCCGGACCATCATCTTCTAGATGATCAAAGTTCTGACATCTTTAAATCGGACCAGGAGGCCTAGATTGGGGGGGAGGGGTGGGGGAAGGGTGGTCTCTGAGCTGCAGTGAGTTATCCTCTTCCTCTGAGTGGAACCAGAAAAGCTCCACGTGTGAACGTCACTCCTCTCAAGTATTCATTGCGGCATGGCGCCACCTGGAGGTCGCTGTCTAAAATCCAGATTCTGCTTCAGTAATAAACCTGTCAGCAAATCCACAAAGTCATCAGCAAACCTTGAGCTCAGATCAAGGGTCTCTGCTTAGTGGGCTTCTTTGGTCCCTACATCCCAAAACTTGGCAGTCTGTGATCCCCGAGGGAGACCAGCACTGCCAGAAGATCTTTCCAACACTTTTCAGGCCCTGTCAAAGGGAGGGGGGGAAAACACCCTTTAAGGTTTTCTAGACATAGGGAAGATGCCTCAGAAAGGTAAGGCAGGACTTCCTGTTCCTGTCCTAAAGGCATTCACTCTGAGATCTCTCATGGATGGAGATGCCTGAGCTACTCCTCTGGCCGTGGGTTTTGGTTTTCCTGGCCGAGGCTCATTTGCCCAGTACTGAGATTCAGTGATGACAGGCACATATCACCACACCCATCTTTTTCTGCTAAGATGTGGTCTTTCTGCCTTTTTATTGCTCAGGTTGGCCTTGAGACACAACCCTCTCTGTGTCTGCCTTTCAAATAGCTAGGGTTATGGGCATAAGCCACCAGGAGAAAACCCTTTGCTTTCTTCTCCCTGATTGCTCTGGAGTAGAAATTGGAAGTTGACAAAGTAGACTTCAGCATTAACCTTAGCCTCCTGACTGGCTGTGGTCCTCTGGCTAGTGTGACTCTGGAAATTTCTTAGATGTTAGAAGGAGGAGCCAAGCTCCAAGGTCATCTCCAAACAAGGAAGAGTCCATTGTATAGGGGGTTCAGGCCTTGGCTGGTGTTTTCCTGCTCAGCGCCAGGGCAATCCAGAAAAACCTATCATCGAGCAATAGGAGTGGAGTCAGCCCTGAGTGCTGGGACACAATGTGTGGCTTCTGTGTCTGTGTGGTTGGATATAACCTGAAACCTTAAGAAAAGAGTTTCCTACATCCACTTCCTACTGGATGGAGCATTCACAGCATATTTTGTAGTCATTTTCTTACTACAGTGACAAAACGGACTGTCTTGTAGAAATGGCCATTACTATGTGTGTAGGTTTCAGTTATTTTTGTATTATGAAACTGCAATTCTGAAAATTCTTCCAAGAGAGAAGAGGTTTGGAGTACCAGAGTGAGTCATTGAAATAGTAACAACTAACATTTATATAGCATTTGATGGTTTCTAAAGTACTTTTCAGAGACGTGATCTCATCCCAGAAAACAGGAGGAAGTAGGGAGGCTTGGTTTACAAGTGGCATTAGGAAAAGGTGCATCACTTATTGGTTCCAAAAAAACAGTAATAAGTTCAGAGCTGCAAGTGAGATTCAGAGATAATCTCCTTGGCAGAGAAGAGGGACCTGGTAAGAATCCTACATATGAGGGTAAAGCAACATTGACCAGGAAATTTGGATTCTAAAGGCTCACGTGACCTCTAGGCTCAGGTATCTTAACCGGTAAGTGGGAAACATTGAGTAGGTTAATATCTTTCATATTTTTATTAACATTTTAGCATTGTAGGACTTCTCAGAGCTCTCAATATGCTAATGTGCACTGCAACCCCTCCAAGTAAGACTAGAGAGTAGAGTAATTCTCACATGTGTTCGATAATGGCTTAGTGTCTGAGACTTGTGTTTCTTTGGATATACTTTAGGAAGCATAGACTAAGAAGAAGTTAGCAGTTCCCTGGACCTGGGAGAAAGCAGAATCACCAAACAGCAGGAACCTAGAGATTTGCAGAGCTCTAAGGGGGGTGGCCTGGAGCCCAGCCAAAGACAGTAGAGCTCGAGACACATCTGAAGGTAGAGGGCCCAGTGCAGAGCAGTGAGCGCAGCCTCTGTCCTTACAGCCCTGCCAGGTTGGCAGAAAGGGATTTGGGGAACACATACAGCCCTGAGTTCATGTGGTATCCCAGACTGGCGAGACCCCCTCACACTAGGATGAAAGGATACCTGAACTTATCAGACCCTGTGAGAATCATACTTCCATTGGTGAGGGATAACTGGTTGCATGTCATTTAAGTGAGACTTCAATTTTTAAATGTATGTGAACAATAAGATCACCATAATTTTGCTTTCCAAGCCTCTTGAGTCAGAATCCTAACAGTAGCTGTTGCTCTGGACCACTTTCAGGGTGCCCAGCACTGCAGCAGCCAGAGCTGTCTGGGCTTTTACCGGACTCTTCTTTGGGCTAAGTTTGTCTTGTTTTACAAATGAGAGAACCGTGTTAGAAGTGTTCACCATCTTGGCATTGATTGTTCTGCTAGCCCAAACGTGATCCCAAGTACACTGCCTCAAGGTACGGGGGCAAGGTGCTAGTTGCCCACCTTGACATTCATTCTCTCTGGCTACCCTTCCAGAAGAACCACAACTTTATTCTTGGAAGCCAAGACTATATTGTCTCAGACTATCTTTAAGCTGTGCCTTCAATGAAGCAGACGTTGTCAGGTATAGATTTTGGGAAGGCTACTTGAAAGAGCCCCTTTCTATAAAACTCATCCTGTTGACCCTTTCTCTTTTTGTTCAGCCTAAAGCTTGGAGGTGGTGGCTGGCATTTCAGCAGCCATCTTGGATCTTGAAGTATCCTTGAGGATGTTACTTCAACAGTAATGGTAACAATGCAGGAAGTTGGAAGCTTCATGTCCTAACAATCAAACTCAGCATGCCCTGCCTGTTATGCATAACTCCAGAGATAAATTAGTCTTTATATATCTAAGCCATTATTGTTTAGACTCCTTGCTCTATACCAATGAAAATGAACAGACACACCACGCCATCCTTCAGTTGTGCTTCCTGGATTTTATTTCTAGCTATCCACCCCATCAACGAACAATTTCCTCCAATAACCCTTGTTTCCCTTCCACACCCCAGGCCCTAGGGATGGATGTTCTCTACGTATCTGGCTCCAGTCCCAAGTCCCAATGACCTTTTCCACACCCTCCCAGCTTCTCCTTTTCTGGATCTAACACTATATTACCACAGCCAGAGATCTGGACTCTGTGTTCAAAATAGTATTAGCAATGTTTTATACCAGTGGCTGGGGGTTGGAGACAGGGAAGTAAAAGGCACTGATCCAGAAGAAGTCAGAGGGTGACTGATCCCTGCAAGCTACAAGGTTGTAGCAGGAGAATCCAAAGACAATGGTTCTCTAGGTAGACCTCAGGTCCCTGGGTGGACAGGAATGATTTTCCCACCCTCAGGAAACAGATGGGATTTAGTGGACTGTAACTATCATCTCTTTTCTCTAAGCCACATAACACCAACTTCAATGCTCCCCTTCCAAGTGGCAGTGTGTATAGCCTAATCCCAAAAGGAAGGTAATGTCCCTGAATCCCTATGTGAACCTCAAGATCTTGTACAGAAATCTTGCTTCCCTGCTTCCTCCTATCCCCAGCTCAAAAACCAAAAATGAACAGCAACACGAAAGAGACATGGATCATTTGGTTTTCTAGATAAAGTAAGGCTCACGATCAGATAGCCCCACAGTGCCACCTGCTTTACCCTGAGAGAAGCAATAAAGCATTTCTGGACTCAATAGATATCAAGAGATGCTTGGAAGGAAGAGGGTTCAGTTCTGGCCATGGCTGGCAAGGTGCTATCTTCCAACACAGATATTCACTGAGAGTTTTGCCTTATTTAGTTAACTTTTGAAACTAGGCATGCATCTATACTATTTTCTGTGTCTGTGTAAAAGTTTAACAAAAGGTTCACGGGGAAGAGGTTAGCTGTCTCTAGTCCTGTCCATCTGAAGATAGCAGAGGGAGGTTTCTGGTCATGGTGCGTTGCCAAGGAAGCAAAGCTGTCTCCAGAAATTGGAAGAATCCATTTCTGCATGTAAAAATGTGACAGCAGTATGGTTCACATTTTTTTTCAGTACTTCTTCCAACCAGTCAGAGATGAAAAGTACGGTGTGTGTATGGGTATGTGTGTTCTTTTCTAATCTTTAAAGTGACCTCATGAGTTACTTTTTTTCCGCTTCCTTTTGCAGATGAAAAAAAGAAAAACAGACACAGGCAAATGGAATTGCCTGCCATTAATAAATGACAGCTCAGAATTCAAAGGCAGAGAGTCTAGATTTTGCTTCCAGTCTCTTTGACAGGGGTAGGGAGAGGCAGGAGGGACAAGCTAAATTAAAATAAAAGAAGAGTGCATGCTTGAGGTCTGCAGGGTTTCCTGGGACATAAGACTTGGAAAGTCTCAGGCAAATAGTTGTTCACCCAAAATGGCTCTTCTCTGCATCTGTCAGATGCAGGAACAGCTTCTCCGCAAATGGAAAAAAAAGTGTTATTAGGATGCACCTGCAAGTAACAACCCCATCAGCTTGCACATCAAGAAAAGACAGGGCCTGGTAGCTCCATCTAAGACCGAGTCAACATCCTAATGTGGAAGACTGAATTAATCCTGACACCTAAAAAAGACAAGTCAATAGAGCTTGAGAATTTACATTTCTTTATATTGGGCCATAAATCCCCCGTTGGACTTCTTGCTAGTCTAGACCATGTTCAGTTGTGTCCATCACGTTGAGACAGAGCCATGGTTTCAGCAGACAGGATTTGGGCATCTGTCTATAGTCCCCTTCCCTGGAACAGAGTGCAGAGTATCCAGAAATGCCATGCACAAAAACGCAGCTGGCTCGGGGCTCTTAGCGACATTTGGCTCATTATTGGAGACCACCAGCATCCTTTGCCTCTGCTGTATAATGAATAGGCGAGGAGGGTGTGGAACTGCAGACTCAGAGGTAGGAGGGCCATGGCAGGGGAGTTTGATGCTGTAAGTGATGGGAGGGGGGGACTGCGGACACTAACAGTGACCATCTGACTTCATTCAGATTCCTCACTCTATGAAACCCCTGCTGAAGGTCTGTGCTAGGCGAACCTAGATGCTCCTTGGTTCACAGCGATACCATCCCATCTCTGCCTCCATCTTCAGGGACCTTCTCCCTGAGTCCCTTCCTTCACTCAGCTCTCTTCTCTTCCAAGGCCACCAGTCAGGCAAGTTCAGCGGCAACAACCTTATCTCTTATCCATCTCGTGCTGACAGATTCAATGTACCATTTTTTAGGATGAAATGGAACACAGTTCATCTTATGACACAAGTTCTAGACAGGTGCTTTAGTTTCCTCACCTGCAATAGTAAGCAACCTCTGAGAATCACCAAGTAATAGTAACAAATGCAAAGATGCATCAAACTCTCCAGGATGTGCCTTATGTAATAGTTACCAGTTAGGAGGATAGTTACCAGTTAGGAGGAATCTGCCGTTCTTCCCACATTTTTTGAGAAACCGCTTTCAGATGAACCATGGTTATGCTGGTTATGCCCCAGTGCATCAACTACATCCCACACTGTTCTAGATGTGCCTGAACCATTGCTAACACAAGAGAATCCCACCATGGTATCCAAGAACTTCACGGCCAGTCTCCTAAGTAGCTAAGATTGCAGGCATGAGCCACTGGCCCCCAACAAATGAATAATTTTAAATGAGTAAGTCTTTAGATGCTAACTATAGTAAAGAAAGAAAAGAGGAAGGGACTGGTACAGGGGACTCTAATGTATATTATAATGTGAAATCTCCACTGCAAACTGTGCCATAGAGACTGAACCCATTTTAAAGATGAGGAAACTGAAGCTAAGAGGAGATTGTGTGTTCAATCCAAGGTCACAGGCTTAGTAAGAGCAATATTTAAGGGCTGCATTATGAGGACTTGCTTTAGCATCTTAATTCAGATTTTTCATCCACAGCACAGGATTTTTAAAAATTCTTGTTTCATTTCCATTTCCCACTGAATTCTCACCTGCTGTAGCTTAATAGTTGAGCATTCTAATTTTGACCTTATTCTGGTTATTCTTAAGCTATGATCCATACTCCTCCATTTATGCTTCTGAATTCCTCAGTACTATCAATCATGATAATCCCTATCCTCTGAGGAGAGTGTAGATCTATAGTAACTCCCCCCCAAGATTGGAGCCCCACAGCTTTCCAAGAAACCTACCCAAGGGACAATCTCATGTTGCTGGGTCTCCAGCCTTGCTCCCCTCCCCCTCCATGCCCCTCCAGGGTGGACCTGGGAGAGGCCAGCAGCAGCCACACTAGTTTGCCATCTTGGCAGGAAGCCATAGCATAGAAGACAAATCCCAGGTATGTCCAATTCTAGACACATTATTTCCACTATGCATGAGCCCTGAAGAGATACGTGGAGCCGACAAGTATATTCTCTCTAATAATCTCAGGGAGGGAACAAGACAAAGCTCATCTGTGCTGCTTCTGTGGTTCTTTTCTCTTCCTCTTGGAGAGAATAGAGATGGGAACTGACAACTCCACCCGCCAGAAAGTCTACTGCTAGGAGCCAGAATTTCACAGATGAATGCTTAAAAAATGTCTTGGTAGCATCCAGGGAATTTCAAGTGCTTTGCTCCTGTTTCTGAGGGGGAAAACAAACAAACAAACAAACCTGGTCTGCAAAGCAGCACCAGAAATTGGTTGTAGAAGAGGCCTTGTGAGCTGGAAACCATGTGCCCTCTAGTGGTCATCAGGAGGAAGTCCCAGCCAGATGGTCATTTCCTCAGACAACAGCAGTAGGAACCAGCAGAGTGTGGGTGACAGAGGATGCCAGAGAATACTTACATAATAATAAGCTGTAATGGTGGAAAGCCACCTGCTTTAGAATTGTGTTGAAAATACCAAATGTAGGTCATGGGTGTAGAGACAGACATGTGAACTTCTCACACATCTTGGCAGGCTTTATTGAAGTTAGCCCTGGAATTTGCCTCCCAGCTCTGAGCTACTAAGACTGGGATGGAATTCCAAAGCAAAGGTCCTGAGCTGGAGAAAAATCTATGCACTAGGATTGTTTCTGAGCGGGGAAGGCTAAATCTTATGGGAATACATTTCTTTTTTTTTTTTTTTTTAAAGCAAGGCCTGTGTGGACAGAATGGTCTGGCTAGAGTTTGAGAGCCAGAGGAGAAAGGGTTGCTTGGTTCCCCACACATGATCTCTCCAGGGCTGCCTGTACCCTTGAGTCTTCACTTTAGTTTCCAGTGCCACAACTATGCCAGGGGATCCTCTGGGCATAGTTGGTGAGCTTTGTGTCAAGCTGATACAAGACTGAACAAAGCTCATGAGCTCGGGGAGTAGGGGGGACAGTCTGGAAAAACAAAGGTGGCAGGCCAAAGGATGCACAGGTTTCCAGGAATGGTATGGACCACAACTGGGTCCATCTGTAGGAAGGAAGAACCTTACCCATCCACATTATACAGATAGAAGAGTGGTTAAAATCGATGCTTAGGCTCAAGTGTTGACCAACAACCAAACTGAATAGCAACTCCAGCCTGAATGCTGGCATTCATGTAATTAATAATAAAGAGAATGATAATGGCCCCATGTCAACTCAAAAGGAAACATTTCGGTTTTATGACAGCACCTGTGATGTTAAAGCAATGCAATAATTTGCTAATATTCCTTAGATTTAGCTACTTAAAGGAGTGGAAAGGATGTTGAGCAGAAAAGTCACACCCAGATGAGCACTGCAAGACTTGTATGGGAAAATATCAGCACAGAGCTGATCTAAGACTCACCACCAAGACTTCCATCGCAAATCATGTATTCTTCTAGTATCCTGCGCTGCCTCTTTTTTATGGTGATACAACTTCTAAGTTGAGAAAAGTTTCTAGTCAAATCCTTCTCTCTCTACCCCAAGCTACTGCCCTTCTAATGATGCTAGAAAACCAGTATTGTAAGCGCTCTAAAACTGCCAGTGTTTCTGAGAAATATTTCAAGGATGGGGCCCAACTGACCAAAACAAAACCTAAATAGAGTTCTTTCTCCATATCCTTCGTGTGTGTCGGAAAGCCAATTTTATATTACTTTCCATTGAGACTTTTTTTCTCTCAAAATGCTACAGGTCTGTGGCTTTGTAGCATATGGACTTTGAAATGTGGGCACACTGAGAACCAAGGGAGGTTTCGTTTGCTTTTTCCTTGCTGTGACTAGGTACTTTTTGGTTAATGAGACATGAGCAAATATCTTTTCATAGGCAGCAGGAAGAAAGACTCATGTGCTCTTCCAATTTCACAGCAGAAGACAACAAATGAGAAGGGTACTCATGAACACATCTCTAGGCTCCAGCTCAGCACACAAGAGGCATAGTTTACTAAGAAGTCTTACATCTTTGCACGGATGATTCATTCGAATGCTGCCAAATGTCATTTCCAAGATCCAGACTTCTTGTAGGCACGATAAAGACAACCTTGAGTCATTTGATTTGTTCCTTCAATAAAATAAAGACAACTTTATACACTCTGTGGTTCTCCAAAGAGCTCAGCATGCTCGTTCCTCTGGTGTTTCGCTTGTCTTCAATTCATCCCTGGAGTGTCAACAATTGTTAGGTTGGTGTCATCACCAAGGTGAAGGAATGTGTAGGTGCACTCCTGTTCACCACAAGGGGGAGCTCATGTGCTCTCCTAGTTATTCCCACAACAGATAGCCACCTATCACCCACCCAAGTGTTAGGTCCTGGTTCCATAGGAGCCTGAGAACTTCTGTCTGCAGGCACCCCTGCCTAGAATGGCCAAGTCTAACAATGGAGAGCTGTGAGTAGGCAAATAATTACAGGAAAATTATAAGGATTATTAGGATGCAAGCCATCTGTAGGATAGAAATTTGGGTGTAGAAAAATCAAATCAAGGCCAGGCGCTAATGGCTCATTCCTGTGTCCCTGGCAACTTGGGAGGATGAGATCTGAGGACATAGTTCAAAGCCATGCCAGGCAGGAAAGTTCATGAGACTCTTATCTCCAATTAACCACCAGAAAACCAGAAGTTGCACTAGACTTGAGCGTAAAAGCTCAGGAACAGTGCCCAGGCTCGACCCCCCACCCCCCAAAAAAATCAAATCAAGGGCGGACACAAAAGTTATTAGAAGTATTTTTTGTAAATACAGCTTTCATATAAGTTGTGCAAGTGAAATAACTTGAAAAGCAACATTTAATCCTTTAGAGTTAAATTAATGAAGGCTGACTTTCCAATTACCAAAATTGACTATAGCTTACATAATCAACAAGTTTGGCTGAAAGGACTAGTTATTTTTTGCTTAATTGTAATAGAGGGGAAAAAAAGTCCAGTCCCTCCCTCGCAAAAGCAAAACTTTAGATGATGTGTTAACAAGGCTGTGGAGAGGTTGGAAACTGAGTACAATGCTCGTGTGAATGTGAAATGATTTGGCTGCTTTAGAAAGCAATGTGACAGCTCTTCAGAAAATCAAACAGAATTGCCATACAACCCAGAAAACCCACTTGTCGGTGGGTTTGCCAAAAGAATTAAAAACAAGTGCTCAGAAACAAATCTTGTCTATGTATTTTTAGGGTCTGAATATGAAATGTCCCCTATAGACTCCTGTGTTGAAAACTTAATCCCAATTGATGTCTCTATTTTGAGAGGTTCTGAAAACTTCAAAGATGGGAACTAGCTGAAGAAAAGGGCTGTGGGGATGGGCTGTGGGTGGCTCTATCTCATCTCAGACTCCTCCTCCCTGCCTCCTTCTCTACTTCCTGTCTGCCATGAGGTAATAACTTCCTCCACCATGCTCTTCCCACCATGACATGCTCCTCACTGCAGGCCAGAATCAATACAGCCAAAGACTTTGGACTTGAATCTCCTAAACCATGAGAAGAATAACTCTTTCCTCCTTTATGTCAATCTACACCAGGGTGTTATGCCAAGGTCGCAGGAGCCCCACCAAGAAGACCACCGAAAGTCAGACTCTACAGCTGTTTTATTTAAACGGGCTGCAGCTCAGGCCTCGTCCTACACTCCAACACAGTGGAGCCCAGGAGGAGAGCCCCGAGCTAAGGATTTGCAGGTCTTATAAGGGCACACTACCAGGTGGTTTAGCACCATGTGTTGCTCTGCTCTGAAACAAGCAACAAATGGTCACTGCCTCAAATACTCTAATCTTTCATTCCTCCCTCCTTGACTTATGGTCCTGAGCCACAATCTTGTGGCTCTGGCCCAAAACTAAACTCCAACAGCTCTTGATATTGAATGGGTATATCAATAACAATCAGTTCATTTTTCTTTTCTTGAGGCATATGCAGAGTGGTTGGGTAGGATGCTTGGAGACTTCCCATGTTTCCCCATGGTTGTCCAGGGCAAAGGGGTCAGCCGGTCTGGCGTGGGAGCAGTGGATCCAAGCAGCAATGCCATCCACCTTAAGGGCAGTAGATGTAGCCAGTAGCACCATGTAAGGTCCCTTCCACCGTGGTTCCAGAGATCTCAAGTTGTGCCTTCAAACAAACACCCAGTCCCCTGGTTTAAACAAATGGGGGATAGGAATAGAAGCAGAATCATATAATACTTTTAGTTGAGAGCACATACTCTTATGCACCAGCTGTAAATAATCAAGCTTACACAGAAATTCAGTATCATCCAAATCAGCAAGCAATTAAAGCCAAGCCGAGAGGGTGAATTTCTTACTCTAAACAGGGCAAAAGGAAGGAGCGATATCCAGTCTGGGCCAGTCTCCAAGGCCAATTTAGTTAAGGTCTCTTTTAGAGTCCGATTCATTCTTTCTACCTGCCCTGGGGTCTATAAGCACAGTGCAATTTCCAATCCGTCCCCAGTGCCGCAGCTATTCCCTGACTTACTTTTGAGACGAAGGCCAGTCCATTGTCCGACCCGATGGTGGATGGGAAGCCATACCTGGGTAGGATTTCTTCCAGGATCTTCTTAGCCATGACATTCTCAGTCTCATGCTTTGTTGGGTAGGCTTCAACCCATCCTGAAAAGGTGTCTACAAAAACTAGCAAATATTTATATCCAAATTTTCCAGTTTTAATTTCTGTGAAGTCTCCTTCCCTGGCCTATCTCCACGGAGGTGAGCTCCTTTTGTAACCGGTTGATTGGGGGCATTGGTGAGCTGACAGGCTTTACAATTTTTAACAATGTCCTCAATGAGTTGATTTCCTTGCCTAATTTTTACTTCTGAGTGTCGGAGCAAGTCCTGCATTCTTTGGGTTCCCATGTGAGAGACCCGATGGATTCTCTTAAGAATCCCCTTGCACAATCTTTGTGGCAAGATAAGTTTCCCCTCACCAGTTTTCCACCAGTCTTTGTTTCCTTCTCTGTCCAGGGGTTTATAGGCCATGAGAATTTTCTTTATCCACTCCAAGTCTTCTTGGGAGTACTGAGGCTCAGGAGGCAAAGCTCATGGCCCTGGATCTACTAGAGTCAGTACTTCCACTCTGGGATGGAGGGATGCCTCCTTAGCTGCCTGATCAGCCAAGTTATTTCCTTTGGTTACAGAATCAGTTCCCTTTTGATGGCCAGGGCAGTGCATAATGGCAATATTTGCTGGTTCCCATATGGACTGGATGAGGCTTAAAATTCCCTCAGCTGTCAGCAGCCCCCTCTCTTGGTAAATGGCTCCATGGACATGCACAGTGGCAAAAGCACACCGACTGTCCATGTAAATGTTTAGTCTCTTCCCTTTTCAGATTTGTAGGGCTTTTGTTAGTGCCACTAGCTCTGCTCTTTGTTCAGACGTTCTCTGGGGGAGTGCTTCTGCCCACACTATCTCAGTGTCCGTGGTGACTGCTGCGCCCACGTACCTTTTTCCATCTCAAATGAAACTGCTGCCGTCTGTGAACCAGGTATGCTCAGCATGGGATAATGGTGAGTCCAACAAATCTGGCCTCTTTTCCTTGGCCCGGTCTCTCTTTTCAAGCTCAATTTCATGTTCTCTGTCCTTCCTTTTCTGTCTTTGCTCCTCTGTCTCTCTCTTAGTGTAAACCTTTTCTGCCATGGCTACTAGATCCCTAATAGACTTTTCACCAAATCTGTCTAGAGCCTGCAACTTTCGCTTTATGTCTGGTGCAGCTTGATTTATATAGGCAAACATAATCATCTGAGCTGACTCCTGCATCTCAAGATCATATGGGGTATATTGACTAAAAGCTTCCATAAGCCGCTCAAGATATGCTGCTGGACTTTCACTTCCTCCCTGTCTAACATCATAAACCTTGGCCATATTAGTAGGTCAGCGAGCCACCGCCTTGAGACCTGCCAATAGAGCCTGGCATTAGACGAGGAGTCGCTTCCTACCTTCAACCGTATTGTAGTCCCATGTTGGTTGGATCTCAGGAAAATAGGCAGCGATCAGGGCAGGATCCGTGATGGGTGCTCCTGTGGGGCCAGGGATATGTTTCTTGGCCACCTCTCGGAAATGGTCTCTCTCTTCAGTGGTAAAAAGGACCTGTAAAAGCTGACTGCAATCATCCCAAGTGGGCTGGTGAGTAAAGAGAATAGTTTCAAGCAAACGAATTAAATCCTGGGGTTTCTCAGAAAAAGGGGCATTTTGGGTGTGCCAATTGTATAGATCACTGGTAGAAAATAGCCAGTATTGGAGTTGCTGTTGACCATCAGCATTCGCAGGATCTACGGCGCATAAGGGAAAGACAGCTGCACTAGAAGGGGGGTTGATACCATGGTGTCCTGGAGTGACTGGCCCCTCAGAAACTTTAAGGGCAGGTGCTGAGGGTTCTATAGCTCCCTCCTCCTCTTGATGATTCTCAGGTTCTGCAAAAGGAACCTAGGAAGGGGAGTATGGGAGAGGAAACATTTCTTCTTCCAAGTTATCTCCCTGAAAAACCAGCGGTACAATTTCTTTTCCTCTTTCTTAGTTTCTTTTTGTAAGTCTAGGGGGCTAGATGGAGTGGTGCCCATGGTTTCCAGTCCCATCAGTCGTATAGTCCAAAAAAAAAAAACCAGTAAACAGTACAAACAAAACACACACAGGCCTGAGAGTTACGAAAAAAAGCTTCACATGGCGGGGTTCCAAGGACCCCCACTCCACACGGCAGGGTTACCCCCGCCCCACAAGAGGATCTGGGATGTCTCCCAGTTCCTCCAGGGTCGTCGTGCAAGCGCGTCCGCTTTGACAACCTTTTATGAATCGGAGCGGCCGTCCTCACAAGGGAAAACAAAAGTAAAACAGACAAACGACAGGACAAGACAAATTAACAAAGACAGCGCTGTTTTACCTTTGGAGTCTGAGGTCTCAGGGGTCTTTGGGGGGGATCCCGGACGAGCCCCCACTAGTATGTTATGCCAAGGTCGCAGGACCCCCACCAAGAAGACCACCGAAAATCCAACTCTACAGCTGTTTTATTTAAACGGGCTGCAGCTCAGGCCTCGTCCTACACTCCAACACAGTGGAGCCCAGGAGGAGAGCCCCGAGCTAAGGATTTGCAGGTCTTATAAGGGCACACAACCAGGTGGTTTAGCACCACGTGTTGCTCTGCTCTGAAACAAGCAACAAGTGGTCACTGCCTCAAATACTCTAACTTTTCAAGGGTACTTTGTCGCATCAGTGAAAAAGCCTTATACATGTATGTTCACAGTACAGTTGTTCACTAGAGCCAAGAGCAAATAGCTATCAATGAATAACTTAATAAATCATGGTACACATAACACAATGGAATATTACTTAGTCATTAAGGGATCCAAAGTATTGACATACAACTTGGAAAGAAGAGAAAAACAGGGGAGAGTGCTGAATGGAGAGCAACTATTCTGTGAGCATGGGTTTTATTTGGGAAGAGGGAAATGTTTGGTCTTGAAACAGAGATGTTAGCAGCATAACACTGATGTACTCCATAGCATTTTTTGCTTTAGAATGGTTCACTTGATTCTGGGAATTTCATTTTTCGGTGCTTCAGTCAAAAAGTACCTGGAAGTAGAAGTACCTGGAAGTAGAAGGGCAGCAGGATTTGGGCTGAGGCCAACAGGGGGTAGCTCATTGAGTCCTATTGTGGAGAGATGAAGCACAGGCTAGATGGATGATGGGGACAATGTGCTGGGCTGTCCTGAGAGTCCCCATGAGCTGGGTGGGGGAACACATGAAGAACTTGGTGAGAGAAGACTGTACCAAGAGCAGTGAATTAGATAACTTCAGGTCTTGGATCTATTTTCATTTAAGTCTACATGAATTGTGAAAGTCAATTCTAAACTCTAAGACCTGGTGCAGGTAAAAGTTGCCCAGACACAAGGCTGTCCAGCACACCACAGAACTAACCAAGCCTCACCCAGGCCAGAACAAAGGCTTATCACAGAAACCAATCTGTTCTGAGTCTGTTCTAGCCACCACCTGACCAAGTGACTAATGGATGCCCCAGAGTTCTCCCTAGGGCAGGACACAACATCCTTGCTGGGGAGCCTCTGAGCTGTAAACTGCTCTTTAGGACACAGGTGGTTAGCTTTTGTTGTATCTTGGGCCCCCTGCATATATCATCATTAAAAGAAACCAAACGATCAAGTGATCATCTAATCTTTCTGCTGCTGCACTGAGTATATCTGTTGTTTTAGGATAGTGTGTGCAGCTAGAAAATGATACAAAAATATCCATGTTCTCTCTTGCTTTGAAAAATCAGATATTATGTAATTGTAACCCCTCTGTACAGTATGTTCTCAAATAAAATAAAATAAAATTTAAAAAAAAATCAGATATTATTACTACTATGGTGGTGTCCTGCTGTATTAGTGTTTCAACCCTGTGACAAAACCTGAGGAAAATAACTCAAAAGAGGAAGGATTTATTCTGACACAATTCCAAAGGCTTCAGCCCATGGTCATTTTGCTCCATCGCTGTGGGCCTAAGGTGAGATGTAACACCAGTGCCAGACTCTCACCTCCAGAGCCTCCCTACTGCTCTGGTCTTTCTTGACACCAGCCTGGGGGCAGTGGATATGCCTTTTTATAGTAGTGAGTGAAGGCATGCATTTATTAAGTGGAGGAATGCAGTGAAATGTGATTGTTGAGCTCTTTTATTGTGTGCCAGCTACCTTCAGAAGGTCCTACAGACTGGACAGCATAAACAGTAGAACTTATTTTCTCAGAAAAATAAGGAGGCTAGAAGGCTAAGATCAAGGTGTCAGGAGGTATCATTTCTCCTGCAACCTCTTCCTGGCTTGCTGCAGCTATCTTCTCATTGTCCTCACATGGCCTTGCCTCTGTGAGGGTCCCTGGTATCTCCTCCTCTTTCTCTATGGGCACCAGTCGTATTTGGTTGGGGCTCCACTCTAATGGCCTCTTTTTAACCTAATCTCTCCTTTAAAGATGGTATCTCCATAAAGTCTTATTTTGAGGTGTGGACTTTAGGTCTTCAAACTATAATTTTGAAGAAATACAATCAGCCTCATGAGTGATTTGCAATCATTTATTGAGCAAGTTAAATGGTGCCTCCTGGTAATGAAATGGGCTTGTAATCACTCTTCTGTCGCTACTGCCATGAAAGAATATAAAGAATATAAAGAGCAGCAAATTAAGACTGAAATCCCGTGGGCATCAGCCCTCTTTGCAGCACGGTAGCTTTCTTAGCTGACTTCCCTGAGAGGGGCTACTGAGTGTGATTAAAGAACAGTGTCTAAGTGTGCTTTTCCAAAACTCCAGTAACTTTCACACCACTTTGACAGTAAGTGAACAATTCCTAGTCACTAAATTGGAGGTGCTTTTTGACTTGATAGTTCCTGGAGACCAACTTAGAGAACAGCAACCAAGGAATCTTAGAAGAATCCACAGCAGGGCATCAGTCCTTCAGATCTGAACGTGCAAGGCTCTAGACTCTGGTTCTTGCTGACCAGGTAGAGATAGACTGAGGTAGAGATAGACCAGGTAGAGATAGAGTTTGTCCCCTCTCTCCTCCAAAGCAACAATTAATTTAAGCCCTAACAACACTCAACATGACTGTATTTAGAGATAGAGCCTTTAAGGGGATTATTAAGGTTCAATGAGATCAAAACTGGGGTCCTTGTAAGAAGAGGAAGAGACTTGGGAGTTCTTTCTTTACTCCTGCACAGAAGTAAGGCCATGTAAAGAAAAGAGGGGGCATCTCTTTAACCAGGAAAAGTCCTTACCAGAAGTCAATCTTGAACTTGGATTTCTCATCTCCAGAACTGGAAGAAAGTAAGTTGTTGTTGCTTAAGTCACCTCATCTGATATATTTTGTTAATAAGCTTGCAAGAAATAGGAAATCCAGGTCCTGACCAAGTTGTACTGCATGGGAATCTACATTTTATTTTACTTTATTATTAAGTAGTTACACAAAGGGATCAGATTATGAGTATAAGGCATCTTGGTCAATGTCACTCTTTTTTGTTCTCCCCCATTTCACCCTCTCATCCCTACGCTCAAGTGACATAGTTCATTTTCTTACACAATGTCCATTGAGTATAATTGCATCTTCTTACCCTCCTCCACTTTGTTCCTCTGGATCATGTGCATTTTAATAGGCAGATTTGTGTGCACACTGGGGCTTGGGCAGTCCTAGAAAACCTGAAGCCTTAAAACTCCACTCTGGGGGCTGGGGAGGTGGCTCAGTGGTAGAGCGCTTGCCTTGCATGCTCAAGGCCCTGGGTTCGATTCCTCAGCACCACATAAGAAAAAAGCCGGAAGTGGCGCTGTGGCTCAAGTGGTAGAGCGCTAGCCTTGAGCTGAAGAGCTGAGGGACAGTGCCTAGGCCCAGAGTTCAGGCCCCATGACCGGACCCAAAAAAAAAAAAAAAAAAAACTCCACTCTGTTCTTTTTTTTTTTTTTTAATTTAATTTAATTTTATTTGTGAACATACTGTACAGAGGAGTTACAATTACGTGGGCAGGATAATGCATACATTTCTTACCAAGCATTGCAGCCTCCTCCTTTGTTTACCCTTCACATCCCTTCCCAGCCTCCCCCCTCCCCCCCAATCCCAATCCTTCTCCTTCCCCCCCCCCCCCCCCCACCGACGTTGTAAAGCTAGTTTTGGACATGACAACTTGTACTTCTCATTGTTGCAACAGGCCCACCTGTATCCTTAAACAACTGGTTTTTCCCCATCTCCTCAACAAATTCACTATATTTGACATCAAATATAGTGAAAGCAGGGGTTATACTGTGGGGGAGGGATATACAAAGCAACAAAGAGATAATCTTATAAATGCGTTAGAAACACATGCATGAAAGAAAAAAACAATAAAATACACATCTAAGGGTTCATTTTCCTGACATCACATTATCTGACCTTTTCCGCTTGACTCATACATATACTAGATATTGCAAATAAGGGAAACCATGGGACCTATGTTTCTTTGGGCCTGGCTTACTTCACTTAATATAATTTTTTCCAAGTTTTTCCATTTCTTAACAAATGGGGCAATGTCATTCTTTCTGATGGAGGCATAGAATTCCATTGTGTATATATACCACATTTTCTTGATCCATTCATCTACTGAGGGGCATCTGGGTTGGTTCCATATCTTAGCTATGGTAAATAATGCTGCAATAAACATAGTTGTGCTGGTAGCTTTAGTGTGGTCTTGTTTGTAAACATTTGGGTAAATGCCCAAAAGTGGGATGGCTGGATCATAGGGGAGTTCTATGTGAAGTCTTTTGAGGAACCTCCATACTGCTTTCCAAAGTGGTTGAACAAGTTTACATTCCCACCAACAATGAAGTAAGGTTCCTTTCTGTCCACATCCCCTCCAGCATCTGTTGTTGTTAGAGTTCTTGATTTTTGCCGTTCTAACTGGAGTGAGGTGATATCTCAATGTTGTTTTGATTTGCATTTCTTTTATGGCTAGGGATGTTGAACATTTCTTCATGTGTCTATTGGCCATCCTTCTTTCTTCTTCAGAGAAGTTTCTCTTTAAGTCTTTCGCCCACTTATTTATTGGACAGTTGTTTCTTTGAGGATTTGTTGTTGGGAGGTTTAATTTTTTGAGTTCCAAGTATATTTTAGATATGAGACCCTTGTCTGTTGTATGGCTAGTAAAGATCTTCTCCCAATCCATGGGCTTTCTATTGATCTTGCTAGCTATGTCTTTTGCCCTGCAGAAGCTCTGCAACTTTATGCAATCCCATTTGTCCAACCTTTCTTTGATTTGTTGTGTTTCTGGGTCTCTATTCAGAAAATTTCGGCCTGAGCCAAGGAGACCTAGGGTTTCTCCTATTCCATCCTGTAATGTTTTCAGAGTGTCTGCTTTGACTTCAAGGTCTTTGATCCATTTGGAGTTGATTCTGGTGCAGGGTGATATATAAGGATCTAGCTTAAGTTTTCTACATGTAGTTAACCAATTTTGCCAGCACCATTTACTGAAGAGGTTGTCTTTCTTCCATTCTATTGTTTTAGCTCCCTTATCGAAGATTAGATGGCTATAGGTCTGTAGGTTCATTTCTGGGTTTTCAATTCTATTCCATTGGTCCTGAGGTCTGTTCTTATGCCAATACCAAGCTGTTTTGATTACTAAGGCTTTATAGTAGAGTTTGAAATTTGGTATTGATATTGGTATTGATATTCCTTCCACTCTGTTCTTGATACAATAGGATAGGTAGTCATGAACTTCAGCTATTTAGTGGAAAGACAGACAAACAAATTGAATAAAAAATTCTAATGACAAGTATAAGGAACTGCTAGTCTAATACAAAAATATGCAACTGCAATGCACTTCTTTCTGAGAACTTCCCAACCTATGTTCTTCCAGGGCTAGTCATACTCAGCACTCCATCAGGGATGGATGTGCTACCCATGCCTAGCCAATCAGATTTTTTAAGCTCTATGACAAAACAGGTACAAGGTGAGAGAAAGATGCTGAGAGAAAAGAGGTCTCTTTCTTGTGCATCATCAACTGTAAGGACATAGGCCAACAGCTGCCAAGCTTCAACAGGAAAAAATGAGAACACCTGCAAACAAACCAGAGACCCTGATAATATTGTTTGGACCCCCAAGTGCAGCCGTATCCTTGGATTTGCCTGTTGTATAAGCCAACTTGTGCTTAAGTTAGTTAGGAATGGTTTTTTGCCACTTGTAATCAATATATTCAAGAATTAAAACAACTTTCCTCAAACTGTTTGCAAGCAGTGTTCATTCCAGAAGTTGACCAACCTGGAACCCACTTGTTACAATTTGGACACAAAAAGTCCTCAAAGACTCAAGTGTTAAAGATTCATCCTCAATTAGTGGCATTATTGAGAAGCGACTGAATCATGAGAGAGCTATAAAGTTCACAGCTGAATGGTCAGGAAGAATAGGGCTAGCTGGAAAAAATAAGTCATGTAGGGGGCATATATATTTTTTTGGGTGGGGGTCCAGTCGTGGGGCCTGAACTCTGGGCCTTGGGCACTGTCCCTCAGCTCTTCAGCTCAAGGCTAGCACTCTACCACTTGAGCCACAGCACCACTTCTGGCTTTTTTCTTTTTGCTTATGTGGTACTGAGGAATCGAACCCAGGGCCTCAAGCATGCAAGGCAAGCGTTCTGCCACTGAGCCCTTCCCAGCCCGGGGGCATATATTTTCAAATACATGTTTGTCTTCTTATTCTCTCTCTACCTCCCTCTCCTTTCCCCTCTCTCCCTCCTTTCACACCCTCTCTGCTAGCTTTTCCTGACTACCACAAAATGAGCAACTCTGCTCCACTGTGCCTTCTCTGTCATGATGTTCTACCTCACAACAAACAGAAACGACAGAGCCACATGACCACGGACTGGAAGCTCTGAGACAGTAAACCAAAGTGAACCTGTGCCTCTTTAAAGTTGACTTTTGTCACAGTGATGGACAGCTAACCTAACAGCCACCTCTTTTGTTTACTGTTCTATACCAGAAATCATGCTGAATGCCAGAATACTGACAGCCCTTATCTTTTTGCTGACAATCTAGAAGCTGAGGGCAGAGGAGAGTGTGATCAAGACAAAGCAAGCCATGCAGTACAAGGTCAGTCAGTGCTGAAATGGCCTGAGAACAGTGTTGAGAATATCAGAGGCTGGTGGAAGAAGCCCAGAGATCTAGAGCAGGTAAAGGTTTGAGAAAGAATTAACATTTGGGGGTGGGAGATGGGGGGAGGGGGGAAAGGGTGTACTCAGTGGCAGAGCACTTGCTTAGCATGTACCAGGCCCCAGGCCCTGAGTTGACCACTACCACCAAAAGAAACAACAACAGTAAAGAAGAAGCTGGGTACTACACTAATGGTTCATGCCTATTAACTTAGCGACTTAGGAGACTAGGATCTAAGGATTGTGTTTAAAGCCAGCTCCACCAAGAAAGTCAGAAGTGGGAGCATAGCTCAAGTGGTAGAGCAGCAGCCTTGACCAAAAAGGCCCTTAGTTGAGGCTCTCAGTTCAAGCCACAGTACTAGCACAAACAAAAATAATCTTATGGCTGGGAAGGTGACTCAGTGGTAGAGCGCTTGCCTTGCATGCCTGAGGCCCTGGGTTCCATTCCTCAGCACAACCCAAGCAAAAAGAAAAAAGCCAGAAGAGGCTCTGTGGCTTAAGTGGTAGAGCACTAGCCTTGAGCTGAAGAGCTGAGGGATAGTGCCTAGGCCCAGAGTTCAGGCCCCACGACGGGACCCTCCCAAAAAGAAAATCTTAGCATTTGAGTAGACTACTAACTATGATGTGGAAAATAGTGTTCCAAGCTGAAGAACTTGCCTATGTGGAACACTTGAGGCATGCAGCCCATGAGGGCACTGGGACCTGACCACCAAGGGGAGGACAATGGTAAGAGGTAAGACTGCATAGGTCACCCGTGACACCATGGAAAGACCTTGTCCAGCCAAGAGCTGGGTTACATCCTGAGCAACAGTGAGCTAGTGGGTATTCCTGCACAGACTGCTGACCAGGCATAATTTAATAAGAGGTTGAATGAGATTAATTAATGGAGGGTGAATGAGATGATTAAACCATGAACACCTGATGGTAAGATTGACTAGTACACTGTAGTATTTAATAAATACTTGTTGAATAAGGGAGTGGCAACAGTATTAGTGGGAGAAAGAAAAAAGCAAGACATTTGGAGACATTGTTGAGCTAGAATCAGATTTATTGAACAATTACAGGAAAAGTATTAAAGAGCATGTAGCAGTTTTTAGGTAAGGATTATCCCATCTTCTGAAAGCATTGAATCCAGGGCCTCCTGGATGAGCTGTGTGTAAGGAAGTTGGCCTAACAAACCAGTTGCTCAAGAGAGGCTAGAAGAATGATGGAAATGTCTCTGAAGGTGCCATCATAGAGCGGCTGTTCAAAAGACAGAGTGTTCACCAGGAGAATTAACCTCAAACAGATACCATTCAAATTAGGACTCTCCAAAGGAGTATGTAATACCTAAGGTCCTTTGTAACCATTGCAAAAAACAACAGACTCTGCATATCTTCCCTACCCCTAAATAAATAGGCAAATGGTGCCCTGTTCCAGGGGCAGATAAGAAAGATATCTGACATACATGATAAAAGCATATGCCATGGCATACTTGTGGGGGTTTTTTCTTTAAAATGTGTGTGTCTTTATGTATGCTATGTCTTCCTAACAATGAGAAGCTGGAGTAAGGAAGGGAAATCAGAAGCATTTAATTTTTTCTCTATATATTTTCTTAAAAAAAAAAAACTTGTTTGTTTGCAAGTGAAACCTTTATTTCAAAGAGCATTTGAAGATTTTAATCAATTAAAAGACAGCCCAGTACTTCAGGTCTCTGTTCTAACATGCTTGGTGGAACATGGTGGTTTCAAAGTAGGTGCCTCTTTACCAAGTCAGGACAAGTTTCTAAGGACTGGCTGTGCAAGAAGGTGGCTTCTTGGTTCCAGAGTCCCTCCCTGCCAGCCTTCTAGCCATCTCAGGTCAGGTAGAAACTTGTCTGATGCACATGTGTAGGAGAGGGCAATCTCCACCTCAGTAAATATGGGAGTTCCTGGCTACAAAGACACTTGTCAAACAAGGCCAAGGCAGGAGTACTCATCAGAAGTTCATGGAGGAATTTGACACTCTTTGCCCAGACTAACCCAAGTTTATCATAGTCAATCTAAGCTACCATGGAGCAGATCATTGAGCCAGTGATCATGTCTAAAGCTGGCTTTTCCCAGGGTTGAAGGCAGGTGGATGCATGTTGTGAGCTGGCTTTGTGGGGGGTTGTGAAGTAGATTTCTGGCTGGTTGAGGTGTCTTCACTGCCAGCTAGGGGAAAAGCCATCAGGTAGACAGGTCCTGAGAGCTACCTAGGTGAAATAAGGAGAAACTAGCTCAGAAAACACTTTATAAAGGCAGAGGAAAAAGAATCCCATCTAAGGCATTAAAAAGATTAAGAAAGACATACAAATTAATTTGGAAAACAACATTATATTTATGATGCTCTTTAAATATGAAGAAAGGCAGACATCAGTGATGGGCAACCCAAAAGGAAGAGGTGCTTCCAGTACATCCTGTATCATCACACCACCAAAAGCTGTGCCTAAGAACCTACTGTCCTAGGCAGAGGAAGCTGGGAGGGATGAAGCCAGGACAACTTCAATGTCCACCCCACACCCTATTCATTGCATTTGCACCCCCCCACATTCCACCAAAGGGCAACCTTCCTTTTTCCACAGCTAGTGTCTCTGTCCCTCTAAACTACTTTAATGGTTTTATATTCGTGCATGTATGTGCTTCAAATCAGTCGATTCTGACTACATTTTACTTAAGGACTTTTATCAGCAATATGTGATGTCTAGGTATGCATCAAACAGTCTGGAGCCAAGTGGAAAATAACATGTTTTTAAAGAGAGGCTAGAAATGATAAACTAGCAAGCCAAGCTGGCATCTTTCTCTGGGATCAGGGCAGAAGCACAGCTGGTCATAGCCTATTATTCTAAGGTACCCTCAAGAAAACCTCAAAAAGGGCCACCAAGAGCAAGACCAATTCACAATTCAGAAACAATCACAAGGACCTGCAATCTAAAGCAATTCCACAAATCTCTGTAAGACAGGTGTGCAGCTTAGAAGACATTGAAGGTGTGGAATAATTGGGTTCTGTGAGGGCTTGTTGTGGGAATGGAGAATGCTGCAGTCTTTGTAGCATTGGCATGACAATCCTATACCCAGAGAATTAGCACATAACCATGAAATCCACCACTGTGCATTTACTACAGGATGTAGAATCATATATCTGTGTGTTGCAGCATTATTCACAAGAGCAGAAGCCCAAATGTCCACTGAAGGACGAATAAATAGATATAATGTGGTCTATATATAATGAGATAGTCAGTCTTGAAAAGGAAATTCTCTTTTGATGATACTGGAGTTTGAATTCAGGACCTCATA
This sequence comes from Dipodomys spectabilis, assembly GCF_019054845.1. Classification (NCBI taxonomy): domain Eukaryota; kingdom Metazoa; phylum Chordata; class Mammalia; order Rodentia; family Heteromyidae; genus Dipodomys; species Dipodomys spectabilis. The sequence continues at coordinate 23,410,858 of NW_024870758.1, forward strand.
CCTGCTAGGCAGATGCTAGTAATAGTTGAGTCATGGCACCCATTTCTCTCCTTCTTGCTTTGGCTATTTTTCAGATAGCATTGTTAGTTCATGCTCAAGGCTACCTGGACAAATACCCATCTGTTTATGAGGCATATAGCTGGGATAACAAGCATGTGCCAGGACACTCAGCTTTTATTAGTTGAGACAAGATCTCACAAACTTTTTCTCCCAGGCTGGCCTTGAATCTCAGTCCTCTCACTTTTTACCCCCTAGGTAGATAGGATTACAGATGTCAGCCACCACGCCCAACCTAAGGAAGGAAATTCTTACACCTACTACAATGTGGATGTACTTCAAATATTATGTTAAGTGAAATAAGCCAATTAAGACAAAAACTATAACTCCACTTATATGAATTACCTATGGGAATCAAGTTTATAGAGTTAAAAAGTTCATATAGGTTAAAAGTGAGATCCCATTGCAACAATGATACTTACAAAACACTATGTTGGAAATGAACCTTGAAACTTTGGTGGGGGGAAGTGGGGGAGGTAGGGGAGTGAAGGGATAGTGGGAGAAAGACAAAAAAGGGGATAACAATGCCTGACAAGAAATGCACTCATTACCTTACTGATGTAACTGTCACCTCTCTGTATAGCACCTTTATAATAACATAACATTTAAACAAGAGGTTAAAAAGATTAAAAAAGGAGCAGAAGGGGAGGGAATAATAAGGAATGAATATTACATGGGTTTTGTTTTATTGTGGGAAGATTAAAAAGATCTGGAATGGACATTGGTGACAGTTACATGACACTGTGAATGTATGTCATGCCATGGAGTTGTACACCTAAAAAATACTGGAGAGGTCAATTTTATGTTATACATAATTTGTCACACATTTTTTAAAAGCTTATACCAGGCCACAGAGAATAGAAATAACTATAATGTATGTTCCTCTGCATTTCAGTAGATTATTTTCCTTCTCTGAAAGTTGGTTATAGTATCAAAACTTGTGTGTGTGGGGAGGGGGGTGTTGGAGTGTTGTTGTTGTTGTTGTTTTACCATATTGTCTTCTTGGTGATTTTTCTATCCTGGACTTCACTGGTGATTTCTCTGTCCTGAATTGCCACAGCCAGCACCTGCTGTTACCTCTGTTCAACCAGTGAGGTCATGTAGTTGACCCTGTCCTCTACATTTTAGCCCTTTGGGTCCCTTTTGACTTCTAGTTGTGTCAACTTCACTGCTATTGCCTTCTGAAAATCCTTAAGCAAATAAATTAAAAGGCTTATCTTTATGCCCTGGCAGATGGCATGCTAAAGAGGGTAGAAATTCTTATCCAAATTGTAGTATTTTAAAAGTTCTTAGAGGAAGGCATACCATCTACATGGATCTAGAAGTGTAGCCCAGAGATAATGGTTCTGTGTTTCTAGCTCCTGTCATTTTCTGCATTCTCTTCTCCACCATGTGCAGAAGCAAAACCCAGGCAGACTAAGGAAACGCCCTCCTCTGGGAGCACTTTCACTCCCCTCTCTGAAACACTGAATCTCTGAAGTCTTGGGAATCTTAAAGCAAGCTTATCAGAACATTCTTTCTGGAAATATTTACTCAAAGGTATTTTAGTAAATAAACTATCCATATAGCTATAAATATGCATATACATAAAGTACATTTGCATGTTGTTTTAGACTTAATTACTTTTATATGCATCATCTGATTTGACCTTCTCAGGGACACTAGGAATTAGAGAGGTAGGCAAAGATCATCAGGTCTCCATCTTATAAGAAACAGAGCCAGAGAGGTTTTACATGGCCCCAAATTAAAGCCAACCAATCAACAAACCATTACTCCAAGTCTCTTCTTCCCCTACTTCACTATGTGGTCAAAAGAATTAGCTAAGATCATCATAACCACATCTCTACATTTCTTTTGTCAGTTGTAGGGCTTGAGCTCAGGGTCTGGGTGCTATCCCTGAGCTCTTTTGCTCAAGGCTAACTAGCATTCTACCACTCTGAGCCACAGCAGTTCTCCTGTTTTTCTGGTAGTTAAGATAAGAGTCCCACAGACATTCCTGCTTAGTCTGACTTTGAACTGCAATCCTCAGATCTCAGCCTCCTGAGTAGCAAGGATTATAGGCGTTAGCCACCAGCACCTGGCTTCCATCTCTACTTCTTATTGTACATGGAGCTCTAAGCTAGCAGTAAGGTACCAAATTGGTTCTGCCTCCCCTCTAGATGGTTTGGTGAAAAAGATGGAATATATTCAATAAAGAGTAACCCAGTGCCCATCACCCAACATGCTCTAAAGACAGTCTATGTTGTATTTAACACATCCTACTCCTCTCAGGATGTGAGCAGCAGGACATGAACCACATAAGACTGAGTCTCTGACAGGCCCTATGGCAGAGTTTGAGAGATCCAAGACTCTCAGAAAAGGCATGCTCTTAATGATGCATGAAACTCTGATGAAAGCACTGACTAAATAAATGTTGGTCAGTCCTGTGGTCTGGCATGTCCAAACATGGATCTTCTCCACCTTTTCCCTGATAGACCCCAACAATGACTCACTTTCTTGCCACAAGCCTAGCCCAGAGTCTCACGTGTCTTTCCTATGGATTCTGCCTATCTGATCACACGTCCAGCCTTGCTTTCCATAATTGCTCTCTTTTCCTCAGCACTTTCTCCTCCCTCTCTCCTGGAATCGTGGTGCCTACCTGTCTATAGAAAGTAAAATCCTTAGACAAAAACTATTCAAGATTATCTCAGCCAGTAAGCGTTTATGAAGCTCCCATACATGCTAAACATTTATGACCTTTGAATTTGAGCGATCGGTAGCCATCAATCACATTAACAATTAACCAGACATTTAAGTCCACGATTTAGTTTATGTGTAGGTGGAGCAGGTGGCCAGTGGAAACTGCCAAAGGCCTATCCAAATTATCTTCCTATCAGAACAGGCAGCAAAACCTGGGAGACTAGACACAGCCTTTAAAGAGACCTTTGCTGACTGAGTGTTTTTAGAGTCTAGTAGCCTTGTGCTGCTAGCTGAAGGAAGGTTTCAGAGGGACACTGAAAGGGAACATGTAGATGGAGGCAGAGAAAATGGAAATTCTGAAACACAAAGCATTGGTCAATCCAACCTCATGTAGGGAACAAACAATACTTAATGACCTTGGGCAATCAAAGGTTTATCTAGGGCACCTAGTATCAGAGAAGGGAGTGTCAGAGGGAGAGGCAGCAGAGGGGAGGTCCTTTCTCTGGGTTTCACCCTGGGCCAGCCCTGAGCACTGGCAATAGAAGTCTATAGAAGGCATACACTTCAGGTCTGAACCTGGAAGGGAACAAACGTATGGTGGCTGAAGTCTTCTGGACACTCTCCAGTGCTGTCTGAATTCTTTGGAAAACAAGACCAAAGAGGCCTCTTTTTTGGAGCTCTCAATGAAACACTTCTCTGAAGCCCTTGTTCTGCACTGAGACAAGGATTCCACAACCTCCTAAAGTTTTCTGAGTAGAACAGGATCCTCTGCTAGTTTTCCCATCCATCCAGTGCACTGACCAAATGAATTTTTGCATAAAATTAAAATGGTAACTACCCTTCCTTTTGGTGGTCTGCCATATTGTTAATGTGCCAAAAAAACAGCTGAGATTAAAGCCTAATGGGGCTAAGAGCAATAATCTGTAATGAGCATTAATAAGAGCCATTAGTGGAAGACCATTAGTGAGATTGTTGTTGGGATAAATTGCCTTTGTAAATGGCTTGAGATACTTTGTGATCCTCAGATAATAACGTGCTGCTTTTGATGCTCTGTCAAATCCAACATTTAGTGTTTACCTTCTCCCCCCATAGTTACTAGATACCAAAATCATATCTGTAATGGGAACTTTATGGAAAAATTGTTTAGCTATTTTATATTTACAAGATGGAAGCCATCATGTGACAGTTTGCAACTGCTTAGTTTTTAATGCTTTTCTTGTTTTTGTGCTTGTGAATATATGAACCGGGTGAACTGGGGCTCATTAATAGTACAAGACTTGTTCAGTGTACAAGCTATGAGTTCTCCTTTTATGGTTATTTTATTGAGGGATGTGTACTGTGTCCAATTGATTTTAACTGGAAGGACTTTTGCCAGGACCCCCCTTATGGTTCTGAGATAGAGTTGGCCAAAAGAGGAATTTGTGCAAGAGTTGGAAAGCAAGAGTGCTGCAGCAGCCACTATTTCCTAAAGGTGACAGACAGTGAGACAGACAGGTGACAACAGCTTCTAGCTTATCCTAACTCTTTCTGGCTGTGATCAGCTTTGCCCAACTGCCAAAACTACTGACCAGCGGCATCTTGCAGTCCATATTCAGTTCTTGATTTCAGACCTTCAGAAGCAACTGTGATAAAGGATAATGTCTTTAACCAACTTCTCTTCATTGTCCTCCCCTACTCACTGGGTCTATCTATCTCCTAATCTCCCTACTTGTTCCAAATTGCCCACCAGATCAGCAGCTTTTCTCTGGCCTTCCAAATCCTTCCCTTTGTTCCTCAGCTTTTCCCACATGAATCCTTTCCTCCATAACTTTCCTAGTAATCCCACTTTTCCAGTTCAACCCTGACTGATTCTTTGCCTTCCATGTTGGGAGCAGTCAACCAGCCAAGGAGAATTCACACCAGAGACAAGAATTGGCTCCACTCTTCCTATTTTAAAGAAAGGCATGTAGAGCTAAACTTAGTATCTATTAATTCTCACCACAAAGAAGCACCCTATATGGCAATGTTCTGTGTACATTCTATTTTTGTCATAATCTGAAACAAGAGGGCCTGATCTTGTAAAAGGACTAGGGAGTTATTACTAGTTTTAAATTGCCCCCTTTCTATTTCAAAGGCAGTAGTAAATTTTCTGTATTTTCTCAATTTTACTGGAGAGTTCACAATAATTCACAAAGGAAAAGAAATTGGAATCAGGGATCACAATGTCCTGTTTAAGTGATAAGCGTCCATCTTGATTCTTGAACTGTGTATAACAGCAACATAGTATTCATAAATTGTTTTTACCTTTAAAAGTATATTATACATGAGATCACCCAAAAGCTTGGATGTCCGTTATTATTCACATCTATCACCCTTTTCCCCACCCCAAAGGTATCATCTCAAACCCTCCAAACGCAGCTTCTCCTAATTATCTTGTGAAATCCTGCACAAGCTGCAACCAGTTTATGTTTACCTTCTGGTTTCTCTATGCTTTCTGAAATGCCCAAGGGACTTCTTGAGCCTTGAACCCATCTGCTGTGACTTAAGAATATTCTACTGTGTGGTATTAAGTATGGCAAGAGGACTCACAACATCACATATATTGCCAGAATGGTTCACATAGAGAAGGGAAAATTATAATTTAAGAAAACTTAGTAATTCACTAAAGAAACATCTGTTCATGGTTGAAATAATCATTCAATGGAAAGGTAAGGAGCTATGGTACAAATTCCAGACAACAGCCAAAAGGAACCTAAGGGAACTGAGTTATATCTATATGGCTATGAACAAGTCATACCGGTATAGAAAATACAAGCTATCCTATATATATATATATATATATATATATATATATATATATATATATATACATGCCCTTCTAGAGTGTTCACATATTACCTGAGTCCATGACAGCTACCAAAAATAGTGATTCTACTTCCTATGGTTTTTTGCAGTTAGACATAGACATGTGACTGAGTTTAGGTCAAAGGAATGCAAGAAGGAGATTGCATGAAAGTTTCCAAAAGTTTCCTTGAGACATCTGAAATGTAAGTCTTTCATTTTCCTCCCTTGTTTCACCGTATGTCTTAAGATGTAGAAATTTTAGATAGAACTCTATCTTGGACCATGATAAGAACTGACTTTAGTGACTAGAAGTCAACAATTGGCTCATTGGAAGAACATTCACAGAGCATGCACTGTCTCTCTCTTCTCCCCCCCACCACCACCCATACACCTTCCACCACCCATACACCTTGAATAAACCTTGGTTGCCAGTGATTGAGGATCCCTTTGTATTAGTCAACTTTGCAGCACTATAGCAAAATGCCTGACATGGCTACATTTATAAAGAAAAAAGATTTATTTTAGCTTTCAGTTTCAGAAGTTCAAGGGCATGGTGCATACAGCTGTTTTGGTGAAGGCCCTCCCAACTGCAGTAATATCATGGTGGAGATATGTATGGAAGCATAACATTGCCAAACAGGAAGTCAGAAGAGACCGAAAGACTACAGTTCCACAAACTCCTCAAAAAACATGCCCTCAGAGACCTAAGGACCTTTCATCAGGGCCTACCTTCCAAAGGATACATCATCTCCCAACAGGGCCATCCTGGGGCCCAAGCCTTCAACCACAAAAGATCTTTGGAGTAGAAAAACAAACTACATGCAAACCATAGTACCCCCATGGCACACAGAGAATTTTATTTTTGTTATTTAAACCATGTTTCAGATCTGTTTTGGAGATCAAATTCTAACAAATAGTATATTCTTGACTATATCTCAGTGTCTTTAAGATTACTAAGATAAACATCTAACTGACATTAGTTACACATTGTTAAGAATACTGTTGATATAATACCTAGTAGAAACAAATGCTCTTGCTGTTTTCTGGAGCTTTTTGGCATTAAAAAACCCTTATTCTCAAAAATATCAGGACTCTCTTTTCTGGATGTTGGAAGTAAAGAGAAGAAAAAATAGAAGAAAAGTCATAAATTTGCCATTTTCCATTTTGCCTGTCCACCTGGTTAATCTACTTGGCATTACTAGAGAAAGACAAGATGTCTCTTGCTTCATGGACCGCTTAAGCATGCTCCTCATGGACTTGTGGAGTGAGACGTTCATGTCTTGTAACACGGGGAATCACTTGCCCCTTTCTTCGCCATGTTTTGTTATACCATGGTCTGTATGCACTGTGTCTTGACACAGCTTCCTGTTCAGTTTCACTAGGGAATTTCCACACTCCCGTGTTGCTCCTCCAGGAGTGCCAGCTCTCCTTAGCCCACTGATACCCCTTCCTCCCTGCCACTCCTGACTCCCTGTCTTGATATGAAATAAGCTTGTTTTTATAGAAGTTGCCCACTGGTTAACCATCCCTTCACCAAGATGTGTGAAATGTATCTTTGTCCCTTGTCAGTAGAACACGATCCTTTGTTATGACAAGGACACCATTACTCCGGGCATTTTTCTGGTCCCCACTGAATCTTTGTGAGTACCAAAGAAGGGTCAAATGAAGCAGCATATCAGCTTGTTTCTCTTCTCCTAGAGACCCTGCTCCCTAACACAGTTGTTTAGAAAGGGTTTTCTCCCCAAGGCTGATCCTCCCTCTCTGCCTCTTTCTCCATGTTCTGGGAAGTACATTTGGGCTTTGACCTTGTTTCAAGTCTGTTTGTGCAGGGCCCATGTCTCCAAGATGTTTAACCAAAGGCCTATTGATAGGAAGACTCTGGGAGGAAGTTTACCCAGACTCTCCTGTGACCTGACTTTCCCTTTGGGAATACACCTTTTTCTGGAAGCTTCATCAGCGTCATCAGACTTTTTCATGGGTCCGTCTATCAGCAGTGAAGAAAGGGACATTCCTTATATTCCACTGCTGTGTGGAGCAATGTCCCACTAGGCTTAGCCAGCCATCCCCTGAGTCACCAGTTCACATGATAGATGACTCTTCCTAGTGAGCATGATCTACAGTTCTACATATGCATTTAAAGGTGAGCAAAGACTGCCTTTCAAAAGGCTCTAATATTAGTTGGTAAAATAATTAAAATGAGCACATTTAATAGCCTGGATATGACTGACTTTACTTGATATGTTAGTCAGGATTCTACAAGAGAAGCGAAACCAATGTGGTAGACATATGTTACATTTATTACTATGTGGGTTGGTTCATTTGATTAAGGAAGCTAACAAATCTCATGATCTGCCACCTATGAGTTGGGAAACCAGGAAAACCAATAGTGGAACTCTGTTTGTATGCAGAAGTGAGAACCTGTGGAGAGTTGGGGTGGGGAACACTGGGATAAGTCCCAGAATCTGGAGGCCAGCCAAACTAGGAGCTCTGAAGTCAGGGGCACATGATACATATATTGCATCTCACAAAGAAAAAGTTTGCCCTTTCTCTCCCATTCTGTTCCAGCTCCTGCCATGACCGACAAAAAAAAAAAAAAAGACTGTTCCAGCTCTTAAAGGACCAAATGGAATTATCCAAAATGGCAGAAGTGGTTCTTCTTAGGTGAATTCAGATGCTAACCTCTTCCAAAAGCATCTTTACAGACACACCAGAAATATTTTGCTAGTTTTCTGAGAACCTTTCTTTTTTTTGGCAGTACTGGGATTTGAACTCCAGTCCTTATGCTTGTTAGGCAGTGGCTCTAACTGCTGAGCCTATTTTATGCTGGCCTTTTTTGTAATAAGGCCTATCACCTATGTTAGACTACTGGGAAGCTAGGACAACAGGTGCACACATCACTTCACTGAGACAGTGTCACAAACTTTGCTGCCCAAACTAGCCTTTAGCTAAGATCCTAACACTCACAGGCTCCTAAGTAGCTAGGATTACAGGCATGAGCCACCATCACCCAACCTTTCTGGTAAACTTTTATGTTGACACACAAAATTAACCATCACATTTGGGAACTGAAATAAAATCAAGTGAATGTAACCTTTAGCTCTGGGCCTTAAACTACAATTTAATTCTCGAAAGAGCCCATCAGTGTGGGGAGCCAAAAGTTGAGTCTCTCAACATGATAGGCTTGACTATCTCACTGGAACATCTTGAGGCTGAGTTTACAGAATCCGACCCTCATCCTGCCCTAAGCAAACATCCTGCAACTGCTAACGACCACCCTTTCTCCCTGCCCTAAGCAAACATCCTGCACTACTACGGCCAATGAAAAAGCTTCCTTAACGGCCAATGAAAAAGCTTCCTTATTCCAAGCATATAAATACCCCTGTGTGAAAAAATACAAATTTGCAGCTTGATCAGAATCCTTGTCTTGCTGTCATTCTTCGTGTCTCTTGTCCATTCATTCCTTCTCACTTAGGTTCACTGCCCTCGTTGACATACTGCGTGTCAGGACACATCAGCCTTGAGAGAAGAGGGAAAGGCATAATTCTTCAGTAGCACAGAAGGGTAGCAAGACCATTTCATTTGTCTAGGACAGTCCTGGCACAATCATAAATAGAATATTTTATTTTCTAAAACATCCCATTTGGAACAATGGTCTCCATGGCCACCTGAGCAAGATACCTACAATGTGATGGCTAGCCCACGGATGGTACCACAGTACAGGTGGTACCTGTAATGCTTAAGAAAGTGGGCTCGGTGGTCCAACTCCTGAGCTCCAGTATTTGCTTCCCTACCACACTACTTAAATTGTGATCTTAGCTATCTATTTATAGACACTGTTTATTTAAACACAAAAGGAATTTATGTAAAGGATTACTGGTGGTCATCCAAAGTTGCCAGGAGCTAGAGAATCATGCCCAGGGACTAGACTTTTTGGACCACTCCAAAATCGCAGTGCAGATGTAGTGTAGTAAGGAAGCTACTGCTGGATCTTTGAGCATTATGGCATCTCCATCCCTCAACTGCCAGCACTGCAGATCCCACCACATGGACTCCACTCAAGGATTCCTGATGGCCCCAGGATTTCCTGCCACAGACAGTATTGGCTCTTAAGAGGGTTCTCCATCACCCCTGTTTCTCTGTTTGCAGCTCCCCCTTCACAGGCTATTTCATGTATCTCTTGGATAGTCATGTTTGCTTTTCTGAATCCCCCTACACTAGAAATCCTGGCCTATGATTTGAACATTGGGGAATAACCTTATTCGAATATATGTATGACCATTTGAGTTAATTAGCATAAGGCTCATTCTCCAGTGAGGCTATAGACTACTATAGATAAAGAAGAAACAGCAATGTAAAAATCTCCCACTTGAACTATAGAACTTGTGGGTGGGAATGGGGGAGGAGGAAACTGGGGGAGAATGAGCTAAGGGGTGACATTGCCCAAAAAAGAAATGTACTCTTAACCTGACTTACGTAACTATAACAATAAAAAGTTAAATTAAAAAAAACCTTCTACTTGAGCTCAATATATTAGTGAGTTCTGTTTAGACTTCCTTTGGAAAAGGCATTACATACTGATAAAAAAATCATTAGTCCATCCTTAAATCTTTCCTTGCAATACACTCTGATATACTATGGCTTCCTTCTTTATGACTATATTGGGTAATTTTTTTACCAACATTGTCCAGTACTCTGGACAGTCACAACCTAGGATTTATACATTAGCCACTGACCTTGCTAAATCAACTGTTTATTTTCTCAGAGCCCTGTGGTTTGGGGCTCTCTGGAGAGGGAGTAGGCAGAAAAACATGGTTTTTCCAGCTCTATTGAGATTTACCCCATTGGCTTGGCAAAGACATTCAGGCAAATAAGTCCATGGGAAGACTGAGCAGAATCAGCATTAAATGGAGTAGCAGATGCCATTCAGGATGGTCTCTCTGAAGCTGCCATCCCCAACCCCAGTGAACAACCAAAATAGCAACCGTGAGTGCCAGACTCCCAAATTAGAAAGCTGAGCCTGGACTCCTGTTGTCCCAATGAATTGAATGGACAATGACCAGATTTGAAAGTGATTCAAATGTTTCAGCACTCAAGCATGCCACTGGGAGAAGAGCTTCTCACTGTGCTAGATGGAATTTTTCTGTTTTAATTACAAACTGTTAGTGAACTATATTAAAAAATTGAAAATAATAAGAAATTTTTATTCCACAGTTGGATGCCATGGGGAAATAGTTTCTTCTAAATATTGTTTCTTCCAAATATTCACCTTTGAGTCTGTGAGGTGCTTGTGACCCAGAATGGAAGATATGGCAGGGAGTTGGGCTATTTTGCCCATCTAGATCTGAATCCATCTGACACACTGTGCAGGTTTGCTAATGTTTTCTCTCCCCAAGCCATGAAATCATATAGAAAACAAATTTGAGACTGATCAGAAGGCTATTTCTGCTAAAGAAAAAACAAAAGGCTGAACCTTTGTAACGCAAAAAAATAAACACAGTTTATATGTACAAAATGACCGAATCAGGGGGAAAAAATCCAAACTCAGTATAAATGTCCTTGAATAAATCCATTGTTGATCTTGCGGGACCTCAGCCAGCCTGCAAGCATCTCAGTGCAAATTAGAATGGAAAAAACAAACCTCACTTTGAGGTAGCTGAAGCTTTGAGGGATGCATCGCTGTGTTTCAGAAAAGGGTTGAGAGTGTATAGTTTAGTGTGGGTCTCAGTTGGAATTTAGCTCTCACTGCCATGAGCCAGGTGCCTGAACTCACTCCACATGCTGTGCCTCAGATCGATTTCCTGATAGGCTTTCAATGGTATCTTCTTTAGGAATGGGGCTTGCTAATGAACCAATCAGAATTAGATTATCTGGATGGGACCTCATCCACTACAGCTTTGTCCTGAAAGAGAAATCTGGCAGAGAGGGAAGATGTTATAACAAGTCATGAGCAGACATTCATCTATACAAGAACTGAAGAACTGATGCTCCCACAAGATAGGAAGACTTGGAACAGATCATCTCTTATGATTCAGAGAAAGCATGATGATCTTGCCACATTTTAACTGTAAACTTATGGCCTCAAAAACTGGGCAACAACAAATTTCTATTGCTTAAAGCACCCAGTTTGTAGTACTTTGTTACACTAGCCTCCAAAAACTACTATTGAGATTAATGAAATAGAAAGCAGAGCCTTTGGCTGGGTGCAGGTGGCTCACACCTATAATCCTAGCTACTCTGTAGGCTGAGATATTGCCAGCCTGGGCAAGAAAAGTCCGTGAGACTCTTATCTCCAATAAACCACTAGAAAATCAGAAGTGGCACTGTGGGTCAAGCACTAGAGTGCTCGCCTTGAGCTGAAGAGCTGAGGGACAGTGCCCAGGCCCATAGTTCAAGCCCCAGTACTGATGAAAGAAACAGGAGGGGAGGGAGAGAGAAAGAGAGAGAGAAAGGAAGGAAGGAAGGAGGAAGGAAAGAAAGAAAGAAAGAAAGAAAGAAAGAAAGAAAGAAAGAAAGAAAGAAAGAAAGAAAGAAAGAAAGAAAGAAAGAAAGAAAGAAAGAAAGAAAGAAAGAAAGAAAGAAAGAAAGAAAGAAAGATCCTCTAGCATGATGTTGGCAAGAAAGTTAGGATTCAATAAAGGTCATTGCTGCTCCAGCACTATCTTGTGAGGCTATGGAAAACACACAGTGGAGGCAAAGATGAGCCCAGGACAGGGTGAAAGGACTGCAAAGCTGGGAGAGAGCAATGAACAAAGAACCAGAAATCCCAGGCCTGTGGGGTACAGACTCATAAAGTGAGCAGCCAGCAAATAGCTTGTTAGAAGCACAGGAATGAAATCAAACTGTGGAGCCTAGATATTACAAAATAAAGGAGACAATGTCTAAAGACAAGAATGAAGAGTTGGGAAGACCATGTTCAAAACCAAGTGGTTTGAGCCATTAGGAAATGAAAACATTAAGAGATGGAACTGTGGTAAGAACAACCCAGTTTAAGGAAAACAGAAACAAAGAGTTTTTGAAAGCAAAACTGTTAATATTATGTCAGTTCTACCTTTCTCTCTTTCTATGTATATGTAAATAAGTATATATGTATATAAGTGTATATATGTATGTGTATGTATATATATGCATACATATATTAGTATATGCTAAACAGTTATCTTGGTAAGTATACTTCTTTACTACAGAACATTTGACCCTGTAGAAGGATTTTCAGCTAAGGCTAAAAAGGGCTACTCCAAGTCCATCTGATTACATCTTACCAAAACTTTAATTAGCTCCTTCATGCAACTTTTTTTTTTAATGTTTTCTCTTTCCCAGAGATAAACATGAAGCAATAGATCTTCTCCCAAGGAAGCTGCCATGACAGTCACCACTTCAGGAAAGATAGTTAGATGGCTTAGGAATGAATTTACTGACTCTCTGATTACAATTCCAGAACAACCAGAACTGATGTAAGCCTGTAAGTGAAATGGAAATCAGTGTTTCAGAACAGAAATAGAATAATGCATGAACACTACCCAGTCTTTATCACATCAGAAGAGAGGCAGAGGCCCTGGGTTTTCATGTCTGTCATTCTCAACTTACCCACACATAAATGAACTGGCTAACTGAGGTATAATCAGAGTCCCAAATGAGTCCATTTTCCTAGATGGTTTCAAATCACCCCGTAACCACATTCAGTTTGAATATGCTTTCTCTGTAACTCATGGAGGAATGTTACATTATCCAGGCCTCCAAATGTACAAAAGACTGTCCAGATGTTTATTCTTAATCTTCCAAATCAAGGAAACCTGTAATTCGTTTTTTCTTCTAGAGAAAATTATCTCTGACAGTTACACGAAAGAACCATAAATTTGTCACATACTAACAACAAAAAATACCTATAAAATGTTTGGAAATACAAATAATGATGAGAATGTTATTTTCAGCTTTGCTTTCCATAACAATGAGGTTAACTGACTGTATGTTGCATTAATCTTGTATGATGGATGTGAAATGTGTCTGTTGCTTAATCTAAGTAATCTCTGAAGATGTTACCTGGAACTTTTATTATTTCCTGGAGTAAGTCAAAGGTCACTAAAGACCTAAGGAGAGTATTAAATGTCATTAGGCATTGTCTTTTTTAAAATCACATTAAAGGGGGCTTTACAAAAGGTGTTGAGAGTGTACAGGGTCACTGACTTTCCCATCCAGTTGGGGACATTTTAATCACTAACCAGACTCAACCATGAATTAATCTGATCATGTTAATAAAAATCAAAATGCTTGAGAATTTTTGAACTAATATATTCTACCAGGTAGACACTCAGAAGTTACATACAAACAAACCCCACATACAACCCAACCAATAGGGTGAATGAATCAGAACAGTTCTACCTAATGGAGCCTTAGGAAAGTACTTGCCAAACACCTGTTGAGAAACTTGAGGGTCTTTGATTTACTGTACAGCATCCCTTTGAATTACCCAGCCACAGTTTCATGCTTCTGACAGAAGACAGAAGACTCCCAGGTTAAGAAACAAAGGACTTTATTTCATTTTGCTTTAAAATTTTATAGTGTAACTCAAAGGAATTTCATTGTGCTTCTTAAACATAAAGGTTCTTTGATCCAATTCACCCCATCTCCGCCTCCCTTTTAACACTTTTGAGTTTTATTTTGCTATTTTCATTTCTATAATATTTTTCCTCTCTTCCCCTCCCCCCTCTTTTCATCACTTCCTTCCCCCAATAGCCTCCCCTTTTACAAGCATGCCACATTACTATTTGGAAAGTATACAGATTCCACATATGAGAGAAAACATGTGATATTTGTCTTTCTGAGCTTGCATTTATTTCACTTCAACATCATCTCCAGTTCCATCCATTTTCCTGCAAAATGACATAACTTCATTCTCCTTTTGCTGAATAATTCTACAGTGTACCACATTTTCTTTATCTACTCATGGGTTGTTGAATACCTAGGCGGATTCTTGGCTTAGCTCTTGCAAATAGTGCTATTATAAACACAAATATGTAAGTTTTTCTATTATACATTGACATATATCCCTTCTGATACATTGCTAAGCATGGGGTAGCAGGATCATGTGGAGTTCTATCTTCAGTTTTAAGTCGTTGAGGAATCACCATACTGATTTGCATAGTGAATGCACTTGTTTACATTCCTAACAACAGTGTATAAAATTCCTTGCCTCCTCCCATTCCACTACCATCCTTTACCATCCTCCATGGCATTTATTGTTCATTTTCTTGATGATGGTCATTCTGACTGGGATGAGATAGAATCTCAGTATTGTTTTGGTTTTGAGTTTCCATTGTGGCTAAGGTTTCAAATATTTCTTTATGTTTTTAACCATTTGTATTCTTTGGAGAACAGCCTGTTTGCCCATTTATCAGTTGGAGTATTTGTTCTCTAGATGTTTAGTTTTTTGAGTCCCTCTTTACATATTCTAGCTATTAATCCTTTGTGGGTGACTATGGTTGTTTCTTAATTCAGGTAATTATTTCTGTTGATCTGCTGAAGCTTTTTAATTTGATGCAATACCACTGATTCTGGCTCTTTCTTTCTGAGCAACTAGAGGTCTATTCAGAAAGTAATTGCCTATCTTCAAGGGTTTCCCTATATTTTTTGTACTAGTTTCAAAGTTTCAAGCCTTCTATGAAGGTCATTGAGTCCATTTGGAATTCATATTTTTGTACAGGGTCAAAAACAAATATCTAGTTTCAGTCTTCTATATGTGGTTCTCCAGTTTCCCAGCACAACTTAAGTAACAGAGGTCTTTCCTCTAATGAATGCTTTTGAGTCCTTTTACAAAAATTAGATGGCTGAATTGTGAGTTTATTTCTGGCTTTTATATTCTATTTCACTAGTCTGAGTCTCTTTTTGGCCAATACTCTGCCATTTTTGTTACTATGACTCTAAAATATAGAGGTCAGATATTGAAATACTTCCAGTATTGCTCTTTTTACTCAGGATTGCTTTGGCTATATTCAGGATCTTTTATAAATCTTTATTAATTTTCTGAATTTTTTTCTATGTCTGTAAGAAAAATGACATTGGAATTTTGGTGGGGATTGCATTAAATCTGTTTTTTGGTATAGTAGCCATTTTCACTATCTACTCTGCCAGTCAATGAATGTGGAAGTTCTTAAGGACTTTATTTTAGTAATAAGACAGACAAAATGAGTATCATGTGCAAATAGTTTCCTTGTTTGCCCAAAACAACTTAAATATAGAAGTCCTATATGCTGCAGGACAGTTAATCACAAAGGCAACAAGAATCAGCACTTGTAGATAATGCTCACTCAATAAGCCTGGGTCAGAGCTGAAGTCTGAACTATAAGAGAGCTGCAAATAAACCTACCCAACTTTTGCTCTCAAGGGGGAAAATTTATTATTATTATTATTATTATTATTTTATCATTATTATTGCTTTTGGCGCTGAGAATTCAAGCATCTTATATGCTGGGCAAGTGTTCTACCTCTGAGCTACAACACAGCCTTAGATTATTTTTATTATCTTAGATAGCAAAGAAATCTGTTGTTTCCCAGGAAGGAAAGAGACCCACATATCTTCTAAGAATATCTCCTATACAAACATACCTGAAAAGATTATCTGTCACAAGAAATGCAGAAATGAGAAACACATTAAAAGTTATTTCTCGATTTACAGCTAGTGAATAAGTAGTCACGACATTATTAAATCCTGCTCATCAGACATGAAAAACCATACACTACACTATCCCATCTTTAAATTATGCTCAAATATATAGAACAAATGAAGTGAGATTTTGTTTTGTTTTGTTTTTTGGATTTCCTTTGCCTGAAGCTTTGGACTGTAAGTCATATCTTTCAAGGGATATTGTCCATATTATATCCACTTACAGAATAAGAATGTGAAGTTAAATGAGTCCCTTGGGTTTAAGGGACTTCTAAAGGCTCTTTCTGCCCTGAGGGCTTGTCACTCCCCTATCTTCTTACTACCTGTTATTTTCGTTCCAGAAAATGGTCATCTTCTGCCTCGTTTGTAAATCCAGGTAAACTTCCACAACAAATCTGCAGTATATACTTTAATGTGAGTAATTTTTACAAACATGTTTCATTGTTTTTTTCTTTTAAATAAAAGAATGAAAAGCATCTAAGATGGACTTTTCACAGAATTTCACCACATTGACCCAAATATCAAATGGATGACTATTTTTTAGGCAGAAAGGAGTGTAAAGTCTGTTTTTCTTTCTTTATTTTTCCTGTAATATTCAGATCAAATTTCCTTTTCCTTTTTTCTTACCCAGAGGTGCTAGCAGAGGCAGATATTACCACATGTTTTGTAAAGGTTATTTTGATTTCCTTTCTGAGTAAAGCTGGTTCTTTTCTCTTCTCTCTAAAGATCAAAAGATGAAATGAAGAAACAAATAAACAAGCTGAGGACAAAAGATATGTAATAACAGAGTTCCTATATTGCCCAAATGAAAGTTTGCTTTGATAATACTATGACTAAGTGAGCAGTGCACTAGGATTATAAACAATGGAGAGGAAGCAATGGTAGAAATAGCTCATCCTTTAGAAAGATAGTGATTAAGATGCCCTTTGGGCCTAATCACTGTAGGAAAAAAAAAAAAAAACCCTAGCTTAAGGTCTACTTATGACCCCTTGCAGTTGTCAGACCTCTCAGAGACTATAAAGATTAGAAATCAAGACCTAGGGGCTGGGAAGGAGGCTCAGTGGTAGAGCGCTTGCCTTGCAATGCATGAGGCCCTGGGTTCGATTCCTCAGCACCACATAAGCAAAAGAAAAAAGAAAAAAAGAAAAAAAAGCCGGAAGTGGCGCTGTGGCTCAAGTGGTAGAGCGCTAGCCTTGAGCTGAATTGCTGAGGGATAGCGCCCAGGCCCAGAGTTCAGGCCCCACAACTGGACCAAAAAAAAAAAAAGAAAGAAAGAAAGAAAGAAATCAAGAGCTAGAGCACTTTTGGGCTCATTTAAATGGTTATAGGGATTCATACACTCTTCCATCAGATGCCTCTAATAGACCATCCATCTCACCACATGAAGCAGAATCTTCGTAGGGAGAGAGGTGGTCTTTCACAAACTACAGTTTGGTCCTACCAAAAGTTAACTGAATTTAATTTTAGAAACACTGCCCACATTGTGTTTAGGACACGCAGAAAATCAGGTTGTAACTCCTGCCTCACAGACACTAAGTTTTGTGGAATTTTGTCAACAGTGAGGAAATCCCCATTCAAAGCTTTAGTTTGTACATTTGATTAAGAAAGTGGAACTATGAATCCCTTATTGAGTGCAGTTTGGGTGGAAAAAAATCTTTCAAAACGTGGACTCTGTAGGATAGCAAACAATGAAATGAAGTTTTTTCTCTTCAAATGAATCCCGGGACTCAGCATGTGAAGAGAAAAGGCCAGATTGCATTTGGATTGTGCAAGAAAACTTATTAAAAGTTGATTTTCAGCAGGCCTTTTTTTTTTTTAAAAAAAAGAATTACTTTTTGAGACCCAATGGCTCTGTTTTCTACTGCAGAACAGAAAGCAGGAAGAACCACCCACCCACACCACAACCCCTCCAGGAGCCCAGGCACACAAGCCTTATTGACATTTCCACTTTAAATTGAATGGGCTTCAGCAAAGGATATTGCTGTGCCTCTGAAGCATTTCCTGCTGGTTTGAAAACACAGAAAGCTGGCATTTGAAAGGGCTCAGTATTAGGTGTACTCTGCTCTTGAAATCAGCTCCCCTCCCTCTCCTCATCCTGTACCTTACCACCCAATTTCCATTTTATACAAGGTAGTTGCAATTTTGTTTTTACTTTTTCCTCTCTCTTCTGCTCATTTTTAAAAATTCCATTCTTTGCTTATTCCCGTAGTTGTTTTCTGACTATTCCCCATAGTTCACAGGTTGATTTCTTTTCCTGTTATTTCTCTTTTTCACGGAACATATGGATAGCAAAGGAGAACCCATTAAAGTATTAGTTGGGCCCAACCATCATCTTTTTCTTCCACATGCACCAGTAAGGTTTTTTTGTGAAACTTCCTATCTGGAGGGGAACTCTAAAGATGAAACAAGTTTGGCTTCCTATGACTGCTACTCACTCCTGGGTACCACACAATTATGATCGCAGCACCTCCTTCCACTGTCCATGCTAGTCTTCTCAGCACGGTCCATAACATGCATTTATTTTGTGCTAACCACATGCCACATGCCCTGAATAACAAACCAGCTCCATTCTCAGACCTCCCAATCCTATTACCTTGAAAGATAGAAATGTATGCAGAGATAAAAATACTGGTGTTGTTAGTTAACTGGTACCAAAATTCATCAAGGATCTGAAGAGGCAGAGTAAAAAAAGTTTTTGTCATGACTGTTCTGCATCTTAAAATCCATTTCTTACTGTTTTCACCTATATAGACAGAGGAATTCGGATAGCATGTGACCTAGCACTCTGAAGCAGAGAGTAAAATGAAAGGATTATTATTTTTTAATCCCTATGTTATCACTTGTGAAAGAAGGAATTGTTTTACCATTGAAAAGATTTTTCTTTCAGGAATCAGATCTTTGGGTAAGATAATATGCTACTTCCATTAATAATAGATTAAAAATGCAATAGAAAAATGTAAAGCCAGTCATAGTGGCCCACATCTGTGATCTTAGTACTTGGAAGGTACAGGCAGGAAAATCACAAGATCAAGGCCAGTTTTGGCTTTCCAGTGAGACCTTGTTTCAAGAATACTTATTTTCAACTCTGTTTGTGTGTACTAAAAAATCTTTAGCCAATGCTATTCAATATAAGATTATTTTCAGAAAGTGGATATTCTCTCACAACTCTTCGCTGTAACAGTTGAAATCTAATCTATAGGAACTGTCAGTGTCTTCGGATTTTCATTTATTTTCCAATTTCTAAAGTGTCTCAACCATTTGTGCAACTAGAACCAAACGTAACAACAGTATAATACCCAAGAGAACAAAGTACCATGTACATCCTCTCCACACCCATCTGCTCCCAAATCCACACAAAGGTCTATCTTTCATTTGAAGACAAATTATTGCAGTTTCCTTTATACCGACAGGAAAGGGAGGCTTAAGGAGGGCTATCTGTGGAAAACTTTCAAGGAAGAGGTTTTATAATTACATAAGTTTATCACTTTAGATATCAGGACTGTGTATGTATGCTATCTGAGTAATAAGATTGATGATTCCAGGACATGAGGGCAAAAAAAAAGCAACCAAGAAAATATGATGGTTGTAAATAGCTACAAATCCACAGGAATCTCAACATTTTAGCACAGATCAGAGACCACATATTGAGAATCCCTAACCCAAAAATCTGAAGTCTGACACCCTTTTGTTTGTTTTTTTGTTTGTTTGTTTTGCCAGTCTTGGGTCTTGAATTTAGGGCCTGGGCACTGTCCCTGAACTTTTTTTTTGCTCAAGGCTAGCACTCTACCACTTGAACCACACCCCACTTCTGGTTTTTTCTGTTTATATGACACTGAGGAATCAAACCCAGGGCTTCAAGCATGCTAGGCAAGCACTCTACCACTAAGCCACATTCCCAGCCCCTGACACTCTTTAAAATCTAAATTTTTTGAGGGCCTAGGGGACATAAATAGAAAATTTCCCCATGACCTCTGGCTGTTCATATACTGTTTTGTGTACAAAAATATTAAAAATATCATAACCTCCAGGTTATGATTATAAAAAATATATGAAACACAAATAAATTTTGTTTAGACTTGGGTCTCATCTTCAAAGAAGCTCATTTTATATATATATATATATATATATATATATATATATATATATATATATATATATGTATATATATGCAAATATCCAGAAAGCTGAAAAACATATGAAACACTTGAAATTCTGAACATATTGGATAAGGGCTACTCTGTCTGTAACAGGCAATATGACTACATGTGAAAGAGATAGAGAGAGAGGAATAATAGGATTGACATAATTTTAAAGACCATTTATAAAGCATGATTATTCACAATTCCTTTATTTGCATAATAGAGGATTATCTCTTATCCAAGATATCCATGAAGTTATATTCATTTTGCTTCCCTATGTTAGCTCTATAAGCAATTTTTGATACTGTAGAATGACTTTGGAAAAGCCATTTTCCATTGAGAAACCACAAAATACAGTCTTCAAAGGAGCACAACAGGTAGAGACTTGATTCCCTTAGTTTGTACTTATTGAGGACATATCAGGTCAAATGCCAGGTTTGAATCCCAGATCCTGTAAGGTTTTATTCAACAACCCCACCAAACATTATGAAAGATAAGAGAGAGGTGGAACAGGACACTCCAGGGCTCAACCAAGCACTAGACAAGTGTGAAGGGGAGAGGAAAGCAAAAGCTCTGATGCAGAGAAAACAAATAAGCAAAAGTCTTCTAGAAACTGAAGGTCGCTGCTCAGCCTCAGCCACTGAAGCTTTCTGATCTCAAGGACATTTTCAAAGCCCCCTGAACTCTCACAAGAGACAATGGCAGGAACATTTTAAAAAATGAAACATATTAGCCAGCATTTAAATTCTTCTTCCAAATCCGATGTAGAGGAAAAGAAGGAACAAAATGCCTGAATTCCACATTTTGACATAGTGAGCCAGCAAATTCATCCCACAAACATCTGATGGCACAATGCTGAACAGAGGACAAAAGGTAGTTTGCACAGTTTGTCCCCTGAATCTTCTGTGTTAAATATGAAAAACCAATAGTGTGGGTTCCTTTTTTTGACATTTCATTTTCTATAGAGAGACAAATTTTATTTTTTTATAACAGCATTCTTTAAAAGCAGAATGCCAACTACAGTGACAGATCAACCTCCACATTACACAGACAAGCAGACTTTATGTGTCTCTTGATGTAATTCAGCAAGAAGTACACAATAACACCCCAACATACATATACTTAACCAAAGAAAATAAATTACATGAATCTGATACAGCTTCCAGATCTGCATATCAGTCTTCAGGAACGAGGATATGTTTGTACAACATTACAAATCCTCCAAGATCCAGAATGTGGAAAGTTCTCTAGGACTATCAATCCAGCATCTTCAACAAATAATTGTAATAATTACTTTAAAAAAATCTAACCAAGGGCAGATTAAGAAAAGTTGTAACAGCAGTGGATGTGTGTAGCTCAATGATAAAATCACGTGGGCAGCATGTGGGAGCCTAGGTTTAATCCCCAGGACCCCGAAGCCACAAAGAATTAGCAGGTCTGTTACCCAATAACAATATTTAAGCAAAGAGTTAAAAGAGTTATAAGACATCAGGAAAATTCAAATACTACTTACATATTTGTTGATTATAAAAATAGCGGATTTTGCTTAAAAGATTTGGTAGGAATAACTTAAAACAATAACAATCATTGTGACAAAATATATAAGCACCAGAGACTTCGCAATCAAAGGCTAAAGAAAAATTTGTGAGGGGTGTGTTTAACAGGCAGGAAGAAGGTAATAACAATGAGAGCATCATGCACTGAGACACTGCTAGAACTGTAAAATAGGTGCCTAGGAGTGTGTTGTGCTGTTCTCTCCAGTTTTCTAAATGCTTGAAAATAGCAGCAGTAAACAATTTAAAAATGAATTGCAACAACATTAAAAATAACTGAATATCCTCTAGAGAGAACTTTCAGTATTTAGATCAATAATTTATGCCTTTTTTCTGATATACACAAGAAAACAAGAAGAGTTGCTTGTTACACTGGCTATAGTATATAAAGAGCTTCTAAAAAATAATGATGATGATTAATGGCCAAATACCAACAAAACAATAAATGAGTCAACATTATTTGTGAATAAAGAATGCACTACAAAAATACAAATGAATCTTAGCCATTAAAGACATGCAGTCTCACTCATAAGATGAAAAAGTCAGATAAAAATAAATTAAATACTTAAAAAAAAACCTATCAGCTTAGCAAAGAGCAAAAGATGGCAAAATGGCAAAACTGTGGGGGAAAAGGGCATTCAGTTATTCCTAGTGGGATCTGTACTCCCTGGTCTGTGGAGAGCAACTAGGCAATTCCAGTGAAACAAACCACTTCCCTTTTGATCTCACAATCTACACCTAGGAATTTATCTTCTAGATAATCTGGTACATGCTAGCAAAGTTGCAGTTACACAAGATTATTCACTGCAGCAATATTTGGAATAGAAAATAGTAAGAAACTACTAAAATCTTCACCAGAAAGGCACAGGTAAATTCAGGTCCATAAAATAGAAACTCATCAAGTCACTGAATAAAAGTCAAAGTGTTACATCCAATGAGAAAATTTCTTTTCAAGATGTTCCCTGGTGCTGGATACCATGCCTGTAATCATGCCTGTAATCCTAGCTACTCAGGAGACTGAGATCTGAGGATCACAGTTCGAAACCAGCCCGGGCAGAAAAGTACTCATGAGAGTCTTATCTCCAATAAACTACTCATAGCGCCAGATGGTGCTAGTTCAAGTGTTAGAATGCTAGCTTTGAGCACCAAGAGGCTCGGAGACAGAACCAAGGCCCTGAGTTCAAAACACAGGACTGAAAAACAAAAAAAAAAGTTTCTGTGGCTAGAAAGAAGTTAGGTGTAGAATAAAGCATGTATATGCTACCAAATACATTCTAACAAGGAAAATAATTATAAAAAGAAATTTTCTCCCAAGTATATGAAATACCTTAAGAAAACTGATAACTTTTATTGCTTCCATAGAAGGAACTGGAGGTGCAGAGGAATGGCGAGGGGAAGAAATGAAGATGTAGCTTTTCACTATAAATCATTTACCTTTCAAATCATATGAATGTATTACCAATTTAATAAATGAAAATGTTGCTGCTCAGCTGGGAAGGTGGCTCAGTGGTAGAATGCTTGCCTTGAATGCCTGAGTCTCTGGGTTTGATTCCTCAGCACTACATAAGCAGAAAAAGCTGGAAGTGCCGCTGTGGCTCAAGTGGTAGAGCGCTAGCCTTGAGCTGAAAAGCTGAGGGACAGCACCCAGGCCCAGAGTTCAAGCCCCATGACTGACAAAATGTTGCTGTGCCAGTATGTCATACCTCAAATCCTGATTACTCAGGAGACTGAGGTTTGACTATCACAGTTCAAAGCTAGCCCTAGCAGCAAGGTTTATGAGACTCTTTTTTTTTTTTTTTTTTAAATTTTGTTGGTCGTGGGGCCTGAACTCTGGGCCTGGGCACTGTCCTTCAGCTCTTCAGCTCAAGGCTAGTGCTCTACCACTTGAGCCACAGTGCCACTTCCAGTTTTTCCTGCTTCTGTGGTCTGAGGAATCGAACCTAGGGCCTGCAAGGCAAGCATTCTACCACTGAGCCACCTTCCCAGCCCTATGAGACTCTTGTCTCTAATTAATCACCAAAAATCTGGAAGTAAATGAATGAGAGGATTTTCCCAATAGTAGGATAGGACTTCATAGGAACAGGCCAGATCCTGACCACTGGGACTCAAGTTCATGAGAAGGAGCCCCAGAAAACCACCCCAGCACCCTCTCATATATCAAGAACGTTACTACTTAGCTCCCATTGCACTCCATCTATGGTACATATTATGAAGGAGCAATAGAGAAAATAGTGAGTAAAGTTTAAAGAGAAAACAAAGCAAGCGAATTGCAATAGACTAAAAGGAAAAATATTACAGTAAAAGCTGCTGAGATTGTTTTGTATATATACATATATATAGTATATATATATATATATGTATATATATATATATTGTATATATTTCAGCTCTAGTTTTTATTTTTTAGGGAGGGAAGCCATCAATGGAGCAGAGAGTAGCCCACAAAGGGCCTGGTAAATTTCCATCTCCCTCTTTCTCCCCAACTCCTACTCAGTTCTTTGGCTGTTGCTAATGATTTGTTACTTATATTCCCAGATTGACTTTTCAAATCGGAATTTCAATCCTGGACAATAATGATTGACCAACAATGAGCCAAGCATTTCTCTGCAGCCTTGTTTTGTTTGACAACTAATTTACTTCTCATTATCTCTTTTTATGCCTTTTTCCTACCTGTAAAATGGGATGAGTAAATTTTATCTTTATAGAAGTGGAAAGACAGAGGATTGCAAAAATTAGTGATTTTGTAATCTTCTCAAGTGACTGTCTATAAACAAGTAATCTATTTTATCTGCTATGTAAAAGTATTTGCTTCTTGGCTCTAACACCTAACACAAAAACTTCAAAGCCCCAAGGCAAGAAAAATTAATTTTTGTTGTTTGCCTTGTTATCAAGATTGGGTGGCTTCAAAACTATGCTTATATGTCATTCCTGCACCCAGAATTGAGTCTTGTTTGGTGCCAGAGAAAGTCTCCTGTATACAGAAACATCTGTGTAATAACTACCAGGAAAAACTCTTATAACTACATGCAAAACATTCTCAGGGTCTTTGCTTCAGACACAGTACATTGAGAAGGAAGACAAAAAAATCTGTTTTAAGAATACCAGGAATTGATGATGTCTTTGGATAAAAGGAACGCCCCCAGGGTTTTGCAGAGAGAGAAAACATTCATGCTGCATCTTCAAAACAAAACAAAACAAAAATCTAGTAAATATGTCCAGGCAGCTTACAGAACAGGGCAGAACCCCTGAGAAGAGGCTGTCTTCTAAACACAGAACAGCCACATCAGTTGGCTTTTCTACCTGAGGTTTCTGACACAGATTTCTCATACTTTCAGAAGCTGCCATTAGATGACCCTATATAACCAACATTAAGAAAAAGTTAAATGGAAAAACGAGATGCACACCACAAAAACATGAGCACAGGAGGAACGCAATCATGTCTCCTCAGACACAAATTAAAAGAAGAAAGTACCGTGATGAAAGTGAAGCTTGAGTAATGCCATCAGTGCTATATTTTATGCTTTCATTTAAAAGACAAAAGGCAATCTGGCAACCTTACCGTGGTGAGAATCCATTTTTACTAGACTGTGGCATTACACAGCACAATCCCAAATACTTTGGTCTTATGAGGAACGACTCTCCCACTACAGTTAACCAGACTAATGTTTCTTTTAAAGGGTAGTTTATAAGCCCATTCAAAGGGTAATAGCATGTTGCCTTCCTTCAGGGTGACTTTCATCCTAATGGAAATGCTAGTGCATCCCAAAGTAAATAATCTGGGCTCCACTTAACTCAGAATGTAAAAACAGGTCTGGGCTTTTGATGACTAACATAAAGTCACAGCATGGGAAAAAAACCTATCACCCTCATCGCTGCCACATTTAGAGTTGAGACTTGGGGCCTCTGAGTCCTGTGGAGACAGATATTGAAGTAGATCAAGCATGCACTGAAAGAGGACATCCTTGGGCCTCCTTTACTCATTTTATTTTTTTTGTTATTGTGAAGGTGATGAGCAGAGGGGTTACAGTTACATCAGTCAAGTAATGAGTATATTTCTTATTGTACAGTGTCACATCTTCCCTCGTATTCTCCCATTTTTTTCCTCCCGTCTTTCTTCCCCACAAGTTGTGTAGTTCATTTTCAAAATAGTATCTAGTGAGTATCACTGATGCATTTACAGGTTATATACCACTCTTTTTAAAAAATCCTCTTTCCAAGTCCTGTTGTCCTTCAGAATATTTTCCACTTGTGGGTAAAGGAAAAACCAGTGGTCATACTGACTTCTATAGACTGAATGGCCCTTATCCAAAATGCTTAGGATCTCAAGTGTCTCATATTTTTTTCAGCTTTCTATATATTTGCATATACATAATGAGCTGCCTTAAAGGTGAAACCCACGTCTAAACATAAAATTTATTTGTGCTTCGTACACATCTTATACACATAACCTGGAGGTAACTTGCTACAACATTTTAAGTAATTTTTATGCATGAAACAGCTTGTAAAACAACAACCAGGAGTCAAGTGTGGAAATTTCTATTTGTGTCCCATAGGTGCTCAAAAAATTTTAAGACTTTCAGTAGGGATTCTCAAATCTGTGGTCCATGACCTCTGTGTTAATGCTTAGAGATTCCTGTGGATTTCTAGTTGTTTATCTCATCCTATTTTCTTGGTTGTTTCTCTTTTACTACCACGTCCTGGACATCATCAATTCTATTACCTCAGGTAACTTTTCCAACTTGGATTTCAAGAGCACAAACTGTAAGGGGTATGCCTCAGGAGACTGTAAGAACAAAGCTTTCCTTCATGGAAGTGTGCATACTGGATCCATGTATTGAAGGCTCTACTTCTGAGTGATGTGTCAGGAAGCCTGGTTAACATTACTTAATGGCTAAATACAAAAACATTTGCTCCAAAGCAGCTCTCTTTGCCTTATATTCTGGTCCCTTCATGTGGCCTGGGTGTTATGCTACAGACCCATGGAGATCAATATTTGGGCCATAAGCAGGAAACAACTTACATTCATATCAATTAATATTCTAGACAATCAAATTACAATGGTTCAAATTAGGACTTTTCAGCTCAATCAGGAGGCAAAATCACCAAGCTTTTACTTCCTGTACAATATTTAATAAAATTTGAGATATCCAATACATGATTGTAAAAATAGGGTCTGTATTAGACTATTTTTTCCCTAATATAGGTTAATGTTCGTGTTCTGAGCATGTTAAAGGTAAGCTACAATCTTTTGTAGGTTGTGTGTTAAATGCATTTCAACTTACATTTTCAAGTTACTGGGTTTATCAAAGCATTGTAATTCTCAATGCCATCCATATTGAAGTTCAAATGTAATTAAAATTAAAAGTTTAGTGCCTTAGTTGTAATGGCCGTATTTCAAATACTCAAGTCAACATGTGGCTTGAGGCTACCATTGTAGTGAGAACAGATATAAAATGTTTCTAGCACCTCAGAAATTTCTATTGAACAATGCCACAATAAACTTTGCCAACCATGGAAGGAATCGTGGTAGCCTTCTCATTCTGTCTTCTGCTTCCCCCAAGAGACTTCAAGATCTAAGGAGAGCACAGGTGAGGTGTCACCTCTGAACCTGGCTCCCACACCCAGCCCTGCAGGGAGGCCCATGTACCAAGTACTTGCTAGATGGTATGGATATTCCCTTCTCTTTGCTCCTCAAGCACAAACCTACCTCTGTAACCATTCTGTATTAGCAAAATTCCTTCCCCAAGAAAACTCTAACTGATTTTACTGACTTGAAAAGTAATGGAAACCTGATGCCATTATGCCTGAAATCCTAGCTGCTTGGTAGACTGAGATCTGAGGACCCAAGTCTGAAGCCAGCCCAAGCAGAAAAGTCTGAGAGATTCTATATCCAGTTAGCCAGCAAAAAAGTTAGACTGGAGGTCTGGTTCAAGTGATAGAGTACCAGCTGTGACCAAAAACTGAGTGAGAGGGAAGGCCCTGAATTAAGCCTCAGTATGGACACACACACACACACACACACACAAAATGGCTCATCTCCATGTTCTTACCCATATTCTTTGAAGAGCACTTTTTATTTGACTTGCAGACCGAATATTGAAGACCATATGTTAATATGCTAAACCTTGGCCCTGTAGTTAAAACATTGTCTAAACTTAAAGGTATATCTTTTTGTTTCAATAAAACTTGCATCTGGTGATTTTCAGTCTGCCTTGTCACTAACTTATTACTAGTTTCACATCATTAGATATTATTTGAAAACGTGATTTACATTATGTACTACATTGCATTTTTTGTCACTACATCTTAATTTAACTAGCCTCTCTGTATTTTGAGGTGCTTATATTGACTCCCATCAAAACAAAAGAGAAATACACGATTCCCATCCTCTGTACATATCTCCAATAATTTTCTTAGTAAAAATACTTGTGATTGCAATGGTATAGACAAAGACATAGTGCTGGCTTATAACTGTCTCTTCAAAAAGACCGGAGTGGTTGAAGCAAACATCTTGTCTTGCCCTTGGTATCCTGCCAGGCTATGACAAAGAGCCTGTCACATTGGTACACTAGACTAACAGGAGGAAAGAATAGTTGGTGATGAAAAGAATTCCACCAAATCCCAAGAGTCTCCTCTTCTGCCTGGGACAGAAAATCAGAACATCCTGTCCCCTGTAGATGTCTACCTTGCCTTTTTAGATGAAGAGGAAAAAAGTTGCCTTTGAAGAGAAAGTTTACCAAGGAGATGCAGGCTCCCACAGAGCTGGGTGACAAACCCTGTTGCTGCTCAGCAAAGCCCTCAAGGGGCCCCTCCCCTGCCAGTATAAAGGCAAGGTGCTGGGGCAGCTGCAGCTGGCACTCAGCCTCCAGAGCACTGGCAAGGCCCTGGCACACACACACACCATGACGAATGAAGTGCAAGTTTTGCTGGCCCCGCGGAAAGGGGGGCGTCCTCCTGCAGGTAGGCTCCCACTGGTCCTCTGGCCTACAGATGGCTCCAGCAAATGCCTCTGCCTCATCAAAGCCCACAGAACCTGCTCTCCACCCCCAGCTGAGGTTCTCCACCAGCCACGATTTCCTTTTCAGCCTGATTTCCTCCAGTGTCTTTCATCCTTCTTACCTGGTGCATAGAGCCACCTGGGGATTTTGTCAGGCCACAGTGCTACACTTGCCTGCCTGTAGACTGCTATGACACAACTACACCTGGATGATTCCCTACCTCCCCCTTGAAGTCCCAGCTCTCAGACTGTCTGCCCACAATTTCTATATCTCATCTGCCCATGTGCCAAGGCAAAGCAGCTCCTCCACAGAAAATAGCACCCCATCCCTCTCTCCTCAGGTTTTGGGGTTGGGTAGAGTATCTAGGACGTAGTTTGCCTGTCAAACTGAGAAGCATTTTTTAAACAAACACAAGGATGGGACTCAGGGGCGATGGTAGGTAGCTATCAAGGGGTTTGGCAAAGCCTCCACAAATAGAATTTTTCTAAAAAATGCTCTTGGTATCAGTTCTATTGCACTTCAGCATATGTTCACATAGATTGGCTGAGGTGTACCTGTCTATTTTTAGTGTTTTCTTCTTTGAACTGTCTTCCTTCTTTTTTTCCTTAAACAGGATCTCAAAAGCAGGACTGTTTGGTGCCTGCCTTTCTCTACTTAAAAACATTGAGTTATTTGTATAATTCTGTGCACCTCCAAGTCCAGGTTCAGTATCTCTACTGCAGATGTGACAGCAGCTGGGGAGAGGTACAACCTTCTCAAAGCGCAAAGCCTGACCTAGTTTCAGGGCTTCTGGTGGGCAGTACAATGGAAGGGCGCTGTGGCCTGATTTTCTTGGGCAGTCTACTGACATGTTTGTAATTGCATTTAATCACATTTAACATTATCTACATTTAAAGGTAATGATGATACAACTTAATGGTAGGGAACTAGATGTGTAAATTATTAGAAGGGAAGCTCAGCACACTTATTTTAAGAAGGGGGGAAAAAGACAATGTTCTCTTCCAACCACTTCTACCCCCAATCCTTCATAACATGATCAAGCGAAAATCTGATTTGCTCCATTATATTTCTACACAAGAAACACAGAGATAACTTAAACCAAATGAAAGTTTGAAACCACCAGGAACTTTCTGTCCCCACCATTAATGATTGCTAATTACTCTGTGTACATAGCACACCATGACTCCATCAAGCATGTCACGATGCCTTTGGCATGACAATTAATTATTATAAACTGTGACACTACAGATAAGAGGTTTGGGATAATTAGAATGGAGATGAAGGCAGACTTTTGCCTCCCCACTGAGCCCAAGGGAACAAAGAAGCTTCACCCTTCAGTTGGTTTCACTGCATTTTTTAAGTTTGAACCAGTTTGCAATAACACTAAATTTTATTTATGGAGTAAAAATATGTAGATGCTAACATATTATCTTTACCCAATTTTTACAAGCAAAATACAGATCTGAGAAATGGAAAGCCAATCTGGTGTAATGGAAAACATGTGCTATGACTTTTGGAATCACACAGAATGAGATTGAATGTTGCCCTACATCTCTGAGCCTGAATTTTCTTTTTTCTTTTCTTCTTTCTTCCTTTCCTTTCCTTTCCCTCCCTCCCTCTCTCCCTCCCTTCCTTCCTTCCTTCCTTCCTTCTTCTTTCCTTCTTCTTTCTTTCTTTCTTTCTTTCTTTCTTTCTTTCTTTCTTTCTTTCTTTTTCTTTCTTTCTTTCTTTCTTTGCCTGGATGCTGTCCCTCAGCTCTTCAGCTCAAGGCTGGCTCTCTGCCACTTGAGCAACAGCATCACTTCTGGTTTTCTGGTGGTTTATTAGAGATAAGAGTCTCACAGACTTTGCTGCCCCAGCTGGCTTTGAACTGTGATCCTCAGATCTCAGACTCCTAAGTAGCTAAGATTACAGGCGTGAGCCACTAGTGCCTAGCTAAGCCTTAATTTTTTGTTTTTTGTTTTGTTTTGTTTTTGGGGGGGTCTGGTTGTGGGGCCTGAACCCTGGGCCTGGGCGCTGTCCCTCAGCTCTTCAGCTCAAGGCTAGAGCTCTACCACTTGAGCCACAACGCCACTTCTGGCTTTTTTCATTTTGCTTATGTGGTGCTGAGGAATCGAACCCAGGGCCTCAGGCATGCAAGGCAAGCGTTCTACCACTAAGCCATCTTCCCAGCCCCTGAGCCTTAATTTTTCTAGCTTCCAAAAGGAGATATAAATAATATCACTATAGTATGGTTGTTATCATGATTATTAGGGCCAATAGGTTGTTTTATTGTTGTTTGAGTGTTTTTATTTTTAGCATAAAATAGGTCAATCTGAGGTTTGAACTCTCACTCACATGGCTTGCTTGGCTAACACTATACCATTTGAGTCATGCCTCCAGCCTGGCCTTTTGCTAGTTAATTAGAAGTGGAGTCTCTCAAATTTCCTCCTCTCTCTCTCCTCTCTCTCCTCTCTATTATCGCTCCTCTCTCTTTTTTCTCCCCCTCCCCAGTCTCCTCCCTTCCCCAGCTGGATATGAACCGAAGAACTCAGCCTTCTGAGTAGCTAGGATTACAAGCATGGGCACCTGGACTTAGCAAAAGTAATAGCTTATGTAAAGTGTCTGTTACATGAACATTGACCCTTTAAAAATGCAGGCCTATTAAAATACCCTGCAGTCAAAAATGGTGTTCCCCCATTTCAATACCTCCTGAGGTTGGAGTTGCATTAGGCCTTGCTACAAACATCAGGGCAGCAAGAAATTACAGTGGAAATTATACTTGTGCCTGCTGTATCATCATTAAAAATGAAGCTACTCAGAAGTCAGCCAACTGTAACTCTCCCACCTACGTGTGGAGTGCTTAGAGGTTTTTCTTTCATGTGTATTAGTGTAATATATTGCACCTCTGTTAGTCCTAGTTATACATTTATGCTGTGAAACAAGACTACATTAAACATAAGGTGGCCTGGGCTCTAGGAAGGATAGCTTTGAATTGCCTGCTTTTTTGATTTACCTCATTCTAAGTTTTAATAAGAACCCCATTGCATGAACAGCAGTACCAAAAATGTGAGAGTAGAAGGAGATCCAGATGAGATAAACACAGATGAACAGAAAGATTAGCAGTCCTTCATCAATTTGTCTATATTCCCTGTGCTTCTAAAATTGATTTACAATTGAATCCAAGCCTTAAGGGGCTAACACTGAATCCTTAGAGAAACTTTCTGGCTCATTAGAGAATGGAAAATTTTGGGAGAAGAGGTTTGCCCAACTGTGAAAATTAATACAAAACCTGTTCAATGACCGGGACTACATAAGGGCCAGTGTCATTTTAAAAACAAAAACAAAATAAAGGCTTGATTCTCTCAATTCTATCATCTCAATTTATGCGAGTTGAAGGGGACTGACTTATGAAGTCAAAGAGATAGATTATGAGATGCAAAGTCCAAAACATCACAGGAGATGAGTGTTTGACTGTAGGAAAAGCTGCTATTTTCTCAGTGCTGACTGGGGACCTGGCATAGCACAGGCATTCTAGATATGGCAGCAGCCCTACAGATGGATGACAGAAAAGCAAACTGAGTCTCGATGGGATTGAGGGACCAAAGCCATACAGCCCTGGCGCCATCGGAACTGGGATTGAAAAAAAAAGTTGGGCCAAGTACTAGTGGTTTATACCTGTACTGTTAGCTACTCAGGAGGCTGAGATCTGAAGATCACAGTTCAAAGCCAGCCTGGGCTGACAAATCTGGGACTTTATTTCCAATGATCCGCAAAAAGCCAGAAGTGGAGTTGTGGCTCAAGTTGTAGAGTGCAATCTTAAAGGAAAAGTGAGAGCATGAGGCTCTGAGTTCAAGACCCCTCCCCCCGCCAAAAAAATAAAAGAAAGTGAGTTAGTTTGGTGCCATTGCCCTCTTGCTTAAAAACACCAACTTGTTCTGCAATCTTTTCTTGTTGAAGGTTTTGTTATTGGATCTTGACTGACTGAAAACTGAAAATTTACTGATAAATCAACTGTGAACACCAAGTAGGCATTTTGCAAACATTTGCCTTTTAATTTTAAAATCTTCAAATAGAAATTCTTGATCATAGGCAGAAGGTGTTGCACCAACTTTTGTGTCTGCTTTTCCATAGAGATAGGGAAGAAAAAAAATTCTAATTTTTCTTGTAGGCTTCTTTTAATCTTGACTACTCTCTACCTCTCCTACCCCTCCCCTCAAAAAAAAATACAAACTATCTGGAAAAATCTTAATTCGAAAAATTATTATATAGAATTCAAAACTACAAAGCTTATATTCAAAAATTTATAAGCCACAAACTCTACCACAAGTTCAAATTTTATACAAAGGTAGGGAAGCAGAGTGTTAATTTCTCCCTCCTAAATTTGTTTCTAGTTTCAAACACTCTACCATTGAGCTACATTTCTACCTCAAATTTTGCTTTTTTAATGAAGCTATCTAAAAGAACACCTTTTATACTTTATTTTCTAAATCATCTTATTTATTGAAAGGTCCTAAAGTCTTAAGTATTTATACTCAAATTTTACTTTTCCCACTAAAATGTTAAACAGTTCATATTTTACTTTGCTCAACTCTAGCTGATCTTTCTACAAAGTCTCAAGAAACATGGAGTTATGAAATGATTACAATTTAAAATATTTTATTTTGGATACAAGGAGATCCTTTGAGCCAGACTTATTTGTTACAAACAAAATGGACCAGAACGTGATTGTGTTGTGTTATAAATGATGGCTCATCTAGATCCTGGGAAACCAGTATGACCAATGTTCCCAAAGGAGCTTTGAAGATGACCTCCCACAAACTGGTTCCATCTGATGGAATTACCCCAGGCAGTGAGAGCCATAATCCATAATTCAGTGAGCACATCACACTGAGGATTTTACTTTCTGCTTTTCTCTACTGTATGTGGATGCGAGAGGAGGTTATCTCCTAGAACAGAGTTGGTAAAAAGAACTGTAATCTGGAAATCCAAGGTATGGTTTCCTTATGCTTCCTACAGCACTAAGTTATCATCCACAGCCCCAAAACAGAGAAGAGTTAAAGGCTGCTGTATGGTAGAAAGAATCTCCTTAGGAAGGAGCTTTAATTCCTACCCTCACATTACTCTGTTTTATTGTTCTTAAAAAAACTGATCTTAAGAACTGGGCACTGGTGTCTTATGCCTGTCATCCTAGCTACTCAGGAGGTTGAGATCTGAGGATGGCAATTTGAAGCCAGCCCTGGAAAGAAAGTCCATGAGACTCTTATCTCTAAGTGATCACAGAAAAGGCTAGAAGTGATGATGTGGCTCAAGTGGTAGAGTGCTAGCCTGGAGCAAAAGGAGCTCAGGAACATTGCCCAGGTCCAGAGGTCTAGTCCCAGGACTGACCAAAAAAAAAAAAGGATGTTAAGAGTTGTGCACTGGTGTCTGATGCCTGTAATTCTAGTTATTCAGGAGGCTAAGATCTGAGGACATAGTTCAAAGCCAACCCAGGAAGGAAAGTGAAACTCTTATTTCCAATTGATTAGCAAAAATGCCAAAAGTAAAACTGTGATTCAAGTGGTAGAGCACTAGCCTTAGGCCAAAACAGTCAGGGATAACACCTAGGGCCTGAGTTCAAGCTCCAGGACAAGCACACACAAAAAATTAATCTTAAGATCCATTGTACTCATAACCTGACTTATGAAATTGAAACCTCTTTGTGAATTACTTAATACTTTAAAAATGATCTATTATTATGTTTATGTGGGCTTTTAATCTTTCAGCATTTATTTCTCTGCTAAGAATTCGATCCCAAAGAGGAGAGTGATGGATTTTCTTTTGGAGATAGATACAAAGAGTTAGAATCACAGAAAAGACTTTATCATAAAGATTATATAGCTCAACTTCTACCAAATTCTGTACAATTCTCTGGTGTTCATGACAGGTAGACTTCTTTCCCTCACTTTAATATATCAAGAACAAGTAACTCATTATTGTGCTAGGCAATACATTTCACATTGAATAACACTACAAATGTCTGCAATGCACAAACATTACCAACAAAATAAAGAAAAAGCAGTACAATAAAATATTTTATATTTGCAATGAATCTCACAGACAAATAGCTCCTATAAATCAATAAGATAAAGATGGAGAAAAGACCAATGGGAAAAAAGACCAAAGGCTTGAAACAGTTCATAGAAATGACTCCCAAACAAGCTCAACCTCTAATAACAAATGAGATACCATATTTTATTTTTATTTCTTAGTGGTACTGGGGTTCAAATTTAGGGCCTCACACTGGTTAGACAAGCACAGTATCACATTAGGCCATGCCCCTGGATTTTTTTGCTCTCATTATTATTCAAACATAGTCTCAGGTTTTGCCTAAACCACAATCCTCCTATTTATAATCCCTGCATAGATAGAAAGATAGATATGTACCACCACAGTTAGATTTTTATTGGATAAGATAAGGTCATATGAACGTTTTTCCCAGGCTAGCCTCAAATTGGAGTTCTCCTAATTGATCTCAGTCTCACAAGTAACTAGGATTTCAAGTGTGATCTACCATGTCCAGCCAAGATGCCCCTCTTTTCTTTAACTTAGTAGTTGACAAAATGAAATGTGTTCTAGCTCATAGTTACTAGTAATCTTGAAGAATGATTACTATCACCTTAATTAATGAGATTATAAACTGGTACAAGCTCTGCAGGAGACAATTTGGTGAGATTTAACAAAATTCCAACTGTACACACTCATGGCTGGGAGACAAGACTCCAGTGGTATAGCACTTGCCTAGCAAGTGAGGGACTCTGGGTTTAAACTCCAGCACTGTCAAAAACAAAAACGAAAAACTCCCAAATGCACATACTCTTAATAGCTAACAAGATCATTTCTAGGAATTAATTCCACAAATATATATTTGTGGATACATGTGTGGATATATCTATATATGGCACAAATTATGTATAACCAATGCAAGATTGTTGTGCTAGCAATAAATCAAAAGCATGAAATGTTCAACATTAGCACACTGGTTAGGTAAACAGAGAGAAAGTTTGTATAATGGAATTCTAAAATAGACACTAAAATGAAAGACACAGATATAAATACATAAATATACAACTTTCTCCAATATACAAGGCTAACTGAAAAAATAAAGAATATGTAGGAAAAATATTATTATCTGTTACAATTTTCTAAAAATGACAGAGGCTGGAAGTATGGCTGCAAAAAGTGGTAGAAATCCTTGCATAGCTAGCATAAGACTCTGAGTTCAAATCCTAGTACAAGAAGGAAGAGGAAGGGAAGTAAGGAGGGAGGACAGGAGAAAGAAAGAAGGTGGAAAAAGAATATTTGTGAAGACATTAAAAACCTATAAGATTAGCAATATCTGTGAGATGATGTGGGAGGCTGGGAAATAATGGCCAGAGGAGCCTGTAAATCTTTTTATGCCTTTTGAATTGTATTCAAAAATCTTCCTTCATGAATTCCAAAAGGAGTAGATAATAATTTTCAAAAAAAACTATGATAAAGTCAATTCACAAAGGCATTGAGAAATAGGTTTTCTTTATTTCAGAAACTTTTGGGAATTAGTTGCAGAAAATTGTCCATGTGGCATTTCCATAAAAAGAATGAACAAGTTCAAACAAATCAATGTCCATTTAGCTGTTTCTCATTTCAGCTTGTCAGATTTTAGATGTATGATTTTCCTGGGAACCAAAAAAAGTATTTGCTTTGACTTGCAACCTGAAATGGGTTGTTCTTTTTCAAAAGTTGATTTCATCTGACATGGTTAAACACTTGAATTACTGTTAGGTCATCTGTAGCTTAATTAACACTAATTGATCTCTTGAATGGCAGAATTATTAATTCAATTTAATTACTTATTATAAGCTCTGAGCTCAAACACACAAAAGTTTGGGATCTGGGATGGAAGGTTGGCACCCGGTGGAATTTGAAGCACCTCTGGTGAATTGCACGGCTCATCTCTCATCTCTCAGAATCTAGCTTTTGGAAGCTTTGGTTGAAAAAAATGCAAACCATGCAAAAGCTTTAATCTTGTGGGAAAACAGAAGGTCACATTGTGATTGTGAAATGCTATCATGAAGAATGTAATTGGCTTGATCACAAAAAAAAAAAAAAAAAAAAACGGGTTTACGGTGGAAAAACCTATGGGCACATGTTAATTCTTCTCTCCAAATCTAAGATAAAACCTGCTTTTTCACCCTCGGCTCCACCTCTCTGAGTATAAACCAGCAAACCTCAATCTTTCCTCTCACCCACTTTTTTATGGTATTTTAGGTAAAAGTTTCAAGCTTTAAAATAGAAACCTGGAAAATATTTTCAAAGCTGACATCAGACCTTAAATGGCAATCCTGTTCTAATTTCTATATGGATCTGTATTTGTTTTATAGTAAAAGCTGGAGGAATGCGAATTTCCAAAAAGCAAGAAATGGGCATCTTGGAGAGACACAACAAAAAAGCAGGATTAGAGAAATCAAGGTAGGAATTGCTTAATCTCTTCTCCCTGAACACCTTGACGAGTTTTAAATGGCTCTGCTTTCAAAGTTATTTTAGAGCAAACCAAGGTCCTAGATGTACTTGGGCAGCCAGCCAAGGGTGGAGTGGCAGTGAGTGTCTTGATAAGTATTGACTTGAGTTACCACCCAGAGGACTCTCTGGGTCCCACCATGACCCCTACCTATCCCCTAGCTCCTGCAGTGAACCCAGCTACCTCCTACTTGGAAAACATGGTTCTAAATGTATCCAAGCCTGATGCACACCTGTTTGTCCCTTTTTCCTTTCCCTATAGTGTCCCTGGTCTAGCCTTGTTTTCATAACATGCTTTCTGCTGAAGCAGATCTCCTAAATTAAAAACAAACGCTTTTTCTCCTGTTGTTGTTTTGAATGTATTACTCAATTATTTAAGAAATAACAGCCACTATATTTGGCAGACACACAGCTACTGAAAGGTGCACAGCTAACTGAAGCTGGTTTCTCCCTGATCCTCTGCCAGGACCTGAACGCATTGGCTATTCCTAGAGCCAAGCCAAGAGGATGGGCTGGATCCCTTGCACAAATGGTCCAACCACTCACTCCAAGCCTTGGCTAAGGAAACCTGTGCATCTAAAGAGAAATAAGCATACAAAAAAGTAGCCTAATGAGGGGTTCTTGAAAGACCGAATTCAAGATGGTTTATATAGATTGGTGGATGAGTGATTCAAAAAAGTGGATAAGGGAGGATGGGATGGGAAGGGGAAACAAAGGAGGAGGCTGCAAAGCTTGATAAGAAATGTACTCATTATCTTGCCCATGTAATTGTAACCCCTCGGTACAATATATTCACAATAAAAAAAAGAGTTGATAAACAGATGTTCAAGGCACTTTAAATCTCAGAGAATCTCTGCAATATTAAATTATTTGTAAATGACTTTTCAAGTTTTCTTTCCAATTCCTGGTGAGCAATTTTTACAGAATTCCCCATCCCTCCATTGTTAGAATGAAATACTGATTTTCTCACAATGGCAGATAGTGGTTTGATTCTTCTACTATCAGAAAATAGCCAGCCCATGATGAAAGAGCGAGGGGTGCACAGTATTTATCTTCTGATCCAGCATCTTGGGCAGTTCCTAAAACAGCAAATGCACATTGTAAAGGGGACCAGA
This sequence comes from Dipodomys spectabilis, assembly GCF_019054845.1. NCBI lineage: Eukaryota > Metazoa > Chordata > Mammalia > Rodentia > Heteromyidae > Dipodomys > Dipodomys spectabilis. Next base: position 23,449,396 of record NW_024870758.1, read on the forward strand.
CTGTTGTTGACTTGCAAGCTGGTTAATTTAGGAAGTCTGTTCTGTTTCTAAAGCTCCACTCAAGCGTAAGCCTTGTTTATTGTCACACCAGTTAACATGTCTGGGCCAGAGTCTCAGGCACTAAAGAATCTGGGCTTGGAAATGACTTCTAGCAGGCAGCCAATGGACAGGGTCATTCATTTCTCTGCACCTCAGAAAAATGGGGACTCATTGTGAATTCAAACAGTGCAGGGGAGTTGGCTGGAGAGTAATAAAGCAGTGATTGGAACCTTCTTTTAAAAACTCATTGTTTTTTAGTAGTTATTAGAAAGAACTTAAACAGCAAACGGCAAGAAAGAACAGTCTCTTCTGCTCTAATTGCCAGGGGCCGATTCAAATTATAGGAGACTTGAAGAATAGAGAATGGGTGAAAGGATTTTTAAAGAATAACCAAAAATGACAAATACAAAATGGCCCAGCACCTTGGAGCTGTGACTGCATTGACTCCATGGTAAATCCTCCTGTGCTATTCACATCTCCTACTCTGGTGTGTGCTCTGTTTTCGTGGACGAGCACTTCTTAGAGAACAGCTTTTTTAATATATGTATGTATATGTGTGTGTGTGTTATATATTCCATTTATATTTGATATATATGGAATATAATATATTGTGGAATATATTATCTATGGAATATATGTATACATAATATATGTATATATAATGTATATGTATATATAATATACATATATTCCTTATATAATATATCTATACATATATTTTCCATATATATACATAGAGAGAGAGAGAATACATTTCTTTCTTTCTTTCTTTTTTTGGGTCCGGTCGTGGGGCCTGAACTCTGGGCCTGGGCATTGTCCTTCAGCTCTTCAGCTCAAGGCTAGTGCTCTACCACTTGAGCCACAGCACCACTTCTGGCTTTTTTCTTTTTGCTTATGTGGTACTGAGGAATCGAACCCAGGGCCTCAGGCATGCAAGGCAAGCACTCTACCACTGAGCCACCTTCCCAGCCCCAGAGAGAGAATACATTTCTAAGCATCATCTATGTCTACTCCCTAATAACTTCTGCTACCCAATATAAACTGTCCAGGAAAAAATATGCCAAGCACATTTTCCTTCAAGAAATTGTACCTCAGGCTTGACCCTGATTGAAAATTTCCTACAAAACAACTTGACCTGAGAGAATAAAGCTATGTTACAGATGGTTCATTTTATGAAATCTAAAATCAGAACTAACCTATGGGCTCTGAGTCAGAATAGTGTGAGCTTTTGGTGAGCAGTTGATTTGCTAAGTGGTTCCAGTTTATGACTATTTACCTAGCTATGCACTTCAATGGGAAAAAAAACAAAACCATAATAGTAATTTGGCCTACAATGCTCATGTAGCACATGAATACACAGAAACAGAATGTTCATCTTCTAGGTATGATTGAGCAGAGTGAAACTTGAAGGTCAAGGAGACAGCCCTCCGTATAAATCATTTAGTGTGAGCATTTTATTATTGTGTATGTGTGCATGTGCGGGCACACATGCATGCATGCACACACACACACACACACACACACACACACACACACACACACATGCATGTACCAGCACAGGGGCTTGAAAACAGGGTATGGTTGCTGTCCATTAGCTTTTGCTCCCAAAACTACCACTCTATCATTGAGCCACAGTTCCACTTCTAGCTTTCTATTGATTAATTGGATTTGCGTCTGGTGGACTTTCCTGGCCCCAATTGACTTGCCAGAGACCCTCAGATCTCAGCTTCCTAAGCATCCAGGATTGCAGGTATGAACCTCCAGCTATCGAAAATTTTTGAGTCTTATTTGAAGTTTCTTTTCATCTTCACAGTGCCATTGCAAATGTTGCCAAAATACAGATGTTGGATGCTTTGAATGACACACTGGACAAGGTAAGTCATGTGCAGGTGACTTATACAGTGCTTTACTGAGGTATTCACCCAACAGATCGGGCGGTGGGGGGGCATGGACCACCCAAAATTTTCCCACCCCAGAGATTTGATTCCCTTGTGAAAAACTTACTGCATTTGGTCAGAGAAACAGTATCCATTTGAAAAATATGATAGGAAATAAAGTGAGAATCATACTAAATTGGCAAAAATTTTCCCTCTCAAATATTTCTGGGAAACACTAAAAAAGACAGCCAGTCTATGTTGGAAATTCAACAGTTTTTGACGTCCCTTTCACCCAATATTCCCATAAGGAAATGTTTTATTTAAGGCAAGGATGGCTAAAGAAGATTGCATGATTTAAGGCTACAGAAATCCTGGACATGACTTGGGTTTATCCAGTAAAGTTTGCTTATAAAGATAGTTGACCAGTACTATTTTTACTTCTATATTTAGAAATTTACCAAGTTAGCAGTATAGTTTTGGGGGATTCTTTTGTTTTTGTTTTTGGTAAGTCATGGGGCTTGAACTAAGGGCTTGGGTGCTGTCTCTGAACTCTTTTGCTCAAGGCTAGTGCTCTACCACTTTGATCCACAGTGGCTTTTCTGTGGTTAATTGGAGATAAAAGTCTCATAGACTTCCCTGCTTAGGCTGGCTTTCAACCACAAATCCTCAGATCTCAGCCTCCTGAGTAGCTAGGATTATAGGCGTGAGCCACCAGTTCCTGGCTAGCAGTTTGGTGTTTTAGAGTCAATAGTTTATTCCTAAATTTTGTAGACAAGTATAGTGAGGGCTCTCACTCCATGGCAAGTACATTCAAGGTAATAAAGAACCTCTCTTCTGCTCCCCCTACATTCATTGAGGGGGCAGGACAGGGTAGCCTCTGTAGAAGGGCGTAAGGCTGCTAGAGTGGAGTGTAAAACTCTTCTCTCTCTCTCTCTCTCTCTCTCTCTCTCAGTATTTCTGAGATTTAATCACTTAGTCTGAAATAAACAGGTGAATAGAAGAAAGGGCATACAGATTTATTGTAGACACAGAGGCATCACAGGGAAGAAAAGTGAGGATTAAACAACCCAATGAGACTTAGAGGCTGCCACCTTCAGCTTTATTGGAGAAAGGGAGAGGAGGGGAGGAACATGAACAATTTAAAGTGGAAATGCCGCTCTAATCTTCCTTCCTGTGATATGCATACATTCCCTTGTTTGTTGATTAATCTGAGGAAGGAATTTGTCTAGAAGATCTGGCCACTGGGTAGGTAACAGTGGGACTTGAGAGAAAGCTCCTTTCTACAGCCGCTGCTTCCCAGGCTCTTGCCAAAGTCCTAAACTTAGAGTATTGTTTTGTCAAAAGGAAGGGTCTGAGAATCATCAGTTCGACCTTATAAAAACATAGGAGAAGAAACTCATATGTTTAGGGTCCCCACTCAGTACTGTTAACAATGTAACACGACTCTGAGCAAGTTGTCTCTCCTGTGCTTCAGTTTCCTCATTTGTAAAGCAGGGTAAAGAAGAAAATGGAGCTTGAAGGGCTGCGGGGTGAAGTAAATGTGTTCCCAGACACGAAGCTCTTTGGAGAGTGTGAGGTACAGAGTGATCTCTGTGCACTCTCTGTGAAGGCTAGTTGTATGACAATGAAATGAACAAGTTTGTCTAAAGCACATGACTGTACAGGATGAGTGCAAGAGTAAGCTCTTGATGGTGAGTTATAGCTACAGTCTTCTAAAATGGTTTGGTTCTCCCATTTAAATTTTGGGGTGAAGTCACAAATGACTCTCAGCCTCCTTGGCTTTGGAAGCCAGGCTGATTAATGATCCCCACCAAGGTGATACAGCTGCCACCATGGTAGTTACACTTCTATTCCTGTTCCCTGAACCCCTTGCCCTCAGGGCAATAACTACCACCACTACTACCACCACCCCCGCTCATTTGTAACTACAATTGTGTAGAAGAGACCCTTCACCTAGGAATATATGTGTTGAACAAAAGAACCTTTCACTAATTACTGATCATTTTATATAACAAGTGTAATGCTAGATTACATTGTGTTCTTATTAACAGATAGGTGTATGTCTGTGGCATGGAAGGTTCTTTTCTTTTGCATTAAAAAGCTATCATTTATTTCAGAGATTAAAAAGAGTAATCTCTTCCCCAGTAATTAATAAGTCATAATAAGTGATGTAAATGATAAGCTATGTTTAGAAACCCTAAGAGACTATTAATGGCATGCTATTGCAAATATTTTTTACAGCAGCTATACCTATTTAAAGCCAGTACGCACCACAATCAGACTGTAGCTAAGGGTGTGAAGCCTCCTGGCTCTGACAGCAGGTTCTCATATCTGCTTAGTACCTAGGCTGGCTCTGTCACTCACTAGCTATGTATCTGTGGGAAGTTTTCTTCTCTTTCCTCATCAGTACATGCATCTTCTTCATAAGAAAAGTGTGTGATAGTAAAATGAAGTCATATACTAAATACATGCAAAGTACCTAGTACAGCAAGCCTTCAGGCAGTGTTCACTTCTGTTCCCGGGCATACATCCAGCCTTCTATCATTTGGAATCCCAAGCAAAGGATAAGAAGCCAGAAGCAAAAATAAGCTCCAAGATTACCATAAGCGACTGTCTCAAATATGGAAGTTAATGTGCTAAGAAAAAAAAGAGAAAAATCTGCCTTGAATACATAGTTCAACCTATAGCAAAGAGTGATTCATAATAAAAGTCTGGGGTTGAAACCCACCAACTAATAGATCTGTGAGGATTAGTGGCTATCACGCATGGGGACAGGAGAGGGGAGGGGGGAATGATGGCATGGTCCTATGTGTAGAGGGGGGCCATAGAAAAGCACTCATGAAAACTCAGTAAGCAGAATACTAAGATAGGCAGTTCACTATGCGTGAATTTGACCTTGATTTTAAAAAATGAAACAATATGCCATATAACCTATAGACTAGCACCATAAAATCAAAAGATATAAATGCTGAAATAGAAATATTACTTGAAGCTGGGCATTAGTGGCTCATGCCTGTAATCCTCGCTATCTAAGAGGCTGAGATTTTAGGATTGAGGTTCGAAGCCAACCTGGGCAGGAAAGTCCATGAAAAAAACAGAAGTGGAGTTTGGGCTCAAAGTGGTAGGTCACTAGCCTTGAGGAAAAGGCTTAGCACCCGGGCCCTGAGTTCAAGTCCCACAACTGGAAAACAAAAACACTTCTTGGTAGATTTCCCCTGTATTACAGTGTCCCTCCCCTCCCATACTATTTATTGTCATGGAGCCCTAACAATAAAAAATTGATCAGAAGAAATATAGGGTATAGAGTAGTAGAATTGAGGTCATTTGTGAACATTTATTCCCATCCTCCACTGAAGTTACATCTAGCCCCTAGATCCATGTTATTTCTGATACTGATTGCAAGAATTTAGGGGTCTAAGTCAACCTCCAATCCATAGGGGCACATCAACTATTCAATCACAGCAGCAAATTCTCTCTGTATGCTATTCATCTCTGCATATCCCACTTGAAAGCTATCTTAAGGCTTAAGATTGAGACTGAAAACAATTCCCAGAGGATTGAGATTATACAAATCTAAATAAGAGTCTGAACTTCTCTTTCTCACTATTTCCTTGCTGTTACCTTATTTCTCCACATAGACTTCTTTCTCCCACCCCACCCTACTTCTCCTTTCCCACCTATCTCTCCAGCCAGTGCTTCTCATCTCTCCTGTCCCAAGTAAAAGTATTCCTGTTGTCCAGTGTTTAATCACATGCTATGATATTCCTGCACAGAAGGTAATATGAAATGCAAAAGCTCCTTGGATTGAAAGTTTTGCACATCTGATCTTAAACCAAGTTCCACCCACTACTTAAAGGTCATTTGACCTTTTAGAAGTCATGATATTCCTCTGAGATTTGTGGTTGCTCATTTACTTTAAAAAAAATTACAGCTGAGGGCTGGGAAGGTGGCTCAGTGGTAGAGTGCTTGCCTTGCATGCTCGAGGCCCTGGGTTCGATTCCTCAGCACCACATAAGCAAAAAGAAAAAAGCCAGAAGTGGCACTGTGGCTCAAGTGGTAGAGCGCTAGCCTTGAGCTGAAGAGCTGAGGGACAGCGCCCCGGCCCAGAGTTCAGGCCCCATGACTGGACACACACAAAAAAAATTACAGCCGAGAGTGAAAGAGCATGACACTGCAAAATATTAAATCTATGAACAGTCATGGAAGTTAAATTTGGCAATAAGTGTGACACTTCTCATCACTAAAAGTATTCAGTTAAAACATTAGTAATGGAGTTGGATTACTGGGAAGGTGGAATGTTGGTGCCTGGTTAAAGTTCAGACCTTTTTTTTTTTTTTTAAACTCGCCAGACTTTGGGTCACCGCTAGCCAAAGTCAGTAAGAAGCCCGTGAAATTGAATCTTGGAGAAGAAAAAACTTATCAAAGGCATCTACAAATTTTAAAAGGTTCTTCTTGTTCTGTAGATGAACATCAGTGTAGGAGTATCCTTGAATTTCATTGATGTGAACTGAATGTTTGAAGCATGTTGCTTAACAGGGTGCGGAAATTTATGGGCCAACTTTGGAGTTGGAAATTAGCTCCCCTGAAAGATGAACGAAGAGCTGGAGACTGCGCTAGCTACCCAACTTCAGGTTCTAAAACAAATACCTTTATCACACTTCTTTCACTTTTCCTCTGAAGCTAAAAATGTACCTTCTGAGATCCACAGGCGCTATACTCAACAATGAAAGTAAATCCTCAGTGTGGAATTTTCCTGTGTTCTGCCTTTTGTTGTTGTTGTTGTCATTGGATTGTTTTGTGGATTTGCTTTTCAAGACTGACTCACTCTGTAGTCCAACTGGTTTCCTACTTGCTATCCTTCAGTTTCCCAAGTGCTGGGATTACAGGTATGTGCCACAAGGCCTGGCATGCTTTCCATTTTTAATATGTTGCCCCAGTGAGGAAGACACAGTAAGACAGAATGGACCTATATTTCCATAGTGGGTTTCATTACTTTCTCTTATTCTAATGAATCAGACAAGAAACACATTTCATTGTACAAGCACTATCATTTTACAAATCTAACAACAAAAATTCTAGAGCTTCGCCAAAATTTCCAGATTAAAACACAGCCCATTGTAGGTTGTACTCTGGAAAGCTGTTTCTATTTATTTCTAGTTCAGACTTCAAAGTAAAATTTATCTGTCTCCATTGATATAAACTTCATAGCAAAGAATTGCTGCACTTGGTGATTGACCTAAATGCACTTTGCAGTTTCATCAACCCTTCGTAGACTGTCCCCCAAACAACCCCCATTGCTTCTACATTAGCATGGTCCTGATTGACAGGAATTGACTCTTCTTCTGTTTTCATATTATCAAGAGTTGCTGTGAAACTCGGCTGCAGGATCCACAGAATCTATATACTTGTAGCTTAATAATCATGGGCAATTTCTCTAACTTTGTGAATTGATCTGGGAAAATTTGGGAAGAAAAAATAAATCAACAGGACTGAGAAGGAAGTGGAAATAATTCTGGCAAACAATCCACAGGCCCCACGGACTAACTCAGTCTTCCAATTATTCCAATTTGTAATATTTCTCTTGTAAGAAGCAGTTGAGCAGTGCTTTTAGAACTTTAGTTGCATTCCTTAGTTAAAACATAATTTGTAACATTTATGCATCACTGATGGGCGGCGCATAAAATGGTACAGATGCTACAGAAAACAAGATAGTACTTCCTCAAAAAATAAATAAACCATAGAGCTGCCAGATGATAGCTTAGTTCTTCTTCTGGATATACACAAAGGAAATGAAAATAGGGACTGAAGCAGATATGTGTGTACCAGTGTTTATTACAGCATCATTCAGCCAAAAAGTGAAAATAGCCCCCAAGCTTCTGTGCGTGGATGAATGGATAAACAAAGAGTGGCATATACTACAATGAAATGTCATTCAGCCTTGAAATGGAAGGGAACTATGACACATACCATACCCGGAGTGAACCGTAAGTGTACTCTATGTAAGCGAAATAAGCCAGACATATAAATAAACATCTTACGAATCCACTGCTTTGGGAAACCTAGAACAGTCAGACTGATAGAGGCAGTAAGTTGAATGGCAGTTGCTAGAGACTTGGGAGAAAAAGGGCTTAGAACTATTGTATAATGTTGTATAATGAATATACATATAGTTCCTTAGTGGAGTTTACAGTAGATTCTTTTATTCTAATGAATCAGACAAGAAACACATTTCATTGTACAAGCACTATCATTTTACCAAGTCTAAAATCAAAAACTCCAGGTTTTCCCCCAAAATTGCCAGATTAAAACACAACTCACTATAGGTTGTACTCTGGAAAGCTGTTTCTATTTATTTCTAGTTCAGATTGGGATGATAAAGTTTCCAAGTTTCATATTGTGATGATAAAAGTTCTGGAGATAGATGGTGATAATGGTAGCAAATCACTGTGAATTGTGTTTACATTAATGCAATAGACATGTACATATACATAAAAATAGACAATTCCATGTTACATTCCACTATAACTTTTTAAATGATGAAGACAATGTAACCTCTAAATTCTGGGGATTATCTGGAGATGATCAAATAATAATAAGTGTTAAATAAGCAGTAAGTATGGACTAATACGCTAACATACTATTTTTTACTGTTTCCTTTCCTAACTCCACCTATCATTTCTCATCCCTAAAGAACAATCTGTGGCTTTCTCTATTGTAGTCCCTATATATCCTTTTGTCTCACAGCTTAGCTATTTGCCCCATCTCTGTTAGACCACACTTACTTGTTTCCTTTCTTATGCTCTTTTCCCTTACATTTGACCATAAGTAACTTACCAGATTGTTTTTCCCTGCATGGAATTTCTTGAATGTGATTTAAAACTTGCCTGAACTATGCCATCTGTTTTGGTTGAAACAACAACAACAAAAACCCCACCTAGTCTGGAAGCATGTGAAAAGGAAGACAAGGCAAAACACTCTATCCTTCTCACACTGTAAAATTCACCATCCACACCAAGGAGTATTGTCCTGACCAAAAAAGGTCCCCAGCTCCTTTTCAGACTCTAAAGCAGTGCACATAACCAATATCTGAATTATGCTGTTCTATTGGGCTAGAATGTCAGCAGAGATCATCCTTGAGTTTATTTAGTATATGACTTATACCTACTTATTGTAAAAGAAAACAAACAAAAGTAAGGAAATAATGATAAGTATAACAAAGACTAAGAATTACTCAAGCTGCTATGCCCCAGAGATAATCATTGATAACACTATAATGTGTTTAATTTTTTTGAGATGGAGAAGAAAAGACATTTTGGAGTCAGGTTTCACATGAAAGAGACTGCTATGTGCTCCTACCTTGGGCTAGGATATTTTAGAAGAGATGTAAAGCATGTATGTTTTCCATGGCTTAGAAAAGTCCAAACAAACCATAAACAATGTGATGCTTGGGGTCATGAGCAGTTTATCTCTTCCTTTGATTTAATTTGAGTGTTAGAGCCAGGCCATCTAAGTTCAATAGTGATTAATTAGCTTCCAAGTGAACCCTTTCTTTGCTGGCTTGGTGAGATATCCTGAGGTACTCTCAGGCAGTATTGATGAACTTGGAAATCAAAAACTAGAATAGACCCAAAAGGTCATTGGGTTTAAACTGTCCTAGGAAAACTACGTGTGCAACATTGAGTCTCAGCTGGACAGCTGCCTCATTGTAAGCTGCCCTTAGTGCAAATTCCTTGTGGTCTCTTGGTTTCACAGGAAATTTATTCTCTAACAGTCTCGGGCTATGTTCATTTAAATCCATTTAAGTCTTCTTCATAGATGTCTTGGGTAACTTTTGTTACCCAGAGCCATTTACTGTTTCTCAGTTTTCTTTCATCAAGCTATTTAGATCAAATAATATGGAATGATCTTTATACCACTTTAACAGAAAACATTGCGATGTCAAATGCTTTGACATCACAAACAGTGTCACTCTTCCAGAGGCTCTTTCTTTCTGATCTTTTGACAGTTAAAGAGATTTCTCTGCCTCAAGATTTTGCCCAGTGTCCCGATGGCTTTCTTAGGATATAGTGACCAATAAATGCATACTGAATGGCTTCAAAATTGCTATAATTTCACAGAGCACTGCAGATGTAAATTACTATTTTCTACTTTTTAAACTTTTCAAAACATGATAGTTGGACATGCATATAGGTGTATATATTAAAATCTGTATGCATATTATAATGTTATATATGAATATGTGCATATGTATGTGTATGTCATGCACTGGTTTTGTTTTGGGGTGGTTGGGGTTTTTTGAGTCAGGATCTTGCCCAGGCTGGTACTCAAACTCATGAGTGCACCAACATGCCAGGCTCTATAGATCTATATCTTATAATTTGAAATTTTAAAGACATGTTAATGAGGTAAGTGCCAGTTTAACACATGCTTCTGCGGGTTCAAAACAGGATGTGGTATGGAAAAAAAAGGTATTATCAAAGAAATAAACAAACCAGTGAGATTTCCCTGACCAACTACATTGTTTTCTACTACTTTAATATTTCATGACAAAAAATTCAATATGCTTATTTCTTCTTCCCTTCTCACCTTTTAGCTCAACCATAAATTTCCAGCTACAGTGCACAAGGCACATCAAAAACCTACACCTGCTCTGGAGAAGGTCGCTCCGCTGAAAAGGATCTACATTATTCAGCAGCCTCGAAAATGTTAAGCCAGGACATAAAATACAGCCGTCTGCCAGCTGCCTCAAGCATCTGACAGCTTAGCAAAAAGACCAAAACTTCTGTAGGCCTAGTATACTTGCTTGGTAAATAAGACAGCTTTTGTATCTTCCCTTCTGACTTTAGATAATAAAGCATCCCAGACTGTAACTCCAGTGCATTCTGTGCCCCTTCTCAGTGCATGCCAGGGTCCAATGGATGATTACATACGTAATTCTATAGAGTAAGTGAGGAATCTTTGCCAGCATACTGAACCTGCATTAGTCCATCCATACTGTATTCTCCTTGCAGGCCACATGTAGAGAGCAGCACACTGAGCTTTGCAAAATGGGGTGGTGGAAAAAAAGAGCCAGTTGCTCTGGATTTTCAGTTTTTACTTCTTCATTCTGATGTGAGATTCTAGTCCTTTGGGATTGTATAGTATAATATAATATGGCTTACCATGAGAGAATTCTGTGGTGATATGGCCACACATGCAGGAAGGCAAAGAGGCTGCCTATCCCAACTCAGTTGTAGAGCCCTGCACAGATGTGCTGTAGCTCAGGTCAGGAGCTCCTGAAGGTGAGTCAAGACAATGGGAGAGGGGAGTCAATGGGCTGAGGACTCACAGGTAGATACTCTTATTTAGCTCATGTCGATTCAACAAACTCTATTCTAAGCAGCATGATACAAAGATAAATAAGGCACTATTTCTGCCAACAGAACATCTTTGACCAAAGGGATAAAAGCTTGCCAACAAATCAATAGAGAGAGTTTAGATATGGTTTTGGGTGGGATCAGAGAATGGGGATCATGTGAAGTGAAGGAAAAAGATGTGGTGGCTGTGTAAAAACAATAACTCATATGCAGATTTTATGAACTTGGCTTATTTTATTATGACACTTTCAAGAATTCCCAAAGGTTGGGTCAATATAATCATGTGGCCAATCTCACTTTAGCTATAGGTAGTAAGTATCCAGTCTCTCTCCTGCCTCCTTCTCTCCTTCTAGATATGTTTGGAGAAAATTACAGTAATAATTTCATCTAAAAACGCTTCATATGTTATCTGTAAAAGATAAGCTCTCAGCTGGGTGCCAGTGGCTCACGCTTGTAATCCTAGCTACTCGGGAGGCTGAGATCTGAGAATTTCAGTTCGAAGCCAGTCAAGGCAGAAAAGTCCCCTTGAGATTCTCCAATCAGCCACTCAAAAACCAGAAGTAGCACTATGGTTCAAACCGGTAGTGCACTAGCCTTGAGCAAAAGAGCTCAGAGACAGCACCGAAGCTCTGAGTTCAAGCCCTATGACCAACAGCAACAACAACAAAAAGATAAGCCCTCAAAGAATCTCTCTCTCTCTCAACTGACTTTTCACAAATATTATGTAGTGTTTGTGTAAACTATCAAGATTCTTTAACTAAAGATGTAGACTGCCATTGCTATACTAGTTACAAAAGCCAAAGCAAACCAACAAACGAAAGACAAACACTAAGATAGGTAAGGTAATTCACGCCTTTAATTCTTACTACTTGAGAAGGCAGAGACTGGGAAAATAGCAGTTTGAGGCCAGCTACACATAAAAGTTTATGAGATTCCACCTCAACCAATGGCAGAGCACCAACCTAGCAAGCACAAGGCCCAGAGTTCAAACCCCAGTGTCAATAGCAACAATAATAATAATTAATAATAATGTGGAAGTTTGAAAGCTCATGAAAGTAAACTGTACTGAGAAAAAAGAGAGCACTAATTGTTCAAGTTTAAGAACCACTGGGGGGTGGGGAGGGTAGAAAACCCTGGCTATGATGGCACAGACCTTAATCCCAGGACTTGAGAGGCTAAAGCAAGAGGATCACAAGGTTGAGGCCAGCCTGGACTACATAGTGAACTCTTGTCCCAAAGAGGAAAAATAATAATTACTACTCGAAGGTATGTATTTAGCAGTCTGTGAATATAACCATTTGAATACAATAAGATCAAAGGAATCATAACTCAAAACGCTAGAGCTCATAAGACACAAAGTAAAAGACTGTCTTATTTCTATTCATGCAACAGTAAGGATTGAACTTAATTTCTTGAAATGTAGGATCAGAAGGATAGAAGGTCTTCTCCCTTTAAATTTTTCATAATAATGAAACATTCTTCAAATATCACAAAGAGAGCTTTCTGAGAGAATATAGCTAGAGGCTTTCAAGAATAAAATAGATATTGCTGCAGAAGCAGTTAAGAGAGCACAGAGAGATAACGAAGGTGAAGACACCAGAGCAGAACCGGCGAAATCAAAGAACAGATGAAACAGAATGGAGGAGATGAGAGCAGGGAAAGGTCACGCAGAACAAAAACACTCCCTTCTGCCAGCTGAGGTCCAGGGGAAGAGGTGATTGTTGCAAGATTAAAATGGGCAGAATGCGAAGGTACAGGGAAAAGGCCTAGAGATAATGGAAGGGCTTAACCAAACACTTGGAGTGCAAGAAAGGCAGCAGTGAGCTTGGCTGTGGGCTGATGAAGGAACAAGCAATTTGACAGCAGACATCGTGGGTCAAGTGGCTCTAAGAGAGCCAGGCTTTAGAGAGATAGACTCCCTAGTCTGGCAGGCATGCTACTTAGTCCTAGCAGGCTTTTAAGAGCTGAGCAAACCGCTGTTTTCGATGGCAGATACTTGAGAGGAAAGTAAAGTATTCTGTAGCAAAGAATTGTCAATAACATTTCAAAAAATAAAAATAAAAAGAGGTGGATGGTTAGATATCGGGAGCAAGACAGCCACTATTTCTATAATGTTAGCATCTGGTAGGAGACTTTTATAGGCCATTTCCCACAATAGCAGACTTGCCATGATGTAGAATGCTGCACACAGTAAAGATGAAGTTATCGGGACCAGTATCAAATGAAAAAAATGCTTGGTGCTTAGCCAAGGGTAAAGGACAATGCGAGTAGGGGAGAGACAGAAGGTACAGAGCTGTGGCCACATAGAGATTTGCTCTCCGACGTCACCTTCCTTTCTTTCCAAAGCCCAGGGAAGAGCTGAAGTAACACAATGCAGCGTTTTTATTATACAAGAACAAAGGTACCATATTGCCACATCATTTGATTTGATTCAAAAGATCTGTATACAATATCCCTATTTGTATATATTGCTTCAACTTTATGATTAACATTATGTATTCTGCAGGCCAAACAATTCCAGCCTGCATGTTGAAACCGGCCCATGGGTCACCATTTTGTACAAACCTGGATTTTCACCTCAAGTCTGCACAGCAACTCTTGAGTTCCTGATGAGCTGAGGGATGAGACAGAGGGGATTGCCACTTCAGGAAAAGAAGCCAGGAGAGTTCAAGAAGAAGTAGTTTGCAAAGATGCAAACACAATTTAAGCAGGGCCCAATTTTATTCTTCATGGGTAGCGCTACCCTGGCAGTTACTGAAGGCATGTACCTGGACTTACAAAATGGAATAGTGGGTCAAAAATTAAAAATAAAAACTAGGGGGATTTGATAATACTGATGGTCTGGCTGGATGATGAATTTTAGCCCATGAGGATTTTTGCTTTAAGGTTTGGAAGGTGTAGAGTAATAGCTATCATTTGTTGAGAATTTACTGTGTGCCAGAGGCCATCCACTGTATCTAATGTCTAATATTTCTAGCAGCCTATTTTACAAATACCGAAGAATTGTGCAGAGGGATTAAGACCCACAGCACCCATGCCCCTAGGCCTTTACTTAGGCTCTTTTCTTGTGATTGAAAATGTTTCTAGAACTTTTTTTTTGCCAAGATAGTCATGGTAACATTTATAGTATTTAGAAACTAAGAAGTGGCCAGGTAATTCTACTCCTTGGGATATACACAGGAAATAAACCTTATGTTCACATGTAAGCTTGTGCACAAATGTTCATATCAGCATTATTCATAACAGCCCCAAATTTGATGGGTGTGTAAAATAAGCTTTTATATCATTTGACAAAAAAATAAACAAAAGAGTAAGGTGTAGTGGTAGTACATGCCTGTAATCCCAACCACCCTAGAGGCAGAGGTAAGAGAACCTCAAGACCAAAACCACCCCAGGTAAAGTTAGTGAGTCCCTATATCATAAACAAAATGCAAACTGGGAATATGGCTCAAGTGGTATAGAGTGTTTATCTAGGCAGCACAAGGCCCTGGATTCAATCCTCAGTACTGAAAATTAATTACAATAAAGGGACTGGAGATGGACTTCAGTGCTAGAGCATGCTTAACATATGTTAGATCCTGCACCAAAAGACAAACAATTAATACAAAGAACTGACTGCTACAACATGGATGAATGTTGAAAACATTTGCTCAGTGGAAGAAGCCAGTCACAACAGTGTCACGTACTGTTGCAATTCCATGAACTGTCCAGCACAGGAAAGTCTATAGAGATAGAAAATAGACTAGAGGTACCTAAGGGCATTTAGGAAATCAGAAGTATCTGTGTTAAACCTAAATTGCATAAGGTTTCTAAAGATGTTCTCAAATAGATTGCATTGATAGCTGTATAGCTCTGTGAAAAATACTAAAACCATTGGACTATACTCTTAACTCAGCAAAAATATATATCAACTCTATCTCAAGAAAACTATTATCAACAATGACATAAGGAAATACTGGTTTTCAAATATGAGTTGTCTTTTATGAAGCAAATAAAGAAAATAATGAAAAACTGACATTGACTTTATATTTTAGCTTGCTCACCCACCCAAACCAAGGCCAAATCCTTAGGCTTGATACCTTTCATATAGACTTAGGCTCTGCTTCAGTACTTAGATAGGCAAGTGGAAAGACTCACAGGGCCTGGAGTGGAGCTGGAAGAAGCAATGGATGGCAGGGATCACATAAGTACTTTACATGTGGAATCTCATGCTTTTGTGCAGCCTATGCAGAAGGCATTATTGTCATTCTCAATGGACAGATGAGGAAATACAGATTAAGACTGCATCATTTACTAAAGAGTGAAGCAAGCCTGTTTGGGGCAAAACCATGTGCAAACCCATGGGCAGGACTTCTCATGACAAGCTACTAGAGGTCAGAGGGTCCCTAACAATGGACCACACATTCTCATTCAGTCTTACTACCAATTGCAATACTCATATTGATTATGTGGCAATTGCCACATATGAGTCTCACATTCTCTTGTATCAACTGCAAATTGGAACTGACTTTCTGGGGAGTCATTTAACAAGTGGTATCACATCTTCCCTATGACCCAGACATGTCACTCCTGGGTATCTATCCAGAAAATCACAAGCTGTAAAGACACTTGCACACCCATGTTCATTGCTGCACTTTTCACAATAACCAAATTATGGAAACAGATCAGATGCCCTACAGTAGATGATTGGATCAAAAAATGTAGTACTTATGCACAATAGAATTTTACACAGCCATTAGAGGAATACATTTGCAGGGAAATGGATTATGGGCCTAGAACAAATCATGTTAAAGTGAGGTGAGTGAAGCTCAGAGAGACAAACAGTGCATGTTTACACTCATATGCAGAAGCTAGTTCTAAAACACACCACGACATGATAAGTTATACAGGACTCTAGGCATTCACACCCAGTCAGACCAAAGAAGGATGCTGTTAGGGGAGGAACACAAAGGTGTAATGCCTCTGTGCCTCTGATCATATACAATATTTGTCAAAATGAACTCCAGGAAATGGAAACAAGATTTTTTTCTTTTGTCTTATTTGTTCATGTATCTGTCTTTAGAGATGCAAAGGGGAACAGAAATGATGGGACAAAGGGTGACCAAATGCAGCAGTGGTACTAGACATTATGTTGAAAATTAACTGCACAACTTGTGAACATGGATAGGAGGGAAGAAGAGGGAGAGAGCAAGGGAAGGGGTGACATTGTGCAAAAAGAAATGTGCTCATTATCTGACTTAGGTAACTGCAACCCCTCTCTACATTATCTTTATAATAACAATTAAAATTTTTTAATTATTTTCAAAGGAGGGGATGTGGTTAGTAGTAGAATGCTTACCTAATATATGCTAAGTCCTGGCTTTGATCCCCAGCATCAACATAAAACAACAACAACAACAAAAAAAAAGGGCATAGTGACCCAGCCTGTTATCTAGCTACTCAGTAGGCTGAATCAGAAAGATCAGAAGTTCAAGTTCAGGAAACTTAGTAGAGTTATTGACTAGCATACTTTGGGTTGTGGGTTCATTCCCTGAGTCTATGAAAAGATAAAAAGAAACATGGAACAAGTAAACAAATATGAGGCATTATAAAACATTTTGAAATAAAATCTCCATTTCTGGCAGAGTATATTCAAACACAGCGCATCAAGAACAGATGAGGAGAGCAAGGGAAGCGAGAAGAACTAAAGGGTTAGATAGAAGAGTCCTATTCCAAACCAGGTCACAAGTCCCAGTCTATGCTGACATGTCACCCTCTTCCCACCACCAAAGTTTTCACCAGAGTTGCAACATAATATCTATTTATGACAAGACCTTCTTCAGTTTCATTCCCCAAAACTTGTCATCTGGCATTAATGTACACACACAATGTTTCTGAAATACCTAAAAAGCATATGTTTGGGATGCATCATTTTATCTTGAAATAGTCAATGCAGCTGTGTGAGACTGGGACCATGGAGAGAAGGCACACCCCCTTTTCTTCCTTAGACTTTTCAGGGTTACCCCCACCTCCACATTTCTCCTCTCTCTTTGTCCAATAGAAAGGAGCAAGCTCATCTGCAATCAAGAACAGATGGCAAGGCCAGCACCTGACCACGTGTACTACAGTTGCAGATGAAAAGCAAACAAATTATTTGGAACAATTTATAAGATGACAGCCCTTGTCTAAAAAGAGACGAACAGCTTGGTGCTAAATTTATATTTTTAAATTACTTGTAAGCAAGATATAAGTGAAGAAGATTCTCCTAATTCCATTATAAAACTATAAGAGGAACATAGACAACATCTTTAATTAGAACTTCAAGGAAGCTACAGGCTTTTAAAAATGATTGTTGAAGGGGTGACACAAATCAAGATACATTATATTTATAAACTGCTTTGTTAAATGGCCAAAATCCATTATATATCCTACAAAATTAAGAAAAGTGGAAGGGATGGGTGAGAATGTTGAAAGAGGTGACATTGATCAAGATACACTGTTTTTATAAACTGTTTTGTTGAATGGCAACTCCTTTGTACAACTACTTAAAGATAATACAATTTTTTAATCTTTAAATATATTTTTATTGTAAAGATACTGTACAGAGGGGTTACAGTTACATGAGTAAGGTAATGAGTACATTGTTACCCCCTCCTTTGTTTTTCCCCTACTATCCCATCCTCCCCAACTCCTCCCCACCCACCCCACCCCTGAAGTTGTAAAGTTCATTTTCAACATAGTGTCTGTACATCTCTTTGTTACAATGGGTCAACCTATATCCTTGTTTCAGCTTTTTATTATTTCCCTTACTCTCCCCAAATTATAAAAATGTATATACAAGATGCAGGGCACCAGAATCAAATACAGTGAAACAGGGGTTATACCATGGAGGAAGAACATACAAAAGAAACAAAAAAATATCACATAGTACATTAAAAACAACAGCAAGAAAGATAAAAACCTCTTGTGTCCCTATCTTGGAGTTCATTTTGCTTAGCATCAAAAGATAATACAATTTTAAAAAAGAAGAAGAGGAAGAGGAAGAAGAGGAAGAAGAAGAGGAAGAGGAGGAGGAAGAAGAAGAAGAAGAAGAAGAAGAAGAAGAAGAAGAAGAAGAAGAAGAAGAAGAAGAAGAAGAAGAAGAAGAAGAAGAAGAAGAAGAAGAAGAAGAAGAAGAAGAAGAAGAAGAAGAAGAAGAAGAAGAAGAAGAAAAGAGGAGGAGGAGGAAGAGGAGGAAGAAGAGAAGGAGGAGGAGGAGGAGGAGGAATAGCCCAAGGGAAGAGGAAAAAAAAATCTGGACATTGACCAAAGGACACCATTTGGAGTGTTTCAAGAGCTCCAAAGTGAGCTTTGGTTCTCTTTACCTATAATGGTAGATTGCTCAGTGACCACTATCCAATGATCACATTTTTAGGAATCACCCACAGAAAATTTTAGAGGTAGAGAAGCACAAACCTCAGATGATTCAGATATAAAATTAATCATACATACAAAGTAGAGGACCTTGTATAGGATAAAATATTTGCAGCAGATGAGCCTGGTAAAGAGCACATGGATCATATAACAAGACAAAGGAAGGAGACTCAGCCTCACCTCATTAAAGAAAATGAGCCAAGGCATAAACTCATCCATGAATTTGACCAGGAAAAGGACAAAGGCAGGGTAAGGGAAAGTCATAAAGTTTCATCAAGATAGGAAGTAGTACCCAGAGGGATAAGAAATAGTAAAAGTATCATTGCAGCAAATAGTAGGCATGTCTGCATGAAGCATCCTTCTTTATGCTATTTTTTGTCTTTAATTATATTTTTATTATCTATAAATAGTTATAAAAAAAGGATTACCATTAAGCATGTCAGTTTACAAACATAATGCATCTTGATCTGTCACCCCTTTTATCTTTCTTTTTTTTCTTTTTTCACATAATGCTTTATTGCTTTTTTAAAAAAATTTATTGTCAATGTGATTGAGAAAGGGGTTACAGGTACATAAGTAAGGTAATCATTACATTTCTTGTCTAAGCTACTTCTATTTTTATAATTTTTTTTTTCAATGGCAGTACTAGACTTTGGCCAGCAAGTAGAAGGCCCCAAGTCAACCTTTTGTTCTTGTTATTTTTCAAATAGGATATTACCTTTTGCCCAAACCAGCCTAGTCCATGATGCTTATATTTACACATCCCACAGAATTGGGATGAAAGGCATAAACCACACAGAGCTTTTTTATTGGTTGAGATGGGTTCTTGCAAACATTTTTCCAAGGTTGGCCTTAAACTGCAATCCTTCCCATTTTAGCCTCCTTGGGAAGCTAGGATTACAGACATGGACTACTGTGTCCAGCCTTATTTTGAAATCATTTCTAAATCAAGTATTTAAAAAAGGCTCTCGGCCAGAAACTAAGAATATACTAATGCTTCAATTACTAACAATGCATTGGGAATATTGTTGGCTTATACTTTGTATGCTATTTTTTATTTTTATTTCAAATTGATCATGCATTTATACATGTATACAATTTATACATTTATACATTTCCAAATATCATAAGAATTTGCATCTTTTCCCATCTACTCTGTTACATCTCACATGTTGCAAATACCCATACTTGTGAGTCTGGTTTATCTTTTCAGTGATTGTTTGTACAAATATGAATTATGTCTTATCCCCCACTTTCCTTATGTAAAATGAGACATGCTGTACAAACCATTCGACACACGGCTTTGTCACACAGTACTGCATCCTGCAGATCTCACCATTCTGCTGCTGCTGTGGGGTGCCATCCTGTTTACAAAGAGATGAGCACACTGCCTACTTCTCTTTGTTACCACAGTGACACAGTTAGTGTGTGCCCAACCCTAAGATTTGACTGTGGGTTAAATTAACCGTATTTCGCATTTACATTTCACAGATGACTAGAAAAGTCAACTTCTAACATGTTGAAGGTCAAATTCAAAATGTCTAGACACTTTTTTAAATAGTCTGACTCATTTCAAACATCAAAGGAACATTAAACTTCAAATATATTTCTTGGAAAACAGTGGGAAGATGAGTTGACCACAAAGCTTATACTTATATTTCCATTACCCTCTTTAAAATTTTCAGCAATATTTGCTTTTGTATTCTTTTTATACAGGGAGATGCCTCAAGGCTGTCAAAAGAGACTAAGTATATGAAAGTTCCTAAAATTTTAGAATTTGAAGTGCTTATAGTCCTAGCTACTCAGAAACCTGAGATCTTGAGAACTTAGTGTGAAGCCAGCCTAGGTAGGAAGAGCGTGAAGCCCTGAGTTCAAGCACCAGTTCCAACACATGAAATATTCAAATGAAAGAATTTTTGTCTGCAGTGTAAGTTACTTCAGTCCAACAGACATTCACTAGGTCTTGTAATAGCCACTAAGCTTGAGACATTGGTCCTGGCCTCTAGATGCCTTAATGAGGACTGCTAGATTACACAAGCAGGCACAAAAATGCTACCAAAGGACAAATTCCCAGTACTGAAAACAAAACCATTGAAATAAAAACAAAACAAACAGACAAAACAGAGCCTTGTCAACAGCCAAGTTAAAGAAAAGAGTTGGAAGAATGAAGCCAAGGGGATAGAAAGACAGACTAAGGGAAGGGACATATAGAACGGTGCTGTCATGGAGGTGGGCACGGCAGTCATTAGGAGGGGAGAAAGTGATCAACAGCTCCTGATGAAGCTGAGCAAACAGCAGGATCTTTCTACAGCTGTATTAGTGAAGGGCTAGATAGAAGAAACCAGATGGTAGTGAATGGCAGCGCTGAGCAGTGAGAAGTAGACCACCCTTAACATAAGCTAAGAAAAGAGGGAAGTAGATGGACGGCAACTAGAAGAAAACGCAGAGGACATGAAACAAAACAGGAGATACAGGGATGGCTCAAGTGGTGAAACGCCAGGTAAAAGTAGAAAAAGCCAAGTGAGGGTAGGAAGCCTTGAGTTCAAACCCCAAACCTGACATTAAATAAATAGAATGATTGATTAATTAATAAATCAAGGGAAGCTGTTTTGCTTTATTCTGTTTTATTTTCTGAGAAGACAAGTTGCAGCATGCCTATAGGCTGAAATGAAAGAGCCTTTAGAAACCAAAGATTGTATGTAGAAAAGGAATAGCTGATAGTACAAGGTCCCAAATGATCATGAGAGAGCAGTTCAAGAATGAGAGAAAGAACATTTAAAATAGGCTTATGCCTCCAGGCAACTTATAGGAATATATCTTCCTGAGAAAGATATGAAAAATGCTTACATAAGAGTAAACCATGTAAAAATTGTTCAAAGGCAAGGATACACACACACACACACACACACACACACACACACACACACACACACACACACACACATATGTCTTCAAGGTATTATTGCTATGTTCAATAGAAACAGATACTATTTCAACTTTTCTCTATTACAAGCTCCGAATTTGACAATGGCTTTAAAAAGTATGTGACTTTCAGACATTATAAAGGAAAGTGTTACAGGATTGGTAACAAAATCATTTAGATTCTATAGCCTCTATTTATAAAGGGAGGAGAGCTGGGGAAAAATAATTTCTAATTGACCTAATATGCAAATAATTCTTTCAAATTTATTTTAAGTGACATCCTAATCGAAAAATGGTTAAAAACTAAGAACTAGAATTTTATAGAAGACAATAATCAATAACTAATACCTTATAGTTGTCACTATCATTAGAGATTAAAGAGGAAAGAGATGTGAATGAGATGCCATCAGTTTGCTGATAAAACGGATTAAAATTAGGACTAATATCTGTTGTCAGCTATGCTAAGGAGAAAGGGGTACAGGTTGATGCAGTTTAAATATATAAACATTTTTAGAGAGAAACTTGGAGGCACCTATCAAACTTTTAAATGTACTTTTTGATTCAGAATTCTACATCTAAAAATAGTCTATCTTCATATACCCAGGCAACTGAACAAAAATGTGTTTTACTTGTTTGTATTTTTATATTGGATAGCAAATATATAATGAAATATTGGGCCACTATTTTAGAAAAAGAATTCGATTTAAAGGTAATGAATTACATGAAACTAGTTTGTAATATTTAAGTAAACTGAATTCAGTGGTATGATCTCATTCAGAGGAACAAAATACATTTTCATGTACTAAGCAAAATAAGGATTTAGTAACATATCAACATAGATGAATCTCAAATACAGTATGCTAAAGAAACCAATCACCTTTAAAAAGCTACATGCTACATACTGGTGGCTCCTACTTGTAACCCTAGCTATTCAGGTGGCTGGCACTTAGAGGGTCATTATTTGAAGCTAGCCCAGGCAGAAAAGTCTCCTACTCTCTTTCTACATTATTTTTGTGCTGGAGATATGATTCAAGTGAAAGACTGCCATCCATGAGCAAGAAAATCAAGCAAGATATGACTGAAGTATTGTTTATTTCTTCATAGTATTTATTTCTTATCTTTGTTAACATGTGTTTCTTGTTCATATACAATAAAACAATTTTATGGAAGTTGCCATTTCTTACTCTATAACGGGTACAAGGCCATTCAATGTGTGGAGAATCAAATAGTCAACAGGTTTTCCTATTGTTAGATCCTTAAAACAGATCTTGTGAGAAAGAGACGCTTACTCAGTGTATTTCTACCTTGCAAGGTAGAAAGCTCTGTTAAGTCTAATTGATGTACGGAAGATGTTGCAAAGAATTTATTTTATAAATCTTAAAAGAGATATGATTTAAAGTCTTCATCTTTTTTTGTGCTTTGCTCCTGAACACTTAGATCTAGATCTTAGCAAGTGACCAATATAATGGTTTAGAAGTTCATAATTGTTGATAAGTGATTGATGCACAGATGAAAGATTTGTATCTACTGTTTACCACCATATTAACTAGAAATGTATATTAATATTTTGCTTGAAGACATCTTTGACAAAAGAAGCAATATCTGTCATTTGTAAATTTTCTTGTTCTGAAGAAAGCAGTTATGTTCTATCGATATAAATTATATAAATGAAAGTTATTGTATACTGTTAAAAAAAAAAAAAGAAAAGAAAGAAAATCAAGCAACAGAACAAGGCCCTCAGTTCAAGACCTGGTACTGGTCAAAAAAAAAAAAGCTGAGTGTGACTAATGTGAATTTTATTTTGATTAGTCCGACTTCTTAAATAGTTTCTAGTCAGGTATAATGTCACTTGCCTGTAATCCTAGTTACTTGGGAGACTGAGGCTGGATGGTGTTAAGTTTGAAAGTACTATAGGAAATGTAGGGCAACTCCATCTTAGTAAAATAAAAGTTTTTAAAATGGAGTATGGGAATGAAAGCATGAGAAGGGAAGAATTTTTTTAACACACTTATAATGCTATGTGATTCTCTTGTTTCTTTTGTATGTTCTTCCCCCCATGAGATAACCCCTGTTTTTACTATATCGGATTCCGGTGTCCTGCATCTTGTATATACATTTTTATAATTTGTGGAGGGGAAGGGAAATAACAAAATGCTTAAGTAAGGATACAGATGTATAAGACACTATGTTGAAAATGAACTTTACAACTTGGGGGGGGGGAGGGAGGAGTTGGGGAGGTTGGGAGGGAAGGGATTGTAGGGGAAAAACAATGCTTGATAAGAAATATACTCATTACTCATGTAATGAGTATATGTAACTATATCCCTTGTAACTATAACTCATGTAACTATAACCCTTCTGTACAGTATTTTTACAATAAAAATATATATAGAAAAAGAAGAGAAGAATCTTTCACATTGCATGTTTTTGTATAACAGATTATTTTTACAAGTTTGGATCACTTTTTTATAGTTCTTTAGAAATAAAACGTTCAATAAATAAAACGTTTAAATAAAACGTTCAATACATGGAACATTGAAAAGGCACTGGAAGACAGTAAATTTATAAGTACAGACAAAAGGCGTTTCCATCACTGTTAAATAGAAAAAAAACAAATTGTACAATATGGAATCACTATCTTGAAGAAGTGCAATAAAATAGTGTGTGCATATATGTGTTTGGAGACAGTATGAAAATAAACTGGAAGGATATCTAGAAATATTTACAGTAATTTAATAGTGCTTACTTTTGAGCGGTGGTATCTTTGTGGGTTTGTGGAAAGGGTGACTTATTTTTAACTTTCACTCAATGGCTATGAAACTATATCATTTCTATAATTATAACTTTTAAAAGGTTTTAAAATAGTAAAACAACACCTAGAGGAGGATGGCCCTTCTCTGAGAGTGCACAGATATAGAAATTTGTAGATTGGCAAGTAGACAACAGATCAATAATGAAGGCCTCCACTTTCTCAGAAAGACTGGTCATCTGGTGATAATGTAGGGAAATGGGCTTTGGAGCAGATAGGGAGTTTAAGGAATGAGACACAAGTCAGAGTAACTTGGAAGGGAAAGGAGAGAAGACCATTCAGACGGTGGTGCCTCCTGGTGAGTCATAATGCCCTCAGGGGCTGGGCCATGTACGTGGTGGCCAGGAGGGGGCACCAGGAAACTAGAGACAGGATCATCCAAAAGTGAGTCCTGGTGATTATCATAACCCAATGTCTTTATGCTTCTAGAGATGGTAGAAATACGGTTTTTTATATGGAACTGTCCATTTACAAACATGCTATTGAATGTTCTTTCACACAGTATTCAAACCAAATAGGCTTCTCAGTAAGGGAGGTGAGAGGCAGCGTAATTATTTTTTCCCTAAAACTGATCATTGATGTAGATCCCTATTTTTAAATCCCTTACTTAAATCCTTACTTTTTTTCCTTCCTTCTTTCCTTTCTTTATTTCTTCCTTCCTTCTTTTTTTAAGTTTAAGATAAGGTCTCCCCATGTAACCCAAACTGTCATCAAACTCAAAATCCTCCTGCCTCAGTCTCATGAATATTGAGATTTACAAGTATATACCACTATACCAGGCTATTCCTCTATTTTACTGCCCAACAACTTTTAACTCAATGAAATTTGTGTAGGGGGATGTGAGCTATAGTTCAGAACAAGAAAAAAGTCATTGATTAGATGTGATTACTGAATCGAACTAAAACAAAAGCAAAAAAACAAAAACAAGCTGGGGGCAAGTGGCTTACACCTGTAGTCCTAGCAACTCAGGAGTCTAACATCTAAAGAGCAAGGTTCAAAGCCAGCCCAAGCAGGAAAGGCCATGAGACTCATCTCCAATTAAGCACCAAAAAGGTACAAGGGGAGTTTTGGCTCAATTGGTAGCGTGTTAGCCTTGAGCACGAACGCTCAGAGCTAGTGCCTAGGTCCTGAATACAAGCCCCAGGACACACACACACACACACACAAAATAGAAACAGTAGTTTTTAAACTCAAGAGCCAGGTTCTGGGGAAAGGAAAGTCTTCTGGATTCTGAAAACATCTTCTCTATCTAGAACAGGAGTGCAGCTGTCTTAGATTCTGAAGAAGAATTTCCCAACCATAGGTTAGATAGGGTAACCAGAGAGGAAGGAGGTGTTAACTAAGAGTGATAGAAGGCAGGACTCTTGACTTGATTTCCCCCTGAATCTCAGAGACAGCACCTCGTCTGTGCCCTTGTCACAGCTACATTCAGGAACCAACTCAGTAGGACAGTAAGAGAAGCAGAAAGAGGGTATGGGCCCATTTCTCCTTTCATCGGCCTCTCTGGCTCTCAAGAGGTCTAGAAAATTCTAGAATTTCCCATGGGTCTCAGCAGAGATGGATATGAGCTAAGGAGCAGTCCTGAGAGCTGAAAGACCCAATGATAAGCATAACATGGCCCAGCAGCCTACGCCTTCGGAGTGTGTTATCTGGGTCACAAAAAGTCTCAGGAAAGCCTAGAGGCCTACCTCCCTCCATCCCTTTAAAAAATAATAAAGTAGTCACATGAAAAACAAATGAGAAATTGGGCTTCCTTATACTTTAATTATTCTGTAACATCTGCACCATAATTTCTTCAGCACTCAGGACATCTAACCTGACCCTGCTTTTGAGATGACTATGTAGATGAGCGAAGAAATAGGGTGCTGCTGGATGGGAAGGAAAAAAAATGAGGAGGTGTCAAGGGTTGTAGGTCTCCATAGGACCTGAGAGTTGTCATAGAGGTTGGAAGGGTACAGGCAAGTTGGAGTCAGAGTCTCCTAAAAGGCAGGCTCTATGTTGTGGCCACAGAGTTGGATGACCCTATGGAATCAGAAGAGCACAGGTTGTTGAAAAGGTCAAGCAGATTCAATGCATTATAGGATATAATAAGGACCAGACAGGTGCCAGAGTCTTGTGGGAAAACCAGAGAACCTCCCATGCTTGGCAGGTGCTAAATTGCATTCCACATACTGCAGGTAATCAACTATTAACACATTTTACAGTCAGACTTTGAGCTAATGTAATGCACTAGACACAGAGCTGTGAGTGTAGTCTTCTCAAGGTAATGAAACTATAAAGTATACTAAACAATACACAATACACATTAGCTAATTTTCCTACATTTGTAGCAAAACTGAATGCCACATACACAATGTTAAGTCTGTTCTATACTGATTCCTGCTAACCATATATAAAATTCAATTTCTCCTTCCCAATTATTCACAGGACAAAAGGAAATAGGTTGTCTTTTGAAGGTTTTATTTTAGGCCTGGAAGACAGACACCAGCTTCCAGGGGACTCTATTCTGTGCATTTCTTACATGACAAAGTGAGATTGCAGAGATTGTTATTTGACATAGTTTTTTTTAACTTTCAAAGAGAATAGCTATCCAGAAATGCTGTTTTTGAAATAACTTGTTTTCATTTTCCCTGTGCCAAACGAAGTATTCCTGAGAGAAAACAGACCATCCGAGAAAGACCCAGAGTCAGTGCTCAGGATATCAAATTCTGAGCAAGTTAACATTTTTCCCCCTGAAGGGAGTAAAAAAAAAAAAAAGGCGGCTGTAAGAGGATCTGAGTTGACTGCTAGTTAATCTCAACTTTTACAACCAGTCCGGCTGTCTTTTCTCCTTTATATTTAAGTATTTGGTATGAAGCTTTCCTTTCAAATAAACTACAGTCTGGTTTTATTCTGTTTTGAAGTTTATAGCTAAATATTTATGTATGGTCTGAAAAAGAGGGGAAAGTCACATTGGTAGAAGAATGTGTCTGCATATGTCATCATATGCAGGGTTGAAAATGTGATGGTGTTAATGGCCATATAAATGTTCAAGCTTGCCAATGAAAGATCATTGATTTCCTGACACTGTCTGCTCTTTTTTTCCTCTAATTTTTATTTTGCTTTGTTAATCAAGACTTCTTCCAGATCTGCAATTGCACTAGATCTAGTCAAGGAATCTTTAGAGCAAAGGAAGCCCTTGAAGGCTCAGTTGATCTCCTTGATGGATCAGAACATGTAAGTGTTCAGGTGTTCATGCAAGGAGAGGGAGTAACACAGAAGTCCTTTTGATTTCATTTGGATTTTTTGTCCTACATGCACATACATTTATATCACATAGCCACGTGCTGTGATTGCAAATTACTGACAGAATTTGAAGGGAGAGCTTTGCCAGGCTGCTTTCTTGTCTCCATGGAAACTTCAAAAAATAGCATGTTTGGGCTTGTAGATTCTTCAGGTACAGTTCCGAGAACTACTTAGGTCTCTTGAGTAAGAACTCTTCTTTGACACTTCAAGCCAGATGTATTCTTTTGTTAACAGCAGCTTTAGAAAAAGTATAAATGACCACAAATTTAGTAGTTATTTAAATACATAGAGATTATCTGTTGCAGCTCTGGAGATCAGACATCTAAAATGAGTCTTAGGGGAAGGTGTTGTCAGATCTGTGGTCCTTTCTGGTGGGGTCTTGGAAGAGAGTCCATTTTCTTACAGTTTCTTCTTAAAACCTATGGGCATCTTTAAAACGTACCACTTCAACTTCTAACATTGTATCTCCTTTTTCTGACTCTGACTCTCTTTCTTCTTGTTTGTATATGTTGTGGTCCACACTGGATAATCAAAAAATAGCTTCATCTCAAGATCTCCAATTAATCACATTGGCAAGTGTTTCTGATCTGTGTAGTAACAGATTTGGAGGCTTCAGGAACAAGAACACAGGCATAGCTCAGTCTATCACATCAGGACCTAGATGGGTTTCTGAAGCTGAGACCTATCCTGTTCTTCAGTAACCACAGCAAATTTAAGCTGTGCTAGGACTCTTCAGATTCCAGACTTCTGCAATACCCTGTACTCATGGTACTTCTGCTAGACCCTGCATCTATTTTACAATCAGTTTGGAGCTGTACTTATCTGAGCAGCCAGGAGATCGAGCAGCCATTAGGAATAGCTCTTATATCATGTAATTTCAATTCAAATGTTACAGATATAGTGGATAAGCATGAATGGAGACATATCAAAATGCACTTTTATTTTTGTCTCTCATTGTCTTTTCAAAGTGTGTCCAGGGAAGAGGTCTCAGTGGGGGCATTGTTAGCATTTCAAACAGGACAATTCTGGGAATACTAAGATGGTTAGTATCCCAGGTCCTTGCCTTATATATGCCAGAAACATTCTCCCCATTAACCATTGTGACAATCAAAGTACACTTCCACACATTTTCTGATGATCTCTAGGGAGGGGGTATTGCCAAATAAAACCACAGGCAGGCCCATGAGTTAGCTGTGCATGCTAGGGCCTCAGAGAGTAATTGTAGTATGATCCCTTTTGTCACACACATAGCCTCCATCCAGTCATTAGAATGTCTAGTCTAATATAAAACCCCCAAATGAGAGTTCAGGGCTGCTGCTGTGGAAATATGTTAACAAAGGCTATGGTCAACTTCCTCATTACCCTATACACTTATCCCCAGACTGCGAAAAGGGCGTCAAAGCAGGATATAAGTTTCTTACTGATAGGTTGATGCTATTTATGGTTTGGCCACTATGACAATCATGCTGAAATTTGATTATGATAGTGTTAGAAGGCAGGGCTTACGAGGAATGGAAGCCTTACTCAAAGGACTAGCTTCATTGTCTACAAGAAGGAGTTGTTAGAGAGGTCATCCATCGATTGTGTTTTGTCTCTCCTGCATGTTTCCACTTGGTCCTTTCTGCCATGGTATGACATAGAACAAGACTATCACTAGACCTGGCCAACTGGTTATGACTTACAGCCTTCATACAATGAGCTAAATAAATCTCTAGTCTTTACAAATTACTTGGTCTCCAATACTTGTTGTAGCAACAGAGAGTGAATCAAAGACACTTGATTACAAATGACCTTTTCCTTTATAGGAGCTTTTGTGGGTTTTTCATAGCTTCTATCCCTGGAAATCTCTGGCATAACTCTCAGAAAGTACAATTAAATCCCATTTTCAAGGTTATGCCCTCAACATCCCTGGATCTCTGGTAACTTAAGAGTGTACACACACACACACACACACACACACACACACACACACACACACACATAGAGCCCACCTTTCTCAAAGATGAGTGCTCAAACACCAGGGAACTGCTTCTTTCCTGTGTACATTATAGTTCAGAGCCTTCCATCTGCTCAAGCATGATACCTCACTGAAGTTTGTAAAATCCTATTGTGGTCAAGAATTGATAGTAATTTCAAAACGAACAGCATAGAGTTATTTCTCAATAACTGAGAATTTTTGGGTCCCGAATTCCATAGCAATGTCAAGATCATTCAACCCTTTTTTATCATTCAGTATCTATTCAAGTTGAATGTTGAAGATAGTACTTGAATCTCCTTTTGTCTAGAAGAGTGTTTAACAAGAGGTATTTTTCCTCCTTTTAAAACACTAGGGAGCCAAGCATCGTGGTATATGCCTATAATCCTAGCACTGTGGCAGCTGAGGCAATATGATCACAAGTTCAAGGCCAGCCACGGCTTCCTAGTGAGACCGTATCTCAGCAATAAAATACAACAATGTAAATAAAACCAAGGACTGGGATTGTGGCCTAGCCCAGTACTCTCAACTTAATTAATTTTTAAAAATCAAGCTCTTTTTTCCTTGCTACTAAATCTTAAGGCTCTGAACCCTTCTATTCAACTCCTGTCAAACAAGAGGCATTTTCTTTGTTGCTGTTTTCATCTTCTTTTCTTTTTGCCTTGTTTGTGTATTCGTATATCATGAGAAGGTAAGGAGACGCATAGAAATGGAGAGATGAGGGTGAGCAAGGTGAACTATACAATTTATGAGTGGAGATGAGAGGGAAAAACTGGGAAAGAGGGAAAGGATGACATTGTCCAAAAGAAATGTACTCCTTATCTGACTTAGGTAACTGTAACTCCTCTGTATATCACCTTTATAACAACAATTTTTAAAAATAGAGGTTTGAGATTCACATGTATCTTGTCATTCATGCTGTGCTTTTCCTATAATACGTTTGAATCACAGAGGAATGACTGACTCAAATATGAGGAAGAGTCATCTCCTGTTTCACAGTGACTATATGTAACCCTCACCGCTTACAAAGGATCTACACATCGTATAGTTTTTCTTTGATTCTGATGATGTAATCAGAGGATGGATGAAGGTGTCCCCCAGCTTCCACACAGAGCCCTGAGACTCCCATGAGAAAAGAATTTCAGGGTATCTCATAAAAGAGAGAGTCTCACAAGGCAAAAGTTTTAGCAAGGAGTTATTTTAAGATAACAAGGTTAATGTATGGAGAACTGGAAAAGAAAGAAATACATCCTGCTTCCCACATAGGAGGTTAAAGACTCAAATGGCAGTGCCTATCTGTAGTTTTTAAACTTTTTGGGCTAGGAGAATTGGTGGTCTAGCAACTCCTAATCTTTAGACAAGAGATCTGGGTGGATAAAATGGGGGAGGTCCACACAACAGATCCATCCTTTCTTTCTGAATCTACCCATTCATGAAGAGTTCTTAGATTTTTATCATTTTAAAGAAAGTCCATTTGGATAGCCCTTCCCATATTTCAAAGGAGAAGGCAGACTTAGAAAGCCCTTCTTAGATCTTCTAATCTTGTCACTTAACATCTAGATATAAGTGTGGTGGGAGAGGAGCTCAGCTACTTTTTCAGATGACTTTCTGATTTTAACCTTACAGAGTCTGATGCTTTTGGTATCTGTTAAATATAATATAATTTCCCTGTCTTTCCATCTATCCTACCTCAGTGAGGCAAAGATGAACAGGTCCTCTTTTCAGAGGAAGTGAAGCTCAAGACAAAAAGAAAGAGAACTACTGTGTAGTAGGTGGTATGATACAGTGATGGAGTTTTTAAAAATACATTTATTGTCTTAACATTCACTGGGAAATATATAAAGTTAGGTTTGTTATCATCCAAGGAAACTGAGGCTCTGAGCGAGTAACTTTTCCAATGTCAAAGTTGATAAGTATGCCTCAAAGATTCATGCTTTTCCCACTATGCCATACATTTAGCTTTCTCTCCAGATCTAATTAATCAGTTACTCATGAAATGTTCTGTTTTTCACCTAATACTAGAAAAAAAAGGTATGGGGGTGTTTTTATCTATCTTAATAAATTTTAATGCCAGCAGAAGGCCAGATGGCTAAAAAGAGTAGACTTTTATGATTCCCAATGCTGGCATTTAAGAGTGAGTAAGAAGGAAGAAGAATTTGAGGAACTAGCAGTGCAAGGCATTGTATGTCTCTGGGAAATGAGTATGCTGGGACCAATCATGCCAAGATAAACATGGAATCATTTTGAAGGAGACAAAGGCCAGCTCCTAGTCTCTCTGCTGCTCATTAGAAGCACAAGGCACAAAGCTCGCAAGACTGGTGGTGTCGGGTTCAATTCTGGAATTCTGCTGCAAACATTTCCAGAGACCTCTCTTTGCCCTTTGTCAAGTGCGCATTAAACTACTTCCTCAGCCCCGTGGGCATCTTCTTTTGCAGTCCTGCTATAGGACAGAGCCTCCTACCCATGGTTTCTCTCTTCCCTTTAGTTTTAGGAAGGCTCTGTTTGTACCTTTTGATGAAGTTAAGCTCTGACCTAAGTACTCTGGCTTTCCCCTGGCCTTTTTTACTCTCAAATTGTTGGACCAATGTAGTGCATCACAGAGCACCCAATTCCTTGTTGCTCATTCTCTCATTCAAGCATTATTACCATCAAGGCTTGATAGTCATTGAATTGCAGCAAAAATCAAAAAAAAAAAAAAAAAAACGTGTACAATGCAAGCTCAGATAAGAAACGGTTTGCTGGACACCAAAGAACAAAGAGAACAAAGAGTATATATACCTAGCACTGGTGATGTGCTTGCCTATAAGATAGAATAATACACAAAGGAGAATCATCCCTGAGAGGATGAGATGGCTTTTAGAAGGAAGTAAGGTTGAGAAGGAAGGAAGCAAGCCTCAACTCTCTAGAAGGAAATTTCTCCATAGATGACCAGTTCTACCTTTTAGAACAACGGCTATATCATTCAGTGAAGAATGGCGGACTGTGATACAAATTCAACCCCAGTGCCCATTTACTATCAAAATGGTTAAAGTACAGACTTCAGGTTCCCAGAGCAGGTCTGCATCGTCCAGGGGTGCAGCTCCTGCTTGTTCAAATAAGACAAACAGTAAAGGAAGGAGGTCAGGTCTGGCCAGCGCCATCTTGGCCACATGGTGGATGGTAGGGTCTGGCATCTTGTCTTCATGCTGGGGGAAGGAAACCCCCCTACCCATCACCTTCCTCCCAGGTGGGCATGCCTGGAGCACTGGAGGCAGGGGCAGGCACTTGGCTGACAGGTTACTGAATCTGTCAGTCCAGTGCCTGGGACTGGGAATTTCCTGAGGATCTGCCTCCTGTGTGGATCTATTTAGGCCCGGACCAACGTAGCCGTCATTACACCATACCACGAGTGTCTCAGTGGTCATGTCTTGTGTCCAGTCTCCTGGCTTGTCTCTAGTCATGATAATGTCCCAATTCAGCAATTGGCTTGTTGGTGTTGTTTTGTTCTTTCTTTCCTCTTTAGCCTCTTTCCTAGGTGTGTTATGTGGATCTGGAGTCTGCAGGCCTTTGTAACAACTGACCACCTGCAGCCTGCTATAACTGCATAATAAAGACTCCAATATTCCATATTCCAAAATGTGGCTTCTGGGATGATTCACCTTACATCATCAGTTCATCAGGAAGGACAGCTTAGCTGCACTATCCACAGTGTTGGGTTATTAATAACAAGTGAAACCCAAAGTCTGATATATAACTAAGTCCTCAGCATCTGAAGTCAGCTGGCTGATTCAATTCTGGCTCTCCCACTCCTCGGCAGTATGAAATTATTAACCTCCTTCAGCCTTCATTGTGTTATTTGTAAGATGGGAAGTTTGATGTCTAATAAATGAAATAATGCTAGCAAAGCACTTTGTGGCTGATGCTTAAACAATATTGAGAGTTTCATTAAAAATAAAAACCTTAAGAGGCTGGCAAGGGGTGGCATGTACCTAGAGTCATAGCTATTCAGGAAGCTGAGGTTGAAATATCACTTTGATTCCCAAAGTTCAAAACCAGCCTAAGCAACATACTGAGGGTCTATTTAGCTGAAAAGGGAGAGGAAGGGGAAAGGAAGGAAACACTGAGAAAATGAGTGCAGTGGCTTTCAGGCCTGTAATTCCAGCTATTCAAGAGGCAGAGGCGGGAGTACTTAAACCAGCCCGGGGGGGGGGGGCACAAGATCTTATCTGGAAAACAACAACCACAAAAGCAAAAAAGACTGGGGGCATAGCTGAAATGGTAGAGTGCCAGCCTAGCAAAGCATGAGGCTCTGAGTGCAAACGTTCATTTATTTTTTTAAGTGGGGGGGAAGCAGAAGGATGAATAAGAATAAGTATGCTACAGACTAGAAAAAATATTTACAGCATAATTATTTGAAAAAAGAATGGGAGGGGAGATGGGAAGGGATGGGAAGGGGTAACAAAGGAGGAAGCAACAATGCTTGCTAAGAAACGTACTCATTACCTTGCCCATGTAATTGTAACCCCTCTGTGCAGTGTTTTCACAATTAAAAAATAGTAGACAAATGTGAAAAAAAAAATCCATTCCAGAATATATAAAGAAGTGTTACAAGCAAACAATAAAGAGGCAAGCCTGCATAGTGTTGTATTTTGCAGCTCACGGCAGACAATGCCAGAGTTGCAGCTCTACAGCTAGCACTGTGAAGCTCTTTCTTGTTCATGAGTTTGAAGAATGAGGTCCAGGACAATGGAGGTAAGTGTGAAGAACTTTATTCAGAAAAGAAGGAAGGCTGCTGCCACTGCAGCCACATCTGCGCCACCATGTCCTCCTCCTCTCCAGGAAGCTGTCTCTGTGTGGTCTTCATCATGGTTCTCTGCCTGCTTCCATTTCTGAGTCTTGGGGTTCTTACACCCTAGTCTGTGTTCTGATCGGATACCTTTATTGGTTAAGTCCCATCATATTCTGATTGGTTGTTAATTCCTAATCAGGTCCTTCTGTAAACCCTCTCCCCAGGATCATGGAAAGGTTACTGAAAGTAGAAGGGGCTAGGAAGGAGCCAGAGAGGGCATGATTCAAAACAATGTCCTTTTTGCATCTGTTTTCAGCCTGCTAGGCCAAGATACTGTCCAGGTGGCCCCAGTCATAATTTCTCTTTCATTAGAGTCAATCAGCACCAAAAGTCATCGTTATCACCATCAATAACCAAAACTTGTTGGCAGCAGCATCAATCAACCCTATAATTTAGCAGTTATAATCTCTAATATTTCAGAAAATTAAAAAACTACATCCTTGTATAACACTTCTCTAATTTGGGGAGGGGAAGGGAAAAAACAAAATGCTTAACTAGGGATACTGGTTGACCAATTGTAACAATGAGAGGTATAAGACGCTATGCTGAAAACGAACGTTACAACTTCAGCGGTGGCGAGGGGGGGCGGAGTTGTGGAGGTGGGAGGGAAGGGATGGTAGGAGAAAAACAGAGGAGGTAACAATACTTGATAGGAAATGTACTTATTTCCTTGCTCATGTAACTGTAACCCCTCGGTACAGTATTTTTACAATAAAAAACTTATTTTAACAAAGGAGGAGGCAACAGTGCTTGATAAGAAATGTGCTCATTACCTTGCTCATGTAATTGTAACCCCTCTATACAGTATTTTTACAATAAAAACTTATTAATATAATAAATAAATAAATAAATAAATATTGCAAACTAATAAAAAATTACATCCTCCAAATGATTTGTACATGAATGTTATAGCAACCTATTCTCAATGGCTCCCAACTAAAAATAATCCAAATGTCTATCAACAAGAGAAAAGATGAATTGAAGCCAACCCACAATGGAACACGACTTAAGCACAAAAAGGAACAACTATTAATACTCTCAAAATTACTCATTCTCCAAACATTTAAGATCTGTGTAGTTCTGGGAGTGACTAGCAAACCCTGAGTTGAATCCCAGTACCACACACATGCACACACTTATACATGTATATTAGCGTGTTAAATTATATGCCAACATAAGACTTATTTTTACTTTTTCATTTCACAATGGATTGTCAGGAGATAATCCTCCAGGAGAATTGGAATAGGCATTGCTACTATTCAGAACATACCAGAAGCTCTCTGATTTGAATACTGTGTGACCCCCAACAGAACTGAGCATCTGTTGGTCCCTAGTATAGTTGAAGTAGGGATGCTAAATCTAACCAGCACCATCTTTCTTGGCCATATGGTGGATGATAGGGTATTGGTTTTAACTGGTGCCATCTTGTCTTCGTGGTGGAGGGATGGAAGTCCCATCTCCCAGGTGATGATGGGCATGCCTGAATTCCTAAAGGCAGGGGCAGGGACTGGACAATAGGTTACTGGACCTGCCAATCTTGGGTCATAAACTCTCAAGCTCCCTGTGACCCTGCCCCAAGACTAACACTATTTAGGCCCAGACCAGCTCAGGTACAGTACGCCATGCCTCATGTCTCCTGCTGGCCCTTGTCCTGTCTCCTGGCTCTCCTCCAGTCAACATGGCTTCCCACTTCAGCTCTGCATTGGAGCTCATCTAGTTTGTTGGTATTGTTCTTTCTGCTCTTTCTTTCCTCTCCTGCTCTCATGGCTCAGTTTTCTGACAGTGTTAAGGGTATTCGCAGGACTGCAGGTTATTGTGACAGGAGTCCACTTGCTGTCACTGGCCTTTCCACAGATTCTCAATTCAACCTCTCAAGATGTGGTTTCTCTGTTTTCTCGCTGTGTAACATAGTGACTCTGTACTCTCATGACTCAGATTTCCTCTCACTGCCCCCCCAATTACTTCTCCTAGTTGTGATTGCAATTTTCCTCCCTCCTCAGCCCCAGGGGTCATAGCATTGGTTAAAGTTAGTGCCATGTGGGCACTCCAGGAGTCAGATCTTTCATATCCAGCCATGTCAGAAGTCTCTGCTTTCTTTACTTACAAGTTACAGTGTTGTTCTTGCCAAGACCTCATTTTGGTCCAGAATGTATGACTATACCAACACGATATATACATATACATTACAGAGAGAGAGCGAGAGAGAGAGAGAACACTTGGGTGGAAGGCAGGAGCTCAAAGAGCTGAGAAGGCACTAAGCATTTAAAGGTCCTTAAGTCATTCACTGCAGCCCCAGTCCCTCCTTCTCTGGTCCTAGCTTGGGGAACACCTCACGGAAAGAGAGGCACATCCAAATACATATTTTATACATACAATGCTGCCCTAAGATGCTCACATTATTGATAAGGCCATAACGTTAGTGAAATTATGAGTTAAATAACTTCCCAAAAGCAAGAGAGAAGGCTGTTGATGCTAAGGGAGAGCATCACCCTACATAATCATCATGAAGTCTCAACACAGGAGGCAAAGCAGGCTGGCTTCAGGGGTCAGGTTCTGGGCCTACAGAGTGGAATGAGACAGTTTATGGTGTTAAAGCTTGGCCTTTCCAAGCTTGGTGAGGTGAAGGTCTTGAGGTGTAAGCTATCACTAGTGGAAAACAATTTAGTTGGCTCACGCTCTAATCTCCCAGGAATAAGAATTCTCTGGAAAAAGCAAGGGACTTCTCTCTACTTGAGTCCAGAGTTGCCTAACACAACGACCAACAACTCTTTATCTCAGCCACCACTAAGATGATTTATTTGTAAGATGCTAAAGTAGTTTCTCACATATTCTACTTTGATCTTCCACCTTCCAAGTTACCACTCGCTAACCAAGGTTTCTATGTAATTCACAGCTGTGGGAGACTTCATAAGAGATTTTCTAAATTTTTGGGAGACCTGACAAGGCCTGTTTAGATTTTCCCCTAGTTTTCATTCTACTGACTAGCTAATCCCATGCAGTCCTCAATTTCCTCATTTGTGAAGCAGAACGTGATGGTTAGGTCACAGGGCTCCACGCTTCCTCCAGATCCATGAAATCTCAGAGGCCTTGCTCCAAGGAGCCTGGATTTGTGGCTCTGACCAGGAAAGTGGGTTGTTACTTCATGAATCTGACACCCTTATATTCTCTTCCACACGTTTTCCTCTTTGCATGAAGACGTTTGTCCTTCCATTTCTTTTCACTACAAAGTGTTATATGTAGCTCTCATTACATGTGATCACCGTATCTTAGACTTTCCAGACTCTCAAACCATTACTAGAGTCAAATCGTGTGCGTGTATGTGTGTGTGTGTGTGTGTGTGTGTGTGTGTGTGTGTGTGTGTGTGTGTGTACTTGAACTCAAGGCTCTGTCTCTTAGCTTTTCACTCCAAGGCTGGCAACTCTACCACTTGAGCTGTAGTTCCACATCCAGCTTTTGGGGAGTTGGAGATAAGAATCTCACCATCTTTTCCTGCCCAGGCAGGCTTCAAATGTTCAGATCTCAGCCTCCTGAGTAGTTAGGATTACAGGCATGAGCTAATACCATGGGCTTAAACTTCTTTATTAATTGCTCAATTTCTAGTATTTCATAATAGCTACAAAAGGAGCAAAAACACCAAATAATATATAAGCTTACCCAAAACTAGAGCTAATGGCTAGCTACGAAGTAAGGAGCCTGGGTCTAAATAACATGGCCTGTTCTCAGAGCCATCCTGGCACCTGGCTGGGTGATGAGGGCTTTCCACCTCAGCTTTGAAAAGCCTAGAGGTGAGAGAAGCCAGTCATTGAATTGCAGGTGTCATTGAATTGCAGGTGTCATGCTGTTTAGCCTTAGGAGAGGTTTTTACCACAGAGAATGCTGGCCTTTGGTTTCCCCTACATGGTCTGATTTTTTTGCCTCTGATTATCTTCCTAAATGGGAAATTTGAGGTGTATCCCCCTTATATGGAAAGTTTAAGCTGACCCCTGAGTTACTGCCCTACATGGCCTGTTTCTGTTGGATTGGATCTCCACCCCAAATATGTGGTTTTTGTCTTTAAAAGCTTGGCTCAGTCTCAATTCCAATTACAGGTTACAGTCCACCTGCAGTCACCTGCTCTCCAATAAAGACTCCCAATTCAACCTCTCCAAATGTGGCTTCTCTGTTTTCTTGTGACTGAGTTCCGGTACAACAGTCATGGGTTTATGTTAGCAAAATTAAGATTGATAGACTTTGCCAGAGAACCATGCAGACATCCAGGTACAGAGAACAAAGAAAGGTTTGTTGCCGGGAAAGGGGGTGGGCAACACGCCTTCTTGCAAGAGAGGAATGAGAAGAAGCTCGGGCTATTATCTGAGGTGACCTATGTAACCTAGGAGGTTTAGGAAGGGCTAGAAGGGGCTAGGAGGCAGAGACCCTGGTGTGGATGTGTGGGCCAGAGGCTTCATCATGGCTGACTGTCCAGGTAGTAGATAAGGGATCCTGCAGCTGCCCAGACCTGAAGGTCACTCTAAGGGACTCTTGTTGTCTTATATGGTGGTAGTAGCCCCAGAGAAGTGCCATCCCAAGGTAGAGGGGGCTGGAAGTTGATTCTTTACTGCCTTTACTACATGGGCCTGGTGTTGCCTAGGAAGGGAGCATGCTAAGCTATGGAGAAGGGAGGAAGTGGACTAAGTTATGGGAAGGGACTCATTTTATATACAGGTATTTATGGCTAAAAGCGAGAATCTCCACAGGTTAGCTACTTGAATTTGATTCCATTTATGAATCATTTACTAAACCCATCTAAGGGCATGCAAACAAGGAGGCTGAGAGTCCTTTGGATCAGCTCAGCCATGGGCAAAGGGAGCTCCCTGGCCACAGGCTCTCTGCCTGAGCCCACAGAGCTCAGCTATCACCTTAGTTCAGTGCCTGCAGCCACTGAATTAAAGCTCTTTGATCTTCCATGTTCTTTGCTTTACTGTTCTTTGCCTTACTCCG
Organism: Dipodomys spectabilis; assembly: GCF_019054845.1. NCBI lineage: Eukaryota > Metazoa > Chordata > Mammalia > Rodentia > Heteromyidae > Dipodomys > Dipodomys spectabilis. Next base: position 23,488,856 of record NW_024870758.1, read on the forward strand.
AGAGCTCAGTTTCTTCTGTTTCTATCAGAGGCAGAGGCAGTCATTCGGCTTCCTCTGGCAGAGAAGAACAGATTCCCGGCTCACTTCCTATCTATTAGAGCACTGGGCAACAAGAGCAAGCTGTAGATGTCTCCCACACTGAGACAGGCCCAGGGTGGGAACTGGTGTGTGTGTTGCAGGCCTCGCTGATTCTGAGCCTTCTGCATGGTTGCAAGTGCTGGAGCAGAAGTTCTGTTGGCTCAGGAGGAGGAGCTGCCGTCTGCATGCGAAGGAACAGATGGCCGCGGTGGGGTGAGGCTGAGCGCTCTCTACCCCCTGCATGGCTGGTCCTGGCAAGTTCTTCAGCAATGGAGTACAACTTAGAGAGGATAGCAGCCCCCTCCCTCCACTGGCTCCCACTGCCATTCAGCCTCCATGAAGCTAGATGCATTCTCCTCAGCCTTTCCCTTTACCAGCCTTGATTAACTGTGCTGGTTATAGGATGCAACGCCAGCTCCTGAGCTTGTCCTGCGTTATTACCTCCCATGTGCCACTATATGCGGTGCTTCCGTCAGTCCTGTCATTACAATTCTCTCTAGACCCTTCCCCAAGGCATGGGCTATGACTTCCACCCAGAATTTCTAGAACTTCCCTCATTCTCTTCCCACCTGACAAACTCCTATTTACCCTTCATGACCCACTCTATTCAGCCTGTCACCTATGACTCATACCTGGTCACTCAGGAGGCTGAAACCTGGAGAAATGTAGGGTCAAAGCCAGCCCCAGCAGAAGAGCTCATGAGACTTCATCTTCATTTAACCAACAAGATGCCAGGCTTAAATGATAGAGTGTAGCCATGAACAAGCAAACTGAGCAAGCAGAGGCTGAGTTCAAGTCTCAGTCCCAACAAACAAGACCCATTCTACTATCACTTCCTCTGGAAAGATTTTCTCTACAGGAAAACATCGTCCCCTACTCAGGCTCCCCCGAGTACTAGGTTCATAAATCTACAGGTTTAACTATAATGTGTTTGCACATCTCCCTTCCCCTCTAGACTAAGATGCACAAGTACACAGCCCCTGCTGTAGGTTGATGCTCAATATGCTTAGTGAACAAATAAGTCGAAAGTTGATTACATTTCAGCAACTGAGTAGGTATAGCTTCCTCTTATGCTTTCATATGCTTCCCAATAGTATCAACATTCCTGTGCCTCCCTCCTCTGCCAGAAGAAAAAAGATGAAAAGGGGCTGGGATGTAGCTCAGTGGCAAAGCGCTTGCCTAGCAAGTGCAACGTCCTGGGTTCGATCCCCAGTACCAAAAGAGAAAAGACCAAAAAAAAATACAGTTTTAAAAAAAACAAACAAACAAACAAACAAAAAGATGAAAAGGAGTGGTGTAGGGTCAAGGGGAAGGGGGTATATATGATGCAGAGAAGAAGGGGGGAGAATGCAGTCAAAAATTCAATGCAGGGGCTGGGAAGGTGGCTTAGTGGTAGAATGCTTGCCTTGCATGCCTGAGGCCCTGGGTTCGATTCCTCAGCACCACATAAGCAAAAAGAAAAAAGCCGGAAGTGGCGCTGTGGCTCAGGTGCTAGAGTGCTAGCCTTGAGCTGAAGAGCTGAGGGACAGCGCCCAGGCCCAGAGTTCAGGACCCACGACCGGACCCAAAAAAAAAAATTCATTGTGTAGCCTACAAAAGTAAGAAAAGTGAAGGGAGGGTTGGGTTGGAAGAGATGGGTAAGGATGCTGAAAAGAGTGACACTGATCAAGGCACATCATATTTATAAACTGCTTGGCTGAATGGCAACTCCTTTGTACAACTGCTTAAAGATAAGTAAAATATTTTTAAAGGAAAAGAAAAAATGATACTGACTGTGATGTGCATCACTATGTATCTGGAATCTTCCACTTGCCCTTTTAGATGTCCATTTTGCTCTCCACCTCAGATACTCAGGAGAGCAAAGCCAAATACAAACCAATGTGTTGCTGTGGGAATCAGGAACTCTTCTGGAACTGCAGTGTTTCATCTGAGATATGAGAGGCTAGAGCCAGGTGATACCGAAGGCTCTTTGCAGTTTTGACAACCTATATATTAGACACAAGGAGGTAATGAGATCTCTAGGCATTCCCAAACAAGAGGAAAAGTCTTTCTGGGCAGAGTGCTCTTCAGCACTCTATGTGATACAGTCCTGTTTGTGAACAGGGCCAACTCCTCATGGCTTCTCTTCCTCTTCACATCGCCTCCTACCTCTTCTGACTCACAGCTCCCTCCTGAGTTGCCAGCTGGGCACCTTGGGAGATTTCAGTTCTGGCTTTGATGTGGCAGCATTCTCAACTACTATAACCTGCGTAAAAACTCTTCACACCACAAATGTGCTTATCTTTTCCCATTTCTAGGACCACCAGAATACCCTGCACCATTTGGAGAGTCTCCTAGAGATGAGAGACATTCTGTGACAGACTCTGCTGGGAATTCTCAGAGTCAACATGCACAACTCCAGGGGGCACACTTCATACTGAAGTCATTGTGGACTCGAACATGCATTGGGGTGGCTTTCTAGAAGATGATAGCAAAGATGCCTGAGGAAAAGACATTTTACTCACACAGAAGTGCTTTGGAAGTGAGTTGTGGGGCTAAGTTTTTTAAATGAAGCAATACTAGATAGGGTTTTGCAAATAGTGATAGGTCATCAGTGCTTTCATGTTATACATTAATGTAGTTTCGGTCATGCTGAAATATACATTACACAAATTTACCATTTCAAACTTTTGGTTTTTCATACCAATACTGGGGCTTGAACTTGGGACCCTGCACTCTCAGTTGGCTTTTTTACTTAAGGCTGGCACTCTACCACTTGAGCCATACCTCCTCTGCTTACTTATTGCTGGTTAATTAGAGATAAAGGCCTCATGGACTTTCCTGCCCCAGCTGGCTTCAAATCACAATCCTCAGATCTCAGCCTCCTGAGTAACAACGATTACTGGTGTGAGTCCCTAGCTCTCAGCTCCATTCCAATGATTTTTTAATTACACTTTTCCATATTAAAAAAAAAAACATTCACATTGCTGTGCCAATATCCAGAATGTTTTTCATCTCCCAAACACTTTTCATGTTGTAGCACTGGAACCCTGCATGTGTTCACCAAGACTCCCATTCTCCTCTCCTCCTGGCCCCTACCAACTACTAGGCTACCATCTCTATGAATTTGTCTTCCTTAGGTATTTCCTACAAGTGGAATCATACCAAATTGGTCTTTTTTTAATAACTGGCTTAATTTGCTTAGCATAATGTTTGCAAGGCTGTGCCTCTTGGAGCATTTGTCAGAATGCCCTTCTTTCGTAAGACAGAATAATATTCCCCTGTGCTTATATACCACATTTGGTGTATCCATTTATATACCAATGAACACTTGAGTTGTTTCAACCTTTTAATTCTTTTTTTTTTTTTGGGGGTCCGGTCGTGGGCCTGAACTTTGGGCCTGGGGGCTGTCCCTCAGCTCTTCAGCTCAAGGCTAGCGCTCTACCACTTGAGCCACAGCTCCACTTCCGGCTTTTTTCTTTCTGCTTATGTGGTGCTGAGGAATCGAACCCAGGGCCTCTGGCATGCAAGGCAAGCGCTCTACTACTGAGCCACCTTCCCAGCCCTCAACCTTTTAATTCTTACGAACAATGCTGACCTGAATATGGGTGGACAAACTAATTTTTTGAGACAGTGTGATACTGAGTAGCCCATACTTAGTCTGAAACTAGTGACCCTCCTTCTCAGTCTCCCAAGTGGTGGGATTACACATAAATGCCACCACATCTAGCACAAATACAGCAAACAACATTTCATGATGAATAACTTTTGTTTTTTAGAGATAAAGCATCACTATATAACGAAGGCTGACACTGAACTCCAGGGCCCAAGTGGTCCTCCTGCTTCAGCCTTTGAAGTAACAGCCACTACCATTCCCAGCTTCTTTGGGTCTTTTTCAGTGTTTCTGGGGTTGCTTGATCAATAGGATAAAGTTAAATACCCTGAAAAATAGGTCTATCCCAATAATAGACTATCAATTTGTGCTCAGTAGAGTGTCTTAGTCAGTAAGAGCTGCTATAGCAAAATGCCACAGACTGGGTGACTTTAAAAAAACAGACTTTTTCTCACAGTTTAGGCAAGTCCAAGATGAGGGCATCAACAGAGTTAATTCCTGCTGCAAGTCTTCCTCCTGGCTTGCAGACAGCTGCTCTCTCTCTCTGACCTCCCATCGGCCTTTCCTGGTGTCTTCTCATAATGATACTAATCCCCAAAGGGCAACTCTGCCCACATAACGTCATCTAAACCTATTTGTCTCCAAAGATCATCATATCAGGGAGTAGAACAGTCCACCTCATGCATTTGGTGGACACACATATTCAGCCTGTAACACAGGGCGAATAGCATCTGCTCAAAGTAGTAGGGAGCACAGACACAATGATCAAATGATGATTTGCCTTTGGGTGATTTTGTTCTTGTTGTGTTTTTTGGTGTTGGAGATTAAACTCAACATCTGGCTCATGCTGGGCAAGTACTATGCCACTGAGCTATATTCCTAACCAGATAGTTTACATCTTAAATATCAATTCCTACCTTATTCTACTCACCAATAGTAAAGTATTCTAAAAAGTATAAGACAAAAAAGAAACATGCAATTGATACTTTTAAGATATGTTAATTTTTTTTAAAGGATGCAAAAACTTACACCAATACTTTGTCTGTCATACTTGTGAATAATGTTACAGTTTATGTCTTCAAGATGTAACTTCTGAATTTTGTCAAGAACTGTCAATCAACCTTCATGAATTTAACAGTCAGCACAACCATCTTTATGAAAGATATTAAAGTATTAAAGTATACTCTTCCTTACTTTAATTCTTTTTTTTGGGGGGGGGGTCCGGTCGTGGGGCCTGAACTCTGGGCCTGAGCGCTGTTCCTCAGCTCTTCAGCTCTTCAGCTCAAGGCTAGCACTCTACCACTTGAGCCCAGTGCCACTTCTGGCTTTTTTTTCTTTTTGCTTATGTGGTGCTGAGGAATCGAACCCAGGGCCTCAGGCATGCAAGGCAAGCACTCTACCACTGAGCCACCTTCCCAGCCCCCCTTACTTTAATTCTTAAATTCTGCTTTCCAATAAAACTATAGTACTATAAATAGTTTTTTTTAACTTACTCATCGGGATGAGATTTGGCAAATTCATAAAAATGACAATAAATATGATATTGTAACACTATGTTGATAGTTGTGGGTGAGGTGATAATTCAGTGGTTTTTCAAATGTCCCAGTGATTAAAAAAAAAAAGTTTGAGTGCTCTCCTGTATCTTCACTAGGAAATCCATCACAAATTAACACATCTCAATTTATTCTCTTACAAACACCAGAGATTTTGGATAAGTGATAGTAAACATTAACTTTAGAAGGAATGTCCTGTTGGAGGAGATGAACCAAGCATTTAAACATTGTTCTACAGATCCCTTCTGGCAATGGAAGACAGCCTCTTTTATTGTTTCTTCTGATATTTTTCTTTGCAATGTCCACATCTTTATGAGATATTTTTGCTGAGCTGTGGTGTGGTGTTCTTCACAATTTCTATGTGCCACTCTTCTGTAAACAATCGTAAAGTTTAGAACAGCACTAATGACATTGCTCTAGGTTGATTCTGGTTTTATAGATACATTGGTTTGTTGGATAGGATGACAGAATAGAAATAGCCCAAGTTCTTTTTCTTCACCATCACTTCCTTGTCATTGATCGCTTTGAATGTACTTTGAATAGATAGACTCAGAAATACAGGTCCAACTACACTCACAGCAAGGCCTGACTGTTGCAACGTGGGATGGCGTGATGAAATTTCTCCTGAAACAAATGGCTGAAACTGAGTCTGCATGTGTCATAACTCCCATGACACAGAACATGCTGTGCTTATGAAAAAGCAAGCACTAAAAAGATGCTAATTGGAAACAGGCACATTATTAAAACGGGAAAGAAAGCATAGCCTTTGTTTAGAACTTAGTAAAGTTTTTCTCAGGGAGAATGATTTTTATCACTGTCATTGTTTAAAAGTGGTGACTGATGGTGATAACAAAAAGCAGGCCACATTTTAGTAGGTTTTATTCTTATTTTTGAATTCCTTTCAAATAATATACCCCTTATGATCCACAGGAGAAATCTTCCCTGGAGGTCACTGTAAGACAGGTAGAAGGGGGAAAGGTTTGGGGGAAAGGGGAGAGGATGGACCATAAAGGAGATTTTGGTAGGACTGTGACAACTCCTGTAGCAAACTTCCTTTTAGGAAACACAATCTCCATTTTCTTCAGATTTCCCTCTTCTTGGTGAAGGTGACCCTGTGCCCAAGTCAAGAGAATATGCTAGCTAATCTAAGATTTTGAGTTAATGCATTTCTCTTTGCCCATGTTGGGCCTCAAAGAGAGTATTTGTTGAACTTCCAGCCAAAGAAGCTTGAAGGGAAATCCATCAAGATATTCCAGGCACTGACTACAACTAAACTCATAAAACACAGATGCTGAGTATACATGCATACACATGCATATCTATATATGTACAGGCTTATTTCCTATGTGTATATGCTAATGAGAGCAATAAAAATGAAGACAAAGAAGATGTACTAAATCCTTAGAATCATTTAATTGTCATGCATTTTCTTTTCAGTAAAAATATTTTCTAGGGATAGGAAGGTGGCTCAGTGGTAGAGTGCTTGCCTTGCATACATGAGGCCCTGGGTTCAATTCCTCAGCTCCACATAAGCAGAAAAAGCCAGAAGTGGTGCTATGGCTCAAGTGGTAGAGTGCTAGCCTTGAGCTGAAGAGCTGAGGCTAGGCCCAGAGTACAGGCCCCACAACCAACAACATCAACAACAAAGAAAGATATTAAGAGCACAAATACTGAGGCACACAGGTTCATACCTTCATGTTAAAAGTCATCTTTCTTATGTCAGAGCCATTTCATCAGAATTTTCTATTGACCACTAGAGGGTAGTATAGGCCAGCAAAAAGCCCAACCAGCAAGTACGGTATTCAGGATTATCTAGCAGAGACTAACAACCACTTAAGTAATTAAAAGGACCACTTGAGGTAAACCATTTCAGGTTTCATAGTTTTAAAAACTGAAATGAAAATATTTCACTGAATCCTATGAGAAATGTGTACATTCCAACACAGGCATAAAACATGAACAACTGTAGATATTAAGTGCTAGGAGTGTAGGCTCAGAGTAACTGGGTTTATGTGACCTTGAGCAAGTTTAACTTTTCTGTCTCCTTTTCTGTAAAATAATAGCAAAACAGTATCTGTGACTACTTAATTATGACAGTAACCATCTAGAATATAGTGAGCATGCTCTGTAAGTGTTAGTTCATGCTAAAAGTTGAATACTGCTTAGACTTGAAACCTAATTTGGCCAACCTAAATAGCTTGGCAAATTATTTTCTTAGCCTCAGTTTCCTCATCTGTAAAATGAGACTTAAAATATTAACCCAATGTCAACTGGCCAGAGAGTAAGTGTGCACACACATTTATCCTTTGGACTTTTATATTGATTTGTTTGTTTTATGGTACTAGTTTCTAGACTCAGGGCCATCTGAAGCGATCAAAAACTTGCCATACCCCCAGACCTTTTGTTATTTTATTTTATTTATTTTATTTTTTGTCGATTGTTGGGCTTGAACTCTGGGCCTGGGCACTGTCCCTCAGTCATTCAGCTCAAGGCTAGCACTCTACCACTTGAGCCACAGCGCCACTTCTGGTTTTCCTGGTGGTTAATTGGAGATAAAAGTCTCACAGACTGGCTGGCTTTGAACTGTGATCCTCTGAACTCAGCCTCCTGAGTAGCTAGGATTTCAGGCGTCAGCCACTGGAGCCTAGCCCTTTTGTTATTTTGTCTTTAAAACAAGTTCTCCCTACCTTTACCTGAGCTTTCCTCACTCTCCACCATCCTGCTTCTGCCACAAATAGCTGGGATTACAGGCATATAGTATCACACTCCGTTTATTATTAGACATATAGTGACAAAGTTTGCACTGATATTTGGGCTATTTACTGTTTAAAGCATATTAAAGACATAAAAATAGAGTGCATTTTCTGGTTCTGCCCCTGGTCACAGATAGACTATTGACCATTTGTATAAAGCTTGCCTATATCTGATACCAAAATGGAAAGCTATGTAATTAGGCCTTTTCTTTTGTCAGTCATGGGCCTTGAACTTAGGGCCTGGGCACTGGCCCTGAGCATTTTTGCTCAAAGTTAGCGTTCCACCACTTTGAGTCACAGAACATTTTCAGTTTTCTGTTGGTTTATTGGAGATAAGAATCTCACAGACTTTCCTGCCCAGACTGGCTTTGAACCATGATCCTTAGATTGCAGATTCCTGAGTAGCTAGAATGATAGGCATGAGACACCAACACCCAGCAAAGTAGAGGATTTTATCTTTTTCAACAATGTGTATAATTCATGTCTCTTTAAAATTTTCTTTTTGGAAGTAGATCTTTCAAGTTTCTGCTAAAAGATTGTGTACAAGGTGTCAACCTTGTTTATTTCTAAGTAGATGTTTAGAGGTCAAAGGAAGTATCTTCTTTGTAAGCTGGTTTCTGATTCTGAGTCTTATTTGTCATTGAGCAAAGATGGCTTAATACAGATAACCTGCTTCCCTATGGAAAAAAGATGACTGTGTTTTGTTTTTGTGCTGGTACTGGAGCTTGAACTAGGGACTGGGTGTTTCCTTTTTGCTCTTTCACTCAAACTGGTGCTCTGCCACTTGAACCACAGCTCCACTTCCAGCTTTTTGGTAGTTAATTGGAGATAAGAGTCTCATGGACTTTTATGCTTGGGCTGGCTTTGAACTGTGATTCACAGATCTCAGCCTCCTGAGTAGCTAGGATTACAGGGGTTAGCCACTAACACTCCATTTTTTTTAAGTACAACTACTCCAAAATGATCTAAACCATCATATGTTCTATCGTTTATTTTATTATGTCACCAGAAGTGTTTGATGGTGTTAAACTGTTCCTGAGATTGTAGACTCTTTTGGTAATAAAAACAACTTGTTAAAATATTTGCAATAAAACTAACTGATTTCATGAGTCTACTGAAAAATTTGGTGGGACTTAGCATTTGCCCTTATAACTATTTGCAAATAAGCCAAAAGGGCCACAGTGCCCACAGACTCCACAGTTGCCAGCCCATCAGGCCACCTAGGCTGTAGATAGATCATATTTCCTCTACCTCACCTCTGAACTTCAGTATTCCACTGGACGCCCACCCCCACCCCCAGCCTGGCTCATCAAGCTTATTCAACTTGGGGTTCTAGGAGGTATTAGCACCAGAAGTTGAAGAAAATGGCTGGGTCCTGGATGGCTTCCAGAAGACAAGTTGCCCAGCGGGTCAGGAATCTATTTTCCCAGTATTTATTTAGTTCAAAAGGCTTGCGTCCCGGCCCCCACCCTCCACCCCCAGCCAAAAGAAAAGTCAGAACTTCTGTAGCTGATGACTGGTATTCCAGTGTGACCACACTTGCCCTTTAAATGTGGAAACTGAAGCACTTTGTAAAACCTGAAAACAGTTTAAGACATGAAAAAGACGTCTCCCACCCCACCCCCAAACAGGAATTTTCATGCACTGTAGAAACCATTCAGAGGCAAAAACATCACATCCTAGTAAACATAAGAGGGTCTTGCATGCCCCTCTTCCGTGAACACAGCCCTCATTGACTTAAACCTGACATTTCCAAACTGGCTGCAAGAATGATTTGTCTCCCAAACAAAGCAGGCTGCATTTGTTCTAGTAGAAGGGCTTCTCTTTTTGTCTCTGGATAATTTGATACAGCATTCGCTCATTCATCTAAGGGTGACTCTCATTTGAAAAATTTCTCAATGAGCCCATTTAAAAAATATTTTTAAATCCGGCGCTTTCATAATTTACTGGAAGACTTCTTTCGGCCTTCTGAATAGCAATGGCAAAAACTGATCTTTTGAAAGAAAAAAAAATTTATTTTTTTTACTAATGAAAGCCCTTCCATGGCATTCCAAATTTATTGAACTACTGGTGCTAAGTTATACAAAATTGCAACACTTTAATTAAGGCTTTTTAGTTTACATTTGGCCACTTCAAAGTAGTTGTAACATTAGGTTGGTCAATTTAAATACTGTGGCTCCCTATTGGATAGACACACAATCTTTACACCCAAACGTTAATGCATACAAAGCAACAACGCATTGTTAAATAAAACAGTAATAGTTACTGCAAATTAGGCCTTCTGACCAATTACACATGATTAAAATTACTTCCCACATTCACATCCACAGTATTCGTCCACCATTTAACATCTCAACCAAAACGTTATACATGGGAAACAATCACTTACAGGCAAAAATACTAAGCCTGTATATTTGGTATTGCAAATACACTTATGCATGAGCAAACAAGGGGTTCACAGTAAGAATCTGCAGCTGCAGAAGCCTGAAAATGATTTACAAAAATTGTTAAATCATTAAAAAATTGTTTGAAAATATATACTTCTTGTTGTAGACTCTCACTGTACACACAACTATAAACATTGTTCCTTGTGTAAACAAAAAAGAAAAAAAATCATAAGATTTGAAAAGTCTGGACATTTCCTTCCCAACAGATATTAAAGGCAACGTCTTTAAGACATTATACTGAAAGGACTATTGTATTTTAAAGACAAGATCACTGTCTCCATAGGTTTTTGAAAAATTAAAAAAACTATATAGCTGTATTAATCAAAGCGCTTATTTTGTACAATACATTGATAATGACCTTCAATTTTTTAAAAAAAAATTACAATAAGCTACAAGTATCAAAGAAGCGAAGTTATCTAGAGTAGTCTATATAGGAGCTCTTTGGACTTTCTTTTATTATGCTAAAATAGTGGTGCTTTTAGGACTTACATTATTGTACTCTCCAATACAAAGAATGGGGATGTGTTAAAGTATAGAGTACACCATTTTCATACATGTACAACATTGGTGGATGAAGAATGTCTCTTAGCAGTAATACTGGATGTAGCCTCTGGTTTTACCAGCTGCATACTGTAGGACTATTATATAAGTAACAATCTCTTGTGATACTGGAAAGTGATTAGAATGTGCAGACTGATATAGTAGCTTTCATCCGCCTCTTAAAGGTACCACCACAGGAAAGTCCATTTAAGATGTTGGTAGGTTTAACAAAGTTGGAATGCTGGCACTGTTGAATTGGGCAACAGTTCTTCAGACCTGACTCAGAGCTACAATGCATTTAATTTATTAAAGCAGCTGACATGACGACTTTTTGTGAGCCTTTGAAAGAAAATTTTTTATAGTAAAGTTCAGCCTAAAAGTGATGATGTTCCCCTATAACTTCAATCGGACGATGTATATATCTACAATTTTAAACTAGGGATTTTTACTTCATCAGAATTGGCTTTATGCTTTGTTTTGTTGTTTTTCAGTTAAGATGACAATTACTGGCCTTAAGACTCGGAAGGGAAGTCGTTTAAATGAAGAGACAGCCACCCGTCTGAGGTCATTTCCAAAGGACTCACAAACCTCTTGAGTGTTTAAAAACAATGCTGTGGAAAACAGAGTACTGGGCAGTGCAATTTTCTCTCCTGGGAAAAGCACCCGATCTGGGCCCAGCCTTTTTCCTGCCCACCTTCTCCAGTCCTGTGTACTTCCTGGCCCCTTAGGTCGGAATTCCTATAAATTTCAGGGCTAGCCATTTTCCCAGGGCAGAGGTGAAGCCGTGGGGGCAGGGTGGGGGCAGGGTGGGGGCAGAGGCAAGGGAGTGACTCTGAAATCACATCTTTATTAAGTCAAACAAAACAGACATGCAAGGTTTACATCTTGGACCTATGGATCTTCTTCATGATGGTTCCCATGTCTCCTTACATAAACAATGTGAAAAGAAAAATATTCTGGTCTCTATTTGCTGCAGTTCTGGAAATAACCTGTGCTCAAGAGGTGAACCTGTGGCATCTGTGGCCTGAGCCTGAGCAAAGCTTTAACTTCACTTTTGACAGAGACCACACTTCCTAACAAGCAGCCAACTCACAGGTAAACATAATACCCACGTATATAGTTTTGGTTGTTTTTTTGTGTGTGTTGTTGGGTTGTTTTGTTTGTTTGTTTCCTGGTGCTAGGGATCAAGACCAAGGCATGCCGGGCCAGGGCTTTATGACTGAGCTACAGCCCAGCCTCATGCATACAATTCAAAAGCTGAAATAAAAGTGTCTCATATCAAAGGCAAGGTGTGAGTTATATTCAGAATTGATCAGAAGACAGTCTTGTTAGTGAATTACCTTTTACCTTTTAACTTCATATGCTTACACATGTAAATAGTATTTTAAGAAATCGATTCAAAGTCAGTGTAGCCATTTAAGACATAAATAACAGACTAATGAGATTGTTAAATATCAAAGAAATTGCTCCTACATTTTAAATGTCCCCTTGAGTGAGAAGTGAATGATCAAAATCAGAAACACTTCATTTGATAGAGCTAAATGAGAGTCTTCTCTCTGCTAATCTCCCGAGATTTTGCTCTTTGCTTCAGCAAATTAAGTGAGGGTGAACGATGATCAAAAGAAAACCTTATGAAGAGATAACTCCATAAATTGCTGGTGAGATTGAAACACACATCAGGAAAAACATCTTTCTTTAGTTAGAGGTCAGAAGCAAAAGATACAGATGTAAGTATGAAAGATCTGCTATAAAGTAAATAGACAATAAAAATGGAAAGACTTGGAGAAGGTTAAGGATGTCCCCATCAGCAAAGGACTTTTCAGAACCTGGGCTGTGGCCCTCTGTGAGCCAGCCTTTCTTAACAGGTTGAGACTGAATTAAGACCCTTCAGTTTGAAGCTTCCCCCCACCCATGCTATTTTCCCTCCCATACAACATACGCCAATTTTCTTCTTTTTATAAATGGTGTTTATAGAAACCCTTTAAACAGACTTAAAATGAACAGAGGAAGTTTACATGTGAGTTAAGAAAGCCATGAAGAATCACTTTTGGAGCACATGTAACTGCATACAACCCAAAAGGCCCGTGTACATGTGTACATTGTTATTTACTGTTTTTGGTAGAGTAGTGACTGGATTCAATCCCTAGCATCACAGCAAGAAAAAGAAGTGATTGGGGAAAAAAAAATCAAACATTCCTCAATAGAAGACGGATTAAACTATACCTCATCCTTTAATAAAACAATATGGAACTATGGAAGAATGCAATTGAGAAGGTTCTCTAGGATATACTGTGAGAACAAGGAGAAGACAGATAGTAGAAGTTAGTGAAAGTGATCTCTTATTGGGACAAAGCAGATGGGCTAATGAGCCTTGACAGGCACATCCGGATGAGCAACTTTTTAAATCACTTGGACTCTTCAACCCTATCAATCTGTACTATTTGTCCAGAATTTTTATTTTAGGTGGTAATACAATAATAAAATAATAAAAGGAGGTGGTACTCCAACAACAAAAAATAAGATAATACAAGATAGTAATATAATAACAAAGATAAGGGAGCAATACAATAACAAATTAACCCAATTTTAATAGACAACTGATTTTCACACGTCACATGAGAGGAAATGTGAGGAGCAAATGTGCACACTAAGACATTCTCAACATCATCTTTCATTAGAGAAATACAAAGTAATAGCAGAGTGGCTCAATTTTTTAAAAAAAAAGCCTGATCACACTGCAGAGAAAGATAGAGAGCAACCGAAACTCATATACTGCTGGCAAGAATGCACAGTCATTTTAGAAAATGGCCTGTTTGGGGCTGGGAATGTGGCTTAGTGGTAGAGTGCTTGCCTAGCATGCATGAAGCCCTGGGTTCAATTCCCAATACCACATAAAGAGTAAAAGGTGGAAGTGGTGCTGTAGCTGAAGTGGTAGAGTATTAGCCTTGAGCAAAAGAAGCTCAAGGACAGTTGCCCAGGCCCTAAGTTCAAGCCCCAGGACTGGCAAAAAAACAAAACAAAAAACTGGACTTGACATACATATACCACATTATCCAGCAATCCCATGCCTATATATTAACCAAGAGAAGGGAAGATGTACAACACACACACACACACACACACACACACACACACACATAAATATATACACATGTGTTTATAATAGCTCTAATTACAGTTGTCCAAACTGTATATAACCCAACTGCTGATTTGTGTTGATGATTTGTGTAAACAGTTTTATTGTAAGAAAACACAATAAGCTACTGCTATTTGTGATGACAGCAATATATCCTAAATTCACTGTGTTAAGTGAAACTGGCCCAATAGCATGTAATAGCTCTTATGTGACATAAAGTCAATCATACAGGAACAAAAACAAAGATGAATGGTTGGTCTCTGACAAAATCAAAGTTTGCCTACAAAAGGATAGACACCTGCTAAAAGTCATAGAACTGTTCACTTTCAAAGAGTGAATTGATTGTACGTAAATAATACTTCAACGAATCTGAGTTTTAAAGTGTAGTAATAAATAGGAGGGAATATGGTTGAACTTCTGTTTTGTAAGGTCACTCTGGTTGTTCTGTGGTCAGAGGACAGGAAGGAGCAAGAGCAGAAATGGTTTTGAAGCTGTTACAGTGGTCCTGGTCAGAAATGCCTCTAGATAGCTGGCAGGATGGTGATGGGAAGATGGACAGGAATAGATGGACCTTGGAGTCAGAACCACCAAATCTATTGGTGTTCAAGTCTTTTAATATAAAATGGCATATTATTTGCTTTGAACCTAAACATATCTTGCCCTATAGGTTTTCTTTTATTGTTTTGCCTCAAACTTTGAACTAAGGATCTCTCAACTTTCTCACTCACAGCAGGTGCTCTACCACTTGAGCCACACTTCTACTCCAGATTTTTGATGATTAACTGGAGATGGATTCTCTTCAACTATTCTGTCCAGACTGGCTTTGAACTGAGATCTTCAGATCTCAACCCCCTGAGTAGCTAGGATGATAGGTTTGAGCCACTAGACCCAACCTTCCCTTGTATTTTAAATCAACTCTACACTGACTATAATTCCTAATACATGTAAACACAGTGATTAGCCATTATATAATTCCCAATACATGTTAAACACTGTGTAAATTACCATCATACTGTATTGTTTGGGGAATAGTGATAGAAAACTTTTTAGTACTCAGACAACTTTTCCCCCCAAATACTTTTGGGAGGGTGTCAGTCCTGGGGCTGGAACTCAGGGCCTAGTCACTGTCTCTGAACTTCCTTTGCTCAAGACTAGAAGCCCACACTTGAGCCACAATTCTACTTCCAGCAGTTTCACTAGTTAATTGGAGATAAGAGTCTCATGGGCTTCCCCTGCTGGGGCTAGCTTCAAATTGTGGTCCTCAAATCTCAGCCTCCTAAGTAGCTAGGATTATAAGCCTGAACCACTGGCACCTGACTCTGAATGCTTTTTATCTGTGGTTGGTCAATGTGGAACCATAGATATGGAGGACCAGCAGTGATTGAAAACACTTTCTAATGTACTGATGGCAGTTAGGAAAAATCTAGAATTGTCAAAAGAGAGTCCATTTATGGGGAGGGGTTTGTTCGAGGTTTTTTTCTTTTGCTTTTTTAATCCTGTGCTATTTGAGGCAGGTGTAGGGTAAGAACAACAAACAGCTCTATTTCAGATTGTACCATAAATCACCTGCAGTCTTCCATAACCTGAACAGTTACAGGCACACATTAGCAGCATCATTAACCACATGCCAAGGACCGGAATAGTAATAAAACAACTGGAGAACAAGAGACAAAGAATTATTTTGTTGTTAGTCTTAGAAACAAAATGACAAAGAATCCAGCCAACATTTCAGATAAGAAAGGCTGATCTGGGAAGTGGCGCTGTAGCTCAAGTGGTAGAGCGCTCCCATTGAGCTGAAGAGCTGAGGGACAGCGCCCAGGCCCAGAGTTCAAGCCCCACGACAGACCAAAAAAAAAAAAAAAAAGAAAGGCTGATCTGCAATGAACATATGTGAAAATGGAACCAAGTAACTTGAGGAGATTGGGAGGGGGAGAAGGATGGAAGAGGTGATACTGGTTAAGATCTATTGTACTTATAAACTGACATGTTGAATTAAAACCTCTTTGTACAGCTACTTAACGATAATAAAGAAAAAAAGAAGGAAGGAAGGGAAGGAGATGGCAAGGAAGGGAAAAAAAGAAGGGAGGAAGAGAGGGAGAGAGAGCGGGACCAGGGAAGGAAGGTCTGCTCTGTAAGATGTACCCCACGCCAAAATGACAGTGGAGAGAAGATGGAGCTCTGTTAGTTCTATTTGCTAATCAATGTAAAGCAGCCTGGCAAGGAAAGAAAAGAACAAAATTGTCTGAAATGCATCTCATTAATCAATTAATAAGTAATGGTACTTAATTTGTGTTGTTTCTCTTTTTATTTATAAAGTTCAGTTTGTATGCTTGCCTATGCATTCACCTAGAATGAGTGTGGACTGACAAGCAATTGTCTAATGTCCTACCTTGGACAGTCCCATTAATTGGCTTCCCCTACTTTAGATCTTTTGGTCTAGAGCAGAGCAATTGCTTTTGGTCACCTCAGTTCAGGGTCATTTGGTCAAAGTGGCTAAACCAAATCTTGGAATGTTATGTTAAGTCCAATAGGAAATCCTTTCACGCTTGTTTGTGAAACCCTTTTGTGATGAAGGTGAAGACCATAAAGGGACGGTGGCTCACAGGCAGGGACCATGCTTACATGTGTGAGGCCTTGAGCCAATTCCCAGCCTTGTAAAAGAAGAACAAGACCTATGGTAATACACTTCAATTCACTATGAACTACCCATTCTTTCATTTTACAAGTATGCATATACACATAAGCAATATGTACACAAAAGTACTTTAACTATAAAAAATAACACTCAGCAACTATTATAAAACACTCAGAGATAAAAAGCTTCCAAGTCCACTTCTCAGATAACTACTATTAGCTTTTTGTTATATGTTCCTCCAAATTATTTTATGGATAACTAGATGCTTATTTTTAAGAATATTACTTATACAAAGGTAGTTTAAAGAGATTCAAAGATACATACATTGGACATTAATACTTCAACTGTGATGAGAAAGAGGAAATGGGAGGATATATCTAAACACCTAAAAAGGATATGTCTAAATAATTAATTAACTTTAGATGTATTAATCTAAGGCTATTTCCTTTGATGGTTAAGAGATTGTAATAGAAAACTCAGGCAAATGAGTAAAATATGATTACAGAATCTATAAAATGAGTCTACAAATGTTTTTAACAATAGTATTTTAAAAAGCTATTATATTTGTGATAAAAATATTTTACTCTGATAGAAATGCTTTCTAAATAGTATGTAAATCTAAATAATAGTATGTTCTCTCATGAATCTAGCTTATTTGAAAGAAAATGATAATTAGCCAACAGGAGACAATTGAAATTAAGATATTGTATTTGTTTAGGTTCAACCTTTTTAAAGAATGATTGAGAAAACCTTACCATGGATGTGGTCTTTTTTTAACCACTTCATACACGATTTCTTTTGGGCGGTCAGGAAATATCAAGCCATGGCTTGAATGGTTAAGTAATACTACAACATTTATTATAATAAATAGCAGTGACAACAACAACAACAAAACCCAGCAATACTTAGCTCCAAAGATACTCTCCAAAGACAGAGGCAAATTTCAACTTGGTTAACTGTTTTCCCCTTACTAGTGACTCTTTATTTTAGGAATAAATTTGTACTGGTAGTTATGGATTAAGCTATAAGGCATTGTGATGAACTTAATGTTTGTGTCCTCCAAAAACAAAGAAGTTGGCAGTTAGCAACCTGGAAAATAGTCCTTACCAAAACCCAGTGCGCTACACCCAGATCAGGTTTCCAGCCTCTAGTACTATAAGAAAGGTTTGTTGTTTAAGCCACTCTTGTAACAGAATCTGTCATAAGAGCTTGAACTGACTGAAGATATAGATTATCTACTTCCTATTAATGCCATTTAAACACACATTTTTTTCTGTTGATGTGTGTTTTAATCATAATTTTATATTAATGACTACATTTTATGATACAATAATGCAAATATTGCTCATGAATAAGCAATGTATTGTTTTCATTTCTTGTGTGTGTGTGGAGGGGGCTTGGAGTCAAACTCAGGGCCTCTCACTTGTTAGGAAAGGGCTCTATTGCTTGATTCATGCCCCAGTCCTTTTTGCTTTAATTATTTGGGAGATAGAAACTTAAATTCCTGGACCACAATCTTCCCATTGACGCAGCCCACATAGCTGGATGATAGGTGTGAAGAAACCCACCCAGCTCCTAGCTGAGATAATACGCCAAATGGAAATCTTCAAACCATGTGCTTTGGTAGAGGTCATTTTCATTTCTCATCCTCAATGGGCATTTCACCCATAAACATCCTTCATTCTGAGAATGTTGTTATATTAAATCTGGGATGGTTAATTTTATGAGTTAATTCGACTTAATAAACCCTTATTTTTGTTGTAGCTATAAGGATATTTCTGGATGGTATTAACACTTGAATTGGAAGAAGAGAACAACCACCTTCCCCAATGTAACAGCCCTCACCCAATCCATTAGAAGCCTAACTAAAACATAGAAAAGGCTGAAAATGAACTTTAAAAAGGCATTGAGGAGACAGTGCAAATGGTGGAGTTCTCACCTACCAACCTTGAGGCTGTGAGTTTGATCCCAGTAACACACACACACACACAAAATAATAATAATAATAATAAATTCCTTTCCTGCCTTTTGACTGGAACTCAGAATAGAAAGCACTGGCACTACACTATGGACTCTTCTGCAAATCTTGGAACTTCTAGGCCTCCAGAATCACAAGTCAGTTCTTCATATTCTCATGGCATTATTTCTCTTGAGAAATCCTCCTCTTGGGTATCTTTCACAATTTTGGTTTCTCCTTTTTTTCTCTCTCTTTCTCTCTCTCCCCCTTTCTCCCTCTCTCTCTGTACTATTTTTAAGGAGTTTTAGACAAATGGAGTTACAATTACAAGTCAGGTTATATGTACCATGCTTCTTAGGCATTTTGACCCTCTCCTTTCTTTCCCCAATTTTTCCCTTCCCATCCCTACACACAAGTTACTTAGTTCAATTTTTACATAGTATATATTGAATACGATGACTCCATTTGTTCACCATGCTTTCCTCCATTCCTGTGCCCACTTTATCCAACCCCCCCCCAAAAAAAGGAAAAACAAAACAAAGAAAAAAAGTTTCCATTTCTTAGAATTCATTCTGAAAAATAGTACTTTAGATATTCAGAGGAGTTAAGACTTTGGATTCCTCCCCATGTATACCCTCCTTTAAGCAGTTTATGTGTAAATGCATATAGCCTGGTATAATTATTAATCATGTTTAGTTGTATTTTAGCTTCCACCCATGAGAGACAACATACAGCGTTTGTCTCTTTGATCTTGGCTTACCTCACTCAATATGATTTGTTCTAGTTCCATCCATTTCCTTCAAGTGGCATAATATTCTTTCTCATGAATGAGTAAGATTCTGTGTATTTGTGCCACATTTTCTCTATCTATTTGTTTATTATAGGGCACTTAGGCTGTTTCTCTCTTTCTTTGCTTAGGCTAATACTGGGGCTCTAACTTCGCACATCAAGCTCTCACTCGGCTTTGTTTCTCAAGGATGGTGACTCCAATTACACCTCCACTTCAGGCTTTTGGGTGGTTAATTAGAGATAAGGCTCTCATGGACTTTTCTTTCCAGGTTAGTTTGGAACTAGGATTCTCCAAACTCAGCCTCCTAAGTAGCTAGGATTTTAGGCATGAGCCACCAGTAACCAGCTCAACCTCTTTTTTTTTTCTTAAGTCCTTAGTAAATTGATGCCAAACCTCTTTTCTTCCATTTTCTTCTTCTTTTTTTGTTCTACATGAGGAATTCTTCAACTCTGTCTTTCAATTTTTCTCTTGAATTTTTTACTTTAATATATTTTTAATTTCTGAAACACCTCTTGTTCTTTGGTTGTCCTATTTTCTTAGCATCCTGTGTGTATTTTATGGATGCAATATCATCACACATTAAGGATACTAATAGTTTTGAAAGTTTATTTAATCAACACGAGACATTTTATTTTTCTTATTATACAGATTTTTCAGGTTTTAATCTTTTTATTATTACTAAGTTGATGCACAGAAGGATTACTATTTAATAATTGTTGAAGGTTTCATTTTCTGTGCCCACATTGTTTTGAATTGTTCTGAGTTCCTTTGTTCCTGTTTGTTTTGTTCCTATTTTTTATGTAAAAGATTTTTTTTTTTTTAAATCTTCCCATTCATACTCCAAAGAAAGATGCTAGGGGCTGGGAAGGTGGCTCAGTGGTAGAGTGCTTGCCTTGCATGCATGAGGCCCTGGGTTCCATTCCTCAGCACCACATAAGCAGAAAAAAGCCAGAAGTGGCACTGTGGCTCAAATGGTAGAGCGCTAGCCTTGAGCTGAAGAGCTCAGGGACAGCGCCCAGGCCCAGGGTTCAGGCCCCACTACCAACAAAAAAAAAAAAGAAAGAAAGAAAGAAACATGCTAAATGGCAGGTTAAAAACTCTGAACACATGAATAGGGCTTGCTGATCAGTAGGTTTCACTGTAAAGTGATCTAAGGTAGGACTTGGACATTTCCTTAGTAACCCTAAAATTGAGTAGAAAGTTTTTCTTGGAACTTCTCCAAAAAAAGAGTCAATTCAGGCTCCTGACTGAGCCTTCCTGCCAGCATTGTCAAAGTCTCAGAGGAAGAAAGATTAGGGTGTCGCCCTCTAGTGTGTGACCTTTCACTCAGTCCCTCTGTTCCCGGTTAAAGGCTTCACCTTCATGTCTAGTTGTGCCTGTTTGTCTCCAACTTCAGAGTCAGGGGTTAAACCTCCCATTTCCCACTAGGGTAGGGGAATGTAATCACTAACCATCGAAGTTGGGAAGAAGTTCGAGAGAGCTAACTGTTCCTTATACATGCTCTTAGTTTCCTAATTTTATTCTGTGTCCTATCCTTTCTTACAGATACATAGTGTCTCTAACTGCTAAATCTCTTACTGTTCTGGGCTGTGAATGTTTGTTTTTTATTGGCAACTACCCTGTAGAAATATAAACTTCAATTATTGTGATTAAATGTCCATTTTGAGTCTTCAAAAGTCTTGTTGATATCTCTAAGCCACTATTGTCATCATCCTCTCTTATTTGCCCTCCAATGTTTCTTATGTCTTCATTGTTGTTTGGCAATGTTTTAGGAGAAAGCATAGAGGAACACAAAGTATGTGCTTTAAAAGATGCCTAAAAATCCTCTTTGATAGGTATATGTAGAAAGCAAGATGTGAGACACTCCTCAACACAGAGACAGTCACTGTCTGTATCTGCTACCCATACCTTCCCCACTGTACTCTTGATGATGATACATTTGCAAATTCTGGTCTTGGTTTTCTTAAATAACAAATTATCCTGAAGTGTTTCATATGTAAGCACATATAGGCCAATTTAATTTTTTAATGACTAGGTACTATTCAATAGTATTAATTTATCATGATTGATTTTAAATGTTTTAGTCCTCTCTCTTTAAAAAATTGAAGCTGAATGCTGGTGGTTCATGCCTATAGTCCTAGCTATTCAGGAGGTTAAGCTATGAGCATCAAAGCTCAAAGCCATCACAAGCAAATAAATCTACAAGACTCTTATCTCTACCCATAGGGCAAAAAGCTGGAACTGGAGGAATGGCTCAAATGGTAGAACTCCAGATTTGAGTGAAGAAGCCAAGCAAGACACACACACACACACACACACACACACACACACACACACACACACACACACACACCACACAATTTTAAAAATTGAAAAGCATATACACTCATGCCCATGCACACACACAGACACACACACACACATCCTTTTGAAAGTTCGGTAAATTAAGTCATTGATGCCATAAATAGAAAATAACTGCAAGGAAGAGAATAAAAGGAAAATGTTGGTATATACGCTTCCTGTACTAATTAATCTCATTATATTCAAGATTATTTTATCAACAATTATATTAGGTACCATAATTATCATACTTGTTTCTCATAGAAATCTTCATTATAAAGTTATTTCTAATAGGAACTGGGTAGACCAGTTCTTTTGTTTTTATTTTTTGTTGTTTGTTTTTTGTCAGTTGTGAATCTTGAACTCTGGGTCTGGCCACTGTCCCTGAGCTCTTCAACTCAAGACTAGCATCTACCATTTGAGCCACTGTACCACTTCTGGTTTTCTGGTGGTTAAGGAGATAGGAGTCTCAGGGACACTCCTGCCATGAGTAGACCAATTTTAAGGCCTCCAAAAACAAATGTTAAGGCTGGGCTCCAGTGGCTCACATCTATAATCCTAGCTACTCAGGAGGCTAAATTCTGAGGATCACGGTTTGAAGACAGCTGGGGCAGAAGAGTGCCTGTGAAACGCCTATCTCCATTTAACTACTCAAAAACTAGAAGTGGTGCTGTGACTCAAGGTGGTAGAGTGCTAGCTTTGAGCAACACCAGTTCAGGAACAGTGCCCAGGTCCTGATTTTAAACCCCAAGACTGACAAAAAATTAAAATGCATTTCTAGGTGAAGGTGTGTCACAAATTAAGCTAAAGAACTGAAGTTGTATAGAACCATGTAAGGTAATAGATCTATAATTCAATTTATAGCTTATATTTTTACAAAATATAATGTACTCTTCACTAGTCAGAACACTTTGTTAATCGGAGACCTGACAAGAAACAGATGAATCTTTCAAATAAAATTGTGAAGAAACTTTAATAAAGGGGCCATTTTAGGTGGTGTGGCAGGATTAAAGGAAACCAGAAAGCAATAGTGAAGCACTAGAGACTAGCCACAGGAAGAACCATCACCACCCCCAAACCTGAATGTCAAGAGAAGAAAGCAGTTACTTGGCAGAGAGAGCACCTAATTGTGAGAGGCCATGTGCAGGATCTGTGGTCTTTATAGAAGGACGCATTGGACCATCAGACACCAGAAAAGGAAGGAGCTTTTGGGAAATGCCTGACCTTTCTCTTCTTCTATTTCTTACTTGCTAAACTTGGCAACTCTAGCTGAAGAAAGGTGAGACTAGTCCTCTTACATAAAAGCCTACATAAGAGTTCTTTACATTGTTCCTTAGTAGCAGTGTATGGCTGGGAGATTTTGTTGTTTTGTTCTGTTCTGTTTTGTTTTGCAGTACTAGGATTTGAACCTAGGGCCGTGCAATTGCTAAGCAGATGCTCTCCCATTTGAGTCACAGGCCCCAGCCCCATGTGTATAAGGATCAAAAGGCAAAGTTCGTCATTGAGAAACACGAAAGATATATTTATTCAATCACCATAATGAATTGGTTAAATCTGCTATGGATTCCTTGGTTTATAACTCTATCAGAAAGAGACTACATACAAAGAGTCAATAAAAATAAATAAATAAACTTTGGAGGAAAAAATGTTCCTTGCTGCTGTTAGTATTTAGCTCCTTTATTGTTCCAGATGGGATTCTTCAAATAAGATATGACATCGGGAGTTAAATGGAATGTCTCTGTCCAGGATTTAGAAGAAAAAAAAATCTCATTATGACCAGAGGCTAAAATGACCAAGGAATGTTAGAGGAATAACTCAGGCAATGACTAGAAACCATCTTCGTGTTTATAACAAATATTAACCAAAGAAAAACAATAGGCAAAGAAGAAATTGATGGGGTTGATAGAGAGAGAGAGTCATCCACAAATCAATATGATTAGACAATATTGTAGTAATTGCAAAACAGCAATTTGCTGTTTTGTAATAAATAAAGTTTATTTCAATTTATACACAAGTAGACACAAATTGGAAACAAATTGTCAGCAGCTATTCTTACCTTAATGTAATAAACCTAATTAATTGGAAAAGGAAGAACCTAGGGAAAGTATTAAGACTTTATGGATTTGGAAAATACTTTTCCCCTAAAAAAGTTGTTATAACTTTAAATTTGTTCCAGCTACTCAGGCGGCTGAGACCTGAGGATCATGGTTTGAAGCCAGCCTGAGCAGGAAAGTCCATGAAACTATTATCCCCAGTAAACTACTAGAAGTAGTGGCCCAGGGCTAGAACATAAGTCTTGAGCATGAGAGGCTTAAGGACAGTGTGTTCAGGTGCTGAATTCAAGCTCTAAGACTGGCAAAAAAAATTTTTTTCCTTCATCTTATTTCCACAGTTTGTCTGTTTTGCTACTACAATATGACACTGCTTAGAGTTTTAGCATGCCACACTTTTTATTAAGATATATGCTTTTTAAGCTGGGCACCAGTGGCTCATGCCTGTAATCCTAACCATCCAGGAGGTTGAGATCTGAGGATCTCAGTTGAAAGTCACTGGGGCAGACAAGTCTATGAAAATCTTATCTTCAATAAAGCCTGAAGTGGCACTGTGGCTCAAGGGGTAGAACGCTAGCCTGAAGCACAAAGAGGCTCAGGGTCTGTGCCTGGACCCTGAGTTCAAGCCCCAGGACCGACAAAAAAAAATAAAATAAAATAAAATGGAGTCTCATGGCCTTTTCTGCCCCAGGCTGACTTTGAACCTTGATTTTCAGATCTCAGCCTCCTGAGTAGCTAAGATTACAGATATGACCCACCAGTGGCTGACACAATGTCAATTTGATGTATTTTAATTTTCATCACGTTTTATTGTCTTAAACATGTCTTTAAAGTGTTGAAAGTTTTGGAATCGGTGGTATTTTATTAAGTATTGGGATACTGGGCAAGTTAATATCAGTTTTCTTATCTATAAAATAGTAATGATACTATTGATCCTTGTGATAATAAATATAAGGGCCTTAGTACTCCAATGGAAAACTGCATTGTCCAGAACATACCTTTGCTTTATCTGCATCTAGCCCACTGACTTGGAACTATTGTATAATTCTATAATTTGTAAATTGCAAATCTGCAATCTGCTCTAACTGATAACAGAATGTATTCTGCAAATAAATTGTGTGGTGCCAAGCAAGGACATACTAAAACTACCAGCACAACTATGTTTATCACAGCATTACTCACCATAGCTAAGATATTGAATCAACCCAGATGCCCCTCAGTAAATGAATGGATCAAGAAAATATGGTATAAATATACGATGGAATTCTATGCTTCCATCAGAAAGCATGATATCACCCCATTCGTATGGAAATGGAAAGACTTGGAAAAAATCATATTAAGTGAAGTAAGCCAAACCCAAAGAAACATAGGTCCCATGGTTTCTCTTATTTTCAATGATTAGTATATGTCTAGGATAATCTTAGCAGATGAGCAGAAATAGTTCAATAGCTATGTACATATGAACATATACGATGATGCTAAGTGAAATAAACTCCAAGACATGGACACAAGAGGTTTTTTGTTGTTGTTGTTTCTTGTTTCCAGTGTATGTTCTTCCCGCTATGGTATATCCCCTTGTTGACAGAGGACAGGGGGCGGGAGAAACCAATGCAACAGCAATATGCAAGACAATATGTTGGAAATGATCCATACAACTTGGGGAGGGAGGGAAAGTAAGAGAAAAATGAGGGAAGGGGTAACAAGTTTGACAAGGAATGTACTTAGTATCTTACTTATGTGACACCTCTGTACATCACCTTGACAATAAAAAAAATTCTGTGGTGCAACTAAAGTGATATGGTTTCATTTGACTCTCTTCAACCCTAAATTCTCACTTCAATGGGGAAAAATCCAGTTTTGAGTTCCATTGTAAGTTCATTTCTTTAATCCATATGAAACTGTGTTACTTTCAGTTTCTCCTTTGAACCAATTATGATATATTTCTAATTTTTCATTAAATAATGACTTAAAGTCTTTGACATATGTTTTATATCCATTTGAGAGTCATGATTTTACCTTTATTCTGGAAAACTATCCTTTAACAATTGCATAGGTGTAAAATGCTCAGGGGCAATGAGAAATTCTAATAAAAGCAAGCTGCATAGCATCTTTGATACTGTCATTTAGGCTGTTTTGAATTATCTGCAATTTTAGTATCCTGTAAAAAAAAACAAAAAGAGTAGTCCTAATAATCAAATACAGTTTTCATCACCCTTAGTAAGATTGGTTTTGAGATAGGGGCTCATTATGTGACCCAAGTTGGCTTTCAAATTAGAATCTTCATCCTCAGCCTCCCATGTGCTAAGATCATCAATATACCACCATGCTTGGCTCATCACCCTTAGTTTCATGTTTTGGACACAAGGAATCCTCAGTATAATTAGTATATAACCTAAATGAATCAAGTAAATTAATATTTAAAGTGAAATCTCTCCATCAGGTGAAAAGACAAACTTTAACTTTTGTACTCATGGATGAGGCAAACATCCACTAATGTTTTCATTCATTACTTATTCTTTTGAATTTTATCAGTGAAGAGGGATTAGATGGTAACAAATGGCTTAACAAAAGTTCGTCCTTCACTATTCAATGTCCATCTTAAAGAAGCTCTTATAATCATTGTCCAATAATGACCCAACCAACAGAAATTTACTTCTGTAGTCACCACAGCAGAAGAATCATATACTGGCTTTCTACCTGGAAATGATACAATTCACTTCTCACAATCCATTGACCAAAACAAATCACATGATCTCACTTCTGAAAGACGGCATGAGGGGCATAAGCTGAAGCCATTCTGGGCTACATAGGGAGACTCTACCTAAAACAAAACAAACATGAACATAGATGGTGATGTCCTGCAATGACTGCTAATGAAATTGCTAATAAAGCTGTAACAGTGTTAGAAAATTATTACACACACACACACACACACACATACACACACACCCTCCACCACCTCCTCTTTCCCCATCACACTTGCCCTGGATCACCAAAAAAGAAAGAGACTCTTCCCTTTTCATTATCACCATCAGAACACCATGAGGTACCCAGTAGAATTAAGGAGAGATGGTAGGCACTAATTAATGTAAGGAAAAGAATAATGCACATGTCTAGAGGAGAACTGAATATGTAGAAAGGATCAAAGTACAGGTTCAAGTGAAGAAACAAAAGAGGAATGAAAAAATACTAACTAGGTAAAGATAAAAAGAGTCTTCAAACAGCAGACAGATGGGTTGAACACAGCATCTATCTGTTAATCTACCCCTGGTGTTGCACAGGACCTGGGTTGATTTTTGTATGCTCCTCAGTGAAGACAAAATGATTATGCCCTGGCACAGACTTACAACAGGAAGAATGAAGGTTTTAAATCATGTTTATTGAAGGAAAAATCAAGTCTGCAGCAGAGGACTCAAAAAACCCAGGAAGTGAAGTATAGCCAACTGCTGCCTGGAGGGGAGGAGGGGAGGAGGCGAGGAGGAGGGGGGAGCAGGGGAATCTGGACCTGGATCCTGACCAAGTCTGTTTCAAATTTATTTCACTGAGAATTTTACTTTGAAAAGAGTACTTCATGGGACCTTTGGGAGCTGTCAAACCCTGCCCCGGGGCAGAAGATTAACTGCTCTGTGGACCAGCAGGGAGAGGCCTAGTAAATCAGAGGCTCCTTGTTAGTGGCTGTGTGCACTTACAGGTGGCAATGTATCAGGCAGTGCCTCTCTGCGGGCGCCTGGGTGACTTAGTTTATGGCTCAGAACAAACCATGTGAATACATTCACAAAAAGCTGAATACATTCTCTAAACTGCTGATTGAAAAGCAGACTCAATGAGCCCACAGAAGAAAAAGGTTCCTTGAATTATCTATCTTCTGGAAGGATCCCCAGGAAATGGCCTTCTGTGCCTTAACCAGGGAGGACAGAGAAATTAAGGGCAAGACTCTTGACTCTGCCCTTTAGTGGCTGTGTGTGTACTTGTGACTTTAATTATTCTAACTGTATAATGGACTTTATGATGTGGATTCAATCAGTTAACTGTATAGAAAACAACAGTGAACATCATAAGCACGACAGAACTACTGATTTTTATTATTGCATGTATTTTTATTATTGCATACTTGTATTCATCACCTATTGAAAAATATTTTTAAATTGTTTTAATCAAATGTTGGAAATACTTCATTTTGTGCAGCTAGTCCTTAAAGTATTGGCTATTTCAGCAAAACAAATCATTAAAATGCCTCCCTTTTCTAGGACTTCATATATATATATGTATGTATATATTATGACACAGCTATGATTCCTTTCTCTTCTCATTCATTCTCAGTTTTTGCACTTTTTTCCCCTTTAGTGCTGGATTGAACCCAAGATCTCTTGTTCTCCCTTGATTTTTCCACTCAAGGCTAATGCTCTGCCACTTGTGTCTCACCTCTAGTTCTACCTTTTTGCTGATGAATTGGAGATAAAAGTATCATGGACTTTTCTGCCCAGGCTGGCTTTGCACTATGATATTTAGATTTCAGCCTCCTGAGTAGCTAGGATTATAGGCATGAGCCACCAGCATCAGACTTTGCCCTTCTTTTTACTGTTCTGCCCTGCATAGCATTGAGCTCCCTATAGCTCTATGATGACCTGGAAGGATGAGCAGACATTACCATCAATGCCTCCCATAGGCCTCTTCTCCATTTATCTCCTGACTGCTTCCCAGAGAGCTTATCAGTAGTAGTAAAAGTGAAATATTATCAACTACTTCTCAGCTAGTCCCCTACCACATAGACACCCCCTAAAAGAAATTGCTCTTTTCTTCTATTTTAATGTGTAACAGCAAGGAAATATGCCTCCTCAAATTGATGCTGAAGGGTATAGATGCTCAACTGGAAACACTATTCTCCTTTAAAAAAAACGAACTAATAAACTTTGCTTTTTCAGAGTATTTTAGGCTCACAAGAAAACTGAATTAAAAGTAACCCATATAATTCCACCCCTTCCCCAACACACAGTCACCTCAATACCAATATCCTCCACCAGAGTGCTACGCTCAATGAGCCTTCATTGCTAGATCACTGCCACCCGAAGTTCACAGCTGACATGAGAATTCTCAATGTGCTCCACCTCTTCCTCCCTCTTAACCCCTGATAATGATTAATTTCTTCCTTGTCTCCAGAGCTGAATCTTCAAGAATGTGTCACACAGACCGGCCCTTTTTCAGATTGACTTCTTTCATTTATTAGCATGCATTTAGGTTTCCTCCATGTCTTTTTGTGCCTTAAGAGCACAACACATATTTATTTATTTATTTTGTCAGTCATTGGGCTTGAACTCTGGGCCTGGGCGCTGTCCCTCAGCTCTTCAGCTCAAGCTGAGTGCTCTACCACTTGAGCTACAGTGCCACTTCCGGTTTTCCAGTGGTTAATTGGAAATAAGAGTCTCACAGACTTTCCTGCCAGGGTTGGCTTTCAACTGCGATCCTCAGCTCTCAGCCTCCTGAGTAGCTGGGATTACAGGTGTGAGCCACCAGCACCTAGCTTATTTTTTTCCCTTTCTTTTTCCCCCATCTTTGGTGGGTCGTGAGGCTTAAATTTGGTCCCTGAGTGCTGTTGCTGAGCTCTCTGCTGTATTACTTTGAGCCCTAGTGCAACCTCCAGTTTTCTGGTTAATCAGAGATAAGAGGCTCACTGACTTTCCTGCCCTGGCTGTCTTCAAACTATGATCCTCAGATCTCAGTCTCCTGAATAGCTAGGATTACATGTTTGAGCCACCAGCACCAGGCCCCCCTGATTTTTTGAACTTTAAATATGAGTTAGGCATGGTGATGTAGGTCTATTATCCCAACAGTTAGAAAGTTAAGGCAAGTAGATCATGGTTCAAAGCCTACCTGAGCTATTTAATGAGACCACTGTCACAAAACACTCAGTGCTAAGGATGGCAGTTAAGTAGTAGGGTGAGTTCATAGCACATTCTAAGACCTACATTTGATCACTAACATTACCCCCCCCAAAATGTAAATATGATATGCTTAGGTGTAGTTTTGTTGTTGTTGTTCATCTTTCTTAGTGTTGTCTGAGCTTCCTAGCTCTGTCATTTGGCAACTGACATTAATTTTGAGAAATTTTCAGTCATTTCTTCAAATATTGTTCTGTGTTTTTCTCTCTCTCTTCCTCATCTGGAATTCCCATTACAGGTATTTATACCTGTATAGGATAGTACTTTTTGCTTCTTTCAGTGTGTTATTATTTTGTTTTTTAATTTTGGAAATTTCCATTTTCATATCCTCAAGCTTAAAATTTCTTTCCTCAGTCTACATCCAGTCTATTACTATGACTCTCAGAGGCATTTTTCATTTCCATTGATGTTTTTGATATCTAGCATTTCTTTTGGATTTTTAAAGAATTTGATCTCTCTGTTATATTGCTCATCTATTCTTGCACATTGACTCTCATCTCCATCCATCCTATAGCATATTAGTCATAGATTTTCTTTTTAATTGTTATTTGATAAGTACAGAATTCTTGCCATGTCTGACTCTGGTTTTGGCATTTGTTCACCTCTTCAAACTGCTTTTGCCTCTTAGTATGCCTTGTAATGTTTTTGTTGAAAGGCAGACATGATGTACTTGGCCAAGGAATTGTGATAAATAGGCCCTTAGTGATTAGTAATAAAGTTCAGAGGGTTGGCAGCATTTTATAGTCCTAGTTGATTAATGCAGCTAATCACCCTTGATCCTTGAATCCAACAATTGAATTCAGGCAAGATCCAAGCATAGTAATACACATTGGAGAGTTTATAAGACACAGAAAGGAGATAGCATGCCACAGAAGACTCAACCCTTCAGATAATCTTTAGTTATCTTCAGAGATATAGACTTTGGGTTAAATGGGAAGAATTAGGGGCAGGAAATGAGAAGGTATGTATAGTTCAAATAGTCCAAGTCACATGTAGATTTAGAGGTTGTCAGAGGTGGTGGCAAGTGGTCTGATAACCCACTTTCTCAGGACCGGTCAGTGGACTCATTATAACAAGAGATCCAACCGATTAGGCTTTTAGGTATTCCAGCCTTTCCTGGGTTTCAAGATGGCTGTAACGAGAGTGCAGCCGGGCTGGGTGGTTTGAAAGCACCGGAGTTGTGTATTTTCCCCCTCCACATGGAAAATGAGAGGAAGCAAGAGTTGGATATTTCCTTCATCACAGTAAGGTCGAATCATACAAAACTCCCATAGGTAAGGCTCCATAAAATAGCTTTTCCTGAGAAAAGGCCTTGTTAAGAAAAGAATGTTTCTCTATATTTGAGAATTGTTCTTTTCTCTCTTCCTACAAGAGACAAGTAGAGATTTTTCTCTGATATTCACCATGAGGGCCTAGTACAGCTCCTGTAGGTAAATTTACTGAAGCATTGGGCTCCTCTATAATGGTCTCAGACAGGTCATACCAAGTTTCTATCATTTTCTTAGCCCAGCACTGGTACCTGCACAAGCTTTCATTCATGTTTTTCTGCTCAAGCAAGTTGTAATTCTGCCTCTACCTATTCGATATCTCAATTTTGGTGATAGCAATTTACCTTGTGACCTTATTTCTCTGATAAATCTAAGAAGAAATGTTGGTTTGTTTTTTTCTTTTAAAAATTTGTGTTTTTAATTTTTATTAGGATAGAGTGGCAACTTCTAATTTCTTTAGGCATCACACCAGAAACCAGAATTTTTTTATTTTAACTAAAAAATAAAGACATAAATAGAGGTGCACATCTAATAACATCCTAACACTCTAGGAGTGTAAACAGAGGTGGGAAATCCTAAGTTGTAAGCCAATCTGGGCAACACAGAAAATTCTGGGCTCTCTAGGCTACCTAGTAGACCACTATTGAGGGTCACTGAACTTTCCTGAGCCCTGGTTTCCTTGACTAAGAATAATGTGGATGATTTTGACCCATACTCTTTACTTTAAAGTATTCGTGAAGTAAAAGTGCTTATTCAACAAATCAAATATACCAAACTGTAAACATAGGTTCTGCTTTGCATGGTGAGATTGTGAGTAGACTATTGTGGTGGTTTTTATTTTTATGGTTCTGAGGTTTAACTCAAGGCCTCTTGCTGGCTTTACCACTTGAATTACTACACATCACACATTCAAGTCTTTTATTTATTTATTTCTTCTTCTTTTTTTTTGAGATAGGAACTCTCAAACTTTATTCTCTCTAGCTTGTCCTGTCCTTAAACTGTGATCCTCCAGATATGAGCTTTTTGACTAGGTAGGAATACAGGAAGGCATGAGCCATTGGCACTTGGCTTATTATTTTATTCTTAAAATTCTGCATTATCCCATTTTTATCTAATGATAACCATTACTTCTTAATCTTACTTCTTAGAATTATTTTAAAATTTGCCTTTCCTGATAAATTCTTTGCATTGGTGATCTATACTGGTTCCTCTTCTTCCTCCCAATCCACTGAATCTAATCACTATAACTCTCTTCCAAGGCTCTCTAATAGCTTCCTTCTGGCCATGGCCAAGACCTTCTTTTAACTCTTTTAACTCCTATCCAACTTGACTTCTTTGTAGCATTAACACAGTTCTTTAAATTTTTTTAAATCATTTTTGAAACTTTAGAAGTAAGGGACCTATATTATAACTTATTTTTAAGACTCATCCATAAAGGCTATTTTGGCATATTTCCCATTTGCCTTTCTTTTTATGTAAGTAGATTTTGACACCAGCAGATTTATACATCATTAGAGTGTTAATTTCACTACCTTTTCCTTAAAAGTCACCTTATTTCCACAAAACAAGTATTTCTTAGTTTTTCCATAATTCACCCATCTCACAAAATTGAAAATTCAGGAACCCTTTGTTTCTCTGATTAAATCAGGATATGGCTAAATTCTAAGGATCATGGTTCAAAGCCAACTCAGGCAAGAAAGTCCATGAGATTCTTATCTCTAATTAAAAATCACCAAAAACTCAGAAGAGGAAGCTGTGATTCAAGTGGCAGAGCATCAGCCTTGAGCGAAAAAGCTGAGGGATATCATCCAGGCTTTGAGTTCAAGCCCCAGGATTGGCACACATAAAAACTTAGTATGGTAACACATTAATAATCTGAGCTATGTAGAAGAATAGGTAGGAATATTGAGGCTTGCCCTAGGACAAAAATAGAAAATCTAATCCCCTGCCCCCCCCCCAAAAATAAAAATAAAGAAAAGGAGGGGGGCTGAGTTCATGCCTCAAGTGATAGAGCTCTTGATTACAAGCATGAAGTCCTGAGTTCAAACCCTACCCAATTTAATTTTAAAAATGTGGCCAAGCCCAGTGGCTTATACCTGTAATCCTAACTACTCAGGACTGATATCTGAGGTTCA
Organism: Dipodomys spectabilis; assembly: GCF_019054845.1. Taxonomy (NCBI): domain Eukaryota; kingdom Metazoa; phylum Chordata; class Mammalia; order Rodentia; family Heteromyidae; genus Dipodomys; species Dipodomys spectabilis. The sequence goes on from NW_024870758.1 coordinate 23,522,067, forward strand.
CAGTTTGAAGTCAGTTGAGGCAAAAAAGTCTGTGAAACTCATATCTCCAATAGACTACTCAAGAAAGAAAGGTAGAAGTGGAGGTGTGGCTCAAGTGGTAGAGTGCTAACCTTGAGCAAAAAGCTTAGGGACAGCACACAGGCCCTGAATTCAAGCTACAGGATTAGCACAAGAGAACAGGGCTGGGAGGGGAGGGAGAGAGGCAGGAGGGAAGAGAAGGAGGAAGGAAAGAAGGAAGCAAGCAAGCAAGCAATTAAAGGAAGAAAATCAAAGTAGGAAACTATCCTCTAGTCTACCTCATTGCAAAGATCCTACTTCCCTACTTCACAAGGCTTGCTTTGCACCAAAGACTTGAATACATATGATGCAAAGACTACTGAGAAACCTGCATCATACGCAGGTCTCCATAGCAGCCAACATACCAACAACCAATGAACCAACCAATCAACCACCCAACAAGACTAGTAGCCCTTAACCAGTGATTCCTAATCACCAGATTGCCTGGCAGTGAAATCTGAGTATCTGCACCATTTTAAAGCTCTCTGAGGCATTCTGATGAACTGTTACCTTAACCACATTGTTCTATTAACATTTCCCTAAACACACAGTTCACTTTCAGGTCTCACAGCCTTTGTTTGTGCCTTTCCCTTGGCCTAGATTTTTATTCTTCTTCACATTTATTCATATTTAAAATGAAGTTCAAAAATCATATATTCTACAAAGCCTTTGTAAAGGCATTTCTTCCTATCCTGTTCACAAAATAGAGCTAACTATCAATGTCTCTATCTTCAGGCTGGGTGATAAGATATTAAGAATTAAGTGTACCAAATTTACTATATTAGTTACTATTACTGAGTAACAAATCATTTCAAAATGTATCAGTTTATAGCTGATATATATATATATATATATATATATATATATATATATATAAAATAACTGCAGCTTAGCTGGATGGTTCAGCCTCACATTTGCTCATAAAATTGTCATCAAGATGTAGACAATTGTACCCATCTGAAGGCTTGCCTGGAGCTGGAAAACCCACTTTCAATATGGTGAACTCAAATGGCTGGCAAGTTAGTACAAGCTACTAGCAGAAAGCTTTTTTTTCTTAAGTTGTTTTGTTTAGTTTTTAGTACTAGGGAGTGAACTCCAGACCTCAAACATGCAAGCTCTCTTCCTCTTGAGCAATACACCAGGGCTCCTTAGTCTATGTCCATGTTGATCTCTTCATAGAGCTGCTTGTGTGTCTTTAAACATGTTGGCTAACTTCCTCAACAAATGAAAGAGAGAACATAATGAAAGCTTCAGTGTTTTTTTAATCTAGTCCTGAAAGTCACATGTCATTACTTCTATAGTGTTCTTCTATTGGTCATTCAGACCAACCAGGGACAGGCTTCATACTTCAAGGTATAGGAGAAGTTAGTGCAAGGATGTAAATATCAGAAGTTTAGAATTATTTGAGAACATCTTGGAGGCCACCACAGTAAATATATGCTTTTTTTCCTTTCTATGCTTTGTTCCTTTCCAGTATGTGAAACACACTTCATGTTGTAAATTAAAACCTCCTTACTGGAGCAAAGGAAAACAATCTCAGCCTAACCAATCTGAGTACTTCTCCATTCCCCTAGCCAAGTAGTGTTCAAACAAACAAGTCAAACAGGGACAATCAAACAATCTCCATTTTTTACTTTATTTTTCACACTGAAGATTGAATCCAGAGCCTCTACCATGCTAGCAAGTGTTCTACCATTTGAGCAATGTTCCCAGCCCTTCATTTTGTTTTGGTAAGATTTTGCTTAGAGGCTGGCCTATAACTGGTGGTCCTCCTGCTTCTGCCTCCTGAGTAGCTGGATTATAGGCATGCCCAACAATACTTGGTGTAAGATCTTCTCTGAAGAAGTGAAGCTGTGGCTCAAATGGTAGAGTGCTGGCATTGAGCAAAAAAGCTAAGAGAAAGTATAAGGCCTTGAGTTCAAGGCACAGCATATACACACAATGTTTCTTGATAAATAGATAACTGTATGTTTTGACAAATGGATTCTTAGCAGATAATGATCTTTATTCCTGTAATATTTTAAGCTCTAAGAATGATTTAGGAACTGGAGATATAGCTAACTAAACTGTTGGTTCAATTCCTAGCATCCAAAACACAAATCAAGATAAGAATAATCTATGCTGAGATTCTTACAACCATTTGTTCAAGTTATATTGAAGAAAGATATCTTTAGTAGGAGACAATTGGACTAACACACAAAGAAAGGCATAGATGATCAGAGATCTTCTTTTAAAAGTTCTAAGGAAAGAATTGTATCTCCTTGATCCAGTTAGGCCCAAAATTTATACAGATGGTTTAGTTACATGAGCCAATAAATTTCCTTTTTTTTTTTTTTACTTAAGAGCTATCAATCTCTATCTATCTATCTATCTATCTATCTATCTATCTATCTATCTATCTGTCTATCTAGTTTAGTTTTTACTTTTTTGACACAGGGTCTCTCTTGCCTTAGCCTTCTAAGAGCTATGATTATAGTCCAGCTAACCTATTTTAGTTGAGTTACCATCACTATCTAATCATCTCCCCAATTCCTCTTGAATTTCCAATTTGGAGTTCAAATCCTGGAACAACGATGCATTCATTATGTAACATTTTGTCCGTCAATAGACAAATTGTTGTGATCTCATAACACATTGAGACATATGAGACAGTGGTCTCATAGCATATACCCCTTAATGATGTTGTTGCTATCTTATTTTATATAAATGTGCTCTATGGTCTTAACACAATGACCAAATTGCCTACCATTATATTTCTTAGAAATCATCCTTGTTCTTAAGTGGTAAGTAACTATATTCAAATTTGATGAATACATAATTATATTTTTACATAAATCAATCTGCTATATGCAAAGTGGGATTTTTTAAACTTGCAGCAACTGTAACCCCTCTTTAAACCACCTTTATAATAACAATAAAAAAATTTAAGCTAAGTGTTGGTGGTTCACACCAGTCATCTTTGCTACTCAGGAGGCTGAGATCTGAGGATTGAGGTTTGAAGCCAGCTCAGGCAGAAAAGTATGTAAGACTCTTATCTCCAATTAATCACCAGAAAACTGGAAGGGGCCCTGTGGCTCAAAGTGGTAGGGTGCCAGCTTTTAGTGGAAAAAAGTTCAGGGACAGCACCTAAGCCCTGAGTTCAAGTCCCATGACCAACAACGAGAGACACACAGAGAGACAGAGACAGAGACAGAGAGATAATGATAATGATGAAAGGAGCCAAGACACACTGTATTCACAAACTGCTTTGCTGAATGGCAACTGCTTTGTGCAACTTCTTGAAGATAAAAAAAAAACCTGGCAGCTTGCTAAATAACTGTTTTAAGAACCCCCAGAATCTTAGAACCTCCAAGAGTTTCAGAGTCTAGCAGCCTCCATGTATCATTCTGTTGACCTGCTAAACAAAAGGTCTTCTTTCTAGATGTGTCCTTCATTTGTGTAATATGTTGAATAAGTACACAGGGAGGTAGTAGGAAAAAAATACAACACTGCTGTTGGTGGGCATAATAGGTAATATGGAAGAAAACCCTAAGTGGTCCTGCACTCACTGTGTGAGTAAAATCATCTTGCAGGTATTTAAAGTGAATAGATGGGTGATCGGTGTGAGCTGGTGATCCCTGTCCCCTTTAAGAGCCATGACCAGAGAGTAACTTGCAAAGAAAAAATGGAAGGGCAAATTTACAGCTGCAGGTAAAGAGCTCACCAAATGCTTCTATATCACATTACTCCATCTTCTGCCCTGGTTGCAGGGCTGAGAGGAACCAAGAAAAACCTGACTGGTTTGCTGTGGTTTCAGTGACTTCACATATATAAATGGTTGTTCTAGGAGGTCAGGGAGATATTAAAATCAAATGTGGAAAAGAGAGAGGCAAGTTGCCTGCCTTTTTCTTTAAAGCTTCCTGAAACTCAGAAGCTTTGTTGTGTCTAGGAAAACTGTTATACACATCATCAACCAAGTGACAGGTCTTTATTTTTAATTCATCACAGAAGCCTTGCTACCCAAATGATGCTTGACAGAAAAATCTCTTGTTGGAAAGGGCCTTTGCAGAAGCCAAGAAAACCTCAGAATTCCTTAGTTTTCCCCTGGGTTCTCATAGTAGTTTAGTTTTCTTTAACCCTATGTTCTCCTGTGCTGGCTTGTGGTTTTATGCCACTGAGTTTCCAGAAAGGTATCTAAGGGGGTACAAGCCTGGATTCCAGAGTCTGACTCCTGGCTTCCTAGCATTGTTTCTCCCATTACTTAATTTAGGTAGGATGGTTCTAATTAGTGCCTCAGTTTCCTCATCAGTAAGATCGAGGATAATAATATGATAGTATCTCTTTGAAGAATTGTGGTTTGGAACATTGCCTGGTACACAGTAAGTCCTATATAATTTTTATATTGTTACTATTATTATAGATAAACCTATGCTTCTTTCTATGAATCTTCTTCAGTACATGTAGTTTTTATTTGTTTTGTTGTGTTAGCAATACAGGTATTTGAATTCTACTCCTCATACCTGAGCTATGCCTCCAGCCTGAGTTTTCTTCAGGCTATTTTTCAGATAAGGTCTCACGCCCTGCCAGGTTAAGAGACTGGGTAGGATTCACCTACATTAGGCTTCCTAGTAGTTGAGAGAAAAGGTGCCTGCTACCACATCTAGCTCTTCACTGAGAAAGGGTCTTGTGAACCCCTTCTCTGCATGGGCTGTAACCATGATCACAACAATCTCAGTCTTCCAAGTAGCTAAAATTATAAGTATGTACCATTGCTGTTGGCTTCCTTTTCTTCCTTCTCCTCATCTTTCTCTTCCTCCTCCTCTTCCTCCTCCTCCTCCTCCTCCTCTTCCTCCTCCTCCTTCTCCTTCCTTCTTCTTTTCTTCATTTATTGAAAATGTCTCATGGTAACTTTTTGTAGACCACACATCAACTGGCTCAGGCTTAGTTTCTTCTCCCTCTCAGGTCAGGCTGCAGTACACAATTGACAATGTCTTGAGGGGGAAATAGCTATGAGCATTCAGTTGTTCAAGCCTTAGCCTTTGTGACCCCTACAGAGCCTCCTAGTGATAACGGTATGAAAATTAGTCTTAGTAAGTTACCCTTGAACCATTTTTACAAGAGAAGCCCTAGTGGTAATAAAATCTTTTTGCTTTCACTTATCTGAGAATAATATCTTAATGTTCTACTCACTTACTAGAATAGATTTGTTAGATATGAGATTCTTGGTTGACAAGGCTTTTGTGTATTTCTAGTTAATTTCTTTATCATTTTGAGTTTAATAGCCCATTGCCTTCTGGATATCAAATCTTCAGATGAGAAATCTTTCTTTCCTTTCTTTCCTGTTTTCTCTATTTTGTTTCCTTTCTTTTCTTTCCTTTTTCCTTTGGCTTATTCCATTCTGTAGCTGGTTTTTTTTTTTTATTTCTGTCCCCTTGTATATAAGTTTATCTGATTTGGGGAAGGGAAGGGGTAGTACAGAAACAGTGGGACAAAGGGTGAACCAATGCAACAGTGATCCTTGCTAGATACTATGTCGCAAATGAACTATACAACTTTGGATGGGGGTAGGGAGTCAGGAGAAGGAAAAGTGGGAGAGAATGGCAGAGAGAATGACACTGTTCAAAAGCAAATATACTCATGACCTGACTTACATAACTGTATCCTCTGTATATCACTCTACAGTAATTATTTTTAAATACTTAATTGAGGGTAAAGAAAAGAAAGGTAGTCTTAGACAAAATTCATATTTCAAAATTGACCAGCAGACATGCACAGGAATCATGTCGGTCATCCTGGGAGGTCTCTGTCAAGGACCTTGCATGGAATACTCAAACTAGACACCACCACATCTTGAAGTGGGATCTTGTGGATGGAGTGACTGCCTCCTTCACTAAGTGGCAGGTATGGGAGAAAACAAACAACATCCCAGCCTAAAGCATCATCCTTGGCTCACTGAAAACTACCTGGAAGTTGCCTGTGGGGTACACATGCCTCAAATACCAAGCATTTCACCAATAAAAACTTATCTCTAACATCTCTACCCCTAATCATAAATTCTCTAGTGTAGGTTCAGGCAGGCATAGTTAGTTGAGGTAGCACATAGATTCCTAGTCCAAATTCTGAGTAGAGCCCTTAAATGCTAACAGACCACCCCCTTGAGTGTGTATTCTAGGTTAGAGTGTTCAAATGTTAATTAACACTCCTGGGGTGAGTAGTAAAACTAACTTTTAAAGTACACATGTATGTCTTGCTGCCCAAGCGTCAGTGTTTATATCATGACAATAATTGCTACATGTCTGTGAAACCCTCAAAAACTACAACTTGTTTTTTTATTCTTATTTTATATGACAGCCCCTCTTCGTTAGAATGAATAATTAAAACATCAGCTGGATGAAACACTGTTTGCCAGCAGCTTCACAGCTCTTGATCTTATAATCACTGAAAAATGTGTTTAAAGATGTGTGGGTGGGTTGCAAGTGAAACTGCATGCGACTCAGGCACAGTTAGGTGACACTCACCAGGGCTCTTCCATAGCAGGATCATTATTGGTAACACACTGTCTTTAAAGGAGTAGAAATGTGATTTTCAAATTTAAATATCAGCATATTGATATGGTCCACAGCCTGCAATGATATTGGGTCTTGAACACATGGCCTCATGCTTAGCAGACTCTACTACTTAGTCCTGGCTCCAAGCCTCTTGCTGGTAGTTCTTCTTTTTTTTTTTTAGGTTAATAAGTATCCAGTTTATTAACACATTTATAACAATTATAATTTATAATAAAAGATAAATGATGAGTTCTCAGATTCAATTTTATATTTAAATTCTTAATAATACTTTAATTTTGATAATAGATTCAACACAAAATGTCCTTTCTAAAGTCATGAAGTACTTTAAATCACTTTCCAGGTCTATCAGTAAATATTACTTGAAAAAGATATGAGGTAATTCCTGCTTCCCCTCCACAAGCATCCTGAAAGGCTAAGCACATTGGTGAAATTACTAAAGAAAAATTTAGCTGGCTCATGCCTATAATCCTGATGCTGAGATCTGTAAGTTGCAGTTCAAAGCCAGCCCAGGCAAGAATGTCTGTGAGACTCTTACCTCCAATTAGCTACTAGAAAACCAGAAGTGGTGCTGTGGCTCAGAGAGGCAGAGCACTAACCCTAAGCCAAAGAGCTCAGGAACTTGCTGCTAGTTCTTTTGGAGATAGAATCTAGCTAACTCTTCTGTCCTGGCTGGCCACTAAATCTTGCTAACTTCTCTGCCCTGGCTGGCCACTAAGCTTGATTCTCTGGAGCCTTACTCACTTGAATAACTAGGCTTGTAGTCATGAGTCCTTAGCACTCAGCTGATATAAGTTTCTCTTAGTGAATTTCCACCTGTATTATCAGTTATTAGGTTCTTCTCTCCCTTAGTGTGCTTGAGTATTAAAAGTTGGTTCTTAATATCTTAACTACTATATTTATATACCTACATTTGTTAATAAAGATGTGATATTGTCCAAAGAAAAAAGAAGAGGCTAAACAACCAGAACTCATGAAGCTCCATATCAGCAGAGCTGTAGTCATACAAGTTGCAGACCTGAAGAACAGTCTGTCTGATCATTGTCCCTTGGGTGGATTGAATATAGTCCATATTACTGCTCTTGAACCTTTCTTTCTACAAAAGTTTCATTTTTTTAAATCTATGGAATACAATGTCTCATGTTTTGGCCAGACGAGGGTAGATAGATAAGGAGTGAGTGGAATATTTTGATGCATAGATTTCACATGAATGGGAGGAAAATCTTGTTCATAAAAGGGGATGCGAAGGGTCTGGCTGCCAAAACAGGGGAAATATAGATATATCCTTCTACTTTCTTGTTATAAATAGAAACGAATTCTGTGTATATAAATTTTACTGTGTAAAGTAACTGTAAAACACAATTCAGTTATTGACATTCAATCTTAGTTGATACTTTTTACCAGTATATTGAAGTTCAATTATATTTAGATTTTAATATCTTATTCAACTCAACAAAGAGAGCAATACAAGATTTTGTTCAGAGTTTCTTTTTTACAGTATTCATTAATTCTTATACATATGTATAAGAGATGTTCTGAAAACATATGACTCAATTTATCATACTGAGTGGGCAGAAAAGAGGATCTGAGCTCCCCTGCTCATGGTGATACAGAGATTTAACTCAGAGCCTCAGGCCTGTACTCTTCCATTTGAGCTATGCATCTAGTTATTATGTTAGTTATTTTGAAGCTACAGTCTAGTTAACTTTTCTGCCCAGCCTACCTAGGCATAAGCTATTTTGTGTTCAACTGGTGTATGTTTAAGTGAATTTCCATCTGTGTTATTGGTTATTAGCGCTCTCAGCTCCCTTAGAGTTCTTGCGGGGGGGGGGGGTGTTTTTTGTTTGTTTTTGTCGGTCGTGGGGCCTGAACTCTGGGCCTGGGCACTGTCCCTCAGCTCTTCAGCTCAAGGCTAGTGCTCTACCACTTGAGCCACAGTGCTACTTCCTGCTTTCTGGTGGTTTATTGGGGATAAGAGTTTCTCAGACTTTCCTGCCTGGGCTGGCTATGAACCATGATCCCAGATCTCAGCCTCCTGAGTAGCTAGGATTACAGGTGTGAGCCACCAGTGCCCGACTGTTCTTGTGTTTCAGAAGTGGGTTGTGGATAATCTGTTGCTCGTTCCCCTGTGTCCTTATCTCTTCCCACCAATTGTTCCCTAGTACTCACCTCACTCTCCCCAACATTTCTGCCAGAAGTACTACAATCTTATGGGGGGGGGGGGCTTTTGAGCAAGGTTTCCTCATATCATTTTATCCATTAGCTTACCTGTTAGATTTATAAAAAGTGTCTTCTAATTCTTGATTGCAAACAATAGGGATCATGTTTATAGGAATAAAGGTCTCATCTTCTTATTTAAAAACAAACATTTTGCCTGCTTGTTCATTTATATGTCTTTGGAGTGTAAGGGCAGGCACAGAAATAGTGGCAAAGGGTGAACAAATACAGCAGTGGTACTCACTGGACACTATGTCAAAAATGAACTATATATGGGCTAGGAATGTGGCCTAGTGGTAGAGTGCTTGCCAAGGATGCATGAAGCCCTGGGTTCAATTCCTCAGTACCACATAAACAGAAAAAGCCTGAAGTAGTGCTGTGGCTCAAGTAGGAGAGTGCTACCTTGAGCAAAAGAAGCTCAGGGACAGTGCCCAGGCCCTGAGTTCACGCCTCAGGACTGGCAAAAACAAAAACAGAAAACAAAGCTATACAACTTGTGGTGTGGAGTGGCAGAGAAAAACTGGGAAAGGGCAAGAGAAGGGGTGACATTGTCCAAAAAATGTACTCATTACCTGACTTGTGTAACTGAAACCGCTCTACACATTGCCTTTATGATAATACTTTAAAAATGAAAATAAGATTCTCAATTCCAAAAGCACCAAACATTTTAGACCAATTTGGTGTAAGAAGTAGAGCATGCTAATGGTGGAGGAAGAGCTATGCATGCCTTTTGGGAGAATAATAAAATACATCAATACAGAACCTGACATGATGTTGACAGTCCTTACTTACTTACTTACTTTATTTATTTATTTCTGAAGAGATGCCCAGAGTAGCCTCAAATATGTGAGTTCAAACTATCCTCCTGACTCAGCTTTCCAGGTAGCTGGGATTATGAGTATGTATCACCACGCTCAGGTAGAAATTCTTTTTTTAGATGTGAAGCCAGGAGAACACTGCTAAACTGCTGGATGGAAATGGATGTGGGGAGTCTATTGGAACACATTTTCAGGTCAAGATTCACTCTATCACCCACATTTCTGCCTCCCTTTGTATACCCTAAAAAGAAAATAATATACAAAAATGTTCATAGTGACATGCTAGAAATAGCCTTGACCTGGAAACAAACCAAATGTTCATCAACAGTAGTCCAGACAGATAAACATATATAATCATATTGTGTGACACTAAAGTGTAGTTCTTTAGGATGTACCTTTTAGATGAAAAAAGTTAGACAAAAGAGCTAGAGAGTAATTATTAGAAAGGTCACGCTGTGGTTATCTTATGGTGGGACAAGTTGTCTGACCATGAAGGGACACAGGTGAAGCGTGCTAGGGAATGAACCATGTTTATTGATCTTAGTGGTAGCTACATAGATACTGGCTTTATAAATCATTGGGCTGCACATTTCATGTTTTTTTCTGTGTTCCATATTTTGCAATAAAGATGTATATTTTTAAAGAGGAAAAAAATAGCCTTTTAAATTAAAATTTTTAGCTGTAGGGAATACTTTTTAAAAAGGATAAAAGGCAATCTGTTATTGCTCAGCTTCATCACCCCTCCCCGCTTTCCGTATAGAGTGTTAGGGTATCAGAAGAATCTTCTAGTTCCATCATTGGCAGCTTTCACACTGCAACCTGTCACACTTCTCTGACTCAGCAGCAGGAATGATGTGATTATGCACACATGTGCACAAACATGCACACATGTATGAATGCACACACTCCTGGACCTTCCTTCATAATACTTCAGGAAGAAGACTACCTCACTTAGCCTCCCAGGATAATTAATGTGACGAAAGAAGGAAACAGCTTTGCTTGAGAACCCTATAGCACTCCTCTAAAAGGTCCCAACTTGCTATTACCAGCTTTCCAAGACATAGATGTGGTAGGCTTACTAACATACCTCTGACAGGCCCTCTCAGCAGCCCTCCTGGCCAGGGCGCTGGATTGAGAATGTGCAGTACTTGGTGCTTTCATTCTCAGTAATGTCTACCTATGTTGGTATTGGGTACTTGGTTTACAGTGTGAGGATGAAGAATCTATCCCACGCCAAAGACTTTGCTAGCTGTTTCCCATGCATCATCTTGGGTTTTATAACTTGCAAATCCCTAAGGTTGGAACTTTAATTATTTCCACTTTTCAAAGTTGAAGCTCCTAGGCTCACCATTCTCTCTAAAGTCACTATAAAGGACTCCTCTCTCTCTCTGAAAGGTACGGCTCAATTTTCCTGCCACTGAATGTGGACTGGACTTAGGTTGTATTGAGATTCCTGAAATATAGTCGTAAAAGACAAATAACATCCTCAGGCTCTGTCTGTTGGATCATACCTCCTGAGAAAAGCCAGCCTCCACACTACGAAGACACCCAAGCAGTGTTAGGGCAGGCCCATGTGGAAAAGGTATGAGGCCTAGAGCCAACAACTAGCATTCATACCAGGTGTGTGAGTGAGTCACCTTGGCAATGCATCTTCCAGCCCCGAGTCAAGTCCTCAGGTGGCTGCAGCCCCTGTTGGCACCAAGGCCTTGCACCAAGATCCATCTAGTTAAGCCATTCTGGATTCTGTGGATTCCTGACCCACAGAAACTATGCAAGAAAACAAGTTCTTATTGTTGTTTTAAGCAACTAAATTTGAGGGGAGTACCTGTTAATGCAATAACAAATAACTAGAATATGTGGAAGAAAGGTAGGGGAGAATCATTTATTTACAATTTTTATGGTCATTTTCTGCATTTTTATAATTAGCATTGATCAATTGATTGATTAAGCTAGAGATCAAAACTAGGGCCTTGAAAATACTGGACATGTAAGTACTGTAATACTAAACTATATCCCCAAAATTGCAAATTTTGATTTAAATAATTAGTGAAAGTGAAAAAAGGGCAAACTCAAAGGAAAAGTACTAGTTGTTGATTTGCAGGAGCTAGAAAGAATAATAATGTATTTCCAAAAATATATGTAAGAAACTCAAGCTAGCCATGGTGGTTCATGCCTATAATCTCAATATTTGAGAGATGGAAACAGGAAGATCAAAAGTTCAAGACTAGCCTGGGCCACATAACAAGACCCTGGATTCCATCAAAAAGGGGGAAAGAAAGGGAGAGAGGAGGGGAAGGAAGAGAGAAAGGGAAGGAGGAAGGAAGAGAGAGGGAAGGCAGGACAGAAGGAAGGACAGAAGGAAGGACAGAAGGAAGGAAGGAAGGAAGGAAGGAAGGAAGGAAGGAAGGAAGGAAGGAAGGAAGGAAGGAAGGAAGGAAGGAAGGAACGAGAGACCCACAGAGAACAAACTCTCCATCATTCATAATATGACTGTATATATAAACAGACCAAAAATATGTTCCTGGTGATATAAAACATAAGATATTGCCAGTCATCTATCATTATTATGTTTTTCTGACTTAACATTATTCACTCATCCCTGACTTTCAGAGGAAGAAACCACAGAATGGTATTTTTCTCTGTTACACAAATGTTTACATTTGTGCTAACAAAGGACAAAGAGCCCCTTTGTGTTTTCTTTTTCTCTTAGAGAACCAGTACTTCAACTTGTGATGGTGATTAATTGGTAAGGCCACTAGTTAAGACACCAATTGAAGAAGGAAGTTTTTAACATCTGCTCCTTTATTCTTCCTCATGATCTTCATAGCCTTCTTCAGGGTTACACCCATAGAACTTCAGTATTTGTCTTTGCTCACATCATTTATTCTCTTGTATCTAACTATTCTATTGTCGTACTCCTTGGGCAGACCTAACAAATCCAAGTAGCCAGTATGTATAGTAAAGATTTCCTAGAAAAATGCTACTGGCTTAATAACTGCCCTATTCATTTTTGGTGAGCTAATAGCACCAAGAGACTGATATCTGTATCCTGCAGCAAGTATTCTCATCATTTCTTCCTCTCCATTCAAAAGCATTCTTTAATTCTTACTAAAATTAGAAAGACATCCGCGACATTTTTTTAGTATGTGCTGTTATATAGATTTTATTCGTGGACCATATTTGGTTTAAAGTGAATATTAATCTTGCCTGATATACAAACTGAATGTCTGTAGCTTTCCATATGTAATGACACCATCAAAGGAAGGGGGAGTATAAGAAGAGAAGAAGGAAAATCATTAAAAAAAAAAAAAAAAGGAATTTAGACAGAGACCAGACTGTCTGTCTGAAAAGTTAAAGTAATTGTTCTCTTTGAATTACATCATTGACCTAAGATACAGTGCTCAGGATTATTCCAGTCATACTCATTCTAGCTATCTACTCTACCCAAGTAGCATAAAAACCATGCATAACCTGTTCTTGTTCATCATTAGCATACAGACTTAATTGGTGCTCAGACCAACAGGAACCTGACACCTATTTGACACACTTAAAATGTGTTAGTAAAACAATTCTCCCCAATGTCCTTTCCTCTGCCCATTTGCTAACAAAGTATCTACTATAGCTTTCCCAGAATTCCATCTGTATCTACCCTAGTTCCACTCTGGACTTCAGGGTACAGACTGTTTTATGGTCTCATTTGGATTGTACTGGCTCTGAAATTCCCATGCATGTGTGGATTTTTTTTAGTGCTTTGATGTCTTTTTTTGTTTGTTTCTCTGTTGGGATGTTTCAAATATGCACTTAAGTCACCCATAGAAAAGGCTGCTAATGTAAATGGACATGTGTTTAGAATGGGCTGTCATCTTAACCTTCCCAGAGACACAAAACCATAAAAACACAAAGGGTCAATTGGAATTACCTCTTCTGTTTCTTCTTTTAAATATGGGAGGTTGCAGAGTTCACATTGCCCCCTTTTGTCCTGCCTTTATTTATTCAGCTGATTTAAATTTAGCTATTAAAAGGAGTGACTGGCCCTTAACTCATAGGACATTCCTCTTAAAATTGAATTTTGACTTCCATGCCCAACTGATTATTTTAAGAGTGCTACTTGAGTCTCTGATACTCTTATCTTCACAATGATTTTCATTAAAGAAAAAAAACTATAGGGAGTATAAGGCATGTAATCTGAAATACTTGCATTCAGATTGGAAATGGTCTTTTGGGGTTCGAAATGTATTTTATCATAGAATCTAGAAGTACAGCTCCATGGTAAAATGTGTGCTCAAGAGCCTCAAGTGGCCCTTGGTTGAAAATCCAGCACTAGGAAATGTTTTTTTACCATAAAAGAAAAATCCACGTGCAAAGAGAAAAAAGTCATCCATAATCTGTAACAAACACTGTTAAAATAGACTTAATGAGGTGAGTTGGGGCATCAAACCCTCCCAGCACATCAGTTGGCACACTGAAGTTAGTATGGACTGGAACTAGCAGTGCTGGGTAAACTCAGAGACAGCATTCTACAAGTGGCATTATATTTCAAGACTTTTCAGGATAGTTTTTCACTAAAGGTAAAATTATATTTCTTTGTCTCTCTACTTCATTTTAGAATATAGAGAAATAAAAATCTAAGCAGGGCGCTGGTGGCTCATGCCTGAAATCCTAGCTACTCAAGAGGCTGAGATCTGAGGATAGCAGTTTGAAGCCAGCCGGGGCAGGAAAGGCCATTAAAACTCTTATCTCCAATTAACCATAAAATGCCAGAGATGGCACTGTGGCTCAAGTGGTAGAGCACTAGCTTGAGTACAAAAGCTTAGTAGGGACAGTGACCAGGCCCAGAGTTCAAGTCCCAGGACCAACACACACAGACACACAGACACACACACACACACACACACACACACACACACTAACTTAGTTATATCAACATCTTTAACTTTAGTTGAATATTTACAGTCGTACTGTTAACAAAAATAAATAACAAAAATAAGTCAGTGTAAAATCTGTTTTCAAGCTTAAAAGATGTCTCTCCTTCCTTGCTTGAAAATTACATCTCTTGTAGAAGCAGGTCAATGGTTTTCACAACTATGACCTGCCTGAGTCATTTAGAAAGAATGTTTCTCCATTGTGCTAGAGTGAACACTTCAAAATGTAAATCCTCACCAGAATTAGTACATTCAGAAAAATGATTTTTTTAAAAACATATATAATTGTTTTTATTACTTTTCAAAATTTTAAATACTCTTTAGGTATGAAAGATGAGATTTATGTAACAGTCATAGAGAGCTCTTCAAAGGAATTGGGTATCATCCTGGGTAATAGGAGATGTCCCAAAGTGATCACTTGAAGGTTTTTGAGAAACAGAAATAGAATAATGCTACCTGTCAATATCATGGTACTGTTGTTTTGACCCATGTGGCATCCAGAGTGTCTCCTTTTCCATGATCTGGTTTTATGCATTTCTTGTTTCTGATCTTACAATCAGTTTTGGATCGTTGGCTAGGTTAGTTGATTTGATCACTTCATCATATTCATGAGACCAACCAAGTTCCTTTGGCTCTGTAGTGAGAAGTACTTCTTGCTAAGAATCCTTTCCTCACTGGGGGCTGGTAGCTCACACCTATAATCCTAGCTACTAAGGAGGCTGAGATCTGAGGATCGCAATTCAAAGCCAGCCCGTGAAACTCTTATCTCCAATAAAAACCACCAGAAAACTGGAAGTGGTGCTGTGGCTCAAGTGGTAGAGAACTAGCCTTGAGCTGAAGAGCTGAGGGACCCACGACCGAGCCCCTCCCCCCCCCAAAATCCTTTCCTCCCACTCTCTCTTCCTTTTCTATCCTCCCCTGCCTCCAAGTATTTAAGGTTGTGAAGAGCTAGACATATTACAGTAGAAAGCTGGAAGATAATGGAAAAAGCATAGATTTTGGAACTTGATGAAACTCAAATCAAATCTACATAATAGATAGAATTTATGTTCAAATTGCTTGATCTGTCCAAGTCTCAGATTCCTCATCTGACAACGGAAGTTGAAGAGTCTCAAAAATTTGTCATGAGCATTTGATAACGTAAGTAGAAGGACACACTCAAGAGTACCATTCTCTAATAGTTATTGGTGCAACGTGCCAATTCTTTCTGGTGCCACCTTCCTGGAGCATGGGGAGATTTCACAGTTTGTAGCCTCATTTTTCAATGCTTAGCACAATGGGATTAGTTCCAGTTAATAAGAAACTCTGAATCTTACCAGAGCCAAGATCCTCTTTTGATTTTGACATGGTGATTGCCAGTGTTCAAGATGGTGGCTACTCCCTCAGCTTGGGTCCAGTCACTATAAGGTGTGTGGCTCAGCAGACCCATGAGACATCAGTGGAATTAACAAGAAACACTTTATTTTTCAGCCACTGAGATTTTGGAATTGTTCTTCCTACAGCAAAACCATCTCATCCTATCACTTCTGTTGCTTTCCTCTACTTGAGCAACAAAATATTAAAACTGAGCAAAAAGGAACAGATTGTAATGAGTAGTAGAGAAGTCTGATAGGGTCTTTTACACTGATCATATGGTGAAATCGCATTTCAAGATTAAAGTTGGAATTACTTTTGTGGTCATTGAGATGGACTCATTTCCTTCCAAGCTTGAGAAAGCAGAGACATGAGGGTGAATTATTGATGGTATCATACACTAAGCCTTGGAAAAATCTTAAATGACCTCCTAGCCCTTTACTATATTTTAAATTTACTCTTAGGTGAAGTAAGGACATTCTATTCTCCCACCTCATCACGATTGTTAGTTACTTAGAAAGCATTGCAATGCTTTTGAGTATGGAAGAAACTAATTTATTATATTCATGAATAAAAGGAAATAAAAATAAAGGAAAATGTTTGGAAATAAACATTCCTTCAAAAATTTAATTTCAGGGAAAAAATCCTATTAGTTAAAATATTTAAATGTCCTATTCCCTTTGCCCTCATAAATTTGCTAGGTTTATCAATAAAATCATCTCCTGAGAGGACTAGTTGAATATAGCTCAGCAACAGTGAAATGATACTCTAGAATGTCCAATTCCATCTCAAAGATGTTATTACAAGCCATGTCTCAGAGCAATAAAAATATTTACTAGCCCTAGTTGATCATTAATAACCTTTTATAATACTTAACTGAATTTCAGAACAATAACTATTAGTATCCCTTGTGCTCAATGTAATGACAGATGACTTACAATTGTGAGATATTTATTTATTTATTTAGCAAGTCATGGGCAAGGGCCTGGGCACTGTCCCTGAGCTTCTTTGGCTCAAGGTTAGCCTGTACCACTTGAGCCACAGTACCACTTCCAGCTTTTTCTGTTTATGTCATACTGAGGAATTGAACCCAGGGCTTCATGCATGCTAGGCAAGCACTCTACCACTGAGCCACATTCCCAGCCCTGAGATTTTTTTTAAAGGTAGTTGTTATTCAGGTATTACTATTGGTAGAGGGTATGCTGAGTGCTTAGACCAGAATTGTATGCAGTGGCATTTAACAGAAACCCACAGCCACAGTCACTTAGCCAAGTGGTTTGTTTTTCCCATAAAAGAGGGAGTCTGGAGGTTCTCAATCCACTGATAGCATGGTTGTACAACAATCACCAGAGACCCAGTTTCCTCCTTGCTTCCTCCTGTATCCTCCTTTCCTTGTAGCTTCTGTTTCCTTAATTTCAAGATGGCTGCTTTCCTTCCTAGAATTCCCATCCTAGATGGAATGAAAAAAGGAAGGGCAAAGAGCAAAGAACATGTTGCTGGCTGAGTCTTGTCTCTTTTCCCTTAGAATCTGCTGCTTTCCTGAAAGTTTCTTCTTATGGACTCAGCAAGTCACTATAGCTGAAAGGAAATCCCAGGTGGGATGTTTTTTAATCTGGGAATATTGCCACCATAAACAAAAACTTGTTTCTACTAATAAAAAGATGGATAGGGGCTGGGAAGGTGGTTCAGTGGTAGAGTGCTTGCCTTGCATGCATGAGGCCCTGAGTTGGATTCCTCAGCACCACACAAGCAGAAAAGGCCGGAAGTGGTGCTGTGGCTCAGGTGGTGGAGTACTAGCCTTGAGCTGAAGAGCTGAGGGACAGTGCCCAGGCCCAGAGTTCAGGCCCCAGGACTGGCAAAAAAAAAAAAAGATGGATAGAGCCAGGCATCTGTGGTTCATGCCTGTAATCCTAGCTACTCAGGGGGCTGAGATCTGAGGATCATGGTTAGAAGCCAGCCTGGTCAGGAAAGCTGGTAAGACTCTTATCTCCAATTCCCACCAAAAGGCTGGAAGGAAGTGGAACTGTGGCTCAAGTGGTAGAACACTAGCCTTGAGCACAAAAGCTCAGGGACAGTGTCTAGGCCCTGAGTTAAAAAAGAATGCATTTGAGTAGACAATTAGCAATTTCCTTCAGTGAACTGTAAGTGCAATATTCTCAGATTTTTTTTGGCAATAAAACTGTTATTTCTCCATTTTATGCAGGAAATTGAGGCTTAAATAATTCACCTAGGGTCAGCCAGGTGATAGGCAGTGAAACTGGAACTGGAAGTCATGTAATAACAAAAGGTATTTAGGCTGGATTCAGGAGGTTGAAATCTGAGGATCTCTGTTTGAAGTCAGCCCTTGCAGACAAATCTGTAGATTCCTCTCTCCAATTAACCAGCACTGGAGGTGTGGCTCAAGTTGTAGAGCTCCAGTCTAGAGCCACAAACCAAAGAAGAGGATAAGGCTCTGAGTTCAGCCCCAGTACTTGACACACAAGCACAAAAATGGCATGGAAGTTGGTCACGTTTAGAGACTAGATCTTCTTTAAGACATCTGATTACCTAATCCTCTGCACAACCAGCCAGCCCAGGGCATGGCCAAGGTCCCTTGGGCAATCTGCCAGCCAGTCCCCATGGGAGGCAGTTATGCTGTCATTCCTTCCCTGCTATAACCACAGACTCCAATCATCCTCAGGCAGCTGTGACATGCATCTGGATTAGCTTGTTAGTGAGGCAGAGTTCATGAGTCCAGAAAGCCTGGCACATCAAAGGTTCTGGGAAGTGACTTGGGTTGGGGGAGGGATGGGTCTGAGGTAAATTCTTTCTGCCCTCTGGGTTTTGAGTGTGTCTCAGATGTGGTATAAGGCATTTCAGGCCCAAGGAGAGACTAAAACCATTTTGAAACAATAAATATATACAGCCATACAAGTAGCGTTAAAATGCTGGGGTTTTGTATTCACTCTGTTATCTTTATTCATTGTTTTAGTTCACTTTAACAGCTCCTGGGCCTGTAGTAAAATACATGAAGTATAGCAACAAGAAGAAAGGCTTGGCTCAGGGCAGGGGAGCAGAGGCGCTGGGAGCCAGCCAGTGTTCTCAGGTTGTAAAATAAAATCTCTAGACCAATTGGACACTGGCCTCAGGCCATGGCAGTGATTAATGCCAGAGTTGTAAAAAGTGCTATGTAGGAATTGTTAGCCAGGTTGCATTGTGTATATGTGAATGGGTTTATTTTTTCTTCAAAGTAGCTTAATATGAAACACATAATTTTCAGCTACTTTTGAATTTAAGAGTAAAATTTAAGACTCATTTACTTTTCTCTTTTAATTAAGAACTTAAGTAACTTTATAGAAGAAAAGAAGAGCAAGTAACATTATACTCCTGACCGGTGACATCACTCCATATCGCCCCTGGTAATATGTGCATTTTTAAAACAAATGTATTTTTGATAACATACATTCATACCTTTCTACACAGGTGTAATTAGTGTAGTGGACATGCAATTCTGGGTTCCACTTTTTCCACTTAGTCTTATTTCCTAGAGACATTTTTATATACTTTAAACATATGTTTTGGAGTTTTCTTTAAGCTATAGCATATTCTTTTACACTGATCTGGCTCTGGCTTGCATGATTATCTCCTGATTGTTGGGCAGATGGATGGAGTGTTTTCATGGTTTTATTGTTAGGAATGATGCTACTTCCAAATTTGTGTACAAAGCCTTTTCATTTTTGGCTTTCAGGATATTTCTTAGGATGGTCTCTTCGTAGTAGCATTATTTGGTAAATTTTTTAAAGGAGTTACTTATTTCTCACTGTGTTTTAACTTAGGGTTATCAATAAGGTAGAAATATACTTGTTTTTCACATCACAGGCTGTGACAGTTATTTAGGTCTATGACTTACCTATTCATATTGCTGGGGCTGGGAGCCCACAAACTATATTTTCCAGATTTCATTTCTGGCTGGCTCCCTATTAGATACTGTCGATTAAATATGCTAGCAGAAAATTAGAAAGTAGAAAAGAGTGGGAAGTCACTGTTCTCTTTCTTTGCTTCTGGCAGTATCTCCAGAAATGACTTCATTTCTGGATGTCTTCTTGGTATTACAGTATCCTTTTAGGCACTCTCAGTGACAGAGAAAGAAGTGATCTTGCCAGGCACAAGTGGCTCACACTTGTAATCTTAGCTACTCAGGAGGCTGAATTCTGAGGATTGAGATTTGAAGCTAGCCCAGGAAGGAAAATCCGTGAGACTCTTATCTCCTACTAACCAGCAAAAAGCTGGGAGTAAAGCTGTTGAGCCTTGAGCAGGAAAAACTAAGAGAGAGTGCTCAAGTCCTGAATTCAAGCCCAAGTAACAACACAAAAATTAAAATAAAAGCCAGGTGCTGATGGATCAGGCCTGTAAGCCTACCTACTTAGGAGGCTGAGATCTGAGGATTATGATTTGAAGCCAGCCTAGGCAGGAAAGTCTGTGAAACTCTTATCTTCAATAAACTATTCAGAAAAAGTCAGAAGTGGCACTGTGGCTCAAGTGGTAGAGTGCTAGCCTTGAGCACAAAAAGGCTCAGGGTCAGTGCACAGACCCTGAGTTCAAACCCTAAATAAATAAATAAATAAAGTTATCCTATGCTATTGTAGTATGCCTTCTCCTTTTTGTTTCGCCAGTTATTTCTCACTAATCTTAGGGTTATCTGCTTTCACCTTTTTGACCATTCAGGTCTCCCAACAATATAGTTTTGTGTATCAAACAAGTTCTCTTTGAAATATTAGCTGGGTTTCTACTTTCCTAATTAGGTCCTGAATCATAGACTGGGTTTTATCATTCTAATATATATACAAACACATATATGAGGTGCTTTGTTGTTTCTGTTTTGTTATGGGGGCTGGGGCTTGAACTCAGGGCCTGTGCATATTTAGCATGCACTCTACCAATGAGCTATACCCTCGGCCTTAATAAAGTTTTTATTAGGTTAATATAAATATGATGGCACCCTAAAGTTTTATTGTGCATGTTTTAAATTTACTAGTGGGAAGGATTTAAAACAGAAATTACACATCTTATTAGATCAGTTATCTGATCTACTAATCTAGTCTTGGGATCTTCATTCAATTTTGTTAGCTTTCTTATTTTAACAAATATTACAGTGGGTTGAGTGGTGGCACTTCAGAAACATATGTTCAAGTCCAAATATCTGGAACTTGTAAAATCTACCTTGTTGGGAAAAGAGCTTCTGCAGATATAATTAAGTTAAATATTTTGGAGTTAGACAACTCTGAAATAGCCAGCAGGAATATTTAATCTAGTGATGAGTCCTTAAAAAGAAAAATAGAAAAAAAGAAAAGTAGTGTTAGAGATAGATTTGAGATGAAGGAGAAGATGGAGACACAGGGAAGCAAGGCTGTATGAAGGTGAAGGCAGAAACTCAAGTTAGAGAGCCACAAACCCAGAAATATTGGAAGCCATTAGAAGCTAGAAGGATCAAGAAAAGATTCTTCCCCCAAGTCTTCAGAAGGTCTTCAGAAATATATGGTCCTATCCATACCTTGGTTCTTTGGCTTTGAGCTTCTAAAACTATGGGAAAATGAATTTCTGTTGTTATAAGTGACCCAATTTGTGTTAATTTGTTGCACCAGCCAGAAAAACTAAGATGAACATGATACAATTACCATTTCATTTATGTCTATTTTTTCTTTATGCAATTTGTAGTATTGAAAACACTTATACTTGAGGATGTAGTTCAGTGGCAGAGTATTTATCTAGTACATGCAAATTTAGTCTAACAGCAATGGGGAAGTGGAGGTGGGGGTGGGTTGGGGATATTAAAAAATCAATAATTTAGTCAGAAGGGGTGGAAAGAAAGTTGAAGCATGGCTTAGGTGGTAAAGTGTCAGTCATTGAGTGAAAACTCAGAGCAAGAGTTCAAGTTCCAATCTTGGACAAAAAGAAAATATCAACAGTTGTTATATTTACACATTAAAAGGGAAAATAGTCACATGACTATCAACATTAGATAACTGAGTCTCAGACGCTTCTTTATTTATAACCAGCACTCACTTAATATTCCCACCTCTGTAAGATAAAATTGTTCTTTTCTTCTCTGTTCTAATTTGTTGTAATGAATTAGCCCATCTCTTACAATAAATTTATCTATGCTTGCCTGTCTTTTCCTTATTGTCCTTTTTCATTTTAAACTCACCCATTATCTTGCTTCTTCCTTTATTTTTTTGTCTTATGACTATTACCACCCTGTATTTTTAAATGTGATTTAAAAATTAAATTAATTGCCAAAGAGCTTCTTGAGTATTTCACCTCATATTGTTCATAATCTGAAGAATTTTTATGTAGCTCATATTTTCCAACTGTGCAAAATACTTGTTGATTGCTTCTACCTAATCAAACATTCATTTAGGAACTTTCCTTTTCTGGGTGTAATCCATATGGCCTGAGGGTGAGCCAACCAGGTACTCCACAAACCTAACAAATGTTTTCCCAGTAAGTCTCTTATTTTCCCAATAGGATTCATTTTGGAGTGCAAAAAAGGATAAATCCTTGGCCATAGATTGTAGCAGGAAAGGGACAACTGGGCTTTGAACCAAGTCTGTCTCTAAAATCTATGGTCTTGTTAGAACACCATGGCAACTCTCAACAAGAGCATGAAAGGATTCTGTGTGACTTCTGCCTCTAGAAAAAGTCATCAGCTCTGCTTTTGCTCTTGGGAAGTCACTCTGGGAGCTTTCTGCAGCTCTGTAAAAGGTTTAACTATGCAGGTACTACCATGTAGAGAAAACATATGGAGACAGATAGAGGTGCCTTTAAACCCCAGATCTCTTAGATCCTGTTTGAGTCTTCTCAGCTATTTAAGGGCCAGACTCTATATCAGTCTAAGTGCAGTTGTATGCAGGACATGTTTGAGTGAGCCCAAGGCAGCTAAGCCCAATCAAACCCTAGATTTGTGAACAAAATTAATGTTCATGGCTGTAGAAAAGTTTGTAGTGGCTTGTTGAGGTATAAATGCATAATTTATAATTATTCAATCACACATCATGCTCCTCTTTTCTATGGAGCTCACATGCTAATGGAAAAAGGTGTCAGACTCACTCCTTTAAAGACTCACTGCTGTGTTGTCATCAGCATTATTTATTGTGCAGTATATTTATTTCATGGATCTCTAGTTGTTATATTTTCATCAACATCTGGAGACAGTCTTAGCTTCTGGTACATTTGTCATTTAAGTGGTGATACACAGGCCTCCCCCCACCCCTTTTTTTTCAATAACTTGTTTTTGGTTATTTTTTGTTGTTGTTAGTTGTGGAGCCTGAACTCAAGGCCTGGGCACTGTCACTGAGCTTTTGGCTCAAGGCTAGCACTCTACCACTTTGAACCACAGCACCACTTCTGGTTTTCCCTGTGGTTAATTGCTGAAAAGAGTCTCACGGACTTTCCTGACCAGGCTGGCTTTGAATTGTGATCCTCAGATCTCAGCCTCCTGAGTAGCTAGGATTACAGGTGTGAGCCACCAGTGCCCACCAAAATAACCTTTTTTTGGGGGGGGGTCTTTTAAAAAAATTTTATATTTATTTTTGTTGTAAAAATACTGTACAGAGTGGTTACAACTATGTGAGTAGGGTAATAAGTACATTTCATAGCAAGCATTGTTACCTCCTCTTTTGTTTTCCCCCACCCAACCTCCCCAACTCCCCCTGTCCTACCCCCCAAAAATATTGTAAAGTTCGTTTTCAACATAGTGTCCTGTACATCTCATTGTCACAATGGGTCAACCTGCATCCCCATTTAAGCATTCCGCTATACCCCAAATTACCAAAATGTATATACAAGATGCAGAACACCAGAATCAAATACAGTGAAAACTGGGGTTATACCATGGGGGAAGAACATGCAAAAGAAACAAAAGAATCACATAATGCATTAAAAATACATTAAAAATAATAGCAAGAAAGAAAAAACTTGTGTCCCTGTCTTGGGGTACATTTTGCTTAACATTGTCTCATGTGGTTATATGTACATAGCCTTTTGATGGAGCTATATTCTCAGCCCAGACATCTGATGTTTTAAAATTAAATGTTTAAAGATAATTGTTAATATACATATAGTTGTATGAAATAATGTAGAGAGATCTCCCTTAATTTTTACTCAGGTTATGACAAATAATAACCACAGGAGAGAGACTGTCTGTCATACAGCTAAGAAACAGAACATTTGCATCACTGTAAGGATCCCAGTACCCGGTACACATTTCCTAGCCACTAATTACTCTCTCATTTCTATAATTTTGTCCTGTCAAGAAAGCTATTTAAATGACTCATACAGAATGTAATCTTTGGAATTGGATGTTTTTATTCAGCAAAATTCCCTGGAGAAAATACAAGTTGTGTGCATCAATATTTAGTTGATTCCTACATAGTATGCATTGTTTGATCATTTGTCTGCTGAGGGACATTTTTTTTCTTAGTTGTGGACTATTATGAATAAAGCTGTTATATACATTTGTGTATACGGTATCTTGTGAACACATGTCATTATTTCTCCACTATAAATCCCTGAGAGTACAATCACTGGGTCATATAGGAATTACATTTTTTTTGGTAATAGTTTTTCTGTTAAAAAAAATTTAAAGAAGTTCTCAAACTATAGCCCAGAGAGGTGGTACTACTTTATATTCCCACCAGTTAAGTATGAGTAATTGAATTCTCTTCATGTCACCTGATTTTGAATAGTAAGTTAAATATAGCTTCCCAGATAAGTCTTCCCCTTGATTGGTATACTTTGTCCAACAAGATTATTTAGGCCAATAATATCTGGGTGGAATCCTGGGGCTAGGGCTGGACATGGTGAATTAGAGGTAAAAAGGATACCATCCAATTTTAAGGCCTAGTATTTACTGTCTTATTTTGTATTCCTGACTTCTTGTTTTAACCTGGTTCTATTGTAATTGTATCAGTAATCTGGTTCCCCTCAGGTGGTCTTTTCAAAGTTACTGAGAGCCTTGGGGAGCAAGAAGCAATAGATTAGCCGTGAAAGCAAAAGGTCTAAGAAGAGTTTGGGAATTGTTGAAAGGTAACAGAGTTTTAGCTACAGCTCACTAAGTAGTCAAATCAATCTTTACTAAATAGCTGTTTTTAGAGCAAATGTTCTAGGTGAGGGGTGACTTCTCTAATGAAGCTTGGTAGTTTAATTTCTCCTGATAATTACATAGTGCCCTATTTTCTCTCCAGCAAATATGACTCCTGCTAAAGCCACTAAAACAGCTATGACACATTCAGGAAGATACGGAGGACTAAAAGTTTGTATTTCCTGTTCCAATTCTGAAATACCTAGATCTCTAATAGACTGTTAGATAGAGCTTGTAATTACTGTACTAAAATTCTAATACTAGCTTTAAAATATTTTCTAAAAGCACAAATTCAGTTTTATATACTTTTTTAAATTTTATTTATTTTTTATTATGAAAATACTGTACAGAGGGGTTACAATTACATGAGCAAGATAATGAGTACATTTCTTATCAAGCATTGTAGCCTCCTCCTTCGTTTCCCCTTCCCATCCCTTCCCAGCCTCCCCCCCAATCTCCCCCCCCCCCCCCACACCAAAGTTGTAAAGTTCGTTTTCGACATGACAACTTGTACTTCTCATTGTTGCAACGGGTCTACCTGTATCCTTATTTAAACGACTTGTTTTTCCCCTTCCCCTCCACAAATTATACCGACATCAAATACAGTGAAAGCAGGAGTTATACTGTGGGGGAGGGACATACAAATCAACAAAGAAATAATCTTATAAATGTGTTAGAAACAAATGCATGAAAGAAAAAAATTTAAATACATATCTTAGGGTTCATTTTCCTAACATCACCTTATCTGACCTTTTCTGCTTGACTCAGGCATATACTGGATATTGCAAGTAAGGGAAACCATGGGACCTATGTTTCTTTGGGCTTGGCTTACTTCATTTAATATAATTTTTTCCCAGTCTTTCCATTTCCTAACAAATGGGACTTGGAAGTTATTGCCACTTATTCTACACTGCCTTTTGTTTTGTTTTGTTTTATTGGTTTGTTTTGCCAGTTCTGGGGCTTGAAATCAGGGCCTGGGCACTGTCCTTGAGCCTCTCTGTGTTCAAGGCTAGTGCTCTACCACTTGAACCACAGAACAACTTCCGGCTTTTTTCTGAGAGGTTTATTGGATTTAAGAGTTTCTCGGAGTTTCCTGCCTGGGCTGCCTTTGAACCACAATCCTCAACTCTCAGCCTCTTAAGTTGTAGGATTACAGGTGTGAGCCACCAGCTCCCAGCTACACTGCCTTTTAATAGACAAAAATTTCCAGATCTATCAAACTGATAATCTTCACCCTCAGCAATACTAGTTGTCTTCAAAGTTTTAATTTTGGCCAAGTGATTTTTATTTATGTTTTATTTAAGTATTTTATTAGCATAAGTTAGTTACACAGACAGGGATTTTGTGTCATTTCCACACATATTTACAATGTATTCTAATCTCATTCCCCCAGCACATTTTCTTCTTTCCTTCCCCACTTCCTAGAACAATTTCAACAGGTTTCATTGTTCTGTTTTCATATGTGTGAACAACCTGCTTCCACCATATTAATTCTCTTTCATTCTCCTTTTTAGCCAATCCCTTCCCACTGGTATCCCCTAACAGAACATGTTTCTCTTTCTTGTCCCAAACCCTATATTGATCAACAGCTTTTATTATTGAGGCTCTTCATGCTGGTTTCCTATATAGTCTATTTCAAAATTGTTCACTTTCTTTTCCTCTCTCTCCTCCTTTTCCTCCTAAGTAGTCTCTTAGTTAGATTTGTGTTGTATGTTTATGCATATATATTTATGTATACAAATATATATATATGTACATATCATGAATATATATGTCTTTTAGGTCTACCTTTCACATATAAGTAAAAATATTCGGGTACCTTTTTCTTTTTTGTTTTTTGGTCGATTGTGGGGCTTGAACTCTGTGCCTGGGAGCTGTCCCTCAGCTCTTCAGCAGAAGGCGAGTGCTCTACCACTTGAGTCACAGTTGAGTGGTTAATTGGAGATAAGAGTCTCATGGGCTTTCATACCCAGGCTGGCTTTGAACTGTGATCCTCAGATCTCAGCCTCCTGAGTAGCTAGGATTACAGGTGTGAGCCACCAGAGCCAGCAGATACCTTGTTTTTGAAGGCACTCTGGCATTATGTTGGCCCCACTTCCTGCTTCCTTTAAACCAAGTATTAAGTACTTATAATTCTCTAATTTGTATTTCTTTAATAAATATGTAACTACCAAGAGAAAGAGAGGAGAGAGAAAGAAAGAGACAGACTTTGTGTATGTGTATGTGTGTATTGGTATGTGGTGTGTATGTACACACCATTGCTGGGGCTTGAACTCCAGAACTTGCACTTGCACTTAACTTTTTTGCTCAATGCTGGTGTTCTACAACTTGAATTACAACTCCACTTCTGAGAGTGGGGTTAACTAGAAGAATCTCATTGGCATCTGTGATTTGGCTGGCTTCAAACCATGACCCTCAGATCTCAGCCTCTTGAATAACAAGGATTACAGGTGTGAGCCACTAATGCTCAACTTGCAAAGAGTTTTGATAAGCAGGTTTTGATTTTGCAAAAATATTTGCAGGAGTTGAAGTTGATAATCTCACCAGCATTTGGCCATGCCATTTCACAGAATTAAAAAAATTATCACTAATTAATAACATAAATAGGATTCAGGTTGCACTTGCTAAAGTTTTTAGCAAGAATTTTTTGCAAATGTTAATAGCTTTATTTAGCCTTAGGCAATGCATACATGCTTCAAAATTTTAGCAAGAATTTTAAAGAAAATGTTTCCTTTACATTAATATATTATGCAATGAAGAAGTTTCACATGTTGATATTATACATGAAGTGAGGTAGACAGATACAGATATATACAATAGAATATTGTCTCTTTAATAGTAACAGAGGAGAAAAATATATCGCTGTAAGTAACTCCTGCCTGCTACTATTTTGAGATAAGAACTGTTCCTTTACCCCCAGATGCGACTCTGAGAGCTTAGTAGGAGTTTAATACACTATCAAATCATCTTTAAGTCATTCTTCCTCAGAGTGCAAATGTGGACATTGTAGACTGCTCTGATCAAACTGTTGGGGTATTAGTCCAACCAAAGCATTCCCAAGTAATGGGGGAAAAGTTCCCCATTTGTCTGTTAAATAAAAAACTAAATTTTGTAGATTATTATCTAATTAATTGTTATTCATTGTTTCTCATTTGATATTCCCATCAAACCAGTGAGGTGGGGATTCTGTGCTATCTTCCCTATTTTATATATTCAAACCCTGGGCCTCACAGACTCAATGAATTCCAGTAATTACAAGCAGTGCAAAAGGCAGAACTGGAGCCTAGGTGTTATGACTCCAATTTCAGCGTCTCTTCTAGGACATCTTGCTGGAAAGACCAGGGGTGGAGGGTGGGGTAGATGACACTCTCACAAAGGAGAGTATTAAAAACATCTTTTGTATTCAGTAGCCTATTTCTTTTTAAGGTGCCATAATCAGATTCAACATTTTTCCATTTGATTACTATCAGATTGCGTTACCTTACCTTTATTGAAAAATGGAAATTCATTTTTCCCCCTATAGACCATTTCATTGCCAGATGATTCAACTAAAGTAGTCAGATGGTAATCCCAACACTGAAGGGGCTAAGGAAGGAGGACCTCAAGTTCAAAGCCAGCCTAGACTACAAAGCAAGATCCTCTTTATAAATAAATACATAAATAAAATATATTAATGAGTAGAAAATATTAGAATGCATATAATCTTGAACCAGATCCTCCCAAAACATAGGTATTCCCATATTCTTATTCAGAAATGTGAATCTCTGAATTGATCTTCCTGCTTTCTTCCCTGAGTAGATTCCTTATCTGTTTAAATAATTCACTGCCTTGGCCAGGTGTTACCACAATATTGACAGGCCATGTGCTAGATCCATGGAGGAGTTTGTATGCTCCTTACCTCTCTGGTACATAGCAATGGTTTTTTATATTCCTGAATGTATGTTTGCCATTAGCCTACATCTGATCATTCTGTTAGTATGCACGTATGACTATGTATCAGTACACATACAGGGACTATGTAAGGATATATAGTTTCATTGTTTTTCCAAACTCATTTCTAACTGAATCAAATTTATCTTATTATTCCCTGTATCTTTAAAAATTCCTTTCTTCTCCAGGGAAGGGAGAGGAAGAATGAATGGACCAAAGAAGAATTTGAATTCTGTAAACATTAAAATACCTTCCAAAGAAAGAGAAAAATGTTTGTATATTGAATTACCAAGTCTAGATTTTCAATCTTGCCTCATTATTTTTTCATCTTCTCTTGGTTTTTGTATTTAATTACTAGGCTAATTTAAACATCTAACTTTTTACTATGCATTACATACTGGTATTTGGGATACTGACTTAGGCTTGATTTAAAATTAAGTATTTAGGAATCTGAGTAGAAAAATAGTACACTAACAAGGCAATTTTTTTCTCATGCTTTCTTTAGTCTATTGCCCTGGGCTGTAAATTGTACAGCAAAATAACCAGCATATTATTTTCTGTTTTCTTTCACCTCACAGAGAAAAGCTATATTGCTGGCAAATGGACAGAAAATTTAAAAATGGAATCCGTGTATGGTATGCATAGTTGGGGAGTATATGTGGCATAAAATATTCATCTATATATCCCACTCTCTTTTTATGCCAGCTTACGTCAATAGAAACTCAACAAATGAGCTTCTCAAGCTGGGTGGAATAAGCAAAGATACCTTATGAAAAGCAAAAGGTGGGCTGGGAAGGTGGCTCAGTGATAAAGCACTTGCCTTGCATGCCTGAGGCCCTGGGTTCGATTCCTCAGCACCACATAAGCAAAAAGAAAAAAGCCGGAAGTGGGCGCTGTGGCTCAAATGGTAGAGCGCTAGCCTTGAGCTGAAGAGCTGAGGGACAGCCCCCAGGCCCAGAGTTCAGGCCCCAAAACCACCAAAAAAAAAAGCAAAAGGTGATTCTTGGTCTCCCTTCCCTGAAAATACAAAATCACCCCCAAAAACTAAGTAAAGACATCTTTTCTTTAAAAAGGGAAAAGATTTTTGAAAAATGCTAAAATGAATTTTTAAATCTGCGCTCTCAGTTAATACTTCGATGCTTACAAAATGTTTAAATTCTTTTCTTTTCTTTTTTCTCCTTTTTTTTTCTCCTCTAAAACTGATCTTCATGAGAGCCCCCTTTATTCTTCACCAATGAATTTTTACTCTGAATTTTTGGCCTTGACTTTTCCAAAATGTATCATTTTCACTCACAGCTTAAGACGCCTTTGATGGTCTTAGTACAACATACTTATGTAATGGTAGTGTTTAAAGCTGGAGATCAGATTGTGCATAATAACATATGTAGTTTGGATTACATAAACACTACAGGAAGAAGGGGAGACAGGACCCTTCTGTGTACAAATTTCAGATTGCTAGCTGTTTTCCTAAACAAAATGTTAAGCACTCCTAATAGGAATGAGTGATGTAGTTACCATGACTTCTGAAACTGCAAAAAAACAAGTGTTTCAACCAAAAGTAAAGATTATGCCAAAAATTAACATATTTATTTTATGTGCTTTTTGTGCTTGCTGCTTAAAGATGGGGGAGGGGGAACGAATTTCATTGCCTTCAAAGCTCAATCTAATTAAGCAGTTTCATTAAAGTTTGGAATACAGCTAAGGGTCAAAGACAGATGAACTTGCTACAAATTACAAATTTCACCCATCATACATTTCTCCCATTATGAAAGAGTTTAGAAGCAGGATACTGTATTAGTTTATTTCCTTAGCACTGTACTTACAATCTCAATATTTCAGAGGAGACTACAGAGGAGTTTGTCTTTTGTTTTGGCTGCCAAGTTTGTCATATGTTGTTGAAAGCTTGATAACTTTTACATATTTCAGGAGAAGTTAATAAAACATTACTGTAGTGTTCAGCAACGAGACATTTCAGAGTGGAGAAAGAAGGCAAAAGCCTTCCTAAGTGTACTAACTTGGTACTTTAAGTCTTCATGTTCGCTTTGTTTCAGGAGTTACTACAAGGCTGCCAATACT
Source organism: Dipodomys spectabilis (assembly GCF_019054845.1). Classification (NCBI taxonomy): domain Eukaryota; kingdom Metazoa; phylum Chordata; class Mammalia; order Rodentia; family Heteromyidae; genus Dipodomys; species Dipodomys spectabilis. The sequence continues at coordinate 23,553,103 of NW_024870758.1, forward strand.
TGTACTGCTCAATCAGGCCTTTGAAACCATGGGTGAAAAATCCAGCACATGTCAGTCACCTTGTATGTATTGTAGAGAGATCGTGAGGTATTTTGCTTCCTGTTCCCCCCTTTATTTTTTACAAGTACTTTAAATATGGACAGCCATTCCTGCTGGTGTCTTTATGCTGGGAAGCTCTGCGTGAGGTTGAAGTTTTTATAGGGAAACTTGTTTAAAACACAGTTGTCTTTAAAGGCCGGTTTACCACAGCAAGGTTAGGGGTTGCCAATAAAACCCATTTATAGCAACTTCTGTATTCTCAGCTCAGCCATGCCAATGGGGCGACCCTTGCACCACTCGGGCTGGTGGTTCTAATTAGTCCTTCCTTAAGGAAAACAGGCCCAAAGGACCAGTTTTTGGACCCAAAGCCCAAAGGGCTTTAGGGATGTAATGGGCCAAGCCTCCCAGGTTGACCTGGCTCCTGTGGGGTTTCTGAGAGCCCAGGACGACCGAATTCTTAGGTCACATAGCTGCCTACACTGGCTTTTGCTCTGCTGGGGAATAACAAAACATTTAGGGAACTAGGGGGTTTAATTTACTGCCACCAGCCAACATCATAATGGCATCTTTGTCTGTTCTTCCCTCCCCCCCCCCAACCTCTCTCCTCCTGTCAGCCAAGCAGGACTCTGGCCTTTCAGTGGACACAGCCCAGAGAGCTCTGGGAGGCTGTGGACCCCCGGGTCGGGGTCGCAGGGACACCCAGGCAATCCCTGGTCCTTGAACGTCCCTAGTTTTCTTTGGGGAAAGAAAGAAGAAAAAAAAGATGAAGGCTTGCGAGATGCTTTCCACTGCCTTCCTCTCCCTTAGCTCATTTTGGCCTCAGAAAGTGAGTGCGTTTGCGTGTTCAGTTAAGTGAGGGAAAGAAAATCCAACAAAGCCACACAGGCCACCCTAAGGCATCCACGGAAACTTCAGCTCGGCTAATTGCTCCCAGATGTCCTCCTTTCAGAAAGCAGAAAACAGGGAAGGCCGCATCACCGTATTGATTTTAAAGAGGCTGGGGGGGGGGGGGTGTGGGGGGAGGATGATCACGGTCTGGTCCCACAGGGGCGTCCGGGCACCGTCCCAAGGGAGCGGACCGCGTCCAGGGACCGCGCGCCGAGATCCCACGGGGAGAGGAGAGAAGGGGGCGGAAAGGCGCCCGCTCCCGGGCCCCGCGGAAAGTTCGCGCGTCGCGCCCCGGCGGGTCGGCGAAGCCGCGGCCGCTGCGGGCAGGGAGGGGCGCGGGGGCGCGGGGGCGCGGGGGGCGCGGCCCGGGCAAGCGAGCGAGCCGGCGGGCGGGCGCGCGAGAGGTAGGTGCCTTCGGGAACACGCGCAAGGGCGGGGATTCGCGCTGCCAATGAGGCCCCGGTGTGGGCCGAGCAAGGCTGGGGGGGGGGGGGGGGGGAACGGGCCGGAGCGCAGCGCTCGCAGTGGCAGCTGCGGGAGCCGAGCTTCGGGAGCCGGAGAGGCAGCCGTGGATTTGCCCGGCTGGCCGTGCCCCAAGGCCCAGCCCTGGGGGTGGGGAACCGCACGGAAGAGCTGGAAACTTTCCCGGCAGGTAACTCCGCTGGCTGCCCGGGCGCCGCCACGGGCCTCCCTGCGTCTCGGACACGGCTAGGCGCCCGGGGTGCGGCGAGGCGCGGCGGAGAGGGTCCCGGGGAGGAAGAGAGGGTGATGGGGGTGAGTGGAAGGCGTGTGGGAAAGTTTCCGGAGCGCCCCCTCCTCCGCCGGGCACACCCGGGAGCTTTCCGGGGATAGGCACAGACATGTTGGGCGCCTGGGGCCTCGGGCTCGGCGCCTTTGGGGGGAGCCGGCGTCTTCCCGGTGCGGTTTCCTCTGCGCCCGGCCGTGCGGATCCGGGGTCCGGGGAAGCTGGGGCATGTGGACGTGCTAGAGTTTCGGGACCACCCTCTCTGGGCGCGCAGTCTCGCCCACCTTCCCGCCTCTACGGGGGGCCCGCCAGGCTTGGCCGTGCCGGGTGCCTGGGCCGGGCCGGGTGCCTGGGCGAGGGAGGCGGGGGCCAGGCTGGCCGGGCCCCGTAGTGTCCCGGGTCGGGGGGGGGGGTGGCTGGCGGTGCGCGGGTCGCGAAGTTGAGGAGCGAACTTCAGCCGGGGGTACCTGGTCTGGCCGGGCTCTGCGCCCCGCTTCGCCTCCTGCTGCACTGCCATCCGCATATGCACGCTGGTTTCTTTTCTTTTTTTTTTTTTCTTGGTGTGGCTGAGATCGGATCAGACCTTGATTTCTTCTGCTGGGCAAGACCAGGGTGGTGCTCAGATTGTGGGTCCCCTTATTCGTGGGCGCGGAGTGGTTACTTTGAGAGGACGTAGCCGGGAGCAGCCTTGTTTTTGGAGGACCTTGGGGTGCAGGGCGCAGAGCCGGGGGGGGGGGCGGGGGTGTGGGGAGCTCCGGGGCTTTGGCGTGGCGGCTTTCCGGAACGGTTTCGGGAGGTGGGGTGGGGTGGGAAGGAAGCCCTAGGCATTGTGTGGCGGGTTTGCAAACAGAAAGGTCCCTGGACCGGCGTTCTCCAAACTTCTTGTGTGAGGCTCCGGGAGGAAATGCGGCGGTGGTCAGGTACCGATCCGGCGCCGCAACCGGAGGGAGCGGGGGATGGCGACCGGTGGTGTTCTTTCCCGCAGCCCCCCTGGGCTCACCCCTCACCCCGCTTCCCCCCCCCCCCCCGCCCCTCGATCTCGTGGTCGGGAGGGATTGGACGCGAATTCCTACCTCGGATCCCTGCTGGAGTCCACCCGGAGATGAGGAGGGCACCTTCATCTTGAACTTGACCCCAGCGGGAGCGTCGTCCCTCCCGGCGGGTTTCCAAGGTGGACTCTTAAAATGCGAGATGCACGTGGGACCTGCGCAGGAAAGAGGCTCCTCGTTAGGAAATCTTGGAGGAAAGGGCTGGGGAGGGCTGAGGTCGCGAACTCTGGAAATGCCAGACACGCCAGACGACCGAAGTTTGTATGCATTGGGGGCGGGGAGAAGAGCGGAGACTCGATCAGTTGGCACCGCGGGGTGGTGTTTCCCTGTGGTGGGAAGGAAGGGAGCCTGCCTCGCTGTCTGCTTTCAGCTGATCCGCTACTCCCCCCCCCCCTCCTTCCCGGGTCATCTCTATCCCTGCCAGGCTGGCACTCCTGGGACCGGGGTGGGGTGCAGGGGGCGGAGGGGAAGGAGGGGAAAGCAGTTGGGAAGCTTCTCTGGCCAGCCTAGAGGTATTTCAGATCTGCTGCTACTGGGAAGATGCCTGGATTTTAACAGCTGCTGCTTCATTGCTGGGAATGAAAGAATTTATGAGTGACTGAGGGGTGCTCGTTGTGGCAGTACTTGTGTGAATGTTTTACTCATCTCAGCTACTTCAAGAGCTCACACGGACCTTCCCTCCCTAGTGCTGGAGTCTGCAGAATTTGCCTCAGCTGGTATACCTTGGTGGGTTTCAGTCAAACGACATCATCCATACATCCTGGTAGTTTCACAGTGAGAAGTGTTGGAGTAAAGGAAGTCTGCTATTTGACATCTTTCGGGACTTCCTCCTAGGGTTGTTCCGGATACCTGCCAGGCCAGTGCCATCCAGCCTTCCAAGCTGCTGTGATTTGCCAATAAAGGATGGGAAATTGTGTCATCCATTTTAGTGGAAGCAGGAAAGTCCAGAAATAAATTTAAGGTCGCGTTCCATGACCCAGTCTTTTAGTTCTGGTGTCACAAACTTTAACTTTTGCTGGACTTGGAAGCAATGGTTTTCCTGCTTTCTTCGTTTAACCACCAGAATGTCTAAATTATTATAATTCATGTTCACCATGGAGCTAAAACAACTGATTCATAGTCAGCCTTTTTCTGCTTCCTATCATGGCCAAAAGAACAGTTTGTCTCTTTAACCACACACAACTTATTTGATGCCATAGTGGGTTTTTGATACTGGGTGATTGAGGGCACAGTTTTTTTTGTTTTTTCTTTTTCTTTTTAAAGAGACAATGGAATTGCTTTAATTAAATTGTCCCTTTTTAGACATCTTTTCTGAGTTGATGATTCTTTATCTCACAGAGAACATTAAACCACTGTCCCTGGGCTAATAGAGCAGTAATCCATATTATAATGAGGACTGTCGACATAGCTGGAGGTTAATGTTATGTCGATGTTTCCACTAGATGTTTTAACCCAATTATAAGGATTTTATTGCCAGTAGGTTGCGAGTAGGATTTCATAGCTAAAGAAATGGCTTTATTTTCCTTTTTCTGATGAAATTTTGGCTTGTAAGTTTCAGGAATTAGTAATAGAAGCAAAGTAATATGCATATACATATACATACATATACAATGTACATACAAGGGGGATTTGTGTCCCTAGAATAGCTTTGTTCAGAGCTGTCTTTTACATGCTTATTTCAGTGGTAAAACTCCCCCCCCTTCCCAAGTTTGTGAAAGTATTTGTCATACAGTGCTGGTTTGCACAATTATCCCTAAAATGGAATTAGCTAGCAATCCTAAAGTTCTGTGACTCTCCAAGAGTTGGAGAAAGATAGGACTTTTGGAGCCTGTGTTGTGGTGTTAGAAGAGTGTTTATAAAGGGCTAACTTACATATTTTACTCCTGAAATTTCAGCTGAGTAAAACAAGGCCTAGGACGTTACATGGTTCAACCCCATTTTCTGTGAAGGGTGAAGTTGAATTTGAACTGAGGTCTTCTGTCTCTGCTCCCTTTTGAAGATCTCTTTACTTATGGAGATCAGCTGTGAATTGGCCAAACTCCGACAGACAGACTACCCTTAACATGTGGTGGTTTCTCACAGTCTTTCATTTATGGGTTATTTTGGTTTCAGAACCCTAGGGTTAATACAGATTCTTTGATGTGAAGGATTAAAAACAGTTCACTAATAATGGTAATAAAACTTTCTCCCTAGGAGAGTTCCAGAAAGTCACATACCTCCAACTAATCATTTGTTTATTTCCAACTTTTTTTTTTTTTTATTAAGTAAGCTTCAAGGTCTAATATGGTTTATAATCCAGATGTATAACCAAGACAGCATTCTTAGCAAAATCACTTGTCAAATCTGCCTTTAAAAAAAAACAAATTAGAAATATACATGTTATTTGCCTTTTATCTTAGTATCACTCAACCTGATTACAAAACCAGGATGAATATACTCTTTAAATCTTTCCGTTCTGTTTTTGGTTTAATGGGAAAGAAGGTGTATATGGCAGGTGACCCATTTTTACTTTGTCTTTTAAATGTTTACTACATCTTGGTTTCTGGTTTGGGGGGCATAAAGTGCAGGTGGACAATCAATTTGGGAGCTGGGCTGGATTGTCTTTGTGTGTGTGTGTGTGTGTGTGTGTGTACACACATATGTGTATGTATATACATGTGTACCAGTACTGGGGCTTGAACTCAGGGCCTAATGTGTATGTGTATATATGTGTACCAGTGTACCAGTACTGGGGCTTGAACTCGGGGCCTAAGTGCTGTCCCTTGCCCTTTTCCCTCAAGAGCCTGGTGCTCTACTCTTGAGCAACAGTTCTACTTGTTTGTTTGTTTGATGGTTGGAGATACGAGTCCCATGGATTTTCCTGCTTAAGCTGGCTTTGAGCCATGATCCTTAGATCTTATCCTCTTGAGTAGCTACAGGTGTGAGCCACTGGATTACTTTACTTTGGGGGTTGGGGTGGAAGCAGTGCAAAAGATGGAACTCACGGCCTTGCGCATGTCATCATGTTAATTGTATTTAATACCACTGAGTGTCACACCCATTGTCCCCTGGATTTTATTGAAAAAGTTCAAAAATGAAATTCTGTGCTAAGCTATAAATTCTTTTCTGTTTTTGCAATTGGACCATCTTTAACTTTTAAATTTTATTTTTGGAGAAATATCTTCTTAAAATTTTAAGCAGTGGGATTAATACCTCAAAAGGGATGTTGAGTGGCTTATGCCTGTTATCTAGCTACTCTGGAGGCTAAAATCTAAGGATTACAGTTTATAGCCATCTAGGGCAGAAAAGTCTGTGAGACTTTTTGTCTTCAAATAAACAGCAAAAAGCTAGACGTAGAAGCGTGGCTCAAGTGGTAGAGTGGCAGCTTGGATGGAAAAAGTCAGCTGAGAGCGTGAGGCCCCTGAGTTCAAGCCCCAGTGGAAAAGCCAAGTGAGAGTGGGGTCCTGGTCTCAAGTCTGTGTAGCGTCTCTCTCTCTGTGTCTCTCTCTGTGTCTCTCTCTGTGTCTCTCTCTCTCTCTCTCCGTCTCTCCCTCTCTCTCTCTCTCTCTCTCTCTCTCTCTCTCTCTCTCTCTCTCTCTTTCTCTCTCACATACACACACACACACAAACACAGAAAAACCAAAACAATCTCAGAAGAAGATTTCCTATCAGTATCTGATGATTAACTGGAAAGTGTGATGCATCTGAAATTTCTGCCATTTCCTTAGGAAATGAGAGAAGAGGAGAGCTATGTGAAGCACTATTTGCTTGTGAAGTTGAATGACTATCAGTGCTACAAAGAGGAGGAATGGCTGTTAGGTGTTTACTTGGGGAACAGGTTTTGATGAGGCTTTCTGGACCCTTTTGTGGAGAGAGAATAGGTTTCTCCAGCTTTTGTTTTGCTATGTTGCTGATGAGGGCTGTCATTCTAGGGTGGGTATTGTCTTTACTGGCTTCCACAGGTGTGAGTAATCAAGGAAAATAACATCTCATAGTCGAGAATGACAAGGGCAAGAAAAATATTGGCAGAGATATAAAAAAGTTCCTGGATTTAAGCACAGATTTATACGATGTATTGGTTAAAAAGAACTGTTCTAGCCACAGTTGTAAATAGATATGAATCCTGTACATTCAGCCATTTATCCTAGAGCCTCAGTGACTCAGCCCCTTCCTGGCCACACCCAGCACACCTAGGGTGACATGGTTTTGACAGACAATATTGGGGGTGGGGTGAGGAATTCTTTAAGAAACACTTGCCTGTGATCAGTTGCTTGAAGAAACATGAGATTCTCTTGCCATTTTTGAAAATGTGAACAAGATGGTACATGGGGGGGTATATATACAATGTCTTTGTGCAGTTTAGAATACAGTATATAGTGCTGTGATATGCTTCTTCAATCTCATGTCTTAATTCTTTGGCATAGTTTCAGTGGCCTGTTGATATATTTATTGAATATGTCATAATATATTTCATCATTCACTTTGACATTTATATTTGATTGGAAAGAAATCTTTAGAACCTTTGGCTCAAATGACATTTACTCATGTTGTATCACCAGGGCCCAGTGCAGTGTTCAGCATGTAGGGGTACTTCGCTCCTGGTAGATGCAAAACCTCATACCACTAAGAAACTGTCTTTTTGTCCTTCCAATTTGAGAAAACCTTGGAAAGAACCTGGATTGGCCTGATGCCAGCCAAAGAACAGTTGTACTGGCAGCTCCCATTAGACCCACAAGAGGAGATGGTGGGGAGACGAAGTATTCATTTTACAAAGGAAAAGATTGTCATTCTTGGAAGAGAGATATGTAGGTAAGCAAAAAGAACTGGCCAACAAAGTATATTTCCAAAAGTGGTATTGCTGGTCATATTGACATACAAATATGTGAACATATATAAATATATTTAATGTTCTTGTGATGTACACCCTGAGAGAGTTTGAGAGAAGTAGACTTGTCCACATTCTGTAGGCCTTTGAATTGCAGCACACACAGACATTTGTGTACAGGCGTACTGAGTTACTGCTAAAAACTTGAAGCTGTTCGTTATTCCCATGTAGTTCATTATATTCCTCTCATTGTCATGCTTTTCTCTAATTACTTGAGATTATTAACATTAATTATTAATGTTTATTGAGTGCTTGTTCATGTGGAGCTAGATGTGTGAGTTAAATATAAATACTTGGTGGAAATGAAATAGTATAGTTCTTTCTTCTCTCTTTGTCTTACAGTCATAGTGACAGCCATATCTGTATGGTTACCCATAATAGTGCTTCATGTTATGGCCCTCCTTGCTTCTTGTGGTTTAAACCAACAATTGTTTTTTAATTTATTTTTTGTTAGTTGTGGGGCTTGAACTCAGGGCCTGAGCACTGTCCCTGAACTTTTTTGCTCAAGGGTAGTGCTGTACCACTTTGAGCCACAGTGACATTTTCAGTTTTCTGGTGGTTAACTGGAGTCTCATGGACTTCCTGGCTGGACTGGCTTCAAACCATGATCCTCAGATCTCAGTCTCCTAAGTAGCTAGGATTACAGGCATGAGCCACCAGAACTGGCCCAACAATTGTTTTATTTGCTTTGGATTCAGAAGTTAGAATTGCCCTCAGCTGGATGATTCGTCTGCCTGGCCTGCCAAGATTCACTCATAGCTTTTCATAGTTACAGAATTCATTGAGGGAGCCATTGCTTTCCAATGTTGTAATAACTTACAACATTACTTGCTACTGCAGTTCTGTTTTTGGTTTATCTTGGCTGTGTACTTAAAGGTACTCTGGGTGTGTCCATTATTTTAGTGAGTGAAATTTTTTTTTTTTTTTTCCGGTAGTGGAGCTTGAACTGTGGACCTGGGTGCTGTCCCTGTGATCTTTAGCTCAAAGCGAGTGCTCTACCACTTGAGCCACAGCGGTACTTCCGGTGGTTTATTAGAGAGAAGAGTCTCACAGACTTTCCTGCCGAGGCTGGCTTTGAACTGTGATCCTCAGATCTCAGCCTCCTGAGTAGCTAGGATTACGGCATGAACCACTGGCACCTGGCTTAGTGAATCTTAAGCCAAGACAAATACCTGTTGTGGGTGACTTGATTAATGTTCAGGTGTAACACCTTTGGGGTCCTGCCATATTGGGAACATTAGGTAGTCAGCAGAGGAGAAATTACATAGAATGCAAAGATCAAAGGTGCTTAAGATCACAATGACTTTTTTTTTTGGTGCCCATCTGGGGCTTGAACTCAGGGCCTGGCACTGTTCCTGAGCTCTATCTGCTCAAGGCTAGCACTCTAACTTGAGCCACAGCTCTACTTCCAGCTTTTTGGGTGGGTTAATTGGAGATAAGAGTCTCATGGACTTTTATCTGGCTTTGCACCTCAGTTCTCAGATCTCAGCCTCCAGAGTAGGAGTAGCTCCTACTCTGTAGCTAGGATTACAGGTGTGAGCCTCTGGTATCTGGCTCAGAATAACTTTTTAACCAGCCCAAGGACTATGTGATTCAGAATCTCTCTGATTAAAAAAAAAAATAATTTTTTATTATGTTAATAAGACAGTGATCCAAAGTGAAGTATGCTTGATACATATCTGTATATATGTAATTTTGTATGTATATGCCTATGCATGTATACATGTATATATCTGAGGTGTACTGACCGATGTATTTAATATCCTCCTGTCACTGTGAGGTCACCTGGGGAAAGAGGAGACATTTTATGACTTAGACTTGATAGTGGTATTCTCATTTTTATTCTTTCCCAATAATATGAACTCTATCCATTTAAAGGGATTTGGGGGTCATACTATCTATTTTAATTAAACTGACCCTCACAAGGGGGCAAGTGACTTAAAAAGATTTTTGCAAAGTAAGTGTAGAATAATGCTAATGCTATCCTATTAGAGTAAACAGAATTAGAGTCTCAGGAACAAGAAAATATGTGAATGTGTGCATATGTGCCAGTAGTGGGTCTTTTATGTTTTTATCTGAGACTGGGGCTCTAGCCAGATATCTGACACTTATGCTTATTGCCTGGTGCTCTACCACCTGAGCCATGCCTTGAACCCCAGCCATGTGTCTAACCCCTAGTACTGGGTCTTGAACTCAGGTCCTCATGTTCTCATTTGTGAAGCTGGTGCTCTATCACTTGAGTTACACCTCTACTACTAGCATTTTGGAAGTTAGAGATAGAGTCTCAGATTTGTCTGTTTGAGGTTGGCTTTGAACCTTGATCCTCAGATTTCAGCTCTTTAAGTAGGTAGATTACAGGCATAAACTATAGGTGTCCAGCTTAAAAAAATCTTTTTATAAAATGATGATAAAATAAGATTTTCTCATATTTTGGTTTTGTGTTATTAATAACAATGAACTGAACATACTGTTTTGAATCTTTTTTACAAAATGAATCCAAGCCTGGTGGTACACACTTGTAAAATCAGCACTTAGGAAGATAAGACAGGAGGATCATGAGGTAGGCTAACCTAGATATTAATGTATACACATGTATTTTATAAACTGTATTTTCTTTGCAAACTGTCTACAATTTGTATATCAGGGATACACATTTATTGTTTTTACTAGTTGGGCTGCATGGCCACTTAGAGTCAGTCATTGTTTTTGCAACTTGCTGCTGATACAAGGACAGATAGGAGTGGATAGTCCCTGTTTTACTCCTAGGTGATAAGGTTCTATGTGACCTGGTTCCTGCATCTCCATAGTACTGAAACTTTCATGATCCTTTGGGTTTTAGCTATAATATTGCTTTCTCATGACATTTTTCTGATTTTCCCCTTCCACATTTCAGTGGTTCTTTCAGCATTTACTCCTCCTAGTGCTTTCCTTACACACACATTATTATTACATTAATTATAGTGCTTTGGCTTTTCCCCTTCCTTCCTTCCTTCCTTCCTTCCTTCCTTCCTTCCTTCCTTCCTTCCTTCCTTCCTTCCTTCCTTCCTTCCTTCCTTCCTTCCTTCCTTCCTTCCTTCCTTCCTTCCTTCCTTCCTTCCTTCCTTCCTTCCTTCCTTCCTTCCTTCCTTCCTTCCTTCCTTCCTTCCTTCCTTCCTTCCTTCCTTCCTTCCTTCCTTCCTTCCTTCCTTCCTTCCTTCCTTCCTTCCTTCCTTCCTTCCTTCCTTCCTTCCTTCCGACTTGAATTCAGGCCCTTATGCTGGTTAGGTAGGGCCATGTCTCACGGCCTCCAGTTCTTTACAATTAAGTTGTCCACTTGTTGGTGGGTTGTAGGCTTTTTGATGATTAGGAGGCCTCCCCTATATTGGTCATTAAAAAACAACAACAAAAACCCAACTCACCTGTTTGCCCTTTGAGAGAGGCAGAACCCTCAGTATCCAAACATTACCCATTTACTCTGAGAGTTCTCTCACCTGAAGCTATTGGCAATCTCAGGAAAGCAGAGAACTCTGAACATATGTTAGAAATTAGAGGTCAAGGAGATTTTGAGTGAAGAATCCAAACTAGAATCATTTTCATTCCAGCATTGTTTCTTTCTGTTTAAGTTTTAAAATAATTAACTGAAAAGTAAGATTAATGATTGATATATGTATACATTATATAATGATTGTCACATGGAATTAATGAACACCTCTATCACCCAACTACACTATAATTTTGGTTCCTTGAAACTTTTTCATCTTACTACTGAAAGTTTATACCTTTTGACCATTTTCTCCCCATTTCTTCACTCCACATCCCTGGCAAGTACCCTTCTATTCGTCTATGATTTTGGCTTTTATTTTAGATTTCATGCAAACACTTTACTACTTGAGCTACTTCTCTTTTTTGCCCTGTTTTTTTGTTTGTTTGTTTGTTTGTTTGTGCTGATTTTGGGGCTTGAACTCAGGGCCTGGGCATTATCCCTGTTCCATGGGGAACTGATTCCCAGAAAATTAACACATGCTATATAGTGAAAAAAGGTTCCATAGACCAATAAGTGGGAACATTGGGTTAATCAAAGTAAGCTGGACATTTTTTTTAATTGCAGGGTTTTTGAGCAAGTTCTGATTAATTCTGAATTTCTTTGAGGGGAAATAGAGTACTCATTATTTCTCAAATGCATGTAACTGTGGAAATTACTTTTTACAAAGCATCTTTTGGCCAGAAACCAATGATAGCTGTTCTGCTTTTGAAATATTTTAAAGCAAATCTCAGATACCATGTAAACTTCGGTATGCATTTCTAAGTAAGTGCTTAAAAAGATTTACTCCCTCATTATCAAGTAAAATGAGCAATTAAAAAAAATCTCACTGTCCTTTGTTAGCATTTTTGCTTTTTTGGAATCAAGATTTAGTCAAAGTTCACATATTGCACTGTGGGTTGTTGCTGTTGTTTTGTTCCTTTAGTCTGTTTAAATGTAGAAAAATATGATTTTGTTGCCTGCGGTCCTATCCTCTTTTAAAACTTATAGGACATCCTGAATTGTACATTTGTGTCCTTGTGTTGCTTACCTTGTCTCTTTGTATTTCTCTGAAATGGAGGTGAGGCTTAAAGGCATAATTCAACTCAGAGTAGAGAAGTTTTGGTAAAAATAGATTCTAGATTATGTTTTTTTTCACCCCTATTATTTGGGTACAGGCATTCAAGTTTGGAAATTCATAGATGTAGCTTAATCTTAGTGTAAAAAACAATAGCTTGGAATTTGTTTGGGAAGCAGCTAATTAGAATATAAAGGAGATGTCACTTAAATTTATTTTGGGTGTGTTGGGATTGTATCCACAATTATTGGCCTTGTTAAATAGTTATAGTTTTCAACATTGTGCATCTTAAAGACTATAAATGGTATGTCACAGATAAAGTGTCTTGGCTGCTAAGCACAGTTTGTGATTAATTTTTATTCAGAATGACAGGATATCTGAGTTGAAATGACAAAATACTGTTCTCTAAAGAATTTGTTTTAGTATAATTAGGAATTCACATTAATTTGACTTTTATTGGATACAGTTTTCTTTGTGTGTGTGTGTGCATGTGTGCACCTGAGTGTATGTGCGCACCTGTGCCTGTGTGTGTGTGCCTGTCCTGGACTTGAACTCAGGTCTGGGCACTGTCTTTGAACTTATATGCTCAAGGCTAGCACGCTACCACTTGAGCTACAGTTCTACTTTCAGTTTTCTGATGGTTAATTGGAGATAAGAGTTTCACAGACTACTTTGCTTCCTGGGCTGGCTTTGAACCACGATCCTCAGATCTCAGCCTCCTAAGTAGCTAGGATTGCAGGTGTGAGCCACTGGTAACTGGCTATACTAAATACACTTTTAACCAGATATTTTCTTAAATATTTATGCTAATGCAAGAACATAAATTTAAGGACACCCACAGGGAAGTAATTTTATATGAACATTGTCTACTTTGAGCCATGCTTCCAACCATTTTTGCTGGTTACTTTGGAGATAGAGTCCAGCAGGCTTTTCTACCCAGCCTGGCCTTGAATCTCAGATCTCTTGAGTAGCAAGGATTAAAAGTGCCTAGTTCATAGATACTCTTTTTGGTCTGCTTATCAGAGTAGTCTCAAACTCTTGGGTTCAAGTGATCCTTCTGCCTTAGCATCCTTATCCCTTAACTGTTACTATGCTTGTGTGTTGCCATGTCCAGCCCATCTTATTCTTTTGGGTTCCTTTTTGTACGGTTCCAGGAATCAAACCCTAGGTCTTATACATACTAGATAAGTGCTTTACCATTGAGTTACGGCCCCAGTCCTAAAATCATGATCTTTGAAACCATGTGAGCTTGGCTTTTATATATGACTCTGGAAATTTACTTGTTCTGTTTGTATATCTGTGAAATGTGGACAGTTGTTTCTGATTCCTAGAATTAGTGTCAAGACCAAAAATGAAACCCTGTAAACTACTTACTACCATAATTGGCTTAGAGCCTCTTGTACCTACCATCTTTTACTTTAGCATGTTATTTATTTATTTAGTTTTGTAGATAAGGGTATTGCTTTCTAGCTCTGGTTTACTTTATACTTGCTAAGTGGCTTATGAGGGCCTGTAACTTACTATCCTTCAGCGTTTACTCCCTGATGTTGGAAGTACTGGTGTGTACTGCCACACCTGACTTTCTTACCATATCTAAAATTCAACTTTCTGGGTCAGCTCTTAAATAGAAGTTTTTACTTGTTGTGAGTTTTTAAAAATTTGTTCATCTTAAGGTTGTTATTCTGGAGCCGGGCGCTGGTGGCTCATGCCTGTAATCCTAGCTACTCAGGAGGCTGAGATCTGAGGATCGCAGTTCAAAGCCAGCCTGGGCAGGAGAGACCGTGAGACTCCTATCTCCATTAAACCACCAGAAAACCGGAAGTGGCGCTGTAGCTCAAGTGGTAGAGCGCTCGTCTTGAGCTGAAGAGCTGAGGGACAGCGCCCAGGCCCAGAGTTCAAGCCCCACGGCTGACCAAAAAAAAAAAAAAAAAAGGTTGTTATTCTGTACAAAAGTCCAATAAGACCTTGGTTTCAAGATAATCTGTATATGTATGTATACTTAAATAAGTAGATGCCAGTAGGAAATGGTTTGAGCAGACAGGTGGGATGGTTTTATGTGATGATTTATAGAGAAGGTCTGGAAGGCAAAAAAAGGGGCATTGTATTTTATTATTGGCCCAAGAATATTATTAATAAGCTGTCTGTCTGGTTTTTATGAAAATCAGTATGTAAAGAAATCTATTTACTTACTGAGACTGTGAGAACATGCGAAAATCTCTAGACTTGAGTAGTGTTTTGCTTGAATGTGGTTTAGAACAATAAGCTTTATTTTATTTAGATGGAATAAGTCTGTACACCATACTCAAGTAATAACATACATGTTTATTTATGAACAGGGCTATTGCCTGCCAAGAAAGCAGGCTTCCCTTAGAGAGGTCCCAGATTGGTGGGGGAGAGATCCTCGGAACTGACTTTGTACCTTGTTAAAGACCCATGTGGAACTGGGAACGTATCTCATGGTAGAGCACTAGTATTGGCAAGGCCCTGGGTTGAGTCCTCAACATCCTCCACCCCCAGACAAACAACAAACCAAATACTAAGACCCATGGGAAGGCAGAATGAATATGCTCTGGTTTTAATAGGAGACATCAAGGAACTGTTTAGAGACTGCTTGGACATTTGGGGTTTTGCATTCTTGGCATTGATGAGTAAACCAAAAAGTGTTCTTCTGTCGGTTGTCTCTAAATCTTGGGCAAGCAGGGTTTCAGCCAGAGAAGGGGTCACACTGCTTCCTGCCTATGAAGTTGTCCAGTCTTAGAGATTGAATTTGATTCCTTGAGGACATTCAGGTCCAGCTGCACTTGAGCTTTTTACACTTTTCCTCTAATTAACAGTTTTGTTGGTCTCTTCCTTTCCCAAATATTTTGTTTATGTAAGAGGAACCTTTTCATCTGTCCATAGCAAAAATCCAGCTGGGAGGAATCAAACAGCATGATTTCATGCCAGTTCTATAAGGACAGTGACCAGTTGCTAAGCCAGTGGAATTTATCAAGATTACACTTTCACAGGGCCTTTTTGCTTCTTTTCCTTTAGAGCCGACTTAACTAGTTTAGGGAACATATTGTCCTGATGAATTGTTGGAGGTCAAAAGTTACCAGGAAGGTGTTAACTGCTTGACACTTAAGAAACTATTTTCATTTGTCAAAGTGTGTTGTATGCCTTGCATTAATTTTTCTAACCAGTACTTATTGAGGGCTGTCATTGTATGCTCCAGAGTTTGAGGCCCAGGGTTGTGTCAGTCTCAGAAGACTAGACACGCAAGAGACTGTGCTGCGGCAGGAGAGAAGAGAAGGAAGAGGAATTGCTGGCACCTATGCTAGAGCAGGCTTCAGGGAGCAAAGGGAGGGATGAAGCATGCATAGGATTTTGCCAGGTGGGCAAGGAATGAGGGTTTTCAGGATGAAAGGAGTACAACGAGCAGAAGCTAGGAGGCATGAAAATGCAAGTCATGTTTGGGGGTTGTGACTAGAACAGACGGTGCCTAGCATTTGGGTACAGTGGTAGGGAGGAGAGAGCCAGATTGCAAAGGCCTTATGTGCCATGTGCCAGGCTAAGTGTGGACTTGATCCTGTGAGCAAGTGATAGCTGTCAAAGGCCTTTCAGTGGAGAGATGAAGTAATCAGATCTCTGTGTTGGAGCAAAGCCTTGGCAAGTGGTGATATGGAGGAGAGGAGATTGTTGTGTGGACAGGTGGGTGGCAGGGCTCTCTGAAGGAGGCTTTGGAAGTAGGTCAAGTTCAGATGATATTTGAGGCCTGAGCTAGTGAAGACAACAAAACCTTCTAGTGTGTTTTTAAGATGATTACTTCATGGAATTTTAACAAAAACAAACCAAACCCCCATTTTTAGGGTGCTGCTGTCATCCTTGTTTTACAGTGAAGGAAATGGGCTCTCACACATGATTTGAAGGATTTGAACTCTGGTTAACTGTCCTGTGTCATCGTACTTCCAGAAAAAAATTCCAGCCAACTGAATTTTTTGGATCAATCAACTTTTATTAGCAATTGATGAAGTAGGCAGCATCTGTTCTACAAAGACAGGAGGTCTACAGGCAGAGCTTGAAGGGAGCTTGAACAGAAGCAAGAAAACCACACCATGAGGAAAGCAGATTAGTTAAGGTTAGGTAGCCTTTCTTGTATGGTTAAAGCAGAAGAGACTTTTTCTTAGAGTGACTAGGTGCCTTTTGATTGGTTGCTGTGATTTATGTTTATGTTTTGAAAACTGTCTTGGGGAATTTGCCCATTTTTCTTCTGTCTCTGTTCTTTTCTCTGTCTGATCCTTCTTAAAAGATCAGATCTTAGAAGTAGACAGTTTAGGTTTCATTTTAGTGACATGGAATCTTAGCACGAGGGAGTCCATTTTGGGTTGGTTTGTTGGGCCTACTCTAGGAGCTTGATCCAAATCAATGACCTCCCATAAGTTTTAGTTAATGAAGAGGAAAGACAACACAAATAAATATTAGAGATGATTTTTTTTCAGTGAAATGGAATCTTCTAGAATAGAAAAGGAATACTTGGCAACCAACCGAAGGCAGTTTCCAGGTAGGGCAGCAAGGTGTAGAAGATGATTGACACCGTAATTCAGCTCTTATTTCTGGAGGGGGGGGCGGGTGGAGGTTGGGGCCCTCAAGGATGTTAGTTGGAAATGCCTATTAGGAGGCTGGAAATTTGGTACTTAAATGACATCTAGCCTTCCTGTAGGAATTCCTTTACTGGGATTTAATTCTGGGGAGGTGTGGATGTAGGACTTCTGTGGGTCGGAGTAAAATCTCCCTGCCTTTGAGCCGTTTTCTGTAGGTCTGGGGTAGGACTCAAAAATCTACATTTATATCAGGTTTCTAGACTGAGTAAGACAGGTTACAGTGGGATCCTACATTGTGAGAAGGTTTGATTTTAAATGGTCTAGGATATCTGTTAATTTCAGTTAGTTTCTGGGAGCTTTTGATGGCTTTTCAAACAAAATGACATTGATGAACAACACAACCACAAAACCAGCATGTAGGAAAAGTGCTTATTTTTAGGAACTCGCCTGCATCTATATCCTGCTAACGAGGCATTTTGGTTTTTCGATTAGCAGTCAGAAGTAGCGAACCCTCAAAATTAGGTGTGTTCTTCAGAAATGGACTTTTGGGAAGAGATTTCAAGTGAAATTAGATTCTTGAGTGTTTTTCTTGACTTTACAAAGAGGCTGGAGGAGGTTTGGAATCCTGAGACATGGAAAATGAAGGGTCATATTCTGGGACTGTTGGTTTGCCTAGGAATGGGCAAATGGTTACAACTCTTGAAAGGGGTTGGGAGGGGTTGTAGCTCATAGGTGGAGCACTGGCCTGGTATAGTCATGTCCTATGTTGCTCACTGGGAAAACACACACAGTATACAGTCTCCAAGTTTTCAATTTCTAGCGCCATCTTCCCTTCACCCTCCTTCCAGTTTACTGGAAAAAAAAAAACCCTCACCGGTTTGGAAACTTAGACCATTTGCTTATAATCAGATATAACTAGCCTAGGCCTATCTCCTCTTTTGTCAAGTATGACTTTCTTTGGGGAGTACAGGCTTTAAAGCCAGACAGCCTGAGTTGAAGTCCATGAGGCCCAGTGTGATTTTGGGCAGATTACACAGCCTCCTGGAGCTTCTGAGAACTTGAGTTGCTGGTATTCTCAAGTTTTTAGAATTTGGTGGAATAGAGTCAAACACCTGACTTGATTTGGGGAGGCAGGTGAGGCCTGTGTGTCTGCTCATTGAACACACATTGCTTTTCTGCAAGCGTGGTAGAGCTGTGTGTATTGCTTACCTAACACATCTCCTTCATGCTTGAGAAGCCTTCCACTCACTCCTGTGTGGCTGTGGCTGATAGGAGTTGATAATGGAGTTTTTGGTTTCAGCTTTTGTCTTTCTTGAGGGAATCTGGTTACCTTTAGGATAATTTTTGCCTCTTTATCAGTCCTAGCCTATAAGGTTTGAGTTCATTAACTGCTTATTTTTCTCAGGTAGGAGAGGGAGGTGGAACTTCTTATGAGACTTCCTTGTCTCTATAATAAAGTACTAGGCTTCTCAGCTCCCAGCTCTTTAGTCCTCAAGCAGACTGGGCAGGAGGGGCGGAGCTAGAGGAAGTCTTACTTACTGGTTGGTTTGTTCAGTTAGCAGCAGCCTATGGAGCCCCTAATCTGTGCCAGGCTCCTTGCTAAATGCTTATTCTTTATCTTACTTTTCCTCAGTCCCTCCCTTTCCTCTCTCTCTCCTTCCCTCTCTCTCTCTTTTTCTGGTATTGGGCTTAAACTCAGGGCCTTGTGCTTTCATTTGCCTTTTCCATTAAGCCTGGCTGTCTACCACATGAGCCACATCTCCATTTCTGGCTTTTTGGTGGTTAATTGGAGAAGAGTCTCAGATTTGTCTTCTTTGGCTGGTCTTGAACCACAAATCTCAGATTTCAGGTTTCTGAGTAGCTAGGGCTACCAATGCCTGGCTTATTCTTTTTTTCTTCTTTTGGTTGATTGTGAGGCTTGAACTCAGGGCCAAAGTGCTATCTCTGGGTTTTTTTGGTCAAGACTAGCTAGCATACTACCACTTTGAGCCACAGAGCCACTTTTGGTTTTCTTGTAGTGAACTGGAGATGAGTCCCATGGACTTTGCTGTCTGGGCTGTCTTTGAACCACAATCCTCAGATTTCAGACTCCTGAGTACCTGGTGTTACAGGTATAAGCCATCAGAGCTAGGCATAAGTGCTTATTATTTTCTTGATTCACTTCTCAAAGACCAGGAGAGGGTGCAGGTATTCTCACTTGTCCTCAGTTTGGAGATGATTTTCCGTATGTCTCCAGGTCCCAATCTGTTAATAATATTTTTTTAAAAACAGGAAAACAGTCTTTTGGGAGGGTGGGTTCCAGAAGGTGAGGGGAGAATGAACTGTCAGTGAATGAGGATGGTCATTGTACTTTAGTTGCATATATGAAATAGAACAATGACATCTGTTGAAATCATTTTAGAAGGAGGAGGTAGGAGATAAGGGTGAAAGATGGAGGGTATGAGTTTGATTGAGATACATTGTATGTTTGCATGTACATGTCATACTGAAACTCCCTTGTACCACTAATATATGCCAATAAAAAGTGAGGTACTGAAAGTGAAACCTTTTTTTTTTTTTTAACAAAACCCTTTTTTGGGTGGTACTGGGGTTTTGAACTCAGGACCTGGCACTTGCTAGGCAGATGTTCCACCACTTGAGCTACTCCTCTAAGTCCTTTTTGTGTTGGTTAATTTTTTGAAGTAAGGTTTCACTTTGTGCTTGGCTGGCTTGGACTACAATTTTTTTTCTTATTTGTGGAGTAAAGATGTATGTTATGATAGCCAGCCATTCAAATAGATTTTAGTTAACAACCCCCCCCCCCCTGCCCCCCTCTCCGGCTGGTCTTGAATTTCTTGCCATCTCTATCTCCTAAGTAGTATTAGAGGCTTGAGCCACCATCCAGCTAGAATATCCTTTTTATTTTTCTGCCATTTAGACCTACATTCTAGATTGCTTTAGCTTACTTTGGAGTTGGTTTGCTTTGAAATGATGGTTCCCTTAGATTGTCCATAATAAAGATGAAGCTGTTGTATCCTTCAGTTCTGTTGTATTTTGCAGCACATTTGACCTCCTCATTTTCAGCATCAGGCCATATGTGGAACAGCATTAAGAAAAGAGTAATGATTCTGGAGGAGAGCAGACTTGGTGAAATTTCAGAACAGCCCTAATGCCCTTGCAGAAGTTTCTTAACCTTAGGGCCTCAGTTTCTTCCACTGTAAAAGAGATTATGTTTATAGTAGACCTAGGGTAGGATTTGGTGTGCATTTATAAGTTCCAAATTCTTGTGAGTATTAAGTTGTTTGAAAGTCTGGTAGTTACAAAGATGGAAAAGGTATTGTTTATTTTCTAAAGAACTTAAAGTAACTGGGCACTGGTGGCTCATGCCTGTAATCCTATCTCCTGGGGGGGTGGGAAGGGGAGACTGAGATCTGAGGATTTCGGTTCAAAGCCAGCTCAGGCTGAAAAAGTCCCTTGTGAGACTCTTAATCTCCAATTAGCCACTCAAAACAAAAACAAAAAGCAAAAAAAAAAAACCAACAAAAACTAGAAGTGGTGCTGTGGCTCAAAGGGTAGAATGATAGCCTTGAACAAAAGAGCATGGGGACAACGCTGTGACTTTGAGTTCAAGCCCCATGACTGATCAAAGAACCCCCAACACTTACAATGTATTGGGCAGCTGGGTGCTGGTGGCTCATGCCTGTAATCCTAGCTATTCAGGAGGCTGAGATCTGAGGATTATAGTTTAAAGCCAGCCTGGGCAAGGAAAGTGTATGAGACTCTTATTTCTACTTAACCACCAGAAAACCAGAAGTGGTACTGTGGCACTGGAGTTCAAGCCCCATGACAAACAAAAAATAAGGTATTGGGCAAGGCTGTCATAGGTAAAATTATTCAATATGAAGATGGACCTATGATAGTGCTGGGGCAGAGCACAGGAACATTGATTTCTTCTGCCGGAGGGTTGAGAGATCTTGTCTTTCAAGTAAAGATTATACCTGTTTTGAAGGATTGAGTAAGAACTAATATACAAATGGGATGTGTTGCAGCACAGCTTGCACAGTGGATGAGAGTGTTCAGAACCATCCCCAGTCTGGGTCAGCCTGATGGAACTCAGAAAGTAGGCAGATCTGGGAAGTGAGGCCTGGAAACCTGAGGAAGTTCCAGTGAGCCTCATGGACTTTGTAGAGAATCTAGACTTGATTCGGTAGGTAATGGAATCACTCACATAGTCAGATCTGCCCTTGATTTTTGGGAATAGGCATGAACTTGGAATAGGCATGAACTTAGAACAGGAAGGAGGCAGGAAACCTGGAAACCCCTTCCAGTTGAGTTGGTGACTTGAACTTTGGCAATGGTGGTAAAGCTAGAGAGGAATATGTAAAGACAAAAATTAGGAATGATTAATCGATGTAGAGGGAGAAGGAATATAGAATACTGGTCATAGTTTCACTATACATAGTAGAGAGGGGAAATGCAGGAGTGGGAGAGAAAGAATACCTATAGATGGAGAGTTAGGTCTCCCATAGCCAGAAGTTTGAGACCTGTGACATGAGCCTGTGGAAATGAAGGCAGAGTTCAGTAAGAAATTGGACATTAGCCCTCACCTCTGGAAGCTCCATAGAGAAAAAGAGTCAGGGCTGGAGACAGGAGAGAATTTACAATTAAAATGCACTATCACTAGTGAAATGGGACGGATATTTACATGTGAATTTCTAGTTAAGATACAGAAGTTGTAGGATTTGCTAGACTAGAAAATCAAAATGTAAATGTCCGTGACAGAATAGAGTTATGCTTTTTTAATTCCAAATCCCCCGTTATATTGTTTGGCATCTATTTTATATTGGGGTTTGAACTCTGGGCCTTGTGCTTTTCAGGCTGCTACTCAGTTGCTTGAGTCATGCCTCTAGCTATGTTATTTACTGGTTTTTTTTGGGGGGGGGGAGGAATTTTGTCTAGCAAAACTTTTCTGCTTGGGCTGGTTTCTCAAACCATCATCTTCTAGCTCTCAAGCCTCCTGAGTAACCACAGTTACTGATGTGAGCTATCTGTATCCCACTGATTTTTTTTTTTTTAATGCAGGTCCTAAAGCTTTCACTCTGGGCCTGGATGCTGTCCCTGAGCTTTGAGGCTAACACTCAACTACTTGAGCCACAGCTCCACTTTCAGCTCTTTCCTGGTTAATTGGTGCTAAGAGTCTCAAGGACTTTCCTGCTAGGGCTGGCTTCAAACTGTGATCCTCAGATCCTAGCCTCCTGAGTAGGTAGGATTATAGGTCTGAGTCATTAGTGCCTGGTACCACTGATTATTTTTGGGGTTAGATTTCACTTTCTGCTTGGACACGCACCTGGACAGTCCACCTGTTTTAAGGCTTCCTGTCTTAGGTGGGATGACAAGCATGTGCCACCATGTTTCAGGTTCTATTGAGATGGAGTCTAGAGACTTATGAATATTTCTGCCTGGTCTGATGTAATGGTGATCACTCTAATCTCTGCTTCCCATATAGTCAGGATGATATGTGTATGCCAGTAAGCCCAGCTATTGGTTGGAAAAGAGGTCTTGTGCCCTTTTCTATCAGTGCTGGCCTTGAACCAAGCTGAGATCCTCTAAATCTTGATATCCCAGTAGCTAGACATTTAAATGTGAGCTACAAGTGCATGGCCTCTTTGGCCAGTTGTTTCACATGTGTTCTAAGAATTTTTTTCAGTGCCATAAAGAAATGATTAATATACATGATCATGTGAGCTGGAAACCAAGTGGAAGAACATAAAAATAACCCATGCTACAGTGCTCTAATGACAATATGCAGAATTTAAGTTATTTCATATTCTGACAATAATACCATTCATGGGGGTTGGTGGTGATTAGAGTTTCCACCTTTCACATGCATTATTTCAGTTAGGATTAATCACGCCTCCATCTGTGCTCCCAGCAATTAAAATATTTTAAGAATTATAAATGTTAAATGATGCTCTGTAAATTTTGAAAAAGGATAGACTAAGACTGTATATTTAAAACAGCAGCCATTCTTTGCATATGCCTTTAAAAATATGCTCTAAAGTATGTTTGAATTATAGGGACTCTTGTTTGATGTGATTCTATGTTTTTCCCTATGTGTTTGTGGTTGTTTTTAGTGTTTAAAACAACTGCTGGCCTGTGGAACATTATGATATTTCACTGTGCTCCATTTGCACCTCATCCTCATGTGCTGCTTTTCTTTTCCTTCTACCCTCCCTCTCCTTTTTTTTAGGAAATACTATTTTAATATCCCCTTCTATCTCTTTATATATCAGCACTATAACATTTATTTTTAACATTGTCCAAGTTCAAACCACCCCAATGTTCTCTATTTTTGTGGCAATACTGAGGTTTGATCTCAGTCTTGGGCTTGCTAGGCAGGTACTCTCCTACTTAAGCCATATCCTCAAACCTTTTTGTTTCGGGTATTTATTATTGAGGAAGGCCTCTGGTTCATGCCTCAGCTGGTCTGCACTTTGATCCTGTTCTTGATGTGTGCTTCCAGGTGATAGGCATAAACAGTCATGCTCAGATTTTTATTGACTGAGATGGGAGTCTTGACAGTTTAAACTGCCGTCCTCATAATTTCAGCCTCCTGAGTAAGTAGGTTTCTAATGTGAGCTACTGTGTCTGGCTGTTTTATTAGTTTATTTATTTATTTGAGACCAGGTACCCCAGGTGGGCTTTGAACTTCTGCCTCAGCACCCTGAATGCTGGAATTATAGGTATGAAAAATAATACCTGGCTAATAGTTGGTATAATAAAGTTATTTATTTTAATTTAAAAAGTCTTTTTTGTGGGGAGGGGCTGTTGGGGATTGAACCCAGAGTCACTCAAGCATGTGAAGCAGATACTTTTCTGCAGAATTACATCATCCCCAGTCTTCCATTAGTTTTGTGCTTTCTATCAGAGCTGTGCTGTGGCTCATCTTTTTCTAGAGTCTTGAGTCTAGGATGACCTCTTTGTCATCAGAATCAGGGCAAGGAGAAAAATCTCAGCAAGCATTTTGGAAAGAATGGGTTGTTTGAGGCTTTGTGACACATTTTAACATAGAGCCAGTGGATATTTGGGTGCTTTTCAGCCAAGAGGAGAAACAGTATTCTCGAAGTCATGCAGCAGCTATCTGTAAGAAAGAGCCTGTTCAAATGTGAAGTCTGTTATCCCAGCCCCATCCCAATTGTCTTTCCATTATTCTTGCAAACAGAATTTTCCATAGATTTTGCTGGGAAAAGATGATTCAGTTCCATTTAGAGCGACTGAAGAAGAATTTTTACCTTTTCGAGATGACTGTGAGCTGTCACGTGTTCTAGAAGATGATGAACTGGGTTCATTTTCTAGCTGCACCTTTGACAAACTGACCTAAAGCAAATTGTGTCAGATATGTGGGCTTTAGTTTCTTAACAGTTACACAAGACTAATATGTACTTGGGCATCCACCTCTGCAAAGTCACTGTAAAATCAGTTATTAATACATGCAGAGCTGTGTATGTGTGTGTTGGTGTGCTGGTCTGGGGCTTGCACTAAGGACCTGGGTGCTGTCCCTGAGGTTTTTTGTTTTTGCTCAATGCTAGCACTCTAACACTTGAGCCACAGCTCTGCTTCCAGCTTTTTGGTAGTTAATTGGAGATGAGTCTCACATCCTTTCTTCCCTGAGCTAGGTTTGAACTGCAAATCTTAGCCTCCTGAGTAGTTAGGATTAAAGTGTGAACTACCACTACCTGGCTTCATGCAGAAATTTTAAGATGAGGCCTAGCACATGGTAGGTGTTCACTAAATGCCACTGGTTTGTTAAAGAAAGCCTGTGCAGAGAAGTGATAGGAAATGAGCACACTTATCCAGTGTGTTGGGAGGGTCAGAGGAGACAATTCTGCAGACTGCATTCTGATACTGGGCTGCATATAAACGAATTGACTAAAAATACCTGTTCTAGAAACACATCAGTGAAATAACTATACAAGTGCACAAAGTTAAAGCACATAGGTGTCCATTGTATTATTTCTTAAAAATTGAAACAAATACTTCAGAAGGAGCTTGGGGAAAAATTGTTCGTAGCAGTTACAATATTTCACAGCCAGGGAGCTCTGTACAGGAGTATAGTTAGAATGACACAGTAAAGTGCCTTTTTTTGTTGTTGCCATTCCTGGGGCTTGAACTCTGGGTTTGGGTACTGTCCCTGAGTTCCTTTGGCTCAAGGCTAACACTCTCCCACTTGAACCACAGCTCTACTTCTGGCTTTTTTCTCTGATTAATTAGAGATAAGAGTCTCATGGACTTTCCTGCCCAGGCTTTGAACTGAGATCCTTAGCTCTCAGCCTCCTGAGTGGCTAGAATTACAGGTGTGAGCCACCAGCGCCTGGCTCTTCTCTTTGATTTTAAACTGTTTAGTTTAAAAGCAGCAGTCTACTGGAGGTATGATGCAGTGGTAGAGCACTTGCCTGGCCAACACAAGGCCCTGAATTCAAATCTTATTACTGTAAAAATAAAGAACAATAAAAGCAGCAATCTACCTTATACTTCATACAGGAGACTCTTCCTTATTTGCTGTTTTCCTCTCTGTGGTTTTTGTTACTTGCCATCAACCATGATCTGAAAATAGTAGTATGTGTTTTGATTCTTATAAGGAGAAAATACATTCCTGTAACTTTTACTATAAAGCAAACTATAAGTCTGTAAATCAAACTTTTCACAAAAGAGGACAGTGGAAGGTATCTTTTGTGAATAAGGTGGAAATACCAGATAGCATAATTGTGTTTATGTTCTTTTTTTCCTCCAAAGAATATATATATATCTTATTGATACATTTACTGAGTGCCAGTTCTAAGTGAAGCCCTTTGAAGAGTATATATGTAGAAATATGTATGCACATAGAATAAGGTTGGAAGAATTTTGGGTGATAGGACTGAACAGTTTTCCTCTTTTTATTTATTTTTATTTTTTATTTTATTTTATTTTTTTTGGGTCCGGTTGTGGGGCCTGAACTCTGGGCCTGGGCGCTATCCCTCAACTCTTCAGCTCAAGGCTAGTGCTCTACTACTTGAGCCACAGCGCCACTTCAGGCTTTTTTCTTTTTGCTTTTGTGGTACTGAGGAATCAAACCCAGGGCCTCATGCATGCCAGGCAAGCGCTCTACCACTGAGCCACCTTCCCAGCCCAGTTTTCCTCTTTCTAAAAACTACCTTTACACCATTTTATAGTGATGTATTTTATAGTCTATAGTCTAATTAATACAAAACATTTTCTTCTATTGCCTTTCTCCTCTTTCCAAGTTTTTTTTTTGTTGTTGTTGTTGTTGGTTGTGGGGACTTGAATTCAGGGCTTGAGCAATTTCCCCTGAGCTTTTTTGCTCAAGGATATCATTCTACCTCTTTGGGCCACAGTGCCAATTCTGGTTTTCTGATAGTTATTTGGAGATAAGAATCTCATGAACTTTCTTACCTGGGCTGGCTTCAAACTGTGATCCTCAGATCTCAGCCTCCTGAGTAGCTAGGATTACAGGTATGAGCCACCAGTACCTTGCTACAAGTTTTAACTTTTATGTTTTATTAACTTTTTTGGGGGGTGACAGTATGTTGCTGTTTACCCCAGGCTGACCTTGAACTCAATTCTGCCTCTGCCTCTTGAGTGCTGGGATTACAGTATATGCCACCAAGTCCAGCTTTCTTGTTGAAAAAAATTATTTTTTAAAGTTAATTCCTAGAAATCCACGTCCAGGAATTGAAGAAAGAACTGATCAGATTTCTTTTTTTATTTTAATTAGTGATGCTAACAGTATGGTTACATTTGTTTTTAAGTTTGTTCAAATTTATTAAGCCACTCTTAAGTGGAAAGCTAACAGCTTTGGAGCTGGACAGAGGTGAAATGCCATTTCTAAACTGGAGAGCCTGTATTAGCTCAGCAAATACTCTACCACCAAGTTCTGAGTAGCCATTGGCCTGTTGGGAAGATAGAAGGAGATGCATGTGTCCATTCAGTGTTCAGCACAAGCTAGTTCTTCTCCAGCCCTCACAGTTGTGACAGAGCTGGCTAGGTGTGGCACTGTGGTATGGATGTGAGGTCATCCTGGAGTTCTCTCTTTTCCTGGGGACTGACCTCTGGCAGTGGAGGTGACTGGCTATCGGGCTCAGTGTCCAGTACTGAAGATTACTACACACTGAGAGTTGGTTATTGCTGCCTGCGGTTGAGCTTTTCAGTGTACTAGATGGCTTCCCTGTGCTTTTGTTGATATCTGTCACAAAGCACATTTTGTCAGGGTGGGATGCAAAATCCATGGTGAAATGTTGATCTTTGAAAATGGAGAACTGGGCAGTTTCCTTTGTACCAAATGTGCTGGAGGCTAAGCAGACCCCCACAGGCAATCTTTCCTGCCTTTCAGCCCTCTGTCAGAGGGGTAGGTGGAGGGATGGGATACTTGGAGACTTAAAATGGAGGCACCTTGTCCCTGTCACGGATCATGATCTTAGGTTCTCACAGAATGGACCAATGAGGAGTCTTCCAGAGGGGTGGTCTTAATAGTGTCTGTCTCCATTTTGTTCCTTTTCCTCCATTCCCATTTTAATCATTTGCCTTCATTTCTCAGAATCCTTCCCCAGTTAGCCCCTAGTTCCTCCCTTATATGTAGTGCTGTACTCCAACTCCTGTCTTTGAGGTGTTCCCCACAAAGCAACATCTGACTTAAGAGATTCCTCATTTCCTTTTTTACTGTTTTGGGTCTTTCCTGCCTGGTCCTATCCTGGATGATATACAGAGTTGAGTGTGCAGTTGGTTGCTCATTCTGGTTTTCCTCTTTGTTGGGGCCACACTTCATATCTTGTAGGAATACTCTGTAAAGTTTCCCATATGGCAAACAATCTTGTCTTTTCTTTAATTTTAAATAAATGAGTACAAAAAAGGAACTTTAAAATAACTTGGTGTATATCCTTCTTTCAGTATTTTTTAACAAGATATATGTGCATAGTTTTTGCTATATAGGTTAATATACATATAGTGTATACTGTACATATACATATACAATGTATACTATCATATTAGTATGTATTCTTAGCTGGATATAGTGGTGCATATCTGTAATTCCAGCTATTCCGGAGGTGAAGGTAGCAGGATTGAGAATTTAAGGCAAGCTCTGGCAAAGGTAATGTGAGCCCAGTCTGAAAAGCAGAGTACAAATACAAATGGGCTTGGGCATGTGGCTCAAGTGTTAGTACCGTTGCCTAAGACCTATGAACAAGATACTGGGTTCATTCCTCAGTACCATAATAAATAAATATATTATTCACATGATTCTTCAAGATTATATAAAATTTATTTTTCATCCTGTTCAGTATGACAGTAATTTTTAACTATTATTACTGGATTTTAAATAATATTGCAATGCACATTGGTCTTATAGTTTTGTTTTTTCCTTCATTCCTGGGGTTTGAACTTAGGGCCTTAAATTGGCTAGACAGACACTATACTGCTGAATCCTTTTAGTCTTATTGAGTAGCATCCAAAATTAAAGTGTTAAATTGACTGTTTCTTTAAATAATTTGTGGGTTCCATTCATCTTACCAAGATCTAAGAATGTCTATAGTCCAGAATTGAGCTAAGTGTTGTCCAGAAGTATATAAGCATTATAGAGCAAAGGATAAAGCAAAACTTATATACTGATAGGAAATACTGTTAACTATTTAAG
Organism: Dipodomys spectabilis; assembly: GCF_019054845.1. Lineage (NCBI taxonomy): Eukaryota > Metazoa > Chordata > Mammalia > Rodentia > Heteromyidae > Dipodomys > Dipodomys spectabilis. The sequence goes on from NW_024870758.1 coordinate 23,581,513, forward strand.
CAAACACTTTATTTTGATAACTAGACACTAAAGAACTTTAATATATTCAATTTAAGCACAAAAATCTAGTAGCCTCATGTATGTGTTCATGTTTGTTGGGTATATTGCGATGCAGACTGTGACAGAAGTACATCTACCTGTGTTATAGTTGTATGACATAGCCACTAAAGAATATGGACACAGGGTGTGGACCTAGTTTACTGGAAATTGGTGTTTTGACTCTAAGTCTAAAGACAAAAGAAGGAACAAGCACACTGTACTCAGGTTGGTAAATTACTCATAGTCATGGGCTCTGAGCTAATGATTCTCAGACTGCTTTTTGTGTATATAGGTTAACTGTGCTTGTGAAACAGAGCTAAGTGATTGTGCATGATGAGAGGAAAGTCACAGATCAGCTGGAATGAACCATAGAGTCAGGGACCTCAGCATGACTATGCATGCAGAATTCTTATAGAGAAGTTAGTGTGTATACATGGGTTTACATGGTTAGTATATACACAGGTATTTTATAGATCTACCCACTGAGAATGCTAAACAGTATTGGCAAAAAGCACATTCAGATCTTGGCTCGTAAGTGCCATTCTCCAGTAACAGTAATCCAGGACTCCTTGGAGAAATGGATAATTATAGGTTGGGAGCATCTTGCATTGTGAGAAAATAAGGAAGTGCTCAAAAAACAAAAGGTAAGGGCATGCTGAAAGGACAGTAGAGCCAACCTCAAGGAGATCATAATAGCCAAAGCTGGACAGTTTGAGCAACAGAAGAAATAGTGTGGTATTGCATAGTAGTCCAAAATACATACATAAATTAATATGTAGACTATATATAATATATAAAGTCATACAAGAGGAAGAGACCTCATCCTTATAGAAAAATTTCAACTACTTTATGTAGATACTTTACCCTTCAGGATCTGGGGCTTAAACTACTCCTTCCTCCCAGCTTCTTGAGTGTAGGTAGAATTTTGTGACTTAGTTCTAAAGGCTAGTCTTCAAAAGAGAGGAAAAAGTACATTTACAGGGGAGCAACCTGGCAAATCATACCTTAGCTGAGCACTCAAAGGTAATTGGTTTGCAGCATATCACATCGATAGCATGCACTCTTAATATGATATGTTTTCCTCTCAAACCTATAACCTCAGTATGACCATTAAAAACAAAGCAAAAAAACCAAAAACAAATCAGACCAGTTTGCATGGAGGGACAGTCTACAAAATACTGGACCAGGAGTCTTTCAGACTGTCTAGGTCACTAGGGCACAGATGGCTTACACCTATAATTCTGGTTACTCAAGAGGCTGAGATGCTGAAGATTACAGTGTGAGGTCAGCTAGTGCAGACAAATCCTTAAGATTCTAGCTCCAAAATAACCAGTGAAAAGCAGGGCTAGAGGCATGGCTCAAGTGGTAGAGTGTTTGCCAAGTAAGCTGGCTGAGCAAGCTGAGTGACCCTGAGGCCGTAAGTTCAGAAATCAGTAAACAAGGACTTAGAAACATAGGGCATAGAAAAGGGACATTAGTGGAAAACCAGTGAAATTCAAATGAAGTCTAGACTTTTTAAAGGCACTGAAACACCCCTCCCTAATGTTTTATTATGAAAATATTCAAACATTGGGAAAAGTAAAAAGAAATCAAAATTGAAAAAAATCTATCATTTAGACTCAGCAATCATGTTTTTGGCACCTTTTCTTTATTCCATTATTTTCCCATCAATCGATCTTATTTTGAAAGTAAGTTTTAAGCACTAGTACACGTGCCCACCCCCTCCCAATCCAAACCAAGACAACCCTGTTTAAAAGTAGTTTTTACATTCACTGCCAAGGTTGTTTGTCTAGCACCTACCAGACACAATGTAGTTGTCTGTGTAGTTGTCTGTGGTATGTTGAGGAAGATGGACAGTTGGAGAAGATACAGGTTGTAGTTGCACTTTCCAGGGTGATCACATTCCAGTGGTCAGGTGTGCATGCTTGGCTGTTGTGGATCTGTATATGTGGGTGATGGATGTTCATTGTGGGGTCTCTGAGTGCTGGTTTCCTGGCATTTGGGAAGTATGAGGATGCTGTTGGGATGGAGAATCAGGGCTGTGACGGCCTTTAAAGTTGGGATGTGTTGCATTAGAGCATTTATTTAGGGAGAGCCTTAAACCTTCTTCCCTTCCCTGGGGTCCCCTGAGAAAATAGAAAGTGGGAAAAGGGAGTTTTTAGCTATAGAAGGGGTAGGAAGCCTAATCAGTGAATATCAGAAAAGAGTGTAATTATGCAAAAGGACTACAGTCACTCCCTGAAGGCCACAGACTTGGGGTTTTGCCCAGAGGAGGACCTTTCAGCTGCTAACAGTACCCTTATTCATTTTGGGTGCATAATGATTTTAAAACCAATCAGGAACCAAAGCCCGAGGCTGGAGACAAACACAAATATCTTGTTGACTGAGCAAACATCTAGATTCGTCAGATAGGAAGTTACAGGGGAAGGTCAGAGTGATGTAATGGTGTGCACTAGCTTTCATCCTTAAACAGATGGGCCCTGAGGTACCATCTGCAGCTCTCTGGCCCTTTGAGATCACTTCCTACAAATGAAATTGTCAAAAGTTAGTATCAAGAAATTCATGTGATATCCATACCAGAAGTAAAGCTAGACAAAGGAAGGAAATTTCCATTGGAGTTACCTGCTTCCTTTTCCTCCTCTGTTTTATAAATAGACCTGCCATTTATCATTTTGGTCATCTTTCTTGTTTAGCACGTGAATATTGTTGTTTTCCCCAAATAGCCATCCAAAATAAACTTCCCTTCTTTTCTTAGGCCTGGACAACTGCATTTATCCCTACCTAAGCCAGTGTCAGCTGGGCATTTTTAATAAGCTGTCTTCCTATTTTGGGTTTTCTGTTTTGGTGGAGGAAGAGGCAGTGGTTTTGTTTCTGGCCCTTTCTTGCATCAAAGGAGTGTTTGTTCTGGGCAGGGGATATTTCCCAGTCTTCATCACAGGAAGAAAACGTAAGTGATGGGTTATAAGTCTTAATTGATAATTTTTTTGAGTTTTTTTTTTTTGTTGTTGTTGTTGTTGGTCGTGGGGCTTGAACTCTGGGCCGGAGTACTGTCCCTCAGCTCTTCAGCTCAAGGCTAGCACTCTACCACTTGAGCTATAGCGCCACTTCCGGTTTTCTGGTCATTTATTGGAGATAAGACTTTCATGGACTTTCCTGCCCAGGCTGGCTTTGAACTGTGATCCTCAGATCTCAGCCTCCTGCGTAGGTAGGATTACTGGTGTGAACTACCGGTCCCAGCTATTAATTGATATTTTTAATAACACTTCCTAGCAGAAAGCAGATCTGCTATACTCTCACTCTTATGTGTTCAACATTTATTATATACTGATGTGGCAGACATTGGAGAATCACGGTGGGTGATATAACCTCTATTCTTCGGTCAGAGAGACAAAGGAAATAATGGAGTAAAGTTGATGGAGGCCATGAGGTTCAGAGAGGAGGGCAGGCTTCCTGGTGGAGGTGATTATTTTTTTTTAAGATGGGGGTAGGTAGAAGTTGATACCAGGAGCTGGCAGGCATGGGTTGAAAATGGTGTGGTGTGCCTGGTTAACTGTGGAATGGGTTGCATGGTAAGGAGCCAGAAAAGGATCCTTGGAAAAGATGGTCTGCTGGATCAGGACTGAAGAGAAGGATGCGTATAGAACAGCCGTTAAAGGAATGGGCAGGACCTTTGATTTTAGGCTACGAGAGCCTTTCTGGGTCTGAGAATTCCCATGCCTGGCTTCTCTTTGTGCAGTGATGCAACTCCCTCTGAGCAGTGGGCTTGGAGTATAGATGAGAAGAAGCTGAGTCCTGATGCTTATTTCCATAGTATGATCAAACAAGAGCCCTGCAGAATACTGTGAGGGCTGACAATGGGGTAGGTGAGATGATTAACTGTAGGATCCACAGTACCAGAGAATGAAGAAGACACACTCAAGGACAGAGGAAGGTCTTGGGGAGAGGAGGGATATGAGGGTTGGGGGGACCAGTGATTGTGAGCATGGAAGGATGCTACTGACTATGAGATATGCCTGGGAACGAGCTGGACTGAGGAGCCTAAGTGGGGGTGCAAGTATATCATTAATGGTGAATGGTATATGAATCACCTGGGCTGTGAGTGGTTAAAAAATGGCCACATAAATAGTTATCCTCATTACAGATGAAGCAACCCAAGGCCCAGAGAGGGCAAGATATTGCTGCAGGTTACACTATAAAGAAAAGATGGAGTTGAGATTCTAATCCAAGTTATCACTGTGTTTTTGTGTCTTTAGGAGCTGACTCTTGGTGGGTCAAAAACATCCCTCAGGAGAAAGGACAGAAGAGAACATTGTAATCCAAGGACCTTCTCTTTTCTTGGTGAATGAGAAATCACTAGAAATAGGTAGGTGTGTACTGAGAATTGGGGTAGAGGGTAATATGACTGTGAATCGTGATGCCCCAAAGATGGAGGAGTTTCACATTTGGTTAGAAGAGACAGAGGCTGGCACTGTCTGGTCTCTGCCTGTCTGGAGCTGTACCTGAGCCAATGCCTCAGGTAGAGTGGCTGTCTAGTGAGGGGAGGGAGTGTGTTCAGTGGTAAAGTTGCTATGGATGGGGAGGGAGGGGGAAGAGGAATAAGTTCTGTAGATTGGTGGTGATATTTGCAAAACAAAATGAATGTGCTTCATGCCACTGAACTAACTGTATTTTCCAAAATGGTAAACTTTATTATGTAATATGTAATATCTGTTTTACCACAGTAAAAAAAGATGGGGGATGGAGGGAATGATAATCACTATCGTTTAAAAAAAACCTTTTTCTGGTACAAAATGGGCACTTATTAAGTATTTGAGTATATGCTAGGGATTTTGCTAAGTGCTTTCCCTGTATTTTCACTTAATCCTTACTTTCAGAGATGAGGTAAGCCCTGCAGTACAGATGAAGGGTCTCAGGTTTAAAGAGATTTAGGCAACCTGTCCAAGGTCATTACATTGGGAAAATGGTGGAGGCTGGGTGCTGCCAGGTCCTTAGGACCCACTTAGAGAACAATGCCAGAGTGTAAGTGGTGGAAGCGGGGGGCTGGACTTTACAGAGAGGCATGAGGGACCAGTGTTGGGGAGTCGAAACCATCTACAGACAGGTTTGACAGAACGTTCTTCCCAGACTGCAACCAGTAGCTGGAGGGATTAAAGGAATGGAAAGTGCTGAGTGGCTCAACCCAACCCATTCTCTACTTCTCATCCTCTTTCTGAGTGCTCCTCCTTTCTGCCTGCCTACCTGCCCTGGGGGAGCCATATACCCACTGAATCTAAAGACAGCAACCTGACACTGCATTGAGGTGTATGGATACAAAGGGAGGAGGCTTGAATAGTTTTCTAATGCTGACAGTGCAAATACCATGGGTGAGGTCAATTCGTGGGCAACTACCTGGCTTTATATGTGATCAGCCAACTGCAGGTATTGGCCACAGATTTTCTCTCTCTTTAGCAGAATGGTATGAGATAAAAGTATTAGGAAATGAATCATATTGGCCTCCTTGGGAAGATTTTTATGGCTGTAACCTGAAACTCCTAAGGTGTGTCCAGTCTTTGGTGGTGGCCAGTGAAATATGTGATACCCCCACCCCCTAGCTGCTGGTGGAGATTCTGATCTATCTTAGATATTTGGATTTAGTGAAGTGTTTGTGATGTGATCTAAGCTGTTTATAAGGGAAATGTTCTCTTGAGTTCCTGTTATCATTTTACTCCACATGTTTACTTTGGATTCAGTAGGATTCTTTTATTCTCCTGTTGGTGGTTTTAAATTCTGTGCTGAAAGGCAGGCTGTCTGAGCTGTGCTTTCTTAGAACTGTGGTGACCGCAGAGGGTGCAGTCTGTGATTATATAATAATTTTGAATGAATAAGAGATGTCTCATGACAGGTCTTGTAAGGGCAGCCTGGAAACGTACAGTATCATTGGGGATTAAGTTGCACTGCAGTTGAATTTTGCAGCTGTCAGGCAGTCTGCAGCACAGTACGTCAGCTGTAACCTCCAGGTGTAAATAGACCTTCATCAGCATCATTGAAAAAGTGCTGGGAGTATCCAGAGCACGGCAGGATACTGTCCATCAAAAGTCATTTGCAGATCCTTGTCCCTTGCTATACTCTTTAGCCCCAGAGACTGCTGGGATCCAGAGCGCTTTTCAACAAGGAAAGGTAGAGAGTGTATGTGTTCTCTGGTGCCACATTCTTACTGATTTTTTAGCTGTCCCCTTTTCTGTCTTTTTTAATAGCAAAGAGACATTAAGGATCTAGGTAAAACTTGCTTTAAAAGAAGACTAAGACATTTTCATAGTTTTTTTTTTTACTTTTAAAATTATTATGCCCTTTTTTTAAAGTTGGTTATGGGGCTTGAACTCGGGGCCTGGGCACTGTCTGTCCCTGAGCTCTTTTCCTCAAAGCTAGTGCTCTACCACTGAGCCACAGTTCCACTTCCAGTTTTTGAGTAGTTAATTGGAAATAAGAGTCTCACAGGGACTTTTCTTCCTGAGCTAGCTTTAACTGCCATCCTTCTATCTCAGCCTCCTGAGTAGCGAGGATTACAAACATGAGCTGCTGGCTCCTGGCTCAAATATCCTTTTAAAATAGTAACTGAGGGTTCATTTCCCTAACATCACCTTGTCTGACCTTTTCTGCTTGACTCAGACATATACTAGATACTGTAAATAAGGGAAACCATGGGACCTATGAACCCTAAGATATGTATTCAAATGTTTTTTTTTTCCTTTATGCAATTGTTTCTAACACATTTATAAGATTATTTCTTTGTTGCTTTGTATGTCCCTCCCCCACAGTATAACCCCTGCTTTCACTGTATTTGATGTCGGTATAATTTGTGGAGGGGAAGGGGAAAAAACAAATCGTTTAAATAGGGATACAGGTGGATCCATTGCAACAATAAGATGTACAAGTTGTCATGTGGAAAACGAACTTTACAACTTTGGTTGGGGAGGGGGGATTGAGTGGGGGGGGCAAGGGGAGGATGGGAAGGGATGGGAAGGGGAAACAAAGGAGGAGGCTACAATGCTTGATAAGAAATGTACTTATTATCTTGCCCATGTAATCGTAACACCTCTGTACAGTATTTTCACAATTTTGGTCCGGTCATGGGGCCTGAACTCTGGGCCTGGGTGCTGTCCCTTAGCTCTTCAGCTCAAAGCTAGTGCTCTACCACTTGAGTCACAGTGCCACTTCCGGCTTTTTTCTTTTTGCTTATGTGGTGCTGAGGAATTGAACCCAGGCTCATGCATGCAAGGCAAGCGCTCTACCACTGAGCCACCTTCCCAGCCCCGTGTTATTTATTTTTAAAGAATGTTCGTTTGCTTACTAATTTTGAAGTAAAAACAATATATTCTTTAAAAATAATGTGTATACACACACACATATTCTCAAGAATCTATTCTCTCTCTCTTTTTTTTTTTTTGTCAGTCATGGGACCTGAACTCTGGGCCTGGGCGCTGTCCCTCAGCTTTTCAGCTCAAGGCTAGCACTCTACCACTTGAGCCACAGCGCCTCTTCTGGCTTTTTCTGCTTATGTGGTACTGAGGAATTAAACTTAGACTCTCATGCATGCAAGGCAAGCACTCTACCACTGAGCCACCGTCCCAGCCTCAAGAATCTATTCTTAATGAGTGTATCTGAATAAAGAATGTAATGTATATAACAGAACAAACAAGAGTGAAGACTGACATTTGGAATAAAAATGTTAAATTACTACCTAAACGCTACAGGAACATGTTAGGACCCAGACAACTAGGTATACTATTTTAGCTGGAATTGTCTATATAATACCAAGAACATGTATTAGGGAAAAGACTGACTGTATAGCTCAGTAGTCTTTGTTATTAGTTGCCCAGGCTGGCCTGGAACTATAGTCTCAAGCAAACTTCCTACCTCAGCTTCCTGAGCTGGGACTACATGTGCCACTGGAGTCGATAGTCCAGAACTACTAAAACATTTTTTTTTTTGGGTCTGGTCGTGGGGCCTGAACTCTGGGCCTGGGTGCTGTCCTTCAGGTCTTCAACTCAAGGCTAGTAGTGCTCTATCACTTGAGCCACAGTGCCACTTCTGGCTTTTTTCTTTTTGCTTATGTGGTGCTGAGGAATCGAACCTAGGGCCTCATGCATGCAAGGCAAGCCCTCTACCACTGAGCCACCTTCCCAGCCCCCACTAAAACATTTTTTGACATTTCAGTCTTGTCAGCAAAGTGTGTTTTTAGTCACATCTGCAACTGTTGTACATGTACATTACAGTCATTCACTTGTTTAGTAATAAGTTGTTTGCCTTATAAGATACCAAAAATAGAAGTGAAAGAATGAGACAAGCAAACATGATTGGACATTTCAATATTTCCTTTCTATACCCGTCGTGATTACCTCCCACCCTTTACTTTGAAACATCTGGTTTAGGAAGATAACTATCTTGAGGAAACGTGCAGCACTTTTTGAAGGACTTCTGAAGGGCTTGTAAATTCTTGGAGGGATCCACTATTGACAGAGAGGTCTTCTATCAAGCAGATTGAGTGTGGGATGAGTGCAGAGTAAACCAGAAACTCTCCCTGACCATCTGTCTAAAAATGTTGGTGACCCATGAACCAAACTTCTAAGGATTAAAGTGTCCCCATTAGAATGGTTGGATTACTTCTTCAGAATTGATAGTGCTGGACTTCGTGGAATAGAGAGGGAAAACATAGTTCATGGACAAGACATGCAAAATTGTTTTTAAGTTTGAGAGATTTCTTATTTGAAGGGCTAGGGGCATGGCTCAAATGGGAGAGCACTTGCCTAGCAGGCTCAAGGTTCAATCCTCAGCACCACAAATTAAAGAAAAAAAAAGGAAAGAAAGAAAAAGAAGATTAAAGTAGTGAATTCAATCTTGCTGAGTTTCAGTAGATAAAGGGTAGTAACAAGTGTAGGCTGGCTGAGAACTCTGGGAAGACAGAAGTCGAACTGCACTTGGGTGTTTACCCTGTTTTATGTTTTGGTTTTGTAGCATGAACCCAGGGTTTGGCACTTGGTAGAAAAGTGCCCTACCATTTCTAAAGTGGGATGTTACTTGGTCAATGACTTTTAGTTTCTGACAATTCATATATTCTGAGATTACAAAATCCATCACCTATTTCTGGGTTCAAAAGATCACATGAAAACAGACTAACAAAGTGAATTAACTATTCTCTGCTTATCTGGGAAATGTCCTCAAGTAGGTGTGGGAAGCACCTCTCAACTTATCAACACCTGTAACCACCTCAGACCAGGACATGATAGTGAATGTGAATTTGAGGTGATGACTAGACTAGACTGATTGTTTGTGGTTTGCTATTGATCTGGTAGACTGGCTTAAATACTTATAATTTGGCATAATTTTGGGCAAATTTAGCATTCAGATAACTTGTTTCCTAAAGAATTAAAAGTAGTCTGTAGAAATAAATGGCAGATTACTCTATGTATGTATAGATATATATGTATCCATGTCTCTATGTATCTATCTATGTTTCTATGTATCTGTCTATGTATGTATCTATCTATATTTATTTTTCTGGTACCAGGGTTTGAGCTCAGGGATCTGTGCTTGCTAGACTTGTTTGCTCAATGAGTGCTCTATCATTTGGGTCACAGTTCCAGTGTGGATTTTTGCTGGTTAATTTGGAGATGGAGTCTTACAGACATTTCTGTCCTGGCTGACTTTGAATCTCAGTCTTTTACATCTCAGCCTCCTGAGTAGTTAGGATTATACATGTGAGCCACTGGTTCCCCAGTCATTTGTGTATGTTTATAAAAACACTATCAGAAAAGGGGGAATTTGACAATATTTTGGTAATGATAGGATTTTATGCAATATTGGAGTGTTTTTAGCAGGAGCATTTCACAGCAACTGAGGGAAAAAATCACTCCTTGAAGTAGGTGGGCTAGATTTTTAAAAACCAGAGGGAAAAGCTGTTTGGTGGACATCTTCCAATCCTTCAGGAACTTTTTGAAAGATTGGCTAGTAGAAGCTTATTTATTTATTTAGCAATGTTTATCTCTGGGGAAATTTTATTAAATAATAGTCATAATATTCAGAAAACTTTAGTAGTAAGTGTTCCTAAACTTTATTACACATAAGAAAGAGTTAATTTAATTAGGCCTGGTGCCGGTGGCTCATGCCTGTAATCCTAGCTACTCAAGAGGCTGAGATCTGAGGATCATAGTTCAAAGCCACCTGGGCAGGAAAGTCTGTGAGACTCTTATTGCCAACTAACCATCAGAAAACTGGAAGTGGCACTGTGGCTCAAGTGGTAGAGTGCTGGCCTTGAGCTGAAGAGCTGAGGGATAGCGCCCAGGTCCAAAGTTCAAGCCCCATGACCACCACTAACAAAAAAACTTAGCTGAGTGTGGTGTGACACATGCCTGTAATCCACTAATGCAGGAAGTGTATGGTAGGAGGATCATGATCCAAGTTTAGCCTTAAGCAAAAAGCACAAGATCTTATCTAAAAAATACTAAAATATAAATAAGGCAAAAATGGGTTGGGGGCGTGGCTTAAGTTGTAGAGCTCCCACTTAGCAAGTATAAGGGTCTGAAAAGCTAGTACCATCCCCCATTTAAAAAAAAAAGAAAGGAAAAAAAAAGATCCTAGTTCTTTTGTGACTAGCTTTTTATGTATCTTTGGTAGGGTTGAGAAACCATAATACAATAGTTTGCCAATCTTAGAGGTGATAGAGATTGGAAACTGAAATTCAGTAAGGATTTTAGCTTGTGGAGTGTCTTTAAGTGAGGTACCTCATTGAAAGAACAAGTCGGGAAAAGTTGTGCTGATTCCAGAGCTGTCACTTACCAGCTGAATGTGAGCACCCAGTCCTCACCCTCTGAGTGGAAGTTCTATCCCCAGCAGGGGTCTGGCCTCACTGTTGTTTGTATGGTAAAGGCTTTCATATGAATACTCAGCTCTAGTTTACAGATTATAACCTGCCAAATCCTATTTCAAGGTAGGGAATGGGCAACATTTAGAATTGTGTGATTGTAGAGATGAAGAGCTTTGTAGAAACGTGGTAATAACATTTGACAGATCAGTTGTTCATATTGGGTCTCAATTTTCTCACCTAAAAATGAAAAGAAAGGCATACTGGAATAATCTCAAAAAGCCCCTGCTGATTCTGTATGGTTCAGTATATCATTCTGAATAGATGATGGGAGAAGACATTTATTAAGCACTGTTCAATGTATGCATTCCAGCTGCTTCATGGGCAGTAGTTCCGTTAATCCTTCATCATTCCATGCACTCTCTAAATCACACACATGAGGAAGGGATATCACTGTTCCTGTTTTACAAGTAAGGAGGAGCAGCATGGACACGTTCATTTAGCTGCCATTAATAAGTGGCTAAGCAAGGTTCTGTTGAGAAATAATCATAATAGTAACAGTGATTTATTGGAAGTTCCGAATGAAATGAAAAAAGTCATTATTTTCTCTAGGCCTCTCTATTTTCTCACAGGTTACTTGGGAGTAAAAATAATCTTTATAAAGATAGGAAGAATTCACATTCCACCTCTTGAAGAGGAAAACACTTTTTGCATGTAAGGTAGTGAATGATACTCTGGTTCTTCTTGTCTGTATTCTGAAACAGTTCTACAAATATAATTCAGATTGTACTTTTCTGAGTGGATAGAACTGTAATTGAAGTATAACATACTTCATTATTTAGAGAAAATTATTTCAGTAGTGTTGTCTTAGTCTTTTTTCTTTCTTTTCTTTTTTTTTTTGTCGGTCGTGGGGCTTTAACTCTGGGCTTGGGCGCTATTTCTGAGCTCTTCAGCTCAAGGCTAGCCCTCTACCACTTGAGCCAAGCACCACTTCCGCTTTTTCTGTTTATGTGGTGCTGGTAAATCAAACCCAGGGCTTCATGCATGGGAGTCAAGCACTCTACTGTGGAGCCATCTTCCCAGCCTCATCCTTTGTCTGTTTTCTGTTGCAATAATGAAATGCCTAAGGCTGGATAATTTGTAAAGAATAGAAGTTTTTTGGCTCCTGGGAAGTTAAGGGCATGACATCAGCTTCTGCTCTGCATCTGGTGAGGGTCTTTGTGCTGCATCATAACATGTAAGAATGTATAACATGGGGAGACCCAGAGCAAGCATGCCAACTTGGGCCTGGCCCCCTCTTTTTATAAAGCCTCCAATACTAGCACAAGGTTGTCCTTATGACCTCCTCTAATCCTAATTACTTCCCAAAGGCCCTCTTGCAAATGACATTAACATGAATCTAGAGGACACATTCAATCTATACCATGAGTCAGCAGTGGTTGTCCTAATAGCCAATTCCATGGTAGACTTGCTGGCCTGCTGCCTGGCAGTATTGGGCCATCAGTGACCCTGTGAAGGCCACTGTCATGCTGCTGGCTGGATTTACTAGTGTGGGTTGCAGGAGGGACCTATAAGGAGGGAAGGGCTGCCCATCCCATTTCTGTTCCCAAACTTCATGGATTAATATAATAAATTCCTAAGGCTTCTAGGAGGTCTGAATGTGACCCCAGGAGAAAGACCCACATGGTAAGGTGTAGGAGTACTCTCCCTGTGAAAGGAACAGGAACCAAACAAGCCCCAATTTCCAACAGCAAGTGTTCCTGTTTTCCAAAGTCTTCATCATTCTAGATAATTTGTTTTCTTCTACCAGAAATACCAGCTTTCATAAAAGTAAAGTTGGATTTAAAAAAAAAAAAAGCTGAGCTCTGAAGATTTAGGTTCAAAGCCAGCCCAAGTAGACAAATCTGGGAGTCTTATTTCCAGTTAACCAGCAAAAAGCTAGAACTAGAGGTTAGATTCCAGTGGTAGAGTAGCAGCTGTGAGCAGAAAAAAAAAGATGAGTGAGTTTATACTCTACTGCTGGTACAAAAAATAACACCAAGGAGATAAACTCCTAACCCCATTGTTGTTGCCAAGGCCAATGCTGCCGTGGTTCTTTTTTTTTTTTTTTCCGGTCATGGGGCTTGAACTCTGGGCCTGGGTGCTGTCCCTGAGCTCTTCAGCTCAAGGTGAGTGCTCTACTGCTTGAGCCAAAGTACCACTTCTGATTTTCTGGTGGTTAATTGGAGATAAGAGGCTCATGGAGTTTCCTGCCCAGTCTGGCTTTGAACCTTGATCTTCAGATCTCAGCATTCTGAGTAGCTAGGATTACTACAGGTGTGAGCCACTGGTGCCTGGCTAATGTGGTTCTTTTAAGAAAAGTTGAAGTAAAACATTGTGGTCTAAGAAAGTCACTGGGGTTACCTGGAGATGTAATTCAGTGGCACATGTGAAGCCCTGTGTTCAATCTCCAGCATGGAAAAAAAAACAAAGAGAAGAAAGTCATTACATGTTGTGGTTATATTAATGACGAGTAATGACTTTCTGAACCCAAATATAAACCATCTTTAAAATATTTTAAACTTTCTAGTTTTTAGGAAGATAGTGAATACCTTTCATTTTGGCCATTGGAATCTGCCTCTGCCATGCAAGAGACCCAGCTTTCCCCTCTTTTTGTTTTTTGTCGGTTGTAGGGCCTGAACTCTGGGCCAAGGCACTGTCTCTCGCTCTTCAGCTCAAGGCTAGTGCTCTACCACTTGAGCCACAGCGCTACTTCTGGCATTTGCTGTTTATGTGGTGCTGAGGAATGAAACCCAGGGCCTCATGCATGCAAGGCAAGCACTGTACCACAGAGCCACCTTCCCAGCCCATCATTCCCCCTTCCCCCCCTCCCCAAGAAAGAATGGAAAGTTTTTCAGACTGATTTTTTTTTTTTTTTGGGTGGGGGAAGGCTGCTCCTAGGGCTTGAACACAGGACCTGCATGCTCTCCCTAAGCTTTTTTGCTCAAGGTTAGCATTCTACCACTTGAGCCATAGCTTCTGAAGACATTTTTTTTTTTTTTTTTTGCGGGCATCTGGCTTGTCAATTTCTGGAGCAACATTTTTATTCAACAACAAGTAAAGCAAATTTGCCCAACTAAATTATTCATAAGAATTACAGAACTTGTCACTTACAATGGATGTTGGGATATTCAGGTCATTTAGGAGACTGTGGCTAAAAATAAAATGACCTAAATATATAGCTCTAGATTTATTTTTTTAGGGGAGTTTAAACTTTAATTTTTATTTGACATTGGTCCTAATTCTATTTCTATGGAGAATGTAAATAGCTACTCTATCAGTGTCTAAAGAAAGATAGTTCTTCTCTTTTTGTTGGTGGTGTTTCATAGTATATGTAGGCCTATTTTTTAATTGAGCTTTTACAGATGTATATTGATATACACATGTGAGGGGTATGTATGTAACAGAGAAACTGGGGACAGTCCTGAGCAAATGACTCCCCCAAAAATCTGAAAACAATTTGTCAATTGTTTGGATCACTTTTATACTTTAAAGGAAGGAACAGTTGATGAACCTTGTCCCAGTCTGCTTTGGGACAGTAACTAGAGCATAAAATATTGAAGATCAATTATGCATTTGGGGAGATGAAAAAGGCTGACATATTGAAGGCATACTGTATTCAGTTTGGTGGACAAAGCAGAGCAGTTACATCATCTTTCTACAGTAGAATTGTGTCCTGAGAGGGTGAGACATGGAGGATAGCATGTCTTGATGGTCAAACTTCACAGAGCATGAGACATGGATCATAAACTTGTCATTTGTTCTGGGCAATAGCTCAATTCTTAAAAATTATTTTAGCTTTTTGTTGTTGTTATTGACTGATGAGCAAAGAATTTGGTGCTTTTGCTTTATACATAGCTTTCCATGATTTCTAGCAGTGTGGTAAATTTGCAAAGCACCATCTGTTTCTCATGGAGTGAGGTGGTTAGCTCTTTGCAGAGAAGGTCACAGAGAATTTGAGATTTCTTCTGTGATCCCACTGTGCCTGAATGGTGCTGACTGTCTGCACAGTGTCTGTAGGCTTGTGAGTGTTCCTGTGGACCTTCTCTCATGTCTAACTTGATGGGAGGACACTTGAGGACTGATTCTGAGACCACTGAATTGGTCAGTAGCTGTATTAGTTTCTAGGGCTATTGTCACATAGCGTCACAAACATGTTTCTGTAAGAAGCGAAGGTGATTGTCATAGAGTTACAGTGTGGGAGTCTAAGATCAGGTGTGGGTAGGGCTGGTTCTGTCTGAGGCCCTGTATGAAAGGATCTGTCCCAAATCTTTCTCTTTGGCTTATAATTAGTTGTCTTCTCCTGTGTCTTTCCTCCATACTTGCCTGTCAATGTGCCCAAATGTCTGCTTTCTATACAGAGATCAGTCACATTGGACTAGTGCCCACCCGAATAACCACATTTTTAACTTGATTACCTCTATATAACTATCACCTCTCTAAATAAGGTCACATTCTAAGTGCTAACATTAGGACTTCAACAAAGATTTGGAGGGGAAGGGATGTATGTAATTCAACCCATAACAGCAGAGATCTTGGGTCACAGTCTTTATATTTTATACTTTAGTGATGCTTCTGCACTGTTTAATAAATAGTTGATAAATATTTGTTGTTTGGTTTATATGAACCTTGGTCAGGAAAGCCAGATTTTCTCCTCAAAGAAATACTTTCCCTGCTTAGTTTCCACCATGCTGGTTTATAGATGGAAGTCATTTCTTAGATGGCAGCAGTTTTGCTTTAGGCTGTTTTTCAGTGAATTTTAAGAAACATTTATCTCTTCTCCATTTGATCCTTGGGGTATAAAAATACTTGTCATTTGATGTACACATTGGTTTTAAAGGAATAAATTGTGGACTTTGCCTATGATCTTTTCCCCTTTTAGTCTTTTTGGAACACTTTTTTAATGCCCTCTCAGGAGAAAATGATCAGTGTTGCAAGGTTTATTATATAGGGCATACATCCACCTGGGGACTTGGTGTCTTACTGTCAGGCAACAATGTAACTAAGTGAGTTGGTACTGGAACTCAACATAGGAGATTTACTAGCTTCCTCAAATAATTTATTTGAAAATTATTAAGCATTATTATCAGAAAATACAGTAAATCCATTAAAAACTGTATTTGAAGCCCGGCGCCGGTAGCTCAATCCTGTAATCCTAGTTACTCAGGAGGCTGAGATCTGAGGATCACAGTTCAAAATCACCCCTGGGCAGGAAAGTCCATAAGACTCTTATCTCCAATTAACCACTAGAAAATCGGAAGTGGAAGAGCACTTGCCTTGAGCTGAAGAGCTCAGGGACAGTGCCCAGGTTGAGTTCAAAGCCCTATGACAAAACAACACAAAACTATATTTGAAAGGCAATAGCAAGGAGAAATTACACAGTACATGTAGTATTTAGAAGATAAAACATACATTCTCCCATTTTTTTTTAAAGCCTTGTGGGCTGGATGCCAATAGCTCATGCCTGTAATTGTAGCTTCTCAGGAGGCAGAGATCTGAGGCTTGTGGTTTGAAGCCAGCCTAGGCAGGAAAGTCCCCAAGCTTTTATCTCTGATAAATTACTCAAAGGAGCTGGAAGTGGTCGAAGCTCAGGGACAGTGCCAGGCCCAGAGTTCAAGCACCAGGACCAGCAAAAAAAGCACCTTGTATACGGAACACATTTGTGCTTTAAAGTCACCAGATTATTTGAGAAATGCCCAAGTTAGGGAAGTTTCCTAGAGCAAGTTTAGAGCTAGTTTCAGCTAGCCTGATTCAAGATAGTAAACTCACATGGGATGGATCTCCTGGTCAATGTTAGGAAATAAACATTTGCAGTGGATCCAAGTTGGAAGATTATGAATACATTTTGGTATGCTCGTTTTGTGTGTGTTTCTTTGGTTAATCACAGTTTTCAAGGTAATTTTAAGTTTGCTTTTATTTTACATGCTCATATTTTATAAAGTAAAACACAGATGTCTTAGAAAGTAGCAGCATATAGAAATGTATATGGATCCAGATTATCTTGGTATGGTGTATATACCTATAACTGCATCACTCAGGAGGCTGAGGCAAGAGGATCTAGAGCTATACACCAGTACAACTACATAACAAGACCTTGTCTCAAAAACAAAACAACACAACACAAAACAATCCTGATTTGGATAGGTTGGGATGTTCTCTTGTGTGTGTTTATTTAAAGCCCATCTCTTTAGGGTGGATGTGCATTTTAATACTATTACGGAATTGACATGGTTTAAAATCTTTTGCCAGCATTGCTCAGTGTCCCACAGTTCAAAGGCATCCTCTTCTTTTGTGTATTTGTTGAGAAAGAGAATAAGGTGTCTAAATTGGTTAAAAACCTATAGAAAACTAAAACTAGATTCTTATATATCACACTGCATCAGAATCAATTCCAAATGGATCAAAGATTCGAACTAAAAGCAGACATACTGAAAACATTACCTACTGAGGTGCCTCTGGGTTGGTTCTATATCTTAGGAAGGAATAAGAGAAACTCTGGGGCTTCTTGGCACAGGCTGAATTTTCTTAATAAAGACCCAGAAACACAACAAATCAAAAAAGGTTGGACAAATGGGATTGTATGAAACTGCAGAGCTTCTCCATGGCAAAGGACATAGCTAGCAAGATCAATAGAAAGCCCACGGATTGGGAGATCTTCACTAGCCATACAACAGACAAGGGTCTCATCTAAAATATCCTTAGAACTCAAAAAATTAAATCCCCCAACAACACTCAGTGAAACAACTACCTGATTAATAAGTTGGCTAAAGACTTAAAGAGAGACTTCTCTGAAGAGGAAATAGACACATGAAGAAATGCTCAACTTCTCTAGCCAGAAAAGAAATGCAAATGAAAACAACATTGATATTCTACCTCACCCCAGTTAGAATGGCTATAATCAAGAAATCTAATAACAACAGATGGTGGAGGGGATGTGGCCAAAAGGGAACTCAACTGCATTGTTGGTGGGAGTGTAAACTTGTTCAACCACTTTGGAAAGCAGTATGGAGGTTCCTCAAAAGACTCACAAAGTGCTCCCCTATGACCCAGCAATCCCACTTTGGGCATTTACCCAAATGATCACAAACAAGGCCATACTAAAGCTAGCAGCACAACTATGTTTATCACAGCATCATTCACCATAGCTAAGATATAGAACCAACCCAGAGGCCCCTCTGTAGGTGAATGGATCAAGAAAATGTCACACACTGTACACACACACACACACACACACACACACACACACACAGAGTTATGCCTCCATCAGAAAGAATGACATTGCCCCATTTCTTAGGAAATGGAAAGACTTCGAAAAATTTATATTAAGTGAAGTAAGACCCAAAGAAATATAGATCCCATGGTGTCCCTTATTTGCAATAACTAGTATATGTCTAGGATAAGCAGAAAAGGCCAAAATTATGTACATATGACCATATAAGATGATGATAAGTGTTAGGTTTTTTAAAAAGAGGTTGCCGAGTAAGAACTGCACCAGCACGCACGTGGTATTCAGGTAAGGGGTAGGTTTATTCAGTAGACCTGTTGGACCAGGCAAGGTTGGCACTCCACGTGGCTAGGAAAGGGAGAGAGCTGGTAAAGAGAGAGAAAAGAGCTAGAAAAGAGCAGAGAGAGCTAGAATAGAACAGAGAGAGAGCAAAGAGGAACAGAGAGAGAGAGTTAGAATAGAACAGAGAGAGCAAGAAAAGAGCAGCAAGAGAGTGTCTGGGCCTGGGCTAGGCCTTATGTAGGGTATGGGTGGGGAAAGGTGTGGCCACATCAAATTCAGCGGATGCAGATGTGACCTCTTCCAGGTATCCCAGTTGCCTAGGTGACGCAGGTAATGGGTGGAGACTTTGCTGCGAGGAGGGTGGAGTCTGCTTGCCATCCAGGGGCAGACCTTACATTCCAGCCTTTTAATAATCATGAAATAGGGCGAGGATTCTCTCTGGCTACTTCCTGCTGACAAGGGGCGTCGACAATAGGGGTAAAAGGCTGGAATTTGGTCCCCTCCCAGAGAAGGCAGTGGGCAGCAGCTGTCCCTTGGTGGCGTTGAATCCTTTGATGAAGTCAGGAGAAGTCTCATGAGCATTGAGGGGCTGGAAAAGAAATACTAAACAGCAAATAAATGGCAAGAGGAAGGACTTGGGGCTGAAAATGTCCCTAGCTACTTCTGACATCTGGCTACTAGGTAGAGAAGTCAGGTGACAAAGGCAAGAATATAAATTCCTGTTCAGTTAATAGGTACACAGGTATAGACATTAGATGGGCAGGCTTCTTACTTCTACTGACCTCCCGGCTCAGGTTAATTTTGAAAGGGCAGGCACAAAGTAACTGATGTGACATCATCTCCTCTTACTCTTCTCCATGTTCCCTTGTTCCCCAGACTGGCTGAGTCTAGGTGCTCGTTGCTGGGATGGCTTGTCCCAGTTGGTATTCAAGATTTGAACTCAAGGCCTGGGCACTGTCCCTGAGCACTTCTGCTCAAGGCTAGCACTGAACCTCTTTGAGTTATAGTACTACTAGTATTCAAGGAGGTTTGAACTCAAGGCCTGGGCACTGTCCCTGAGCACTTCTGCTCAAGGCTAGCACTGAACCACTTTGAGTTATAGTACCACTTGCAGAGTTTAGCTGGGAGATGGAGACTTAGGGATTTTTCAGCCCGGTCTGGCTTTGAGCTGCAATTTTTGCCTCAAAAGCCCCTTATTATTTCCAATTAAAGCAACAAGGAGATCAAGTAGAATAAGTAGAGCTTACCTGGTTCTTATCAAGAATTGACCAACAAATATTCTGAAATGACAAAACTCATTAGATATGATGAGAATTTTAGCACAGATATGCCCAGTATTTTAGAACCATGTAGTCAGTAGAATACACAACACTGAACAAAAAAGGCAAAACTCAAAGCCTAAAATTTCGACAACATTTAGACATCTTTGCTAACAAAGCGTATCAGATGGTTGGGCCTCTGTTACCAGGGCCTGTGAAAAGAGCAACTTGTTAGCAAGGCACCTTAGAATAGATGGAGTAGTAAACTTACTGGAAGGTTAAGGGTCAGATGGGGCCAAACCTTTAACCCACCACGTGGCCAAGATGGCGAATTCAAGATGGCAAACTTCTGAAAGAATGCAAAGAAAGCCTGAACAAATAGACCAAGCCTACATTGGCTAGCCTTTGAGAGGGAACCTAGAAGGGGGTTCCTGGGACCCAGCCTGCGTCACACTCTTCAAGGCACAAGCCAAAAAGTTGTAGAAAAAAGGGTAGAAAGTTGGACATGAATGGCAGAGAGCAAAGAGAGCCTGAAAGTAAACAAACTTCTGACCATTTACCATTGCAGTAGCAAAAACTGTGTACTTCTGAGAATGGCATAAAATTAGATGTGCTGGCTTTCCAGGGAGTGCAGGAGGCATTTCAAAGGGGTTTCATGGCTCAGGGGTGATTCGTAGCACCCCATTAAATGAGTAGAGTCAGTCTGGTGAGTGAAGGAGAGCTGACCAGGCAGAAGTGGCGTCCCGACTTCCCCCAGAGCCCTCTAGAGAGAAATGGCCAAGCCCCCAAAACCAAGCGTCCTCAGAGGTGACCGGCCTTTCAGCTAAAGGCTGTAGGAGCTCTCTGGCGTGGCGCCACGTCTGGACAGAGACTGAGCAACAGAGAGCCGTAGAGTAGTTTCACTCACCAGAGTAGAGAAGTGGTGTGGAAGGTTGGCACTCCACGTGGCTGGGAAAGGCCTGGGAATGAGAGAGAGCTGGGAAAAAGAGGAAAGAGCTAGAAAAGAGCAGAGAGAGGGGTGAGAACAGTAGCACTCACGTGGTATTCAGGTAAGGGGTAGGATTATTCAGTAGACCTGCTGGGACCAGGCAAGGTTGGCACTCCACGTGGCTGGGAAAGGCCTGGCAATGAGAGAGAGCTGGGAAAGAGAGGAAAGAGCTAGAAAAGAGCAGAGAGAGGGGTAAGAACAGTAGCACTCACGTGGTATTCAGGTAAGGGGTAGGTTTATCCA
This sequence comes from Dipodomys spectabilis, assembly GCF_019054845.1. NCBI lineage: Eukaryota > Metazoa > Chordata > Mammalia > Rodentia > Heteromyidae > Dipodomys > Dipodomys spectabilis. Next base: position 23,602,425 of record NW_024870758.1, read on the forward strand.
GTAGACCTGCTGGGACCAGGCAAGGTTGGCACTCCACGTGGCTGGGAAAGAGAGGAAAGAGCTAGAGCAGAGAGAGAGCAGAGAGAGCTAGAAAAGAAGAGCAAGAGCAAGAGAGCTAGAAGAGCAAGAGCTAGAAACGAACAGAGAGAGAAAGAGAGAGCGTCTGGGCCTGGGCTAGGCCTTATGTAGGGTAAGGGCGGGGAAAGGTGTGGCCACATCAAATTCAGATGTGACCAGATGTGACCTCTTCCAGGTGTCCCAGTTGCCTAGGTAAAGGGGCGGACCTTACAATAAGTGAAATGAATCCCAAGATAGGGACACAAGAGGTTTTATGTTTCTTTTTTTTTTTTTTTTCTTTGGGTCCGGTCGTGGGGCCTGAACTCTGGGCTTGGGCACTGTCCCTCAGCTCTTCAGCTCAAGGCTAGCGCTCTACCACTTGAGCCACAGCGCCACTTCTGGCTTTTTTCTTCTTGCTTATGTGGTGCTGAGGAATCAAACTGAGGGCCTCAGGCATGCAAGGCAAGCGCTCTACCACTGAGCCACCTTCCCAGCCCCCAAGAGATTTTATCTTTCTTGCTGAAGTTTTTAATGTACTTAAAGTGTATTGTGTGATTTTTTTGTTTGTTTCTTTTGTATGTTCTTCCCCCATGATGTAACCCCTGTTGTCACTGTATTTGATTCTGGTGCCCTGAATCTTGTATATACGTTTTTCTAATTTGGGGAGGGAAATGGAAATAACAAAATGCTGAAACAAGGATACAGGTTGCCCATTGTAACAACCAGCTCTAGGAGACACTATGTTGAAAAGGAACTTTACATCTTCAGGGTGGGGGGGAGGGAGGAGTTGGGGAGGTGGGGAGGAAAGGGATGGTAGAGGAAAAAAACAAAGGAGGGGGTAACAGTGCTCCATAGGAAATGTGCTCATTACCTTACTCATGTAACTGTAACCCCTCTGTAGAGCATTTTTACAATAAAAATATATACTGAATAAAAAATAGAGGAAAAAAAGAATGAGGTGTCTGTATGGAGTATCTTACAGTGATACAACAGTCCTATTGCTGTCCGTATACAGGTATTAAATGTTGATTTCAGAAGTCTCGTAGTGTATTTGTTGTGCATCTATTCCCATGAGACCTCCAGGCTCAAAGGAAAGGCCACTGTTATGAAACAGAGCTGTTAAAATAGTTAATACTGTTTTCTCCAAACTGTTAAGGCATGTACATCATGTGGCTTTCGTCAACAGTGCATTTGGATATCTTTGGAATCATTGACACCTTAACATAGCAAATATCAGCAGACCAAATTATGTATATATTTCTTTTTAAAGAAACCTATATAGGTTATATATATATATATACACACACACACACACACACACACACACACACACACACACACACACACACACACACATATATAAATGTGTATATATATACACATATATATGTGCTTATGTGTATATATATAAAATCTAAAATTATGTTAGTCCTTTTAAAGTGTGCATTTAGTGGCATTAAATACATTCACATTGTTTTGAAACTACCACCCCACTATCCATCCATCCATCCATTTTTAGAATTTTGTTATCACCCAAGTTGAAATTCTGTTCATTAAACACTAGCTCCTATTGCCCTTTCCCCAGTCCCTCTAAACCTTTATTCTGCTTTCTGATTCTGAATTTTGATTCTGGGTACCTGATGCATTAGAATCATGTATTTGTCCCTTTGTGTCTGGCAGCTCTAGTTATCCCTAAGTTATATCTGTTCAGCTTTCACCATATGCCATTTTCTTTTTGATCATAAAATAATTTGGCAGGTAACGGTAGAATATGAAAGCTCTGGGACAGAAATTTGAAACTCTCATGCCTTCAGGGCCAGAAGGTAGTAACATTTAATATTTATGCAGCAGTTGCTGTGCACAAGGCACAGCTCCAAGCACTTTGTAATAACAATTTAGCAGCCCTATTTGACACATACTGTTAATATCCCAGTTTTCAGATGGGAAACTGAGGCTCTGAGAGATGAGTTGTATGCTTAAAATAATTACCTGGGCTGTTTGTGGCCCAACTGAAATTCTAGCTCCAGAACTCTGACTCCTAAGAGCTTTTCTGCTCTGGTACAGTGGGCTTGATAATGCCAGCCAAGCCAGTCCAGGAATGAGCTGAGAGTGAATGGCAGCTGATCCTTGTGCAGCCCATCCTTGGGGCTAGTATTGGGGTTAAGGGAGGGATGTGGAATTGGAGATTCTGCTTAGATAACCCCTTGTGTTGCTGAGAGGGAATGCTTTTACAATATAAGCAGCTACAAATTCCATCTCTCCTCATCCTAGGAATCTTTCATGTGTAACTTTCCAATTAAGTGTGGCCAACCAAATTCAGCTAAAGACAAAACAAAGTATGTTTTCCAGACAGTATGTCTGTGGCCTGTGAGTTTTTGGGACCCTTGTCCTGGAAGTTTCAGGATTGCCTTTTCTTTATTCCCAACCCTGGATGTTTGGCATCCCTGGGTTACTTGTTACTTGCTATTGTTTGAACAGGATCTTGCTGCTCTTTTCAGTAAATTTCAGCTGTAATTTTCAGAAAATGTATGCTGAATGATGAGACTTGTGGCACTCTTGATTTCTTCCCAACTGCTGCCAGGAGTTCACTAAAAGTCTAATTTAAAACAAAACAAAGCTAGTCGATTATGAGAGGCTTACATCCTTTCATGTAGAGCTTCATAATTTATTGTTTCATTTTGGGCTCCTTTGATTTAACAATGCTGATTAAAATAAGACTTTAAAGTGGATTCTTTTTTCCTTTAGAAAAAGCCTCACCAAAGAAATTCAAATCTATGCTGTGTATAATACAAACAAATGGAAACCTCCTCATTTTAATACCAGCTGTTTGCCTCCATGGCATGCTTCCTGCCTCTTTCATTGTGTTAAGGGTGAACCTGACTCCTTTTTTAAGGACTTAGTTAATTAAGAACTGGTTGCTGGTGGCTCATGCTCAGGAGGCTGAGATTTGAGGATCACGGTTGGAAGCCAGCCCAGGCAGGGAAATCCATGAGATTCTTATCTCCAAAGAATTACAGAAAAATTTGGAAGTGGCACTGTGGCTCAAGCCAAAGGAGCTCAGGGACAGCACCCAGGCCTAGAGTTCAAGCCCCACAACTGACAACAAAAAAACAAAAACCCTCCAAACTTGTGAATTTCTATTGAATTTTAGAGTTGGAAAGATTTGAACAGTTCTAATTCAACAGTTCTAATTCACTTTTGTTGTATTTACATATGAAGCTGTTCATGATGACCAATTGAAAAGACTAATCCAAGGTCATATATCTGTTGTAAAGTTAGAATCCTTGGGACAAATACATCTGTTGAGTATATTGTCAAAGTCTTCTCTTTTTTTTTTTTTTTTTTTTTCTGACCTGTGGTCCAGTGGTCTTTTGAGACATTGCAGATCTTCTGCTTTTATCTTTCCATCATCTGTGGAAAGGGGATTTGCTAAAGAATGGTATATTTTCACTCATATAAACAGTTTGAGTTATTCATCTTTATCAGTATATTTTAAGTGGTTTTTTTCTTAGTTCACGCATACTTAGCCCGATCTACCTTAAACATTCAGATTGACCCATTGTAACAGTGAGACCTACAAGACACTATGTTGGAAATGAACACTACAACTTTAGGGGTTGGGGAGGCGGGGAGGGAACAGTTAGTAGGGGAAAACAAAGGAGGAGGTAGCAGTGCTCTGTAGGAAATATACTCATTACTTTACTCATATAACTGTAACCCCTCTGTACAGTATCTTTACAATAAAAACATATTTTGAACACATCAATCCACAGTTGGGCAAAATTATCTTAACGCAAAGCCTACTTTGTACCAACAGGTTGAGTGTCTCACACATACACACACAGATGGGCATTTTGTTGACATGATGTGATTCAAAAATACAAAAGTAATATCCAAAGAACTCTGACAACAGTATGTTGTAGAATAATGGTTGCTGACCCTCCTGATCACATGGCTGACAGGGAACCTGTAGTTCACTACTCCCAAGAAAAAGTGTATCACACCACATATTACTAGCCTGGGAAAAGATCCAAATTTAAAATTCCAAGTATGACTTCTGTTGAATGTGTGTCAGTTTTGAATCCCTGTGACATTGAAGAATTGTTGAGCCATGGGAAGTGAGGGACTGTCTACATATGAAAAATATTGATGAACCCAGTATAGGAATCCATATTACTGTGACCTTGAAGTTCCTATGTTTTCATCATACCCAACGGCAAAAGAAGTATAAACAATACAGATGGGTGTGTATTTGAGCACTGTGATATAGGACATGAGCAAACATTTGAAGATCAATGTCGAAGTCTCCCCTCCTTTCAGCCAAGACAGCTGACAGTTTCCCAAGGGTATTAATGAATAGATTCATGTCTTTACATTTCAAAACTATGAATGAAATGCGTTCTACTATTTTATAATGATATGAAAACCCTGGATATATTATTTTACTTGCCTTTGGTAGTGTTATTCTTTTATTGAAGACTTGAGGGCTAATGGGATGGAAGTGGCTCTGGAGGTGAAGGCATATATGAGGAGTGGCCAGAACTGATATTCTTTTCTCAACTGATATTTTTAATGATCTGCTACTCAGGTAGGAGAGGTGCTGTCACAAACAGGTGTGATTACCTGTCATTTGATAGACTTGTTATCTAGTAAACTACACTGTTACAACTTTGGAATTCAACAAGAGAGCCCCCTGAGCAATCTAGAATACCTGCTACTTGTCCATGTTCACCTTTCTCCTTTGACCTGGACGCTGTTTGAAGTATGGGTGTGTGTTCAGAGGTTCTATGCATAGAAAATGCAAGCTGGGAATTAGAAGTGGAGGTGAGCAGCAGAAGCCTACATGTTTGAGGATATAAGGAAATCAGCTTGGAAGAGCACAAATTGTACAGCATGAAAGACCTTTTTAGGATCTCTGGGAAGACAATACTTGGGTTTTAGGATTACTGAGTAGACAGTATACTATATACCAGGTCTTGGGCACATGATGATAAAAACAAATACAGTCCCTTGCCTTGTTCACAGTCTAGAAGGGTAGATGGTTTCATATGCAAATACAACATAGGTGAAAAGAGATGTATTATGAGATGAATGGGAGCATGGGGAAATCAAGGCCTTTGCTTTAGGGTAAAAGGAAGGCATGCAGTATTGGGGAGTGAATAGTTCTAGAGTAATAGGACATTTATTGTATATGTAAAAGGATCTTTCTTTATACTTAAGTAAAGTGACAGGAATACAAGTTTGAAATTTTCTCTAAAATTTTTCTTAAAGGGAATGACCTAGGACTTTTTATAATTCATCAAATTGTCAAAAACTCTGTAAGTGGTGACGCACATAATTATGTCTCATGTATTCTCATTGGTCAGCTTCATGTGTCAACATTTTTCCAACCTTACCTCATTAACCTTTCTTTTGTCTCTGTCTGTCTGTCTTCCAGTCTTTCTCTCCTCTCTCTTTGTAAAAAGCTATTTATTTTCATTATACATATTTGAAATGAGAAAAGAATGTTGTTTTCATACACAGTAATATACCATGTAACAATGTTTTGGTCTATTTCAGACCATGTATACTATGGTTGTCCCGTGAGATTATAGTGGAACTAACCTATTCCTGTCCTGTAGTGATATTTTATAGCTGACATAAAGTTGTAACATAATGTGATTGTTAAGTGTTTGTGGTGATGCTAGCGAAAAACCAACCTGTGCTACCAGTTATACAGAAGTTATAGTGCACAAAAAAGAAGTTATAGTGCATAGTTATGCATAGTATATAATAATTGGTGATAGCCAACTATATTACTTTTTATTTCTTTTATGATGCTTTCTGGCATTTTTTTTATCATGTTCTGCTTATTAAAAAGCCCACTATAAAACAGTATGCTTTGTTAGAGCAGCAACAGCCTCTAACATTTTGTGTTTTCTTTGTTTCTTTATTGACCTACATCTAGGTTTGTGTTAGTATACTTTGTGATGCTTGCACAACAATGAAATCATCTAACAATGCATTTTTTAGAGCATAGTCCTGTGGAAAGAATATCTAAAATCCACTCTTTGCAAATTACCAATATATACATACTATCAATGGAAGCCCTCATGTGGTACTATAGACTTCTAGACATTCATTCTACTTAATTAATTAACTCCAACATTGTAAACTTTAATCTGTTTCTTGCCATTATTACCTTTGCAATTTAGGATGAATTCTGTACTTTCAGTAATTTCATTATAAATAGCATACATCTCTAATTGTTCAAGATTTCCCTCATGGTTACCCAATACAATAAGGATAATTTTTTTTTTTTTTTGAGTCCGGTCGTGGGGCCTGAACTCTGGGCTTGGGCGCTGTCCCTCAGCTCTTCAGGTCAAGGCTCAACCACTTGAGCCACAGCACCACTTCCAGGTTTTTTCTTTTTGCTTATGTGGTGCTGAGGAATCGAACCCAGGGCCTCATGCATGCAAGGCAAGCACTCTACCACTGAGCCACCTTTCCAGCCCAAGGATAATTATTGAATACTCAGTTCAGTGAAGATTCAAACTATTGCCCATAGCTCATACCTATAGTCCCTGCACTTGAGAAGCTGGGCAGGAAGGCCATGAATTAGAATTCAAAGTAAGCCTGGATTACATTGTCAGACCCTATCTGAAAAACCCCAACCCAGACCAACCAACCAAAATAAATAAATAAAATTCTAAACTATAGCATGTTAGCCGAAGGCTTCAGGTATGGGATATAATGGATTTTACTCTAACACTAGCTTTTAATTCTCTCCTTTGTAAATTGTATACTAATTTGGTGTTTTTTCAAGCCATTTTACCACCATAGTGGCTCCAGTGGCAGGCTATGCCTTGTGACTTCATTGCTTATTTACTACAGCATGGCCTTGTTTGAGATTTGGCGAACACTGGAATTCCTAGAGCTAGCTTATTAATGCTTTAGGATATTCTGACCAATTCCTTTAATTTTGCCTTAGCTTATCTTTCAGTGTTTAGTTCATGTAGAGTTTGTTCTCCATTGTACCATGTTTCTAGCTTTTGAAAGCTGTTTCCAGGAACACCTCTGTGGCTTGGAGCAATTCAGAGTCCTCATTCAGATGCTCATAGCAGTGCATAGCTTCAGCTTGGTCCTTCAGGGTTGGGCCTGAGGTTCCCATCCTTTTTGATGTTTTGCTAGACTACTACTTCAGCCTTGTTCCGTTCACTTACCTTTCGTTTCTCAACTCCTCCTACCTGTATGCTAGCCCTTAATTATATATTAATCTGTAGTGCTGATACTTCTCTTGAATGTTGATGATATGGAGCCGTGGAAGGAACAGGAGCAGAGATATTTCTTAAGGCTCTTGATTTTGATTATTTTATTTTTTGGCGGTACTGGGGTTTGAATTTAGGATTTTGTGTGTGATAGGCAGGTGCTCTACCATTTGAGGTGCACCTCCAGCTGTGTTTACTCTGGTTAGTTTTGAGTCATTCTTTGCCCAGGCTAGCCAGGATTGTGATCCTCCTTATACAATTCCCAGGTGTGTGCCACTATGCCGAGTTTTTTTGGTTGAGTTGAAGGTCTTGCAAACAGTATCCTGAACTGGTCCCAACTGTGATCATCTCAGTCTCTACCTCCTGAGTAGCTAGAATTAAGGCGCAGGCCTGGATAAATATTCAATCTGAATTCCAAAACCTGTTTTATTTGTTTTTTGAATTATAGCTAAAAAATAAAACAAATATAACATTACCTATTTCCTCCTAAATTAAAAATTTAAAGATTATTTTTAAGTGGTTGCACAAAGGAGTTTTATAAATACAATACATCTTGGTCAGTGTCATCCCTTCCATTCTTCTTCCTTTCTAAAAATTTAAGTGCAACATATTGTTAACAATTACTGTGTTGTTGTACAGCAAATCTTAAGTGAACTTGGGTATCTCTTTGGGACCTTGGTTTCAGTTTTTCTGGATAAATACTCAGAAGTAGGATTGCCATTCTTTCTCTCCCTTACCCCCTCCCTCTTTCTTTTTTCTTTGTTTCTTTCTTTCTTTGTTTCTTTCTTTCTTTGTTCCTTGCTTCTTTCCTTCTTTCCTTCCTTCCTTCCTTCCTTCCTTCCTTCCTTCCTTCCTTCCTTTCTTCCTTTCTTTTTCTTTCTCTTTTTCTCTTTCTTTCAATAAAGCTTTTTAATAACCTTGTGTATTAACCTGTGTTAATGAGTGACATACAGGGCTTCCTCTCTAGAATCCTTGGGCAGTCTCTGTTGAGCAGGTGTCTGTATACTTCTGTATATTCTTGGTACTTTATCAAGGGTAGATAGCACTTACTGCCTAATGCATGCCTTACTGTTTTTGACTATGTCTTCAATAACTTTGAGAATTATTTTGGAGAGAAGACAACATTTTTCCCCATAAGCCTTTTGTTTACTTTTCACTGGCAGCTGTGTCATTGAGGAAGTGTTGACATTGCTTTTGGTTTTGAAATGACTATGTATTACTTCTTCCCAGGAGTGAAAACTTGCAAGGTTGGAGTTTTCTGGATTGTTAACAAGATCAAAAAGCAAAGCATAAAACCCAGTGGAGATAGAAAATAGAAAAATAATATCAAAAATAGGTATTGCTAAAGTCAGCTTTGAGCAGAACATTGAAGGTAGATGTTTTCTGTTATTCTAAAGTATAAGACAGTGGAACTGGTGCTGTGGCTCAAGTGGTAGAACCCTTGCCTTGAGCTGAAGAGTGCAGGGACAGCGCCCAAGTCCAGAGTTCAAGCCCCACGACAGACCAAAAAAACCAAACCATACCAAACAAAATAAAGTATAAGACGGTTTAGCCAGCTAGAGTTTTTGATGTCTGTTTTTTTTTCAAGGGGTACTGATTAATATGCCCATATACATTTAGATGTGTTAAGATGATTTGGAAGATGATTTAATATACTAGTAGAAAAAAATTAGCTTGTTGGTTTCATAGTTACACTTTCAGCAGCTGTTAGCTTTGAAGCCTTTGGTAAGAAGTTGTCTTTGATTTTTCTATGCCTGAGAAGACATGACTGCAGCCATTTTTCTAATTTCCTGTAGTTTTAGAAATAGTGGACTAGAGCTAGAGTACAGTGGCTTTAGCGTATTCAAAACAACAATAGATTTTGAGTTTTTTGGGGATGGGGTAGGAGAGGAAAGTCATTTTCTCTTGGTTTGTTGTTGCGGTTTTATTTTTGACACATTTTAACAGGTAAGATCCAGATCTTGTGACTTACTTATGTTCTGGCCAGAAAACCTTCAGCTTTTTGTGATGTGAGTCATTTCCTAGCAAGGTCCAAGCCCTGGGCCTGGAACTCCCCCAACCAGGGGTGGGGGCAGCAGGCCAGTTGTCTGCAGCTGGCAGGAAGCTGTACCAGGAGGAAAAGGTGGGGTCTTCAGGACTAGTGGGCTGGCAGATAGCAGGCTGAAGTGGCCTGGGTATTGAAGTAGCCTGACATAGTTACCCTGTCCCCTGACCTTCTCTGGCCATATGGATTGAGTTCCCTGGAATATTTCTTAAAGCAAGGTGGCACCTCAGCTCTCAGCCCCCAGGGACTTAGCAGCAGACAATTCAGGGAGAGTCTTATTAGCCCCCAAGAGGATGGGTTAGGTTTATAGAAGAATGATAGTCAAGGCTGTTAAGCATCAGCTTAGAGCTATTTAAATCTGTTCATAACTTGGTTAAGAGTTATTTAAATCTCTATCCCAGAAATTCCTTCTGAATTGAGCCAGTAAGAGGTGAGTGGAGGTAAAGGTGAAGAGGCTTCAGCTCTGGGGAATGAACTGTAGTGTAGACACAGACCAGCCGGCTAGGCCTGGAAGTCTTGATTGCCTATACCTCAGTTGATTGAGAACTTTTCAGTGTCCTGGTAGGTCATCTTGGCGTGCTTTGTAAATCATCAAGCTTTAGTGCATATTCAATAATGGGCTTGAAACAATGGAGCTTTTTGTTTGAATTATTTTGTGAGTATAGAAGTGGTTTTTTTTGTTGCTGTTGTTTGTTTTACTTTGTTTTGTTTTGAGATAGGAGCTTGCTATGTAACCTTGTCTGGCCTTGAATTTATGATCCTCTTGATCATGATTGTCCTGTATCTGCCTCCCCACTGCTGGGATTATAGGTGCGGACCACTATGCCTGACTTGAAGATGTAGTTTTTCATTCAGTTTAGAGAAAATGTAAATTACAACCTTATCTTGAAAACAGGTTAAGTTCATGAAAACAATCTCTTCAAGAGCAGAAGCAAATCAGTACTTTTAAATGTTCTCATTTATCAACAGATAAATATGGACTTGCCTAATAACCAGTTCTGAGTAGATAAATGGCTCGGATGTTTGAGGTTAGGTTCCTTCAGATCAAGGATTTCCCCTTGATCTTCGTGGCCCAGAGAGGCACATGCACCTAACTGTGTTTCATATAGGTTCACTCCCAAGGTAACTGAAGTTTGTCCCATTGATCACAGAATCCTCACATCTCACCTAATATTATTAGTCTTAAGGAAGCAGGATAATTAATTAATAGCTTTGTTTTTTACAGACTACAGAACAGTTTAGGCTATTTTAAGGCATACTCATTTAAATGCCTCCTTCCTAAGGGCCTAAAGCCCTGATACTTCTGAGCAGATTGAGCTGGCTGAGTCAGCAAGCTTCTGCTGTGAGTCATAGGAGGTGGGGACACAGTGTCCATCCAGAGCAGCAGTCCTTCTGTTCTGAGAAGGCTGTGGTTTGATGAGAAGGTGTACTCACAAATACTCTGACAAAAGGTGGATGAGAAGTCCTGGGTGTGAAAGTCCTGGGTGAAAGCAGATGAAAGATTCCAGGTCAGGACGGCAGTGCTGAGGGGTTCTACCTGCCTGTGCGAAAGCTTGTCATGGTTTTGCTGGTTCTGAGATAGCACATTGCAGTTGAATGCAGACCCCGTTCCTGGTTGTTTTTTGTAACACTTGGGTCTTAGGGGCTGAGTTTGGCTGTTGCCTTTTTCTTGTTCCAGAGTCATCTTTCAGAGCCACTAATTATGCTATATGAAATGCTTTGTTTGGGTGTCCTTGGTCACTTGAGGGGATAGAAGGCTATTTAAAGTATAATTGCCTACAATCTACTGTTTGGGATTTTATCAGTTCTCACCTATCAGAGCGGTCATTGTGCCTTGATCTAGTAGTCAACCTCCAGTTTTAATTGCAGGTGGCCTAGGAAACCAAATATTCCTTCCTGTTCAAGTTGAATTCAGAAGGGAAGTCCAGTGACTGGGAAGGAAGAGCCTGGGAAGAGGTGCTGGGGAAGCTCTTGGAACCTTGTGGGAACCTACTGTCAAATTTTTGTCACTCCAAAAGCTTGCTTGCTTTTTGCTTTGTAGCTCTCTTCTGGGTAAGATGAGCATGTAGCTATGATCTTTATCTTTCATAGACTTTCTCAATTTTTCATCTCCTCTAGTGACTTTTCTCTCCCTTTGCCTAAGTCAATTTTTTCTTTTTTACGGAAAAGAGAAAAAGTTCTGAGAGAAAATGAGAAGGTGAATGAATGAAGAGAATGAGGTGAAGGCAGGGCTTGTCTGTCAACAGCTGTTCTGGAAACCATGGAGCCGCATGGAACATTAGAAGGGTGACATGGGCCCTGCCTCTAAGAAGCATAGTTTGTGGTTGAGAGAGAACCACTAGACCTGAAACTGCTGATAGGAAAGAGCTTTGCATCTGGTGTGACTTGAGAGCAAAGTAACTTGAGTTGGGAACTTTGGACCTAGAGAGCCGGGGCCCATGTGGTATTCGAGTAAAGGAGCACACACTACATTGGACAAACCTGATTTGGAGACTGGGAGAACAAGGAAGAAGAAAAGCAATTCATGAAACCACATCTAAGAAGTCTCAAAAGAGAGGTCAGGGAGAAATTTAGCAGCATGTGTTAGGGATGGTCCCTCAGAAGAGAACTGAAGATGGTGACTAATGCACAGACTGCTATGTGGGGTGTGTACTTGATCTAAAATTTAGGCTTTTGCTGAGCACTGGTGGCTCATGCCTGTAATCCTAGCTACTCAGGTGGCTGAGATTTAGAGGATTGAGGTTCAAAGCCAATCCCAGGCAGAAAAGTTTGGTAGACTCTCCAAAACAACTAGCAAAAAGCAGTGCTGGATATGGTAGCTCAAATGGTAGAGTGCCAGCCTAGCCAGCATAAGGTCCTAAATTCAAACCCAAGTGCTTTAAAAATGCAGACTTAGCTCCAGTGATGATTGCTTCACTATTACCTTGGCCAGGCGAGATTCCAACTTGTGGGTGCCAAGAGATCCTCCTTCCTCAGACTTCAGAGTAGCTGGTACCAAGAGACTCCTTCCCATATTAAAAATAATACTCTTTGCGATTTTAAGCCCCAAGTGCCTGAGGAATCCCCACAAAAGCCTCTCTCTATTTTCCTGTCACTAAAGTTTGCTATTAGGCTACAAAGTTCAAAATGGAAGCATAAACAAAACAGCTTTTAAAATGAGATCTTCTATGGTTCATCCCTGGTGCAGTTGAGTAGGACTTGAACTGGTAGGATCTGATCAGCTGGTAGGATCTGATCAACCTTCGCCCTGTTGTTGAACCTTTTTGGGTCTTACATTCAAAGCTGCAAAATGCCATCCAGCTGGACAGTTCTTACTGACATATGGTACAGGTAATGGCATGCTCGGATCCATGAACACATATAGTTTTGTGGTCTGAGTAGGTCCAGTGCCAAGGGGTTTGTTTTTGTTGTTTTTTTGTTTGTTGTTTTTGTCTGATCCTCAAGCTTGAGTATTGTCTATGAGCTTTTTTGCTCATGGCTAGCAGTCTACAACTTTACTTCTGGTATTTTGTAAATGAATGAAGAGAAACCCCAGGTAATGGCAAGGCTTGTTCTGTCAACATCTATTCTGGAGATGAGTCTTATGACTTTTCAGCTTCAGAGTAGCTTTGAACCATGTTTCTTAAATCTCAGCCTCCTGAGTAGCTAGGATTACAAGTATGAGCCACCCAGTGCCTGGCTCAGTGCCAGGTTTTTAGGATAATACTTGAGAAAAAAAGTGTGTGTGTGTGTGTGTGTGTGTGTGTGTTGTCCTCATTCTTCTGAAAAACATTATCTTTTTTTTTTTGGAGTTCAAATGGAAATTAGATCTGAAAATAAAAAGGTAGTGAAGGGTAGTAGTTGGATTCCTTATTCAGTTACTCTCGATAATCTTGTGTTTTAGTTTCTATAACCCCTACCATAGGCATGTTTTGTGAAACTTCACATTTTACATAAAAATATTTTCTTGTATAGTGCTTTATTTTTTTTTTCTCAAAACTTTCTTGGGCTAGCTGGGCGCTGGTGGCTCACGCCTGTAATCCTAGCTACTCAGGAGGCTGAGATCTGAGGATCGCGGTTCAAAGCCAGCTCGGGCAGGAAAGACCGTGAGACTCCTATCTCCAATAAACCACCAGAAAACCGGAAGTGGCGCTGTAGCTCAAATGGTAGAGCGCTCGCCTTGAGCTGAAGAGCTGAGGGACAGCGCCCAGGCCCGGAGTTCAAGCCCCACGGCTGACAAAAAAAAACTTTCTTGGGCTTAAATATTGGTATGTATATTGCAAATAACTTTGAATGGACAGATACCAAGACAGGTTAATAAAAAATTCCATGACATGTTTTCCTTTTTGCTGATCTAAATGGTTTCTAAAAGGCAAAGAAAAAGAAAGAGAAGAAAGCTCAAGACAATTTTTCTCCTAAGTCCACTCTGACTATAGCTATAAGTAACTTCTCAAACACCAGAGTTCCTCTGGTTTTCTTGACCTCTTCTTTTCCTTTCTGTAATTATGGAATAAAGCCTTTTAAACCCATGTAGGACCAAATACAGAATTTAAGTCTATGATCTTATCACCACAAAAACAGGCAGTAGGGACAGCCCTTCTTCTCACAGGAAGTTGCTTCCCCATGGGACCTCTGTAATTTCTACTGGTGTCTTTGTAGTAGTCTTAAATTCAGAAAGGATGTTTTTCTCTGATTCTTACAGAACCCTGATTGCTCTGGATGGGGCAGAGGTCAGAGAGCAAGTGTTGAGTGTACATAACCTGTTGAGGTCTAATTTGAAGGGCATGCACATCTGTGGGCCCCAGGCAGCAGGGTCTGTCTGACAGGGGTCTGGGTGTGGGCTGCAGTGGATATTCTCTGATTACTTGTCTGCTGGGTGGGGCTGGTTTGTGATGAGTGGACTTTTTCCATCAAGATGTATGAAGAAAGGAGTCTTTACTGAAGGACCTGAAGCAGATGGGAGATGAGCCCTACCAGGCTGCCACAGTCCTCTGTAAAGAAGCCAGGTGATCCTGGGAGGGATGAGGGGTGCACAGGAGGAAACCCTGGATATTTGAGTAGTTGTTCACCAGGTGGTGCTATCCTGCAGCGAATGCTTGGATTTGATGCCAGTGAGGTCCTGCCCCATGTAGGAGCAGCCCCAGGGTGATCAGAAACCTGGCATCGTCTGCAAGCTGTTACTGAACATGAGCTGGGGTCTTTTTGAGGATATTTGACGTGGAGGTGGCCACTTGGCACGTGGAGGGTTCTGCTCCAGTGAGAGCTTAGCTGATTCTGAAGGGGGTTGGATCTGTTCTTCTGAATTGACTTAGTCTCTGGTTTCCTTCCAGAGAAAAGCTCCTTTGCGCTATTCTCATCTTTGAAGTTCTGGTGGGTAAGGGGGTGGGGCATGTCTTCTAGCTCCTCATTAAACCAGGCCTCTGCATGCACAAACCTATTAGTATGTTGGGCCCTGCCAAGATGGTTTTGTGGTGCAAATGTGACTACACATGATTCCATTCTTCCCTTTGGCAGTGAAGCCAGGAAGCTTTATTGTGAAGGGATTGACTTGAGTTAGAGTTTGATGGTCACTGTGTTTGAGTATGGAGAGCATCCTTGCAAACAAACATTTTCCAAGACAGATGGAGCAGCAATAAGTCTTTTCCAGGGAAATAGAGTGTGAGTGAAGAAAGGGGAGCTTGCTAGTGGGAGCTAGGTAGGAAGCATGCAGTGAGCATTTGTCTGCCTCTACTGGTGAGAAGAGCAGGAAAGGTGGTGGTAAGACATTAAAGTAGGAGGAGAGATGGAGGCCGAATGGGGGCAAATGCTATGACACATGTAGGCAGCCAGGTGTATTGAATACAGGGAAGAGGCACATGAGGTTCACGGGGAGCTGCTGCTTATATTTGAGAGGTGTCTAAAAGATGACCTAATTCCCCAGAATGGGAGAGCGGTGTTTCAACTTGAGCTGTGTTGGGAAAGGTGAGTGTGTGGAGAGCATGGAACTGGGAGGACTGAGGTAGGGAATGTGGAAAGAGAGATGGTCAGGAGGATTCAGTCACCCTAAGGGTCTGAGAGGCTCTCAGCTACTTACTTTAAACCTTGGAAAACATCTCACTGTGGTTTGGGATGGGAAGCCATCGGCATCACAATGAAGAGAACCCAGGGTGGAAGGATAGCTCAGACCCTTCCCACACCATATTTAAGACCAGGAACTTTCCATTACTGTCCCTTGTCAGCTTGCTCAGAGGGTCTCAGGGAAGCACTGAGTCACTCGGACACACTGGTCACACCGTTTTTCCAGGCTTAAAACGTATGAACATACTGATGTCTTTTCCTCTGTGTCACTGCTGCTTGATTTTTCAAGAGGCTCAGGCTGGTTTTATAAACTCAGTGTGACTTGTCCCTCAGGAGTGTACTGACAAGTTTTCTTTTTCTCTGGTTCTCTTGCCAGCTTTCTGTGGTTGACTTGTCTGGAGGAACTTTCCAGGTGCTTGAAGTACAGGAGAAAGCCACTCTCTGTTGCAGGCCAGAGGAGCCCGGGGTGAGACGAGGTGAGCCAGGGGAAGATGGGCCAATGCAGAATCTATACTCAACACAGACCAGGTGTTCCCAGATTTGTCGTTTTCCAAAGTTTTGAGGACTTAGAAAATAAAACTAATTTTTTGGGGGGGGTGGGTGTTGGTCGTGGGGCTTGAACTCTGGGCTTGGGCGCTATCCCTCAGCGCTTCAGCTCAAGGCGAGCGCTCTACCACTTGAGCCACAGTGCCACTTCCAGGTTTTCTAGTGGCTTATTGGAGTTAAGAGTCTTATGGACTTTCCTGTCTGGGCTGGCTTTGAACTGTGAACCTCAGATCTCAGCCTCCTGAGTAGCTAGGATTACAGGCATGAGCCACCGGTGCCCGAGTAAAGCCAATTTTTAATTTTATTTTTAAAGAAACAATTATTCGCTAGGTGCCAGTGGTTCATGCCTGGAATCCTAGCTACTCGAGGCTGAGATCTGACGATCCTGTTTTGAAGCCATCTTGGGGAAGGAAGATCCATGAGTTTCTTAATTTCTAATAAACGAGACCTGACACTGTGGCTCAAGTAGTAGTGCACTAGCCTTGAGCAAAAGAAGCTCAGGACAGAGCCCACACTTAGAGTTCAACCCCCTGACTAGCAAGAAAAGGAGAAACAATTATTTTTTTAAAAGTTTTAGCAAAGATTTACTTGAGTCTAATACGGTTAGAGTAGGGAGAAATAGAAAAAGAGAAACATTTCTTGCTCCTCATGCAAGAAATTGAAGCCTCCCATTTAAAAAAATTACTAAGTAGATGTACAAAGAGGTTATAGTTCTATAAGTCAGGATATGAGTATAGTGCATTTTGATGAATGTCACCCCTCTTTCTCCCCTATTTTCCCCCTTCCTATCCATATCTTTAAGTTGCATAGCTCAATTTTTACATAGGTACATTGAATGTAATGGTTGTATTTGTACCAGCATCCTAAGGTGGTTAAGTGTCTTAAGGACCTGATACTAATAATATGGCTGCTTTAGTACATCATTTCACAGTTTTCTAGTTTTTATTAGCTGATGCCCATTTCAGAGTTTTTTGGGGTCTCTTTTTTATGATGTCTAATAGAGAATTTTTCTGCTGAAAACATATGTTCACTGAGGGGCTCAATATCTTGGCCAATAGTTTGTATACTTAGAAATACAATCTGGTGTCTGGTGGCTCATGCCTGTAATACTAGCTACTCAGGATGCTGAGATCTGAGGATCATGGTTCAAAGCCAGCCCTGGCAGGAAAGTCCATGAGACTCTTATCTCTAAAACATCTCAGAAAAAGCCGGAAGTAGTGTTGTGACTCAAGTGGTAGAGTTCCAGCTTTGAGTACAGAGAGGCTCAGGGACAGAGCCCAGGCCCTGAGTTCAAGCCCCAAGACTAGCAAAAGGAAGGAAGGAAGGAAGAGAGGGAGGGAGGGAGGGAGGGAGGGAGAGAGGGAGGGAAAGAAATAAATACAACTGATAAAAATATGAGATTAAAATTTTTTATTTAAATTTAAAAAATTTTCAACAGAGTTTTAACATGTTGTGCATGTTATAGAT
The DNA here is from genome assembly GCF_019054845.1 of Dipodomys spectabilis. Lineage (NCBI taxonomy): Eukaryota > Metazoa > Chordata > Mammalia > Rodentia > Heteromyidae > Dipodomys > Dipodomys spectabilis. Next base: position 23,619,822 of record NW_024870758.1, read on the forward strand.
TCAATTCTCCCCTCTTCTGTCTCCTGAGCCGCTGGGACTGTAGGCTTGCTCCACTGTGTGCACAATCCAGTGTTTAATAACTTCATATCCTTTATCACTGTCATTCTCCTCTCTCTAATTCTCCATGAAAACTTCGTCAGGTTTAATTAGAAGCCTCCTTCAGGCTTCCAGGAGACAAATAAAAATATGGAGAGACCAACAAGGGAATGTTTGCCACCTGCTTTACCTCAAATGTTCCTCATAGGCTGGTGTTTGGGGGGGGATCATGTCAGCTAAAACCAGATCCCATTTCCTGCTCATTCTACATACTGTCCTATTTATTTCTTTGGAAGCATCCCCTCTCCCTGGGGGCTTTCAAGGAGGATATTTTAGATGTACGGCTTTAGAAACATTAAGAAAATCTCAACTTGTGCTGTGGTTTTCCTGTATTGCAGTTGTATGTGTGAATTGTGGAACAGAAATACTTGAAGAAAGTGAGCAGAAGCTTCCTGTTTGCATGCCCTGTCTTCAGTAGGTAGCATGTAGTATAACATTTTTCCCTTGGGAGAAAGAATTGACAGAGAATGATTGAGTCTCTAATCTGGTGTTAGGTGAGAGAAACTTAGAGCACTAATGTCACTTATGTCAGCTGCCCACATGAGGCACGGATACTCAGCACAGAATGGTTGATTGGGGGCACTGAAGACTTTGACCTCAATTCTTCTCTGTGGTTGTTGAAAATACTCCTCCATAGGAGCTAAGGGTCAAGGTTAAAGCTGATTCCATACCTCTGGTAGTCCATGTGAAAGTGATAGGTACTCTGCCATTTGTCCAGTATGGCTTGCCATTGAGATTTCATTTTCTGCACTTATCTTTCCTATCATGTCCTGCTTAAAATAAGGAACTACACCGCTCTCCAAAATTTTGGGGAAAGGAATCCTGCCCAAAGCCAGAACTTTTCAAATAGGGGCATGGCAGTGTTGTACACATGAGAATCTGTTGCAAATTTTTAAAAATTAGAATTCTGGGACTTCTCTAGGTATGCTGAATTAAAATTTGGTTTAGAGGTCCAAGTCTTAAAAGCTGATGTGTGTATCACTAGATAAAACTGATAGCTGCATATCTGATTAATGGCCAGAAGACCCAAAGCACTTCTTTAGATTCAGACATGTCTACAAAGAATAAGTGGTATATTTATGAAAGCACGTGTCAGAATTCTCAAATAGTCCAAACTTTTACTACATAAGAATGACAATTTTAGTTATTAATATTGGAAGTGTTTAACTTTTTAAAAGCTATTTGTATGTGGAGTTGACTTGAAAACAAAAATTGCTTTCTTAGGGTGACTAGATGTTTAGGAAAATTATTTTGATCTTAACTAGTTTAACCAGTTTACATGAACTGTCAAGACAAACGTACTCTTGTTGGGGGGAGCCATAACATGTGTGAACTATTTTATAATTTCAATTTAAAATTGCATAGAAGCAACCTTTCCTATGATCATAACTGCACCAGAATGAGAAAAAGGGCATTGAACAGTAATTTACTGAATTCAGCAAGAGTGTAGTTTATTTAGAAAGCAGATGTAAATTTGCTTATAGAATTTTGCAAGAAATATGCATAGTGAAACCAAGCCTTTCTACCTGAAGTAACACGATTCTCAAAGTAAGATTGAAATAGCAATTGAAGTGTATTGATTGGACTGAAACTGTATTTAGTAAGCTATCCATTTTTCCTCCTCCAGGTTTTGCATGCCAGAGAATTATATTTTTTTTTCTTCTTCCTCGGGATCAAACATCAGGAAGTAGATAGGGAGCTTCATAGTTAAGATATTAAAACCTTGAACTCTGCCTTTTTTTTTGAAAATTATTTTTATGGAAGAAAGCCTTGCAACCCATTGCAATTTGAGATCTTATTTGTTAGGTTTGGAGAATGGTGAGTTGTAGTTTTGAAGTTGAAAGACTTTTTCACAAGCTCAGAGACACAAACAGTGCATGCTTTCTCTCACATGTGGAGGTTAGATCTAAAGTACACTGGGACATGATAAATTATACAAGACTCCAGGCATTCATACACAGTGAGACCAAAGCAGACTGTTCTTAGGATAGGAACACAAAGGCGCAATGTCGATATGCCTCTGATCATATAAAATAATATTTATCTTAATGAACTCTAGGAAATGGAAATGAGAATTGTTTTTCTTTGTTGCTGTTTTTGTTTTCTCTTTGTCTTGTTTGTTCATTTATCTGTCTTTAGGAGGATGACGGTGGTGGGGGGGGTGCTCACAGAAGTGGATGGACAAAGGGTGAACAAATGCAGCAGTGGTACTCACTAGACACAGCATTGAAATGCACTACCATTTGTGGATGGAACAGGAGGGAAAAACTGGGAGAGAGTGCGGGAAGGGGTGACATTGTCCAAAAAGAAATGTACTCTTTACCTGACCTAGGGTAAATGTAGCCCCTTTGTACACCATCTTTATAATAAGAATAAGTTTTAAAAAGAATTCAAATCCTATTTCAGTAGAAGGTTAGTTGATTATCACTCATGCTTGTAATATTTTGGGGGGGGAAATGAAGTATACATATTCACAGATTTTGGTGCTGATATTTTTTTTTTTTTGGTCAGTTGTGGGGCTTGAACTCTGGGCTTAGGTGCTGTCCTTGTGCTCTTCAGCTCAAGGTGAGCACTCTACTGCTTGAGCCACAAGGCCACTTCCGGTTTTCTAGTGGTATATTGGAGATAAGAGTCTCACAAACTTTGTTGCCCAGGCTTGCTTTAAACTGCCATCCTCAGATCTCAGCCTCCTGAGTAGCTAGGATTACAGGCATGAGCCACCGATGCCCAGCTTTGGTACTGATTTTATACCAACATCTTTGTGGAAAACACATTTGCATTATTATGTCAGAATAAAGGTAAAAATTTAAGGACAGAAAAAAGTTTTACAGTTCAGGAGGGACCTTACAGGTGGCCTATCTGGTTTCCATTGCTTCAACATACACTGCTCTTGTTGAGGTCACGCGTGGCATGGCCTCTCATCATTGAGGCCTGTGGTCACTTTGCTGTCCTTTTCTATAGCACTTGATACTTCTGACCACTCGTTTGAAACCTTCTTTGGGTTCCTTTGCACGTTCACCACTGTTTGGCTTTTCTTTATTTCATTTCCTGCTGGGTCCTGCTGTGTCTGCCCTTGTGAGTTCTCCTTTGGTGGTTTTCTTTTAGTCTGCTCAGCCCTTTGGAGGAGTCTCAATACTTTTCTAGGCTTTAGCCACCACCCACATGGTTAATAACCCCCCATGCCTCAGAGTTCACCCTCAGTCTTTTTGGACACTTCTACTTGGATGATTCATAGGTACATTTAACTCAAGCTATCTCAACTGGACTCATTTCCTCTCTAATTATCACCAGCTTCCTGCTCCACTCCAACCTCTCACCCCCATGTTTTGGTTAGCTTTTCCCATTTTGATTATTGGCTCTACTTTCTACCCTGTCTCTGAAGCCAAAAATTGGTGACTCATCCTTCCATGTCTCTCAGTTACTCCTATACTTTAATTGGTAATTGGGTTTTAGAATTTGTAGATGGACCAGTATTAAGCAAGTATACTCCTTATGGGAGACATTAAAACCATTTATTAGATATATTATGCAAGATACAGGGCTAGGTACTTGCCATATATTATGTCTAATTTTCACAACAATTGAATTGTATTTCTTTTTTTCTTCCCTCCCTCCCTCCCTCCCTCCCTCCCTCCCTCCCTCCCTCCCTCCCTCCCTCCCTCCCTCCCTCCCTCCCTCCCTCCCTTCCTTCCTTCCTCTCCTCCCTTCCCTCCCTCCCTCCTTCTTTCCTTCCTTCCTTCCTCCCTCCCTTCCTTCCTTCCTCCTTTCCTCCTTTCTTAGTCTTGGGGCTTGACCTCTAGCCGGGGCACTGTCTCTTAACTCTAGCTCAAAGCAAGCTCTCTACCACTTGAGCCATAGCACCACTTCCAGTTTTCTGGTAGTTAATTGGAGATAAGAGTCTCATGGACTTTCTTGCCTGGCTTTGAACGGTGCTCATCAGATCTCAGCCTCCTGAGTAGCTCGGATTACAGGTGTGAGCCACTAGCACCCAGCTTGAATTATATTTCTTGTTTTGAGTAAGGAAATCTAGAGTTCAAAGAGAAATAAGTACAAGCCCAGGGAAAGTAAAAGGCTGTTGAGTTGGGGTTTACAAGTATAGATTGGTCTGCCTGATTCCACAGCCTTTGCCATCATTTCACCCTGTCTTATTCTGTTTCCATCATGCCACTGGACTGTTTCAGACTTCTGTCAAATAAGTTGACTTTGAGGACAGGAACTGGGTGTTATTCAAATTTTCATATGCCATGATAAATACTTTTTTTCTTACAGAATCATATGGCTATGGCTTTGATGCAGTTTGTCCCTTCTAAAACTCTTGTTGAAACTTGATCCCCATTGTGACAGTGTTGAGAAGTGGTGGACCTTGAAGAGGTGATTAGGTGTGGGCTTGGTGGCTCTAGTGTGTAATCCTAGCTTCTTGGTATGCAGAGATTGGGAGATTGAACTTTGGGGCCAGCCTGGTTCCCCCCAAAATGTTTGTGAGGCAGTCTGAACTAATGGCAAGGTTCAGTGGTTCTTGTTTGTCATCCCAGCCACACAGGGAAGCATAAGTGGGAGGATTGTAGCCCAGACAAGCCTGCCAATAAAACAGGACCCTACCTTGAAAGCAGACAGGGCAAAAAAATGGCTGGAGGTATGGCTCATGTGTACATGTGAGGCCCTGAGTTCAGTCTTCAGTACTCAAAAAAATAAAAGTGGCGATTAGGTTATTTAAAGTGAATTAATGTAATTGAAGAGGGAATTATATTAGATATCATGAGAGGATGTTGTTATAGATGGAAGATTTGTTAGCTTGTCCTACTTTTTCCTCTGTGGCATTATGATATAAGACCCTTTTCAGATACTGGTGCCTGATCTTGTACTTCCAGAACTATGAACTTAATACACTTCTTTCTCTTTATAAATGACTAGATCTTGGGTATTTTGTTATAGCAATATAAAACAAAGATATAAAGATGTGACTTCAGGAAAACTCATCTGAGTTGTCTATGGCTTCATCTAATTTCCATCCCTGGTCTTCTTTTAGCTTGAGACAGTGACAGTTGGACCATGATTTTTGCCTGTGAGAATCCAAGAGATGGTATGAAGGAAAATGCCTTAAACCTCGGGGCTTTTTTGAGAAGTTCTCAGTTGTGGGAGTTAACTGGCCAGCTCTGATAAGTCTCTCATCTTTGTTTATAAATGACTGTGTGAAAATATAAACTCTGCTAGCTTTCTAAATATTCATGCTGTTTGAATCAGTCATGTGCAGGCAAGTAAGTGCAGAAAAAACTCTTTCAAGTAAAGACTTTGGTAATATACATAGAACTTGTTTCTGTTATTAGGCAGGCACATTAAAACAGAATTGCCTTCAAAAGCGCAGGCCTGGGATGGGAAGGGGAAACAAAGGAGGAGGCTACAATGCTTGATAAGAAATGTACTCATTATCTTGCCCATGTAATTGTAACCCCTCTGTACAGTATTTTCACAATAAAAATAAATAAATAAAATTACTAAAAAATCATTAAAAAAAAAAAAAGTGCAAACCTATGACTTCCCACACCCCAGATAGTCAAACCATTTGGGAGAGATTCCCAAGGAAGGCCTAGCATCCTAGCATCCAGCATCCCCACCCTACTGCAGAATAAAATTTTGGCCCCAGGAGCTTGGATTCAGTTTTCTCTTACTGAACTACATGCTTCACACCTTTTGCTTTGCTAATGAATCACTTTGCTGTCTCAAATAAATTTCCTATACAGTTTTCTTCTGTAAAATTGATCTTGGGAGGTTGTATTTAGACATGTTGTGCCCTTTAAAAATGAACTCTATTTTGTTTCCTTATACATCTTTTTGCCCTATTCTGAGAATGACATGCTTTTTTTTCTCCTCCTCCCCTTCGTGATTCCCCCTTTTCTATATGAAAGCTAGGCTGAATTCTGTAGGATTGTTTTGATTGCAGCCTGACAGACCATACCTGACACACACAGGCGGCACTCGTTGAGTGGTAAGTGCTGCTATACAATGTTACTTCCCAGGGCCCTAAATTTTTCAGATTGAGTATGGGCTCTGCTGCTGCTCTATGACGAGAAAACTCTGGGAAAATTTGTATGACACATAAGGAGAGACTGTAACAGTAGTTCTCTGGAGTGTAGGCCCCAAATTGGGGCATTATCAACTGGAGATTATTGAACTGCACCCCAAATGCAGGAATCAGAAACTCTGGGTCTGCGTCCCAACAGACTTCATCTTAGTGACTTCTGGGTGATTCAGACGCACTGCATGGGCTACAGTTAAAGCAGTGTGCCCAGAGGTTGTGGGTGGAGGCCTGTGGAGTCATGGGGAGGACCTCTTCAGAGATTGAGTGAAGAGGAGCTGGAACAGACATAGTCTGTTGAATTTTAGGAGATGAGCAAGAAAGTCATAAAAGCACAGTGGCTTTGAGTTCAGTGGAACAAAGGCAGGTGTTGCTTTGAGCAGGAATCTGGACCCACAGGTGGTGAGTGGATTTTGGATTTTTGTGAGGAGGAAGTTTTGTTTTGGACCTGTTGAGTTTGCATTGCTAGGATTGCTGTCAGTGGGTTGGAAATTAAGCACAGTAGTAGCATAGACAGAACAGTAGAGAATCAGACTTGTGAATTACTTGCATCAAATTGGGCATTAAGATCATTTTCCCAAGTTAAGAAGAGCAGGAGGAAAGAGCTAGGACTAGATTAGTGTGGAATTACTAGTTTGGGGTTGTGATATCCAGTGTACCTTTCAAAGAAAAGAGAACATGTTTTAAATAAAGCCATAATCAGAATAGCAGTGTAGTTTTGCAGTAATGCTTATTTTAGCCTTCATGTTGCATACTAGAGACTTCTTGTGGTATGTTACAATACTTGGAATCCAAGTTATTGAGTACAAGGCAAGGTTCTAGCACATGACTTTACCCCAGTGGTGGGGAGCGACTGAAGTGTTAAGTACTCAGGAGTGACCTGGAACAGGCTGCTGAGATTCTAAGTCCTGATTTCTTGTCTGTCCAAAGAGGATAATTGCAGTTCTTACCTGATACCACTATGAGGACTAAAAGGGATATCTATGAATATCTTCACTTCTGTTCTCTATGCATCTGATTGTTTATTCCACAAACATATGAAATAAAATAAACCTATGTGTCTTCTTTTAATAAAGGTGAAAGAGACTTTACCAGGGGCCTGGGTGGCCAAGTCAAATGCAGGCCAACCTATGAGTTTGTAGACCTTCTAAAGATCTTCTGTATGTAACAGATTTATAATACTAATTAAAGGAGACATGGTAAAAGTCTAAATGAGAGAAAAATACAGTTTTATGGTTTCAAGGAATTATCAACACCTTGAATGAAATATGGGTGTCATTAGGTATGTGAGAAGGCAGAAAAGGCTTGGTGTGGGAAGTTATACTACATAAAAACAAGATTTGAATATTTAAGAAATTATTCTCTATACCCAGCTTTGTTGCAGATGCATATAGTTTGCTGTACCAGAAAGATGTTTTGCTGAGACCACAAAAACTTGGTACATCTGTGCGACATCTTCAGTCTGTGTAGAACAATTTCACATTGACTGTCTCTAATTCAAAGCCATTCAAAAAACATGTGTCCTGTTTTCCACTGGGTTCTAATAATTGGGCTGTTTTTCCTTAAAGGGAGGCATTTGGACCACACACTTACATTAAACAACTTTGAGCTATACACATAAGAAATGTAGCTTCTGCTCCTACCCGCAAGATAAGTGATCTGTGTGTACATGTGTGCATGTGTCGTTTCTTGCTGTGTCAAAGTACCATCCTGTTCCCTAAGTCTCAAATGTGACAAAATCAGTGATCAAATGTTTCACTGTAAACCAGCCCAGAGTCTTCATCAAACCTTTTAGAAAAAAAAAAATTAATGTTCTTACAGGGCATTGACATACTTTTAGATGTTAAAACTGGAACTTACTAGTTTGATTGAGGTTCGGTGGGACTCCTAAAAATAACATTTGTTATCTCCATACATAGGAATTGTGCTGTAATTCACAGTTCAATTGGAGTGTATTTTTTCTGTTGGGTTTGAGTGCTTCCAGGTTAGTTCAGAGCTGAGATCCACGTTCTTCTGCAACAGTGCAAGGCTTCTGTCTATCTGGGAAGTTTGGCTGCTACCATAGGTGAAATCGTGAGCCAGACTTAGGTAATTTTATTAGTCTAGAAAAAGTATTGCGCTCCTGCAGCTGCTGTTGCAGCCTCTAACTAGGCAAACAAAAACCATCTTAGTTACCCGAGATCCATGAGAAATTGGCATTGGCCCAAAGTAAGTCCATGTATTTTAGACTCTGAATTATATTTATCTTCCTCTGGGCATCCCCTGATTTAGGGCCTGCAGCTGGGGACCGGCCATGAGGGTATGAAGCTCAGGGGCAGGAGGGGCTGAACCATTGATACTGCCCCCCCTAGGAGGCCTGATCCTGTTAACTGAGAGACTGCACTTGCCAAGTTGTAAGTTTTTTTTTTTAAGCATAAGGAAAGCGATAAGAAAACAATAAAACCAGCAGTGTATATAAAATACATTTATCCCAACTGTGAGACCTGACTTTTCTACTTTTGTGTATTGTCTTACAATGTTAATTTCTAGAGGTCTTTCGCCTGCAGTGCCAGGCCTGATACTTGCAGATGAGTTACTAATTTGTTGGTAATGGACTTCATTGTTAAACAGAGCTTTTATAGACCTCTCTGAAGACTAATCATGGGTCTTGATATTTAATGTGAAACACATCCATGAGGAATACCCAATCCTGCTCATAGCTGCCAATCTGTAAATAACTGCTTGTTTTTCTGGATTTCAGTGGTTCCTTGAGTGGAATGAAGCTTAGTTACTAGGGCAGCTTTTTCCCAAGTCTGAGTCTGTTCCTCTAGGTCAGGGTCTTTAACTAACTTTAGGGTGGTTGGTTAGACTGGGTTAGACGATGAACTTGGGTGGCTTGAAGAGTAACAAAATAGCAGCTTTATTTTCATTAACCTCTAGCCAAAATGTACTCTTTGCTTCATACATGAAAGTGAGTAACAAAATTATATAACCTCACCACCTGTGACATTGTCACATGGAAGTTACAGAATTTGGTTCCACATTACTAGGGATTGTTAAAAATACTATTTATGACATCATTGCTTTAAAAACTGCCAAAGTATGAGGCCCTAGTTCAAACTCCAGTATTGGCAGATACAAAACAAAACAAACTGCCAAAGTTGTTAGATCTGTTGCTGTCTTATTTATATGTTGAGCACATATTACCATGCCAGGATTTCTTAAATACTTGGATGCTTGTGTATTACCATAAGTAGTTTTCTTTGCCATCATATTTTCTATTTAACCATTATTAGGGTTACAGGGTCTGTATCTCTAAAGTACATGCATCCAGTTACAAATTCCTGCCTTGGATAGCTTTCTCATTATACCTTGAGACTAGATTCCTTAATATTAAAACTGGATTTGTTATCTTTAAAGAAAAGGTCCTACTATATTTGACTTTTGTTTCCTACAGTGACTTGCCTGTGACTTATCATCTAGAGCTTTGGGATTCCCCATATTAGGACTGTTGGAGTCAATTTAGAAATAAAGCCATTGTGCATGCCCACCTGATCTTTCTCACACACCCTGGTGTCAGTTTCCGAAACACTAAGACTGGTTCCTGCTAACCAAATATTTACAGCCAAAAGTGGTTTCCCTTACAAATCTCTGATAAGAGCTCAGTCATGAATATGCTGATATTTGCTTTAGCTCTGGAGAAGGTGATGCTCTGTGGCTTGCATGAATTTGCTCACTACCTTCTCACGCAAGGCACACCTTACTTAATTTAGAGCTTGATGTTCAAAGCTAAAACCTGTGTTAATTATATGTATAAATGCCCAGATAAGAATTGAGTGCATCAGTTCAAAGCTTGTTGAAACTTCTCTCCCACTCTAACAGGAGTCTTATAGTTCATTCAGTGAGAATGAAATGTCTTTTTTTTATTGTCAAGGTAATGTACAGAGGGGATACAGTTAAGTAAGGTAGTGAGTACATTTCTTGCTGATTTGTTACCCCCTCCCTTATTTTTCTCCCACTTCCCCTCCCTCCCATCTACCCCCTAATTTGTACAGATTATTTCCAACATACTGTATTGTGAATTTCGCTGTTGCATTGCTTCCTCACCCTTGGTCCTTTCTCTCACCGTTTTGTTGTTCCCAGTCCTTTCCTTGATTTAGATAAATGTATATACAATACTCAAGATATCAAAATGAAATATAGTGACAACAGGGGATAAACCATAGGAGGGGAAAAACACCAAAGATTTGTAGTTCTTTTTTAACCAAAGAGGATAAGTGATTGTTAGGAATAGGAAAACATTGACCTTGTGTCAGAAAGGTCTCTGCCTGAAATGATCCTCCTCATTGGCAGTCATTAGCACCCAGAGGGCGAGAAGACTCAGGATTTTACTCATTTAGCATGTAGCGCTATGGTATGTCACAACACCGTAGTCAAAAAAGCTGATTCATTGAATGCTTGGCAGAACTTGACCGAGAGTGGACAGTAGGTATCTCAGTGGAGGCAGATTCATTTTCAGGCTAGTTTTGGATGCGCAAGTATATATGTGTCTGTGTGCATGCATGTGTGTGCACTTGTACATGTTCATCTAAGAGATAATCTCTTCATTTTTATTTAGAAGAGGTGTAGTATGGAGATTACATAACAGGCTGAAGCCAGGCTGCCTGAATGGACACCAAGGTTCTGGGCCTACATGAGCTGTGTTACTCTGTCTGGCTATGAAGAATGGAGATTGATAGTACCTTCCTCAGAGGATGGCTCTGAGGATTAAATGGCTACATGCACAGTTTGTGAGTGTTGTGGGCTGCACCCTAGAATCATGTGGGCAAGGCTGAAAAAACTTCACATGTTATTAAGAACTTCTGCCCTAATAAAATGTAGGTCCTGGAGAGGTTAAAACCTTATTCATCATCATTGCAAGTTACTAACAGAAGTGGAGGAGGGATTTTGATGTCTTTTATTCTGAGCATTCAGTGAAAGAGTCATCTGTCAGCTACCTAAGCAAGAGACTTTTTTGTAATGAATAGCTGCCTTTCACATGGCACTTTTGAAGTCATCTGACCCTTCACTTTGAGGCCAGATGCAGTACAATTTAAAATTTAAAATTTCTTTAGATTTATAAGACCAAACTTTATTCATCTGGCATTGATTGATTGAGGACCTTTTAATACTTTTTGAAAAGTGTCTTTAAGGTCTCCTCTTTTTTCATACTAAAAGCTTATCACTCATCCCAGACTCTCCTCTGAGGAGTGCATTATTCTATGATGATGGTTTGTCAGCATTGATTACTATAGTCTTGTGAACAAGAAATAAATTTTTGCCTTAAAACAATTGTAATGTATTTTTGGAAGAGATCTGGAATTAGACATTTTAGCAGGTTAGGGAGCAGTTTTCCCATTAGGTGAACATATAAAAGCAGAGATAATTTGCTTCAAGTCAGTTTGCACTAGGAATGTTTCCTACTTTATTCAGGCTGTTGTTACTCATCAAGGAGAGGTGGTCAGTGTAAATTTGGAATTACAGTTCTGATATATGACAGAAGGGGAAAACTCACCATGAGACCACATTAAGGAACTGTGATGTGTATTCAGACTCTATAGGGTTTCTTGGGCAGTTTTTGGACTCATGGCCACTGGGGCCTTGTGTTGATATTGAGGTTGTCCAGTCACTCTTTGGCTGGATCCTTAACTGCTATAGTTTTGAATTTATCCTTTCTTTGAGACTTGTATGGTGCCCTCTTCCCAGTCCAGACAGCACGTTGAAGGTAGCTGCTTAGTTACTGATCTTTGAAGTGAGACCTCGGTTCAAGTTCCAGCTTTACCATCGCTAAACCTTTGGGTCTTAACTATCATCTGGAATTATTCTACACTAAACACTGGAAAGAACCAGACTCTTTTCAAATTATTCATTCACTTGTTTTCTTAGAGACACCATTGCTTTTCTTTCTGTCCTGTCTTTCAAGGTACCACTGCCTTTCTGGTCAGCCTTGATTCCATGAACACTTCTCTGAGCTGTGAGCTTTGGGTTGTTGGTTGGTTCTCTCATCCTTTGATTGGTCTTGCACCTTTTCAACTGTCAAAGGTTTTGTACTTGCCTTTCTCTCCATCATAGGGCTTTTCTGAACCTTCACTATACCCTTTTATTAAAGAAAAAACGTGAGGTATAAATGTTGTTAGCCTCCTGACCAAGTTTGCCAACATTATTTTCATCCTCCTTGATCGTATATTTGACTTTCTCTTTTATTGTTTGGCATGGAGTAGGTTCTTGGGACTATGTAGAGTGAAAAAAATAAAACTGTAATGGCTAGTGCAATATGGCAATAGACTGAAGGAGGACCCAGCATGACCTGTCTGTTCATATTCTTGAAATCTACGTAGCTTTCTTTCTTTCCTGCTCATGGGTATAGGGAGTTAGAGAGTATCATTTTTTGGCCTTTTTCTTTACAGAAGGTGAGAAAAGTTTGATAATTTATGTAGGATTTTTTTTTTGGCTTGCTCCATGGAAGAGGGTTTCTAATTTCTGCTACCCACCATGGGAAAGAGGAATTCCTGTTTCTGTGACTTGCCTTGGGGAAGGAAGGGAAGCAGGAAAAGGAAGGCAGAGGTCTGAGAGGCTTTGCTTCCGAGGCCTTCCAATCTCCTTTAGTTCAAAGCGCATGCCAAACCTAGGGTATGTTTTTCTGAATCCCAATTAATTCCTCAACCGAAAAGTCAGACTGTAACCCATTTCTCCCACTCAGTAGCCCCAGAGAACTAAGGCAATTTCTTTTATTGCTCAGAGTTTTGCATATTAAATGAAGACATTGCATTTACTTTAATTCGTTAAAGAATGACAGTCTGGTTGAGGTACAACAACCATTTCTTCTGATATTTATAAATGGATTAAAATTGTTATTCCATAGCCATGCATTGATGCTGAAAATTGAGAATATGCTGGGTTAGAGTGGAGGATATCAGGTAGGGTATGGCCATCCAAATTCTCCCAACTTGGAGGAAGAAGCAAGCCACCTATAATCCTAGCTACTCAACAGGCAGCAATTGGGAGGATTGAGTTCAAGGCCAGCAAAAAGATCAATAGGCATGATTGTGTTTGTCATCCCCGAGTTGCAATTGTGAACAGGAAGATTTTGGTCCAGGCTGGCCCAGGCAAAAACTGAGAGCCTCTCTCAAAAATAACCGCTATATACATAAGACAGTATGTTGGAAAGGATCTGTACAACTTCGGGGGGGGGGGGTTGGGGAGGGGGGAAGAGGGAGGGAGGAAGTAGGAGAAAATTGAGGAAAGGGGTAATAAGGTTGACAAGAAATGTACTCATTACCCTACTTTATGTAACTGAAACCCCTCTATACATCACCTTGACAATTAAAAAAATAACCAGAGCAGCTAGGTACTGGTAGCTAATACCTGTAATCTTACTTAGTCAGGAAACTAGGACCTGGAGAAATATGGCTCAAATATAACACTGGTAGAAAAGTCCACAAAGCTCCATCAACAATTTACCAGGAAAAAACCAGGCTGATGGTGTAGCTCATAAGCCCAGGCAAGTGGGTAAACACATGAATAGAACAAAATGGGTTGAAGGCATGATTCAAGTGGTAGAGTATTGTTTATTAGCAAGCTCGAGGACCTAAGTTCAAAAAGTAGAACCAAACTAGCTAACTAAATGATAAGAAGATTTGTAATGGAAAAATGATTCTGGGTGGGTTTTGAAGAGACTTGCTTCCTCTAATAGATGTAAATATCTATGTAAAATACTTGTATAATATTACAGGTACTGTGTCCTACTAAGGTGGAAAGATAAGACTTAGGGAGCATTCAAGTGAAGGAATGGAAGCCACCCTGTGGGTGAGCAGAGGCTTTCTGTAAGATGAGTTGTCAGATTAGAAAAAAAGGTATCTTTTACTGTGGCCTGAGAGTCTTTATGGAAGGGGTACTTTTTTCCCTGGGAATGACTGGTCTCAGAGGCAGGATAATTGTTTCCAGAAATGCTGCACTTGGTTTTTTATTTCCCCTTTTGAGCTCATACTGGTTTGAGGGAGAATGACTTAAATTTGGAATCTTTTTGTTGTAAGACAAACCTGACTGGAGAAGAAAGGAACAATAGAGCTGGAGACTTCGTTTCTACCATAGGTTTCAATAAAGAAGATGGAGTGGTTGGACCTTGTGGTGTGGATTATAAATTATAACTTACTGCTGCCATATTTTCTAGCTGTGCAAGTTAAGGAAAACAATAAGTCATTTCTTTATTTGTGGCTATTGCTTTCTGACTGCTGTAACTCCTTTCTGTATGATGCCTCTTGATTCTGAAGAAGTCCTTCTTCTTTCCAGTCTTATTTTGAAGACCAGTTCTGTTATTTCTAGGCTTTTTCAGCTATAGGAGGTAAGGGGAAAAAAGGACAGATTCTGGAATTTCAAGAATGCATTGAGTGCATTGAGGTTGGTTCTTGCTGGCCCCCCACCCCCTTTTCTGGGATCTCTCAGGGAGGGTTTAAGACACAGCTCTTGCTTTCAGAATGGCTTCTGTAAGACAGTTTCCCATGAATTTCCAGTCCCCAGCCAGGGTGCCACTGGCTTCATTTTACGGTGTCTATTCTACCTTGTTTTCTCTTACTCTATTCTATATTTTGTGAACTGCAGCAGATCTATTGCCACTACCCATTTCCTTTCTCATGGTAAACACTGAATGTTGTCAAAACAAAGAGAAATCCTGAAGGCTAACCTGCAGCTGACCAATGGGTTGTTACTTGCAAGAGTCAAGCTGGAGCTCATTACGTTAACTGAATTATACTGACTGAAGAAGACAAATAGAAAATGTTTTCTCTCAAATGCAGAATCTAGACCTTAAAAAATGAATGATAGGAGGTTGATATGGAGACTGGAGGGCAAAAGGAAAGGGTGTGGGTGTGTGAATATGATTGAAGCAATTCAAATACATGTATGGAAGTAGAATAATGAAACATGTTTAAAACTTTAAAAAAAAAAAGGAGTAGGGATAAGAAAAGAATTTTGGCAAATTTGATGAGAGTGCATAATGTCTATGTATGGAATATCACAATGAAACCCCTTAGTACAATTAATATATGTTAATAAAAAAGATAGGTATTAGCAAGGGTAAGGAAAGATTGGATCCTTTTGTTAGTGAGAGTGTCTAGTCATGTGGTTGCTACAGGAAGAAATATGGAGGTTTCTCAAATAATTAAAAAAAGAATTTACCATTATAAAAGCAAAACAACAAAATAGGCTTTTGCCTATGATACTAGATCTCCAGAATTGCAGTTTGAAGCCAGCCTGGGCAGAAAAGTCTGTGGGATGCCAATACCAAAATAACCAGCAAAAAGCTGGGCTCAAGGCATGTCTCAAGTGGTAGAGTGCCAGTTGTGAGCAGGAAACTTGAGTGATGCCCTGAGATCAAATCCCAGTATTGTCAACTCCCCCATGAAAAAAAACTACCAAAAACCCTACAGCTTTTTGAGCTCCTCACATTAGGATGTTTTTATTTTATCCTTCTTTGAATTAAAATATATTTCTTAATTTTTATGCGTGCCAGTTTCCACTGTTTTACTTCTAAGTATTAACACTCTGGTTCTATTTGTTATTTCACAAAGGCAACATCTTTAAGGGAGTATTACTTTCAGCTCAGATGGATGACTTGATGGGAGAAGCTCCTTAATTTGTCGTGTGCACAAAATCATGAGAGTTCAGGTATTGGGGCAACTGACCTGCAATTTTAGGCTAGTTAGGTGTAAATAAGAAGGGATAATATGAAATGCAGCATTTTCTTCCTCATATTTCACTGCTTGATATCATATTGGATTTAACTGAGTTTTCTTGCATTATTTGCCAATGGGAATATATAATCATGTTCTTTGTCCATTATAAACTGGTGTAGAGATGTTGGTGAAATAGCTCATCTGTGTTCAATGTAACCTGGTAATGTCAGTCAACAAATATATGGGCAGACTAGGAATGATGCTTCTGTTATCTATTAAGAATAAGCATAGTCCCTGCCTTCAACTCTAAGCTTCATGAAGAGAGACAGTATGGCACTATAGAAGAGGCCTGCTACACTTCTCTGCTTTCAAAAAAGTTATGGAACTGCTGTTGTCATTAAAGACAGATTTTTGTTTTGTTTTGAAACCATCTCATTGTTTTACCTGCATTGGTGTTGGTTATATTTTAGACGCTAATATAATACGCTGTACAAGATTCTAAAATACAGATAGTGTGCCTGTCCCTAAAGATTTGATGAGCTAAGTGACAATACCAGAGATAACTTTTGATGGTCTGTTATCTTCCAGAGATTTTTTTTAAGGGAAGAATCAATGGGAAACGTAGATATGGAATGATAGTAGAAAATAGGGAATTTAGGCAACTTGAGGGTATTGGTTTTTTCGTGGCCATGATTCATCTTTTCTTTTATATGAACATCCTAAGTTTTCTCTGTTAAGTTCAGCTGTAGTGACCTGGAGGTTGGCTTTTCCCCTAGTGTTGGACTCATAATATGGTACCTTATAACTGGCTCCTTGCCAGTTGTAACCCCTTCCCAGATTTAAACTGTAGGAGAGGTCACTTCTACACATCCTTCTCTGAAGCATAGGAATAAAGTAGTTTTCTACTTACCTTGCCTGAAAGTAGATCATTAGACCTTCATACCAGAGGATCTAATGCATCCTTGCTGGAAGGCCAGAATGCACCTGTATAAACAAGCTGGCTAAGAACTGCCCCCTCCCCCCCTCCACTTTACTATCATTATTAGGTCATAGTCTCTTTTGCTCAATTGTACTTCCATAAGATTTCCATTCTTTATCAAACCTTTGCATAAAATTAGTTTTCCTTGGATCATTAGTTTTTTGTTGCTGAGGCTCCTGAGTCACATGAGAGTGGTCATATGAACTGGTTATGGTTTTCTCTTGTAAACCTGTCTTTGTTACAGAGATGTCAGCCATGATGCTTGTAATGGCAGAGAAAAATACTCCCTGCGTACAACATTCTTCCTCAAATGAATATCATTTATTTTCTATGTTTTTCATAGGACTGTGTATTGAACCCAGGACCTCAAGCTTGCTGGGCAGGTGCTCTACCCCTGTACTGTACCCCAGCCCTCAAAGTGTATAAATTTATAACAGATGATCTCTGTATTTTGAAACATACATTCTATCTTAAAAAATGAGATTTCACTGTGTAACCTAAACTAGTGTTGAACTTGAGATCTTTCTACCTCAGTGTCTGAAATAGTAGGATAATAGATGTGTGTTACCATGCCTGGATTTGAAATATATGTGTTTTGTGTGTGTGTGTGTGGGGGGGGGGGTTAATTGGAGGTAAGAGTCTCATGGTCTTTCCTCCCAAGGCTGGCTTTGAATTGTGATTATAAAATCTGTTTCCTCTGAGTACCTAGGACTACAGGCATGAGTCACTGGTTCCTGGCTGAAAAATATGTACTTAAGAATGAGTCCAACTTTAAATTCATTCTACTTGCCATTGAAGCTAAGATTTTGTGAGGCAGTAGTTGAGGGATTGTTATTTAGCCAGTTTTATACTTATGTTTTTAGTCTATAGCTTGATACTTAACATAATAAAGGACAACCATTCTTAGCTTTATTCTGTGATCCTTGTCCCCAAGTACTTGCTCATAGTACTACATTCATAGTACTACAAGAACAATCCCATTTCTTTTTCAGTGTGTTGGGCTTTAATCAGTTGGTCTGAATCACTGCATACAGAAGTCTGGTTTAGATCATTTCTATTTGGTTCTTATTCATGACAGGTCTATGTTCACCCTCTCAGCAGGAGAATGACAGTAGCTGACATGGCTTCTGTAAAGGAAGTATTGCTGAAGCAGAGAGTGCACTTGGGGTGTGCCTTCTGACCTCACTCACAGGTCTGCTTCCTGGCATCATTGTCATTGAAGAATTTATGCTGTTCTCCTTTTGGTCTCAAACTGGGGTCAGAAACAGACTATTCTCTATGTCTTTAATGGATGAAACTTGCCAAAATGACTGGCTCCCTTTAACAGAGTTCATTAGGGCTTTTGTTTAAAGCCAGAACACTGGTTTATTAATTTATTCCCAGAATGGTATCTGACAGCAAGCCAAACAGTGTGTTAACTAAACCGGCATATGCTCTCTACGCTTGGCAGGCTAAGAAAGGAGCCAGATTATTAGGTGCTTCTTGGTGAAGACCCGTCAGAACAAGAGGAAGTAGTTATATTCACCAATGTTTAATAGCATCCAGTTCTGATAGTGCAAGCATCCATTTCCAGAACTGCAAATGGAGTTTGTGTGTTTCTAAGCTCATGGACACTGTCAAGTATTCCAGACTGTCTTCTTGGGCAGATGCAATGTTGTTTCTCTGTCCTATTATAGCAGCTCTTTTTTCCATCCCCCTCCAAAGGAGCACAATCTTCAGTATGAATATCACATTGTAGTTATAGATTTGGGACTACAGATGTTTGGGACTTACTGGTGACTTTGCATAGTGGCATTGGCTATTTGTTAACTTTAGAACTAAACTTACTAGGAAGTCTTACTTTTCTCCCTCTTATTTGTATGTGGTATGTCTTCATTCTAAGGTGGTGGTAGGATCCTTCTTTTTGCATTCAGGTATAACCAGTACAGTTTCTCCAGGTCACTGTTTTTTGAATAGCTTTTAGAATAAAATTTAAGCTTTCCCCTTGAGTTGCTATTTATGGATGAAAGCAGGCACTGGAAGAAAAAAATTACAGCAGATATTTGATAGCCTCTTTCTCTGAACTCAAGGCCACTGATGTGGAAGATGTGACTAACTTGAAAACAGCTGAGCTCCCTAACATAAGCAAAGTGCCTGGGATAAAGAACCAAAGTCAGTGTCACCATGTCCTTGCCCTGTGGCATGTGTGTTTTGAGTGAATGAGACAGTAGCCTACTGCAAATTGGTGAAGATTGGGTGATTAATCCCAGAAGCATCATAGATGTGATGAGGCCTGAGCTAGTTAGAAAGCCAAAGGATACGGGGTCTGGTGGAGCCACAGCCGTGTGTCCAAGGGGCCTTGGACAAGCTATAGCATGGCTCTATTGATATTTTTCTTTTAAAAGTGTGATAGCTGGGTGCCAGTGGTTCACACCTGTAATCCTAGCTACTCAGGAGGCTGAGATTTTTGAAGATCAGGGTTCAAAGCTAGCCGAGGCAGGGAAATCCATATGAGACTCTTGACAGGCCGCTGGAGGGCAGAGGCAGCTGAGAAAAGCCACTTCCTTATACACCACCTGTCCCAATTATATGTCACCTGTCCCAATTTTCCTCTCCTTTCAGGGGCACTAGCCCGAAACTGTTCAAACTCACAAAACAAGTTACATGCTAAAAGTGCCTGCTGACCTCGGCCATATAAACCCTGCTGCAACAGACACTGCGACTTCTCTGATTCCGACCAGGGAGTTCACCCAGGAGTGTACCCCAATAAACTTTCCTTCCTTTACCTTTACTTCCTGCATGTTCTTTCTTTGCCTAAAACCTTACAATTCTAATCTCCAGTTAGCCTCCAGAAAACTGGAAGTGGAGCCATGGATCAAAGTGATAGAGTGCTAGCCTTGAGCCAAGGGCTCAGCCCTTGAGTTCAAGCTCCAAGACCACCTCTACCACCAACAGAAAAGTGTGTATAGTCCAATAAATTTCAACCCTGAAAGGTTGGCTTCAAGAGGAAAATGTCTCTGCTATAAATACTGTACTTGCTTAATTCGTCCTATCTTTTTATTATTATTATTTTGGAGAAAGGGTCTATCTAGGTACTACTCTGCGCTGCCCTCACACTCCTATCCTCCTGCCTCAGCTCCCAGAGTGCCAGAATTATAGTGTGCTACTGGCTTGCCTCCCTGTTTTTTATACCATAGAATTTTCATTGTTTTATTTAAGCCTCTTAAGAGAAATTTGTTTTCATAGGTCTCCCATATGGAAGCAAACTGTGCCCTCTTCCAGATTCTATGTTATGTTGATTCTTTAATTGGTTCTTTAGGTGAAACTTTTTTTTTTTCCAACCAGAGCCCATTTATGTAGCATTTTTCTTCTTTCCCCCCTCCCCTCCCTCCCTCCCTCCCTCCCTTCCCTCCCTCGTCTTTCTCTCTCCTTTCTTTCATCCTTTTTCTTTCTTTTTGTTGGTTGTAGGGCTTGAACTCAGGATCTGGTTGCTGTCCCTGTACTTTCTCACTCAAGGCCAGGACTCTACCATTTTGAACCACCGATACACTTCCAGTTTTCTGGTGATTAATTGGAGATTAGAGTCTTACATCACAGCCTTTCGTACCTGGGTTGGATTTGAACCATGATCCCCAGACTCAGCCTCCTAAGTAGCTAGGATTACCAATGCCAGCTTATATAACATTTTCAAAACAGAATTGGGGCCATGCTTCTTTTGTGTATGAAGACTCGTTTGTAAGATTCTTTAAATGGAATAAGCAGTATGACTTTCTCCAAATTCTAGTTTCAATATTATCTTTCTTACATACCTCAGTTTTGTTTGCCCAAAGCCTTCATTGATCTGAGAGGAGAGGCCAGCAGCCAGCTAGCTGATAGAGCAGTGGAATAAATAGGAGGAAAGCAAACCCTTGCTGGGACTCTGCAGATTTTGAATCTTGACCCTGCTGTTAATTAGCTGAGTGACCCCTAGGCAAGTCAGACTCCTAGGGTCTCTGCTTTTATTTTTCTAATCGGGGAAACAAAAAGCTTGGAAAAATAAATACTGGCCTGTTACTGCAG
Organism: Dipodomys spectabilis; assembly: GCF_019054845.1. Taxonomy (NCBI): domain Eukaryota; kingdom Metazoa; phylum Chordata; class Mammalia; order Rodentia; family Heteromyidae; genus Dipodomys; species Dipodomys spectabilis. Next base: position 23,640,697 of record NW_024870758.1, read on the forward strand.
GATACAAAAGGGTCACCCTGCTGCTTAAATTTGTGATTCTCTGAATGGTAGCCCAGGGAGGTTTCTCAGTGGGCCCCTCCAAACTTTCTGCTTTATTTTAAGGGTTGAGAGATGGTATTGGTTGTGCCACCCAGGACATTGGAAGCCTCCCATCTAAGTTCCTCTCTTTCTCCTTGTTTCTTTCTCCTCTTCCACCCCATATCTCTTTCCCCTTGCTTCTTTCTCTTCTGCCACCGCATGTATCCTTCCCCCTTGCTTCTTTCTCCTCCTCCACCCCATGTCTGTTCACCAGCAACCCACTTGCCTTCTATTTTTCTCTATTAATGCATCAACATAAGTGTATTGGGTTACACAACTCAGTAGGATTTGTTAGTGTTTGTGGTTTTCCAGCTGTCATGTGAGTTAGTGGGGGAACAGAGAGAAAGGACAGCAGCTTCATGATTAAATAATAGTGCTATTGTCTATTTCTTTTTGTAGGGATGGTTTCCTGTTTCATCTTAGGCATGGGCCATTGTGTTGTTTTTATAAGTCTCAAAATGCAGCTCATTCTTTCAAGGGATTCTGCAATAATGCCACAGGCTTGTTTTCACCTCCCTTTCCCACCCGAAAGTCATAACTATATATAGCACAAACATATAGGAGTATGTGCTGTTTAATAGGGTCTCCTGACATCAGGGTTAAAATATCTTCCCACTTTATTTATTTTGCAAATACTTGTAAGGTTTGTTATGTTCCCATAACCTTCCAAAATGTTTTCCTTGTGCTTATAAAATTAGTTGCACCTGTAAAACATTGCCTTTAACCACGTAGCTTCTTCTTAACCATTATCTTTTTTATTTCATGTTTTAATGTCTTCTTTTGATGAACTTGGGTTGGGAGACCATATTACAGTGCCAAATATGTTACAGTAATGGACCCAGGTTTAGCCTCAGAACCTTAATTAGATATGGAATGCTGAGAATGCACCATTGTGTTGTTTTGTAACTGTTATAACAAGACAGTGAACTTCTGATCACTTCATTAAAAGTTTATAAAGCATGTAGTTTCCCACTAGGGCTTATTCACAGTAAACTCAAAGTGCCTTTACATTATCCTGAAGAATCTGTTTGAACACAGTTTTCTCTTAGGTTAGTATGAAAGTAGTACATGAACATTTCCAACCTTTTTTCTTCTCTTCCCATTTTCTCTGTAGAGACAAGAGTGTTGAAAATGTTGAAGGCTGTGCTGAAGAAGAGCCGAGAGGGGGGAAAGGGAAGCAAGAAGGAAACAGGTATGTATGTGAGAAGAAATGGAGCAAGGGTGGCAGCAGTATTGGGCAAGCTGGCCCTGCTTGCTCCAGGCTAAGTGGATGTATTGTTTTGGGAGTGTGACATAGAATGTTAGAACTGACAACATCCTAGAGGACATGAGAAACCCAGTGTGTTTCTGTTTGAAAATTGAGTGTAGGTTATGAACAGAATCCTTCCCCAGAAGACTTTGAAGGTTCATAATTTTAACAGGTCATTCAGATCCAGAGGCAAAGTTAAAGACATGGAGGGATATCAGGTGTGTTCAAGAATTTGATTTCTCGAAAGCCCTTTCCCTTGTTTCACATGCAGTTGCAGTTTATATGTGTGACCAACTGCTGACTGACTGCTTCTCATGTTTTTGAGTATCAAATTTTACTCCTAACAGGTGCAGCCCTACTTAATGCCAGACTTCTAGTTTTCATTATGAGGAGAGCTGCTTGATTTGGTTTGGTTTCATTCCTGTCTGTAGTGTTCTGGTGCACATGGACCCCAACAGCATTACACTCCATGTGATAACCTCTTCCAGGATTATTCTGGTGACCACACAGTGTTATACTCCTGTTTCCTTTGCTAGGAAAACGATGTGTTGTCTATTTGTATTGCATGATAAGAATCTGCCAGTAGGAATCAACTCTGCTGAAATGATACATTGCACTCTATAAACTCAAATTAGCCATTGTTGCTGGAATGTAGATCCTTTTTTGTTTTGCATTACCATTAGTCAAATAATCCTTTGTTTTAATTTTGGTGAAAATATGCATAGGTACATTTATGACTGAACCATCACCAAATTATAATTTCCTTTTTAAAAATCCTGTAATTCTTGGTAGGAATATTGTTCTCATCTGTTGTTCTCATACTTTCTTTTCTGGAAGTTGGAGTTTTTTTTTTAATTTTAAAGGTGACACACAGAAGGGTTAATGTTATATAAATCAGGTAAAAGAACATTTCTTTATGGACAATGTCACTCCTTCCCTCGCTTTCTCCCAGTTTTTCCATCCCTCCTCACCCACAAGTTGTACAGCTCATTTTCAACATAGTACTAGTGCATACCACTGCTATATTTGTTCACCCTTTGTCCCTCCATGTCTCTGCCCCCCTTACCCCTACAAAGACAGGCAAATGAACAAACAAGACAAAAATAAAAACAGCAATAAAGGAAAAAACTCCTGTTTCCATTTTCTGAAATTCCTTTTGATATGTTCTCGTACTTTTATAAGAGACTTAAGTAGATATGTAAATGTTTTGGTTATTTGGAACCTAAACAAAATTTTTATTACTAATTGTCCTTAAACCAAGTCTTCAAAATGGCAAACTCACCTTGAAAGTAGAGTCTTTAAGATTGCCATTAAGTTTCCATTATGAGATTCTCATTAATACTGGGTAGGCAGATACAAAGAAGAAAATAATCTTGATCTGAACGATATGAACAGGAGACTATATAGCTCATAATCTTAGATAATGAACCCTTAGCTTCAAATAATTAATTGGAATTGTTACTATGGAGAAATTTTCATTCACATCATTTCTTTCCAAGGATACATTCATCCTTTGTTGCATCAAAGCCAAAATGTCTTTCTCATTAGTTTTCTGGAAGCTCTTTAATTTTTTTTTTCAGTTTTGGCTCATCAGACACTAATTCTAGGAACTTTGTTATTTGTTTCTTTAGAAGCTGTTGTAATTTTCAGCATAAAGTTAGAGCCTAAACTGTTTATTAGGCTGGAGAGGCCAAAAAACCATTGAGTTTTTTGCTCAGAGCCAGGGTCTTCAAGCCAAAACTCCCTATGCAGTGACAGTCTTTCAAAACAGATCTACCATTCTCTTTAACCAAGTCCAGGCTCATGGGAAATAAAAATATAAATGATCTTCAGCTCCTGAACTTTCAGGCAGACCAGACAGTGAACACAGTTTCAGTCTGGTTTTGAAACTTTTCCAGTTTCAGAGCATGTGACTAGGTTTGGTGTCCCGTGATTTTTTTGTTTCTAGTCATGGGGCCAGAACTCTGGGCTTGGGCGTTGTTCCTCAGCTCTTCAGCTCAAGGCTAGTGCTCTACCACTTGAGCCACAGTGCCACTTTGGCTTTTTCTGCTTATGTGGTGCTGAGGAATTGAACCCAGGGCCTCATGCATGCAAGGCACCTTCCCAGCCCCCATCTCTGTGATTTTTAAGGGCCTCTACTGCTTTCTCTGAATCCTGTCTTCATAATTCCCACACTATGGCCTTTTCACTAGCATGAACTATCGTGAAAAAGCAATGGGGACATTTCTCATGTGCCTATTCTTAACTAAAGCCTAGTTGTTTGGGGTTGGGAACAAAGCAGAGAGAATTTACATCTTGATGAAGTTATATCCTATTATGATTGGGGAAAATACTTGGAATTTGATTGTGTGTACGTTAAGTTCTGTGCCAAGTCTCATATAAGTAATTCATAGCTAAGTTTCTCTATAAATTAAAGCCTGCTTATCTACTGAGTCTGCTATGAACTTTGGGTAATAATTTCTCCTATAACATGGAAAATTTTTACTCTGCTGTTTCCAATTAAAACCAGTGTTCATTGCAAAGACAAAAGAAAATTTTATGTGCTTAAGTTCATAATCAAAGAAACTTAGGAAATATTTGTCTACAAAGTGTCAATTCAAGGGTTTGGTGTGGGGGTGCAATGTGTTCAATGTGATGAGGAAGGTACATGAGGAGGTTCATGGGAGGAGGAAGGTCCTGATCCAAGCTGGCCCTCAGCAAAAAGATCAAACCCTATTTGGAAAAATAACTACAGCAAAGAGGGGTTGGGACGTGTCTCAAGTGGTAGTGAACTTGCCTAATAGTCTTAAGGGCCCTGAGTTCAAATTCCATGATCACTTTTAAAAAATGAGCCTCTGAGCATATTCTTTTTAGATTGTCACTGGAAACATTTTACTAGACTCTTATGTAGAGCTTATTTTGAGAATTTAAGAAAATAGAATCAGAGTTAAATTTAGTATTCTTCAAAAGAAATCAAATACTTTTCCAGAGGTATTGAAAAATTATTTCCCCTAACTCCTGTTCCTAAAAGAATGTCACATGTATTTGTTATAAACTATTTGGTAAAATTTTAGCAGGTATTGAAATTCAAGATGACATATAGTAATATTTGAAATAGATAGGCAGTAAGATTTAAACTATTGAAATCTCTTGAGTAAACTCTGAAAACAGCAAAATTTTTCTCCTCCTCCTTTTTCTTTTCATGATTACACCTTTTTCCTTTGGAAATGTATGTAGATCTGGCAGAAGTTTTTTTTTCTCTTTTTTTTGGAAGCTATAGAGGCTATGGAAACATGTTGGAGGATGCAGTATTCAAAACTTAAAAATAAATTAGGGGGAAACATGTCCACCCAAGCCCTGTGGGAGTTAAACCAAGATAGGGAGAGAATCAGACAAAGGCATCTACTTTCCTTTTCTCCCCTTTTCTTATGCAGTGGCCTTGGCCTAAAACAAACACGGGAGGTGCTACCTTTATGTCAAAGCTCTCCCAAAAGGTGTACATCTTCTACCATGTGTTTCTCTATTTTAACTGACTTTTTCTATTAGAAAACTTTCATGTTACTCTTATTAAACTAATTTAAATATGTGGAAACCAGTAGATTGGTCATGCCTATAATCCTAGCTACTCAGGAGGCTCAAGTATAAGGACTGAGGTTTGAAGCCAGGTCAGACAGGAAAGTTCTTGAGACTCTGATTTCCAATCAAGCACCCAAAAGCCTGAAGTAGAACTGTGGCTCAACTGGTAGAATGCTTAGCCTTGTGTAGAAAAGGCTAAAGGAAAATGTGTAGGCCCTGAGTTCAAGCCCTAGTACTGGGGGTGACATGTGTACACGTGTGTATGCATATGTGCATGTGTGTGCGTGCACACACACACACACACACACACACACACACACACCCCTCCAACATCAGCAACAACAAAATATCCTTTCTTAATTAAAAATTAAATAATTATTCAACTCTAAGGATAGGGGTGTCTGATAGATTTAGAGTTGATGAAAGAGCAACCTAGGAAGCCAGCATCTCTTCTGTATAGCAACACTATTCAGAAATCAATAGAAAGGAAGTCCCAACTTGTAATAGCACCAAGGACCTGAGATAAGAGGTGAACAAATTTTATATTGAAGAAAATGGCATAACTTTATTGAAGGGATCTTAAAGGAAGACCTGAATAACTTAAATAAAACATATTCCTAAATGGACAGATTTATTATTTTTATCCTAATCCTTAATGAAATCTTACTTTGTGACTGTTTGTTGGTGCTGGGGATTAAAACTAGAGCCTGGCACATGCTAGGCAAGTGATCTACCACAGCTCTAACCACCAACCTTTTTGTTTTTAAGGATTCTTTTTTTTTGGTCAGTTGTGGAGCTTGAACTCAGGGCCTGGGCCCTGTCCTTGAACCTCTTTATGTTCAAGGCTAATGTTCTACCACTTGAGCTACAGCATCACTTCTGGTTTTTGAGTGTTTAATTGGAGGTAAGAGTCTCATGGGGACTTTTCTGCCTCAGTTGGCTTCAAACCAGGATCCTGCAGGCATGAGCACTAGTGCCCTGCTGGAATTTTTTTAAAAAGCATGAAAGTTCAGTGTAGTATAGAGATTTACCCCTACACACATAGTACCCCCATTATCAACAACCCTACTAGAATAGTACATTTGATATAATTGATAGAAGTTACATTGACACATAATCACTAAAAGATGACATAAAATAAAAATATAAATATATATTTATAAAATAAATAAACTATGTTTACATTAGTTTATTCTTCCAGTTATATGTCCCATGGGTTTGGACAAATATTAATGATATTGTAATATATAGATTATTTTTCACTTTAAGAATCTTGTTGGGCTAAGAAGATGGCACAGTGGTAGAGCGCTTGTCTTGCATGCTTGAGGCCCTGGGTTTGATTCCTCAGCACCACATAAGCAAAAAAGAAAAAAGCCGGAAGTGGCGTTGTGGCTCAAGAGGCAGAGGACTAGCCTTGAGCTGAAGAGCTGAGGGACAGCGCCCAGGTCTGATGACTGGACCCCCCCCCCCAAAAAAAAAAGAATCTTATTTTTCTCCTAACACAATATAAAAATGGATACAGAAATTCATGTAGAAGATACTTAAAAACAGCAAAAAAAAAAAAAAAAAAAAAGAAAATATGGAGCTTTTTGTGGAGGGGAAGGAAAAAACAAATGTTTAAATAGGGATACAGATGGACCCATTGCAACAATGAGATGTACAAGTCGTTATGTCGAAAAATGAACTTTACAACTTTGGCAGGGGGAGGGGACCATGGGAGAAGGAGATGGGAAGGGATGGGAAGGGGAAACAAAGGAGGAGGCAACAATGCTTGCTAAGAAATGCACTCATTACCTTGCCCATGTAATTGTACATGCGTAGGTAGCTGGATAATAAGTCAACATCAGTATCAACAGGTCAAAGTGCCTGAAAGTTACCCATGTATATAGCCAATCCAGTAGAGTTTGTTGCTCATTGCAATAGTAAAAAAAAAAAAGAAAGAAAAGGAAAGAAAACATGGAGCTTGTGAGTGATTCACATGCCTGAATTCTAACTGTAAGAGTACATATATGGATTTCTTAGCTTCTACAGGGCAAGATAGACTTTTGCCTCCCATAAACATATGCACACTCACTCCATGAGGATTTTTAGTTATATACGCTGGTCAGGTTCTTCTCCTTCAAAAACTAACAAAGAACAGATATTGTATAGTTCATAATAACAGCTATTACTTCCATATAGCAAGTAAATGGCTCCACTAGTTATTTGATTTTTTATCATCTTATCTTTAAGAAATGAAATGTTATTTTTATCTACTGTTTATGAAGTAATAAAAGTTCACAGTAGATACTGTTTTTTCTATAAACCCTGGAGATTTTTATCTCCCCATGAAAGTATTAGCCAGGAAAGGCCTTTGGTGCTGTGTGTGTGTGTGTGTGTGTGTGTGTGTGTGTGTGTGTGTGTGTGTGTGTGTGTGTGTGTGTGTGTGTGTGTGTGTGTGTGTGTGTGTGTGTGTGTGTGTGTGTGTGTGTCTGTCTGTGTGTCTGTCTGTGTGTCTGTCTGTGTGTCTGTCTGTGTGTCTGTTTGTCTGTCTCCATTCATCTGTCTGTATGTGTGTCCGTCCCTTTTCCTGCTCTCTTGCCAGTCTTGAACCCCATAAATGTCATGTCCTATCCAGCTCTCTTGGTTGTTCAATCTCTATGTAGCAGTAGGTATAAGGTTAGGCAAAAGGCAGAAATTGGTGAGCTGTTCATTACGGTACCATCTCAAAATGCAAAAGAACCATTTCTTAATGTGCCAAAATATTATTTACTAGTCTGTTGTTTTTCTTACTGCTTAATTATTTGTGTTCTTTTTTCTTTTTTAAAAAAGAATGGGAGCTTTAGTTTCAAACAATTTATGAAAAACATTTGGTCTTCACCTTGCCATCATTAAAACCCAGGTGGTTGGCTAACTAAACTACTCTTGCAATGGTATGAATTAAGGCACTGGTTAGTCTCTAAGCCTCTCAGTGCACTGAACTAATCTGTTAGCTTTGCATCTAATTCTTCACTTTGAATTTGAAGTAAAGGAAGCTGTTTGCCTCTAAAGTTTAAAAGCCATTGATGTGATTGTTAAACTTGGTATTTTAAGCTGTTCCAGGCTGCAATCTGGTTTCCAGTGGTACCTCCTAAAAATGTCTCAATACAAATGATGCTTTGTTTTATTCAGAAAATATGAGGCTGCTTTTGATTATTCTGCATTGCATTGCCCATTTTCTGTGGTTGTGGGCTATTATTTAGGAATTTAGTGCAGTGACTGTCTTGCTGAGCTATGGGTATTTGGTATCTTCTTGCTAACAGACTCCAAAAATGTTTCCCAACCCAAAAATAGCAGAAATAATTCATTATAAAGGTAATATAGTTCTCTTTACCAGGGTAAGTAGATTCTGCAGAATATTAGAACATGATTTAAACATAGAACACAACCAAGCTGTTTTTCTGTAAGAGTGGAATACTGTTCTTTCTGATTTGATAGATTCCTTCATCAGTTTTTCCTATGTTCATTTTGCACAGTCTAGGGGAAAAAAAAACATATCCTTTAGAATTACAAGACACAAGCCTAGCACCGGTGGCCTATGCCTATAATTCTAGATGATACTCAGGCGTCTGAGAGCTGAGGATCATGGTTTAAAGCCAGCCCTGTCAGAAAAGCTGTGAGCCTCTTAGCTCCAGTTTACCACCAGAAAACCAGAGGTGGCACTGTGGCGAAAGTGGTAGAGCACTTGCCTTGAGCTGAAGAGCTCAGGGACACCACCTAAGCCCAGAGTTCAAGTCCCATGACGGACAAAAACCTCCCAAAACCACAAACAAGACACAAATTCAGATCTCAGCTTGATCACCTCTCAGTTAACTTGAACTTGGATAAATTTCTTAATGTTAAAAAGTTAACCTTACAAGATTGTCAGGGTTAAATAAGAGAACCTGTCTGCAGAAGTTTCTAACTTGACAATTTGACTTTTGCTAGATATTCAGTACTGTGTGATAGCTTAACAATATTATTTTTCAGACTGTTTCAGTCTTTTTTGCAGTAATATTCTTTTTTAAATTAAATAAAATTAATGTTTTATTGTAAAGATACTGTACAGAGGGGTTACAGTTACATGAGTAAGGTAATGAATATATTTCCTATTGAACGTTGTTATCCCCTCCTTTGTTTTTCTCCTACTATCCCTTCCCTCCCCACTTCCCTAACTCTTTCCTCCCCCCACTCCGAAATTGTAAAGTTTGTTTTCAACATAGTGTCTTGTACATCTCATTATTACAATGGGGCAGCCTATATCCTTATTTCAGCATTTTGTTATTTCCCTTCCCCTCCCCAAATTAGAAAATTGTATATACAAAATGCAGGGTACCTGAGCCAGGGTCTTGCTATTGAGTCTAGATTGTCCTAGAAGTTGTTGTGTAGTCCTCTTGTAGTTTAGACCTGTAATCATGGCACTCCAGAGAGTGAGGCCAGAGGATCACGAGCTTGAGTCTAACCTGGGCAACATAGAACTATAGACTTTATTTCAGAAATAAAGAAAACAAAACAAAATCAAAATCAAATAACAAAACAACAAAAACATCATTAGGTAGCCTAACTTTTGGTCTTCCTATCTCAGTCTTTCTAGTGCTAGGTTTAAAAGTATACATCACAATTCCTAGCTTACATAGAAACTCTGAAAATTTGTTGTTTCTTCCCTGGGAGTTGAAGAAGGCAGGATGGATCTCAGGCAGAGTGGTGTTTTAGTGGTTTCTTTCTATGATTTCAGATTCTCAAGTACTAAGTCTATCATCTACTTTGGGTTCTAAAAGTGCATGTCTCATCTTTATTCTTTTCCCCAGAACAAAACCAAACAAGCTCTGAGTCAGTTGCTGTATGGCAATTTATACTTTAGAAATGATTTTTAACCTTTTATTGTATCAAGTGCTTGCATTTTATCCTTCTTTGAGAAATTTAACTGAAATCATTTCTCATTGTTAACAGCATTTCACAATTTGCCAAAGTAATTTTGAGAATAGATTTGTAAAATTTTACCCAACCCATTCCTCACGAGTAAAAATCTTTATTTTTTGAAGGCCCCTGCCCCACTCCACCCTCTTCGTAGCTTTTCCCTATGGTCTAAGGAAATAGAAAGAGTGAAAGATTTGTTAGAGAAAGAAGAGAATAAATATGTGGCATTTATGTCATACACCTATCCATATGAGCCATGATAGTTTCATGTTGCACTTCTGGTTTATTCTGACAGAGTTATTTGGAGAAAGCTCTGGACTAGGAGGAAGAAGTCAGTCACTCCGTACCATCCACTCCTTAGGGCCAGTAACACCTCTCGCCAGACCCATGCCTATTTGAATCACCCTCCAAGATGTCACAAAACTAAACAACAATATATAACTTGCCCCCCCCATATACCTTTCTGTATGTATGTATATGTGTGAATGAGCTAGAAGCTTAATCTGCAATAGGGAAATTCTAAATTAGATATTCAGAGACTTTTTTAATAAAAAAGTAAAATCTAATTTCATGTTCCAAGTTTTTCCTTGCCTGAAGGTGTTTTATTTTAAAAAAAGAAAAGACTTGTTATATACGACTGTTATCATCCATAACATAATTCCGATAACATAACATAATTCCCATAAAAACTCCATATTTGGACTTCCGTGTGAGCCACTGATTCTTTCTTCTTTGTGATTTTTCTCTGCTCCAGGGACTTAAACTCAGGGCCTAGGCACTGTCTCTACACTTTTGTGCTCAAGGCTAGTACTCTATCATTTGAACCACAACTCCACTTCCGGCTTTTTTGTGGTTAATTGGAGATAAGAATCTCATGGCCTTACCTTCCCAGGCTAGTTTTGAACCTGGATCCTCCGATCTCAGCCTTCTTCTGTATAGCTGGGATTACAGGTGTGGGCCACTGGTGATTTAATCAGAATGTGGATACTTTGGGAAGACATGGGGTTAGTGACCCCAAGATCTCTTTCTGTGTACTGATACACGATTTAAGTAGAGGAAGAATTGGAGCAAGGAATGAGAGATTGTATAATGAACTTCCCAGACAGATATGACCAACTTGATCATTGTCATTTCAGTTAGGGTCTGGTCCCCAAAAGAAAAGCGAATTTCCGTTCTTGTCACAAGGCACCCATGCATCAGTCTTCTTCTTCCTTGAGACCGAGGTGACTTCAGGGAGAGACTCATGAAAAGTTCAGATGTAACAGTGCAGGCAGAGGGACAAAATGGAATTAGGCCCCTGACCAGTGACCTTTAGGCATCCTGAGTGCATAGGTTCTTTGTTTGCTCATTTGCTTGTTGTTGGTTTTTTTTTTCCTTTTTTAAAAATTGTTGTTGAATACAGTGGCTGTTGCAATATTTTGGTAGGTAGCTAACCAGTGATAGCTTACATATCTGCAGTTTTAAGGAAAACAAACATGCTTCCTGTTTAATTCTGAATTGTAAAACCTAAAATGACTCATGTATGTCATCCTTTATTTTGGAGATTAAGCAAAAGAATTTTGTCTAACTTTAGTGTTGAAAATGAGAGCTTCCACACCACATTCTTAAGGAGGTCGGTCCTCTGTTTCCATGCTTATTGTGTGAGTTTGCTGCTAATCAGATTAAACCTTTTAGAGCTATATTCTTAGTCCCAAGATTCTGAAAGTGAGACAGTCTAGGAATGGTTTGTTCCCCTGCAGCCATGGTTGTTGGACTTCCCATAGAGTACCTTAGATCCCTTTATAGCTATGGATGAAGCTTCTTAAAAATGAGTTAAGAGTATTTCTAGTTGGCTTTAAAAAATACAGGTTAAGAGATTCAGTTTGAATGTGCCTACTAGTTCTCTGGGAACAATTTATTTTTCTGAATCCTGGTTTCTTGCCTATAAAATAAAGGTAACTCTGTCTCATTTGCAATTACGAGTCAAAGAAAATGGGTTGTTTTCTAAATCTCAACATGAGGGTAAAAATGTGGGTAGCAATACAACATAACTTTTTATATCAGGAGTTATAATTCAGGGGTGATTTAAAATCTATAAAATACGCATACGTTATGTGCAAGTACTATGCCATTTAGTTAAGGGATTTCAATATCATCAGATTTTGGTACTCACCAGGGGTTGGGGGTGTGCGGTTGGAACCAGTGCCCTGCTGATACAGAAAGATGATAGTCTCTCTCTCTCTCTCTCTCTCTCTCTCTCTCTCTCTCTGTTTCTCTCTCTGTGTCTGTGTCTGTGTCTCTGTCTCTCTGTCTCTCTCTGTCTCTCTCTCTCTCTCTCTCTCTCAGTGGCTCTTGTGAAGATTAAATAAATCAAAGTGCTTGTGGGGCTGGGAAGGTGGCTCAGTGGAAGAGTGCTTGCCTTGCATGTATGAGGCCCTGAGTTCAATTCCTCAGCACCACATAAGAAAAAAGCCGGAAGTGGCGCTGTGGCTTAAGTGGTAGAGTGCTAGCCTTGAGCTGAAGAGCTGAGGGACAGCGCCCAGGCCCAGAGTTTAGGCCCCATGACCAGACCCCCCCCCCCCAAAAAAAGTGCTTGTAACCGTGCCTTGACTATAGTAAGCATTTTATAAATACTGAAATTATTATAATTTATGGTAATTTCTGCCATTGACACTCTTTCCTTAGACTTCAGTGTATGGAACATCTTGGATGTTTTGTTTCCTTAGCTCACTAGTCTGTGTGGCAGACTGGACCCTTGCTATTCCATCTGGTGCAGATGGAGAAAGGAGCTGCTAACTAGTCTTGTCCTTAGCAGAGTGCTGTGTGAATGGTTGTTGTAAACAGTCCACAGGGCATGTGTTTGCTAGAAGTTAGAAGAGTGCAGGGATGTGAGGCCTGGATGCCAGGATCTGGAGCCAGCAACCTGTGTGTCTGCAAAGATTTTGTGCATTCGGAGGTGCTGTGGCACATATAATTCAGCAATTGCTTCAGCTTTACAAGATGAGGCCATAGTGTAATTGTTTGGTGCATTAATTTCTAAATCTGGCCAGTTCACCTAGGTACCAGATGACTGAAATTCTCACCAGGCCTAAATCACTCACCACAAGTGTTGCTTAAAGCATCTATAATATTTTGGAATAATAGAAATTATATATGTATACACATATGTGTATGTATACACACGTACGTATCTATACATTTACATGCATACCACATGTGTATATATGTATGTGTATGTATACAGGCTGGAAATTGAATCCAGGGATTGGTACTTCCTAGGTATGGGCTGTACCACTGGCTTTTATTTCTTTTTTTTTTTTTTTTTTTTTTTGGGTCCGGTCGTGGGGCCTGAACTCTGAGCCTGGGTGCTGTCCCTCAGCTCTTCAGCTCAAGGCTAGCGCTCTGCCACTTGAGCCACAGCACCACTTCCGGCTTTTTTCTTTTTGCTTATGTGGTGCTGAGGAATCGAACTCAGGGCCTCAGGCATGCAAGGCAAGCGCTCTACCACTGAGCCAACTTCCCAGCCCCCACTGGCTTTTATTTCATTTCATTTCATTTTATTTTTGGTCTAAGGCTAGGACTTGAACTCAGTACCTAACACATTCACTCATTGGCTAGTGCTCCACCAACTGAGGCATGCCTCCAACTTCATTTTTTTTTGAGACATGATCTTACTAATGGCCTAGGCTTGCCTCAAACTCATCCTCCTATCACCCTCTCTCTAGTAGGTGGGATTACAGTGCCTTGAGAAATGATTTTGGATGTTTAAATTTGGGAGCTGCTAGTATACTCTTTATTTCCTAGGTCACTGTAGGGACACTCCCAGCCAGCCAGCCACATTTATAACTAAAAATTCTTAGAAGAATCAGACCCCTTATTACCTAATAAACCCTGCTTTTGGCAATCTTATAAAGTGAACTTGAAATACAGATATACAGATAAGTGAAAGGATTCTATTTACAGAAGCAACAAGAGACAGGATTTGATCAAAGTAATTTTTCAGTGTATTTTATTTGGTACTTGTGTTTATGTTGATTCCTTGTCACCATTTGCTTATTCACATACTTAAAGTTCCAAGTCAGAAGTAATAGCTAGTGAATATTATTTTGATGCTTAATTTACATGATGTTAGTAGTACATTTTTTTCCCAGAGAGATACTCATAGAGAATGAAGTAAATAACTTTCATTCCATTTTGTTTTTGAGAAATCACGATTAGAGTGGAATGTTAATGTGGTTCTCTGCAATGAGACAATATTGACATTGTTGCTAAGATATTTTACTAGACATGTAATTGAGCCTGCTCTTTTGAAAACTGAGCAATGTTTTGTGTGTGTGTGTGTGTGTGTGTGTGTGTGTGTATGATGGTGGAGCAGCAATATGGCTAAGAAAATACAAAAACTCCCCACAAAACTCAAACATCCTCATACAAATAAAATACAGAAAATGCAGTCATCTCATCTTCTCCTCTGTCATTGATATTTCATATAAATTGAGAAGAACCTTGTGAAGGTCCTTTTCAACATGTACAGTTGATTTAGCCTACATTTTTCTAGAATATCAACTAAGTTGGTTGAATTGCATTTTCAAGTATGTTTTGTGGAAAAACTTTACATGCTACCTACTAATGCTGTGCCATTCCCCCCAATGTTTATAGATTTCATTTTATATGTAAGGAGTTGGAATAAGTGATAGCAACTCTCTTCCATTCTTTCCTTTTCTCTTGCAGCAAGGCCTGCTGGCAGACAGCTTTGTTGATGGGACTGTCAGAGTTTGGATCTGAGTACTTAGTGAGGGGGTGGTGTACTGGTTATGGTATTGTTCTCAAAGTCTTTTTCCCTCCACTTATTTTTCCACCCCCAAAATGTCAGCATGTCCAATGTAACAGAATGTTCCTGATGACTATCATTCAGAGAAACATGACTTTCTAAAGTATCTGTAACTGACAGTATTTCTTAAGCTCCAAACTGTGTTCCATGCATAGTATACACCTTGGTTAGGGAATCCCTTACCTGGGACAGGTCACTGTGATACTGTGATTGAGTGTTCGGACTCTACAGTCAGACTGCTTGGGTTCACATCTGGGTCTGCCATTTGTAGGCTGTGGGAACCCAGGTAACTTTCTTAGTCTTCTTTTGTCTTGGTTTTCTCATCTATAACAAGGGTATAGTGACAGTATATAGTTTAAATGAGAAAGGATGAATAGATAAATGAATGCATACTAAGTAGTAAGCTGTCTAGCATACACACTAAGAGTTAACAGTTGGAAGGTTGCTGGGCATCAGTGGCTCACCCCTGTAATCAGAGCTCCTCTAGAACCTGAGATGTGAGGATCAAGGTTTGAAGTCAGCACAGGCTGGAAAGTCTGTTAAACTCTTACCTCTAGTTAACCAGCAAAAAGCCAAAAGTGAAGCTGTGGCTCTAGTAGTAGAGTGCCAGTCTTTAGCCAAAAAGCCGAGGCAGCTTCCAGGCCCTGAGTTGAAGCTCTAGTATCAACAAAAAACAAACAGTTGTGTTAGCTTATTTATTAGAACAAATATACATGATGGGCCTATACTCGTAGTTAATAAAACAGCACTTTGTAAGCCCTGACATGCCCCTGACACCCACAATGTACATTTCAAAGGTAAATAGGCTCTGGCAGTGATTCTGGACCTAGGTATATAACGGAGGTAGAAGGGGCTGCAGGAGTTGGATACTCAATGGTTGGATATACAGTTGCAGGTGGCCTCATTGCTGGTTCTGGGGCACCATTGACTTGGAGAGGTGCAGCATCACAGCCTGGTGATCATTTGTTGTTATCCTCAAGTGAGTTCAGTGGAACAATGGAGTTCTCTACGTTTGTCATTATAAATTAAGATAATATGTTCAGATTGTTGTTTTAAAATAAGTTTAAGGTTAAGAAAAGCATTAATTGGTTTAGATCGGAGGTTGGAAGCAGGGAAGTTGAGTGAAGACAACTAGACTAGTGACTTTTCTAGTTCAGTCCTTTGGGAGGGGAAGCTAGTCTAGAATTTCATTGTAGATCAGTCAGTAGGCAAGAGTGTCCTACATCAGTAAGGTGGAGACATGTCAGAGCTGGTTGGGTTGAAGAACAGTGAACATGATTAGAGGGTCTAAGACTAAGAGCCAGAAACTCAGGAACCCCTGGAACCTGACAGGTCTCTGCTGGGCAGGGTCTATAATAAAAAGGAGATGGATGTAAGTTCATTTCAAGTAAGTGCTCATTAGAAAATGAAGTGCATTTTTTTTTAAATTTTATTTTACTTGAGAACATACTGTACAGAGGGGTTACAATTACATGGGCAGGGTAATGCATACATTTCTTACCAAGCATTGCAGCCTCCTCCTTTGTTTACCCTTCACCTCCCTTCCCAGCCTCCCCCCTCTCCCCCACCCAATCATACCCCCCCACCTCCCCCACCACCGACATTGTAAAGCTGGTTTTGACATGACATTTTGTACTGAAAATGAAGTGCATTTTATCTCATGAAAAGTTAATAAAGTGCCAAAATATAATTCCACCTGAAAACAAGAAAAGAGAAACCTGCCCATGTTCTCATTACCTTAAGAATAACCATTGTTGAATGGGAGAATAGCTAAAGTCCTCAGTTCAAACCCCGGTACCACAAAAGAAAAAATAAGTAACAGCCACTGTCCACATTTTATTTAGCTTTCTTTTTTGTCCCTTAGTAGTTTTTTTTCACATATTAGTCTTGATATTTATGCTTGAGGCCAGCCTTGGGACCACTATCATTCTACCGAAAGAGCATACCACCACATCCAGCTTGTATGTTGTGATCACTCATTTTTTGCCCTGTACTACAATACTCTTGGCCCTTGAATTTCCTTCTAAGCCTTTGGTTATGTAGATAATATTCCTGTTATTGTCATATAGCATATAAAAGATGGTGTCTGTTGTCTAGATACTCATTCCACATGGTTTAAAGTGTTGTTCATATGGTAAACTGACTTTTTTCTTTTCTGTAACTTGTTTCTTGGCAGTGAAAATAGCCATTGTAGTATTTTGTCTTTGCTTGTTTGGAGGGTGGGTGGGCTCAGAGAACTTTTTCTGCCCAGTATCCTAATCACATGAAAAATGTGAGCCATTATTAGGTCTGGCAGAACAGTTCCAAGTGATAATTTTAAGAGGTCACCCAGATAAGGTAGGAAATTCTTTCTGTACTATGAAGTGAAGGGTTCAGAAAAAAAGAAAAACAAAAAAAAATTTTCTCAAATGGGAAGAGGGAGGAGAAAGTTAGTAGACTGTATGCTAGAAGGCTTGGATTATAGCATTTATTGCCTTTTTCCTTCTTTCTAAACCACAATGTTCCTCCTATTGAGTACTTAATTTTGACTCTTCTTAAGTAATCTATCTTCTATTCAAAAAGATAATATGCTGAACATATTCTGAACTTTGGAGTATCCAAGAAATTTTTTTGTTCTGACATATAATGTAAAGTTTAGTAGTCTTACAAGACTCAGTAATGCTGTTTCCTCTCTCACATTCTTTAGATGTTGCTTTTTGACTTCTGTATTTGTTGGAAGGAAAAGTGTTATGGGGTGAGATGTATTCTCACCAAGAGATACATTGAAGTTTCTACCTTTGCCACAGTGCTATGAAAGTGTCTCTATTTGGACATGCAAACTTTGCGAATGTTATTTATTTAAAATAAGTTAAAAGGTCCTGTTGGATTCAGTGAGCAATAACTGTACATGCCTGGTGTCTTAAAAGGGAATGACAGGACATAGAGGGAGATGCCAACGCAGTGATGCAGGTAGAGGTTGGAGTGATGACTCCACAGGAAGGCTGGGACTACATTCTCCCCAGAGCTTCCAAAGAGTATGGCCCTGCTGGCTTAATCCTTGGAACTTTATTTGTAGGAAATACATGCACAGAGAGATTATAAGTCATAATCAGAGAGTCAGCTTTCTCCTTGTGCTCTCAGTCGGTCACTTCCTATTTCCAGCAGCAGGCACTATATGATATGTTCCATGTGTCCTTCTGGAGATGCTCTCTGCATGAACAAGGGTGCACACACATGTGTATACATATACATATCTGCACATAAACTCATTCATGCACAAATTTCTACTTGTAAAAGGCAGTGAATGTACATGTTGAATAATGAATACTTTCATTAAGCTTCATGAAGCTGCTAGTTCCTTGAAGGTTCTTTTTTTTCTTCTTCTTCTTTTTGTTGGGGATGGGTCTTGCTGTGTAGCTTAAGCTGGGTTCAAACTTGGAATCATGATCCCTTAGACTCCTGAGTGTTGGGATTGCAGCTGTGCTACCACCATGCCTAGATGAAGTTCATTGTCCTCTCTTTGCTTTGTGGTAGGAACACAAACATTCCAGATTTTGACCGTGTTCTAGCATTACTTGTTTTCAATCTCTGCTGCACACTAGAATCACTTGGCAAGTTTTAACATCCATGGCCTGAGCTGCAACAGTTAAAAATGCTTCCTGTATGGGGATGCATGCTTCTTCCTTAATGGAAGGTCTGGGGACTGCTGCTATGGTCAGGTGTTGGGGCACTGGGCCTGACAGAACCATGGGATTTTAAGTTGTGGTGCAGTCTACAAGGCCTAAGGACCTGGGTCTATGAGCTACTGAGGAAATGCACAGGAGTGAATTCCGAGTATATGTCAAATGAACCTTTTAGCCACACCTTCATCTAGCAGAAGAAGACAGTCTGGACCTGGTTTTCTCTGGTGCCATAGAAGCACCAGACCCAAATACTGTGAGTTAATGCAGGTAAAGGAGAAGGAAAACAAACTATTTAGGTGCTTGATGACTTATATTAATACCTACATCTCTGATTCACTTCACTTGTGTGGTAACAGCATAAAGTATGACTGAAAGAAAATTAATGATTGCTGGCCTGGGTGCCTCCCCAGTGGAGCATTCCAGGAGTGCTTGGAACTAATTAACAGGCTGGCACAGAAGGGGAAAATAGATGAGGGAACAGGTTTCTTTTCACAGCAGCCCAGCACTGTGTGTAGACCTACATACACTATTTTTGGTTTTCCCTATTAAGTATACTGAATGACATAATGTAGAAAGTGTGTCTCAGCAGCTTTGGAAGGGGAGCAGTACTGAGACAATGGATTGTGGGTCTGAATGCCTGAGTTCAAACTCAGCTCAGACATCTGCTGGTGTTGCTGGTCTGTTACTTGGTCCTTTTTGTGTCTAGGTATCTTATCTGAGAATGGGCTAGTAATACTGCCTACTTGATGTTTGTAAGGTTTAATGAGGAGATATGTAGAGTGTGTCTAGCACCCTGTCCTGGCAGCTTACAGTACATCTAGCAAAGCATTTATCTTAAAGTGCTCTTCCATAGAGTATGGGGGTAGAAGTTTGTCTGAGGTCAGATGCTTTTTTCAGACACAGAAAGTTATTGCCTGGCGACATGACTTAAAGGAAAAACTTGGACAATTAGAGAGGAAATGCCAGTCTGTTTACTCATCTGCTTCAAGGCAGAGCACATTTATACAGTTGGTTCTGTAACTTGTAGCACAAGGACAGTATTTCTAGAGACAAAAGGATCAACTTCTCCTCTTGGCTAGGTTATTCCATACCCTGAGGGCTAACTGCTTACTTGCCACTTGGTTGGCATCACTGTGGAATTAGTTACAATTGTGTGAATACATTTTTGACAATTATTTACTTGGCTGTGGGTATCTTAAATTTCCTTTTAAAGATATACATTTACTAGCATTTCTGCCTAAATGCTAGGAGACCCCATAAAATGCTCTCAAGTACATTCAGTTGCAGAGAGAGCCTTCTTCAGGGTTCAGAAATGATGCTGGGTCTTATGGAGAAAATCTCCCATTTTCTAGGATTCTAAGTATACATGAGTTGTGTGGTTATAAAACCTTACAATGGAATATATGTTTAAGAAACATTAGTGTATTCAAAGCAGGAACTGCACAAAAGATGCTGTAATACACTTAATGCCCTAGTTAAATGTATCACACGGGTCCCATTTTCTGAGCTGGATAAACAGAACGTCTTTCTCTTTCTATTCTAAGCTTTCATTCCCCGCCTTCCCAAGCCACTTCAATGGCACGATAAATGGAAATCTTATTTCCTGCCTCTGCAGACCTATTTACCTGAATGTCTGAGCTCACCCTTGCCTTTCTCAGTTCTATCCTTTCTGAAGTAGTCTTTTGCTTTCATCTGCCTGCCTTTCTTGCCCTCGTTTTATAAAAAGCTTTCTCTAATCCTGTACTCCATGTACTTGAATCTTTAATGTCCGACTTTACCATTCTGCATGCCCACCTTTAAACAGTCATCTCTCAGATTTACATTTTCTTCCATTGTAAATTTAAATCCCTTTTCATAGTCTGTAATAGTGAAACATACTTAAAATAAAGAACAACTATTATCAAAAGCCTTTTCTGCCATTTTAAAATGTCTTACTGGATGACTTTCTTCCTTTAGCATTGCCATTATTTTTATAGAAGTTATAACTTTGACTTTTCTACTTTTTTTACGTGTATGATGCAATTTTTATATATTATCAGTAAATAAGACTTTGTAAGTGTCCATTTGGCCCTGTGCCTCTTTTGGTCTTTTATTTTTGGACTTCAGAAAATTGATTATTTTAAATTAGGTATGTGTATGAGAGAGAGAAAGAGAAAGAGAGATAGAAAGAGAATATGACAGAGACTATAACTTGAAAAACCTAATATATTTATCATCAGAACCTTTTCACCAAATGTATTTACCCCTTATAACTTTAGAGCGTCTCTGTTTCTCTGTTTTGCTGCTTTTTTTTTTTTTTTGTCAGTCATGGGGCCTGAACTCTGGGCCTAAGCACTGTCCTTCAGCTCTTCAGCTCAAGGCTAGCGCTCTACCACTTGAGCCATGGCACCACTTCCAGCTTTTTCTGCTTATGTGGTGCTGAGGAATTGAACCCAGGGCCTCATGCATGCAAGGCAAGCATTCTACCACTGAGCCACCTTCCCAGCCCATGTTGCAAAATTCTTAAACAGGGGGAATGGTGAGAGCCTGAGCTTGCACACTTCCTATTCAAGCCCAGGCCTGCCTTCCTGTCTGTGAGACAGTGTGGTTGGACTAGAGGCATTCCCAGATACAAGCATGTTCAGTAGATGTGATCATCTATGGTGTGTCAGTGTTCCATGGGAAACACCTGCCAGTGAAGCAGGGGGAGGCCTGATAAATCCCTGGTCCCTGATAGCATAGTTTGCCTGCCCTGGAGAGGATGCATTGTCCTGCTGTTTCTGCTACAGCAACAGGAAGGATGATTGAAGTGTGATTGCCATCACTGAATTGAGGTGGGGAATAAAGTAGGTTGCAGTTAAAAGAAAACTGCGTCTATTCAAGACTGAAAGAAATGTGCCAGCCATGCTGGTTGTTGCGCAGTGAAACGTCTATAATTCCTCTTAAACCTTTTTAAGCATCTACTGAGGAGTGTTAAATCAACCAGAGAGTTTCTAGTGTCATGTTGCCCAGAACCAGTATCTCATTGTTGGAGTGGATACCCTGAAGAGATTTTCACTTTCTTCCTCTGGCATCCTGGGTTGCCCTGGGCTTTCTTCGACTTTTCAACCCCCACCCCCACCCTGCCCTGTGAAGTTAAAGCTAAAGTTACAGGTCCAAAATGCTGTCTGCAGCTTGTGAGGTGCTGGATCACCCACTTCATGCTCTATGCCTCCTGTTCAAAAACTTGTCTCTCTGCGTTGTGTCTTTTTAATACAAGGAAACTGGATGTTTAATTGTGTCTGAAAAACCAAACAAAGCAACATGTTTGGGACAGATACTATAGTGAGATGGCAAAGTCAAGTTCAACTAGAATGCTCCAAACCCCATCTCTAAGTCTCACTTTTATTGCAGTCTGCCTAAGATCAAAGTGCAGAAACCCAGCTGCTCAGAAAGCTGAAGGTCCTCATGGCTATGGCATGCTTTGGAGACTCCTCCCTACCAGATTTGCAGTTAATGAAAATATTTGCTTTGCTCGATGCAAACTATGGTTATGGGCAGAATTTGTAGTTAGGAAATGCTTTAAATCTCCAGTCATCGTGCCTTAATTTCTTCTCTTCTATGCCAGAGAGTTCTAAATATTTAAGATAACAAAACTTTTCACACACACACACACACACACACACACACACACACACACACACACACACACACACACACACACACACACACACACACACACACACACACACACACACACACACACACACACAGTTTCTGGAACTATTACATGTATTTTCCCTTTCTTTTTTGTGTTTCCATCCATAGTTAGGGATTTGAAGGCTCAGTTTTTATGTATAGGTCAGAAGTCTTCCTGAGCAGGTAGGGAGTTTGTGCCTTGTACATCCCACAGCCATTTGCAAACCCAAATCTGTGATTTAGGTAATATAAGGATAGCCAGAGGATAATTCTAACTCTCTTCAAACACATGGAAAATCATTGTCTGGCTAAGGTACCACCACATCCTGTGAGTATAATTCTGTGGTGCTATGGCCTAACTCTTTGCATTTTGTTCTGTCTTCTACTACTGTTTCTTTCTGGAACATCTGCAGATCAGGTGACCTGACTATTATTGTATGCACAGCTCCTGCTTGTATTCTTCATGTGAGAACCAGGTGGTGGCAGGTATTAGTTTTGAGAAGTCAGTGTTGGACCAGAGAAAACAACTTTCCCTCTACACTCATGAATCTCTTTGAAAGCCATAGACATTGCATGTCAGTGGGAGTTGGCATTAATGTTGCCGCCCCAGCTTTTGCCCTAATAACCATTTCATTGCTTGACAGGCAAGAAGAAGGTAGTCAAAAAGGTAGGAAAAAAGAAAAAAGTAGCCAAAAGGGAAGCTTCCTGAACTAGCTGAAGGCCTTCAAGGATCCAGGCTGCTTCTGTGGTCCTGGGTATTGGTTATAGTATCTTATAGAGCTGCCCACGGAAACCAGATGGGTGAGAGATGTAAAGATCCAAGGCAGGGGCTGTTCACTTGGACTGCAGAGGCAGGAGCTTTTGCTAACTCTTGCAGGCTTCCTCCTTCAGGGACAGAACTTTTGTCTAGAGAATTTGCTATAAATGTCTCTGTTTTGTAATTCCAATGAAAGTTTGCTAATAATTCTATTTTTTCTCCCTTTGTATGCCAGTCATTTGGGCATGTTTGGTGTGTGTGTCTGTGCCGTGCGCATGCACAGGAATGGGGGGGGGAGGTGTCATGGGGCTTGAACTCAGGGCCTGGACCCTGTCCTTGAGCTCTTTTGCTCAAGGCTGGCATTTTACCTCTTGAGTCACAGTAATTAGAGATGAGAATTTTTGGACTTTGCTGCCCAGGCTGGCTTTGAACCTTGATCCTCAGATCTCAGCTCCCTGTAGCTAGGATTACAGGTGTGAAGCACGAGCCACTTACCTGGCTAGTGAAAAATCTCTAGTTTCCCAAATTGACACCCCTTCAAACATAGTCCAGGTGAGACTGAAATGGCCTTTCTGACTGTGCCAGCTTAACCACAGCAGAGCTCATGGCTTTTCTATTGATAGCTTTTCTGCCTTGTAGTTGTCTTTACTAGTGAGGCCTGAACATGTATCCTGTGCTTATAGCACTGGCCACTCTCCTTCCTCAGTACTCCTAGTGTGAAAAACAAGCACAGTGATGCAGATTTGTTATATTCTCTTTACTGAAAGAATAGCATTCCTAATAGGCTAGACACCCTGTATTTCTCCTTTTTTCGAATCTAGTTGTTCTTTCTTTCTTTTCTTTCCCTTCCTTCCTTCCTTCCTTCCTTCCTTCCTTCCTTCCTTCCTTCCTTCCTTCCTTCCTTCCTTCCTTCCTTCCTTCCTTCTTCCTTCCTTCCCTCCTTCCTTCCTTCCTTCCTTCCTTCCTTCCTTCCTTCCTTCCTTCCTTCCTTCCTTCCTTCCTTCCTTCCTTCCTTCCTTCCTTCCTTCCTTCCTTCCTTCCTTCCTTGCCAGGAAGGCATGGAAAAAGACCAGTTGGTTAGCATGTATCAGACTAGTTTTTCTTTTGGAAAACCTTTCCAATTCTATGTGCTTGATATCTACAGGTTTCTCTTCTGTCCTTGTACTTCTTCAGTTACTTCTTAGTACAGAGAGTAAGGGAATGTGATTAAGAGGAGGAGAAACTGGGAGAAAACATATTAAATGAGTACTTGTGAATTGGCTGTACTGTTTCAAAGAGTCTAGCCTAGACAAGATACTGTATTCCCCAAATACTTTCTACACTGTAATTGTAACCTCTATATTTTAGGAGGATGGATCTGCCTACTCTAGATTATTTGATTTTCTTGTAGTAGGCTGCCTTCCCGTTAGGTCATCTAGGGAGAATACAAAGGAACCTTCACAGTAAGTGAGCCATAGTCCAGTCCTGAAATGGTTTGGGGCTGATTAAGGTTTGTTTTTATGAGGCTTTGTGTAGTAAAGAAGATGGGGAGAAGGGAAGGTGTTGCTGAGGAAGAATGTGGAAGTAGCCCATACCCTTCTTTAGAGAGAATATAGAGCAGCTCTTGGCATTGGAGTTTGCTCCATTGATACCCAGATTAACCCCTATCCTTTAGCTGAAATCAAACCTTCTTCTGGAGCATTCACTTTATACTTGATCTTGATCTAATCTCTAATTTCATCCCTAAGCCTATTCCTTGGGATGAAGTCAGAACAGATGGTAATACAGGAAAGGGATCAGAGGTTGAGTTAACTAATACTCGAGTAGTAAATCTTGATTTTTTTTTCTCCTCACAGGGAAAAAAAAATTTAAAAGAAGGCCATCAGAGATATTTGCACACCCATGTCATTTCAGCATTATACATTAGTTAAGAGGTAGAAACAAACCAGATATCCAACAACAGATGATTAAATAACAAAATACTGTTTGGATGTTGCACTTTCTTTAGCTCTTTTCATGCTTCACATGTTCAACTTTAATAATCACAGAAATGCAAATAATAATTTTTCCAAGAAAAGGCAGAAGAAAAGTAAGTCAGCTTTATTCAGGGGGCCAAGGATCTCAACTTCACCCGTTGCAGGTTGTTTTGAGACTATCTCCAAAACTAAGTAAAAACAAAAGGACTGGAGAATGTGACTCAAGTGCTAGATTAATTTAGTCATTGAGTTCAATTCACAAATCAAGGAAAGTCTATACTAATATTGTTTGGGAATTATAGTCTAAGAATTTAGCTTTAATAATTTGTATCTGATTGTCATCTGATTGACATAATCTAAAGTATTATTTTTTTTCTCCAGGAGGTGACTTTGGTCCAGAGACTCCTCCCATTCTGCCTCCTGGTCTTGGAGGCGACTCTCCTGTGAGCAGTCCTCCTACAGCAGAGGATTCCTATCGTGTGAGCTTGGCCAAAGGTGTCTCCATGTCTCTGCCGTCCTCACCCTTGCTACCTAGACAATCTCACTTGGCACAATCAAGAGCAAGCAAAAAATCTCCAGGTAAGCAAAGGGCTGATTGGTATCTAAAGGAACTCTTAGTTACTAAGTAATACATGTTTTGAAAGTAACTGAAACAAGTCCCCATAAGAAATCTTCCAGGAAAGCCAGGCATGGTGGCTTGCACCAGAAATCTCTAAAAGCCCAGGACTTGAGAGGATGAGTTAATGAGGCTGATACTTAAATCCAAGAATTTTTTTCTTGCAATAACTTTTGGAATAATTTTTTAAGCTTTAAAAAATTCATCAGTTTTTATTTGCATAATTTAATTTCAAAGGAGTTTTATGTTATAAATATATGCTCCAAAAACCACCAGAGTCACAATGATAGACACAAAACAAAGAATTGTGCCATCAGCCAGAAATCTGGCAAGCACTCACTCAGAGTAGGCAAGCTATTCTGTATTTATCCCTAATGAAGCAGGCCCTGCCCCTCTGCTCAGATTGGTTGAGTTCAGGTTCAGAATCTGCTCTCTATTGGCTAGTTTGAAAGGGGGAAGATGCTATGTAAAGTGACCATTAAAAACTTTGAAATAAGATGAACAGTATACAAGCAATTTCAAAATATACCCATTCTCAAAATATACCCATATCTTCTGCTATTTCTTTTTTTTTTTTTTAATTTAATTTAATTTTATTTGTGAACATACTGTACAGAGGAGTTA
This sequence comes from Dipodomys spectabilis, assembly GCF_019054845.1. Lineage (NCBI taxonomy): Eukaryota > Metazoa > Chordata > Mammalia > Rodentia > Heteromyidae > Dipodomys > Dipodomys spectabilis. The sequence continues at coordinate 23,666,571 of NW_024870758.1, forward strand.
CAGTTACATGGGCAGGATAATGCGTACATTTCTTACCAAGCATTGCAGCCTCCTCCTTTGTTTACCCTTCACATCCCTTCCCAGCCTCTTCTGCTATTTCTTGAACTATCAAAGGTGTGTCTTCTGAGGTGTGCCTTAATTCCATTTTAGAAAAACCAGTTAAAGAACAAACTTATATTTCATAAATCCTTCCTTATCCCAAAGCATCTCTTCTTTTCCTTTCAGTACTTGCTGATATTGTTTTAGAATACTCAACAAAAGCCAAGCCTGCAGGCCAAAGCTGGAACTTTTAAGCAACCCACTTTGATTAAAAAGACAGCTTTTCCTATATATGGAAGAATACTTTAAAACATTATTTCAATAATTTGTCTCTTTTTTTTTTGGTTCTGTACATGGGAATAATGAAAACCTTTATTAGATATGTTTTTTTCAATAACAATGTTGTGAAACCTGGAATTTTCAAAGAGCAGCAAAAGTCTTTTCTTTAGACCACCTAGCCTAGACTTTCACAAAGATTCTTAAAAAAATAAAATAAAAAACAAAACCCAAAAAACTGGTAGTAGAGGTTGAAATCAGGGCTATAAATTTAGTGAGCTTGCTCCCTTGCTTGCAAGGCTGGCTCTTTACCACTTGAGCCATGCCTCTAGCCCAAGATTCAAGTTCTTGTTACCAGTAATAATGTTAGGTATCACTTTTGTAGATTGCTTGCTGATGAATTAATTAAGCACTAGGGAGTCTTTCTAGGTGTATTTAAAGGAAATTAATTATTTAGTTATAAGTTAGTTTTGATACCCATCTGCTTATTGCTACCAAATATTATATACTCTGATATAGCATTTGAATAACTATAAAAATTTCCTGTGAAACTTGGACTTGTATTGGGACAGAGACTAGGAGCTCATGGATCACTCCATGAAGTATTTTGGCTTGCCTTACCATCATCAACTTTTTACACGTAATGTTACTGGGGGCGGGGTGGGGGTGGGGTGTAATTGATTCAGGTATGAGGAAAACCTTTACATGGAAACATAATAGTTTGATAATTCTTTCACATTTGCTGAATACTTGCTTACAAAATACAGAATAATTTGGGACCTTATTGATCATGTGCCTTTCCAAGTTTTTCTTTTTTTTCCTCTCAAGTACATACAAACATATTCAGAATCACCTAAAATGTGCCCTGGGATGTAAAATTAATCAGTATCCTCTTAATCTAGTTCCACATGCATTATTTGTGAATCTTTTATTGGATACTTGAAATTAGTGTGTGGTAAAGTTAAGAGGGAAAAATCTTAAAGCAATGAATGTTGGAAATGGTGCTGAACTGGCTGTGGTGGCTCACATCGATAATCCAAGCTCTATGGAAGACATAGGAGAATTTGGGGCACAGGGTAAGAAAAAAAGCCCAGAGATACCAGCTGAAAAATAACGAAAGCAGAAAGGGATAGAGACATGGCTCAAGGCTGAATTTAATCCCAGTACTAAAAACAAGAGAGAAAAAGAAATAGTGCTGTGAATTTGGTGAATTTCCAAAATTTTTTATTGTTCTAGAACTTTCTTGGTTTGGACCACTTTGTTTACAGTCAAATCCTTAGCTGGGACTTGGAAACCTTTTTGGTATGTACAAAGTGATTTCCTCTGCCAAGGAATTTGACCTGTTTATCAGTATTTGGGGGAAATTCCTGGAATGTCCTTTCTTCCGTTTGCCCTCTGCACTGCTGTATCTCTGTCAGAAGTCTTGTCTTCAGATCCTAGTTCCCACAGTACTTCTCTTGCTAACTCACCCTGGCTGGAACTAATCTACTTTCTAAAACTTACACACTGCATCTTACCTTCTCTTTATTAGTTGAGTCATTTGTTCTCCCTCCTCAAGTTATTAGTGTTCATATGAACACATTTTCAACAAATGTTTGGCTTCTGAACCATCTCCCAGTCTTATCTACATTCTGTTGTAAAAGATCCAGTTTTAACAAAGAAACTTGCTACATCAATTTAGGAAGGGAACTCCCCAAACCCCACCCCCGCTCCCCACTTCTAATTAGTTTCCTCATCCTTTTACTAAATGCCCCTCAGGATTGATTGTTAGCAAAGCATCTCTTACGTCAGGTTAGCCAAAATCCCCTCTTTCTCCCCAGAAACCTTTTATAATTAACCTTTTATAATTAACCTTTTATAATTTTCTATCCATTGATATCTATCCTGTTGGTTGGCTATATTTCCTCTTACCCATGTTGTGTTCACAGGTGAACTCATTCTCTCTCCTCAGATGCAAAATTCCACCACAGTGGTCCTGACACCCACACCTCAGTAAAATGCTGCTGTGAATAAGGTCTGCTGGAAAGGAAACCCACCACATGGTTCAGGCAGAAAAGAGTTTATTGGGGGGAGAGCAGACTGCCTGCCTGCACAAGATGGAGGCGTGCGGAAACAGAGAGGAAGGAAGAAGAGAAAAGAGAGAGAGGGGACTTGTGTTAAGCCAGATTATATAGGGAAAGGCAGGAAGCAGGACCAGGGGTGATGTGGAAGTGATTTCAGAGCATGGGGAACCTCTCACTATTCCTGGGAGATGTGACCAGGGCGGCTCAGGAAATTACCTCAGCAGATGAAGTGACCTCAGAGTCTGGGGTCCTTTGCTGACTCACAGTCAGGTGATTGACAGTCCAGTGATTACTGGTTTCAGACAGGTAAAGAGGAAGGGAGGAAAGGCTGTTCTGGGCAGACCTAACACTGCTTTCACAAGTATTATTAAAAGGTTTTTTTTTTTCTGTGCTTGGTACAGGCATTGATGTCTTACCTATGTAAAATAGAGACAAATGCTGAACCTACCTATAATATCCCCCAAGGGGGCTCAATTGAAGGTAAGGCCAAGTACAGAGCTATGACATTTGGACGGTGTCCCCTTCTATTATCTGCTACTGCAGATGACTTGATGTTGCTTGGACCTGAGTCCTGTTGAATACCTTAGAGACTCTACAGTGTGTGGGTAGCACTGTCATTTCAGGTGTAATTTTATTTTTTTAACAAATTTAGTGGGACTTTGGATGCCAGTGAATGGTCTGGCCAGACTGAGAAATGTCCAGAAGGGTTTCCTGGGGGCTTCTGGTATGTGAGTGAAGAAGTACTCATGGTCTTTTTATATGCTCAGACCAGTTTTAGATTTTTTTTGAAACTTTATTTTGAGGAAATATCCTAGTTTTTCTCCATAAGAATGAGATTTCTGCTAAGTTCTTTGCTTGACCTTTGAATATGAAGGATTAACAAGTCATTCTGCATCATCTAACCTTTAAAAAAATCTTTCATATTAGATGGTTTTGTTCCAAGTAGTGATAAAATTAACTAAGCAGATTAATCTCTAACAAAGCAGGTCTTGGTGCTACCCAAATTTGTGCAGCAAATTAGTGTCTCATAGTGGTAATTTGGCATCATTGTCTTAGTAATTTTAATTTGAAAAGTTAAGGGTGCTTTCTTAGAAATAGCCATGATTCGAATGCATTAAATGGTGTATTTTTTTTCCGGCGGTGTTTAACACACAGATTTTTGCTTAAATCATGTTGTTGGTAAAGTATCCAGAGCCCTAATGTTCCACCTGTCTGTTTAAAAAAACCCAAACATTGGCATATGGCTGTAAATGTACACTGGATCTAAAAATACCTGTCTATTTTAAAAGCTAGCACTGTTGCTATTAGTGATGCATAATTTTAAGTACAGGGTCTGCAGTTCCCAGAAGGTATCCAGCCACTCCTGTTGCCTGAGCCCCCTCACTGTCACCCCAGCTTTTTGTTGGTTAATTTAATATAAAAGTCTCAGTGCACTTTTGCCTGGGTTGGTTTCAAACTGCAATCCTCTTACCTCAGCTTCTAAGTAGCTAGGATTGCAGTCATAAGCCACTGGTACCCAGCCTAACCTCGGTAACTTTTGTTCTGATTTATAATGTAGAATTCATCTCCCCTCCCTCTCACCCTCTCTCTTAGCCACTTTACAAAAACACCAAGCCTCAGGAGGCTGAAGCAGGAGAATCCTAAGTTTAGGGCCAGACTAGGCTACAAAGCTAGACCCTATCTCAAAAACAGTACATACAAAAAAACTCCTACCAAACTATTTTACCTGTTTGGCTGGAAATTCTTCACTAATTGATGCTATTCTAGAAACTGTCAGGAACTAGAATTATTCTAGGAAGAAGCAAAGACTATAATCCCCTATAATAAATTACTTGGAACAGTACAAGCAGTACTTGCCATACTTCCTGCCAGTTATTTCATTTATCCTTCTTCTGCCTTCCCTCCCCCCATTTATTTGTATTTGTATTTGTTTTTATTTGCATGCCAGTTAGAAGATTCCATTTTCTGAGTATTGTTTCAATTAATTTTTTTCATAAATGGAAAATCTATTTTCTGGTAATGAAAACAAGAACCAGCACCCATTTAAGTAGTTCTGTGGCAGTTGTAAGCCTTTTTGCATTAGGAATTCATCAGTATTTGTAGTCTCTCCCCCTTTTATCTTTCAGAAGAGAAAAGACCATTTTCTGGTTTACTTGTTAGCCATATATTAATTATTTTATATTTGCATTCCTTTTCCAAAATCACTTTGTGTCTACTATGAAATAATCCAAAGGTCAGGCATGAGAAAGCAACTATTTGAAATACTGTGATGGGTGCAACAGAAAGCGGTGACAAGCATATGATGCACGTTAAATGTCACTAATCTGAAAATATTTAACTGAAGTGCTCCAGAACCTGAGCATTCTGAACACTGACTTGACATTTCTGCTGTGATCTCATGTGATAAGTCACGGTGAGGAGACAGGCATACTGACAATGTTGTATAAAATTACTTTCAGGCCATGTATGTAAGACATATGTGAAACAAATAAACTTCACATTTTGATTTGTGTATGCACATATTCCAAAATCGGAAACACTTTAGATCTTGGAGATGACTTGTACTGGCTGGAGAGCAGGGACCATTCTACTTCTGCTCAGCCCCTAGTTATAAGTTCATCTCATAGCTGAGAACTGCTGGAACCATTTTGAAAACCCTTCCTGCCATCTGTTTCTTTAAGACAGGCTGTGAAGTGGAAGTCATCTTCTCTGTTTGGTTCTTAGACAATGAATTAATGTCTGCCCAAGCACTCCCTTCCCCCATCTGCAAGAGTGTTTCTTAATAGAAATTAGAAAAGTTCTTAATAGAAAATAGAAAAGTTGCAAATCCTGTTGTTGAGAGAACTACTGATGGCATTTTAGTCTTTTGTTTTCCCTCATCATTTTAAAGAAATCTACCTACACTTGAGACCACATATAACCCTTATATATAACCTTGTGTTTTTACTAGCACAGTTGCATCCCAAACAATCCCCACCTTCTTTGGTATTTATTGTCTATATTTCAGTGTTCTATAATTGATTTTAAAATTAATCCAGTTTGGACATTTTTCATTTAGAAAGAAATCATAGCCAGACATGATAGCTCACATCTATAAACCCAGAACTAGGGAGGCTAAAATAGGAAGCTTGTGAGTTTGAGGCCAGCCTGGATACACAAGACTCTCTTTCTAAAACCCAAACAAGAATCAGCATGGACTGAGATGTCTTATTTTTCACCATTAAATTTTTGGTGGGAATGTTTTTAATTTAATTGTGGAATACATAACATAAAATTTACCTCTTAACCAGTTTTAAAAGCATACAGTTTAATAGTAAGTACATTCACATTGCTGTGAAGCCCATTCCTGATAGGAATGCTTTTATCTGCTAATTTTTATACACATTTTCTAATATCTCATTAAAGATGGAAGGTTCCCAGCAGTGGAATTATTGAACGAAATGGCCTGCATTTGTAAAGGACCTTGGTACATAAGCTAGTTGCTTTCCAGAAAGCCTGTATTGATTTCATACTCCCTCCAGCATTCTTTGAGAGGCTTTTCTTTTTTTAAGTTATCATCTTCTGGGAACCATCTAAGTGGATGGTGCTGGTAGCCGCTTTGTCAGGCCTCACTGGGGCCTACTGAGACCTTGAAGAGGCTAAGAGGTCTTTCTGTAACCCTTCTCTTTTGAACTTCCCAGCTGTCTGCACATCTCAGACAGTTTCCATTTTCTTTCTTCCAGGATACAGTGTCAGGGGCTTTTCCACAGCTGAGTCAGATCAAGTTCATGGTCAGAAAAACACTCAGCTGGCTTCCAGTTGCATCTGTAACTACAGTCTTTAATGCTTACAGACACCATGGAGGATCATAGGCCTGTTGGAGTTGGGAAGGTCCCTAGAGTACTCTGTCCAGGCTTCTTTGAATAAAAACACAAAAGCCCTGCAATCAGTATGGAACTTACCCCAAGTTTGTACAAGTTGTTGGTGGAGCTTTGTTCTCCTGCTCTGCCAGCATAGTTTCTGTCTGTACTTGATGGACACGAGAGCTCTAAATGATGTTTGTGTCTGGTCTCATGCACAGCCCAAAGGCTAGGCACATGCATCTCTGAGGCTTTTTCTGAGGTGGTGAATAATACAGAAATATATAACCACACTTCATGTGAACCAGCTAGTTCTAGTCTTTGCTTTCACTTCAAGCACTGAGGACCACAGTTGAGATCTGACCTTTATCAAGGACATGTTTTGAGGCTATAGTGTTGTATGATAGTGTTCTCCAAGGTGCAGATAATTTTTACGGTGCATTATTGTGAATTTTCTGTCATTCTGCTTGAAGCATATGCTTGCACATATAAGTGGTATGTATGTTTGCTCCACTTTAAGCTGGAGGACCTTGGAGTCCAAAATGCTGGAACCTCGCTGTTTGTTTTTGTATTTTTTTTGTAGGTGGTAGGGCTTGAACTCAGGGCCTGGACCCTGTCCCTGAGCCCTTTTGTTCAAGGCTAGCACTCTATTACTTGAGTCACAGTGCTACTTCCAGTTTTTGAATGGTTAATTGGAGATAAGAGTCTCACCAGGACTTTACTGCCTGTACTAACTTCAGACTGAGATCCTCAGATCTCAGCCTCCTGAGTAGCTAGGATTTCAGGCATGAGCCAGCTTGGATCTTCCTTTTAGATATTATGATTTAATGAGGGATGGCATGAGTAGTGGGATTTTTTTAAACTTCCTGATTGATTCTCTGTTGTACATCACTAATCAAGAAAAATCCTTTCCAGTGAGGAAAAATACATACATATGAGCCCTTAGTTTCTTTATTTTCTGATGGTACTGGGATTTAAACTGAGGTACTACTTAAGTCATATTCCAATTGCTTAATTGTTTTTTTTAATTTAATTTTATTTTTGTTTAATTATTTTTCAGGCAGGATATCTGCTTTTTGCTTAAGGTTGGCCTTGGGCCATAATCTTCCTACCTCTGACTCCCAAATAACTAGGATTGAAGACATTCAACACCATGCATAGCTTGTTTGTGAAATAATATCTCACTGAATTCTTTCTTTTGTGGTGAAGAAGTCTGAGCTAGACTTAAACTAGTATCCTCACATCTCTGCATTAGTGTGTACTACTGCACCAGCCTTATTTATCATTATTTTCCAATCATTAGAAATAATATTTCTAATCCATTAAAAACATACGCAATTGCTGGGTGGTGGTGCATTGTCTGCAGTCCTAACCGTTTAGGATTTAGAGAGAGGAGGAGATCACTAGAGCTAAGAAGTTGAAGTCTGGTCTTTATTTTTTAAGACTTCATCTCTTAAAAGATAAAAAATAACAATCACCAACAACAAAAATGTGTGTTTTTACAATTCCTTCCATACCCTTAAAAGACAACTACTTTTGTCTTTCTTGTTCTTTTGCTCACTTCCCTCTTTTAGACAAGATCTCATTATGTACCCCCAGGATGACTTTAAATTCTCAATCCTCCTGCCTCAGCCTCCCTGTGTTGAGATTACAGATATGTTCCACTATGTCCAACTTCTTGCTTAGTACATAAATAAAAACCATGTATTCACCTGTCCTCCCTAGAATTGAACAAGTAAAAGAGGCTTTTTGTTTTCCACTCAGTAAAGAATAGTGAAAGAACATTCTAATGTACATTAGTATCGAAAGATGTCTGTTTGTTTTCATCAGATAGACTACAAAAGTTGAATCCTGCTTTGGATAAACACAGAATGAATCACCACATACTTACCGATGATTTGTAATTATTTTATTTTGGGGATTTTGGGGGGGTGTAGTTGGCCTTTAGTATGTGTTTTACTGAATTGTCACAACCTTCATTGTTGTTTCTTTTAAGACTATCAGTCATGTATGTTACAAAAATATTTTCCGGGTTCATTTTCCACTTAATTAGGTCATAATGTTTTATGACTCACAGAAGTTTTTAATTTTCTGAAGTTAAATTTATATATTTTTCCACTGTGACTTATTTCACTGTATTTAAAAATGTTTTATTAAATAGAATTTATATACTACACAACTCATCTATTTAAAGTTTAGAGTTCACTGCTTTTTTCGCATTTTTGCAGAGTTGTGCAACAATTACCATAGTTTAATTTTAGAACATTTTACATCTTACCTAGAAACAAAGAACTCCTGTACTAAATAGAAATCATTCCTTGTCTCTTCTTTTATTTTCTAGCCCCATGCATCCTGTCTATAGATTGCCTGTTGTGAGCATTACATATAAGTAGAATCTTATATATTGTCTCTTGTGTTTTTATTTTTTAAAGGGAATGTGTTCCACCCATATTATAGTAGTATTCAATATTTTGTTCTGTTTTTATTGCTAAATAATATTTGTATTTACTGTAATTTCATTAGCCATGTTTTAGTTTACATTTGGGATATTTCCGCTTTTGTCTATTATGAATAATGCTGCTATGAATGTTTGTATATGCACTTTTACAGGCATGCATATTTTCGTTTGTTTGGGGGTAGATTCTGAGTACTGGCACTAGTGGGTCATATGGTATCTCTTTGTTTAAACTTTTAAGGTTGTCAGATTATTCTACAATAACTATTACTTTGCATCAGCAGCAGCTAAGAATGAGGTTTCCAGTTTCTCTGCATCTGCTAATACTTGTTATTGTCTGGCTTTGTACATAATAGCTGTCCTAGTACCTGTAAACAATATCTCCACATATAGATGGCATCTTATTGTAGCTTTATTAAATTATAAGTATTATACTTGGGCACAAGTTCTTCATCAATTTCTTCCATCCTCTGACTTCTTTTTCTACTCTCTTAATAATACTGAGTACAAGATTTATTTATTTATTTATAGTGTTAGTATTGGGATGAACTCAGGGCCTGGAGGCTACTCCTCTATTACTTGAGCCGCATCTTTCTGGCTCTTTGGGGGTTAATACAGTTTGGCAGGCTTTTCTGCCTTGTCTGGCTTTGAAGCATGGTCCTCAGATACCAGTTTCCTGAGTAGCTAAGATTCTAAGCATGAGCCACCAGCACCTGACAGATTTGATATTTTTCTGTTAGTCAGATTTAATATTTTGTCTTTATTTGATGTCATGCTAAACAGCCATTATCTAATCTGTTGCTACATAGATGTATTCCATATTTCTTTTGAAAGTCCTATAGCTTTAACTCTTATACTTAGGTCTGTGGTCCATTTTGAGTTAATTTTTTTGTGTATGGTGTGAGGTGGGGTCTGAGTCTGTTACTTTATATATGTATACCAATTGTTCCAGAGCCATTTATTGAAAAGACTTTTTTTTCCCCAAATTACTTCTGTGTCCTAAACCAGCCCTACTGCTACCCTTCCTCTTTGCTCATTCTCTTCCTTATGCCATAGGTCAAGATCTTCTCAGAGTGGACCTTCATCTCCTTTTATTCAATGTGGCTTTATATCTTCCTTTGTCTGTGTTTAGCCTTGTACTGTATTTCTTTGTTCTGGTCCTGCAAGAGTCCTGTCTTTATTTTGGTCTTTGTCTGTTTCCCCCTTGGGATTCCTGAAAACAGGATCCAATCATGTTTTTCAGGATCCAGTTACTTTCTTTATCTTGGCGATGGGGCACAGGCATGAAACTGTTAGATTAAGCAGGATTGTAGTAATTCTGCATCCATTAGCTACATGAGATTGGTTGGAAATAGTAATAGACACATGCAAAATTTAGATGTAATGCTACCTTTGTATCTCTCTAGATACCTCCTTCTGTCTAGAGACCTGGGTGTTTTAGATTAAGATTCAACATCCCTCTGAGGGTTTTGTTGTCATCAGGCAGTGAGTAAGGGGGAGGATTCTTTGGACTGGGCTTGATGTAGCCTCTCATTGCTTTCCTGTGCTCTTGCCACATTCTCATTTTCTTCGGCTTTTCAAGGTTTTGCTGCCCGTTTCCTGCCGCCTGCAGTTAATGATGGCTGAAGGTTTTATCCAGTCACACTTTTCAGCAGTGTCAGCTGCACCCTGTGGTGGTGTCAGATGGCGGCTGGAACAAACCCAGGGCCATGCTCAGAAATGAATGTGTTCCCTCAAAGAAAAGAGGTGGGGGCGCAGGTCAGTGGTGGTGGAAATCTCGTTTTGATCATCTGTGATTCAGGGAAACACAGGAGCCCTTGGAGGCCGTTTTATCTATGCCTAACTGTAATGAACGTTTACACGTAAAGTAGAAATAGATGAGAGGACAGTTGTTCCTGCTTGAATCCTCAAATTTGTTGTGAAGTGTGTGTGTGTGTGCGTGCGTGCGTGCGTGCGTACGCGTGCGCGCGTGTGTGTGTGTGTGTGTGTGTGTGACTGGCTGTCTTCCAAGCTGTGAGGGACAAGGATGTACAAAGCCAGGAATGAGAAACTAAGGTGAACACAGAAAGGTGTTCATCAGGAAAAGCTAGAGTGTCTCACCAGCGTCTTTATTACTAAGACAGTAGGCATTGAGCCCAGCAAGCCTTGCTTGGAATGGCGCTCATCTAGAGTAGCAAGCTGTGTCACTCATATCATCCTTTCTTTTTGCAGAACTTCTGAAATATACCATTTAGGAAAGCTCTTTCAGGGAGGTGTGATTTTCTTGTCATTTTCTTCACCAGGATGTCTTCCTTGCTGGTCCTATCTAGGTCCTATGTATGACTACTGACTTCCCTTTTTGAAAAGCCTAGAGAACTAAAGTTTCCGCCCTGAGTCAGGAACTTGGGAGACTCTATTTTCCTTGAGACACGAAGGTCCTAACAGATACGTAATCTTTGTCCCAATCATGGTCACATTGCTTGGATCCATTTTCCATTATAGATGCTTAGGCGGATTGAAGGTATTTGCTCATTGGAGAAATGCAGTACTGCACTTCTCTTACAAACACTTGCATGTTTACGCTCCCTAAAAAATTTCCACACTGAAATCTTTAAACTCCAGTTGCCTAGCATTGGCAGGTGGGCTTTCTGTGATGAGGTTCAGGTCAACTCAAGTGTTCAGAAACCTCTGATGGGTTCAGCACCCTCTTTTCCTCTTAGGAGAGAAATGGAGCTGCCCTTGCTTTGGCCAGGGGAGGATACAATGAGACCTTGTCTTGGGTACTAGATGTACTGGCACCTTGATCCTGGACCTTTCAGGATCATGTAAAATAAGTTGTTTTACATGCCAACTATATAGTGTTTTTGTTCCAGCGTTCTAAACTGACTACACCCTAAGGGAAAGGACAATTTCAGTGAGATGGAGGCTGTAAAATGTAGGAATGTAGAGTTTGCAGTTTCTTTGTGCTCCTCTGTCTTCGAACCCATCTTTGTCTTCCTTCATCTGACTTAGTGGCCACAAATGGATTTCCACGATGTAGGTCTCCTTGGTTCTTTATCCCCAGCCAGATGCCCTCCAGTGGGATTCCACTCTCAGATCTGTGTTTTCTGGCAGGCATGTGTCATCTTGATGTTCCACTCTGCCCTCCTGCGAGGCTTTGTTCCCTGTTAACAGGACATGAAAGCAGCATAGCACAGCAGGTTCCAATTCTAGCTCTGCCACCAGCTACTTGAGTTATTCATCTTCTCTTGGTTTGCACATGATTCGTGTGAAGTGATTAAAATGCTGTGTGTGTGTAATTGCTCTGCCAAGGAAGGCAGCTCCCAGAACTAATGATGGCAATGAAAAGGTCTGAGAAAGCGATGGTTCTTGGCAGAAAAGACAAAAAGCAGAAAGGTAGGATGCCTGGCGGTGCCCTGCCTGGGTAATTTGTGGTGCTCCTAAGTGCTCTCTATGGAAATGAAAGACCAGGAGTTGTGAAGCTGATGGAGACATATTCTAAAATGGTCCAGATTTGTTCCCCAAGCATCAAGAACAAAACTCTGGTGGAAGTAAAGACATTTGCATTGTGTTTGAAGCTGTGTGGAAGAGCAGCCACAGAGCTGTTTTTTTGCAGAAAAGTGGTCAGGTCAGTTGGGGTAGAAGCCTTTGTATCATGTAATTCTTGAGCATCCCTTACATTGCTTATAAAAACCACACTCAGACATATTGTCGGGATGACACAGCCATTATTTTCCTGTCATTGAAATAGATTGTTATTTACTTGGATGTGTACCAGATGAGGTAGATAGCTTATACTTGGGACTCTATTACACCAGAAATGTGTATCCTGTGCAACAGAGTCTCACTATGTGAACTGCATGTGAGGGCACTCACTGGCTGTGAGACAACCCCGGTTAGCCACAAGTGGACTCCAAGGATGGTCATGGTGCCTAGTTATGGAGAATATAGCCTGTGTGAGAATAGAGCCTGGATTCTATCTTGGCAAGTATAGTGTTTCACAACAACTTTGGCTGAAATACTCAGATATTGAGGATCTTTTATAAGCATCAGAAAAATACATTGTATGCTTGGAATCTCCCCTTGTGTCAACCAAAAAAATGATTACAGGCTTTAATCTCTTTAGTGAAAAGTCAATAGGGATTTCCTTTATTGAGAACATTTTACCATAATTTACAATTTTTTCTTTTAGGCAGTTTTTATTAGAGCCAGATGTGTACACTTAGACTTGAATAGATATGTATATATATACACACTCATATGTATAGATTAGCATTTGATGTACACTCATGTATAGATTAGCATTTGAATATATACAAGTAGGAGAGGCTCAGCATAAGCGACTTTTTTGAAAGAGGTAGCTGTGAATCTTAAACACACCTGTATCAGGTGAACTTGACCTTGTTTGCCTTCTCCTTTTCTTTTCTTTTTTGTGTTGGTCCTGGCGCTTAAACCCAGAGTTTGGGCTTTGTCCCTGAGCTTTTGTGCTCAAGGCTAGAGCTCTATCACTGGAGCCGCAGCTTCACTTCCAGTGTTTTGCTGGTTAACTGGAGATGAGAATCTCACAGACTTTCCTGCCTGTCTGGCAAACCATATTCCTCAGATCTCAGCCATGGACCCTTGACTCCTTTTCCTTCTTACTGCCTTAATGGAAAAATTCTACCTACTTAGCTTTGTAATATCCAGGAAGGCAGATTTGAATTCAAATCCTGTCTTATTCTTAGTACCTACATCTTTTCAAGTTACTAGAATAACTTTCCTGATCTTTAGTTTCCTTACTTGGAGAGGAAAAGTAATAATCTACCATATCAGACTTTGAGAGGATCGGAGAGATGATTCTTAGAGTACCTGGCTCTAAAAACATGCAGGTGCCAAACTGCAACTGCTGCCCACTGACATCAAACACCTTCTGACATTAAGATCACATGAGGTCTCCTCCTGCCTTCTGTTGACATCTCATACCTTTATCCTCTCCTGCTGATTTCTCTCTGTCCTGGAGAGCACACCTGTTTAAATACAGGGGCTTTTAATAACTAATTACTGAAGAAACTGTTCAAATTGTTGATATCTGGGTTTGTGTTTGTAAACTCAGGCATGGCTTCGTGGGTACATCGACCCACCATAGCTTCTGTGTTTTCTCCAAATAGGCCTGTCTTTCCTGTACTATGTATTGTTCCTTCCCAAGTGCCATATGCTTATTTAGTTCTTGGTCCTAGCCTAGCTTTTGCTCAGAGTGATAAAGATCAACTAGTGAGAAGCAAGGGACAGAGCACGGGAGGGATGTGAGAAACAATCCACAGGAAAACTAGCCGATACCAAAGATGTTAGGGCTGAGTCTGGAGCAACCACCCAAGATTTGGCCTGAGTGTAAAAGGCTGCCTCTTGATGGCCTCTGAGCTGTGGAGAATTCTCTTAGGGAGAGATGATGAGTGTCGGTCAAAACCAAGAAACCACCCATTAAACAGTTTGTGGCATCTTAAGTAATCAAGTAGTAACCAGTTCTTTGAGAAAGAAGAAAAAAAAAATCTTACCTGTACTGTGAAATCTGTGATACATTAGCATTGTTGTCCATAGATTTGCCTATGGGCACCCAGAAAAGAAAGAACAAAAACCAGTGGAGCCTCATGTTTTTCCTAAAGCATCAGAAAGAAATCTGTAGCAGATGCTTTAGTGAACCACATTTTTGCTTGTGTTTGACACCATTTTGTTAATTTTGAGGTTGACTTTTCCTTGTGTGTTCCGTCCACCCTGGAAATTCTTAGTCTGGATGCTTTTTTAGTGCTGGAGAGCTCTGAAGAGCACTTTCTCCTCCAGCTCTGCTACACTTGATGGCAGCTAAGTTGGCAAGAGCCTGTTCCAGGATCCCTTTCATCATAAGAGGACACTGTGGAGATGGAGGTGGCTTTTTCTGGTGGTGATGTTTGTTTTTCCAAATGGCCTCAGAGACACCCTGAGTTACTTAAATCTTTTTTTCACACAGAGCTTTCATGGGGTTCCATAAACATTTATTTTATATGGGTTTATTGAGTATCAGCCATGTGTTGGGCTCTGAGCTCAGGATGATGTAGCTATAAAGGTAAATAAATACTTGGCACTAGTATTTGAGGACCTCCCAGCTTAGTGAGTGAGACAGACTGATGACAGTGAAAACATGGAAGTGTGGAGAAGAGTGAGAATTTCCTGATGGAAGTTAAGACAGTTCTCTGTGTGTGTGATACTGGAGAAGGTTCTTATGGGTGATCTTCCCAAACAGGAGCTTCCAGGGCTTGAGTTGGGTAGGAAGACTGTCCTACCCAACAGGGGAAGGACAGCCCTTGGAAATGACCATCAGTGGGCCCCAGTTTCTGAAGCTTATAAGGTATAGTAGGGTCTGTAGCATTGGAGAAAAAGATAGAAATGCAGCAAGAGCCCCATCACAGAGCCAGAAAGAGTCTTACTCTTTTGGCAGTGGTTTCTTTTGATCCCTTTTTAAAAGCAGAAGACTAGAATGAAAGCAGCTGTTTACTACTGACTATCCTAAGGTGGAGAAGACTGGCTGAGACTCTTGCAGTGATTCAAATGAAGTTTAATAATTTACCTCCTGCAGTGGCAGTGATATGGGGGTTAGTTTGAGACATTTGTAGGAAAAAGAGACCATAGGTAACATATTTCTAGGTACATAAGAGGGATGGAAGAAAAGGCAGAAAAGCTTAGGGCAAGTAATTTTTATTGTGCACAGACATGAAAATACTTGTGTAGCAATTGGGAGAAATAAAGCATGTGCTGGGCCCTGACCTCAACTCTGCCTTATGATGGTCCACAGCTCAGGACATCAGTATCTCTGCAGACCCTCAGCTCATCCTTTGCATGCCAGTTGGACACGTTCCTTACAGGGTCACAGCTTGGTTTCATGCATTAATTCAGATTTTTAAAATTGCCGTGCCTCATGGTTTTACATTGTCTCACAATTTACTTTTTGTGATATTTCCAAGGCAAGTAGGGTTCCTGCTTTTTTGGTAAGAACTCTTGGCCCTGGCAGATTGACTACGATCCTAATTGGTCCTAAGATTCCAGTGAATACTGTTTCTGTTGGAACTCAAGTGCACAGCTGGCTTAGCAACTAAGATGTGGGCTCCTTTGACTTGGAATATATCTAGAGCCTTGGGTGTTCCGTTGAAGCCTTGTTTCTGCAGAGTACCCAGAAGGTGCTGGCCTCAGGGAGGAGAAGGATTTCCAGTCATGATATCTGAGGCAGATGCTATGAAGACCAAGTTGCTATAAAGAATAAAAAGTGTCTCTTAACTTTTGGAAATACAGTATTTGATGAGCTGCAGACAGAATTGGCAAACTGCCTCTGTCATGAGCCAGATAGTAAAGTTAGGCTTTGAGGGCCTTGTAATTTCTGTTGTAACTATTAGACTCTGCCATTGTAGAGCAATGCATCCCTAGATAAAATGTAAATGAATGGCTGTGGCTGGGTTTCCTTGCATTTTATTTATTAAAATAACTTTTAGTGGTTTGATTTGGCCCCAGAGTCATGATTTACCATACTTGAAGTTGTAGAAACTTATTTCCAACTTCCCATGTACTAGACACACTGATAAACATTCCAAATCCTGAGGTGTGTATTAACCACATCCTGTAGTTAATAGAAACCCTCAATTGTTTAGATAACTTTCTTTGAGGTTACACAGCTAGTTAATGACAGGTAGGGATTTGAACATTGATCTGATTCCAAAGCCTGGGTCATTTCCACTTTGCTTCTTTTCCATCCAGTGCAGTAGCCTCAGATCAGACTCCTCTCAGAAGGCATAAATGACTTTGCAAGCACCAACTCTACATTGCTGTCACTTTTCTTCCTGTGGCCTTCAGCTAAAAGTCATTTTTTCCTGCTTCATTTGCTTCATTTGCTTCCTCCGTCATGTATCATGGCACTGTTAACAACACAACCTAAAGACCTCAGTGTAGGTCTAGAAGATGATTCTTTCCTGAATGTGAAGATACCTCTTGCCATTTCTGCCTTGTGTGAACTTTTAACTTTTCCCTTTTTTCCCTTTCTTTCTCTTTTGTGGTCCTGGGGTTTGAACGTGGCTTCATGCTTGTAGGCATTCCATATGGCTAAGTCATAACCCTAGCCATTTTTTGTGCTGGTTATTTTTGAGGAGCTCTTGCTTCCTCCCTGAGTGTACACCTGGATTGCAATCCTCACTAATTTTAGGCTTCTTGTCATACTTACAATGACAGGTGCCTGCCCCCAATCCTATCCATTCCTGTTGATAATGGTATTTCCTATACCTTTCTGCTTGGAAACTCAGTGTTACTAACCTCAGCTTCCCATGTAGCTAAGATAACAAGCACACATCACTGTGCCAAGATATGGGTTGAGAGAGATCTCATAAATTTTCTGTCAAACTCCAGTCCTCCTCCTCTTGGCTTCCCAAGTAGCTAGGATTCCAGATGTGAACCTGTATAACTTTTATTTATTCTGTGTGTATGTGTGTGTATGTATGTGTACTTGTACATGTACATGTACCAGTACTAGGGAATGAATTTCTGGGCCTAGATGTTGTCTTGTAGCTTTTTCTACTCATGGGTAGTACTTTACCACTTGAGTCACACCTCCACTTCTTTTTACTAGTTAACTGGCAATAAGACTCTCATTGACTTTCTTGCTTGGGTTGACTTTGAACCATAATTATCAGCTGCCTGTGTAGCTAGGGGCTGGAACTCAGGGCATGAAAGCTGTCCCTGTATTCTTTTTTTTTTTTTTTTCTACTCAAGGCTATCACTCTGCTACATGAGCCATACTTCCTTGCCAGTTTTTTGTGAGTAGTTGGAGATGAGAGTCTGACAGACTTTCCTGCCCAAGCTGGCTTCAAATCACTTTCTTCAGATCTCAGCCTCTTGCATAGCTAGGATTACAGACATGAGCCTCTAGCATTTGGCCTGAACTTTGATTTTTTTTAATAAGCTGTTTTTTGGAGAATAGTTTAAGACTTACTGATAAGTTGCAAAGAATAATGTAGAGTTCACATATATTCCATAGTCAATTTCCTGTTATTAACCATAGTTATTTCCTGTATGATATATCTGGTAACAACTAGTAAATAACTACAAAAGTCTTCATGTTTATTTTGTTTTTTTTCTTCAAGTATCCCTACACTGCTATGCAACATTTTATTTAATTTGGTTGTCATGTCATTTATTTATTTAATTGTCATGTTTTTGTAGACTCTGGTTCTCTAACAGTTTCAGAATTCCTGGTTTGATGACCTTGACAGTTTTGTAAAATACTGTTCTAGTGTTTTGCAGGATGTACAGGGTCTGTTGAATGTCGGGCATTTTTCTCATGATTAGAGAGTTTCTGTATCCAAGATTTCTCTCTTGCCCATTTGCTTATATCAGATGAATTCAAGGGTTGTTGACTTTGATTTCTGTTGTTCCTATAGCTCAGGGTGCTCCTGCCAGCACGTCTCACTTGGGTGCCTTGTTGACTTGAAATCAGTCCCTGTAGGGGCTGAGAAAGTTAGTTGCAGCCTCTGAGACCTAACTCCACAGTGAATGCATTGAACCCAAATAGGTTACCTGAAACCGAGAAAGCATTCGTGCACTTCCTTCTCCTAAGGTATGCAAATATCTTGACCTTGTAGGTGAACAAACTTTTCTGACCAGGCTTCTAGATTTTTGTCTGAAAAATTTGGCATTTAAGCAGCGCCACCTTGTGGCACATGTTGAATTAACATTGTAGTCTAAGAATAGTTTCTGGATTCAGTGATTGTGTGTGTGTGCATAGGTCCAGAGGCTTGAGTTCAAGGCCTTGATCCTGTTCCTGAGCTTTTGTGTTCAAGGCTAACACTGTTCCAGTTGAGTCACAGACCCACTTCCAGATTCTTAGTGGTTAATTGGAGATAAGTGTCTGTGGGGTTGGTCTATCTGTGCTGGCTTCCAAGCCTTGATCCTCAGATCTCAGCCTCCTGAATAGCTAGGATTACAGGCATGGGCCACTAGCACTTGGCTAGTTTTGATTATGGCTAATTTTGTCTTCATATGTGATCAGGTCTGAATAAAAAGAACACACTTTAGTTTTCTGAGTGCGATGGTGTATTTGTTGTTAACATATACCTTCAAGTAAGCTTCCTCCTGGCAAGCCTAGTTTATGCTTATTTACTAGCGGTGCTCTACAAACAGTACCTACTGAAATGGTGAACATACATGTGGAGCTATTTTTTCTTTGAGCACACAGATTGAAGAGTTATTTTCATAGATATGCTTCTTGGTACCCAGATGCTTCCATTCATTTTTGTACTCATGCCTAAGATGTTTAAATCTGTGTGAAAAGTAGTTAGGGAGCCCTCAAAGACCAACCCTAATGTGTGGGAGTGTGGGGCAGGTTGGATTAGCTGCTGTCTGTGTCTCGGAATGTTGACATCACTGGAGACGTCTTCAGTACCCGCAGAGACAGAGGCTTTGTGGGAATGATTTAATTTACCTTGGTGGCTGGCCTGGTTGACTGGGAGCAGGTGGTATGTCAGAGATCTGTAACAATTGCTTTAAAACAACAGTAATAAAAACCTGCCACTTTTTGTTGTCATAAATCAGTATATTATCAGTTGTTCTCAACTTAATCTTGACCTGGTTTTAGAGTGAGACTGGGTAAAATTGTAGTTCTGTAAGAACTTGGACAGTGGCATGTTTAATCTGAAAGTGTTCTCCCTGTGTGTCCTGAGCTCAGGACACTGGTAGGAAGTCAGCTTTCTTGCTGAGGGATCACTGTGGTATGAGTGACTAAAGAGGATAGGGCAGCTGTGGCTCGACCTTCTCAGGGATGTCATAGTCACCTATGGCATCCAGGAGTGCAGTGTGTCTGTTTAGACTCTAAGGAGATAGGAGCTAAGTCCAGAGTATCTCTGTGGTCTCCTGCTATCTGCAGGAGGTGTTTCAGAGAACAGAAAGCACATGCTTTCAAGGGTGAGCTCACCACCATGAGGTCAGAGTAGGACATTTGTCTCATGCTTGTGAGCCCAGCCTATAATCTCCCCTTGCTTTCTATCTCAGCTGAGGCCCAGTTGTAGAACTCCGGGGGACTTCTTGGGCCAACCAGTATATGACCCAACACTAGCCTTTTGCCTGAGTGTGGTAAGCTTGTGACTCCAGAGATTATGTCAGAGACCAGAGTGCTGCTTCTGTACAGACACCAGGGATATACAGGAGTGAGTTGGCTACATGATGCTGATAGTTACATGGGCAGTGATGGCCTACATGTCGAGGCAGAAGTTCTGCAGTAGCATGTGGAAAGTTCTAGAATTCAGCTGAAGGACCAGAAATGTGTGATGGTTTGCCTTGACACCTGCATAGGAGCTGCGCATGTGGAGGTTCGTGGTGGGATTACAATCTGTTATGTGTAGTCACTTGTTGAATTTGCTGCTTGTGGCATCATGTCCCTGATTTTAAAAAAAGTACATTTTGGAACATTTTCAATATCAGATTTTTTAAGGCTCAAGCTGTAATCCTTACATTCTTTGTGGAAAATATAATTCTTACCAGAAGTTAAAGGAGATGAGTGGTAGAGATTTCCTCCTCGTGAACTCATGCCTGGGTATTCTGAAAGAAGACAATCCTCAGTCTGAGACTTGTTAGCAGTCTGCCACCATGAAGCTGTGCAACCTGCTTCATTTCCCCCGTGCAGTTCCAGCATTCAGTGATTAGTTCATAGACTGTACATTCCTTTGTGTCTGATTCCTTATTACCCACCCTCCAATGTTGAGAATTGAGCCTATGGCCTCACACTTGCTGGACGCTTTACCCCTTGGGTCATGTAGCCAGCCCTTTTGTTTTTATTTTGTTTTTTGAGATCAAGTTTTGCTAACTTGGGACTTACCTTGATCCGACTTCCTGCTGCCTCTGCCTCTCTAGTAGCTGGGATTACAGGCATGTACCCCATACCCAACTATCTTCCTTCCTCTTCAAAGGCAGTCATGTATCAAGTCTAGAAGGGGCAAATCCTTCTCTCTGTTCCAGTCTCTAATGCCTCCTCCATTTTGCCTCCTCTCTCTTTTGTCTGACTTTTGTGTTTGAGGGTTCTTACTATTACTTTGGGTCAGCTAATCAGTAATTTTGGTTATTAATTCCATTTGTAGAGGGCCTCAGTCCACAGAACTGAGATTGTTAGATTCAGCATTGAGGTAAGGGAATCCTGGAGTAGCACCTTTTGAGTTCTGCCTTCCATAAAGCAGGATTCAGGTGATTCCTCTGTTTTGCAGCAGGGTTTAAAAGAGCATCCTTTCTTACCTCTACATTTCTGAGGACCTCCTCGAGGTTTATACGTGGGTCACAGGATTTACAGCTAGTCCCTTTCCCTTCTGTGAATAGCATACGTTTTACCATTGAAAACAAGTCCTCAACAACCATAATATCTATTAACAAAGTCAACAGTTTTGCTAATGTGAAAGTCTATTTCTGGACTAAGGTACACTAATTAATGTGCCCTGCTGTTGGTTGGTGATAAGGACATCTGGCAGACAGGCTTGAAGTAGAGTCTCTTGAGTATGGCCTTTTGCTTGAAAGCAAGTTACTCCTGGAATATGTATTCAGGTTAGACAATACATTTTCTCCCTTCTTTCTTTTCTTTTCTTTCTTCTTTCTTGATCAGTCATGAGGCTTGAACTCAGGGCCTGAATGCTATCCCTGAGCTCTTCTACTCAAGGCTAGTGCTCTACTACTCTGAGCCACGTCAGGTTTTCTGGTGGCTAATTGGAGATAAGTCTCATGGACTTTCCTTCCCTGGCCTGCCTTTGAACTGCAAACCTCAGATTTCAGCCTCCTAAACAGCTAGGATTACAGGCCTGAGCCACCAGCACCCAGCTAGACAGTGCATTATCTTTAGGTGATAGACTAAAGCCACCTGACATACATTTCTATTACACTGCTTATGTGGTGGTGTTTTAAAATAAAATTCCTTTTGTTAAGTGTTTTAGCCTCTTGTTTGAGACCTTCAAGAGCACTGGGTCACGTTTGTGGGTTTCTGATACCTAGCATGGGACAGATGTATCTTAAATATTTGTGGGGCAAATAAATACAGTGAACTAAGCCTTCTCCATGCTTTAATACATAAAAGCATACTTAGGTTGAGTATGGCAACAACATGATGGTGGTAACCCATCAAGCTACATTAGAAGAAAATGGAAAAAACATAATTTGTTTTGTTGTGTGAGGAACTTATTGTACTCCAGTACCATAAACATCCAGCTACTAGTTGAGACTAGAAAAATCTCTGTCCACATTTCTTGTAATGAATGCTCCCTTATTGAAGAACATGGTACTATTTGCTGTGCTGGTTTCCTAGTAGATTAAAACACTAATGATAATCTATATTTGCCTCCTCACCGTGCATGCATGAATAAAGGCTGCACACCCCTCTCCAGTAGACACCTAAAAACAAGGTATTTGAAATAAGTAAGAGGAGGGTTATTGGCAATGATATCAGATAGTGTTCATATTTCTTTACGCTCAGCAGGTGACCTTTGCTTTTTTTCCCCTCTTCTTGTCTAGGCTTAATTTCCCAATGTCTCATTTGCCTGGGTGTGGATGAGGTCGCTGTAGTTTACTACTTACTGTACACTGATCTGTTTGCCCTTCTGTCCTTCATAAAGCCTAAGCCCTTATGAAGTGGTTCTGGAAGCTTCTAGATGTCCTTTGGTCTAGAAGACAGGGCCACCTTTGCACTTCTCTCTTTCAATGCTGTAGGTCACAGGCCTCAGGCTGTCTTTGGTCATTCCCTCAAGTAAAGAGAGCCGATTCAAGCAACTTTTTAGATTTCTATTTTCAACCCTCCCTGGCTACTCACAGGAGAAATCCAGGTGGTAAACATCTTACCATACCTGAAATTACCATCCTCTTTCGTCTGAGTGAATTCATTGTTTGACCTTTCCTTTCCTCAGAACGAGTCCTCCTAACAGCATGTCACATCTTATAAGACAGTGGGCAGCCCACCAGTTAGTTCTCCAGTTTCCTTGTCAGCAAAAGAAAGCAAAGACAGACCCAGGCCCTCCTGCAGAAGACATCCCTTTCATACAACCTAAGTTTAGACCCAGTGCTCCCTTTTTATCAAGCCCAAACTATGTCTCTTCCTTCCCTGCCACACATTCTCCGTTGAGGTACAGGAAGGAGAGTAGTCAGACTTTCAAAGCTCTGTTTCCACATCATACTCTTTAAAAACACAAGGCTGCTAATATATGCAAATAAAAAAGCAGTTAAAAGGATAGCTTAAAAAATTAGTTCACCATGGTTTGCCATTTAGAATTGGCTAATAAATAGCATTTGCTTCAAAGATACACCTCCCCAGGCTCCACATCCTTACTTATTTCCTTTTCTTCTACTCATTTCTTGCATATTTCCCAGTGTGAGGCAAACACCTAGGCCAGATAAATTCACAGAAACTTTATTGTGAAAGTTTGATACTTTAAAAAAGTTGATAATCTGAAGCATCTCTAGGTGGCATGAAAAATACAAGAACTATTTTAAATGCCATAAGTAGCCCAAATACTGCACATACACACACATGAGTGCACACACATACACACACACAGTGTATGTAAAGTTATTTTTAACTGAAACACGCAAAAATGGAAAACAACCCCTGCCTTTCTCTATTTCACTGCCTGGAGATAAAGCCCGGTTTGGTTTACTTCTACCATTCCTTTTAAAAAAGATTCCTTATATGGTAGTTTCTAAGCAGCAGAATAGTTATGTGATTAAAATGTCAAAAAGAGTAAGAAAACTGGTCTCTGGGAAAAGTATATTTGGAGCTTTACATAAAAGCAGAGTACTGACTGGGGGGACACTGTGCCTTCGAGGTTGCAGAAAGGAAGGCTAAAGGGCAGATCGGCTTGCTCGCTGCCTTCTAGTCTGGCACGAGGCCCCTCTCTCTGATTAAGCCCGCAGCAGCTGTTCTGTTGTGACCTGCCACTGGATATCTGCAAGTTTATGTCTGTGTAACCCACTTTTTTGACACAATTTTTTGTTTCTTTAAGTTTTTTGAGGAACCCCCCCTTTCCCTGGATCACATGGGGGAGCTTTGTTGGGAGTCTGGGGAATTGAAATGGGAAAAGGGATTTGGAGTGAGATGAAGTGGGTTAATTTGTGATCAAGAACAACGAATTCCAGTTTATCTTAAACCTAATCATCTGAACATGGCTCCAGCCATGACCACCAGATCCTACTTTGACCTGACAGCAGGGAGTGGTCAGTGGTGGTCGTTAGAGGTCTTATCTTGCCTATCAAAGTATGGTTTGAGGTCTTCTTCCATATCTTGATGGTCAGAATCCACATGGCATCAGGCTCCCAAGGAACCCCAAGCATGGGAAAGCTGCTTGATACTGCCACTGTGGGTTAGCTGCCCAGGACCCATCAGGAGGAAAGGTACCTGGCCGAGGAAGCACATAGGCTCAATTGTCAAGTATGGATGGCAGACTCGTCTTGGTTTTCAGAGCCTCTTCTTTAAAACAGAATTCATATCAGCACTACAAGGAATCTGGGCAGTTACTCTGTGAGATTCCATTGTGGTAATTTTGGGAGGGTTAACCATATTGCTCATTTTGGGAGGGTTAACCATATTGCTCTTGGTTTGTGTAAAAGAAGAACTTTATTTTGCTTGAAAGTAGCTTATGCTTGGGGATGTATTTTTATAAACACAAAGCTGGGCATGGGAAAGCTGCTAGGCGATAGTTTTCTTCAACTAAAAGTGGGGTGGGGTGGGGTGAAAGGAGATACGTTTTCAGTTTTGATCTCAGTTGACAAGTCTGCTGCTTTTACAGGAGTGTTTCATGTGGGTAGCACAGAAATGATTGCCACTCTGGTAGCATGTAGGCGTATATGATGGGTGGCCAGGGGACTGTGGTAGGTCTGAACTCAGGTGGCCTCCAGTTGTCTCTCTACAGCCACAGTCTACTCAGCTGACCGCACCCCAGACTGTGAATGATCCTTGTCATAGTAAGCTCTGTGTACTGGATGCAATATGGCTGTCTTTTGAGTCTGTACCATTTTGTTTTCTCTGATTTTTTTTTGAGCCTGATTAATCACTGTCTTTCAGGGAAAGGTCTTTCTTTGGTAGAGGGTTTGTTTGGGGATCCTTGGCTCCTTGTTCATATAATTTACTGTGTCTAGCGGCCAGGCTGTGCTATTGTCAGGAGTCTACTATTTTGGTGGGGGCAGTCCCTAACTGTATGATTACTCCAGGTTTTCATTTTACATCTTGAATCTTCATGGTCTTAGACTCCAGCTTTCCCATACAATAAACCCAACCTCCACAATGAGGGAAGGACTACTTGTCTTGGCAGGAAATTCAGGTATAGGGGGAGGGAGGGTCTCTAGCTCTTCTTTATGTAAATTGTCAGCCCACCCTCCCATTTGGGGCCTCCCTTGGCCATGGCCCTCATGGCTGTCTGGTGTCTCTGTGGCCAGGGCCAGCCCTCTTCATACCCCTCAGCCACTCACCTTTCTTGGCTGCTTTGTCCTCTGCTCCTTGGCAGTCTGATTCCTACTTTCAGAAGTCTTGCCTGTGGTTGTCTCCTTTCCCCCACAGGTCTCTCGTTAATCCCTTTTCAGCAACTTAATGGCCTTTTAGAAGGGAACCGAGGTGAATGAGTGTGCATCTGCTCTGCTTAATAGAAAGTGCACACAAATTCTCTAATGAGCAATTGAGGTGGAAGAATAAAACTCTTTAGCTATAAATTTATTTTCTTTTACAGTGTTTGAGGTTCAGCTATTCCTGAAAAGAATTTAAATAAAAGGATCATGTTGGAGAACAGTTGTTAATGTTTACTTCATAACATTTCAACTCCTAGTAAGAGGGAAGATCAGAAAAATAAAAGATAGGTTGCCTGTACAGCTGAGGTCTGTGGACAAATGGTGATGGTAGATTCTGTCCAATGTCCTAATGTTCTGGAATTGTAGGTTTAATCTAGATTTCATGGTGGTCTGTCAGGTGGTGATTCAGTTCAAGGTGATTCCTTCCTGCTGTGCCATGTGTGAGCCTTGAGCAAGTTAGCTCAGTTTCCTGACCTAAAAACAGGAGGCATTGTGCCTTGCATCTCAAGTTATTTAGAAATGAATGGCTTGTTCCATGTAAATGTTTAGTTTTGAGTGACCACTGAGTTTTATTCACTTTGGTATATTCTAGGTCTCCTTTTGCATCTGACATGATTTTTTGTTCCTGGGAGCCATATTGGCTCATTTCTGTCCTCATGGATCTTCTCCTGTGGCAAGAGGTTCACTTGCATGTCTTAGGAAAAAACAAGACCTGAATTAGGGGGAGATCAGGAGGGGTGAAGTGTAATAATTGAGCCTAGGACTGTACAACTTCTTAGTTTGCTTTTAACAAACTAAGTTTGTTAAAAGTGTTGAGTATTTAAAGCTAGTGCTTACTCACCCCCTCCCTAACCCCCAGCTTCATCCCAGATGATTAAGTGGATGGTATGGATCCCTTCTGAAGGTTCCAGGTGATGTTAGATTCCATGTTCCGGACATTCACATTAACTACTGTAGGTTCAAATTTGAAGAAAGTACTCTTAGAGAATATTGTTAGAGGAAGTGGCGCTGTAGCTAAAGTGGTAGAGCACTAGCCTTGAGCTGAAGAGCTGAGGGACAGCGTTCAGGCCCAGAGTTTAAGGCCCACGACCGACCAAAAAAAAAAAGAGAGAGAGAGAGAATATTGTTAGAGGACCTATTGGATTGGTGGCTTGGAACCTGGAAATATCTCTCTGGATTTGCTGTTAAC
Organism: Dipodomys spectabilis; assembly: GCF_019054845.1. Lineage (NCBI taxonomy): Eukaryota > Metazoa > Chordata > Mammalia > Rodentia > Heteromyidae > Dipodomys > Dipodomys spectabilis. The sequence goes on from NW_024870758.1 coordinate 23,692,974, forward strand.
ACGTAAGGTGAGTAGTACAGGGATGTCTGGAGCACTGGGTATCTCTACTGGCTGTGGCAGCAGCTTCATCAAACAATAGTAATAATTAACTGTACTTTCCTTTCAGTTTTTACATGGAAGAGACCACATGAAGAAGTTAAGGAGTTGGTGGGCAACAAAAAATGAACATATGTTCTCACGTTTGCTGTGGTTGTGCTTCTGTCTACCTTACTCCAGCCTTCTTCCTAGTTTCTTCTTCCATGGCAAATGCTTTAGCTCTCTCTCTAGCCCCACCTCCCATGCACATTTATGTGTGCATTAAAGCCTGGATGCTAAGAGGATAGCCTACATTCCCCATATAACTGTGAGCCTAGTTTTTCCTCCTCCAGTAACCATTTCATTAACTTAAAAAAAATTCTAATCTGACCAAGTTATGTAAATTATGAAGACACTCATGTGCTTAAATCAAATTTTAAATTAGACATTTAAAAAATCCAGGTTCCTAAAGTTTGAAACAACATCATTCTAAAAGATGTAAAGAAGCGTCTTTGGTAATAGTCGATTTTAAGTGGTGGTATGTTTAAGATCACTGGCTAGGAGTTGGCTATTTTTTCAGTCATGTAGATGCTTTTGCAATAAGCCTTTAGATGGCAGCATCTCTCACCATAAACCACATTTTGAACAAAATCTCTCATAAGTCTGAGATGTTTGAGGGTGAAGGGTAAGAGTCCACCTGCATTATTCCTTCACGGTGAGGATGGAACAGGGACCCCAGAGGTTGGTCAGAACAGTAGCTTGGGGTGTACAGGGAACAAAAGTTATTACCCCCCCCCCAATCTGGAGCTCTGTTCACTCCCTTCTCTTATTGATACACAAATGTATCTTTGTGGCCTTCTTAGAACTATAACAAAGTCACACGTGCAACTCTATATCATGGAGGAATGTGATGTTTGGAAGGAGAACCTGGAGTTTGAATTGTTTTTTTTTTAACTATTTTACATGGGTGTATTCACATGCTATGTAATTCACCCATTTAAACTCTAGAGTGAGTTTTAATATCTTACAAGGTTGCATAAATGATTTCTACAGTCTTAATTTCAGAATATTTTATTGCTCTCTAAAGAATATCCGTAGTGATCACCCCACAAGCCTGCATATCCTCATCCCTGAAAACCACTCAAGCCTTCTGTGTTGTAGGTTTGCCTATTCCAGATGTTGCACACTGGCTGGGACTCTATAAAGTGCGTGGCTTTTGTAACTGGCTTTTCTCCCTTGGCATCATGTTTTCCAGTTGTACTCATGTCATAGCATGAATTGGTGCTTCATTCCTTTTTATTTTCCAATAATGTTCCAGCATGTGGTAATACCTTATTTGTTTTCATTGGTTGATAGACCTTTGGTTATTATGAATAATGTTACTGTGGACATATATGTGTATCAGGTTTATCTGTTTATTTGTGCACATGCGTGCACGCATGCGCCCACGCGCATGCACACACACACGCACACACACACGTACACGCGCACTGCTCCTCAGCTTGAACGTAGGGCCTGAGAGCTGTCCCTTAGCTTTTTGTGTAAGGCTGGTGTTCTACCACTTGAGCCACAGCTCTACTTCTGTTTTTTGCTGGTTAATTGGAGATGAGTCTCAGGGACTTTCTGCCTGAGCTGGCTTTGAACTGCAATCCTCATCTCAGGCCCTTGAGTGACTAGGATTATAGTTGTGAGCCACCAGTATTCAGGGTTCACACAGGAGTGGAATCAGTGTTCAGCGTTCACACAGGAGTGGAATTGCTGGGCTGTCTGGTAACTTTGTAATGAGTCTTAAGCAAGCTTAAGTGCTTTCCAAAGCTGTTGCACCTCTGTCCATTTCTAGCACTAGCAGCAAAAGGGTTCCTTTCAGTCTCATTAGAATTCCAGATTGTCTGATGATAGCAGGGTTGAGGGAGGGAGATAAGACTCTCAGTCTCTTAGGTTGTGTCCCTGTGTGCTGGGCTGACTGCCTCGCCCCTTTTGAAGGCAGCTGTTTCAGCTGCCAAGAAGACAGTCGACTTCTGAGCTGTGTGCATCACCAGCCTGATAAAATGCCTATGTTCAGTGGTTGCTCATCGTGTTGCTGGTACAGCCTGGCTAGTCGTAATCCTTACCTCTTGACTTTGGAGGTACCAAGCAGCCAAGCCATTGTTATCCCAGTTTGAAGAAAATGGTGTAAAAAAAATACTGTTAGCCACAAGCCATCCATGTTTGAACATGTCAAAATCACCTACTTGCTACGCAGTGAAAGACAGCCGTGGAGGCTTCACAGCAGAACAACAGCTTTTGTTTCTGTCAGAGTTTACATTCTCCAAACCCAGCTTACCCTTTTCTTCACTGGCAGCTGGGACTGGACATTCCAGGTCTGCCCTGAACTGGTTGTGTGTGTTCAGGGGGGGGAAGGGGCTGGCTCTTCCTTCAGGCATATTTGGGTCCTGGTCAGGACACACACTATATTCTGAAGCTTTGCTTGCATCTGGAAAAAATTAGCCACATTCAGATCTTTCCCACTGCAGGTCCGGTCAGGAAGCCCAAGTATGTGGAAAGCCCCAGGGTGCCTGGAGATGCAGTTATAATCCCGTTCAGAGAAGTGTCCAAGCCTGCAGAGCCCAGTGAGAATGGTAAGAACCCGCTTCCAGTGATTTCTCCCCCTTCTCCTAAAGATCACAGAATGGCACTTGCCATTTTGGAGTGAAAGCCGAGTGTCCCTAGCAGGAATGCTTCACTGAATTGAGTGGATTGGGGTGGGTTTTTCTCTTGGGCAGTTTATAGAGATCTGTTTAGCTAATGTGAATTCTTGGAATAATATTCCCTAGTTAAGAAAAGTTAAGTAGGTATGTATGTTTAAAGGCTTGGTCTTATTTCCTTTGGATTCTCATCTACCTGAGCACATGAAAAGTCAGATGATACATTGCAATAGTTTTTTTTTTTTTTTTTTACTTGTTTTTAATACTTTACCAATTCAGAATGTGCAAAACAGGCTTTGCCTGAAAAGTTGAAACTTTAACTAGACAAAGCTTACAATAAACTTAAGAATATTGGTGACCTTTTTTTTTTTTTTTGCCAGGCCTGAGGCTTAAACTCTGGGCCTGGGCGCTGTCCCTGAGCCTTTTTGTACTTACGGCTAATGCTCTACCACTTGTCACAGCACTACTTCCAGCCTTTTTTGAGTAGTTTATTGGAGTCTCATGGACTTCCCTGCCCAGGCTAGCTTCTAATCACGATCCTCAGATCTCAGTCTCCTGAGTAGCTAGGATTACAGATGTGAGCTACCATCACCTGATTCATTGGTAACTTTTGAAAGCTGTCTGTCTGTTTGTGCATTTGTGTGTCTGTGTATCTGTGACAGTCCTGGAGCTTGAACTCAGGGTTTGGGCTTTGTCTCTGAACTTTTTTGCTCTACCACTTGAGCCACAGCTCCACTTCCAGCTTTTTAGTGGTTAATTGGAGATAAGAGTCTCCTGGACTTTCTTGCTCTGTCTTGCTTCAAACCACAATCCTCAGAACTCAGCCTCCTGAGTTGCTCAGATTATAGACACTGGCACCCATCTTGAAAGATTTTATAAAAGATTAAACATCTGAAGTTTTTCTGTAGAGGGTGTTGACATAGGAAGCACCTATTACACCCAAAAATCCAATTTGAAGCCTTTTCCTGAAGTCATTTTATGTATTTTTGTGTTGTTTTGTTCTTAGTCTACATTTAAATAAATAAAATATGTATAATGGACATTATGTATTTAGCAGATGCATTAATAGTTTTCAATCAATTCAAGAATTTGCTTAATTTTTCTTACCTGAGAAATACCCACTGACAACTCTATGGCTGTTAATTTGGGTGTTTTAAACTTGTACCCTTTTTTTCATGCAAAAACATGTGATTATGAATCTGTGCTTGGGTATAGAAGCTCATTTTGCCCTCTGTGTGAATATGTGTTTATGTAGTAGTACTGAAAGTGAGTTCAGGAAAGAAAACAGATTCATGTTTCCACTTTGAAATACGGGGTAGTCTTTTTTTCTTATTCATGAGTGTAGGGGGAAAGAACTCCTTTCTGTTGTAACTGTTGTGTGTGCATTTAGAGATGGTTGTCGGTAAGTAGGACATGATAGACAAGTGGGATGGAGTAATGGCAAAAATATAGCTAAAAGTGAGCTGAGAAGATAGCGTGGGAAGAAGCAGAAACCAAGAAGAAATGAGCTGAGCAAAGCCATTAGGGAGCCATTGGCAGAATCATAATTTAGGAAGTTTACAGTGGGTGGAGGAGGAGATGGCACTGGGGCATGTTGGACAAGCAAGAAGTTCTGTTGCAGGTGTTCTGGCACAAGACAGTTTGTCCTTGTCTTAAATTTAAGGCCAGGCATCCAGTTGTGTGGTTGAAGGAGAGTGCATTGAGGACTTGGGCTGGGAGGAACATGACATTGGGTACATGTGGTAAAGGTGGGACTCATCATGCTGTCCAGTTAGAACAGCTGTTGGTAGGTCTCAATGGTGAATTCTCAGTGCAGCTAACCTGTTCTCTCATTTCTGTCCCTTATGTTGAAAGGAATGCAAAAATCAATTCCTTTGAAGTGACCAGCAGACATTGGATTTACTGAGCTGTCTGTCCAGTTCAGATTAAGCCTGCCACCTCATACCCTCATCACCATCCACTAAACTCTTTGTAGTAGTTCTGGCTGATTATGCCCCCAGTCTTTGACTAGACTAGACACCACTGTGAGAGGATTGTTGGGGTTCTATGTAGGGTTCTCCTCATGTTAGAGTAGGAGAGAGGTTTAGGGGTTATATTGGACTAAGAAAGGAGGTTATAAATAGTTCCCATTGTCAACTTTTCTCCCCTTGCTGGAGGCAGAATTGGCCACTTTTCTTGCCAAGAGGAGGTATGCTTGTGTCTGGCTATGGGCCGAGCTGAATTCAAGAGCAGCCAGGCAGTCTTGCTAGAGTGGCCAAAAATCACACGTGTGCTCACTCCTGAGCCTTAAGCTGTGATTCAACTTCATCCGGCTCCACAGGGACCAAAATTATGATATATAAATATATATACATGAACTGCAACGAGAGGACCAGAGGTTTCCAATTCAGCTAAATTAAGAAACAGGGTATGTTTTCACTTTTTTAAGGTGTGAGTTGGGGGATAGTTTGCTTGTGGACACATGGTCATATTCAGAAATGACCACGATGTGTTGCAAGGCCCAGCAGAATTATTGTATTGGTTGATGAAGTGGTTGCCTAACAAATTATATTTGGCAATTAGCAAAGGTGATGTGTTTTTTAATCCTCATGGAATCTCTGAAGTGTCAATGGAGTTAATTAAGACTGTCATATTCAAGTGTAAGTTTTTTTTGTCTAGATCATTAAATCTAAAGGAGAGACTTGAGCTAACTAAAACTGAGTTTGAGTTTTAACCCATGTAGGTACAGGGGTGTGATGGGCAAACTCCAAATTTCTAGGGTTTAATACCACCAGAGTCTCCAAAGTTTCACTTTTTTATTTGAATTTCTGCTTCTTATTCTTCCTTTGGAATTTTTATTTAAGTGTCTGTGACTCTTTGGGTACTGTCAATAGTAGCATGAACAGAGTCTCTGGAAACAACATCTTGTAAAATGCCTTTGAAATTTTATGTAGACTTGTGGAATAACAAGGTATTCCTAAATGTTTAAAATACTCTTTCAGCCTCTGCTGCCTCACTTTATTGACTCATGATTCTTAGTTCTCTGAAAATTTAAATCAAAGTAAAGAAAAAAAAACGAGTGAGCACCTAGAATTTATTTTATTAATTTGAAAGTAATACTGATTGATGGTATTTAATTTGGATATTTTCCCCATTTGGGAAGTATATTTAAACTAATGAACGTTTATTTATTTTTAATTTAATTTTATTTTTTTTGTGAACATACTGTACAGAGGAGTTACAATTACATGGGCAGGATAATGCGTACATTTCTTATCAAGCATTGCAGCCTCCTCCTTTGTTTACCCTTCACATCCCTTCCCTATCTCCCCCCTACCGCCCCCCCCCCCCCGCCCCGCACCAACTTTACCAACGTTGTAAAGTTCATTTTCGACATGACCTTGTACTTCTCATTGTTGCAACAGGTCCACCTGTATCCTTAAATGACTTGTTTTTCCCCATCTCCTCCACAAGTTATACTGACATCAAATATAGTGAAAGCAGGAGTTATACTGTGGGGGAGGGACATACAAAGCAACAAAGAGATAATCTTATAAATGCATTAGAAACAAATGCATGAAATAAAAAAGCATTAAAATACATATCTAAGGGTTCTTTATTTTTTGTTTATTAAAGTTTGCATGCCTAAAGATGTTTGCATCTTTAGGAAATATAAAAACATTCTGCCTTGACACTATTTTAAAATATTTTTGAAACACAGAAAACAAAGTGACTTATAGAATCCTTACTGTGCAAAAAACTTTTGCCTATCAAATGTTTCAAATAAGCTGTGTCACATAGAATAGGACCTTTATAAATAAGCTTCCTGTTACTGGCCTGGCATGTTTTTCCCCCAAACAATACCTCTTCCTTATGAGGAAAGAACTCCTAGACAAATGAGCATTATTAAATAATAATAGAACTCATAGCTTTATTTCTTGGAATTTGAGACAACCACATAATTCACTCAGATTTGCTTTAATATATCATTAACAACTTAAGCAAGCTGTGCTAGGGAGGGGTGAGAAAGTTTTCAGTCTTATGAGTCATTGCAGATCAATCTTAAAATATGATGCAACTTTTTTCTCTGGTAGTCTGGTTAGCAAATAAAATTAGAATATATTAAACAACAGAATAATATGTATCGGAAAAAGAAATCCTCACTTTTATTATTATTATTACTATTTCAGATATTCAACAATATATAGAGGATTAAGGAATAATGCTATAGAGAATTAAAGAATAATGATACTGATCTACCTTCTACTGAGTTTTAGAAATAAAATGTAACTGTGTAGTTCCCCTGATCTTATTCTGCTTCCTTTCTCAAGAAATATCCTTTATCCTGTTTTGTTTCTAGCTTCTTAGATGGTGAAACCCCATTCTGCTACTGGTTGAATGAGATTTAGTTAGATGGAGGAATAGAAGCGGGGCTTGCCTGGTATGTGTCCAAGGCAGACTAGAGGCAGACTTTTTCTTAGTAAATATTAAAATTTTAAACAGTAGAAAGCATGGTGTTAAATGCTATTTGAGATGAGTTATCAAGCATAAATTTATTCCTTCACTGAGTCTGGTAGAGTATTAAACACCTGTATACAGAGTGATTATAATACAAAGGAGGAAGAATTGCGGACTAATTCCAGTTGTGTGGTGAACTTGAAGTTCAGGTAGGGATCCTAAACATGGAAAATATTTAACTAGTGCTATGCCTTAACATTTACCTTGCCATATAATCCATTGAGGCTCCTGTAACAAACACCAGATATTTTATAAACAGAAGAAATTCGCGTCTCACATTTTGTCTCATATTTTCTGAAACTAGGAAGTCAAAGTCAAGTTATCTCCAGGTTTTGTGTGTGAGGGCTAGTTTTGTGGTTCGTAGATAGCCATCCATCACCAATCACCTCATGTGGTGGGAAGGGGCTACAAGTTCCTCTTTTTGTAAAGGGTACAAATCCCATCTAGAGGGCTCCACCCAAAAGCCCCGCCTTCTGATACCATTACCCTGGTCATTAGGGTTTTACCACATAAATTCGGTGCAGGGATTGCACACACATTTATATCCTAGCATCTGGCAACAAAGTAGGATGAAATGGGCAGGAAAAGTCTAACATCAGGAAGAATGGTGAGAAAATTTAACCCGTAGTGAAGTGAGAGTAAGATCTGGAAAGGCCCCAGGATCAGGAAAGAAGAAGTGGTGAATGAGATGTTGAGCTATAAGGACAAAGATTGCAATTTGCGTCTGTAAGGATCCTGAAGGAGAGATCGCCAAGCATTTTGGTTTGAATTGTTTCAGGAATGTTGACTTTAAGTGCTGGTAGAAACATCTAAACAAAATTGTCCATATATACTGAGCATATAAACTGAGCAACTGTTTGTTTGGCGATCATAAGGTGATATCTAAGTTAGACTGTGGAAAAAAATGTGGTCTTTTGAGAGAAGAAGATAGAGAAACTGTTCTAGAGAAACTGTTCTATTTGCGAGCTGTGAAGAAGAGCTGAGTGCTGCTGCATCACACTTGTAATCATAGCTACTCAGGCTGAGATCTGAGGATAATGGTTTAAAGCCAGCCTAAGCAGAAAAGTCTGTGAGTATATTATCTCCAGTTAGTCAGCAAAAAAAGCCAGGAGTGGAGATGTGGATCAAGTAGTAGAGCACTAGCATTGAGTGAAAAAGTCAAGCAAGAGAGTGAAGCCTTGAGTTCAAGCCACAGTACCATCCCCCTACTCACCTAAGATGAATAAGAAAAAAACCTAGTAACTGCAGGCTTTTCCTATGTGTCCTTTACAACAACCTCTACTTTCTCCATTACAGTAGAGTTTGAAAAGTCAAAATCTATAGAAAAACCAAAAGAAATGTAGTTTAAAAAGAAAAAGAAGCCAGTTGCTGGTGGCTTACTGCTACTGCTCACTCCTAGCTACTCAGGAGGCAGAAGTTTAGAGGATTTGGTTTGAAGTCAGCTTAGGCAGAAAAGGCTGTGTGAGACTCCATCTCTAACCATCAAAAAGCCATGCTGGAGGTATAGCTCAAAATAGTAGAGAGCTAGTTATGAACAAGCAAACTGAGTCAAGTATGAAGCCCTGAGTTCAAGTTTTGGTACTAGGGAAAGAAAAGAATGTGCTTAGTGGTGGTGTTTTAGGAGAACTGTAAGGGTGAATGAAAAGAAGTTATATGTAAGTGATTAGGAAATGGTGAGGACAGACCCTTCTAAACCCTAAGAAGTTGATGAGGGAGGATAAGAGATCAGCTATCAGAGAGAGAAGTATATGGCCATGGGTTTTGTCTGTTTGTCCTAAAGGAGAGTAATTTTCTTTATCCAAATTGAGACTTAATGTAGAGATTCCTTAATTTGGACTATGGACTTCAAGGATGTCCCTTAGATCCTGTGAGGGATTTTTCAGTCAAAACTGTTCTTCTACTAATAAAAAATGAGTTGTCAGTAAAACTTCTATGCCTGTTTTCCAAGTCAGGGCACTGGCTACTTGTCAAAATATCCTTCACTACCAAATACAGCAGAATGAACAATTCAGTGAAGAATCTTCTTGACAAAGTATTATAAGTAATAAATGTCATTAAATCCTGGCCCTTAAATACCTATTTTTTTTATATTCCACATGATGAAGTGGGGAGTCCTTATAAAGCATTTCTGCTTCATGCTGGAGTGTGATGGTTGTCTTGAGGTAAAGCATTTGTGTGATCATTTGAATTGCAAGCAGAACTAGCTGCTTTTCAAATGGGACATCATTTTTATTTGAAATAATGGTTGACAGATCATGCCCGCTCAGAATTGGGTATTTGTCATACATTTTCCTCAAATGGAATGAAAGGAGTCTTCACCTCAATTAAAGAAAAACACCTTATAAGCTTAGTTGTCATACTGCTAAAATTTGACCTTTCATGAGAAAATTGTTTTGGGGGGGAAATTTGCATGTCACATTGAACTTGATGGCTTCCCAAGAATTTGCAGTTAAGATCTGTGGAAATATTGATGAATGTGATATTTTGGCATTGTGTAATGAAGTGTGTTAAGCATTTTCAAGATCTGAGAAACCACTATTTTTCAATTGACCCAATCCATGATGTTACAGAATCTTGCATGGGTAAAAGATCTGCTTAAAACAGAAACAGGCTCTGGGGTATAGCTCAGTGGTAGACATGTGCTTGTTTAATATGCACAAGACCTGGGTTCTGGCTGCAGTCCCGAACAAGATAAAACCATAAAATAGATAATTGGGTGTTATAACAACAGTATACAAAAAGTTTGTTGATGCATGTTCAGGGTCAACGTTGGAACTTCTAAGAAATTTTATTCGTCAAGTTTTAGTGGTTTATCAGAGAAGAACATATATGTAGCTAATAATAATTAACTAAAAAGATTCCTCTGGTTTTTTTTTTTTTTTTTTTTACAACAAATCTATTGTAAGCTGAAGTTTTTCACATGTTTCAACCACAAGAGCAACCTGGAGAGGTATGTGATACATCACATACAAGGTTCAGCCCCCAACACCAAATTCCAACAGACTAAATAGAGAAGATGTGAGAATCCAGCCATCTTCTAGTTATCACTGGAGATTTGTGCAAATATAAAACAATATCATTTTTTCAAATTTCTTAAAATTAATTAGTTTTTTAACTTCAATTTTAAGTGTTAACATGTGGTAAGTTTTTTAAAATTTTTTATTGTAATCTACAGAGGGGTTATACATACATAAGTCAGATAAAAAGTACATTTCTTTTTTCTTTTTTTGTCGGTAGTGAGGCTTGAACTCAGGGCCTGGGCACTGTCCTTGAGATTTTTTACTCAAGGCTAGTACTCTACCACTTGGAGCCATATCTCCACTTCCAGTTTTCTGGTGGTTAATTGGATATAGGAGGCTCAGCTCATGGACTTTCCTGTCCAGGCTGGCTTTGAACCATGATCTGAGATCTCAGCCTCCTGAGTAGCTAAGATTACAGGTGTGAGCCACCTGTGCCTGGCTTAAGATTGTACATTTTTTTGGACAATGTCACTCCTTCCCTCACTCTCCAAGTTTTTCACTCCCATCCCTACCCACAAGTTGTATAGTTCATTTTTCAACATAGTGTCTAGTGAGTATGTGGTTTTTAATCTTGAATCAAAGTATATTTAAAAATTGTTAATTTCTGGTGATACAACAATGTTAATACAGCCCTTGTAACCCAAAAGCTCATTGGGGTCCTTAATTTTTGAGAGTGAGTCCACAGGTTAATATATTTGAGAATTCACTGGCTTAGAAAATAAGAGAACCCACTATACCCCATTAATTCTGGCATGATTTGATGTTTCAAATCATACTGCTTATTCAAGGGAGAGATGGACTACTTTCTTTATGAGCAGTCCCTCACTAATCCATTCTGGTGTTCCATCTTCCCATCCACAGGAAGTGACTTAAAGAAGACAAGGAAAATAGAGATGAGAAAAGATATTAAAAGTCCAAAAGCTACTATACTTTAGAGGATGGGGACTTACAGCTAAGTCACAATAAGAGTGAAAAGGGAGATACTTTGAAAGAAGAAATGGCTGGGCACTAAGGGCTCATGCCTGTAATCTTAGTTACTCAGGAGACTGAGCTCTGGGAATTGCAGTTCCATGCTAGCTTAGGCAGGAAAGTTTGTCATATTCTTATCTTCAGTTAACAAGCAAAAACCCATAAGTGAAGCTGTGGCTCAAGTAGTAGAGCCTTAGCCTTCAGTAAGCCCTGAGTTCAAGCCCTAGCCCATGTACACACACACGCACGCACGCACGCGCGCGCGCGCAATGTATACGTGTGAATTCCCAGGCATTTAATCTATCTCAGAATGGCATTGTCAGTGTTTACCCAGGGATCCTTTTGCCAGAATGAACAGTTCAGTTAGAGAAAGGCTCACATGCATTAGAGAGAGACATGGACAGCTGGATAATAAGGAACTCAGAATAAAGGCAACCTTTTAAGGAGAAGGTTCTTAGAATGACATTTTAGAAGTTAGAGTAAGAAGCTGGTGGAGTGGCTCAAGTGGTAGAGTGCCTGTCTAAAAGGTAGAATTATATGAAAAGACAGTTTGGAAACTTCTGGAAGAAATATATTGTGTTGGCTTAATGGATGCAAAATGAAATTATTAAATGTTCATTCATTCTGACTCCTAGTAAGGTTTTAGAACTTCGCTAGTAGCAAAGTACAGGTTGAATAGTTACAGGAACAGTCAATCATGAATTATTGTCTCTTTTACTCACCCAGTAAGCCTGGGATTGCCATAGTTCCCCAACTCCTCTGAAGAGAGGAGAGTAAGATGATTAATTTTTTTTTCTTCCCAGAGTGGAGGACTAAACTCAGGGCCTTGTGCTTTCTAAGCAAGTACTCTTCCACTGAGCCCCAACCCTAAGATGTTTTTTATTCTTAATGAAAACTTGGAGAACCTGGGTATTTGTCTGCACTGTGGAGGAAGCAGTGGCTCCACTGGTCGGGGGAGGGGGTTGTAGATATTAAACAGGACCTAAGGCCTTCAAGCAAGTCTAAAGTGAGCCAAAGGCTGTGGTATTTTTATTTGTTATCTGGGGTAAATATTGTAGCAACCAACCCTGTGTATGCAGCTGCCTCTGGCTCTACAGTAACTGCCAACTGGGAGATATTTCTGGCTCTTTCCCCAGAGTGTTCAGGTTGAACCAGAAGCTAGACTTTCTGGGGCACTGTCACCATGGAGCAAGATTATAGAGATTGATTCAAAAGGAAGGAGGCGACATTGAAAAACAGCAGCTAAGATCTTTCCCCTTCTCTGCTTCTTCCCTTTTCCATCTTCATCTTGATTCCTTCCACTCCAGCTGCCATCACTGTTAAGTAACCATACTTGAGCCCTTGCTTATGAGGGCTGGAAGTAGGGATCTTGTTCTCTGTGGTTCAGCCCTGGGTGTGCCTGGGTTGTGTCGATTTGGTTTGGTTCCCACCCTCCTTTCCCAAATACCATCTACCTTGAGAATCTGACTGTGGTTTGAAGTCTGGTGGGAAGGGACCTTCTGGAAGGCAGTGTTATGGGGTGTGGTCGACCTGCCCTGAGGTGGCTCTCTTCCCATCTTCGCACAGGGCCTTCGTGTTACAAGTTTAACTGAAGTGATCCAGAAACATCAAGAGGTTCTATGCCCAAGACAAGCAAGGCTTGGTTAACTTATTCCTGCAGTTTTCTAGAGTAACTAAAAAAAAAAAAAAATCCAAGCATTAAGGATAAGCCAGTGATAGATGGGCCTTGTCTTTCCTAAAGATATTTTTAGTCTGACTTCTTTCCTAGCTGCCATCTAGGTGTATGACTTAGCAAGACTTCTGTGTGAGTGAGGATAATCTGGATTGTCTCAACAAGCTGTTGATTTTTGTTGTTTCTTGCAAAAACAAAAAATTGGCATTTCACTTTGTTGATGATATCATAGTTAAATGGTAATATCACCATGTTGTTCTTTCCTTTCTTTTCTAAGATCTCACAATCTTTATGAATGTTTGGGTCTAGGTTTCTAAACAATTAACCCCAAAGAGGAAAACATTGTACATTTCATATTAATCTTTAAGTTCCAGTTTGCATAAGCACAGTTTGTGCCTATTTCATCCCAGTGGATGTGATTTAAGAAGTAAGAGAGGTGTTAGAATGATGTTGATATTGTCAGCCGTAATTATCCTTAGGCCTTTAGAGCCTCCAGCTCAACATTTAAATCAAATCCCAACAATAAAATTTTCTAAAATACAAAAGGTTTTAAAGTTTTTAAGGTTTACTTTAGGTAAACCTTAAAAAAAAAAAAGGTCATGCTTTTTAGCACTGCACATGGAACATTCTGAAAATACAAGTTAATTTTTCCATATCTTTGCATGGATAGGACTAAAGCCTGTCTCTTGGGATGTGTTTCATGGGATTTAAAAATTATTGTTTCAACACAATTCCCAGATTAGAATACTGATTTTGACTTTCAGTGGAATATCCACTACCAGTTTTCCACCAAACTCCTCCTGACTGTCCCTGTCTTGTTTAATGAGAACTCAGATTTCAGTTTTAGCTCAACACCTAAATAGTCTGGGCCTCTGCCAACATGCCACTTGGGTTTTACCTTATTTTGGCTTCCCATGGCATTGGGTACACAGTGTTCTTTAAGGTAAAGAAGGCTTTTCTTACCCAGAGGAGTATCTCAAATGCCCATATTTCACTTGACATGGGTTTAGAGATGCTATCAGATAATGAAAGTAGGCTTTCCTGGTTCAGGTCAGAGGTTTCACCCTTTGCACTTGAAGTCTCTCTGATACTGTTTTCTTAACCTGTCATAGCCACCTAATTAAAATGTACTATTAGAACATAGGCAGCATTGCCAAACTTTATGCATTTAATAGAAACACACAAAAGCTCCAGACAAGCAGCTGTAGTACGAACTCATCCAGATGTGATATGAAATTCCCCAGAGGTGCATCTTCATTGTTTTCTTTCTTTGTTCCAGAAGCAAAGGCTGATAATGAACCGAGCTGTTCGCCGGCAGCTCAAGAACTGTTGACAAGGCTGGGATTTTTACTGGGAGAAGGGATCCCCAGTGCCACACACATAACCATTGAAGACAAAAATGAAACCATGGTAATGCCTGAGGAAGACACTGCATTCCATACCTGCTCAGAGGAGAATGAAGTGACCACCATTCTCTTGTCTCCACCCCTCTACCCGACTGGGGCATCAGTGGAGAAGTTAATGTTTGGTCAAATGAGTTCTGGGCCATTGTGTATTGAAATTCATTGCAAGAGTTTGTTCCTGGGTTTTTGCTAGGGGAAGGTGATCAAAGAAAAGCAGAAGGGAGCAGAACTTAAGAAAATGCCCACATTCGCCTCCTAGTCACTACCTGGAGAATAGTGACTGTGTGAATTAAAGTGACTAAAAGAATTGTTTTGTAATGATGTTATGATTAGCTTTATCACAAATGTTCAATGTTCTTTTTGTCTGGCTGCTTCTGGTTATATTTTCGTGTGTGTGTGTGTGTGTGTGTGTGTGTGTGTGTGTGTGTGTGTGTGTGTGTGTTTTCACTGTTAGGACTGGAGGTGGGGAAACAGTGTTAATAGCAGAAGAAAAGATTTATAGGTGATGAGGCAGAGACAAAATGAGATGAGATTAAGTGGTTTGTCTCCTGGAAGGCATGCTCCCCATCCAGAGGACAGCAGCCACCATTGAGCTGTGTGGATGGCCATGAGGGCCTAGAGCTTAAGCCCCCGCCACAGGGTCTCTGTGCAGAGGCAGTAAGGGTTGATTGAGACTACAGTGGTCACCAGTCTCCTTTTCTAAAAGCGAGCCCATAAATCTAGGAATTGAATTAGGCTGCTGTGCTTGTGAAACATGACAAAAGCAGAGTCCCCAGGTTTCCCGGACAGAGGTCAGATAGCCCATTTGTCTTCTGCAGATTTTAAACAAGGGGAAGCCTACATTCTTGCCATTTCTGTTTTAAAAGTATACATTTCCACTAAATTACTGCCAAGACTACTGTTTTATTGAAAAAGAAAAGGGAAATTACAAAGATACTTCTCTTTTAGTGCTTGGAAGACCGTGTGTTTGTGTGTGTGTGTGTTTGTGTGTAAATACACATATCTGTAGCTGTTCCCACTCTAGAGTTTAAAAACTGCTTTCCACTTTCCTGTTTTGGGTTTTATTGTTGTAGTACCAAAAAACAATACCTGTGTTAAAGCATCTCCTGTGAATGCACTAATGCCTCCTTCCATTCATCTTGCAGTGCACGGCTCTGAGTCAAGGCATCAGTCCTTGCTCCACACTAACAAGCAGCACCGCATCTCCTAGCACCGATAGCCCCTGCTCAACCTTGAATAGCTGTGTCAGCAAGACAGCAGCCAACAAAAGTCCCTGTGAGACCATTAGCAGCCCTAGTTCTACCCTGGAAAGCAAGGACAGTGGAATTATAGGTAAGAAGCACACAGCTTGGCATGGTAATGGCTCAATGCATGTCACCCAGAGAACTCACCTGACATTTCTTCAGAGAGGTTTAGTGTGGTCCATGAAGGTCGAGCTGCCAGCCTGCCCTGTTCTTTGCAGACTGAACTGGGGCAGTGTGCAGGTGGGAGAATGAAACATCTTCAGCTTTTACATTCCTTGATAATTTATTTTATAACACAGAGCTCATGTGGTAAGAAAAAAATTCCAGATTAGACTTGGCCTATAAAATTACAAAAATTCTTTCTCCTTACCAGTCGCTTCTATTTATTGGGTAACAGGTATGCCTAGAACAAATACCAGGGTGGTGAATCCTTGCATATGAAGTTTTTCTGGCACAATCCCAAAGTCTCTTATTTGTCAGGTCAGGCACATAGTCTGTTTAATTTTTGTTTGTTTTATGCCAGTAGTGGGATTTGAACTCAGGGTCCCACATTTTTGCTTAGCTTTCTTGCTGATGGCTGGCACTCTACCACTTGAGCCATACCTCTACTCTCCTTTATAGTTTCTTATAGTGTGATCTGAGGACAGGATTTTCTACAGAGGGCTTTCCAGAGCAATACCCAACACACACAATAGGTGTGCTTCTTCTGAAGCAAGTATCAGGGGAGAGACAGTTCTAGGTGATCTGAGAAAAATCTGGTTGACTTCTTTACATGCTCCTATTTTATTTTATTTTTATTGTAAAGATGCTATACAGAGGGGTTACAGTTACATCAGTAAGGTAATGAGTACATTCTTTGTTGAGGATTCCTTCAGTGGTTTCTAGATTAGGGTGTATATTAGAGTCATTCAGGGAATTTAAAAGTGCCCCTCCCCCTTGTTGTGCTGGTCCTGGGATTTGAACTCAGGACCTTGGTACCACCTGGCACAGCTCCATTTCCAGAAGTTTTAGTAGTTCATTGGAGGTAAGTCTCATAGACTTTCCTGACTACACTGACCTCAAACCATAATATTCGGTCTCAGCCTCCTGAGCAGCTGGGATTATAGGATTGAGCTAGCAATGCTCAGCTGAGAGGCCTTATTTTTATATGGCATCCCAGATAAGTTACCTGGCTGCTTCTGTAGGTGGGCTTCAGTGTCTGTGTCTTGGGTTTCCAGCTTGGCACATTTCAGATAACAGACAGGTCGTTCCCTGCAGGGAATCACTCAGGCCTTCCTCTGCTCTAAAATTGCATTTTGATTTTACAGTGGAGCTCTTCTGAGCAATTAACATCTTCCCTTTTGCTGGTAGCACAAGTCTCAGAATGTGTTTTATTTGACTGAATTCCACTTCCACATTAATCTGTAATCAAATGGAGTGACATTTCAGTTCCTCATTCTCTTAAGTCCCTTGCAGTTTCCTTCAGCCCTTCAGCTGTAATTTGGAAGACAAGTGGCAGTTTCTGTACTTGGGAGATTATTCCAAAGACCCTAAGGGACCTGGAAACAATCTGTAGACCTTTGGGTAGGTTAGTGAGGGATTCCACAGCTTTGGGAAGAAGACCTCTTCCCTCTGTGTTCATATTCTACTCATTTTTTGTTTTATTTTAATTACTTTATATACCATATTAGTTACCCATTAAACAATGGAAAGTTTTAGTGCATCTATCACCAGTCTAATACTATAAAATTTTTCATCATCCCCTAAAGAAACATTTTGCCTATTAGAAGTCATTCTCTGACCCATCCCTCCTCCTAAGCTTCCCAGTCCTAGTCAGCCTACAGCTTACTTTGTCTGTCAAGCTTATGTTCTGAACATTTCATAGGAATGGAGGGAAAGTTGCTTGTAGCAAATTCAATTTCTTTCCAGTTAGCTTCAAGACCCTTCACTGGGCCTATTCTGCTGATTCCACATTCTTCTTCTTCTTTTTTTTTTTTTTTGGTCAAAGGGCTTGAACTCTGGACCTGGGTGCTGACCCTCAGCTCTTCAGCTCAAGGCAAGCGCTCTACCGCTTGAGCCACAGTGCCACTTCCGGTTTTCTAGTGGTTTATTGGAGATAAGAGTCTCACAGACTTTCCTGCCGGGCTGGCTTTGAACCGTGATTCTCAGATCTCAGCCTCCTGAGTAGCTAGGATTACAGGCGTGAGCCACCCATGCCCAGCTTGATTCCACATTCTTATCTACACTGCCTCTCTGTCTGCTGTGTATAGTCTATGTCAACATAATTCTTCCAGTGTTTTTTTTTTTCCTTTGTGCCCTAGCTTTCTGAGCTGTTACTCATGGCATATTGATCTGTTATGTGGTAGCCAGGTGACTTGTCACTGCTTTCTTAGCTCCTGTGAAATCTGATTTCCTTCAGGGGGTTTTATTGTCCTTCAATGGTTTGGCCAGTGCTTCCTTTTTTGGACAGCCCTTCTGTTTTTATTGTAAGTTCTACCATGGGCATTGCCTTTGGTTATAAATAAGACAAGTTTTTGTTCTTACACTTACAAATATTCTTAGTAGCAGAACCACTCATTCATTCATCCATCTGTCTATCAATCCATCCCTTTGTGCCAATTCTCCCAATTTGGTCTGACATAATCATTGAAATACAATGCTGAAATTAATATGATTACTTTTTATTTTTTGAGTAATACTGGGAATTGAACTTCAGGTTTTGCATATGCTAGGCAAGTGCTCTACAATTGAACTACACCCTCAATATTTAAAAAAATTTTGATTTTGGCTTTTGGTGTTAATGAAAGACTGAGGTTCTGGAGACTCTTAAAATAATACTTGATTTAATATAGTCCTACCCTATCCAAGAGTGATCAACCCCTCTACCACATGGTCTGAATGGCACCTCAGTTTTCCTTCAATGTACACTCGTGTGTGTGTGTGTGTGTGTGTGTGTGTGTGTGTGTGAGAGAGAGAGAGAGAGAGAGAGAGAGAGAGAGAGAGAGTGTGGTATATAGATAGGATTACAGCTATGCACTGCCACACCTGGCTCAGAGTATCTATTCTTTTGATAATTTTGTCTTCATATAGACAAGGGTTCTCATTTTTCAAACTCTGCCAGCTTCCTAGCCCAATGTTGGCAATGAGAAAGAATTGCTACTACTATCAAGTTGCATTTAATTAGTTTTAAAAGAACTATTCAGGATCTTCATCTTAAGTGAGTTTGTCAAACCTTCTAATATCTATATTTTAGCCCTGCCTTGATGGTAAAGCCATCATACATTTCATGTCATTGAAACTATCCTTTATTTCCTGGCTCAAGCAAACATGCTCCATCAACTCAGATAACCATGAAAAGTTGCAGAAATTGAGATGAAGATGGAAGGAATAAGGAAGGGGTTGGTGAGCCCCTTTTTCCTGGGAGACCCCAGATGCTGGAGATCATGTTCATTACCTCATTAGCTGATCTGGCAGGGGTGTAAGATTGTAGATAGATGAGAGGAAAATATTGGTCTGCTGACAACATGCCTCTGTTGTTCTTTCCTTCGTGATCAAAAGAATTAGAACCTGTTGCCAAGGCATACATGGAGGTGTGGCAGGGAGGAGAGGGAAAAGGAACAAGAATTTCCTCTCTGGGTAGACTTTAGCCACAGGTGTTTGATGAGACAGGAGTGGTGAGACCAGAGAGGGAAAGAACTTCCTCTGCAGTCAACACTGGGCAGGCAAACTCCTGCGCCTCTTATGAAGCAGGTATCGGGGACATACTTATGATCTATAATTGCTGGGCTTTTTGTGTGCCTTTTGCCTTCTGATGAACATGCTGACTTTATATGGGTATACCTTGGAATGGGGCAGCTGTGGGGCACCTTAGATATTTAGGAGTGTAAAATGTTCAAGAGCACTGTGGTTTTAGCAGGCAGAGATGAAGGTGAGACACGCTAGTGTCTTGCTCTGGAAGACCTGGCAGAAGCTTGTGAAATGAACAGGTGAGGATCTACATTTTAAATTAAAATAAGGCATGGAGAAGGGAGGATGTGGGTTTCCATTTCGTTTTCCATTTTAAATAGTCAAAACTTGCCCACCAGTAGAAGTGGGATGGTATGACAGAGGCTTTGGGGTGGGCTGTCCAGAGTGCACACAGCTGCCACAGTATTCCATGCTTGGGGTTGTACAAGGCTTAAAGTGATGCTCCGTGCACAGTATTAGCACAGCTTATTCAGGGCATTCTGGGGACATTTCAGACAGTGGTAACCCATCCTTAAAAATTCCTTGGCCTTCCTAACTATTTAAGCTGATTTCTGGCATGCTGATTATATTTAATCTAAATACTTTGCCCAGCAGATGCAGGGATGGGAAGCCTGTGTTCCCACATGCCCGGGCAGCCTCCTTAGAGCTGCTATCAGGTGCCCTGCCTGCCTGTGTTCTGTTTCCAGTGCTTGGTAACAGAATGGGCATGCCAGTGACCATTAGGAGAACTTTACTGGGCCCATTCCAGTCCTGCTCTGTAGAAGCCAGGGCTTAATAGGCTCTTCCCACCCCCTTTTTAACTTTATTCTGTTATCCAGAGGGGAGTCCCACTTTATCCTATTTCAAGAGGTTCAAGTTCTTCCAACATAAATGTCTTTGGAAGTATAATAATTCTGTCATGTAGAAATACTGTCTAAGCTGGATGAGATTAACTGAATTCCCTGAGTATCATTTTTAAAAAATTTAAAGTGAAGGTCTTTATTCTTTACATATTAAAAATCATTGGCATTACCTAGAAGTATCTGATTTTCAAATTTGCAATGTGAAAGTCTTCCAAATGTGAAATCCAGCTGTACCAAATCAAGATAAAACAACTTTCAATTACTTGTATTGAGAAGAAAACTTTATATTTCTTTATAAAGAAGCTTTTAAAGGTGCTTCCTGTCTGCCTGAGAAAACATATTTTTCTTGGTGACACTCCTTGGAACCTAACTTGGCTTCTAACTATTACAAGTGGAAATTATAATATATATTAATCTCAGCTTAGAAAAAAATGTATATTTACTGGAAAGCATATGAAAGCCAATCTGACTTTTTTAAAAAGCACTGCTGGAAATAGTGGATTTAAAATACTTTGCACCTATTTATATGGATGTGTGTATATGTGGGGGGGGGGGGCGGGGTTATATTTCAAGACAAAGACTATTTCTCCATTTAGGAAGATAGAGGATAGAGACTGGATGAAGAGAAACAAACCAACCCCAGACTTTTTAGAAAAAGATTCTTCTTATCCATTTAATATATGTGCCAAGAATTCCTTGCAGATAGCAATTAGCAAACTTCTGGTTGAGGATGAGCCTCTATAAAGCAAATCCTCCATCGCAAGCTTTTCTTTTACTGTCTACATTTACCTGCCAACATTTATAGTTGCCAAGCCTTTGTGTAGCATCCTGCATCTGCTTCCTCTTGCAAGGCAGTGTCAAGATAGTGTTTGAAAATAAGACTTCAACAGTGGCCATGTCTCCTTGCTGTGCTTTCCTTCCACTTTATCTACCTGCCTGTCCCAATCAATACCTAAACTGGAATGGGATGAGCCATCACATTCCATCAAGCAAGCTGGCTTTCTGAAGGGTAGAATACTCACCTCTTTCAACTGTCTTCCTCTCTCCCTTTCCTTTCCTGTCCTCCAGGTTCTGGCATTCTGCTTTACTTTGAAGCAGGGATGCAGGTATGAACTTTATTTAGTAGGGAACACCTTTGTCAAAATGTTATCCTTCAAAATGGCTTACAGTAAATAATATTGGATACAGTAAATAATATTGGATATATGGTTAGTGCACTGCTGCTGCTTGCTCTAGTGTGATAATATTTGTGTAGGACATTTACAAAAAAGTTACCATGGACTTTTATCTTTCCTGACTCTCCTGCCTCCTCCCAGGCTTATGAAATAAAAGTGATTTCAGGGTAGTTGGAGACATTTATT
Organism: Dipodomys spectabilis; assembly: GCF_019054845.1. Classification (NCBI taxonomy): domain Eukaryota; kingdom Metazoa; phylum Chordata; class Mammalia; order Rodentia; family Heteromyidae; genus Dipodomys; species Dipodomys spectabilis. Next base: position 23,714,407 of record NW_024870758.1, read on the forward strand.
TCCTGGACTTTGAGTCCCAGGGGAGATGAGCAGATGCAAAGACACACAAAGATGAATTAATTGCACTTTCTCTTCATTTTTAACTTGTTGTAAATCCTGCCCTTTTGATTTTATGCTAATACTGCTTTGTTGCCACCTGTATTGCCCCCGCTTACTACTAAATTGCAATGCTTTGAAATTGATTTGGTAATAACTATTTAGAGTGTTTCAAATCTAGGTTAATATTCATTTTGCTACATTGCTTGCAATTTAAAAATCATCCTTAATTATAGAAGCCTTTTTTTAAAAACCTCTTGGGTGAAGAAGGAAGTTTTTTCTTTACATATATAATTTGGTAATATATTCGATGTGGGAAAGAAACCCTTGGCAGTGATTCTAGTCAGCAGAGTGCCTGATATATTTTTACTCACACTGTGATTGAAGTTTTCAGGCTGTTCTTTTGGTGCAGCAAGCATTTAAGACTACCAACTATATTCTAGGAGCAAGTTTGTTCAGTACTGGGATAAGATAAGGCACAGCAACTATTTTAAAAACTTTTGAGGCTACTACCTTACTAACTGCTGAGAGGAGTATAACTCGTAGTATTAATGGACATCTCGATGAAAGATCCTTGCTGTAGGGACATAATACCAATCACTGAGCATCTTAAGCTCTTTTCTAAAGAAGTCGAAACTCCATAGAGTCATTAGACTGTAACAGAATCTCCAATGTGAATACATTCTGTGTGCAGGTATGTGAAGCTTTGCCAGAGCACCATGCCTCATAACCTTGCTAGAAAATGTCACATCGTTTATAATCCTGACACCCTTTTTGGAAGCTGTTTTCTACTGTACCAGGCTACATTGGGCAGTGTTCTTGTTGAGAGAGGAGAGTCTAGCCCTCTCCCTTCCCCACTGCCCTTCCCACAGCCATTCCCTTTAGTGTTTCCATAGTCAAAGAGTATGATAAATGTGCTGGGAACTGTAGCTGGGTCCCTGGCCTTGCTGCATGTTGTGGCAGAGTACACCTTGCGCAATGCAAGCAAGCATTGAGCTGGAGATTTGGTACAGAGATCTGGCTGTCACAATCCAATGCACAGGGTTCCCAGTGCTGTGCCAGAAAAAGACAGGACTAGCCAGAAGTGCCAACCTGTCCTCCTGGGCCTGCTGCAGAAGGAAAAGCCAGACAGGCTCTGGAGCTGACGTTCTCTGAGGCACCCCCATCCAGGTAATCTATTCAGCATCCCAGGAGAAGCTGCTTGCCTGCCTTTCTGTGCCCCTCTCCTTGTTGGACCCAGGCAGGTTGAGCTGTGATTACAGGTAAGCCAGGGACTTTTCCGTGTGGCTTATTAATTTGCAGATGGGGTGGGCCTGGGATGGGGTTTGGAGAGACACACAGACCAAGCACCATTCAGAAAGGTTCAGGAAGGTTGTTTCACCCTTGACTACAGTGTTTGCCTTTGTTGCCCAGGGCAATCCACAATGTGGCCTGGCAATCTGAACCACAGTTGGGTGTGAGGTATGACTACAAAGGAAAGAAGTAAGGCTTCTGTCAGGCTATAGGACCAGAGAACTGGGGCTTTGTTGCCTTGACTTGTCTGTTTGATGTTTTCATGATCTCAGACTTTCTTTGCTGTAGTAAAACGTAGCTTTGTGAAGTTATGGTCAGGTCGGAGGAGGCAATCTCTACAGTAGTTGGATTTTCTTTTTTTTATTTATTTCTTCCCTTCTCTACTTTCATATGCAGCCATTATGTTCCTTTCTTGTTTGATCTTTAATTCATTAGTCCAGTATTTTAACTTTTATACTCTTCCTGTCAGCCATTAAGCTTAATATGGAAGTTAACAAATGCTTGTTACTTTTTTTTTTTCCTTCAGTCATGATTTAAGAGGCACTTTAAGTGTATGTCTTAATTGTTTCTTTCCAAACCCAGGGAACAACTGACTATTTAAAGCAATTTTTTTTTTTTTTTTGGTTGGTCGTGGGGCTTGAACTCTAGGCTTGGGCACTGTCCCTGAGCTCTTCAGCTCAAGGCCAGCACTCTACTGCTTGAGCCACAGCACCACTTCCGGTTTTCTAGTGGTTTATTGGAGATAAGAGTCTCATGGACTTTCCTGCCTGGGCTGGCTTTGAACCGCAATCCTCAGCTCTCAGCCTCCTGAGTAGCTAGGATTACAGATGTGAGCCACCGGAACCTGGCTAAAGCAATTATTTTGAATATAAAGAATGCAAGACAGTCTATGGAGTACTTGAAGAAAATTAGTTTCTACTTTCCCTTCATTATTTAAAACGTATATTTTTGTGTATGAGGATAGTACTAAAAATAATTTGTAAATGTATCTGGAGCCAGGCGCTGGTGGCTTACTCCTGTAGTCCTGCCTACTCAGGAGGCTGAGATCTGAGGATTAAAGTTGAAAGCCAGTCTAGGCAGTAAAACCCATGAGACTGTTGTCTCCAATTAACCACTAAAAAGTCTGAAGTGAAGCTGTGGCTCAAGTGGTAGAGCACTAGCCTTGAGCAGGGACAGCACCCAGAGTTCGAGGCCCCCCTCCCCACACACTTACACATACAGTATCTGTGAGTGCATATCCAGATTTTCTGTAAACAGCATGTACACTTTATAGCACAGCAGCAGCTCCAGTTTTGTGGGACTTTGCTTTCTGGGCTGTTTTGGGAGTCAGCGAGTTAAGCTGTGATGGGGGTCACGGTGCACATTAGTCACTGTTGTTATTCCCTCAGGATACTTACTTATTCTTCATTCCTACTGGGTGGACGAGAAATGCTCAGGCATAAACATGGCAAAAAAGGATTTTTCTTTTTTTGTGAAGATATGAGTTAGAGAAAAAAAATAACATGATAATGTGACTACTCATTTTTCTAATAACTAGGCAGAAATTTCATTGTTAACTTTTCTGGTTGCCAGTGGGAAGAGAGAACCATATCATTTGCATAAGGTGATATGTGTAAAGAAAAAATGTTCCCTCCTAGATTAGAATCCATATAGCCATATGCTTTGTGGTTCATCAAAAGGGAGAAGCCTAGGTTAGAACCTAGACCCCCAGAGCCTTCCCGCACTTTGTACCTCTTGTCTTTTTCATAGCTCAAGATGCTGGCACCTCTGTTTATTTGTAGGAATAAAATGTTTGCTGCCTTCAACATGTTTGGTCTTTAGTTCTTAGAAATTCTGGATTCACACTATAATCCGTTTTTTTTAAATTGAGTGTGTGTGTGTGTGTGTGTGTGTGTGTGTGTGTGTGTGCACACCAGTATCAGTTCTTGAACCCAGGACCTCTCAGCTTTATTGCTCATAACTGTGCTCCACCACTGGAGCCATGCCTCCACTCCAGCTCATTAATTGGAGATGAAGGCTCAGACTTTTGTGCCCTGACTTTGAACTTCAATCCTCAGGTCTGAGCCCCGTGGGTAGGTAGGATCAAAAGCATGAGCCACTGGCATCTGCCTTCTTGAAAATACTGTACAGAGGGGTTACAATTACATGGGCAAGATAATGAATAAATTTCTTATCAAGTATTGTAGCCTCCTCCTTTGTTTCCCCTTCTCATCCCTTCCCAGCCTCCCCCTGCCCGCCCCCCATTGATATTCTTTTAAACTACAATTTGATTTAGATCTCACCATACTCCTTGGTCCTGTAACTATATTTTTGGGTTTTTTTCCAATTTGATTTTAAGAAGAGGGGTGAATAAAATTTGAGTCGAAGGCAAAATGTTTTATTGTAGAACTGTACCTAACAAAATATTTGATGACTGGGTGATGCTATTTTTTAATTAGGTTACATTAGCTACATAGATAGGATTTCATTGGGATGACTATTTTGTGCAAGGCACAGACTTCATAAACCTAAAATTTTGTTTTGCATTTATTGTTATTAAGGAGTTGTACATAGGAGTTACAGTTCTGCAAGTAGATAATGAATATAATGCTTCTTGGACGATGTCACTCCTTCCTTTGCTTTTCCCCATCCCCCCCCTTGTTCCTGCCTTTAAGTTACATAGTTCATTTTTACATAGTATATATTGAAAACCATGACTGCATTTGTTCGCCATTTCTCCCTCCATTCCTCTTCTCCCTTTTGCTCTCCCCTAAAAATACAACAACCAAAAAACAAAACAAAAAACAAAAAAACCAACCAAATAAAACTGTTTTTTAACTATAGATACTTACAGTGCTCCTTTTATGTGCAAGCAAAGGGACTTCAGAAACTTGCTGTGTGTGCAGTGATAGCTCGTTGGTGTTGGATATGCCATGAACCATGTGCCATACTTGTGAAAATGTATGGCTGTTAGCCTGGCTGGCTTCTTCTCACTCATGGTGATGATTATGTGTATGTGCCTTGATATCTCAAAAAATTACATTGGCTATTTTTGAGCCCTGTGTACTAGCAGATCTGCTTATATGTACTGTTACTACAGAGTCAGATTAGTCTCCTGGGCTATCAGAATTTTCAAACTAGGTACACAGAGTGAGCAGTAATATGAGTGAATCAATGAGTGGCACCACGCCCAGTTTAACACTAGCATGGTGCAGTTTAACCTGACAGTTCAATGAAATATAAGGCCAACAAAGCCCTCATGTTACAGAATTTGAAGAGTAGTTAAGATATCTGGGTGACAATGATAAGCTTTAATTAACAAAAGCTGGCACCTCTTAATTTTATTTATTTATTTATTTATTTTTGGTCATGGGGCTTGAACTCTGGGCCTGGGCACTGTCACTCAGCTCTTCAGCTCAAGGCTAGTGCTTTACCACTTGAGCCACAGAGCCCATTTCCGGCTTTTTGTGTTTATGTGGTGCTGGGGAATCGAACCCAGGGCCTCATGCATGCAAGGCAAGCACTCTACCACTGAGCCACCTTCCCAGCCCACCTCTGTTAATTTGTAGGAATAAAATGTTCTTAAAAATAGAGTTGTTAGGGAATTTTAAAACTTATTCAGAGTTTAGAAGATGTAAAGTACCATGTTTTAGATTTTTTTTTAAGTCCTCATACATTAGATACTATGTTGAAAATGAACTATACAATGTGTTGTGGGGGGGAACAGAGGGGAAAAACTGGGAGAAAGTGAGGGAAGGGGTAACATAGTTCAAAAGGAAATGTACTCATTACCTGACTTAATGTAACTGTAACCCCTCTGTACATCACCTTCACAATAACAATAAAAAGGAGCATATTTGACTACACATACATACATATTTGAATACATACACACTGCATTTTCCTAGGTTAATTAGAAGCTTATATTTCTGTTACCATGAAAGAAAAATATTTTTGAGTAGCATGGTTTTATTATGAGAGATTGGAGATGTCCTATTTGGTGTGCAAGGAAACCAGCATTTATCTGCCCCACTGATCTGCTTTGAGCTTAGAGAGAAGCTGGGTTGGGATGAAAGTCCACTGCCTAGGCTTTTAAGCTATGCAGGCTCTACCTGGAATGAGAAGAGCCTTTGTGGGATGGGATAGTCTCCCTGTGGTTTACAAGCCTCTTGCCTCCCTGCATCTCCCCGTGGCCTGGTGTGGATGATGGATGGCCCCTCTGATGTGAACATCCCATCCGCGATGAGAAGATTCCGAACTTGAATCTTCTGCTAATAAACATTGAACTTGTGATAATCTTCTTTTGAAATGGCTACTTCCTGCATCTCAGAGCCTTCCTCCACACCCACTTTCCTTTCTCTTACTGCCAGGAGAGGAGAGTTTCCACCCATCAGAAACTGGGCAATATGTGGAGCCCTTGCTTCATGGTGAGAATTGGACCTTCAACCTATCCTGCACTCTAGGAACACCACTCAGGCTTTCCTGGCTATCCTCAGCTGTTTCCTGAGGGCCCTGCAGCTGCAAGTCAGCTGCCTGTGCTGTTACTAGTACCAAGAAACGAGCCAGTTCAAATCCCTGTTCACTCCCAGGAGACTATTAGGCTTTGACTCTAAACTGTGTGGCACCTAGGCAGAGCAAATCAGGGAAAATCCATTTTCATTTTTAAATCAATTAATTTATTTTTGTCAGTCATGAGGTTTGAACTCTGGGCCTGGGCACTGTCCCTCCGCTCTTAAGCTCAAATCTAGCACTCTACTCCTTGAGTCACAGCGCCACTTCTCATTTTCTGGTGGTTTATTAGAGATAAGAGTCTCATGGACTTTCCTGCTGGGACTGGCTTTGAACTGCAATCCTCAGATCTGAGGAGTTCCTGAGTAGCTAGGATTAATGGTATGAGCCACCAGGTGTGAGCCCAGCCATTTTTATTTTTTCACTTAAAATTATATCCCCTCAAATGAAATAGCCACAGCCATAAAACCAAGAAAAAACACCCTGATCCCCAGTTTGGAACATTTCCCTCTCAGGAACCTCAGCTATTTCTAGTATGTCTCAGAAAACCATGCAGATGTCCAAACACTGGACTTAATAACCATGTGTTACTACTACAAGTTCTATTTTTGTTTTCAACTTGTTACTATTAATAATTAATTACCATAAATAAATAATATACTCATTAATAAATTTTTTGTAAAGCATTAACACAATTTCTGTCATATAGTTAATCTTTAATGTTCATTGCTGACTCTTCCCACTACTCCCACCATTTTTTTATAGTGGGAAGGGATGTACTTGTTATACTAGAGTACGGTCCATTTGAAACATAGTGAAGGCTATGCTTAATTTTAGAGAGCTGGAAGCATGGTTTGTTACTGTTAGAACATTCAGAAGTGATGTACTCCCTGAAGTGAGAAGACCCCATCCCATACCAGCTTGTACTTTAGTTAGAGACATAATGCCAACAGTCTTGACTGGAGAACAGTGAGGTTACTGAGGTGTGGTGTCTTTGGCTACAAGTGCAATTGGAGTTTGTTCTTCATTTGCTTTTTCATTTAATAACCAAACATTTATTGAGCACTTTTTGCCATGTATATGATGGGAGCTTCCATGCATAGGAGGGTTTTTTGTTTTTTGTTTTTTAATTTAATGAGGGAGGAGACCAGAGGGCAGTAAGTCCAGGCTGCAGCAGCAAGAACCATCTTAGAATTGTGGCAGGGTTTCCTGTGGTGTGGCCATACCAAGGAAATTGTTTTGTCTTTACTTTTAAACCTTAAGGAGCATTCTAACAATGAAAAAGGGCCTCTCAGACCCGCTGGTCCTAAATAACGGACTCTCTTGGAGCTAATTGGCTGGTCTGCTGATGCAGTATGCTCTTCATGATGAGTGGATGAAGCCGCTCCCTTAAGGCAGCTGAGTCTGAGTGCACTTTGGCCAGCCGCTCTCCCATTTGCCAGGCTCACAGAGACCTGGGCTGCTGGAATCCAAACAGAGCATCCGTAGACACGGCCCCTGCCCTTAAGGACACAAGTTTGCATAAGGTCAACAGAGGGACAGGGGCGTGACCTTGGTGAGCTGTGGTTGCGGGGATCCCACACAACTTAGTGTCTGTATGTTAGGAGTGGTTGTCTGTAGAAGCTATATAGGGTGAGTATTGTACTTCTCTTTTATCTTCTCAGCTCTCTCTAAGATGTTTATAAAAGGTTTTTCCAGCATTGTGTTGTTTTTTTTTCCTCTTTCTCTGTTGGACTTTTTTCTAAGAGGTTAAACTTTAATTCTGTAACTATGTTGGTACTTCCCTGTATTGCCCAGAAAGAGATTTTTTTCCGTTCTGTGACCCTGGAGGAATAAGTCAAGTTGATCTCTCCAGGCCAGGCTGAACAAATGTTATAGATACTGACTTTTAGGATCAGATTCTCTCCTTGATTTTGTAAATGTACTTTTGTTACTAAAGATTTTTCTACATTAACTTCTGTATTGCTCATTCTTCCTCCAGATCCCCACCAACAAATAATCATTTGGTTAAGATATTTATAGATTCAAAGGGATTTAATGTGATGAGCAGTTCATCGTGGGTAAAGATGAAATATGTCATGTCCATATTGCATAGATTTGCTGTTCAATGTCTGATACCTCTAGATAGCTTTTTCTTTATCTTCTTGAGTCTTTTTCCTGTACAGTGATTTTGCAGTGTTATTTCCCCTGATAAGCAACATTCTTTGAATATACCAAAATACATGGTATGAAACATACTTTGATAAAAATCTGTGTGGACTGGAAAACTTTCCATTGATCCTGTGAGGGGGAGGTGTGTGTGTTTTCACTCTCAACCACTCCAGCTATGCCTGGTCTCCTTCAAAGTATTTTGATCTCTCATTTCAGCCACAATTACAAGTTCATCCGAAAATGATGACCGGAGTGGCTCCAGTTTGGAATGGAATAAAGATGGAAGCCTAAGGTTAGGGGTTCAGAAGGGAGTGCTTCATGACCGCAGGGCAGATAACTGCTCCCCCGTGGCAGAAGAGGAGACCACTGGGTCAGCGGACAGCGTGCTGCCTAAGGCAGAATCCTCAGCTGGAGATGGTCCGGTCCCTTATTCTCAGAGCTCCAGCTCGCTAATAATGCCACGGCCCAACTCAGTTGCAGGTAAGGCCATGAATCTCCCTGGAAGGGTTATGTCAGAGCCTGAGGAACCCGCTGTGCACTGTCTTCTAATAGGAATCTGATCCAGACACCAATCAGTGTTCTGATCTTACTTTTCCTAAGTCTCAGTTTACCCACCAGTAAACACAATAAAGCTGCAGTTAGTAGTCTCTCAGTGACTTTTCACTCTAGAATTCTTTTCTTTTTAAGAAAACTTTAAAAAAAATTATTGCTATAAAGGTGATGTACAGAGAGGTTATAGTTACGTAAGTTAGGTAAAGAATACATTTCTTTTTGGACAATATCACCCTTTCCCTTGCACTCCACTCTGGATTCTTTAAATCTATTTTTTGGACAGTTTGGCTCATTGTATATAATGGAAGAAAGCTAAAATATTCTTCCCTTGATGTCTGTTATTTTAAGCTTCAGTAAATGTATGACTTCTTATTTTATCTTGGTAAAGGAATTATTTAGAGTGAAGGTGTTACTATCAGCATGGGGAATTTTGAATCTAACTTTAAAGCTTTCTTTTGTATAATTGAAGCTGTCATATAGATAGGAGATCCGATGTTTCTGCATAATTCAAACAGTGGTGCATACCATTTAAAGCATATGCAGTGAGGCCGGGGAAGAGAGAGAGAAGCATGGTAGCTGGGAAGAAGGAAGAGAGCCACAGATGGCAGTGCAAGGAGTTGGACTGGTTGTCAGGCAAGGAGAGGAGTCTTGTGCATTGGGAGAGGAACTCCTGCTTTTGAAGGTCTTAACACTTGCACTCAATGCTGTTGTGTTGAATTTAAGAGAGGAACTTTCATGGTAATTCTTGGTTACTAGCATAGCACTTAAAACATCCTCTACTAATACATGGACTCAGATTCTCTCCTCCTACATCAAAGGGTTTTTCTGTGATTTATACTGCTCCTGTGGGATGTGCTAGGTCATTCTGGTTGTTGTTAGGTGTTTTTTACGATGGAACTCTAAAGCAGCTGGTAAATAAATGGCCTTAATGGAAAAGTTCTGAGGTAAACTTTAATTCACTTTCAAAGGAAGCAAAATGGCCTTGTTCCAGAAGAGGGATTTGGTGTGTCTGCCAGAGAGAAACACTAGAGAGCATTACACATTCTGACTGATGGTTCTTCCAAAAGCTTTTGTGTTTTCCCACTACAATCCCACCCCTTGAACATAATACGTTGCACTGAAGTGGTTTTAGGTCGTAGTTACATGGTTAGAATGAATGGGTCACTCATACTGTCCCAGAACTTGACAGCTTTTTTTTCTTCAAGAAAATAGCAAGTTTGTCCTCAATGTAATCAAATCTTTTCTAAAATTAGGGAACACATTAAGATGTTACTTTTAGCAGTGTTAAAAGCACCCCTTTGGGGTTATGTTTTCTGCTGGATGTCTCTTTTATATGTTCTCCTGCCGGGTGAAGTGACAGTGGGTGTGAGCTGATCCTTTCCAGTAGACTGCCATTAATTCATGGAGCAGAGCTTTCTGATCTCTGCGGTGTGCATTTATTATGTGTGCCCTGGAGCTGGATCTCCTGTGGAATAGGAGGATCTTACCTTGAGGTTTGAGCAGAGACTACCTGGCTTAATAGATTTGCTCATTTCTCCTGTTTTGTATGTTTTTAAAACTATGTATGGAGTTTGAAAGGAAATAAGCAAGTGCCTATTTGTTAGTAAGCTAGGAATCTGCTAAATAACTTCCTGCTTCTAAAGCTTAACCTCACTCAGGGAATAATGACAAGTTGTGTCAAGGGTCATGGGAAAGAATAAGGTTCCGTTGTGTGAATTACTGCAGCACTGTTTGTTTAGTAACTAGAAGGCAGACTGCTGCAAATATTAGAAGGACTGAAATAAAATGTAAAGTACATCATACTGAAATCTCTTGGAAGTAGTGGTATGCTAAAATCTATGTAAACAAAAACTGCCATTGGATAGGAAAGGTGGTTCCATGGTAATAGAGTAGGACTGGCATGTGATACTAGGCCTGTTTGGCGTGCACATGTGCACCTGTACATACTGTTTGTGCTCCTGCACACACACATGCATGGGTGTGAACCTGCCCTTGGTGAAGGTGCAAAATTAGTTCCTAAAATCGCTAGCTTTCAAGGTCATTGGGCTTGCTACCAAAAAAAAAACCAAACAAACAAAAAATCTGTGGTTGTCTATTAGCTATGCAATGTGGTAAACTTTTTAATCAAACTTAATAAAAAATTAATTGGTTGCATTTGGAGATTGTTTCACTCTGCAAAGTGGTTCTTTGTAAAGCTGTTTGTTAGTAGGATTGACTTGCAATATTACAAATCATGTGAAAGTGGATGATATAGACACTTTTCAAAAAAAACGGGATGTAGAGCCTTTAAAATTAGATATTGGTTATTCTACAAGTTAGGCAATACGTTCTATTTTGGCGGCTTTTTGTTTTCTCTTGAACTATTTTCTGAATGGATCATAGAACACTGTTTAAATCTCGAGGAAATGAACAAAACACAATTACCATCTGAGTTCTAATTTTCTTGAAACACTAATTGGTAAGTGCATTTCTGTTTGGTAGGTTAGTTCATGACTCACTTGGACATGGTACTCCTTGTTTAGTTTAGAGAGGACTCAACACCACACCCCTCAAACAATAACAACAACAACCTTTCCTGTAGCATTATGAGTGTGCTCCTCTCCCACATCATACACAGCATCTGTGTATTCATGTGAACACACAATTAATAGTAGATTCATTACAGTGTGAAATTGCTTTACTTCCCATTTTCCCCCAAATAGTTTTTAGGCCTTGAAATCCTTTGTTGTTTATACTGAATGCAAGTCTGACTCCCACATTGGTAATGTGTGAGGCTCTACTTTAAGCAGAATGGTTGTTCTCAGTCACCTGGTGTGCTAGGTGGGAACAGTTGAGTTCATAGCTCAGTTCAAGTATCACTGCACTATTTGCTCTCAGATGTCTCTGTGGCTTTGAAAATGCTTCAGAAAGCAGAGGTGGCTGCAGCTGGTCACTTGAAGTCCTGATGCAACTTTCAGTTCTGCTTTATCATGTTTGAAATGGAGAATGAATCCACAGTGGAACCAAATCAGCCAATTGACAGTGTAGCTGCTTTGCTGCATAGTTTGGCGGCGATGCTCTGATGACTGGAAATATGGAAAAAGAGGCTCTTGGAATCTCACCATCACAGGGCTTTTTGAGGTTTTTTTGTTTAGAAGTGGGGAATAGAAAGCCCTTTGAGGATCTGTGTGTCTTTGTAACATGAGCTGAAATAGCATGTGGGATGTCTACACTGTTCAGGCTGTAAAGTGAGTTTATGTTTATAGCTATGATGGCACCTTATGTCTGAACCACTGTTGGTGAATTCACTATGAGGCATGTGGCAAAAGTCTGCAAACATGTTGCAAGCTGTGTTTTGTAGTGAGCTTGGAGACATGGGAGCCGGGAGAGGAATGATGGTCCTGTTGCTCCTCCATGAGGTTTCATTCTCCCCAGTTATGAATGGACTAGAGAGACACTTCAGGCTGCTGTTTGATTAGCTTACATTAGGTCTGGTTTTTGCTGCATAAGAAATTAACTCTTTCCAATGGGAGAGATGTTTGTGGTCCTTGGCTATGGGCATGGCATTCATTTGAATGTGTTGTGTAGTGTGTCATCGGGCTGTGGGTAGACGTGGAAGGATGCAGAAAGTACAGATGCACGCTCTTCTGAAGGCAGTTTCAGGTACTTCTCTGCTTCCTGGGAAAGTAAGGAAATAGGGCACATGCTTGATTGCTCTCTGAGGATTCAGCAAGAGGGGATGATGGGGCATTTCTGAGTCAAGCTTGGAGCCCCCTACCTAGGTGCTTGTCAGATGGAAGAATGGAAGAGAGTGGTATGGACATGAAAAAGGAAAGATGTAAGCCTTGTGGAAGTAGGAAAGACTTGGGGCAGATGATGCTGGGTACTGCTGACACTGGATCTACTAAGCTTGTGGGATAGCCAGAGAGTTTTCAGAAGATAGATAGCCCAACTTGACTTGTCATGCTAATGACTTCACCAGTCCCTAGAAGACTTAACCTTTGGGACACAACTCCCTCTGCTCCTTTATGTTCCCTTGAATTATGTGTGTATTTTATTGTCCTGGAAAATACTCATAAGTCTAAGATTAGCAGAACCTTATATTGGATTATTTAATCCATAAACCAGTTGGGCTAATTTTATTTAGAATTCCCTAATTTGGCCTAGGATGAAATGTAAATCGATGTTTAAGGCAAAACATGTATGTATATTTGTGGCTATGGTTTGCTGACACTTAGCAAAGTTATTTCACACTAGTTATTTTTATAATCTAATTTATGTACATGTGTGAATAGTCCTTACCACTTCTTAATTATGTGCTATGATTCTTAAATTTAATCAGAAGTAGGCATGATTACTTATTTTTAGAATTTTAGAAGAAATAACATACACACCAGTGTAACATAGTATATAGAATTTGTATATGTGAAATTTCAGGTTTAAGAAAGTGTTTGTACTTTTACTGGCAAGGGCTGACATTAGTGTTCTGAGTGCTGTGGAAATGTACATACAGAATCTGCTTATTAGCAATGTTGGAATTCCACGCCACAGAACACTTCCCAGAGTTGCAGAGAAGAAGCAAGGACCAGGCCATGTGTTTACAGTGAGGACTGGAGCTTTCCTATGTAATCCTTGATTGCTAGGCCTTTTCGTCAAAAAAAAAGAAAAGGGCTGGGAAGGTGGTTCAGTGGTAGAGCACTTGCCTCGCATGCCTGAGGCCCTGGGTTCGATTCCTCAGCACCACATAAGCAAAAAGAAAGTGGCCGGAAGTGGCGCTGTGGCTCAAGTGGTAGAGTGCTAGCTTTGAGCTGAAGAGCTGAGGGACAGCGCCCAGGCCCAGAGTGCAGGCCCCACAACCGGGCCAACAAAAAAAAAGAAAGAAAGAAAGAAAGAAGTTATGGGGATGTTGTCTGCCTTCTTCCAGGAATACAGGAGAATTCTGGCAACTGTGTCAACATAATTTGGTTTTAAGTATAAGTACCTCTTTTTTTAATACCATTTTAAATAAATTGGGGCAAACAGATATCTGTAAGTAAGTCTTATTGAAAGCCTGAACTGAATACCTTAGCAATTTATAACTTACAGCAATTTCCTTACGACATTAAACTGTATTTTTATATTACAGCGACAAGCTCTACCAAATTGGAAGATCTGAGTTATTTAGATGGGCAGAGAAATGCTCCTCTCCGGACTTCAATTCGGTTACCATGGCACAATACGGCTGGAGGTAGGGCACAGGAAGTTAAAGGTACCTATTGTTTGTACTTACTGTCTTAGTGGATTTAATAAGCTTGTTCATAAAACATTGAGCATTTCTGATAACCAGCTTGGAAACCAATGCTATTTTTAAAACACATGGTGGGAAGTCCTGTCATGCTTTAAAAAGAAAACCAGAAAAGTATCTCCCAGATGCTGGTGGCTCCTTCCTAGAATACAAGCCACTAATAGAAGGCTGGGACCTGGAGCTGTTTGTTCAAAGCCACCCTGGGCAGAAACATTCAAGAGAGTCCATCTCCAATTAACCATCAAAATGCTGGTCTGGAGGCATGGCTCAAGTAGTAGAGTACCAGCTGAGTTTAAGCCCCAGTACTAGCACAAAAAATTAAAAATATATTTCCATATATAATAGATATTGTTATAAAAATAAAGTATATATTATAAAAATTATTTTATATAAATAGAAAAAATTATGGATATATACTATATATTTTATATTATATATGGGGATGTAATATATATATGTTTATATAATGTATTGTTAGTTGATCTCTATTAGGGCTTTCTTTTATTTAAGTAGGTGTACAAAGTTTTATTTTATATAATATATACTTTATAAAATATTTGTATAACTATATTTAAAAATGTTTATATATTTAATATATTGCTTATATTTATATGAAATATATTTTATATGGAAATATAAAAATATGCTGTGAAACAATCCTTGATAATTTTGTACTTCTTAAAATAGGTGATTTAAGTTGCTTCTGGCATTGAAAAATAATTTTGTTTACTTGTTACTCGTTCGATTTTTTGCTACTGATAAAGGATTAGTTTTGTTTCAGTACTTTGGACCATGACATTCACATCCTGTATCTGCCTGAAACACACAAGTGTGGGCACCTCATCATGTGTGCAAAGTACCATTGCACCTAGACAAGAGCTGTGCCGCCCTGGGTGTATGAAACTGTTTTTGCATCCTACTCATGCAGGGGATGGAAGAAACATGTCTTAAGCACCATTTCAGATAAAACCTCTTGTATTGCTTTCTCTCTGTGTCTGCCTTGAGTCATGAGAACAACTCAAAGTTGTGAAAGGACCACAAGATCATTGTAATAAGATGCATTCTGGTACCACTAGCAGATAAACAAGATACAGAAATATTAATAGAACCACATTCAAAATACTGAGTAGTATTTTTACATGTATAAAATCGACATTCTTCTAAAATGACTTCTTTCTTACAGCACGATTTGCTCCCTACAAGCCCCAAGACATTTTGCTGAAACCTCTGCTTTTTGAAGTACCGAGCATCACAACAGACTCTGTGTTTGTTGGAAGGGATTGGCTCTTTCACCAAATAGAAGAAAACTTGAGGAACACAGAACTGGCAGAAAATAGAGGAGCGGTTGTTGTTGGAAATGTAGGATTTGGGAAGACAGCCATTATTTCCAAGTTGGTGGCACTGAGCTGTCATGGAAGCCGTATGAGGCAAATTGCATCCAACAGTCCCGGTTCATCACCTAAAAGTACGACTGTGTTTAAGTATCTGTTTAGCTTATTACCTTAACATATGGGAGATGATAGATGTCAAAAATTGCTGTTTGGGTAGACATGAATCACTGCATTCCTTAAGTTCCAGCTACTATATCAGATTTGCAATCATGTGTGAAGTGAAGTCTCTGAATGCTTCCGTCTGCCATGTTTGTATTTGCCGCAGCCTGGGGTGAGGCCAGCCTTTCCTCATGTCCACCTGACCTGATACAGGAACAGATGGGTCAAAGAGGCCTCATTGAGTACCTCATCAAGTGTCCTGGGGAAATTTTGGTCCTAAAACAAAGAAGTTGTGTTTCTGGAAGAATAAGCCAGATAAAAATTTTTTTTCAGGGAGGTCTCTCCCTCCCCATTTTTTTCCCTATATAGAACTACTTTGTATCTGTTCCTCATACCCTTTGTCAACAATGCTGGTTTTACTAAAATTACAAAGACTAAGCCAGGCACGAGATAGAGTAGACAAAAATACTCACTTTTTTTGAGAAGGGTCTTGAACTCACTCTGTAACCCTAACTGGCTTTACACTTGTGATCCTACTGCTTGTCTTCTGAGTGCTGGGATCCTAGGCATGTATTGAGCTTCACTGCTTACTGTATATGCAGTAAATCCAAAGAAACGTTCGATATATGGTGAATAAGAACAAGGAGCTATGTAAGAGTCTTTTTTTAAAACAGAAAGGCATTTTATTTTGTTGGTTTGGGTATTGCTACTGTTTCTGTTGTTGTTGTGCCAGAACAAGATCTTTTGTTCTCACTTAGCTTTTTGCTCATGGCTGGCACCCTTGAGCCATACCTCTACTTCCCACTTTTTGCTGGTTAGTTGGAGATTTAAGAGTCTCCAGGATTTGTCTACAGCAGCCAGCTTAGAACTATGAGCCTCATATCTCAAGTCTCCTAAATAGGATTACAGTATGAACCACCAGTAGCTGGTGCAGAATGGTTTTTAATAAAAGAAACTAGGAACAGCCATTCTTCAGGGAAGGAACTGGATGTTAGGGAGATGGGGTAGGGACTAGTGTGATCATTTGGACTCTTCTGTGGAGCCATGTTCATTTCTTATGTATTAAAATACTCTTGGGAACTACCCCCGAAATATATTATACATCCTGTCATACCTGTATGCTGATGCTATAATGCTATGTCTCTCTTCTCTAGCGTCAGATCTCACCCAGGATCTTCCTTTCACTCCACTGCTCTCACCAAGTTCTTCCACGAGTGGTCTCAGCTCAGTGAAAACAACTGCAGGATCTAACACTTCTGAAAATCAGAGGCCAAGAGAGGATTCAGTGAAATCTCTTGCTTCTAAGGTAAACCTTTGTTTTGGGGAGCCTTCCAGTTA
The DNA here is from genome assembly GCF_019054845.1 of Dipodomys spectabilis. Lineage (NCBI taxonomy): Eukaryota > Metazoa > Chordata > Mammalia > Rodentia > Heteromyidae > Dipodomys > Dipodomys spectabilis. Next base: position 23,731,018 of record NW_024870758.1, read on the forward strand.
GAGAGAAAATTGTTTATTTTGTTTTGAGAGGTACATTTGCAATAGGAAGTTTAAAAGAGAAACAACTTCTGCAAAAATTGTCATAAAGTACTACAAATAAAATGTACAAATGAAAATAAAGACTTTGGCAAAGGACTTTTGTCTATCTGCAACAGTTAGTTGAAAGAGTTTCCAAAAGCAGCAGCAGAATTACGTGTCTTCACACCAAATCCATCCTTTTAAGTGGATGTATTTTAACTCTGCATATGAGCAGAAGATTGTGAGCTTCTAACTTGACCCACCCGTGCTATGCTGCCTAGAGCCTGTGGCTCTCTGCATCCTTCTCTCCTGTCAGATTTCTTGGAAGGTAATATGAGAGACTTGGCAGGCTTTCCCTCCTTAATGCATGGTCATCGAAGAGTGGCTGGAACTTTCCTTCTGTTCCACAGCCATCAGGTTCCTAAACGGCCTTCTGGAATTAAGTGGTCACATCTCATGAGCTGCTTAGGTCAGTCTCCTGTGGCAACAGTGGTGTGAATTCCAGGACCTGGAGGACCACTAGAGATGGCAGTGATGAGGAATCCCTTATGAGGACACTGGGTGTGAGATTGGTTTAGGAGAACTGAGAAGCATGCCATCTGACATCAGACCCCTCTTCTCTGTTTCTAGACAACAGCTGTTCTTGGTGTGGTCAGCTCTGATGCAGTGACCACTGGTTCTAAACTCCCTGATCATGATTGGGAAGACTGCCCATGGGGGTTATGGCACTGATTTCAAAGCTGCCCTCTGTTATGATGGTTTCTCAAGCCCTTTTGTTCATGACCACATACATCTTACATTTCAGATCTAGCATGTGTGAACATAGTACTACATGCACACTGGAAGTAAAAAAAAATCAGTGAACTGTGCTGTGTCATGTGTTCTATAATTTAAATTCACTTACTTGAAAAAAAAAAAAAACCTGTCTGTGCCTACAGACTGATTTCATTACCTACTGTTGGGTTGCCAAGCTACTTTTGTTAAACATTATGCAAGACCATGGTACCAGACATCTTGTGATGGTTTGCACAAGCTTATTGGGGTCCCTGTGTAAGTACCTGTTAATATCTTTCTGGGTGAGAAATGAATGTCAATCAGCATTCCTCTAAGTATGAATATAAATGTAGTACTAAGTGTAATTCCCATGGTGGTTCCAAGTTCACGTGCCATTCTGCATCTCCTCCTCTACTTGCCTTCTATGAGTGCATTCCTGGGACCTGATCCCAAATCTTGGACTGTCCTTGTCTCCTTGGAAAGGCATTTAACCTGTGTCAGTGGCCCTCAGCTGTTCTTTGTGGCCAGTGTGGTCTCTCCAGCTTTCTGTAAGGATTGCACAGTTGAGCAGGACAGTGGTGACTCAGACTGCTGAAAAAAAGGAAAATATTCACTTCCCTTCATGTATTCATTTTTTCTTCATTTGGCAATATATAGGATTTTTAAAAATTCTTTACAGTATTGAGCTCTTTCCTTGGTGGGAAGGAGTCTCTTAGATAACTTGCTTCCATAGCAACTCTGCCGTAACAAAGGGACCACTCCTCATCCTCTGATACATGGCCAACTCTCCCTTTCTCTCCCCCACATACATCTGCTCCTCACAGGACAAGCGGAAACCATTAGTGTCCTTGTTGGCACTTTTCCACAGTGTGTCTTGAAGAACTAGGTGTGGGGTTTGAAAGCTGTGACTTCTGGATCACGTTTGATATCTGCAGACTGGATTATGTGCTTCTGAGAACTGAGCTGCAGGACAAATGGCAATTTGGGGGAACACTGGGATTACTGAAGATAGCTCCACACAGGCTGGGCGTTAGGTATTATGAATAAGTTCTCATACACATTCAGTGCAAAGTAAGTTGTACCAAGTTTTGTGCTAATCAAGATGGATTTGTGGCAGCAGTTATGGTTTGCAGAGTTTAGGAAACCACAGGATTGAAGAAAAGATTAAATGAACCAGTTAAGCCAACTATACTCAATCTGAGTGAATAGGAGCAACACATCTTATTCTCTCTGTGAAGGGGTAGTGGTCTTGTTTGAGGTCATGGAAGGAGCTGTAGAGAAGATGGGATGATGCTGATGGCTCTGTTTCCCCTGTAGGTGGTAGCCTACCACTACTGCCAAGCTGACAACACATACACGTGCCTGGTGCCAGAGTTTGTGCACAGTATCTCGGCTTTGCTCTGCCGGTCCCATCAGCTGGCTGCATACAGAGACCTCCTGATCAAAGAGCCTCATCTGCAGAGCATGCTGAGCCTTCGATCCTGTGTGCAGGATCCCGTGGCTGCTTTCAAGAGGGGTGTGCTGGAGCCACTCACAAGCTTGAGAAATGGTATGTCCCAGAAAGTTCCCTAACTTCTTCCCCAATAGTGATACAGGATGCCCAGTCGGGTGGTCCTCAGAGGGAGACCACTCACAAGCCTGAGAAGTGGTATGTCCTGGCCCTCCATACCCTTGATGGAATAGTTTCAGTGGAATATCTCTAGTCAGAAAGAGCGGTACAGTGGAATAGTTGTTAAGCCAGTTTTGACTTCAAGGGAGAGGGGATGTTCTCCTTGCCCTCTGATACTTGATGTTTGAGTGAAATGAACCAAGAGTAGATAATGTTACCAGGAGAAAGGTAAGCAAGTTAATTACCACCTGCAGTGTATGCATGTGGAAGGAACCTCAGCAGATGGGTAACTCAAAGAAAGGCTTTCAAGCTCTGGCTTTTAAAGGATTTTTCAACAAATTACAATATATTTTAGAGAAGTGGCAAGACCTGAAAGAAGGCAGCTTTAGGCTTTCAGAAGCAGGACACTGTGGAAAGGTAAATATATGGGGAAAGTTAAGCTGGATTCTTCTAAAGCTGTTTCCACCCATTGGGATGTGCACTTATCTCCAGTGATTAACTTCAGTCCTTCCTGATAGAGAAAGCTAAGGGGACATCTTTACAAATTTATGTCCTGCTTTTAGGCTAAAAGCTCAGGTAGACCGTTTGTCTGCACCTGCTTCTTTATTGTCTTTAGCTTAACAGTTCTTCATATTTGGGCAGAGGTAAATAACTTCTGTTCTTCCCCATAACTGTAAGCTATAAGCTGTCTCCATGACTGTTGCCTGTGTATTTTGTACTCCTGGTAGCAGGAGAATAAGTGTGGGGGGCTAGGGAGGGGCAACATTTTTTTCAGGGCCTCAGCTGAGTGGAAATGTAAAGCCATTTCCAGAGATTTTTATTTGAGAGTTTTGCTCCCCAATATTCTACAAGGTAGAAGTTGCTAGTGGCATTGTAGTGCCTTGAGGTTTTTTTACCTACTACTCCATTGCTCTATATCTTTTGAGCTATCAGGTAGCCCTTTTAGGCTCCGTGTCTGACATGGGCACTTCTGCCAGAAGGTACTAGAGACGGGTTGAAACATATATGTCACCCTTTCTCTTTTGTTGGGCAGAAGACTGGCACTACTAAATAAATTTAAAAAAAAAAAAAACTTGTGGGGGGGGGGGAAGTCTCAGTGTAGGAGTCTGCAAAGTTTTCCTTGCCTGGTAGCCCCTGAAGCATTCTAATGGGCATTTCATGTCTTTTCCAGATTTGGTCTCTACATGTTAGTTACCTTTGCTACAGGGCACCTAGTGACAGTGGTTTATGAGGAACTAACTGTATTGTATACGTGATTGAGATTCTGCTAATGTGTGTGATGCGTTATGTTTCTGAAAACTGTTTTATGCGAGAATTGGTTTTCTTTTGGCTCTGTACTCCAGATTTCATTATAAATTTAATAGAAAATATGCTTCTGTGAAAATCATGTCTTCTACCATATGTAAACCTTTCAGTTTTTTACTGACATTTTAAATGTGCATTTAAATATACTGGGTAGTACCATCTTATAGAAATGTATAATTTCTTAATTTGAAAAAATGATTTTATCCTTTAGAGCAGAAAATTCCTGAAGAAGAATACATTATTTTGATAGATGGCTTAAATGAAGCTGAGTTTCATAAACCTGATTATGGAGATACGCTTTCTTCATTTATTACCAAAATTATTTCTAAATTTCCTGCCTGGCTGAAGTTGATTGTGACTGTAAGAACAAATTTTCAGGTAACAAAAGAATTCTCAAATTTCTTTCCAAGTCACCATTTATACAGTGATCAATACTAATAACTTAAACTGTTGTAAACCATTTTGCTGAATTGAGAACTGTGTCAGGACTTTGAAAAATTAGCCCAGAGAGTCTCAGATGGATAATACTCTGACCTTTGAAGCTTCCAAGGCCTATTTATCAAGTCAAAAAATGTCCTGTCAACATTGAGTTGTACCTGCACTTCTGAAATAGCAACGTCAAGCCTGGTTTACCTGCTTTACCTTGACTCAGGGTGCATTGGCTATGGTTTCTGGCCAACTAGTCAGAGTAACTTTTAATTTAAAGTTTTTCCTGCCAGTGGTTATTTCCATTTGCAGTGGGTCTTCGTGCTGTTTGTTTTCTGTTTTGTGGTACTGGTGATTTAACCCAGTACTTTGTCATGCAGAGCAATGCTCCACTAAGCTATAGCCCCAGATTTGTGGGTTTGTGGTTTTTAGGGTGTTTTAAGGGAGGGAAAAGTGAGGGATGAGAAAAATTTTAAGACTTATTCTGAGACAGAAAACTTCAACATGCTGTACTATTTACAGAGGTAAAGTGTGATTTTGCTTTTCTTTCTCCATCTTCCTCTTTATTTGAACTCTAAAATTGACCCTTAATACTGTCCCTTTTCAGGAAAGACATTTAGATGGAGTTTGACTTTTGCCCTTTTATGATGATAGCTATTTAAAAGTCACATCAGGTTATAGTTTTTTGCCTCATTAAAACTTGGATTCGACCTCAGTTGACATTGATGTTTGTTTTTTATGGACATTTGATTCATATACTTTCTAGTCATTTTCTTTTCTTTTTTTTTTTTTTTTGGGGGGGGGTCCGGTTGTGGGGCCTGAACTTTGGGCCTGGGCGCTGTCCCTCAGCTCTTCAGCTCAAGGCTAGAGCTCTACCACTTGAGCCACAGCGCCACTTCCGGCTTTTTTCATTTTGCTTATGTGGTGCTGAGGAATCGAACCCAGGGCCTCAGGCATGCAAGGCAAGTGCTCTACCACTGAGCCATCTTCCCAGCCCCTTTCTAGTCATTTTCTAGTTAGCAGACATAATTTGACAGTCAGAAAAGGAATGAAACAGGTCCTATGTTAAACTTCCTGGCTGAGTTTCAGAAGTTCAGTTAACATTCATGCAAGATGGGAATGAGCGTACTGTGCCTTACTCCTAAAATTACTACATTAAAGAAGGTTTGTGCTAAAATACTTAAGAAATGAAAGTGGGATGTATAGGGGAGGAAAATCACACAATCCTTCTCTGCTCTTAAGGGTTAGAATTGTGCTTATTTTGGAATATGGGAGAGGTTTGAAATTGCAGGGAGGACATGGGCTTCTGAGAGCTGTTGTTGGTGTTTTCTGGCTACTGGGTACACATTTGTCTGGGAAAATTAATGGCGCTGTTCAGTTATGATTGTGCACGTGTATTTATTCCATTCAAAAGTGGACTTAAAAAATTAAGTTCACTGCATGGAAGTGTCTCACACCTATAATCCTAGCTACTTAGCAGGCTGAGGCCAGAGGATCACAGTTTGAAGCCAGCTTGCACAGGAAAGTCTGGGAGATTCTTATTCACAATTAACCACTAAGAAACCAGAAGTGGAGCTGTGGCTCAAGGACAAAAGCTCAAGGACAGCACTTGGGAGTTCAAACGCAGGACCTAGAGAGAGAGAGACAGACAGACAGACACACAGACAGACAGACAGACACACACACACACTTTTTAGATTTAAAGAATGACAGCATATTATACTAAAGCAAACAGCTTTTTTACCTCATGCTGTCAAGCAACACAGCCTGGAGACAGTCTCAAATTTCCTGGTAGGGTTACACAGCCCCAGTATCTGATGCCCAGAGAGGCATCTTATCTCAACGTCCGTCTGTATTCTTAGATGTGCAGTGCTGCTTGTGTTTGTCCTTGTTATATAACCACTTGCACAGAATAAAGATGATGGGTATTGGGTCACCTGCAGGGTCACACCACCCCTCTGTTTGGGTGACCTGGTTGCCAGAGTCTGCTCAGAGCTCTCCCTCTGCTCACTTGGCTCTGAGTCCTCAATGAGGGCTTTAGGAAAGCCTTTACTGATCCTATCTCGCACCAGGATTTCTTTCACATAAGCTTTTTATCTGTACCTTATCCTATTACACGTTTTAATACAAAACAATGAGTCCCTGTAATCCATGAAAATCCTCCTTGAAAGAAAACTAGTGAACCTGGCTTAAAATACTGCCTAAAATTTAAGGAAAGGAATCTCTGTGGAGTAACACTGAGTTTTGGGATTTTTTTTTTCTTTTTGCAGGAAATCATAAGCTCACTGCCGTTCGCCAAGCTCTCCTTAGATGACTTTCCAGACAACAAAGATATTCACAGCGACCTGCACGCCTATGTCCAGCACAGGGTTCACAGCAGCCAGGACATCCTCAGCAACATCTCTCTGAATGGCAAGGCCGATGCTGCCCTCATCGGGAAAGTCAGCAGCCACCTGGTACTGCGGAGCCTTGGTTCCTATCTGTACCTCAAACTCACGCTAGACCTCTTCCAGAGGGGACACCTGGTCATTAAAAGTGCCAGCTACAAGGTGGTGCCTGTGTCTCTGTCCGAGCTCTACTTGCTGCAGTGCAACATGAAGTTCATGACCCAGTCTGCCTTTGAGAGAGCACTTCCTATTTTAAATGTGGCTCTTGCATCGCTCCACCCCATGACAGACGAACAGATTTTTCAGGCTATTAATGCCGGCCATATCCAAGGCGAGCAAGGCTGGGAAGATTTTCAGCAGAGGATGGACGCCCTCTCCTGCTTTCTCATTAAGAGGCGAGACAAAACCCGCATGTTCTGCCACCCATCCTTCAGGGAATGGCTGGTCTGGAGAGCAGATGGTGAAAGCACAGCCTTCCTGTGTGAGCCCAGGTACGACAGGCGCTTCCTGTCAGCACTTTGCCGGGGTCTCCTGGGCCATTTAGAGACGGATTCCAAACGTGATCCATGGTTTTAATGGAAAGGCAACCCACAATGAATAATTCAGTTCTGCTGCTTTGTTTTCAGACCTTTTTGGTGGAAGGAGGGGCAGTGGAAAATTTTCTCTACCTCTAAACAAAAGCTTCTTTCTTTTGATTTCTAGAGTTTCAGTACCTGTAGTATATTTGGGTGGAAGAGAAGCTGGGCAGTACCTGGAGGCACCTCCTCGCTGCCAGTTCTCTCTCTGATCCCCGTCATCTCTCCCACCGACTTTGACAAGGTCGAGTGTGGGTCACATGTGCTCTCTGTGCAGGGAAACAATGGCTTCTGCAGCGTGTTTGCCTGGGTGGGTTCTGTCTTACTTGTGCAGCACTTTTGCTCTCCTACCTTTTGATCATGCAGCACCTCTTCCCAGGGATCAGAGGTGTTTGTCGGCCCAGAGGAGAGCTAAGTTATCCATCCTGGCTGCTTTATTGTGTATTAGTATTGCAGCCTGGGTCATAGAGGATGTGGCTCTCCTTGCTTCCTAGTCTGCTTGAACCCCTGGAGGACATGGAGGCAAACCTCTGTCATGTGGCCTGGTGTCAATTAGAGTGACAGGTTTCTCAACCTGTCACCTGTGGGTGCCTTCAGATGAGGGTATGCTCAGGCCCTCCACTGCCTGGCTAGGCCTTTCTCTGAATCTTTGCCCAGTTGCACAGCTGTGCTGTCTGAGTCAGGATTGCCCCCTACTCTGGTAACTGGGCTGGCAAGCTGCTAGGCTGTCCCCTCAGGAATGTAGTGGGCATTGGACGAGATGTCAGGGTACAAAAATAAGAGGCAAGTAAACACTCAAGCTTCACAAACACCTTCCACATATACCAACAGATCCAGAGGTCCAGCTGCTATTCCACATTGAAGCTGTTTTCTTTAGTGACATTGGACTCAAGATTTGTTTGTTTTTGGTATTAGGGGTTGAAGCCAGAATCCTTTTGTTTTATGTTTGAGTTCAAGGTCAAATTGGCCTTGCTACTGCTTCTGCCTCTTGAGTAGCTGGGATTAAAAGCATGAGCCACTATATGAACAAACTGTGACTTTGGGTTACTTAAGTCAGACTATAATAGCTAGAGGAAATATGTGCTGTGACATAGGTAGCCAAGTCAGTTATTTCTCAGGGAATGTCAGATCATTGTCCAGGAAGATAGGCTATATCCAAACTTGTAGATTGAAAAGTAAGTTGGAAGACTTTAAGGAATGTAGATTTGTATTATAATGCATCCTTGCTTTTGTTAGCATTGGTGGGAAGGCACAAGGATAACTTCATAGGTGGTGGTATACTTCCAATAAGTCTCTATTTTTTTTTATTTTGGGGCCAGTCCCAGTGCTTGAACTCAGGGTCTGGGTACTTACTGTTCCTAAGATTTTTCTCTCAAGGCCAGCATTATCACTTGCTTGTGCCACAGCTCCATTTCTGGCTTTTTTTTTTTTTTTTGGCAGTTGTGGGGCTTGAACTCAGGGCCTAGGTGCTGTCCCTGAGCTTCTTTGTGCTCAAGGCTAGCGCTCTACCAATTGAGCCACAAGGCCACTTCTGGTTTTCTGTGGTTGATTGGTGATAAGAGTCTCATGGGAACTTTTCTGCCCAGGCTGGCTTTGAACTGCGATCCTTAGATCTCAGTCTTCTGCGTAGCTAGGATCACAGTGTGAGCCACCAGTGCCCACCCAGCTTTTTTTTCTGGTTAATTGGTAGATAAGTGTCATAGACTTTCCTGCCCAGGCTATCTTTGAACTGTGGTCTCAGATCTCAGCCTCCTGAGTAGAATTACAGGGAGGAGCCACCATGCTCCGCTAATATTTTTCTCTCTTCATGATGCTTGGACTTACTCATGACCATTTCTGGATCTATTTATTCTTTCGCATTGTACAAAGATTCAAAATCATGAACAGTATTGCTGTTTTTCCTCTGCCATTAAATGAGGAACAAATAGATGAGATATTATAGACAGAACAAGGCTATTGCAGACAGAAGGAGCTGTCAAAGGTGTCATAGACCATGGGCTAGCAACAACACATCTAGTTTGGAGCTTTTATTATGGAGAGTAAGAGTGCTGTTGAGAATCACCTTTTATCCATCATCTCTGGAAAATTTTTGAAGGTTCTAGAGAGTGGATTCTGTGTCTGGGGATGCTTTGCCAGATACCATCCAGGACTTGGTGTACTAGAGTTCAGATAAGAGAAAACTTGCTGTTGTAAGAGAGCAGCTGGATGTGGCTTGTGGTCTGGCTGTCACGAGACAACTGGCTTTGTGGAGAGACTTGAGAAGGAGTTGCTGGTGACTTAAAGTTACACCTCAGGAATTATGAATTACTCTTAGAAGCGGTAAAGCGTAGAAAGTATGGAGTATTTGGGGGTTGGGATGGCTTTGGTGGCTTTGGTTTTGAGCAGTTTGAATTTGTGGGGTAATTTTTTTCCAAGATTCCTTTGTAGGCAGATCTTGTCTGAAGATTGGAGAAGTTGGTAGTTGAAGATTGGGATTCAATAATGGAGTATGACCTGATAAGAAAAGAGTGATGGACTTTTACGAGTAGAGAATTCCAGGCAAGGATGTTAAAGGTGCCACCAAAAGGGATGTGGAAAGGAGGAGTAAGAGGAAACCATTAGATTTCAGTGCCATTCTTTGGCTGTCTCTTCCCTTAGTCTTTCCTCTGAGAGCAACAGCCTGTGAGGGGAGGTGAAAAGGTTGAAAGCTTGACTTTGTATTTTTATGGAGGAGGGTTTTGAGTTTTCATAAAAGAAAGTTGCAGTCTTGTTGGAAACATCATTGAGGCAGTGTCTAGAAATTTACTTTGCGATTTTCCAGTTTACTGGCATATAAGTTTAGAAAAAATATTCCCTAGTGATCTTATGTCTTTCTTATAGATAGTGGAACAAATCCTTAAGGATTTGTGAGGGACAAATTGGTATTCAGTGCCCACTATGTTTCTTTCCTTAGCCTGCCCACAGGAATCAGTGTTCAGTCTAAACCTTGAATTCTAGCCATGACTGATCACAAGCTGTTGTCAAGTATGGGCTGGGGTTGGTTAGTTTTCCTTTCAGTTGGGATTTAAACTGTGCCTCAAACTTGCTAGGTCGGTGTCCTACCACTTGAGCCACACCTACTTTTTGCTGTTTGTTTTGGAGATAAGTCTAGAAAAATTTTCAAACTAGAACCTTACATATTTTAGCCTCTTGAGTAGCAAGAATTACAGATGTTAGCCACCAGTGCCTGGTTGGCTTTGTGCTGTAAAGTTCTGTCCTTTGGCCTACGTCTACCTAAGTGGTGATGACTTTAAGGGGATTTCTGAAGGTCAGTAGGATTCTGTTCCATTTATCTATTCATGCATCCCGTCCATCTAGCCATACATCTATGCATCCAGGAAATACCTATTTGAGTATGTACTGAATATTAGACACTTTGCTAGAAATTGTGATTATATTGTGACTTTGACAAGCCTGCCTCATAGCGTTTGTATTTTCATGATAAGCATAAACTCAACTCAGGTGATGAGAGTGATGAGCAGAGTGTGGTTCTGAAGGCACAGACTTGCCCTGTGCCAGAGACTTAGTGTAGGTTGATAACAGAACTCCCCAAAAGTCCTTAAAAATGGTTTGAAGAAGCAGCAACAATTGCCATCTTCGTAAAGTGGCAATGATCTGTCAATTCTGTGTAGTGGTCACAAAGCCATCAGGAAAAGAGTTCATGGGTCATATGGCAGTATGCATAACCAATGACCTGTAGTACAATGAAATGGAATCTTGTTCTGAACTTTTGTATTTCTTGTTGTAGGAATGGACACGCTCTTCTGGCGTTCATGTTCTCACGACAGGAGGGCAAGCTGAACCGCCAACAGACCATGGAGCTTGGCCACCACATCCTGAAGGCTCACATTTTCAAGGTGAGGAGAATACCAGTACAGGGAAAAGGTTCTTTGTTGTCATTTGGTGGTTATGGGGGATTTTAGACATCTTTGTGAGCCATCTCAAAGGTCCTCCCAGAGCCACATCCCAAACACGACTTCCTCTTCCTCCCTAAAAGTAACCGCAGTTTTGTTTACAATCACTTCCCTGCATTTCTTTGTTATCACACAAATACATCTACATACTATGGATTGAGTTTAACTTTTTCCTCCTTTGAAGCCCTTTTGTTTTTTTTCATCCAAAGATCCCACTTTATTCTTGCTTGTTTCCTTGTTTTTAATTGTCAAAGAACCTGAATCGTTGAGCTATATGATTTCATGCCACCTGGGTGTTATTTTGGGTTTTTTTGGGGGGGAGGTAGCCAAATGATTGTCTTAACCCATGATTCTCCTACCCCATCCTCCAGAATGCTGGCACTTTAGGCATTTGTTCCACATCAGGCCCACCTGGATTTTCTGATTGTGTGTTTGTTTTTCAGGGAATAGTTGAATATGTTCCTCTTTCCCCTGGATTTCCTTTCATTTGGTACCTGCACTGAGCACTTTTGGGTTTGGGTTGACTTTTTTTTTCTCCCCCTACAAGGTGTCAGGATTACATGATAGGGGTAAGAATTTCTTGTGTCAGGAGACACAGCATTTCTGCTTGCTTCTTATTTTGTGATGCTATCAGCCATTATTAGTCACTGCCTGGACTCATTCACTCATTCATTAGTGATTGCAGATGGTGATTCTCTAATTCTGTCATTTAGCCTTCCTCTAATGTGCTTCCATCAAAGGAACCTTTCTCTTCTATGCCATCCTTCTCCCCAGGTGTACAATCCATGTAGCAAAGGCAGGTGATTTCCTGCCTTTTGGTTTGGGGCAGGGAAAGCTCACTGGTCCAGGCATCCTGTGTGCAAGTGGCCTTGTGTTTAGCATGTACCGACACCTTCTGGGGAAGGCCCACTTTTGAAGTAGGTCTTCAAATGATTCTATTGGAGGTTAATGCTCAGGAAGATTCTGTTTATGGTCATTTTCAGGGCCTCAGTAAGAAAACTGGAATCTCCTCAAGCCATCTTCAAGCCCTGTGGATCGGTTACAGCACTGAGGGGCTATCTGCTGCCCTCGCCTCTCTCAGGAATCTCTACACTCCCAATGTGAAGGTGAGCAAGGCTCTTCCTAGGAGCCTTAGCAGAGCCCTAGCCTGGCTCTGTTCCTCGTCTGTCAGTCCTGCTCCACACCAGCACCAGCTAACATGAGAGTTGCAGAGTGCCCAGTGATGCTTTTCCCTGTGTGAACTATGCACATTGTCTGCTAAAAGATAGACTTTTGCTCTACAGGAAGATATGAGGAGTCAAGGCTGCTGTGTGAGCCTATTGAGACTGTTTCAGAGTAGATATGATGAGGGAACAATTTACAAAGGCTACAAAGGTTGGGAGAGACTTTCAGGGAAACTGGGCTTTTTTGTGTCTTAGATGACTGATCTAGACAATCTCCATGCTTCAAAGGAAATTAATCATTGACAAGTAACACAGAGTGAAGAGGTTCACAGAAGAACTGTGACTAAAGGCTCTAGGTACACATAGATTTCTGACTATGGAAAGAGTAGTAGCACTCTCATTACACAATATTTTATTCTGCTTTTGAAGGTGGATTTTCTGTCTCCCAATTTAATGTAATATCATACATCAACAACACACAGAGGCCATATATTTGGTGAAGGCCACAGAGACATATGTAGGTCTCTCAGCCCCTGGCCGCTGGTATACCTGGTAGCCTGCGGAAGCTCTGGGGCAGTTTCCCAGTGAACAGAGTCTTCTCTTAAGGCACATCTGTGAAATGATCATTGTACCTGTCTGTCTTAGGAACACAAAGAGATCAAGCAGTAAAGGATCATTGTCAAGATCAAGCAGGCTCATTGTCTAGGCATTTGGCATCTACTTTTTCTTGATTTGTGCTGTTCACTCTCATCTGGGGAAGTGGGAAGTCTGTGCTGGAGGTGAAGCCATGAGGCCCAGCCCTGGGACTTTGGGTGCCTCTCCTCTTCAGCTCTCCATATCCTTAGCTTGCTCTCCAGGCACTGGTCTTGAAGTGTTTCCCATACCTGGTTAAAGGTTCATTCTTCCTCTTCCTCCCTTCTCCATTGCTTTGGTGAGCTTGAAGGGTAAGTGAATCTCCAAGCTGCCCTGAGGTTCCTGAGGAGGATCCAGCTGTGTTCTGAGTCTGGGGATCACAACCCAAAGCCTGCTGCCCTCTGCAGGGCCTCAGTGTGGAATAGACAGAGGCTGCTGCCCTTGGGTGCAGACAATGTATTTGCAAAGGTAAAAGTATCACCACATTTAGGTTGACTTGTTCCCCATCAGAATTGGAGGCTTGTAGGAAGAGGGCATGTTGGATTTCAGCTTTGATGCTCCCTTTGACTGACACTTCAGTGCAGAGCACCCTGTAGACCTGTGTACGGGGACCCTGTGCTCAGCCTTGCTCACAGTATATTATCATTCATCTTGCAGACCTATACATATCAGTGCTTGTGACCTGACTGAGTCCTACCTGTGTGTTTTTGTTGGTAGACAGCCAGGATGCGATTTTTGTAGTGCAGAACTAGATCCAAACTACTGCTCTTGATGAGAGAGAACATTTACTTTCTTAATGGAGTTCCTCTGAAAGAAAGGCAGACTTTAGATGTTACATAAAGAAGAAGCTGTATTAAGAACTTTTCTTTTAATCCTAGCTACTTGAAGCAGAAATAGAATGATCATGAATTTGAGGACAGTCGGGCAAGGGTAACAAGCCTTCTGTCTAAAAAAACAGAGGACAAATAAGCAAAAGGGGCAGAAGCATAGTCAAATGGTAAAGCACTTGCCTGTATGTACGAGGCCCTGGATTCAAGCACCAGTATTCAAGTTGTTTTTCACTTAGATTGTTTTTTATTTCAAGTTAGGTTATTGTAATACTATTTTCATCTATCTTGCTAGCTGATAGTGCATCTTTTGGCTCTTCTCTAATGAGTAAAAACATTTATGTGACAATAAATAAGGAATAGAAATTAAATGACAGTGTCTGTTTTGACTAATGAAAAACTTTCACTTTTTTTTTTTTTTTGGTTTTGCTGGGGTTTGAACCCAGAACTTTTTTTTTTTTTTTTAATTTGATCATGCCATAATGTATTTTTGCCCTTTTACAATGATCATGACTAACTAGATCCCAAAAAGTTGAGTTACATTTTGGACAAAGGAGGGGAAATAACATTTTTGACTTGAGGCAGTTAATAGCACACAACTGAGTCATAGCTACCTAGACAACAGCCGAATAGGCAGAGGACTCCAGGGAGCATTTTTTATGTCAAAGGTTACTCCCATCTCTTTGCTTGGTTGTTCCTTTATTGAGGAAAGGGTCTTCTGTTTCTTCGGTCTTTCCCTGGTTGGATTTATTTTTTTTAATTTTATTTTATTGTAAAGATGCTGTACAGAGGGGTTACATGAGTAAGGCAATGACTACATGTGGATCATTGTTACCCCTTCCCTTGTTGTTTTCCCACTTTCCCTTCCCTCCCCAACCTCCCATACGCCTCCCCACCACCCCACCTCACCTCACGCCACCGGAACTTGTAAAGTTCATTTCCAATATACTGTCCTGTGGGTGTCATTGTTGCAATGGATCATCTTATGTCTTTATTATTCCCCTTCCCCTTCACAGATTATATATATATATATATATATATATATATATATATATATATATATAAGATTCAGAGTACCAGCTGGGTGCCAGTAGCTCATGCCTGTAATCCTAGCTACACAGGAGGCTGAGATCTGAGGATCACAGTTCAAAGCCAGCCCGGGCAGGAAAGTCGGTGAGACTCTTATCTCCAATAAGCCACTAGTAAACCAGAAGTGGCGCTGTGGCTCAAGTGGTAGAGCGCTTGCCTTGAGCTGAAAAGCACAGGGACAAGACCACAACAGATGCTGGAGGAGATGTGGACAGAAGGGAACCTTACTGCATTGTTGGTGGGAGTGTAAACTTGTTCAACCACTTTGGAAAGTAGTATGGAGGTTCCTCAAAAGACTCTACATTGAGCTCCCCTATGACCCAGCAATCCCACTTTTGGGCATTTACACAAATGGTCACAAAGAAGACCATAGTAAAGCTACCAGCACAACTGTATTTATTGCAGCATTATTTACCATAGTTAAGATATGGAACCAATCCACATGCCCCTCAGTAGATGAATGGATCAAGAAAATGTGGTATATATAAACAATGGAATTCTATGCCTCCATCAGAAAGAATGACATTGGTTCATTTGTTAGGAAATGGAAAGACTTGGAAAAAACTATATTAAGTGAAGTAAGCCAGGCCCAAAGAAACATAGGTCCCATGGTTTTCCTTATTTGCAATAACTAGTATATGTCTGAGACAAACAGAAACTGTCAGACAAGTTGATGTTAGGTGAAATGAACCCCAAGATAAGGGTTCAAATGTTTTTCTTTCTTGTGATTGTTTCCAACATATTTATAAGATGATTTCTTTGTTGCTTTGTATGTACCTCCCCCAGGGTATAAGCCCTGCTTTCAATGTATTTGATGTCGGTAAAATTTGTGGAGGGGAAGGGGAAAAACAAGTCGTTTAAATGGGGATACAGGTGGACCCATTGCAACAATGAGAAGTACAAGTCGTTATGTCGAAAACGAACTTTACAACTTTGGTGGGGGGGGGAGGAGGATTGGGTAGGGGACCTGGGGGAGGATGGGAAGGGATGGGAAGGGGAAACAAAGGAGGAGGCTACAATGCTTGATAAGAAATGTACTTATTATCTTGCCCATGTAATTGTAACTCTTTGTACAGTATTTTCACAATAAAAAATAATAATAAATAAATAAAAAGAAAAGCACAGGGACAGCACCCAAGCCCAGAGTTCAGGCCCCACGACCGACAAAATAAAAAAAAAAGAGAGAGAGATTCAGAGTACCAAAATCAAGTACAGTGAAAACAGGGAATGTGCTTTAAGGGGAAGAACATACAACGGAAACAAACAGAAAAGAAATCACATAGTACATTTAAAACAATAACAATAAAGACAGACCTCTTGTGTCCATATCTTGAGGTTAATTTCACTTAGCATCATCTTATGTGGACATATGTACATAGCTTTTGAGCTTTTTAGCTCATCTGATAAGATTATCCTATATGTATACTAATTATTGCAAGTAAGGGAAACCATGGGACCTGAAATTCTTTGGGACTGGCTTACTTCACTTAATATGATTTTTTTCCAAGTCTTTCCATTTCCTAACAAATGGGGTGGTAGCATTCTTTCTGATAGAAGCATAGAGTTCCATTGTGTGTGTGTGTGTGTGTGTGTGTGTGTGTGTGTGTGTGTGTGTGTGTGTGTGTGTGTGGACTTCCATTGTGTGTGTGTGTGTGTGGACTTCCATTGTGTGTGTGTGTGTGTGTGTGTGTGTATCACATTTTCTTGATCCACTCATCTACTGAGGGGCATCTGGGTTGGTTCCATATCTTAGCTATGTTGAGTAATGCTGCGATAAACATAGTTGTGCTAGTAGCTTTAGTATGGCCTTGTTTGTTTTCATTTGTGTAAATGCCCAAAAGTGGGATTGCTGTTAAATCCAGGACTTTATAGGCAAATGCTCTACCACTGACTTACCAGCTCAAGTCCAGGAAGCTTTTCTTTCTTTCCTTTTTTGGGCTGGTTCTGGGGCTTGAACTCAGAGCCTGGGTGCTGTACCTGAGCTTTTTTGCTGAATGCTAGTACTCTACCACTTGAGCCACAGCTCTACTTCCAGCTTTTTTTGTTGCTTAATCAGAAACGAGTCTTACGTACTTTTCTGCCTGGGCTGACTTTGAACCACAATCTTCAGATCTCAGTCTTCTGAGCAGCTAGGATTACTTGGCATGAGCCACCAATGCCCTCCACCCTGAGAAGCTTTTCTTTTAAGGTAGAAGGAAACATATTCACATGAATAAAAGTTTTAAAGCAGCAAACTAGAAGTCCCAACATAAAAATGAAAGAAGCTTGGCTTTCAGTGGTAGAAACTTCTCTTTAGCATTGAAATTTTAAGGGCAGTTCACTTTTACTTAGTTTTATTCAACTCCAGTGTTACCCATATCTCCATAATCCTCAAAATTATGTAACTGTTATAGAATCTTAAGGCTTTCCATTATCCTCCTCCTTTTTTTGTGTTTAAGTCTTTCAAAGAGGACAAAAAGGTTTTCACAGATTCTTGGGCAAATTACAGTAATTTACAATTATGCATGCAATTAAGGAACTTTTTTTAGAGTATTAAATGTTGTCATACAGGAGTGAATGTCATTTTGAGCAATAATTGCAGTTTGCCACTTTGGTAAATTAAAGTGACTTGTTCTGGAGTGATTACTTAGTAATTTCAGAGGCATGCCAGGGATTTCTAACACTTTAGCCTCCCAATACCAAGCCACGGCTGGGCCAGCCTGTGCCTGACTGACCTGCTGCACACTGGGGTCCTTGCCATCAGTGCCTCTGGGCTCTTGTCCAGCTGGATGTTTTTGTTCATGCCGCCTTGTAGGACTGGCTGCCAATCCCAGGCTGTGGACTTGGAGAATTCAGGTTGTATTTTTTTTTTCTCAGCGGCAGACAGGGAAGAGACCCCCGCCTCCTTGGGGGGTGGGTGGGAAGGGGGAAGGGGGGAGGCAGGGAGGGTATGCAGGAATCAGTCATATTCTGCATCACAATTAGACACTGTACATTTTTAAATGGGAAAGGAACTGACTCATACTTCACAGCCATGTTGGCTAGTGCCTCTTGTTTCTCTTGGTTGTATCACTTGGTCTGCCCCCACTACTTTGCTGTGTGTGTTTTGCATTCATTAAATCCCATGTTTATAAATAATATTGCTACTTCTAAGTATTAGCCAGGGAGAACTTCTGTAATGAGGATTAGAAAATCTCTACACCATTGGAACAGAATGTATTGGGTGAGCCAGGTGTGGTGGCACATGGGTCTAGTCCCGGCACTCAGAAGGATCACAGATTTAAGGTCAGCCTGAGGATGACCTTGTCTCACAAAACAAGAAGAAATGCAGAGAAAGAGTCAACTGATGACCTTCCTTTGGACCCTACAGTCTCAACTGGAGCTGTCACTGTTGTTGCACTCCATCCGTGGCAGGAATAAGCTTTGTGCTCTGAGCTAACATCTGTCCTACTCACTCTGAGCCTCAATGTTTTTGCCTATAAAATGGAGACGACAAAAGGACAGAGTCATGAGGAAGATCACTGTTAAAGCTCCTGGGAAAGAACCTGGCATGGTTTGTGTGATCATGTGGATTATTTTGGTGCTTTGCCTTGTCTATGGAAACTGACTGCACAAGAGCCACAGGTGCCTGGGAACTTCTGGATGTGGCTGTAAACAGGAGTAGCCTGCCTTGCGGTCTGACGGCTCCAGGTGTGGCACATGTCTCCTTGCTGCTCTGGGCTATGAACAGACTGAGACACAAAAGGCCTTGTGGACAGGAGGCCAGACCTCCACCTAACCGGCAACCTGTTATCTGAAGACTACACAACAGCGTGATTGTAGCAATAGCAATGAATATTTATTCGTCACTTACACAATACTGAGTACTAGGCTACACACTGCCCGTTTGTATATGTACATACATATGCTGTTTTTCCATAATTTTTCAATTGAGGAAGCTGAAAGTTGGGACAGTTGGTAGCATTCCCCAGATGACACAGCTAGAAGACACCTGATGCTCAGCACGCCTGTACCATGGCTGCAGGTGCCTTTATCACTTGATATGTTTACAGTCCTGCCTGCCAACTAGATTCACTTGGGAGCTTTTGGTGCCAGAGCTCCAGTCCCAGTTAAGTCAGAATCTCCATGGTGCAGCCCAAGCATTGGAAACTTCACACTCCCTGGTGGTTTCAGTGCTTGCAGCAGTGCTAAGGAAGGTATCTTACAGAATGATCCACAAACTGTTGGGAGGTTAAGTGGTTAAAAAAAAAACAGAATTGTACCAACAAAGGAAATGTTTTCCTGGCAACAAATGAGGTAAACTGATGACAAGCATATATAGCAAAGCTCTGCTCCTAAAATCATAGCTTTCAGGAGAAATCTTGTAAGGCATGCATGATATGAGAGTACTAAATACACACCTTCCCACCTTATTTGCAAGACCCTATTGAAGGGAATAGAGTGATGGCCTGGGTATCTCTTAGAATGCACCCCCATGCACAAGAAGCTGAGTAATTTTGAGAGTCACACAGCAAGTTAAAAGTGACTTGGGGAGGGTTCAGACTACTTAGTCCATCTTCTGTGTTTCTCTTGGACACATGAGTATCAAAGATGGTTGGGGTAGGTAGAATGGGGTCTTGATAACTGGCTGGTAGAGTTTTACAGGGAATTTACAAACTATTCCTACCTGTGGTGGTTGTAGTCTATTTTTGTGCTTCATATCTTCAAAACTTCTTTGGTCTGAATTGATATAGTAGGCCCTGATAAAAGTCATTGCTATTTCTTTACCATAATTCATTTAATTGCAAACTAATAATTATTCAGAGGGAAGTTTTAAAGCCCTTAGTCTTTATTTATTACTTAAGGTTTTAGAATGCCTATGGATTATACTGATGGCGTTTTAAAGGGTGAAATTGTTAAGCTTTGTAGTGGGGCTCCATAAGTCATTTCCCCAAATTTTACATTCTATGTCTGTGTTAGGACCAGAAAGCCTTTTCTGATTTCCCATCTGTGTGTTAAGCCTAGGTTGGTGCTTACCTGGGTCTGACTATATGACTGTGCCTCTGATAGGGTCAACAGAGTAGTGAGATGGGCCAGCTGGCTCAGCAGAGCCTCTCATTATATGTATGTGCCTTGCCCTTTCTTACAAAGAAGGGGTAGTCCCAGAGACGTGAAAGAGCTGACTGTAGAGGGGCTTGAGTGCTTCTCTTCTCTGAACTTCAGCCCTAGGTCCAATGTCTGGTGCAGTGGATTAAGTACTGAAGGGAGGAAAGGCTGGGATGTGTGAGAGGGGGCAAAGATGGAGTATTCTATATGAGATGGGGGATTTTCTTTAGGATCTTGGTCTTAGAGCAGCAATCCAGAGAGAGATGGAGAGAGAGAGAGATCCTTTTGACACATGTGCTGATAAAATGAATTTTCCAGGCAGAGAGGTCTGGAAGGGCAAGAGGCCATGAGGCCTTGCCAGGTTGGCATTGTTACTCAGTAAACCTCATGGTGTCGGTACACATTATGAGGGAAGTGTGCAGAAAGACCTTGAAGAGGAAGTCCAAGAGGAAGCTGGTGGCCCAGATCACATGAGGTTCGAGGTTTTTCAGCAGCAGCAAAGCCAACTTCCAATTTTACTTTGGTTCTGACCTGTTGGTATGCGAGTTCACGTGGGCTCCACAGCTCAGTTTGTAGATATTCTGTCAGCTACTCTGGTGGACACATATCACGGAAGTACCCTGCATTTTATATGCCTGTCGTCTTTCTGTAGCTTTTAATGATCCTCATGTGTCTCCAGTCAAATAAATGACATGGTCTCTGTGGCTTTCACATCTAATGGGCAGCCCTGAAGTCCTGCCAGGGTTTGGCAGGGCGAGTGATGGATGCAGGTTGGAACTCTTGGAGGGGACCTTTGAAGAAATGCACCGGGCATGTTAATGGGTGTTAAAGGGATGAGTTTGTGTATGTGTCTCTGTGTCTGTGTGTGTGGCCTAGAGACTGGAAGGAGATATTGGAATAGCTAAAAGTGAGATATGTTTAGTGCCATTGTTTTAAAATCTGTTGATGAGAAACTTTCTGGTTCTGTAGTGTTCAGTGATGGTGGGTGCAATGAATAATAGAAACAGTCTGTGTTACAGGAATGCACCCTTATAAAGAAAGAAGACTATTTGTATTTTCTTTTGCCTTTTTCTAACTGTTAAAATTTAATGTTGTGTTGATTGTTTCATTGCTATAAAAATACATTTTCTGGGTTTTTTTTTTAGGCTAAAAGTGTTGTTGTTGTTGTTTTCCCAAAATTTGGTCCCTAAAACCAAAAGTATCAATGTTACCTGGGAACTCATTAAAAATATGTCACCCAGACCTGGGCCCAGGAAAGGTGGTGTTGAGACTGTACACTTAATTATTTTTATTTTCAATTGTGATTTAGAAAACCTATGTAGACCAGCTACTGGTGGCTCACACCTCTAATCACAACTACTAAGGAGGCTGACATCTGAAGATTAAGACCAGCCTTGGCAGGAAAGCCTATGAGACTCTTACCTCCATTAACCACACAAAGCCACAAATGGAGCTATGGCTCAAGTAGTAGTGTGCTAGCCTTAAGTGAAAAAGCTAAGGGACAATGCCTAGGCCCTGAGTTCAAGCCCCAGCACTAGGACATAAAACAATAAAAAAACATGGAAGTAGAACTGTAGCTATGGGCTCTGAGTTCAAGCTCCAGGATCAGGAAAAAAAAACCCATGATAGAAAACTTACCATCATAACCATTTGTGTGTTCAGGTCAGTAAAGTATATTTACATTTTTGTACTTTAAATCTCTAGAGCTTTTCAGCTTGTGAAGCTAAGGTTGTGTAGTAAATAACTCTTACATTCCCCTTGCACATGACCTAAAAAC
This sequence comes from Dipodomys spectabilis, assembly GCF_019054845.1. Lineage (NCBI taxonomy): Eukaryota > Metazoa > Chordata > Mammalia > Rodentia > Heteromyidae > Dipodomys > Dipodomys spectabilis. The sequence continues at coordinate 23,752,597 of NW_024870758.1, forward strand.
CATCATCACACTTTCTATCTTTGCATTTGACTACTCTAGGTACCTTATAAGTATCATACAATATTTGTCCTTTAGCATCTGGCTTTACTTGCAATATTCATGTATTTATCCCTGTTACAGTATGTATTAAGAAGTGTCATTCTTTTCAAGGCTGTAGCTCTAATACCCTACTATGTGTATATATGTATGTACACATAGATATGTATATAAGTATATGCGTATATACATGCAAATACATATACACACATACATACAATGTACACAAATATGTATGAGAGAAGCTAACTTTGCTGATCCAACATTATCCAACAGGTGAGCCGTCTCCTGATTTTGGGAGGGGCCAACGTGAACTATAGGACAGAAGTTTTAAATAATGCCCCCATCCTGTGCGTCCAGTCTCACCTTGGCCATGAAGAAGTTGTCACTCTGCTCCTGGAATTTGGTGCCTGCGTGGATGGCGTGTCAGAAAATGGCATGACTGCACTCTGCTATGCGGCAGCTGCTGGCCACATGAAGCTGGTGTGTCTGCTGACCAAGAAGGGGGCGAGGGTAAGTAGCAGCCTTTCCCATGCCAGGGACAATGGCCAGGGTGTGAGATGGAGTGGAGAGTAACTTCCTATCATTTCTGAAACTGTTATCTTCTGGGCTGATCTTCCTTGTTCTCTACCTTGTCAAACTATTACCAATTGAGAAATTGTAGCCTAGAGAGTGTACAGGCAACTGTGTAGTTGTACCTGTGGAGAAGCAATCTCAGGAGAGAGGTGGGCCATGTGTGTCTGCTTAATGATGCCAGGGAGAAGCACCAGGAAGATTCTTGGCCAATATCTGCATGAGTAGGACCATCCTTTACAAAGCCTGCAGACAGGACTGGGATTGTGGCTCAGTGCTTGCCTTGCATGCATGAGGCCCTGGGTTCACTTCCTCTGTACCACTAAGCAGAAAAAGCCAGAAGTGGTGCTGTGGCTCAAGTGGTAGAGTGCTAATCTTGAGCTGAAGAGCTCAGGGACAGCACCCAGGCCCAGAGTTAGGCCCCATGACCGACAAAAAAAAAAAAAAGCCTGCAGACATTGACCTGTAACTCAAGTAACATGGCATCACAATGAGTTGAAAGCATCATAAATGTTTGCTTTTATTTCCCTACTTCCCTGGCCTCTTAACCATTTTATTTCATGTTTCTTTTAAAACAATAGCATAGTTCTGTGGGTTTCAGAAGCCAGTTGCTTGAGATGCAGGAAGGTCTGGAGTCATGTTTCCACTTGTAGATAGAACAGCCCTTAAGGCTGAGGCTGAGACTTTTCATCTGACCACTGGGAATCACAGCAGGGTCTCCTGACCTTGCTATGTGCAGTAATCAACATATCACCATTAATAAGAAGTAACTGTGGCTTACTAGACCAGTTCCTTTAGAACTATCAGCGCTAATAGATAAAATGAGAAGAATGTCAAGCTCACAATAAGTGCCATTTACATTTATTATAAGCAGTTCATTGGCAAATCTGCCTTTTGAATAACAATAAATACCTGTTAAGTTAAAAGGATATTAAGTTCAACCCCCCCCCAAAAGAAAAAGCCCATAAAACATTAGGCTTAAGAGTAGCAATGGTGTGCTCTCTCGCACTCTCTCTCTCTCCCTCTCCCTCTTTCTCCCTCTCTCCCACTCTCCCTCTCTCCCTCCCTTCCTCTCCCCTTCCCCCTTTCCCCTTCCCCCTTCCCCTTCTCTCTCTCTCTCTCTCTCTCTCTCTCTCTCTCTCTCTCTCTCTCTCTCTTCTCTCTCTCTCTCTCTCTCTCATTTGGGAACTCTAAACTTCAGGTCCTAGAAGGAAAATGCCTCTGTTTCCAGTTCCCAGAAATCCTTTATTCTGAGACTAAGGCCAACAGGCCCTTCTCATTGCAGATGGAAGCCAGCAGTCAGTATTGGTGGCTTCAAACAATTTTACTGTCATTTATAAAGGTGCTGATATACATAGGAGTTACAGTTTCACAAGTCAGGGAAAAGCATATTTCGGACAATGTCACCTCTTCCCTCACCCTTTCCCAGTTTTTCTGTCCCATCCTCATGTGTAAGTTCTATAGTTTATTTTCAACATAGTGTCTAGTGTACCACTGCTGCCTTTGCTTACCATTTGAAAATCAATGGCTTTTGCAAAGCTCCCAAGTTAAGATTCAGCTCTTCACTGAATCTACAGGCATGGTGGACCGGGGCTCTGGGGTCCTTCTTCAGTCCCAGTACTCCCTGAGTTTAAACAGGGAGTACAAGTATGCTGTGCGTGCACTCTCTCTCTCTCTCTCTCTCTCTCTCTCTCTCTCTCTCTCTCTCTCTCTCTCTCTCTCTCTCTCTCTCTCTCTCTCACTCGCTCTCTCTCCCCTTCTCCCCTCTCATATATACACAAACACACACACTACACACACACCCTTTCTGGCTAGCTGGCCTCCCACAATTTTGTGTACCTCCCTTACATTCTAACATGTCCCAGGCCACTGTTTGCATGTACTCCCTTTCTGGCCTTCCTCCTTCAGAGGTGTAGTCAGTAGATTTCCTGTTTTGTCAGTGACCAAAGAACTGCTCTCCTCTTCCAAGCTGCAGCTTCTCCCAGCAGCCCGAGAATTCGCCCTGAGCAGCCCATTGAGTTGCTCCATAGACATGTTCCCAAGAGAACCTGGGGCTCCCTACAGGTTTGCTAGGGAGACATTTGGAATAAGAGGATATCTCATCATCTCTGGCTATGTACACAGTGAATGTGAGTCCTGAAGTCTTGGTTACCCTGAAAGACATCAGGCAAAGTTGTAGCCCAGTCTGGAAAGACCGGAACGTGAACCCGTGTCTGGGGTGGGGTGGGATTGCACGTGTTCTTTGGGTCCTCTAATGTTCTCAGAGTAAAGATGAGGCTCACGTGTACTCCTGTGCCCTCCCTGCCCAGGTGGACCACTTGGATAAGAAAGGCCAATGTGCGCTTGTGCACAGTGCGCTGAGAGGCCATGGGGATGTGCTGCAATACCTACTGACCTGTGAGTGGTTGGCAAGTCCTTCCCAGCCCGGAACACTGAGGAAGAGCCAAGCTCTGCAGCAGGCATTGACGGCGGCTGCCAGCATGGGCCACAGCTCGGTGAGTGGGCTGCAGGTTTCCTTCCTTCCTGGTTAATGGGAAACTCTAGCTCAGTAATCACGTGTGTTGTCCAGTTGCCACCTTTCAAGTAATAAACCTATGACGTTCTAAAGGAATAAGAGAAAATGAAATTTCAAAGACTAGCCACTGTCCTTGACCTTGTTTAAGAAGTTCTGTTGTAAATAAATCCTTCCCACAAATGAGGTTCCTGGTCTCCTGCATATGTGATGGGGAGAAGCGGGTTTGTTCTTTCTACCTGAGGCTTCTTTCAGTGGTGCGCAGTCTCTGTCTTTCTCTTGTTTCTCTCTTCTTTCCCTGTTCTACTTTTATCCTTAACCCTGCCTTTTCCCCTTTGATTCATTCTTTTGTCCTTGCAATCTTGTAAAAATAATCACATGGCATCCTGGTTCTAAAACCATTCTTGAGTATTTGAAGGATTTTTAAAAATAGAACTTGGATGCTTTGATAGCATGTAAGAATGCTTGTCATTTGTGGTTCCTACACTGAAGGAAAACTTCACGCAGCAGTTAAATAGAGCATTTATTTCTGGAAGATGTCAGTATTCCTCCATTTGAAGATTTAATTGTCATCTTCTGACCTGTGTCTTAGCTTTGTGAATTTAATAGCATTTTATTCCTGCTATTTTATGTTATTTCTCATGCTTGTAGTATCTTCAAGCAATTAGAGATGCCAGCATTTGGTAAGATTCTTTCCCCAAAATGGTATCAAGTAAATTAGAGTGCCAAGCTGGCTGGCTGACATTTGCACTTAAAACACACAAGGTTTTGGCATTTAAAACACTGAAAACACATGCATAAATATGCAGTGTGTGTGTTATGTGTTCATATCTGAAAATATAAATGTTTTTCTTTTTAATGTTCTCTAAATCTGAGTGGGTTTGGAATGTGGGAAAGCATCGTTAGGAGGACTGAAACTCTGTGTTTGACCCTCCTCTCCTCACATGTGAACCTCTCATTTAAAGACGGCTTGGAGGAATGCTAAGCAAAAACTACCTTGGCACAGCCAAGTGACCATTTCATGGACATTCACCAAAATATTTGAAGGATATATTGGTTTCTTCAATCTATTATAACATAAGGCCACAAATCAAATTTAGTGGCCAAAAACAAAGCATACTCTGAACAGATCAGAAGTCTAAGATTAGGAGAGAACATGGCTTCTAACTACTTGAAGCTACCTATATTCCTTAGTTTATGGCCCCTCTTCTGTCATCCCTTCTTCTTCTAACCTGGATTCCTCCTACTCTCCATCAGGACTGTTATGGTTATATCAGGTATGTAACAGATACACTATACACCCCTAACAGGTCAGAATAATCACCCAATATCAAGATTGGTAACCACATCTCCAATTTGCTCTTGCCATTTAAGGTAACACCCACAGGTTCCTGAACTTAGGTTGTGTGCCTATTTCAGAGCCATTATTCAGCCTATCACAAAGAATATGGCTTGGGAGACTAGAACATGGCTTTGTCTTGTTCTCCTGTCACTGCTGCTGCACAGGGTGAATGTTGACTCTGGTCCAGGGCATAAATGCTTTGTCTCCCTGAGAGCCAGCTTTCCTGCCTGGAGACTTGCAACCTGACCTGTTCTTTGACAGGAAAATGCCCAGGAGGGAAAAGAACATGGCTGTCAGTAGAAAAATTGCTTGGATAATACTTTAAAATTCTTTTAGAAAAATAGATATCATCTTGGTTTTTTTTTTCCTTGTGAAAACTGGATTCACCATTTTCTGGTGATTTATGCAGAAACTGCATTTTATGCAATCTGCCGTATCCTTTGTTGATTAATCTGGCATATTTGGGTCATGCTAGAATTCATTAGAATTCTGAGTACCTAGTAATCCTAAACAGTGTTGCTGAAATTCAGAGACTGCGTTGTTCTTTATTTTATTATTATTCTCCAAGCTTAAGTGTGAATAGCATATGAATTATATTTGAAAACGGTTTTCATTATATTTTCTCTCCTTGTGCAGCATGAGATGATAGTGGCTAAAAACCAACCCTCTCTTCTTTGATATATGGGATATAATAAGAATCTGTTGCTGTGAGAACTCATTAAACCCCTTTGCCACTTCTGACAGGTGGTCCAGTGCTTGCTGGGAATGGAAGAGGAACATGAAATCGAAGTCAATGGCACTGACACGTTGTGGGGAGAAACAGGTAATTATGCTTCCACTGCTTGTAGTCACCGGCAGCTTGCTTGATGCCTGAGCCAGCATTATGGCCTAATTGTTTTAGGAATGACTTGTGATACATGTAACTCCTATTTCCATTTTATCACAAAGCATTTGAAGTTTAACGCTTTTAAACCTTCCAAACGTGCAGTAAAGCTTCCCTAGAAGCATATAAAACCTGAATCATTTTGAACTACATGAGCAGTTACCCTGCACCTGAAGAATATCAGATGGAAATACCTAAATAAGGCATGCAGGTTTAAGGTTTATCAAGTCTTCACATGTCCTAACCCAATGGACCTTCCTGCCACTCGAGCTAAGCAAGTCTGGCAGGAACTTCAGTCTTTGTTTTCAGGTGAACCAAAGGTAACTCAGTAGGGAAGGCCAGGCCTGCCTTCCTTATAGGATGAGGGCCCTGCCTAAAACACTGAATAGAAAGTCTATTTCCATTGAACAGGGTCTGTATGTGTTTTAACAATAGTGGGACAAAAGCAAGGGGTGAATGAATGAATTTTAATAAATACTAAAATTCAGATAAGAATTGCTACCCCCAAAAAAGAACTGCTACTTTAAATTTTCTATTTGAATGACTTAGTATTCAAAATCTAAGACTTCATGAGTCATTTTGTTTTTAGTAGATGCAACCAAGAGTGTTTAATGAGCATTTCTAGGCTATGTATACATAGCGTGTGTGACTTCTGTTTCTCTTGCATACATTTGTTTCCAAATGCTTCCAAATGATTTTCTAGCAAACCAAATGGTGGTCTGGAGAGTTTATTAGCTAACACATACTTGGTAAAAGCCTCAGACTTTCTGGGTATGCAGGCCTGCCCTTTAGAGCCATAGAGTCCCCTCAGAGCTGCCACATTCATCCTGGCTTTCCCATCACTCAACTCATTGCAGAAGAGCAGGGTATGACCCATATTGGAGAGACAGTACAAGCCCAATTCTGAATTTCTGTCTCCTGCTTGAGATTCTGCCAGTTGGTTGATGGCTAAAGAGATACTTGAGTAACCAAAGACTTCACACATTTATTAGCTCATAGTTTCAGTAAGTCAGAAGTCAGGGCTGAGTTCTTTCTGTAAGCCCACAGTGTAGGTACTGGCTGGGGCTGTGTTCTTATCAGTCACCAACTTCTTAGTACTGAGGTTATTGGCAGACTGGTTCCATAGATCTCTGTGGGAAGGTACAGAATGATACAGCCCCTCCCTTGTCTAATCTGCAGAACTCTTTAAGACCTGAGAAGTTCCCACCTCCCTTAACAGGCATGGAGATGAATTTTATAAATCTAGAACTTTTCCTCATTTTATCAGTTTAGTAAATTAGTTTTAAATGTTTGTTATTGTAAAGATACTGTACAGAGGAGTTACAGTTACATGAGTAAGGTAATGAGTACATTTCCTATTGAACATTGTTATCCCCTCCTTTGTTTTTCCCCTACCATCCCTTCCCTCCCCTCCCCTCCTCCCTAACTCCCCCCCCCCAAGTTGTAAAGTTCATTTTAAACATAGTGTCTTTTACATCTCATTGTTACTATGGCTCAGCCTGTATCCTTGTTTCAGCATTTTGTTATTTCCCTTCCCCTCCCCAAATTAGAAAAATGTATATACAAGATGCAGGGCACTGGAATCAAATACAATGAAAACAGGTTTATATCATAGGGAACAACATACAAAAGAAACAAAAAAAAATTACATGGTACATTAAAAACAACAGTGACAAAGATAAAACCTCTTGTTTCCCTATCTTGGGGTTCTTTTCATTTAGCATCATCTTTTATGGTCATATGTGCATAGCTTTTGACCTTTCCCACTTGTCTGGTAAGATTATCCTAGACATATAGTAGTTATTGCAAGTAAATGAAACCATGAGACCTATGTTTCTTTGGGCCTGGCTTACTTCACTTAATATAATTTTTTCCAAATCTTTCCATTTCCTAACAAATGGGGCAATGTCATCCTTTCTGGTGGAGGCATAGAATTCCATTGTGTGTGTGTCACATTTTCTTGATCCATTCATCTACTGAGGGGCATCTGGGTTGGTTCCATATCTTAGCTATGGTGAATAATGCTGCGATAAGCATCGTTGTGCTGGTAGCTTTAGTGTGGCCTTGTTTGTGGTCATTTGGGTAAATGCCTAAAAATGGGATTGCTGGGTCAATGGGGAGCTCTATGTGTAGTCTCTTGAGGAACCTCCTATTGTTTTCCAAAGTGTCAACCTAGAACTTTATTGAGAGACTTCTAACCATTTTAACTATTTAAGCTTTTTTTTTAAAAAAGCCAGACCAGCATTGTTTTTCAGACTTACAGAGCCACAGCAGCTTTCTGTAGAATGCATCTCAAGCAAACCAATCTTGCCTTCTCTCTTTTGCTGTGTGGTACCTCCTTTTATCCAGATATTTTCAGAGACAAACACCATTGTCTCCCCCAAGCCCTCCTATTTTCCAGGTTTTTGTCAAAGAAATATTTGTAAGTATTCTGGGAAAGTTTTAAGTTTGAGAACACTTACAAATACAGGGCTTTACACAGATAATAAACATGTCACTGTCCTGAAGGTGAGATCTGTGTCACCTAACTCCAGGCCACATGTAGGCATGAAAGCAGATGTTTTATGGCTCATTTTAGGCTGCAGAGAAGTGACTGCATAAATGAATGGGTCACACCGCTTTTGTTTCTTACCTTCAACTTGAGTCAGCAGGGTCTGGCCGCTCCCCAGCCTCTGGGGGATGCTGCAGGGTCTGCTGTTTTTCATCACTAGAGGAGCCTTCAGCAACGAAAGCAGTAGTTTGCTTGGTTTTCTTTAGACCCCTCATTCCTGGGTGTTCTCAATGATGCTTTGTGTCCAAAATACCATAGACTGGCCTTTGTCTGTTGTTAGCCACAGCCAAAGCATAGGATCCCTGAAAGCCACTCATCTAGAGTGTGGGAGGGAAGTTGGCGGAACAATTGGAAGCTTTACATGGATAATACAGGCATTATTCCTCCGAAAGCCCTTGTATCCATGTACAAGTCTGTTCAATGTAGATTTAGCTGGGAACATCTTGGCTTTTGCTGGCTGACTGGTTGAGATGGCCATCTCCATCCTTGACGGGTATGTTGTTTTTCATGTAGCACTACCACCTGTTTGGATGACAGTTCCTTCCCTGCCATCTCTTCCCTCCCTCAGCCACAGTTCAGAGGTGGGGGGGCCAGCTCCCTGTACCTGCACCTCACTTTTCTGCCAGGACAGACTTGTATAGTCCCTGTGTAGCTGCTTGACAGTGGTGGTCCTGCCACTGTTGTTTGGGAGCAGTCGGTTTCCAGAGCGAGGACAGCTCTCAGCCAGAAAAGAAGGCACACAGGAAAGGGTTGGCCAGTGTGAGGTTCCTCCTTACTCTAGCCATCTGGTAGGGGTGGTTGGGAGCAGGAAAAGATGAGCTTTTGTCCTGAGCATCTCACTGCTGGTAGTCCTCACATGGCATCACAAAAGGAGAATGACTCCTAAGTTAGATGAATGGAACAAGAATGTATACTATAGATTTTGAAGACACTCATCTAAAATGGAAACTGTTTAGTCTCAGGGTTTACTTGAGTAAACCCATAGCTTCTGGAAAATTTGCCAATTGATACCGCTGATAACTAGTAACTACTGGTTTTGGAGAACAGAGAGCTTCACTGAAGAAAGACTTCCCTTGCGTTAGCATCTGGGACCTATTTTACTTGTCTACGCAATGTTTAAAAACCAGCCCTGCAAAGTCAGTCCTGTAGTTTCAGTAGCTCTGGAGCTTCTTCCTTTTCTTCCTCCTCTTCAATGGAAAATAGGAATGGGATACATCAGAAAGAAGTTTAGAATAAATGAGGCATTAATGCCCGTAATTGTACCACCTTCAAGGTTGCCAAGCCCTTAGCTTTGGGACACCCGCAGACTTGGTCAGATGATGGTCCTGCAGTTTCTGGGCGGCCTGAAAGATGGCACAAGCCCATCAGATACTTGGGTTATCTCTGTCTCAGGCATTCCACAGCCATGACGAGTCAGTGCCAGCTCCCACAAAGTCTCGACTAAATCAAATTACTGTTTCCATGTCATTGTTTGATGTGAATCAGCCGGAGCCAAAATGACCAGGGATGCTTAACTGGTGACCTCATGCTGTGGGAACTGTCAGAGAGACCGTGTTTCCAAACTCTAGGCTTCTCTCCAGTCTGTGAGTCTGCTCTGTGCTTCTGGCCAGAAACCTCCTAAATTAAAGAGAATAGAGGCCCTTCTATTCCAGCATCTTCCTTTGACATGTACACATTCCTATATAAAAAGCTAGGGGTAGAGCTTAGTGGTAGAGCCAGCACCTATCATGAACAAGGTTCAATCCCCAACAGCACAAGGAAACAAAACAAAATGTGCCTGTCCTATAAACAGTCTCCCTGCCTCAGCAGGTTTCCTTTGGCTCATTCTTTCCCTTAGCAGGACTTACTATTGAATCTTATTGTTGATGTTCCTTTCTGATGAGAGGCTCTTTTCCTTAAGTTGTGAGTTTCACGAGACCAGATATTTCTGTGTGTCTCATGCTCACCTGGATACCCCTCATCTGAGGCTGCTTGGTCTGGCTACTTCTCTGAGAGAGAGAAGATTCTAGACAGATGGAAGTTTTGTCTGTCTCTGTTGTCCAGCATAATAGCCACTGTGTATGTGTGGATACTGAATGCTATTTTATTTTTATTACATGTCTGGCCAGGTGCCAGTAGCTCATTCCTGTAATCTTAGCTACTCAGGAGGCTGAGACCTAGGAATAGCAATTTGAAGCCAGCCTGAGCAGGAAAGTGAGACTTTTACCTCCAATTACCACTTTTTAAAAATATTTTTTATTTTAAAGATAACTGTACAGAGGGGTTACAGTTACCTGAGTAAGGTAATGAGTACATTCCCTATCAAGCATTGTTACCCCCTCCTTTGTTTTCCCCTACCATCCCTTCCCTTCCCTCCTCCCCATCTCCTTTCTCCCCTTCCCCAATTACCTCTTACCTCCTCGGAAAGCTAGAAGTGGAACCATGGCTCTAGTGGTAGAGTGCTAGCCTTAAGCAGGAAAGCTCAACTCAGGCCGAGTTCAAGCTCTGGACTGGCAATTAAAATTACATGTCTGCTTGTGAGTCCTGGCAACCGTATTGGACAGTCCTGGTCTAGCTCCAAGGCTTGTCATGTAGGTGTTGGCCAAGTGTACAAGTAGATTTAAAGAACATGGAGCCATAGAATATTTCGGACAGGTGATATTCAGTTTGTGAAATCATTCAGGAGAGATACTGCTAGAGAAGAGCCGAAGAAGGAGCCCAGTCACTCACAAGAAGCCAGTGATGTTTCTTTGTGTCATGGTACAGTTACAGGATGCTGGGTTCTAAGATGGCTATTGGACTTTATTCCACTCTGCTCCCAGTGTGGCATGGTCACAGCTGAGGGAATGACATGGCCCCTGCTGGCCTTGGTGATGATGACCTCTTTCTCCACTGTGCTCTGGAGAGCAGAAGCTCCTTCTCACTGTCTCATAGCTGCTTGCCATGGGCGTCAGGAGGGTGCGACACCAGCTGCTCCCAAATGTCTCCTTTTCCTAATTTAAAAAAAAAAAAAAGCCTATCAGAGGAAGTTAAGAAGACTGACAGAAAACACTGTGTGAAGTACTAAGTCTTTCACATTAATTTGGTACTATTTTAATTGGGGGAGTAGTTCCCAAAGAAGTTTAGACATTGTAAATAATTGGTTCTTATCACCAAAGTCGTTAATGACACTTTGTCTACCTCCTTTCTAAAGAGGAGCTGAGTTTCTCTGCTGTCATCTGAGTAGGGCTTTGGGCTGAAGAGCCTACTCCCTTTCATCAGTGCATCAGAGCACTTCAGCTCAGCATGTGTGCCAGTCCCAGCTCACTGTTTGCTAATTCTGGACAGAACCTGGCCTCCTCTGGGGTTTTAGTCACAAACATTGTCCTGTCAGCAGGAGTACGGTGTCTCTAAAGCCATCCTTGGGGCAGAAGGTCCATTCTCCACAGACATTCTCCATGTGTTGTTTACAGAGTTTAGGGAAGCACTGTATGTCATACCTTATGAGTTTTGTTTCCCTCATGTCTTCATGAAGTCACTTTCCTTTCATATTCTGTGCCTGTTTGGCTTCCTTCCTGGGTGTACCAAGCCATGAGATCTGGTCTTACCATCTCCAAGACCGTCCCAGAATACAGGGAACAGAACAGTGTAGTTTTACTTTTAAAAAGACTATTTACTCATATTTTTGCTTATTTTCTTTTAATAGAGGAGGAACTTTGTTTAAATTCTTTAATGTGAATTTAAACTCACTAGATTGAGTTTGAGCCTTATATCTACTTGCTTATTTTCAAAAATGTTAAAGAAGCCAGGTGCCCGTGGCTTACACCTGTAATCCTAGATACTAAGGAGGCTGAGTTCTGAGGATCACGGTTCAAAGCCAGCCCAGGCAGGAGAGTCTGTGGGACTCTTATCTCCAGTAAGCCACCAAAAAATGGAAGTGACACTGTGGCTCAACTGGTAGAGCCTTGAACTGAAGAGCTGAGGGACAGTACCCAGACCCATAATTCATTCCCCATGACTAACCAAAAAATAAAAGTTTTAAGACCAGAAGAGTTTCAGAAGCTTTTCAGATTTTGGAACATTTGTATAGACTTTACTAGTTCACTATCCCTAATAAAAAAAAAACAAAAAAAAAACTAAAATCTGAGAATTTAGAGAATCCCAGATTCTGGATTTGAGAATTAGGAACACAACCTGTACATATGCCTCTCACAATGGAATTTCAAGTAAGAAACTGGAGGAGAGAATTTGTCAGTTGCTCACTGGAGACTGTGGAAAATATGTGTGACATGTTTTTCCTTCTTCTGCCAGTGCTGGTTTAAAGAAGGTGCAAAGAGATTGATGGGTGTGGAAATCCAGATTTCTATCATTCCTGAGCAGTAGAAATTCTTGATTATCCTTGGAATGAGGCATGAAAGGAAAAGGAACTAACCCAGGACCCTAGAGGGGAAAAGGCTATTTCAGGCCTGTCTTGGAGGAAGAAGGCCCTCATGTTTGAGTACAGGAACCCAGAATTAGAGAGCTGGGGGAGAGAAACAGCCCATCTTAGGGCACATAGAATAGTATTACGATACACATACTGGGGCATTTTATGTCCTGACAATGCTCTGCAACCACAGTTAGACAGGAACAAGGTCATTCCAGATTATTCTTAGTCAGGGGAGAAAGTATAATAGTTCTTTAGAAAAATGAGTGTTTTGTAATAATTGTCTTCTAAACAGTCTTCCTAGACAGCTGTTAGGTGAGTGAGATGTCTTAGAGGAGACTTTGTGGAGGCAACAAGGTGGGAGTGAGAACTCAGATGCCAGCAGGCTCTCACTAGCTGTGTGGCCTTAGGAAGTTTTTTGGTAGGTCTTTCTTTTTCTCTCCTATAGCAGAGATGAGTTGTCTCATGGTATTATTAAAATAGGCTAGAGTCTCCCTCTCCCTAGCTTAATTAAGAGCAGGGGTTTGGGATAATTCTGCCACCAAGATAAACTCCTGACCCCCAAATACAGATTCGCTTTGTGACTTAGGGTGAGCATTATACCCAGCTATCACTCAGTTCTTTCACTTCAGTACTTGGTATGACAGTAGACAGAACCTCTCATTCAGAGGGCTCGTCTTCCTGACGTAAGCAAGTGTCTATCCTTGGTGTTTGTACAGTGTCCAGTGGTAACAAGTGTTCAAAAGAAACGACATGTAGGTTGTGATAAGTTAATATTAATTACTGTAGTAAATAGTAACCATTTATATTACTCATCTGGTCTTGATAGAGTAAGCAATGAAATCTTATACTTTGTAGTTAATTTAGGAAGAAAAAAATCACAGGTGAAGAGAAACACAAGTGCCTTTTGATCATGTGTCCGGTGTCCGTCCAGTAGCTGTATAGCTATATTTTATTTTTTAAAGCGTACTTGGCATCGTGAATCTCACATTTCATCTTCCAATACATGCTCAGAGACTTGACAGCACAGTTTATAACACAGTCTGTAACACGGTCAGACTGGTTGCTCAGATTTGGATTCTGCCTTCCCTTAACTTCAAATTCTCCTAGATAACTCAATAGAATAGGGTATAAAGTTAGGCATGGTGGTACATGTCTGAAATCCCAATACTTAGGAGGAAGTGGAGGGGAGAGGATGGCAACTTTGATGTCAACATGGCAACAGCGAGGAGGAAAATAAAACCCAACCAGTACTCAAACAACAAAAGATCAGAGGGTGATGACGGGGTGTATTCCACAGGATGTGTGGCTGTAGCCTTTTTTACTCATCCCTGTTCTTGGCTCGAGCCAGGCTTTCCCTTGCAGGACTCAGTATGAATCTGTGGGAGTCCTGGCTCTCCCAGGAGAGTTTTTCCAGTGGAGAACAATAGGGAACAACAAGGACTTGTTAGGTTGAGAAAGCAGTTAGGCAGCATTAACTTCTGTCCCCAAGGTCACTAGAGCACAGCAGAGCACAGCCCTTCCAGAAGTTGCTTCATGAGGACTGGAGGCTGGCTCCGGTCCTCCAGCTGTTCAGCATGAGCAATCTTTATTCTCCTTCTGTCCTTTAAGTTGTTGAAGATTAGATCAAGCCCAAGCTTCATAGGGACAAAGAATTTATAGGTCTTGGAAAGTGTGTTCTTCTATCTAGTGAAACCTTTCCTCCTACAACGATAGAAGGAAATGTCAAACAAAGCAGCTCTAAGAGCTGGAACTCATAGTTCATTGGAAGATGGAGGCATGTGTCTCACCTCTGGAGGAGGCGCTACTTGCAGATAGGGCCTTGGAGGCTAGCCCCTCTGAGACCCTCTGTGTGATGGCCCAGTGCCAAGTGACCTGGCAGCAACGCACAGGCCAGGCTCAGCCTCTGGATGCAGCAGTGTCTTAAGACATTGGTTGAAGACTGGATTCATTCCCTGAGTTGAAAAGCCATCACTAGTGTTTACATTTTACCTTTAGATTAAACAGCTGAGAATTTTCCAGCATTTCCTATTATGCTATTATTTGAATTCTTTTCTTTACAATTGAGTGGGGTGTCTCATGAGTCTCTGGTCTGGAGTCAAAGATCACTGGCTTTGTTGCATCTAATGGCTCCCAGAGTTAAATCACATTTCTGAGAACCCTGCTGCTTACTTCTAAATATTAGCACTTTGGTTTTGTTTTCTTCTTTTTTAAAAGCTGGGAAAGGCCACTATAACAGGAAATGAATTGCACCAGTGACACACATGAACAAATGAGCTACTCTCCCACGTTGCCCTCTTACCTACAGGAGGTACATACAATGGGTTCACACACTTTTGCTCCTGTGTTCAGTTTGGCCTTAGATTTGCAGGAGGGTGCTGTTGCCTCTGTGTATAGTGACCTGTCACTGTTCTTTCCAGGTTGGGTCCAGGAGCAGAGGGAGGGAGTTACACCCATGGTTATGACTTGAGCCGAGCCAGCCTGAGCCCAGGTGGCACATCCTATACATTTGAGTGGCAGATGTGCCGTAGCATTTTATAAACAGCCCTGTCGATGGAGTGACTCTTCTCGGAAGGTTGACAGCTGATTTTTTTTTTTTGTAAATCAAAATTTCCCAGAGAACTATAATATGTAAAAGATACCGGCAACGATCCATTTTATTATACAAAGAACTGTTTCTCAGTGATGTTTTCAATAAGTTCAAATGGATGAGTGTCACTCAGGTTTTTCTTAAAATGAACATCTGTCACGATGAATCTACTCAGGCTTTGAAGATGGAAGACAGTATTGCTGAGGTGACATCATTTGGGATTGCCAGCAAATGATATGTGCTTTCTGGGGAATTTAATTACACAAATGCCATCTTGTTAAGGATTTTGCAAGCGAAAGAACTGTATCCAATGTGACTCTGAAAAAGTGCCACATGTTCACATTGGTTTGAGAGCCTCCATTTCATACCTTGTATTTTGCTGGCCAGAAGGCAAGGCCATTGGTGGGGCTGTCTCTTCTCCAACCCTGCCCACTTCCCCATCTTTATCTGATCAGGCAAAGAAGACCACTGACCTTCATTAGAGTCAGGCTCAGGTCAGAGATCAGCCTGCTCAGCAGAATGGTTGAAATTCCTGAGGGGAGTTTTTTATCCTGAGTTTATTTGCTTAATCACGTGGTCTGCCATTCTTCATCTCCCTTGTTTCCGAATATGGTATCTTGAAGTCCCGGCAGCAGCTGAAACTTGAGATGCATTCTGGCCTCCAGAGTTCACAGTGATGTGGCCCAAAATATCCACTCTGTAGAAAAAGGGAAACCCAGGTCCTGTCATCTATCAGACTGTTCTAAAAATGGGTGAATGAGTGTCCTTAGAAATCTGTGTGTAGAATGTGATCTGTTTTCAGCCTGAGCAAAGTGAGCCTGTGCTGCTGACAGCTTCATAATCCCTGTAAAGGACCTTAGCTGTCAAGCACAGGGCAGGACAGGCTGTAGTGAGAGAGGGTAGATTCCGACCCAGTCTCCAGGCCTGGGGTGGAGCTGTCATCTGCTTGTCAGCTGTTCCAACTTCCGGCTTGTCTGAGGCCTCTGTAAAACACAGACTATTTTTAGTGTGAAGCTGTCGTTTCTGATGTACTGTTGTTGCAAAAAATGAGTAGCAGCTGTAACAGAAAGCTCAGTTTAAAAGCCCTGTTCCTAATAGGGATGAGACTGTTTACCAAATAAAAGGACGGAATGTTCTAGGGCATTGGCTACTCTAGCCTCATCAGAAGAAAGTCCTGATGTGTTCTTTTCCAAGGAGTTCCAAGGAGTTCTGCCTCTGCAGCACACATGCATCTGTGTCTGTGTGTGCACATGTGAACATGTCTGTGCGTGTCTGCTTCTGTGATTCATTTCTTCTGCTGGTCAGTGATGACTAGAGGAGGCGGAAGAGGCTCCCCAGGCAGAGGGAACTTGGAGAGGATCGGCAGGCTTAGGGAACAGTTTCGAAGCCAGATCTTCCATCCTACACACTCTTACTGGGTTGTATTCTGATCAGTCTTGATAGTGGATATTATAGGGGAAGAAAAAGAACAAAAACCTGCACCCTATCTTCCATAGCTTCTAGTTCAAGACAGACAGGCTACTACCAACAACAGATACTAAATGACATAGATGTTTAATAACCTGTGAAGCTCAGGTATGTAGAGAGAAGTGAACATGTCTTACAGAGGAGGATTAGACTTTAGGTCTACCCCTCTGTGCCCTGAAACCCAAGTGAAGGGTGTGGGACTGACTGCAAGGTGGATGGGGGCACCATGCAAGGGTGTTAACAAGGTTTGCATAGATGGCTCTCCAGTGTAGAGTCTGGCCAGGGTAGAGGAAACCCTTGCCAAAGGAGAGTTGCTAAAGAGATGTCATTGGCCCTCACTAAAGAGTAACTGTTTTCAAAGCTTCTTCTGTATCTACAGTTTCGTATGTGACATATTCTGGTCTCTGCAGTACAGAAGTGCCCATGCTCTGTGTTATTGAATCATATATGTGATCATCATCATTGTCATGATGACAAGAAACAACTGTATCCAAGGTTCCCTGCAGCAGGAATGAGGCCTGGCCTACCTCACCTGGACTTCTGCAGAAATCCCTTAGAAAGGCAGCTTGAAGAATGCTCTGAAAGAGCGGCAGTGCCCTCACTGCTGAGAGCACACTCCTACCAGGGTAAAGTAGCAGTGCCCTTGAGGAAGGAGAGAGGGAGATGCTGGATTCCCTGCCAGCTTCATCTTCACACTCAGGGTTTTCAGGACTGTGGTACACCTGTGTAGGTATACTTGCTCCCTCCTGTGAGTCCTATCTGCCTCTTCATTTGTCAGGAGGCCTGGGTTTGGATCTGAGCCTGATGACATCAGGCAGGTGTGACTTGTGAAATAGTAAAGTTGCTGGCCGTACTGCACTGTAGTCCAGAGGACAATCAAGATTGAATTCCGTGGAGGAATTGGGGCTTGCCATAGGACATTGGGCCTAGCTAGGTCTGCACCATGTGTGAGTGTATTCATATGGCCAGGCTGATGGGAAGCTGGAGTGGCTGTAACCAGATTAAAGGCTGACCCTCAGTTCCCCCAACCTTATGGTGGGCACCAGAGGGAGCCATTACCCTTCTTGGTGCTGCTCCTTCCTGTGTAGCATCCACCCAGGACGCTCAGCCCCATCCTATCCTCTTGTCCCACTGAAAAGCCAATGTCCTGGTGCCTGAGACAGGCTGGGCTGTTGTCCATAGTAGAGGCTAGGATCCGGTCAGACATGGGGCCCTGAGGACCTAGCCCCTCTCTTTTCCTCTGTATTTTTGTTGTGCCCTGGGGTCATCCCGCAGCTACCCTGTTTCAGGGCAGCCTTAGGACCACAGTCTGTCCCCCACCACCCTCATGTTTCTTCCTTGACTTCCTAACTCTTACGTCTGACTGGTTAGATTCTGAGGTCTGTCCAGGCAGCAGTGTTGGGATACCCTCCCGGCGGACTCAGTGATGATTTTTGTTGAACAAGGTCTGACCTAAGGTAAGAGGCCAGACTGGACAACAACCTAAACTGAGTTTGTGACACACTGTATTCTGCTCTGTCTCACTATGGACATCAAAACCAGAATTTACAATTTGTCAGAGGCTGGTGGGCCGGCCTGGGTGGCTGTACCCTTTCAGCTCTAGATGATAGAGCTCGACTTGGGAATAGCTCCTGTCTAGAGTCAGCCAGCTGTGCTGGCTATACATTAGGAGCTCACCTGGGACTGTGCAACACAGCATGGCATCCTTACAGCAGGGCATCTGGGTTCCAAGGAAGCTCAAGCCCTCTGTCTCCCGGCCCCAGTCCAGACACTGGCGCACCTCATTCCCACTGGGCTCTGGTGATCACAGCTGTCACGGAGCCACCTGGACTTGAAGGAAGGGGAAGTGTCTGAGAACTCGTGGGCACTCCACTTGTCTAACAAGTGATTGCTCCTGTGACTTTCCACAGCCCTGACTGCCGCCGCAGGAAGAGGGAAGCTGGATGTCTGTGAACTGCTGCTGGAGCAGGGGGCCGCGGTGTCACGGACCAACAGGAGAGGGGTCCCTCCTCTGTTTTGTGCAGCCCGCCAGGGCCATTGGCAGGTAACAGTGGACCCCAGGTTCATGAGAAGCAGCGCCTGGAGTGGAGGTTACTGTGGAGGTCGCCTTTGGCCCCAGTCCTGTTCCCCTTCCTTGGTGTCTGCCGGTGCTTTAGGACCATTTGACAGGAAAGCAATCAGCCACACAGGCTGGGGAGCAAGACTGCAGGCAGAGCCACACAGATGCCCCTTAACTTCAGAGGGATGGATAGGGGTTGAGAGGTTTGCTACCACACATCTGTTATGTTACTTTATAGCCTAATGGTCCCCAGGGTATTTGAAAAAGTGCAGTTCAAGGATGCTGTCTCTTTCATAGCTGTCTTTAATTCAAGGGAGCCAGGGATCCTAGGAGTTGCAGCATTCCTTCATTTGGGAAATAGTGACCACATACCCCATACCTGCTACCAGATTTGTATTCACACAATGCCAAATAAAGGAATATCGTTATGCCCATTATAGGAAAAATATCCTCTGGCTTTCACTATCATTGGGGGACTAGATCCAGGAACCCTACAAATACCAAACTCTGAATGCTCAACTTCCTTATACAAAATGATGTAACATCTGCATATAGCCCACCTACATCCTCCCACGTACTTTAAATCATTCTTACATATCTATAATGCCTGATGCTATATATAATATATATATATATATATATAATAGTCATTCTGTTGTTTAGTACTAATGCTTTTTTTTTTTTGCATTTTCAGTACACTGTTGGTTGAATTCACTAATGTGAGACCCATGGGTACAGAGGGCTGGTTATTCTTCACCTCAATACGAGCTGAGGGCCCAAATATCCTTACTATTCCTGCCTGATATGTGTGGGCTTTTTTGTAGTAATGAACTGGGTTGTCAAAAAATATATATTCTGGAAAAGGTTCTGTGGGAAGGAATACAGTAAAAAGATTGGATGGGTCCCACATCTCACAGCTTATAGTGCGTTTGAAAAGCAAGGGGTCATTTATCTACTTTTCAAGCCTGCAAAACCTGCGTGTAGAGAATGTGGCTTAAAAGGCAGAAGGAAGACTAATGCTTAATGCATCTCCCAGATTGTGAGATTGCTGTTGGAACGTGGCTGTGATGTGAACCTGAGTGACAAGCAGGGCCGGACGCCTCTCATGGTGGCTGCCTGTGAAGGGCACTTGAGTACTGTGGAATTCCTCCTTTCTAAAGGTAGGTTTTTCTCTAACAGATGCTCTCTGTTTTTTCTACTTCCAATTTTGTCTGTTATGGAACATGTGCTTTTGTTAAAGGAACTTATTTTCCTTTCTTTTTCTTTTGGACAGTACTAGGCTTTGAAGTAAGGACCTCATGCTCTCTTACTTGAGTTACTTCACTAGCTACTTTTGCATTGGTTATTTTTCAAACTAGGGTTTCAGTGGAGCCTAAG
Source organism: Dipodomys spectabilis (assembly GCF_019054845.1). Lineage (NCBI taxonomy): Eukaryota > Metazoa > Chordata > Mammalia > Rodentia > Heteromyidae > Dipodomys > Dipodomys spectabilis. The sequence continues at coordinate 23,772,371 of NW_024870758.1, forward strand.
CTCTTCTATTTTTTTTTCTTTTTCTGGCCTGTGCTCTTCTCGTGCCCTGAAATCCCCTGATCTCTGTCTCTCAAGTAACTAGAAAGGTAGGCTTGACCCACTTTGCCTGACCGTGAAAGGGCTTTTCTAACACACGTAAAGACAGGAGGAAGCGCAGCTCCTGTGCCCATTGCTCTGCTTCAGTGATGACCTTGTCACCATCAGCTTCAAACTCTGTGCCGGACAGGCCTGCTCCTGAATCTGATGCCCATGCAGGCAGGAGCGTTGAGCTGTGGACGCCTCAGCAACCAGGCTTGAATCTTACAGGACTCGAGTTCTGTGTGTGGACTTTGCTTTCAGGTGCCGCCCTCTCTTCTCTGGACAAAGAGGGCCTGTCAGCATTGAGCTGGGCTTGTCTGAAAGGTCACAAGACAGTGGTCCAGTATCTGATTGAAGAAGGAGCTGAGATAGACCAGACAGACAAGAATGGGCGCACTCCCTTGGACCTGGCCGCTTTCTATGGCGATGCGGAGACAGTGAGTACCCAAAGATGGTCACTTGCTTCTACCTGAAAGTTGCCATGAGCCACTGGTGGAAGAGGTGCCACCGAGTTGTTAAGAATCCTCAGAGACCAGCTGTGCCTGAGTGTAGTACACTGTGCTGTGGTACAGTGGGTCTAGGGAGGAGAATAGTTCAATCAACTCCTAATTCTGTGGCATGTAATCCATTCCAGGACTAGTCAAGATTCCAGTGTATTGTTAAAAACTTAGAAATACCTGCTTACAAACCATAGACTTAGCCATGAATGTAGTTGTGCCTTCTTACGGTATCCTTTGTGCAGACAATTCTTACTTCTACACATGAGAAATTACTAGTTAAATGATAAGCTACTTTATCTTTATTGTCTCATACTTTTATTTATTTTGGTAGTACTAACGTTTGAACTCAGAGCCTTACACTTGTTAGTAAGGTGCACTACCACTTGATGCATGGGCCCAGCCATTCACTCTTTTTTTTTGGGGGGGGAGGGGTCCAGTCATGGGGCCTGAACTCTGGGCCTGGGCGCTGTCCCTCAGCTCTTCAGCTTAAAGCTAGCGCTCTACCACTTGAGCCACAGCGCCACTTCCGGCTTTTTTCTTTTTGCTTATATGGTGCTGAGGAATCGAACTCAGGGCCTCATGCATGCAAGGCAAGCACTCTACCACTGAACCACCTTCCAGCCCTCACTCCTATTTTTAAGTGACCAATAATGTTATACCTCACAATGTGATCTTTAGAACATGTGTACATAGGAGCTTAATCAAATCAGGCTAATCTATTGCTTTGGTTATTTATTATTTCTTTGGGTGAGAACATTTAGATTCCTCTCTTTTAGCTATTTTGAAACAGTACATTATTATAGTTACTATGTTACACAATAGATCCTCAGAACTTAACCCCTGCCCTCTGAACTTTGACCCTTGACCATTCCATCCACCCCTCCCCCACCCCCTACCCCCAGCTCTGGTAACCAGCGCTCTACTTCTTAGACTTGTTTAAATTCCCCATACAAGTGAGATCATATGTTATTTGTCTTTCTGTGTCTGGTGTACTTAGCATCATGTCCTCCAGTTTTTATATAAATTGTGCTAAATCACAGGATTTCCTGCTTTTTAAAGGCTTAATTTTATTCCATTATGGATATTTACTGATTTGTTTCTAACACAGTGGCGTGGCCTAAAAACATTTAAAAAAAATCTCTGGGTACTTACTTCTTTGTTCATCTTGGGGATGTCAGGATATATAACCTTAAGCTAGGAGCTGCATGATGTCTTTTGGGGAAGAAACATGTCTTTGTCAGGCTGCACATCCCAGACCCCTGGGCTGACAGAGGAGCAATCATACTTGTGTTTTCATAGTTCAGTGTCTCAAGTGAGGATGAGCTGGCAAGAAGGGTTCCTGATCCTGGCAGCTGTGGACCTGGGCCAGTGAGGGTACATTACTCAGTAGTAGACCCTTGGCTGGCAGATGTGTGAGGGTTCAGTCTCATCAAAAGAGGAGGAAGAAAGTAATCCTCGCTACTCAGGAGACAGATCTTAGGATCAGTTTGAAGCCAATCTGAGCAGGAAAGTCTGTGGACTCATCTCCACTAACCTATTGAAAAAGCCAGAAGTAGAGCTGTGATTCAAGTGGTAGAGCACTAGCCTTGAGCAAAAGAAGCTCAGGGACATCACCTAGGCCCTGAGGTGAAGCCCTAGGACCGTCACCAAAAAAAGGGTGGGGAGAGAGAGAGATTAAGAGTTCTTGGATAGGAAGTAGCGCTGTAGCTCAAGTGGTAGAGCGCTAGCCTTGAGCTGAAGAGCTGAGGGACAGCGCCCAGGCCCAGAGTTCAAGCCCCACGACCGACAAAAAAAAAAAAAAAAGAGTTCTTGGATAATGATCTCCTTTACCTTATAAACTATTCTTCTCAACTTTAAAACGTTGGACACATCTCACATATCTATACCATTTTTAGCAACCTTACCAAATTCTGTATTTTATCAACATGAGGGAAGAATTTCACATTCTGATGGAATTTTTAAAAGTTCCTTGCAGGAACCAAGCCCCATCATGTATGTCACCATCTCAACCATTTCTGAGTGTTCAGCGTTGCTAAATACATTCATGTTCCCACAAAGTCAGTGTCCAAACTGTTTTTATCTTACAAAACTAAACTTCTGTATCCATTAAATAACTCCCCTTTCCCAATTCCCCTCACCCAGTTCCTAACCTGTGGCTACTCATTTTTTCTGTCTCTTGTGATTTTTACCACCGTGAGTAACTCACGTAAGTGGAATCAGTGGCGGCAGGCTTCACTTGGCTTACTGTCCTCAGCTCCTCTGCGATTCATCATGTCAGTAGTTCCTTTCTTTTTAAGTTTCAGTAATATCTATGTGTGGATCATGTTTTATTTGTCCATTACTCCATGAAGGTACATATTATGGACAAATATCTGGACTTAGACACCGTTTTGTTGAAGTTTTTATTGCTATTACAAAGGTGATGTTCAGAGGAGTTACTGTTTTTAGACAGTTTTTTATTCTTTGGGGTATATACCCAGAAGTGGGATTGGTGGATCATCTAGTAATTCTCTTTTTTCACCTTTGAGGAGTTTCTGCACTCTGCAGCAGCTGAGGCATGTCACATCCCCATCCGCGGGGCCCAAGGCTTCCACTTCTCCCTATCCTCACAAACACTCACTTCTTTATTAGCAGTAGTAATAGTATCTTTAAGTAGTTGCAGAAAGAGGTTTCAATTCCACTTGTCAGTTTATGAATATATAAGGATTCTATCATAATCAGTATCATCCCTTCTAGCATTCTCACCATCTGCCCCAAGCCCACCCATCCGCTCAAGTTACCTGGTTCCATTTTCACATGTGTATACTGAATATTATGACTCTATTTGTCCCCCCTTCTTCTCTCCATTCAGCTTCCTTCCTCCCCTTGACTTTTCCCCTCTCTGACAACACATGCTTCTGCTTTCTGGTATTCATTATGTTAACATGTAGGTTCATTGTTCAAAATTGGAATTCTCCCTTGTGTATATAAGTATACAATCAGCTATGTGTTTTCATATATAAAAGTACTTTTCTTTTTCCTTCTGTTAAATTTTAAATAGTAGCTTTCTTAATGGCTGTGAGTGGGTGTCTCATCACAATGATTTTGGATTTTTGTTTCCTAATGATTAGAGAAATTGAGCCTCTTTTCATAGACTTGTATATCATCTTTGGGGGATGTTCTAGTCTTCACCTACTTTCGGTTTTGTTGTCTTGATGAGTGATAGTTCCTTTGTATTCTAGATACAACTCCTCTGGTATCATTTAGTAGTTGGGAAACTGATAGGAAGCATGTTCTGTCAGATCCATACAAAAATCTAAGCCATAGACTTCTTTTCCAGTAACTAGGGGAACTTGACCAAAGTGTTTTTTTCCTCGTATTGTTGCCGTTTAGTCCACATGACAGCTGTTTTTAAAATCATGTCAGATCTTTACCCTAGCCTCAGATTTGTCATCTTTACAGTGCCAGTATTTGTCAGGTCTCTGTCTTGGGCTTAAAGTGACGTATATCAGGCCCATCTGGTCCCAAGCTGCTCCTCTCTGCAGCTTGTCAGCTGGGCTGTGTGGATCTGTATGTTTCTTTGGTTTCTGTTGTTAGAGCCTGTCAGCATTAGAGCTCATCGCAGAAGCCTTCCTGCTAATTAACTGTAGGTCAGGTGACTGTACTGTCTATGGGAAGTAGGGTCAGACAGACTGATCAGGCCCCTGTGTCCACCTGTCTGTGGTACCTATGGGTCTGTGTGCAACATGCTTGCTGCTCACTGACAGCAAGCCCTCTGTCAACAGAGAGGGCTTAGCTCCTCTTTCTGAGTTGTGTGTAGGGTTCATTTCTATTCCAGGATCCTTCATGGGCAGAAGGATCTAAAATGGGGAGCACAAGCAAGATCCCCAGGCCCAAGTCAGAAGGCAGATTCAGGCACTGGCCACATGCCGCTCTGCCACACGCCGCTCCTCACGCCTCTTTTCTCTTCACCGCTACAGGTGCTGTACCTAGTGGACAAGGGAGCCGTAATTGAGCACGTGGACCACAGTGGAATGCGCCCCCTGGACAGAGCCATTGGTTGTCGAAACACTTCTGTAGTAGTCACACTCCTCAGAAAAGGAGCCAAATTAGGTCAGTGAACCCCACTTCTTTGGCAGGGTGAGAGGGTTGGCTTCGGATGAGAGTATCTGTTCTAGGGCAAGAAAGAGACAATATTTACAGAGAACATTCTTCCTCGCCCCTCGTTCCCTCCAGTTCCGTTGTCTCACAGCTCATTTAATTACAATCATCCAAAATGTTGAGACAGCTTACACCACGGGTGCCAGCACGGTGGAGAGCAGAGGCCATCGTGGGGAAGTATAGTCTGCACGCGAGTTTGGGATGCCTCCACCAGGCATCAGACTCACACCTAGTATTACACAGGCAGAGCATCTATGCCCTGGAGAGTTCCCGTGTGGTTCTGGGGAAGAGCAAGGCTGGGGTCCTCTGCTGTGGAACTGGGAGGAAAGAGGTGCTTTGGGGGCAGGATTGCTTGAGGATAGAGAAGAGTGGCCTAAACAGGGAGCACTTCTCCATACAACTTACCAGAGTTACACACCATTCAACGTGTGTGGAGAAAGGAGCAACTGGAATATCCCTGAGCTGGTGTGTTATACTGGATCTGTAAGCTCTGAGCAGTTCTGGGCAGGGTCTTCAGGAAGTAGGGGGCATAGTATTGGTCAGTATAGAGTTAACAGCATCAGAAACTGGCCTAAGCAGTTTGCCATTTTCACTTGATCTTTCCCACATCCCTGTAAGCGAACAATGGTGTTGCCATTGTGTCACATGGGAAAACCAAGGCACAGGGAACTGGCTGACCTCCCCCAGGTCATAAAAAGTGCCAGAGCCACGTGTGGCTTGGCACCATACCGCCTGAGCCTGTGTGTCTCACAGTCTGTCTATGTAGGCCAGGAGAGAAGCTGAGCGGGGGCAGGGCAAGAGAGCCATGTTGGGATCACTTAGACAATCAAGGCAGAGCTTGTGGGGGTTTGGGCACTTGAGCACGATGGTGCTCGGGGAGCTGAGAACAGTCTTCCCAGACCAGGTTTCATTTTCTTCCAGATCCCCTGGGAGGGGAGACATGGAATGGGGCCCTTGGTTGTTTCTTAGTTTTTTCAACAGAACCAAAAGAACAGCTGTTCCCGGCAACCTTCCTCAGCTGGGGTTGGTTCTGTATCAAATAGGTTGGAGGCTAATGCAGTTCACGGGTGTCCTGCTCCCTTTCCACCTCCATGTTGTTCTCTGGAAACCCAAGACACATTGGCAGCTGGACCCTTGCTTGTCTGTGTCATGCAGCTGGGGACCCACACACTGAACTGCTCTCCCTTGGGGCCCTGGAAACACCTCTGAAAACATGTTTATTTTGCAGGAAATGCTGCTTGGGCGATGGCCACTTCCAAACCTGATATTTTGATTATACTTTTACAGAAATTAATGGAGGAAGGAAATGTGATGTACAAAGTAAGTGATGTGGCGTTTTTGGTGCTGTTGCAGCCGACTCCCAGTTTTCCTTTTAGTGTGGTCTTTGATGGCTATAGCTGTGCACACAGCTTGTCGCATAGCAGTAATGGAAGTTCCAAAAGATGCCAAATAACCTGGGTCACGCCCAGCGTTCTACCTCATGATAGCAGAATCTATGTCTAAAATTCTGTGTCTAAAAAGCAGTGTTTCTAGCATGAAGGGAAGTCACCTCTAGGTCAGCTGCTCCTATTTGCTTAGAGCTCAGAGCACAGCACTGAGCATGATCCTCAGACACATGCTTACCCCAGAGGCAGTAGAAAAGAGCTTCTTGAAAAAAAAGAGCTATTCAGTCCCCTGAGCCTTCATACTCTTTTTTTAAAGTAAGTTTTTTTTATTGTAAAACTACTGTACAGAGGGGTTACAGTTACATGAGCAAGGTAATGAGTACATTTCCTATCAAGCATTGTTGCCTCCTCCTTTGTTTTTCCCCTTCCCATCCCTTCCCTCCCCACCTCTCCAACTACACCCATCTCCCCCCTTCCTCCCCCACCTAAATGGTAAAGTTTCTTTTTTTGACATAGCATCTTGTACATCTCATTGTTGCAATGGGTCCACCTGTATCCCTATTTAAACAATTTGTTTTTTCCCTTCCCCTCCCCAAGTTGTACCAACATCAAATACAGTGAAAACAGGGGTTATGCCGTGGGGGAGGGACATACAAAGCAACAATTTTTGGATTTTTAAAAACCTAGAGATTACTGAGGAGACAATTTCTTTCTCCTTTTGTTTTGGAAATAGAAATAAGACTTCCAGATTGATAAACCTGACTTTAATTTTTCCAAAATGAGACATAAGCTTAGATCAGAGATCAACAAACTTTTCTGAAAAAAACAAAATGCCAGATAGTGTTTTAGGCTTTACAGATTCAGTGATCTTGCACAACTATCCAGATCTTCTCTGGTGCTACCAAAGCATCCATGAGTAATGCATAAATGAAGGAACAGGGCTGTGTCCCAATACAACTTTATAAACTTAGGTGGTGCCCAAATTAGGCCTATGAGCTAAACCTAGGTTTAGAGAGATGTATAGGCCATTTGTTACCATATTCTTTCCAGATCTGCTATAAAGATAGAACTAAGAGATGGGGGGGTGCTATTTAATCACTTTTACTACTGTATTTGTTGCTGTATTGTTGCTGTTGCTTTAATAGTAACAAATAGGCATATAGCATGATCCAGCAGGGTTCCTAGCTTGCCGTGTTTGAAACTGAGTGTAGAGTATGTATTCTTGTGGCTTTGAAGTGGCTTTAATATGGATTTTGGTAGGCAATTATGTCAGAAATAGCAGGCCATTTTCAGCAGGCTTGCATACCTGCTGTGCAGTAGGACGGACTGAGCAAATGGATTTCTTTAGCCTTGAAATTGATGTGGTGCTGTCTTGATTTTTAATGGCTGTGCTTCAGTTCCTCAAATTATAATTCTGTAGCAATCTTTAGGTTTATCCACAAGACTCTACTTGTCTTGGAAACTATAATTTTTTCATATGATTTCTGTTGCAGTTGGCATTAAAACATCTTTAGATGAGATTGCTCTTGAAATAATTTAAAAATATATAACTGAGAAGATAAGCTGACGCATTAAGAGAGGTAGTTAGCAGTTTGGCAACTTACAAACACTTCCTTGTAAAGCCGTCCTCTTCCTTACGGTGTGACCAACCAACATGTCACAGGTGCACGTAGCACAGGGAGGCTCAAGTACGTTAAGACAGGGTAGTGACCTAATTTGGACACTTCCTGAATCCTTGGGTACGCTGTGATGATTCTGCAAGGCATCTTTGAGGTGTGGGGCTTTTTCACCTGTGGTTTTTGAATCCTAGAAAGGAAAGATGAAAGAGGCAGCCCAGCGGTACCAGTATGCATTGAGGAAGTTTCCTCGAGAAGGAGTCGGGGAGGACATGAGACCATTCAATGAACTGAGAGTTTCCCTCTATCTCAATTTGTCTCGATGCCGAAGAAAAACAAATGTAAGCTGGGCCCCATGATCTCCACTTAGTAGTTTATCTGTGGGCCTGTGACAGTGTGTAAAAGCCAGATCCTGACACCGTCTGTGTGGCTGAGGCACACCGTATGTGAAGCTGGCCTGTGGGGAGCTCCTGGTCTCCAGGGACCTCCTGAAGGTCAAGGTGACTACTCACCCCCTGGGTGTTGGTGGGATATGCCTGGGTCTAGTTTCCTCTGCTTTTTAGTGATAAGATGCAAATGCCAAACTGTGCCTGTGACTTCCAAGCAGTGATAGTGCCAACCATGTCACCAGTTCACCAGCTTCTTCTCCCCAGAGTTGAAAAGTGAACAGGAATGTGCTATAACCACCTGCCTCATGTTCTTTAGATTAGCTAAGTGGGCCTGCCTGTGACTAGTTTATTTGTAACTAGTGATGGTTAACTCGTGTTACTTTGTCACTGCCAGATATTTGGGTACTTTTTTCTATTTTTTTTAAAGTACATCTACCCAGTCTGAACTTCCTGCTTCCAAGGGCACAGAGCCTGCCTGCTTCTTGCTGGGGCAGATGGGGAGATGGCGGACATTCGTACCACCACAAGTCCTTCCAGCCGTCTCCCCTGCAGGCTCCCACCCTTTCATCTGCGCTGCTTCCAGTACCCTTCTCTCTCTAGTTGTCAGTCACTGTTTCTCTTCTGCATTCTTAAGAGTCATCAGTCAGGCGCCAGTGGCTCATGCCTATAATCCTAACTACTCAGGAGGGTGAGATCCGAGGATCTAGCCCAGGCAGAAAAGTCTATAAGACTTATCTCCGAATTAATCACAGAAAAAGCCAGAATTGGTGCTGTGTGGCTCAAGTGATAGAGTATCAGCCTTGAGTAAAAAGTTGCTCTAGGACAGCTGTCCTCTCTCGTTAGATCCCAATGCACTGCTGCCCTTTAGAGCAACAGCAAGGAAGCACTGGCTGTGCTTGTTTCTAGGATGCCTCTGACTCGTGTGTTTAACTCTTTATACCAGGACTTTGGCATGGCAGAAGAATTTGCATCAAAGGCTCTGGAACTGAAACCCAAGTCGTATGAAGCTTTTTATGCAAGAGCAAGAGCAAAGAGAAATAGCAGGTACTGTCTGGGATCACCCACCTGACCAGATGAGCTTTGCTTGCTGGGATAAAACTTGCTAATTGAGTTTGAGAAAGTTTTGTTTCATCAAGGTTACTCAGATGCCTCTCGTCCCCCTTTTAATGCTAAGTATCTTCTAAGAGGCTTGTGGTGGGTGTTGCTAACAAGCCTTTTATTGTCTCCTTGGGTGTTGTTTCCCCCTTTCCCCTGGTTAGAGTTCCTAGTTGAGTTTGTTCCTGCCAGCCCCACAGCTCAGGATGGGGGTAGTGTCTGACTTCTGAATTAGAGGTGAGTGTGATGAGAGCTGGTAAATAGAACATTAACATGATTGTGTCATCCACTGACGTATGCCTACCTCATTCCCAGTCCTCCCAGGGGGAGGCAGAATTTATAGAGATAGAGAAGGACCCTGGAATGACACAGATCTGGGCTAGAATACAGCACTGCCATTAGCCAATCAACTGGGCCAAACAGGGACCAGGGACCTCAATCAGCTATCTTCTTTCTTCTGTGCAGTTTGCTTGTTTGTGGATTGTAAATACACCTTATGTTTTCATACAAAGGCAATTTGTGGCAGCGCTGGCTGACTTGCAGGAGGCTGTGAAACTCTGTCCCACCAACCAGGAAATCAAGAGGCTGCTGGCCCGTGTGGAAGAGGAATGCAAGCAACTCCAGAAGAGCCAGCAGCAAAAACAGCAGTGCCCACCACCAGCGCCACCCAATGATTCCGATCATGAAGAGGACACCCCAACTTCTGAGCTAAATGACCACTTCCACCTCGAGGAGGCTGACGAGGAAGAAACTTCTTCTCCACAGGAAGAATCCATTTCCCCTCCTCCCAGGCCCCAGCCACCCTCATCTGTCCCCTCCCCGTATATTCGAAACCTCCAGGAAGGGTTACAGTCCAAAGGCAGGCCGGTATCGCCACAGAACAGGGCAGGAACAAGCAAGGCCTTGAGGGAAACTGTGGCCCAGCCGGGCTTGGTTATGCAGCCCACCAAACAGGCACAGATAGTGAAGACCAACCAACATCTGGGTTCAGGGCAGTGTGCTGTGAGAAGTAATAGCACAAAAATGCAAGTCTCTTCTCAGCATCCTCCCCCAAGTCCCATGCCAGGTAGGATTCCCGCAGCTCCTGCTGGAGGCAGAAGCCAACATGTAGAGGGAGTGGGGCCCTTTGCCATGGGAGCTGGCTGTGGACACTTTGGGGATCGGCTGGGCCCCAGCCAGAATGTCCAGCTGCAGCGCAGTGAGAGTGGGACTGCATACCCGTTACCAAGCAAGATCAAAGCCGCAGAGAGGCTCCTGTCTCACGCCTCTGTAGCTGGCGACGTAGCCCCGCCAAGCCAGGGTGGACCAGGTAGTTGCAATGATATGAGACACCCTGCTTCCCTTGCCAGCTCAGGCTCTTCTGGTTCTCCGTCGAGCAGCATAAAGATGTCAAGTTCCACCAGTAGTCTGACTTCTAGCAGTAGTTTTTCAGATGGCTTCAAGGTCCAGGGACCAGATACTCGACTTAAAGACAAAACTATAAACCAGGTGCAGAGTGGAACTGCCGAGCACAGGCCACGCAATACTCCATTCATGGGAATCATGGACAAGACTGCAAGGTTCCAGCAGCAGAGCAATCCTCCAAACCGTACCTGGCACTGCCAGGTGGCAGAGGGGCTACTGACAAACACAGCTGCTGCAGCTGGCCTGCAGCCTTCTAACTCTGAGAAGTCCTCTCTCAAGCCAGGATATTCCCACCAAGCCAAGCCCTCTTCTGTTTCTACCCTGGGTGGAAGTGTCCACAACGGGGCACCGGTGAAGGAACTAGAAGAAAACAAGTGCCAAATCCCAGTCCATTGCCCAGACACCAGGATAACTAAGAGTGTTTCTCATCTGTACCAGGAAAGCATCCCCAAGCAGCCACCTCACATCACTAATGAAGCCCACAGAAGTCACCTCACTTCAGCGAAACCAAAGCGCTCATTCATAGAGTCAAATGTGTGAGCCTTAAGAGACGCAGTCTAAAATTGGAAAAGCCTGTTGGGCCCTGGTGGTAAATACCACCAGAACTTTTTTTTCATCATAAGAAATTTTAGCCATATTTTTCCATCCTCCAGGGTGGATCTGATGCCATTGACATATTAAAAATGTAAGAAAACAGTTCTTTTCTAAGCAGCTAGAAGTCACTATAAATAAGAATGCTAAACAGAGCTGAAAACTAATTACTCACATATATATATATATATATATATATATATATATATATATATATATCAAAATAAAAATTTAAGACAGCCAAGGCATTAACTCTGCTTTTCTATTACAAAATCACTTGATTTTTCTCCTAGTCATTGCTATGTTGTAAGATTAGTATTTATCTAAAGGAAAACATCCATTGTTAAAAGAGCAATAGATTTTGACTCCACATAATGCCCAAATTATTCTGGAAAGGTAGAGTTTTTTTTAAGTTACAGTTCAAACTCATTAAATCCCAGTGTGTTTGTGTATGTTTATGAGAGAGAGCTAAGTGATTTTTTTTTTTTTTAGAAAATGAAGCTATCATATAGTTGATTTTTTGTTGTTCTTTAAATAAAAAATAAGACTATCAAAGAATTATTTCCTTCATTGCAGTTCCTTTAGAGGGGATTGAAATATAATTTCACTTTTATGGCTCTTTATTTTTTATAGGACCTTTATAGGAAGTACGTTTATGCTTCAAGGTGTTTTCAATATGTGGAAGCAGGCTAAATAAGCTATTTGCAATCTTGATTAGTAGTCAAGTCAGACTTGGCTAAAATATACTGAGAATAGCATTCTTAGTGGCACCTAAAAACTAGCTATCAATGTGTTCCAGAACTGTTTTTAACATTGGGTACTTTCCAAAATCCAAGTGGGATACTTAAGTATGTTTGGTTGTTGCTTTTATTTTGGTTACTAAAGGTATGGTTGATGCTTGTTTTGGTTACTTAAGGTATGGTTGGTTGTTGCTTCTGTTTTGTTATACAATCATTACTTCATAGTCACATTGTATATACTAAATAGTTAGCCCAGTTTTATTCAGATTTGTAAATACAACTATTTGAAAGTAGCTAATCTGTAAACAAAAACAAACTCACACACCCCCAGTCATATTTGCATGTTCTTTGTTAGGCTTCATTCATGCTGGTTGTTGCACTGAATATGTTACTATGGCATGTTAACAGTATACCAGTAACGGCACTTTATCTCATTTATATGAACACCCGTGAGGTGCTACTTAAGTCCAAGCTGATGTATTATTCATTTGTAAAGATAAGGTACAGGAATGAGCCTTGGCTTAAAGGTATTTTTATATGAAAATGGTGTGTTGTTGGAGGATGTTAAAATGCTAGTTTGAAAGACATGGGAATGGACTTGTTTTATATGTCAAGATGTGAAATTTATTTTCTAGAATTGGGGAGAAGGAAGTTCTATATTTGCAGAATGTTCTTAAATGAATAGTTACAAAGTTCTTGTGAAGATCATTACAGTTTTGTACGAATGGGAACCTTCTGGTATCATTCTTCAGTGTTCTTGAGTGTATACAGTGTACTTTGTACAAACAGCTTTATCATTTTTTATAGGCTTTCTGTGAGTTCTGCTATAACTACTATGGCTTATTTATTTTCTTTAATATTGTGGAAGTCTGACTCTTTCATTATATAGTTTTGTTTCTGCACAACTACTGTACTTTTCCATAGGAATAAAGACTATTAATAGAATTGGGTTGCATTCACTGATTCAATGGATAAGTAGAGAATATCTGGTGAAACCTATCTGCCTTGGTGTAATCTTGGTTACCTTAAAAAAAAAAAAAACAGAAAAAAGCACTTTTACCAAATGCACATTTAATTTCACTTAATTTCAGAGTAAGTTTGGCAACTTCTACAAATTCCAAAATGCCCTATGGTCACAAGTCTTTTTTACCTAAAATATAGGACGAAAACGTGAAGGAAAGCAATCTGCTTTGTCTGTTTTAATGACAATGGAGCACCTTTAATACAGCAGCTTTCAAAACCTTTTGGCAAAAACAGTCACATTTTGACAATACCGTTATTTTGGTTGAGCCTATTTATCTTTTATCTTCACTTTAAAATGGGTATTTCTCTTTATGCTCACATTTTCAGGTCCAGTGCAGTGGGTTATATTGCTGTGTCTTGATAAAAATCCTAACTTGTAATCTTAAGCCTGATAGTACTTTACATCATTGTCTCATTACTGCTATTGCTAGAAGCTTAAGGAAAGTATTTTCAGTTAAGTTTTGATATTTAAAGTTTAAAAATGAAAGAGAATAGGGTAGGAGGGGAAATACTGATAATACAAAATTCTTGTCCTGCATTTTCTGTAAAGCAGCCAGTATAGTGAGATCAATAAAATATTATCTTCATTGTTGATAGGACATTTTCTCAGGTACTGAGGGAAGAAATGCACTCTTGAGAAGGTCACATCAGGCAGCACTGGGCAGTGCTTCTAATGATCCTGACCAGTGCTGGGACTTAGGGCCTATGCCTTGATCCTTTCTATAAATGGCCTCAGACTTGGTTTTTGTCTACATGTTTGGAAGATGGGGTTGTTTGGCTTTGATTTGTGTGTTTGTATAAAACAGGTGTTTAAATTTGGAAAATTGCTCCTTTACAAGAAACTATAGAAAGCGAAATGTTTGGGTTGTTTTGTTTTCCCCCCCCCATCATGGGGCTTGAACTCAGGGCCTGTGTGCTGTCTCTGAGCTATTTTGCCCAAGTCTAGTGCTCTACTACTTTGAGCCACAGCACCAGTTGTAGTTTTTGAGTGGTTAATTGGAGATGAGTCTCACAGGGACTTTTCTGCCCAGGCTGGCTTCAAATCTTGATCCTCAGATCTCAACTTCCCGAGTAGCTAGGATTACAGGCATGAGTCACCACAGTCTGGTTAAAAATGCCTTTTTTGAAAAAACACGTCTGCAAAAACTACTTTAGAATTCATTTTTAACACTGATTTTCACTGATCCTTTGGAATATGTCTGTTACTTATCGAAGCAAAATGATATTGTGCTAGCTAGTGGTGGTCTATTAAAAAAAAACAAAAAACTTCCCTGAATGTTAGAATACTTGTCAAAGGACACCTATTTCCAACCTTTTTCCTTTTTTTTTTTTGTCTACAATAATGAGAGAAGTTTTTGTAATGTGAAAACAAGAATTATTAACCTCTCTATCAAAACAGGATTCTAGTTAGGATGCAAAGACAACAGAGCCATTAGGTTACAGATCTTACAAAGCAGTATGATAGCTCCTGGGACATTTTTGTAGTAGGCAGGTTTACTACTTTCCTGTGACCATCTGCTATGTTAGCTGTAAGTTTATGAAATACATTGCTTTCCCCAGTCTTTTGAATTTTTGAATATTCTTGGAAATTCCAGGAAGTTTTGGGCTCACTGTGCAGAGGTAAGCATCCTGCTCCCTGCCTGCACTTGTGCTGTTGTTCCAACAAGCCTCCCATTTGAGCAAATCAGCCTGTATCAGGTATGTGAGAAGTCACAACAGCTTTCCTTTCTGAACTTGAACTTCTGAGTGGATGTTAGGTGATCTATTAAATATCAGGCCATTGTATACAAGTGAGAACTTCTAAGAATTCTAACAATTCTACCACAAAGTCTATCTGATGTTTACCTATCTAGTATCTGGGTTTGACCAAAAGAGAAAAACTCTTCACTATATTTTAAACTTAAATATGCAATTTTGATGGATTCTAATATATTTGAATAAATGAAAGTATAAACTCAAAAGTAAGTATCTAGAGGAGTCCACTCTTGTTATACCAAGAAACCACCTATACCCAGCAAGAAAAAAAAATTGAGCCAGGCACTGGTGGCTCACGCCTGTAATCCTAGCTACTCAGGAGGCTGAGATCTGAGGATCACGGTTCAAAGCCAGCCCGGGCAGGAGAGACCGTGAGACTCCTATCCAATAAACCACCAGAAAACCGGAAGTGGCGCTGTAGCTCAAGTGGTAGAGCGCTCGCCTTGAGCTGAAGAGCTGAGGGACAGTGCCCAGGCCCAGAGTTCAAGCCCCACGACCGACCAAAAAAAAAAAAAAAAATTGAGAATTACAACTTAAAACCACAGTGAAATTTTATTTTTACATAGTCTTTTTCACAGGTACAAAAAGATATTTACTCTATAGTAAAAAGAGGATAAAATTAGTGTAATTCAGTCCATTTGTTTAAAGAATGTAAAGTGACAATTTTTATGTGACTAGTTTTAATTTGCTTACCTTTTTCCTTCTGTTTTGATATTCCATATTTAGGATGCAAAGGCATCCTATTTTTGTAGAGAGGTTAATTTGATTTTAATCCATGTTTACCTTTAAATCATTCAAGCAAGATCACTAATTTTTGGTTGTTGCAATACTGGGGTTTGAACTCAGGACCTTGTGTTTGCTAGCAAGCTATATAATAGCTGAGCCATGCCCCCAGCCCTTTTGTAGTTTGTCTTTCAAATAGGTTCTTGTGTCAACTTTCCTCAGGCTGGCCTTGAGTAAGGCAATCAGGTGGAGGTGGTCCTTCTACCTCTGCCTCCCAAGAAGCTGGGGGTTACACTACACCACCACGCCCAGCCCAACAACTTTATTTTTGATGTGTCTCTAGCCATCGGTTGATGGCCATTTTCAGAGTTCTGTTTGGTGTAAGTACCACTGAAGTAAGGACAAGATTTGTCATGGGACTTGTACGTTTCTTTTTGCTGATCCAATTTTCTATTGCTTCTTTTTCATATGAATAGCCATCTAAAAGTCAAACATATACAAATGAAATGTCAGAAAGGCAAGTTACCAAAATGAGTCTAAAGACTCTATCAAGGCTTCTATTGTGACTTAAGTGGTATTCTTACCATGCTTATACCATTCCTAAATATCCCTGCCACAAAGAATCCTTCCATCATTGCTGTTAAGACTAGATAGTGCTTTGTGAAGCTTACCTGATCCTTTTGAACAGTACATCTGAAAACAGGACCTTGTCAAAAATTCAGACATAGAGGTTGAAAAGAAAGCAAAACAGCTGGTAGTAAAGATAAATGTGTTCAAAGATGAGGGAAAGAGTCATAGGAATAACTTAGTGAAACTTCCTAGAACATTAAAGTCAGGGAAATAGCTATGTATTATAGAACTAATCCATTAAGGACTTGACAGTAGAGGGAAGTTGGGAGCCCTCCCCTTAAGAAAAATAATGCACTGATGTTTTAATTATGTTCTTGCAAAACTCAACGATAAAGACTGGAATTTCTGAGCCAATTGTGATACACAACTGCAGTCCTAGAACTGGGAGAAGTTGAGGCAGAAGTATGAATTCAAGGTAGAGGAGAGAAGATAGGAGTAAATTTCTGGGAAGGTGATTCAGAGGTAGAGTGCTGGTAGAGTGCTTGCCTTGCATGCATGAGGTCCTGGGTTCGATTCCTCAGCACCACATAAGCAGAAAAAGCCAGAAGTGGCACTGTGGCTCTAGTGGCAGAGCACTAGCCTTGAGCTGAAGAGCTGAGGGACAGTGCCCAGGCCCAGAGTTCAAGCTCCATGACTGACAAAGAAAAAAAAAAAAAGCTATACTAGTAAGGGCTTTTTCTTAGCCGAAAAGCTTGGTTCTTACTGTCTAACTTA
Organism: Dipodomys spectabilis; assembly: GCF_019054845.1. Classification (NCBI taxonomy): domain Eukaryota; kingdom Metazoa; phylum Chordata; class Mammalia; order Rodentia; family Heteromyidae; genus Dipodomys; species Dipodomys spectabilis. The sequence continues at coordinate 23,789,154 of NW_024870758.1, forward strand.
CAATGCCTAGAACTCTTTGAAAATAATGCTGAAGGGCCCACCCCTCCCCCCTGCCAAAAAAATGGTGAAATCCTTCAGAGAAGTCTGGCTTTTAAGGGTACTTGTGGTTCTTCCTGTCATCAAAGTAAATATAGGATTCACCTAGGATTTAGACCATTTGGGATGGTCTAAAATACTGTGGCTGCCAGGTGCCACTGGCTCATGCTACTCAGGAGGCTGAGATCTGAGGATCACAGTTCGAAGCCAGTCCGGGCAGAAAAGTCTGTGAGACTCTTCTCTCCAATAAACTACTTAGAAAAAGCCAGAAGTATCACTGTGGCTGAAGTGATATAGTGCTAGCCTTGAGAACAGAGAGGCTCAGGGACAGTACCTTGGAACTAAGTTCAGGCCCTAGAACTGGCAACACACACACACACTCTGGAATCTATAGGAACCCTGCCTATTTTTATTAGCAATGTTTAAGAGAATGTCTTCTAGCTGGGCACCAATGGCTCACCCTATAATCCTAACTACTCAGAAGGCTGAGATATGAGGATTGTGGTTTGAAACCAACCAGAGCAAATAAGTCTGAGACTCTTCTCTCCAATTAACCACCCAAAAGCTGGTAGAGTATTAGCTCAAGTGGTAAAATGGCAAAAATTAAAAAGACTAATACCAAGTGTTGACTAGGAGATAGAGAAATTGAAATTTTCAGCTAGTAACTTAGAAAGTTTCTAAAGTTAAGCATTTACTTATAGAACCCAGTAATTCCACTTTAATAAATTTCACAAGAGAAAATCAAATGTGTCCTGACATTTTGTTTATGGGCATAATAGCTACCAAGAGGAAAATACCTAAAAGCCCATTATTGGGTTAAGGATGAATATAAATCTATTATGGAATATGGTTAATATAAATATATTTATATAATATCTCATGCAATGGAACAGTACTCAGCAATTACTGACATAAATCAATATGAAAACAAAACCAAACACAAAAGAGGAAAATATCCATACCAATAATGTAAAACTTGGTACCTATTGGTTCCCAAAAGGATCTTTTTTATGAAAAACAAAGGCATAATAAACATCACAAAGTGGATATTCAGGCCTCTGAATAAAGAGAATCCTGACTACATAAGTTCTCCAGTGTCCCTTTTCCTCAGATTCACATTTAATAAACTGTCATGTCTGAGTAAACTAATGGGTTTTTCTCTGTTGCAACTAGAGTCCTAACACAGAAAATTTCATAGTCTGAAATAAAAACAGCTAACTTATTATCGGAAGGTACTATTCTGGTTTTGTTTGTTGTTGTTTTTGGTCGTGGGGCTTGAACTCTGGGCCTGTGCGCTGTCCCTCAGCTCTTCAAGACTAGTACTCTCCCACTTCCAGTTTTTTGATGGTTAATTGGAGATAATAGTTTCAGACTACTTTCCTGCCTCAGATCTCAGCTTCCTGAGTAGCTAGGATCACAGGCATGAGCCATCGGAGCCCAGCAAGCAGGTAGTTTAAGTACCTAATTTACATCAAGTCATTCTCAATCCCAGAAGGTAAGTACCACTATGCCAATTTTGCACACAAGGAAACCGAGGCACAGAGATGTTGTATAGCCTCCACAAGTAACGAAAAAAATTCAGTCTGGAGCTTCAGTACATGCACTGTTACGGCCTCCCATAAGTATATTTCATACTAAAGAATAAAAGGTAAAAATAAACAACATAAACTAAATGTTTGTGGACAAGAAGTTACAGGAATCTGGAGCCATAGTTCAAGTGGTAGAATGCTTGCCACCCAGCAAGTAAAAGACTCAAGTTCAAATCTAGTACTGCTAAAGAAAAAGACGAAAACCATAAAAAGTATGCTCAGATTCAGTATTACACAAAAGAGTGATACAAGAATAAATGAAATTATAATCAGAACTGAAAATGGGTAAACTTATTTTCTAGAAAAATGTCAGTCAATAAAATCTATCAAATTTGTTCCTTGTCTAAAATATTCTAATTGACTAGTTCAGCTTGTGGAGACTTAGCCTACAGAAGTGACCTTAATCTAAGTAATGGTAACAACAAAAACATGCATCAAAGTATGTGTGCAATAACATTTACAATACATATATATATGTATATATATGTGTATATATAAAGATTTGCAAACATACCTACTAGTTGGAGAGTCAAACACACAATACAGGTACAAAGGTATTGCAAGTAAAAAATTATGTAAACTCAATATTCAAAAATGTTTATTAATTTTAGCTCCCCACAAATCATATAGAATGTGAATACACTGATAAATACATAAAGTATATATTAGGAATTAATGTGAACTATTAAAAACTTTATAAGCTTTAAATTCTTATTTCTGAATGGTTGTTTAAAATCATTTTTTAAAAAAAGATACTGTAGAGCTCATTTTATCTTAAGTTTTAGCAAAGATTTTAGTATAACAAGATTGGAAAAACATAGGTATTTCCTAAACCATAAAAGAAATGAGAGTTAAAGACTCAACAGTCTGATGTAAAACTTTTATTTTTGGCTCAGTAGTGCCTACACGGATGAGGCCCTGAGTTCAAACCACAGTATCTCCAAAAAAACTACTGAATTTTATATTTACATTCTGGTAACTATACATTTCATAAGTTTAAATGAAACTTTAAAACTTAATCCCTTCACCTCATTAGGTGCCGGATATAGAGAGTTTTAAAAAGGAAAGCTATGAGACATGAACTGCCTATACTACTTATTCAGCACATAATATAACCTGAACTTGGCAATCATCACACATACCTGATGCAATAACAGGCTCTTTCATAAGTTCTCTAGTTATTGGACATATAAATTCATCAGGAATTCCAGAAGAAAGAGAATTCATCTTGGTCTTGAGCTCTTCTATTTTCCTCACCACTTTACTCCGCAGCCCTAGAGATTCTGAAAAGAAATTATTCATTAGAGCTGGAGAACTGTCAATCTTTATGTAAGGCTTTAGCAAACAGTTTATTGCAACACACTGTTTACCTCACGGGAAAGCCTATGCTGGCTTTGAACCATGATCCTTGTATCTCACCCTCCTAAGTAGCTAAGATTATAGGTATGACCCACTGGGACTGACAAAATTTCTTTTAGTTTACACAAAAAATTCCTAAACAGTTTTGAAGTTCAGGTTAACAATTCAGAAGACTTACAATACTTTTAAACAATAAATCTTAAAATCTAACTCTGAATCCTGTGCACAGTATATAATTTCTGCCTAAGTATTAAAAAACAATCATCTGTCAAAATCATTCTTCCTAAGGAAAGTAAACTATATTTTAAGTGGTTTCTAGAACAACTATTATTTCACTTTTCAATTAGCACATCATGTCAACATGGATATCTTATTTCTTGAGCTTTCTGATTAACTATAGCATAATGAGAACAGTTTCTAGCTGCTATTTATACAGAGCTTCATAGGAAGAATATGAAGTTACTTTTGATCTGAACCTAGTAGCTAGAATATGTAAACAACCCTGACAACTCAGTAAGAAACATTTTTACATAGGCAAAAGGAAGAAAATAGGGCTGGGAAGGTGGCTCAGTGGTAGAGTGTTGCCTTGCATACATGAGGCTATAGGTTCCATTCCTCAGCACCACATAAGCAGAAAAAGTTGGGAGTGGTGCTAAGGCTCAAGTGGTAGAGCACTAACCTTGAGCTGAAGAGCTGAGGGAGAGCACCCAGGCCCTACGACTTCCAAAAAATAAATAAATAAACAAAATATATATTTATGTATATGTATATGGCCAATAAGCACTTTAGAAATATTCTGTCATCAAATAACTGCAAATAAAGTCCAAACTACTAGATGACCATAATCAAGAAGACATAGTAAATATTTTCTGAATTATGAAGAAACAAACCCTACATGTAACTGATAGAAATGTGAAATAATGAAATTTTCTTAGAATATAGTCTACAGGCCTTCCAAACGTTAATAAGCACTCTAATTCCACTCCTAATACATATCCAAGAGAAATGAAAACATACAGTCATATAAAATCTTGTACTTTTTTTTTTTGTCGGTCGTGGGGCTGTTCCTCAGCTCTTCAGCTCAAGGCAAGCGCTCTACCACTTGAGTTACAGCGCCACTTCCAGTTTTCTTGTGGTTTATTGGAGATAGGAGTCTCACGGTCTTTCCTGCCCGGGCTGGCTTTGAACCATGATCTTCAGATCTCAGCCTCCTGAGTAGCTAGAATTACAGGCATGAGCCACCAGTGCCCAGCTAATCTTGTACTTTTTTTTGTGTTCCATTTCTCAGGCTTCTACCATTTGAGCCATATCTCCACTTTCAGATTTTTGTAGGTTAATTGTAGGTAAGTCTGCTCTAATTGGCTTAGAACCACTATTGTCAAAAGTTGAACCTCCCAAATTAGGATTACAGGCGAGAGCCATGGGTACCCAGAACAACTTGTACATTAATGTCCCCAGAGCATTATAGGTAATAGCTAAAAAAAAAAAAGGTAGAGATAACACAAACGCTCAAAAGTTGGTGAATAAATAAACAAAAAGTGGTATAACCATATAATAACATGACTCGGCCATAAAAAAAAAAAAGTGAAGTTGCTGGTGGCTCGTGTGCAGTCATAGCTACTCGGGAGGCTAAGGATCACAGTTCCAAGTCAGGCCAGGCAGCAAAGTCCCTATGGTGCTTATCTCCAAATACTACCAAAAAGCCAGAAGTCGAGCTGTGGCTCAAGTTGTAGAGTGCCAGCTCTGAATAAAAATGAAGCTCAGAGACAGCACCCAAGCCCTAAGTCTGAGTTCAACCCAAGGATCAGCACCAAAAAAAAGTTAAAAAGAAAAATGAAGCATATAATTGAGACAGAAAGTACATCAGTGGCTGCCAGAGCCTAAGGAGAGGCGAGAGTAAGAACAGTGGAGTTCTCCAGGGCAATGAAAACACTCTGACCTTAAATACTGATTGCTCATCTCTATGAATATACTAAATATACTAAAATTCAGTGTCAACAAAAAAGGATTTGGACACAAACTTAAGACCTAAATGAATGAAAAACATCCTATGTATATGGATTAAAGACTTATTATTGTAAAAGTGACAACAACCTTCAAGTTCACTTACAAATTTCATACCATTCCAATCAAAGTCAATTGGCTTTAAGAAACTAACCAGGTCATCCTAAAATTCATGTAGAAATTTAAGAACAACCAAAACAATTACTGAAAATAACATGATGGAGGGCATATACTCTCCAATTCAAAACTTATTACAAAGTTACAATAATCAGTAGAGTGTAGTACCAATGCAATAGATACCGATCAACAAAACAGAATTAATTAGAACACCAGAAATAACCCCTCACATAAATGACTTTTGGCAAAAGTATCAAGACAAAAAGAAGTCTTTTCAACAAAGCTGGTGTTAGGAGGTGAGAATTTGGAGAGTAATTAGGTCACAAAGGTAGCCTTTCTGTGAATGGGATCAGTGCCCTTCTAAAATAGACCAGAGGTTGAACCTGCCCCGCTGTCACGCAAAGACACAGTAGGAAGGCACCAGCCACAAACCGGGAAATGATCCCTCACTGGACACAAAATTTGCCATGTCTTTACTCATGGACTTCCCAGCTCTCAAATGTGAGAAATTTTTGTTGTTTATAGCTATCTAAATTTAGGTGATTTTGTCATAGCATCCCAAATGAATTTTAAGGCATTATAAAAATGAATACCAGGAAGTGAAAACATTTTGGGGGCATGGTAAAAAGATGCACATACACGAATGGAAGGAGGAACAGTGAGCAACTGCAGTCATTGCATTCAATGTACATTAGTAAAAACAACCACATAATTTGAGGGTAAGACACGGGATTGGGGAAATGGAGAATAATGGAAGGGGTGACACGGATTCAAAATGCATTGTATACTCATAATTTGACTAAGGGAACTATAGCCCCTTTATACTTATACTACTTAATCATATAAAAAAGTAACTAGGAAAATGCAAATAAAAATATTAAAGAGAAATCCCTTCACAACTGCTAAGATGGCTATGAATTAAAAAGCAAACAATTACTAGGGATATACAGAGCAAATAGAAACTTCATCTACTGCTGGATAACAGCCATAGCAGTTCTTCCAAAGTTAAGTATAGTGTTACCACATGACTCACCAATTCTATTCCTAATTACATACCCAAGAAAACTGAAAAAAAAGATGCTCACAGAAAAACTTGTATAGAATTGCTTACAGCAGTATTTTTCAAGATTGCTAAAAGGGAACCCAAATTCTATAAACTGATAACTAGATAAGCAAACTGATAAGTTTATACAATGGACTAAAAAGGACTAACATACTGATACATGCTATAATGTGGATAAACCTTGAAATATGTTAAGGGAAAAAGGCTAGATATAAAAGGATACATATTTCCAGGTGCTGATGGCTCACACCTGTTGTTCTAACTACTCAGGCAGCTGAGATAGGAGGATTGTGACTCAAAGCCAGCCTGGACAGGAAATTCCATGAGACTGTTATCTCCAATAACCTATCAAAAAAGCTGGAAGTGGAGCTGTGGTTCAAATGGTAGAGAGCTAACCTTGAGCATAAAAGCTCAGACAACACCCAGGCCCTGAGCTCATAGCCACAGGACTGGTACAAAAGAAAAAGGACACATATTACAAGACTTGTATGAAATGTGAAGAAGAAAGTTCATAGAGACTGAAAATAGCTTACTGGTTCCAGGAGTAGAAAAATGGGGAATCAGGTATTAAATTTTCTTTTTGAGATGAAGAAAATGTTCTGAAATTAAACAGTGATAATGTTTGTACAACTCTGTGATAACACAAAAATGTCACGATTGTACTCTTAGAGCAAATATTAGGGGCTGGGAAGGTGGTTCAGTGGTAGAGTGCTTGCCTTGCATGCATGAGGCCCTGGGTTCAATTCCTCAGCACTACATAAGCAGAAAAAAAAATGCTCAAAGTAGCAATGTGGCTCAAGAGGCAGAGCATCAACCTTGAGCTGAAGAGCTGAGGGACAGTGCCCAGGCCCAGAGTTCAGGCCCCATGACTGACCCAAAAGAAAAATAAAAAAGAGCAAATTTTAGGGTTATGTTATAATCCATTTTTTAAATATGAGGATATTGGCTAATAAGGATGAAAAAGGATGAATACAGTTGAAATATTGTTTGCAACTATGAAAATAGAACAATCGAATCTGTTAAAATTGTTTTGGAAAGTGAGGAAGGGACAGTAAAAGGGGGTCAGACTGATTAGAAAACATTGTAAAAATATAACAATAAAACCATCCCTTATATGTAAGGTAATTAAAACAAAGAAGAGAGATGAATATGATTAAAAAATTGGATGCACATATGGAAATACCATCATGAAAGAAAATGCCCTCATTAATGAGAAATAAAACAACAAGAATTTATGTTGTTGTTTTATTTCTCATTTCATATATATTCTCATTCTATACAAAGACATACATCAAAATAATTATTGTACTAGAATCCTAAAGGAAACTACAAGTGAAACAAAACCAATCTCAAAGTAAATTACTAAATATTATTTAAGATCTTACTAATCTTACCAATTTTCAAATCATCAGCCAAACTTTCTTTTGTAAGATTCAACAGTTCTTTTCCATCAATGTTATTCATCTTGAAAATACCAACAAGGTCTTGTAAACCTTGTTCACAAAGCCAGATTGAGACATCCTCTTCTGACCAATCTTCAGTAAATTGCTTTAGCTGATCTTCCGTGCTCCTTGCTTTTAAATCACACATACACATACAAACAAAAGTGCTTTTTAAATAAACATTCCCACTCTAAATAACAAAGTAAATTTCCTTAAATGTGTTTTACTATGTAAATTTCCTTTTAAGCAGTTCAAAAAATTAAAGAACTGTTTGACATTATTTAATACTGTATTACACACTACTCTTCTAGAATGTCTTTTTTTTTTTTTGTCAGTTGAGGGCCTGAACTCTGGGCCTGGGCACTGTCCCTCAGCTCTTCAGCTCAAGGCTAGCGCTCTACCACTTGAGCCACAGCACCACTTCTGGCTTTTTTCTGCTTATGTGGTGCTGAGGAATTGAACCCAGGGCCTCATGCATGCAAGGCAAGCACTCTACCACTGAGCCACCTTCCCAGCCTCTAGAACAATCTTTTTAACTCCAGAAAAATACTTTTTCTTTTTTCTTTTTATGGTGCTAGAGATGGAAGCCAGGCCTTCATACCTGCTAGAGAAGTATGCTACCAATGAGATACAACCAACTGAAAGTATGGCTCAAGTAGCAGAGTCCCAGCCGTGAGCAAGAAAGCTAAGCTTGATTTCAAGCCCCAGTAGCAGGCACTCAAACACAAAAGTATAATTATAATTCCTATTCTGTCTCAGGGTACATTTATCTGAAAAAGGAGTATGTGTGATATACATGGTACAAGCACTCAACAGCATTTACCAGTGTTTGAATGTAGGTCAACCACTTCAACATTTACTTTTTCAAAATTACTTTTAAATTACACTAAATTTGGATGCATACTCTATATTGAAAAAAGCAATTTGAAATCAAAACATTTGCTAAATTTCAGGCTGAGGGAATAAATCAGTGGTAGCATTTTTTCCTAGCATGGACAAGATCATGGACTTAATTTCCTCAATTGAGAAAGAGAGAAGAGAGGGGAGGAAGGAGGAGGAGGAGCAAGGGGAGAGGAAGAAAAGGGGATAAAGGGAGGGAGGAAAGAAAGGAGGGGAAGGAGAGAAGAGAAAGGGGAGGTGGGGGGGGAGAGATTAAACTTTTGCTTTCAATTGTGAGTAGGAATAACCTGGATTAAAGATAAAATCCTTACTAACCTTGAGAAACTGTTTCTAGGTCAAACTGCCAAATGTTCACTGTCTTGTCCATTGAGCCGGTAGCCAGTAAAAGGGTACTGGGTGCAAAGGCACAAGTTGTGACATACCTAGTTAACAAAAATAACTGTTTACATATCTTCTGGCTAATTTTTTAAAATTATACTAACACAAAGTAAGGTTAAGTTCAAACCTGGTATGCTGAGTCAATGTGTGAAGTACATTCTGAGTATTCTTAAAAAAAAAAAAAAAAAAAAAGCTTTATATTCACTAAGGCAACAGAAAAGTTGCTGACATTCTTTTACCATACATAGTTCATATGCTATATGTATTCTTATATTAATCACTAACGTAAGTTAAAAGTTTGCTCAGTGAATAACAGAAAATGATATTTAGAGTAGTATTATCAAGAACTTATGTTACTTTCTCAATCATCAATATTATTGTCTACTATCTTCTTAGAAAGTTTTAAAACAACAAATACTTGGCATTTACTGATAATCTATTACATGAAAAAATTTGTATTTGTGCTAAGGCATTGACTTTACATATTACAGAATCAAGAAATAAAAATATAATCATTTATACTTTGAGTACACTAGGTAGCCAGTGAGCTTACAGATGTATTTAACTGGACATGTATATATTATACAGAGAAACCTTAATGTTAAAACTTTTGTGAAAGTAAAAATCTCATTAATTTGATGAGAAATATTAGGGACCTACTTCATATTGCTTAAGAATTAGGTGCCACTTCCTGCCAAAATTTTCACTGAGTTTAACTTGTGTGTGGAGGACCACTTCACTTGCTTGACCTACCACATGTTGATGATTTATGTCTCCACTGATTTGCTGCCATAGCTGCTCAAACTCAATCATTATGAGGCTCCACTCTGCACTCATTTTTCTCCTTAAGAATATTTTTACCAACTCTATCTTTGCCTGTAAAAAAATCATTTTTCCAAGTCTACAATAATTTTTCCTGCACTAGATTGTAAATCTACTCTAGGACTCTAAGAAAGGTAGACGTATTTCAACTATATGCTCCAAAATTGCTGGAGAAGTAATTCTTTGCTATTACAGAGCTTGGTATAAAAGTTTAATAACTGATTTTTTTTTAATATTAGCGCTCTTTCAATCTGCATTTTCTATTAGATTTTTAAATCCATCCATCTTAAAGTGTTTAGTAAAATACTTAAGAATCTGTCACAGAACAAATTTCTTACTTGCATAGTTTACCATTTGTGAGAATGTATATATTATATTCTTGGGCATAGCAGACAGAATATACTTTTTTCTATCATACTTAATAAAATGCAGTTTAGTTATATACTAAACAAATAGCTTACACACACAAGATGTTTAAATACTTACAGTGTCATATATCATGACAGACTTATCCACTGATCTTTAAAAGAAAAAAAGAGATGAGTAAAAAGTTCTTTAAAACAAAATGCATTTATGTAATCAGTATTTCTAAATAGTTTTAGACTTAAAAAACTGAAGTAGTAACATATTAACATTTAGAATAGTGTCTTTCTTCATATAAATGAATTTTATTTAAAAACATTACAAACATAAAATTTATCAGAAAATTGACATTATGAAAACAATAGCACATGCTTCGTACACTTCATAGATATAACCAGATCAAGCACCTGTTATCTATAATTAAGACACAATTTTCATATCATTAGTAATTCAAAGGGAAAAATAATTACAAGGAAAAGCTATAACCTGCTGCTACTCTGTTGTTTCAGAAAGTTTTGTTCTTTACTGTGGATAATCAGTGCACACGTTTTGATTATACCTATTTTGGTACACTGTTCTGCACTAGATGTTGACTATTTTACTGGGATTATTCTTTCGGGGGAAAAAAGATCACAATACAAAGGAAAATACAGTATTATATAAGGTACACAAGTTATAAAGCAAAAAAGAAAAGTGACCATTTCTAGCACATATCCCTTGGAAGCAGGGTTTATGCATCTATAATATACAGGTGAGAAACAAGATCAGCAAGACTAGTGTTACTGGTCCTTGCATAATAAAACAGGTACATATTGTTATTAAAACAGTAGTTGATTATAGTCTGACAACAAGGGTCACAAAATTAAAAGTTTAATTCCTTGTTCAGTGCCAGTGGTTCATGCCTGTAGTCCTATCTACACAGGAGACTGAGTTTTGAAAATGGTGGTCTGAAGCCAGACCAGGTAGGAAAGACCATGAGACTCTCTCATCCAATTAAATAGCAAATAGCCATAAGTGGAGTTGTGGCTCAATTAGCAAAGCACCAGCCATGAGTGAAAAATCTCAGGTACAGAACCCAGACCCTGCACTAAAGCCTCAGTACCAGCATACACACAATGGAGATTTCAAAATCTTTGTCATAAAATTAAAATAGGAATTATGCTGTAGAAATTCAAATACAAAACGTAATTTAAGATGATGGCATGCATATAGTATATTCTGGGTATGAAAAAAATCCAAAACAGTGAAAAATAATTTTAGCAAAGTTGAGCGTGTTAATGCATGCCTACAGTCCCAGTTACTTAGGAGTCAGAAATAGACAGATCAGGATTCAAGGCTGGCCCAGTTAGTGAGATTCTATCTCAAAAATCAACCCTAGTATAGTTGTGTATACCTACAGTTTTAGCTACTCAGAGGGCAGAGGTAGGAGGATTGTGGTCCAAGACTGCCTGGGCAAAAGTACAAGCCACTATCAAAAACAAACTAAAACAAAAAGGGATGAGGGCAAGTCACAATTCTGAAAAGCGAACGAAAATGTTACCGACTATGTAAGTATCTAAATGATAAAAATATTCAGTTCTAAATTTCTCTAGACATGGGTTTTTATTTCTGCACTTGTTAAAAATTACTTCTATGCATCCTTTAAAAAGAAATAAAAAACAAGTGTTTAGCTACAGCAGAATGGCTGCAAACCGAGAGTACATCAAACATTATTTTTAAGGATATCATGAAGACAAATAAGAAAACCAGTCAATTAATGCCCACTCTGCTTAAGCCTGGAGCTTCTAAAGAAAAAAAATTCCTTTTGGTGATAAGAGCCCAGACACATTAAGCTTACATAGAAAATGGTCTTTCTAAATGGGGGTACAATTAGGAATATAATCCTTACTTGTATCAAAAACCAACAACAAAATGAAAAGGAAATTCCTCCTTTGAGTCTACCACAAGTTGTAATTAAAACTATCTCCACTCAGTTATATGAGAGAGGGAAATCAGGAAGATCACAGATTGAGGGCAGCCCAGGCACAAAGTTAGCAAGACTCCTTCTCAACAAAAATGCTGGGTGCAGTGGCACATACCTGTCATCCCAGGTACATAAAAGATATAGGCTAGCCAGGTAAAATAAAACAGGAGGCCCTATCTGAAAAATAAAGCAAAACAGTCTAGGGGCATGAGTTAAATTGTAAAATGCTCTAAATTCAAATTCCAGTACCACACACAGACACACACAAAAAAAACCAAAAACTCCGTGAAATATTACTTGTAAAGGAGGATCATCATTAGTTATCTTGGTAGCTCTCTATTAAGAGAACAGAAACTGTTAGTACTACTTTAGACAATACTAAGAGAAAAAAAAAGATTGAATTTTAGGAAAGAAGATCTTATGCCTTCTGTTAGTCTTGACTGAGTAAGAGATGGTTGTTCATTAAAACCACTTCTGATTCAAAACAAAAGAACTCTATCATCTACTTACAAAATAAATAACCATATTGTTTGGAATACAGGAGACAATGTCCTGTTCTCACTGAAATAAGATTTTTCTATTCACTAGACACTGTATTAGAAATGAACTATACAACTTGGGCGAGGGAGTGGGGGGAGAGGGTGGATGGAAAGGGAAAAACTGGGAGAAAATGAAGGAATGGGTGACACTGTTCAAAAGGAAATGTTCTCATTACCTGACTTATGAAACTGTAATCCCTACGTATATAACCCTTACAATAAAATTTTAAAAAAAAAAAGATTTTTGGCCACTTCTTTCTCACCTACTCAGCCAGAAAAGAATGACAGATGACTGTGGCATCTGAGGGAAACCCCTGGATCATGTGTTTCCACTCCTGGATTTTTCTAATCTGCCCCTTCAAGAAAAGTCAACAATGGGCCATATTGACTCATAGCAGTTGAGAAAGTTGGTTGCAGATTGGAAGTCCTGCTATCCATTCACCCTGTTTCTCACCAGTTTTCAACTCAAAAAGAAGAAAACAGGGTATGATTTATTTAATTCTTAAAACTAACTACTGTAAGCACTTGAAAAACTGTTTTCCAAGAACCTTATCTACTGAATTTTTACAGAAAGAATAGCCACTATATGAATCATAAAGACAGAACTCCTGTAATCCTACCAATTTAGAAGGCTGAAATTTGAGGATCACAGTTTAAAACCAGCCCAGGCAGGAGAATCTGTGAGACTCTTATCCCCAATTAGCCACCAAAAAGCCAGAAGTTGAGGGTGGCTCAAGTGGCAGAACACTAAGCCTTGAGGCAAAAAGCTCAGGGACAGCACCCAGGCCCTGAGTTCAAGCCCCAGTACTTGTACCATTCAAAACAAACAAACAATTTAAAAAAATGGAGCTCTTGCTGAGTAGAAAGTTATTCATACAAAGTCCCTTTTTTCTGGCTGGATCAAGAGGAAGAGGGTAGCATGTTTGGCAGAAGAGATAAAAATAAGTTACTATATGACAAATGTAGAGAAAGGAAGGGGAAAACCAGTTGATTAATAAAACAGTTCTCCAAACAACAAAAGGAAATTTGACGTGGCTTCAACTTTCCAGTGATTTAAATTCTAGGTCACAGATTTCTGTTTTTCTGTGTTGGTACTGGGGCCTGGGCTACTGTGCTCAAATCAAGTGCTTTATACAATAAAGTATGTTAAAATCAACAGAAATAGTCAATCACAAAAAGAATGACACTGTAGTATTAAAAAAATAAATTCTAGAACCAAAACATAAGCTAATGTAAAACCTAATGCAATACTATTAAAATAGCACACTGAAGCGAGAATTAGAAAAGGGGAGTCAAGAATTAAGTGTGCTGGGCGCCGGTGGCTCATGCCTGTAATCCTAACTACTCAGGAGGCTGAGATCTGAAGATTGAGGTTCAAAGCCAGCCATGGCAGGAAAGACCTTGAGACTCCAATCTCCAATAAACCACTAGAAAACCGGAAGTGGCACTGTAGCTCAAGCAGTACAGTGCTCGCCTTGAGCTGAAGAGCTGAGGGACAGCACCCAGGCCCAGAGTTCAAGCCCCATGACCAACAAAAATAAAGAATAAAAAGAATTAAGTGTAAGAAAGCAGAAACAAAAAATACAGAAGAGAGGATACAGACAAAGTTTACAGTTAGAAGGTATTTTTGCATTTAACTCAAGTCCCAGAATTAAAGGAAAGACAGAAAAAGAAAATATTGAGGTGATAATAAAACTTTCCAAAAACTAATGAAAGTAGTTCCACAGATTCAAGAAGCTTGAATACCTAGCAAACTGAACAAAATATTAATTACAGCCAAAGGAATACATTAAAATGAAACTTAACTTCCCTATAACAGTACACCAAAATGATATGCTCATTAGCTGCAACAAAGCAACAGATTGACATTTTGCAGACCAATTATGGCCTCAGAACATTAACTACAAAATGATGAAACTTTTTCTGTGTGTACTAGTATACTGGGGCTTGAATTCAGTACCTCACACTCTCTTTTGACTTTTTTGTCCTCAAGGAGAGCACTTAAGCCACATCTCCAGAAGAGTCTATCCAGGCTACCTCTGAATTGCAATCCTCAGATCTCAACATCCTAAATAGCTAAGATTATAGGAATGAGACACTGACACCCAGCCAAATTAGGAAAATTTAGAGAATGGAAAAGGTATTTTTGAGAATACCAACAAATGGTTCATATGGAGAAGTATATAGAAACTCATAACAAAAAAGATGACAATCTATAACAAAACTGAAAAGAGAAAGGGACACACACTTCATCGGAGAGAAAACAGACATAAATAACAGACATAAATTTCTAAAGAAGTCTCAACATCATTGTTTTTGGGAAAAAAACTAAAACTAAAACCACTAGATAACACATCCACTGGAATTCTAAAATTTGAAGGACCACCCCAAGTACAAGTTAGAACATAAAACAATATATTTGTATTCATTGTTCAACCCTCTAGGAAACAGTTTGGTGTTACCTATTAAGATTGACAATGAAAATTCCAAACTATGACCTAACAATTCTATTCCTATGAAATGCCTTAGCATATGCACCAAACACAATGCACTCACATAATTATAATGATGCTTCCAAACTAGAGATAATCCATGTGGCTATAACATTAAAATTGATTATATATTTAATGATATGTCCATGCAATGGAATATTACACAGCAATAAAGAAAAACAAAACAGTTAAATGCAGTGATATAAAGGAATGCTATTAGTATAATTTTGAGAGAAAGAGGTCAAACCCAAAAATAACTCATATTGTGTAACTGGTTTTAAAACAGTTTAAAAGAAAAAAATAGGAATGCTCTATCATATGACCTGTGTGCTGTCACTAGAAAGGGGCACTAGAAGAAAAGGGGTTCTGGTGCAGAATCTACAATGTTCTACTTCCTGACATGGGGTATGGCTACACAGGTTTGCAACACAGTAATTCATTAGCTAGTCTTTGAGTTTCTATACTTTTCTATTTGTTTTATTCCACATTCAAATTGCTTAAGAAAATTAAATGAAACGCTTACCCTGAAACTAGCATCTGCCCATCATGGGAAAAGGCACAAGCCAGAACAGGGGCACAGTGAACACTCAGTGTACTTTTATATTTCAGTTTCAAACCTGCAATTAATAAAGTGAAGAAACATTATCAAACTACTTATGCTCAGAGTTCATTTTTAAGGCAACACTGTTTTACTTAAATATTCAATAATCTTCGAGCACCAAAAAAACAACAAAATTTGAAAATTCTCTTGCAGCTCAGATATCTATTTATAAGGAAACCCTTGGATATGGTACTATTATTATTAAAAAATTCAATAACAGATTCAAATACTGTGCTCAGCAAAGACTATACAGGGCACTTTTATAAATACCAAATTATTTCTAAACAGTTACACTGTATTACAACCAATTTCAGTACCTGAGTAAAAAGCAGGCAAACTGTTTAAAAGACTAAAAGATTAACAGTTTATATTTTGTAAAATCTGAATTTAGCAAATCATTTTCAAATTCAGTAAATAAAAACAATCATCTTTTATGACAATATTTCT
Organism: Dipodomys spectabilis; assembly: GCF_019054845.1. Lineage (NCBI taxonomy): Eukaryota > Metazoa > Chordata > Mammalia > Rodentia > Heteromyidae > Dipodomys > Dipodomys spectabilis. The sequence goes on from NW_024870758.1 coordinate 23,805,269, forward strand.
CTAACACTCTTAAAAAAGTGTAGTAAAACTGAAATACTTTTTACGTTTACTAGAGTTACTGAAAAATCCCACAATTCTTTTTAAAGGTAAACCAAAGAGAATTCAGTATGTTTTGGTGACAATCTATAAAAATAATTAAGCAGTTTCTCAGTAGATGAATGGATCAAGACTCAGTAGATGAATGGATCAAGAAAAGGTGGTATATATACACAATGGAATTCTATGCCTCCATCAGAAAGAATCACATTGCTCCATTTGTTAGGAAATGGAAAGACTTGGAAAAAATTATATTAAGTGAAGTAAGCCAGGCCCAAAGAAACATAGGTCCCATGGTTTCCCTTATTTGCAATTACTAGTATATGTCTGAGACAAGCAGAAATGGTCAGATAAGTTGATGTTAGGCGAAATGAACTCCAAGATAAGGATTCAAATGTTTTTTTCTTTCATGCGATTGTTTCTAACATATTTATAAGATGATTTCTTTGTTGCTTTGTATGTCCCTGCCCCACAGTATAACCCCTGTTTCACTGTATTTGATGTTGGCATAATTTGTGGAGGGGAAGGGAAAAAACAAATTGTTTAAATAGGGATACAGGTTGATCCATTGCAACAATGAGATGTACAAGCAAGACATTATGTGGTAAAACAAACTTTACAAACTTTGGCGGGGGAGGGGAGTGATGGGAGGGAATGGGAAGGGATGGGAAGGGGAAACAAAGGAGGAGGCAACAATGCTTGATAATAAATGTACTCATTACCTTGCCCATGTAATTGTAACCCCTCTGTATGGTATTTTCACAATTAAAAAAAAAAGTTAGCCTGAGAGCAAGAAAATAAGTGAACTCTATAAATCAGACACAATACAACCTGTTTTGAGGTGTTAATGCTTCTTAAAGAGGACTGCAAATATTAAGCTAAACAAATATCTTATGAGAACAACCAAAGTTCCAAGCTTGAAACAGGATTTTTTTTTTTAACATGGGAGAATAGGTGTGGGCATTAAAGCATAGAGCTAATCCCAGCTACCCAGAAGTAAAGATGGGGAAGAATGAAGCTTGAAGCAATTTGGGTAAAAAGTTCAAAACATCACATCTAAACCAACAGCTAGACACAGAAAGGAAAAGAAAAGAAAAGGAAGAAGAAAAAAAGCACATGAGATTCTATATCACCAGATAGAAGCTTGGTGTGGTGGTACACACCTATCATCCCAGCTGTAACAGGGAACATAAACAGGAGAATCACTTCCAGGCTGGCTCACACAAAAAGTAAACAGATGAAGCACACAGGATTGGAGGTGTGACTCAAGCAATGAAGTATCTACATGTTGAACATATTGAACATGAAGCCCTGAGCTCAAATCCCAATACTGCTAAAAGATTTTTAAAAAAAGGAAATCTAATAGTAATTTTCACCAAAACGTGTGTATTTATTTCCTAACAGGCTTTTCTCAATATAATAGCATAATCATGAATAACAAAAACTATTTTTAGGGGGGGGGTCTGGTTGTGGGGCCTGAATTCTGAGCCTGGACGCTATCCTTCAGCTCTTCAGCTCAAGGCTAGAGCTCTACCACTTGAGCCACTTCCAGCTTTTTTCTTAAGTGGTGCTGAGGAATCGAACCCAGGGCCTCATGCATGCAAGGCAAGGTTCTACCACTGAGCCACTTTCCCAGCCCCACAAAAACTATTTTATGATTTAACTAAACCTTATCAGGTAAGGCTAAAATAATTTGAGGCAATTGACCACAAAAATTCAAGAGTCCCATTAAAATAATACGGAACAAATGTTTAAATATACACTTGACTGAAGAGCCTGGAAAGGAAGCATCAACAAACCAAAACCTGAAACCAATTTTGGGAAGTCAGAATGTAGATTAACTGAGCTAAGGCAGTGGCTCACACATGTACTTATAGCTATTTCAGAGGTGGAGTTTTGGAGGACTATGGTTCAAGGCCAGCTCAAGCAAAAAAGTTCTCAAGAAAGACTCTCTCTCAAAAATAAGCAAGTTAAGCAAAGTGGAACAAACCTATTCCAGCTATGCCATTCAGGAAACAAATAGGAAGATCAGAAGCAAGGCAGGCATGGGCAAAAAGAGCTTATTTCAAAAATAAAACAAAAAGGGTTAGGGGCATGGCTCAAGTGATAAAGCACCTGCCTAGCAAGGACAAGAACACAAGGCTCTGAGCTCAAGCCCCAGTACTATCAACAACAACAAACAGATTAACGAGGCAGTAGACAGAAATGTCGGCACAGAGTACAAAGAGAGGGAGCTATAGCCACAAGTATTCTATCCTAAAGAATTCCTCAAGACTGTCAACAGAATCAGCGTAATAGACAGACACAGAATTGGAAATAGAAAAACTTAAAGTATGAATACAGAATATTCAATGTCAATCTCTTCTTGATCTTACCCCAGGTACCACTCTTCTAAGAAAAATAGAAACTGTACAAGGAACTCTGGGGCTGAAAAGTTCCATCCTCTTTGCTCTCAACCCTTTTCTCAAAAGGGCCAGTTTCCCCTCTTTTCATTCTGAAAGCCCAGCTTCTAACATCTCACTGTCCAATTCTTAAGATATAAATAGAAAAGCTGGACACCAATAGCTCACGCCTATAATCCCAGCTACTCAGGAGGCTGAGATCTGAAGATCACAGTTCAAAGCCAGCCAGGGCAGGAAAAGTATGTGAGACTCTTATCTCCAATAAACCACCAGAAAACTGGCAGTTGTGCTGTGACTCAAGTGGTAAGGCACTAACCCTGAGCTGAAGAGCTGAGGGACAGCCCCCAGGCCCAGAGTTCAAACCCCATGACCAACAAAAATTAAAAAATACAAAATAGCCTGGCACCAGTGGTTCACACCTAGCTACTCAGGAGGCTGAGATCTGAGGCTCTCTTGAAGCCAGCCCAGGAAGATTAATTCTGGACTCTTAACTCCAATTAACTACCACAAAGCTGGAAGTGGAGGTATGGCTCAAGTGGTAGAGTACTAGCCATGAACATAAAAAAGTGAGCAATAGTGAGAAGACCCAACTAGAAGTACTAGCACACACACAAAAATAGAAACAGAATACTAAGGATCAACAGACATTTGAAGAGGGTAACAATATGAATGAGAAGGATCAGAAAAAGAAAAACAAAGTGTCCAATAGGGATACACAAGGGAACTTAAAGTTCTCCTAATTGGTATCCTGAGAGTTTTGAGACAATCTCACATTCATGAAAGGACATTATAAAATGGAAACATATTTTAGAAATTGAATATATGATTGATAAGACAAAAATATTCAAGAAAGTTTAAATAAAAAGTTGAGAATTATTTTTCAAAAAGTAAAAATATATACAGTAAGATACATGTAGGAAGAAAAAAAGACATTCACAGAAAAGTCATAGAGATCAGGGTCCAACATTCCACTGGAGTTAAAAGAAAGAGAGGGAGGGAAAGAAGAATCACTAGAGAAACAACAAAGAAGTGCCATATTCCAAAATGTAACAACATAAGCTTGACATAAAGGGTCACCAAAGGAAACTGAGTAATCCATGGAGAAAAGACTCACCATCACACAGAATAGTTAGTAACCATAATGAATAGAAGACACGGTGGCTAAGTAATATTTACAGAAAGTGAAAAACCATCAAGATCTACAAACACATCAATGTCAAGTCCCTACTTCTGCCAAGTAGTAGTGTACATGTGGAGGAAGAGTGAAGTCAGTATCAGATAATTAAAGCATATGTATGTATTACTTTGAATAAAAATTTCTTAAAACTGATTTTTACAATCCCTTTCAAATATCCAAAGTACCATACATAACAAAGATTAACTCGAATTTTATCCAGATCGCAAATAATAAATACTAGTTTGAACATACCTAAAAGATGGGTAAAAGAAACAATCCAAATTTTGACTTGGCAATCCTGGCCACATGATGCTAATCGAAAGCACTGAAAGTCTTGGTCTCCATCTAAATAGAAAATTTGTTTTTAAAAAATTAAAAAGACATAACAAAATACTTTAAAAAATCAATTTGTCATACTAAGATTTCATTATTCATTTAAGCCATACTAACAAACAATATTTGTCTAACAAATATTGTTAGATTATCTAACAAAATTATCTAACAAAACATAGGTTAAAGGATTTCATTTAAACACAGGATCACAGCAATAGACCTGAACTTGCTATAATAAAAGGTTTTATGGCTATGACTAAAGGCTGCAACAGCCAATACTGAGTCACTAGCATGGGGTATATTTGAGGTTCTGAAACTACTGCTAACAGAAAATGTATGAGACAGTTATGATAAGAATAGTAAATAGTTAATCATATCCAATGTAGCTACTTTCTCTTTAAAAAGGCTGCTGAATTTTTCACTCAATAACAATGGGGATTTGTTTTCCATTGGCTTTAAGGTTGAAATTGTGTAAATGTAAAATAACATCAATTCAGCTTGTTTGGTGGAAAATATTACACAATTTAGACAAAGTAATTAAATAAACTTGGCAACTCAAAAAGCCACTAATTAATGCTTAAGAGAATTTCAGTATATCATTACATATTGACTAGCTTAAGTCCTGAAATATTTGTACAACACCAACTCAATCTCACACAGAGTTCCACCTAATATCACAAACGCATTTCATCAGAGACAGTTCTGGCATGTAAAAAGTAAAGCAGAATGAGGGCTGGGAAGGTGGCTCAGTGGTAGAGTGCTTGCCTTGGACCACATAAGCAGAAAAAATAAAAAGCCGGAAGTAGCACTGTGGCTCAAGTGGTAAAGCGCTAGCCTTGAGCTGAAGAGCTGAGGGACAGCGCCCAGGCCCAGAGTTCAGGCCCTACCACCAAACCCCCCGCCCCCCCCCCCCCAAAAAAAAGTAAAGCAGAATGAAACAACTGATATCCATTTTAAGACTACTTTGTGGTTTACAAATATTCAGATGGTATTATAAGGTACATTTTTCCTACAGTCTGACTTATTGAAAGCATATATGCTCTCTTAACGTACGGTATATGAACTTCCATTTCACTCAAGTCTTCTCCAACACCATAAAACAGGCATATTCTAACAGCATTTTGGGATTTTGTATTTGCGTGTGTGCACATGCACATGAGCATACCAGTCCTCAAGCCTGGGTGCTGTCCCTAAGCTTTTTTTGTGCTCAAGACTAGAGATCTACCACTTGAGCTATAACTTCACTTCTGGCTTTTTGGGGCAGTTAATTGGAGATAAGTTTCACAGACTTTCCTGCTTGAGCTGGCTTGGAACATTTTAGTTTTACAGTACAGGTTCTGACAAAAATGTAAACTTTCATGGAGATCTTAATGAATATAAGCCAATTCCTTATATTTACCACTTTTTTCCCCCCTGGTCCTGAGGCTTGAACTCAAGCAGGGCCTGGGCTCTGTCCCTGAGCCTCTCTGTGCCCAAGGCTAGAGATCTACCAGTTGAGCCACAGTTCCAATTTCCGGCCTTTTCTGTTTATGTGGAAATTTTCTGCCCATGAGAAATTGAACCCAAGGCTTCACGCATGCTAGGCAAGTACTCTACCACTAAGACACATTCCCAGCCCCTTGCCACATCTTTTTAGAACAAAATATGTTACTCAATAAATGAGAATAAAAACCACAGTATATCCAGGTGTTAGTAGCTCATGCCTGTAATTCTAGCTACAAGAGGCTAAGAGCAAAAGTCAGTCCAGATAGGAAAATCTCTAATCTCCAATAAACCACCAAAAAGCAGGAAATGGGAGCTGTGGCTCAAGTAGTAGAGCACTAGACTTGAGCGAAAAGTTCAGGGACTTAGACCCTGAATTCAAGACCCAGTATGGGGGGCAAAAAGTCACAGTATAAGCAATGGGGCTAAGTCCTCTAAGGTTTTTATACTATGTAAACTGTACCAAAAGCCGGGCACCAGTGACTTATGCTTGTAATCCTAGATACTCAGGAGGCTGAGATCTGAGGATTTCGGTTCAAAGCCCAGCCAGCCCGGGCAGGAAAGTCCATGAGACTTTTATCTCCAATAAACCACTCAGAAAACAGGAAGTGGTGCTGTAGCTCAGGTGGTAGAGCGCTTGCCTTGAGCTGAAGAGCTCAGGAACAGTATTCAGGCCCAGAGTTCAAGCCCCATGACTGGAAAAAAGAAAAAGAAAAATCCCCCACAAATACTAGAAAATGTGGGTTTTTCATATTTTTAATGATTTCATTTTGATCTAAAAAGATAGAAGATTCCTTAGAAGACAGAGAACACTAGTCACATTATTAATGATGGAAAAAAAAAGTACAAAAAGTCACATACAGACTACTGATTTCTAGTGCTTAAAAGAAGTAAAATAACTAACCAGAAATTGGCTGTGAAGAAAAATCGCAGCAGGTAATCCCAAGATCATGAGCTTTTTCACTATGAAGACACCTCATCTTATCATCCCACACTGTTAAATCTCCACATGAAGAGCCAGTGACAAGGAGCTTTCCGTTAGGAGAAAAGACACAGGCTACCAAGGAGCCATCCTTAACACTACCACATCTGAAAAGCACAAAAAGGGAAGGAAAGGTCCATTTCAGGGCATCTTTACAATAGTTAAAAAAAAAAAAAAAAAAGATAAATGGCTGTCACATAACTGGAATGGGCAACTGATACCTGTAGAAATAAAGTATTGTTATAAACTGAGACATACCTTCTAAAATGATTTAATAATTATATCCAAATATATTCACGTCTAAATTATGGCAGTCTAAACTCAAGTCCACTTCTTCATCTTTTCCCATATAGCAAGTTACTATGATACACATTAAAATATAAGAAAAAACTTAAAAAACTAATAGTAACAAGTATAGTCATAGTCTTAAAAACAATTTTTATTAAGAAACTTGTTACTGTGGTCAAAGCAGTTCCTACTTCTGTATTAAAATCATTACCTAGATATAACAGTAAGGCCTTTCATCTTCAAATGAAACATATGAAAAGAAAATGCTGTGATAAATTACAATTATCTTAGAAAGAGAAGGAAGCATTGTTCTTATATTATTTTCTCAGGAAAAAAATCAACTGGTAAAAACCCACAGCCTTGCCCTACTGACTCATTCCTATGATCTTATGTACTCAGAAGACTTAGATTTGAGGATCAAAGTTCAAAGCCAGCTGGAACAGACTCCATTTCCAAAATCAGTAACAAAAAAGCTGGGTAGGAGGTGCAATATGAAGTGGTAGAGCACCAGCTAAGCAAGCCAAGCATGAAGCTCTAGTTCAAACTGCAATACCAACCAAATTTAAAAAAAGAAAATGCTATTAATCACTACAGCACTAATTATATGCATTAACAGGGTATGTTAGAGATAATAATCATCACCTGATAAGTGAAAACAATGATTCCTTAGCTGATAGATTCTATGTAAAATGGCATTTTATACTTCCTATGCATTTTATTCTTCATTATGCTGTTTATTAGATAACAAGTTTTTATGTATATTTTGCCACAATAAACATAAAAAGAAATAAAAGGTTGAATGTTAAGTTGCAACATAACATTACCAATGTAAACTAATATTTTCAAAAGAGTTCTTCAGGTGCATATTTTTTCCTAGAGATAAACAATAGATCTATATCATCTCATCAGTCTTTAAGTTCTTTTGTCTGAGCTTAGTTGTTCCCAGTCAGTAAAATAATGGCTGTATCTCTTCAGTAGGGCTTAGTGACCATTATTACTAAAAATACTGGAGCCATAAATGACACAAATAAATCTAAACTTTACTGACCCTTATTCAAAAGACTGTTTCCCTTGCCTAACTCTTACAAGTAAAAATTTGTATGAGTTTAACAAGGCTAAATCATTTGGTATTTATGTTTACGTTTGTGTGTATGTGTGTGTAAGCACGCACATGTCAGTCCTGGGGCTTGAACTCTGGGCCTGGGTACTGTCCCTGAACCTTTTTGCTCAAGGCTAGCACTCTACTAATTGAGCCACAGCTCCACTTCCAGCTTTTCGCGGTCAATTGGAGATTAGAATCTCACACTTTCTTGCCAAGTCTGATTTCAACTGTAATCCCTCAGATCTCCTCTGTATTTTAGAGAGAAATTTAAAACTCAAAGCCAAATACATCTACCACAAGACTCCTATTAAACATGTGTGTTTTACCTTCAGAAGGCAAGTCAAATATTCCTTGTGCTACCTGAAAACCACCTTTTTCTCAAAGTTATCTAAATATTTTGCTCTCTGCTTTCCTTTCTGTTATGCCTTGTTTACAAGATTAAAAATGAAAATGATTTAAATAGTCATACCTATATACCTTGTAGGACTGTGCATTCCACAAAACAACAGTTCCATCAGCTGCCCCTGATGCCAAACGACTGGATTCTGGGGAGAAGCAGCAAACCCTCACGGGGCTACCGCCTGGCTGTTCTAAGACTGCCAAGGTCTGTCCATTTTGAGTATTCCACAGGACAGTGGTTCCATCTGTTGAACAGGATGCCAAAACATGTCCCGAAGGGGAGAAACAGCAGCAGTGGACTGCATAGGTGTGAAACTTCAATGGCGAATGTGGCAATTCAGTAAAGTCACTTAAGGAATACAGGCGAATTGTTTTGTCCAAGGAGCAAGTAGCCAAGAGGGAGAAGGAAAAGGCACAGCAGTTGACATCATCACCATGATCAGCTAATGTACAAACCAGTTTCACCATGTTCTTTATTTGAAGAAAAATAGCCTGCAATTTTGAAATAGGTAAAGGTTATATCATCCTAGGAATTGGATAATACAACTAAAAGCTCACATAAAAGAGCCTGATCCATGAAAGCTCCTACATTGATATTTTTATTTGTTTTTATTTTTTATTTTTTGGGTCCGGTCGTGGGGCCTGAACTCTGGCCTGGGCACTGTCCCTCAGCTCTTCAGCTCAAGGCTAGCGCTCTACCACTTGAGCCACAGTGCCACTTCTGGCTTTTTTTCCATTTTGCTAAAGTGGTGCTAAGGAATCGAACCCAGGGCCTCAGGCATGCAAGGCAAGCGTTCTACCACTGAGCCATCTTCCCAGCCCTACACTGATATTTTTAAAGGGTAATCTATTATCTGGGAAGATGGAAAACATTCATAAGACTTTCATCTGTATGTTCACAGACAAACCTACCAGTAAAATTCTACAATTCCTGACAAAGAACCTAGATAAGTAACTTCAAACTAATGGATGTTGAACTTTCAAAACCTCAGATACTTATTTCATTTTTGGAGCTTTTTTTCATAACTAATGAATTCACAACACTGCCTCATCTGCCTTTCAGATCTGCTAATCTCAAAAGACTTTTTTTTTTCAGTCCTGGGGCTTGAACTCAAGACCTAGGGCTATGCCTGAGCTCTTTCAATCAAAGCTAACACTCTACCACTTGGAGCAAACAGAGTCACTTCCGGTTTTCAGGAATTGGAAATAGTCTCAGATTTTTCTCCCGGGCTGGCTTTGAACAGTGATCTCGGTCGTAGCCTCTTACAGGTGTGAGCCACCAGCTCCCAGCTAAGGGTTTCTAATTTAACACATTCCTTCCACATGGGAGAGCCAAAGCTATTGCTCTGCCTTTAAGACACACTGTATAAGTTGTTAATCAAAAACTAACAAAAGCCAGGCTCCGCCTTCAGCTGAAGAGATCAGGAGTTCAAGCTCTAAAACCAACAACAAAAAATAACAAAAGTCGTATTCAAAATGTAAAAGGCAGTATAGAACTATTATCTTGGTTTGCCATTTTGTCTGATGAAAGAATACAATGATACAAAAGATATGAGGTGAAGAACCCACTCCAAGTCCACCAGACCTAGCCAGATTGTATTTAAAAGAAAAAGTTCACAAACTCAAAAATAAAATACAAATTTCTCCCTATGGTTTACAAAATCTTTTATGATCTGATTCTTTCCTGCCTACCTCTCAGACCTCAATTTCTCTTCTTCCTGTGTTTTTCTAGTCTCTCTGGTTGAATTCACTCTGGTCTTTATTCTTGTTGTTGGTGGTGGTCATGGGGCTTGAACTCTGGGCCTGGGTGCTGTCCCTGAACTCTTCAGCTCAAGGCGAGCACTCTACTACTTGAGCCACAGGGCCACTTCGGTTTTCTGGTGGTTGATTAGAAATAAGAGTTTCAGATGGGCTGGGAAGTTGGCTCAGTGGTAGAGCGCTTACCTTGCATGCATGAGGCCCTAGGTTTGATTCCTCAGCACTACATAAGCAAAAAGAAAAAAGCCGGAAGTGGCGCTGTGGCTCAAATGGTAGAGCGCTGGCCTTGAGCTGAAAAGCTGAGGGACAGTGCCCAGGCCCCGAGTTCAGGCCCCACGACCGGACCCAAAAAAAAAAAAAAGAGTCTCACAGAGTTTTCCTACCCAATCTGGCTTTGAACTGTGATCCTCAGATCTCAGCCTCCGGAGTAGCTAGGATTACAGCTAGGAGCCACTGGTGCCCAGCTGGTCTTTATTCATCATAAAGCAGTTTTCTTGAAATACTTTCTCCTCTTTCCTCTTGGGATCTTGTTACTCATTTAGATCTCAATTTCAATCCTCAACTTTCCTCCTCAAGCCGGGCGTCAGTGGCTCACACCTGTAATCCTAGCTATTCAGGAGACTGAAATCTGAGGATTGCAGTTCAAAGCCAGCCCAAGCAGGAAAGGCTGTGAAACTATCTCCAAGAAACTACAAGAAAACCGGAAGTGGCACTGTGGCTCAAGTGGTAGAGCACTCACCTTGAGCTGAAGAACTGAGGGACAGCACTCAGGCCCAGAGTTCAATCCCCATAATACAAAAAAAAAAAATTTAATTTAAATTTTAAAAAATCCTCTTCAATGGGCTGGGAAGGTGGCTCAGTGGTAGAGTGCTCGCCTTGCATGCATGAGGCCCTGGGTTCAATTTCTCAGCACCACATAAGCAAAAAGAAAAAAGCCGTTAGTGGCACTGTGGCTCAAGTGGTAGAGCGCTAGCCTTGAGCTGAAGAGCTGAGGGACAGCGCCCAGGCCCAGAGTTCAGGCCCCACGACCGAACCCAAAAAAAAAAAAAAAAAATCCTCCTCAAACTTTATTAGACATGGTCTAAGTAATCCTAAAATGGCTTGACTGGCCTTGAACCTGTGATCTCACAAATTCTGGAATTACAGACACAAACTGAAAGCAGTTACTCTTGGCAAGTGCATTACCCCTTTCAATTCTCAATGAAGCAATTACTACTATCATCAGGCATCCAAATTCTCTTTCCCCACCAACATACATTAAAAGGTAAATTCCCAAATGTAGTACTTTATCCACCTTGATCATTTCTGTATCCATAACAGGGACAGGTACCTAATGTTCTAAAATCCACTTGACTTTGTCAAAAGGCCCAAAAATGACTGTAATGTGCTTAAGTAAATTATTTGTTGAGTATTTTTTCAATATCATTGAGTTCTAGCCTTTAAGTATTATATAATTTAATATCAAATGTCAGAAAGTAAGCTAAGAAGTAGTGAATGAGTTGTGTGCATGCACGGAAATATCAAAATGAAATCTCTGTAATAGATTCAAATTAAAAATTAAAAGTTTAGAAATAAAAGACCATAATGCTAACTTATTCAGTGAACTTAAGTAAAAATGGGAAATGGGTGGGGTTGGAACAGATGGGAGGGGACCTTGCAGGAGGTCCTTGATCAAGACACATTCCACAAGCTGGTGGCTCATGCCTGTAATCCTAGCCACTCAGGAGGCTGAGATCTGAAGACTTCAGTTCAAAGCCAGCCCCAGGGGAAAAGTCCATGAGACTTATCTCCAATACCTCCAAACTGGAGCTGTGACTCAAAGAGGTAGGGTGCTAGGAACAGTACCCAGGCCCTGAATTGAAGCCCCAGGACCAACAAAATAAAAGGACACACTTCATGCAAGGGGAAACATTGATCAAGATACATTAGCCAGGTTGCCATGGTGGGAACTTGCCTGTTATCCTAATTACGCAGGAGGCTGAAATCTAAGAAACTCAGGTGGAAGCTAGAATGGGCAGGAAAGTCCATTGAAACTTTTATCTTCATTTTAAAAGTCAGAAGTTGGAAGTGGCACTGTGGCTCAAGTGGTAGAGCGCTAACCTTGAGCTGAAGAGCTGAGGGGCAGCGCCCAGGCCCAGAGTTCAGGCCCCACGACCGACCAAAAAAAAAAAAAAAGTCAGAAGTGGAGGTGTGGCTCAACACTAGCCTTATGCAAAATAATAATAAAAGTCAGGGACAGCACATTTGCTCAGGGTTCAAGCCTCAGGATAGGTGTTCGTGCGCGGGAGCGTGCGCACAGGCACACATACACACACGCACACACAAAAACAGGTTGTAAATTGACGTGTTGAATTGAAACTCCTTGGTCAAACTAAACAATGAAACTAAATACTAAAAATGCTACCCCCAAAACTTAAAAATCTAGCAGCGGAAAAATGGTAGACCGAGGCAGCCCTCAGGCCTTGCAACTTCCAACCTCGTCCTCTCTACTTAGGGAATCTGTATCACGGCCACGACCACAGAACAGAGCATCGTTTTCCTGTATCTCTGAACTTCGGTCTTCTCCTCAGCCCCCAAATAAAGCCTTAAACGGCCAGCACGACAGGCTGGTCGTGCTCACCCGTGTTACCGCACTGACGGCCACCAGGAGCAGGTGGAGCTTCGGGCGAGCCTCCAGGGCCCAGCTGGGCCAGCTCACACAGCTGATCCAAGCACGCTCGGGCCGCTCCCCGAGTCCCGCGCCGGCGCCGGAGAGCCGCGGGAGCCTCGCCGGGCGCCGGGCCGCGCTCCCGGGCCGCCGTCACGCCGCTAACTCCCCGCGACAGCCCGGCCGGCAGGCAGGCGCCCGCGCACGCCCCTCGCCCAACCTCGGCCGGCCTTCTCCCCAGAGCGAAGCTCGAGGCCTAACTCGCCCCGCACGGAAGCACCGGAGCCCACGCCAGCGGCCCGGGCCCGCCCCACCCGCGCTCACCGCCGACCCGCCCGAGACCCGAGAGAGCACAGGTGTCTTCAATCCCCGCGCCCAGGAAGCGCGCCCGAAGGTACCCGACCGGCAACGCGGTCACGTGAGCCGCAGGTGAGGCGAGAGCGGCAGACGCGCGCGCCTAAACCCCACCTCCACACGGCCAGGCCCCGCCCCAAGCCGGGCGGGGCCACGGCGCATGCGCACCCCCCCCCCCCCTCCCGGCGGTGGCCTGGGCTGCTTTGAGTTCCAGCTTGTAGGTCCGAGAAGAGTTGTTATGGCTGGGAGCCGGTGACTCACGCCTGTTATCCTAGCTCCTTAGTGTGCCGACCAGCCCCACCCCCCCAGAAGAAAGAATATGAAATGTGAAATTGTTAGGACCAGGTCAAAATTAAGCAGATAGGGTATGGATTAGACCAAGGAAGAAGGAAATTTACCTGGGACGAACAAGTCCCCGGCAACCTCAGAAATATAGGTACAGAACCTTGGAATAGAAGAAGACTGCGGCCTGACAGTTACTGAAACGATCATTTGTGTTGATTGAGATTGTGCCAAATGTTAAATTTCAAAAATAAAGGCCTCAGTAGAGTTAAGCACCGGGATGGCGGAACGAGGCACCTGCATTTCTAAGGATCGCTTTTCTCTAGCAATGCTTTCTGCCATTTGGGGAGGTAATGTTTCCTAAAGGCTAAAGCAGAGCCCTCCTAGCTCACACCCCACTGAGCCAGGTATCTGCTCTTCAAAGGAAGGCTTGACCCCCAAGCCTTGGAGTGGGTGCACAGCCCCCATCGCCTGCCTAGGCACCAGGATGCCTGCAGGAAATGGTTAGGGCTTAGCCACTCTGCTTTGATGCCATTTATAACTTGCTGCTTTGTCAGTTATGAAACTGCCGCTGACCACCTGCAAGTGGATCTCGCCTTTAAATTCCCTGAGCTATTTGATTTCATGGCTGGTCTTCGCTGTCTCGGTATAGTGGAGGTCAGACAGCATGACTAATAAAGGTTCCTAGCTGATTGAGTATTGGTGACTCCTTTCGCTGATCTTGGATTCGAATTCCCACGGGCCCCGGGACGCTGGGATATTTCACTTAGGAGGGTGAGATCTGAGGATAATGATTTGAAAGTCCTTCAGCTCTTATCTCTAGTAAACTACTCAGAAAAAGCTGGAAGTGGTGCTGTGGCTCAAGTGGTAGAGCACTAGCCTTGTGCACCGAGAGACCCAGGGACAGCAACCAGGCCCTGAGTTCAAGTCCCAGAACTGGCTAAATAAGTAAAGTTCATCCTAAGACGTTCTAGTGCAGCTGAGGTCCCAAGGTTTAGTGACTACCTGAAATGTATATAAAACGTGTATAAATGGGGGGAATCACATCAATACTTACCCTAGTTTACAATTTTAATTTCTTCTTCTTCTGCATTTCCATGTGTTTCTCTAGCCCGCACTGTCTTGGTTCCCCTGAGACACCCTAAGTGAGCCCTGGGGGACACCTTGTGCCTCCCTGAGAGCCCGGTGTTCCAGAGCTCTTTTCCCAGGTCAGGCTGCCGGGCCTCCAGTCCCAAACTTGCGGTTTCCCTGCCAACCACAAGGTGCAGGTAGGTAGTAGCACCTGAACCCCCTGGGCATCTCTTCAGAGTCTGGCTCTGAGGAGAGCCAGTAGCTTCCATGCTGGTAGGTACCTTTTGAGGTAAAGTTTATCCAGAAAGAAGTTTGTAGGCATGCTACCAACATGTACAGATAAAAAAAATAATAAAAGATACAGAGAGCTTTTACTTTGAATGCTCTTATTTCTTTATGCCAGTCCTGGGGCTTGAACTCAAGGACTAGGCACTTCCCTAAGTTTTTTGTGCTTCAGCACTTTACCACTTGAGCCATCCTTTGCTTCGGGCTCTTTTTGCTGATTGAAGATGAGAAACTCACAGACTTTCCTGCCCAGGATTGGCTTTGAACTGAGACCCTCAGATTTTAGCCTCTTAAGTAGCGAGGATGAAAAGTATGAGCTGCCAGCACCTGGCTCTAGGTCTCAATTTTAATATGATGCTATTTGAGCAATATAGGAATTTAATTGATATATTTAAAGGAAAACTAACTTTTCAATTAAAAGGTAAGCAATACACGCTTTCAAAATACAATTGCAATGGGAACAAAACAGGCAATTAGTGAACCAATGAGGATAAACGTGATCTGCAGTGAAAAGGAGCTCAGGGGAGCAGGAGAACTGGAAAGACACTAGTGGAGGAAAAGGTTCTAAAGAAGCCAACAGCCTGGGTCAGCTGTGCAGTAACAGTTTCACAGTAAACAATAAAGGGTGTATTGAAGTTGTTTTGCTTAAAAAGTAAACCTATCATCAGACCAGTAGAGTTTAATATATAAAAATCCCTTGAAATATTTAGTTTTTGAAGAAAGCATTAAGCTTCATACATATGATATGTTTACGTGTATATTTTTTCAAGGTCTTTTTTTTTAAGCTGCCTGAGAATTGTGCAGGATTCTTTTGTATCTGATGCAACCATTTACTCTCCACACCTGGTGTCATTGACAAAACATCCCTAGCACAGAACCTGGGGAATCCAGAAAGTAATAACTGGGAATGGGTTGTTATCTTCCATCACAGATGTTCTTTCAACTCCCATACCTTTTGCCATTCAATAAAGTTTACCCTTTCTCACTGGCCATCTTTTCATTAAATCACCAGGCTATATGACCCTGGTATAACAGCCAAGTAGAGTTACCAGAGTTCTTCAGAACAAGTTGGTGTTTTTTCAGAAAAAGTAAAGGCCCAGAAGCAGCTAAACAAATGAGACACAGGCTCAGAATGAGAATGGAATATATTGGGCACCCTGAGAACTGTCTGATGATAGAAGATATACATATGGCTGAAAATAAGAATACAGAAAGCAGTACAGTACTTGAACTGTACTAAAGAAAGGTTGCTCATCTATAGGTTGCTTCCCTCTATAGTACATAAAGGAAATCATATCATAAAAAAACATTTTCTTGTATATGAAATTTAAGGGTTTTTTTGTAGTAGTAGTACTGGGGCTTGAACTCAGGACCTCAAGCTCTCACTTAGCTTTTTGGTTCACAGCTGGCATTCTACCACTTGAGCCATGCCTCAGCTTCTGGCTTTTTGCTGGTTAATTGGAAATCATCAGCAAAAATTTGTCTATTTTTTTGTCTAGATTTGTCTATTTAGGCTGGCTTTGAAATGCGATCCTCAGATTCACCCTCCTGAGTAGGTAAGATGGTAGGAGCAAGATGTCAATGTGTACTTAAAAGTCAATTTTTCATATTTCTTCCTCTTCTCTCAAATTCTTTACTATCAGATATCTTACTATTAGTGTTCTTGGAGAGAATTTGGGGTCTTAAAAGGACATTTTTGTAAAATAACCACTTTTATTTCCAGATTCATGGTTTTGATTATGTAAGAAGAAAATTATTAAAGACATTGACAGATCAAATTCAATTAATAGTAAACTTACAAACTGAACCAATCATGTTTCCAGTTCATTTTTGTCCATAGGAATCTGGAAGACATGTCTTATGATCGCATCTTCAGTATCCTACAGTATCCTCTCAGTCATTTGGCCAGATAGAATTAGGTCTCTGTTTTAACCCCCTTATTTTGTATTTTCACAAAGTCATTAGTCATTAAACAGTTGATTCATTATTTTTGTCTAAGAAAATCAGGATACTCCCTTAGTTTACTTACTGTCTATGGTAACCTTCAGGAAAGACAATGGTCAGATCTAAAAGAATATAATACAATCCAAATCTAATGTAATAGAGTGTATTCTCAAAAGAGACTACATAGTATATCCCACGAGTATGCTCTTTTAGAACTTTGCCACACAAGTCATGGTGGTTATGTCCTGTGTCGGATTACAGTAGCAGGTACCTAAGATAATCAGAACATACTTATTTTGGCTCATGGATTTGAAGGTTTCAGTACACAATTGGTTTGGGCATATGGTAGCACTTCATGGTAGAACCACATGATGGGGCAAAATTATCCACCTTGTGGCCAAGAAGTGAAAAAGAGAAAAATAAAGGGCTATCCACTAACCTGTTCAAGGGCATGCCCCACTGTGACCTGAAGACATTCCATGAGGCCTCATCTCTTAGGACTTCTGCCACCTCACCATAGCTCAAGGGTCTGAGGACCAATCCTCTAACAGGCAGGAACTTCGGGGCCATCCGGATCCAAATTCCAGCAGTCCCTTCCCCTTGATTTGGGTGGATTATTGCGATTACCTCAAGTGATGGAGAATGCTAAAAAAAAACTTCCAAAGCTAGGTTATAAAAAGCCATACACTCTTGGAGCTCTCCTTTAGTAGAAGGAAACCCAGGCCACCTGAGAGGAATGAAGGCCCCATCTCTCCATTTAGCTTTAGCTCCAGCCAGTAACTAATGCCTTTGAGTTAACCCACCTGGAAGAGATCCTCCACTTCTCAGGGGAACCATCAGGGCTGATGCCATGTGGAACGGAAAGCCTTCCAGTCAAGCACTGTCCCAGTTGCAGATTGTTAATTAGTCACCTGAGTTTTAGAGTGCTGCTTTGTACAGCCAAGTAGCTGGTAAGAGCTTAGAAGCAGCGTTAGGCTGACTTTTCATTGCTTAGGATTCCTTCAGCATTTCTATAAGTGACAAGTATGTCAGCACAATTATAGGAAGGCTATAACTTGAGGAGGGAAGACAATAAACTCAAACCCATTATATTTGTATAAAATTTGAAAACTGTGTTGAGGAAATAATGTAATTCTTTCCTTTTCAGCATGATAGCACTTTGAGGAAGTTTCTGTCACACCTTCTCCTCCTGAGTTCCTTATGCTTTTAGTAGTAGGACCATAAGCATGGCAACCTTTCTATACATTGAATCGTGAATGTCTTTGTTTGTACTGACTGCTTTCTCATCTCAGCTGCTGCCTTTAAGTCCCGTCTCCCATTACCTCATCTCTAATGGACACAGTAACCTCCAAACTGTTAACCCGCCCTCCTTCTTCCCTCCCCTCCCTCTGGGTCCATGTTCCGAAATGCCAATAAAGTATACAATAAGGATCACAAAAATGATCATAAGTCCACTTCTTAAACCTCAGTTGTTGCTTCTGCACGATTAGGGGCTGGGCATAGCAGGTAAAGCCTGCATTTGTGGTCTGTGACCTGGTCTCTTGGCTCACTTACAAGGTCAGAGTTGAGGGGACTGGCTTTTAGTCTACTTGCTTTGAAGAAATTTGAACTTGGAGTGGCTCATTTGTAAAATGAGAATAAAACTACCTTGCAGAGTTGCCATGAGAATTAAATGAAGGACTCAACACTTCCTGAGAACACTTCAAATAAATTTTTGTGGGCTGTTAATAGGTAGTTTTGTTTTTTTAACAAAGATTTTTATAGCCAAGCATGGTAGTACACATCATTTATAAGTATAAAATTCAATGGTTTTTAGTATGTTTAGAGTTGTATGCCATGATAATCTAATTTAGGACATTTTAGAACATTGCCATAAAAAGAAACCGCACACCCAACCCATTAGCAGCTAATACCCAATGCCCCAACTTTACCTTAAGCCCTAGGCAAACATTAAGCCAGTTTCTCTTATTGGCTTTTTCCATGTCAACCATTTTCTGTCAGTGGACTCATATGTGTGATTTTTGTGACTGGCTCTTAGTGTATTTTCAAGGCTTTTCTATGCTACAGTATGCCTTTATTTCCATTTCATTGCCAAGTATTATTCCATATTATAAATAGGCCACATTTTATTTGTCCATTCATCAAATGGTGAAATTTGTAGTTTCCAATTTTTAGCTCTCATAAACAATACTATAAACATTTGTGTACAAGTGTTTACGTGAAATTTGTAGTTTCCAATTTTTAGCTCTCATAAACAATACTATAAACATTTGTGTACAAGTGTTTACGTTGACATGTTTACATATAGATGTATATACATATGCAATTTCTAGGTCATATGGTAACTATGTGTTTAACATTTTTAAGACCTTCCAAATTGTTTGCTAAAGAGCTATGCTATTTTACATGAAAGTTCCAATATATCTATATCCTCACAAATACTTGTTTTCTCTCTCATGGTTATGGCCATCATAGTAGTTCTAAAGTATAACCTCATAAATTCCAATTTATCTTAATCTTTTGTCATTTTTGGGGTACAGCATATATGAAGAATTGCTTAGTCCAAAATCACAAAGATTTACATCTATGCATTCTAATAGTTTAATAGTATTATAATTTGCTTATTGAGCTCCATTCTGAGTTCTTATTATGTTGCAGTACTCGGGTTTGAATTCAGAACTTTGAGCTTTCCGGGCAGTTGCTCTACCACTTGAGCTACTCCTCCAGCCCTTGAGTATAAGGATGAGGTCCACCTTGCATTTGAGGATCAGCCCTATTTGTAAAAAAGAATTATTGAGTTGGCACCATTTCTAAGATTAACTGGACAGAAAGGTGACATTTCTGTAGGCAATCCTCTCATTGGCTTGTGCCACTACTACAGTGTGATTACTGAAGCTTTTAGTAATGCTTGAAGTTAGCAAATGTGGAATCCCAATGGTCATGAATGTTTTCTTTCAAGATTTAGCTATTTTTGGCCTCTTGCAGTATGAATTTTCATAACAGCTTGTTAATTTTCAAGAAAAAAAATCCAGCTAAGATTGTGCTTTGGATTATGTTGACTCTATACATCAAATTGAGAATTATCTTAATATTTAAGTCTTCCAACTCATAAGGATAGTGGGTTTTTTCCACTTATTTAGGTTTCCTTTTTTTGAACATGTTTATAGTTTTCAACGCACATTATACATTCTTCTGTTACGTTTACTTCCAAGTATTTTATCCTTTTTGATGTTATTATCAATGGAACTTTTCCCCTCCCTTCCTTTTTTCCTTTGTATGTGTGTGTATGTAGATGTTACTATCCCTTAGCTTTTTCGTTCAAGGATGGCACTCTACCACTTGAGTCACACCTCCACTTTCAGCTTTTTGCTGGTTAATTGAAGAGTCTTACAGACTTGCCTGCTGGAGCTTGCTCCAAATGGCAATCTTCAAATCTCCTCCTGATTTTCTTAATGAAATTAAGATCTTATTTATAGTATACAGAAATGTAATGAATTTTATGAATATTTTATTAGTATACATTTGTTGTACAAAGTGGTTTCATTATGGTATTTCCATATATGCATACAACATATCCCAAACTCACCACCCTGCACTTTCCCTCATCCCCTCTTCTGAAAACAATTACAACAGGTGTCATTCCACATTACCCTTATACATGTTCCCCATTAGCCCTCCCTCTTCCTATTTCTCCCTCCAAAACTCCTTGCTGTCATTTTAAGACTATATTAAGAGTATTAAGGAGTTTCATGATGGTACTTCACATGTGCATATCTTTTAGTCTCATTAAATTCTTCTATTGCTCTTTCCCCCTATTGTATAAATTCTCAATAGGTTTTGTTATGCCAACTTTAAATATAATGCATTTTGATATTACTCAAATCCCATTATTCTTTCCTTTCTCCTCCCTCCATACCCACAATTATAACCATATAGTCTATATGGTTATATAATCATGTAAAATGTTATTGATCACACAATTATACATATATATTTCATGATATATTACATGATATAATATATTGTAATATAATATGTATTGTGTAATATGTATCATGTAATGTATAATTATATATAATACATAAGTATGATGTATGTATAAATAGGTATTTCTATCTTGAATTCCTTTCATATCCTACATTTTCTTATGTCTTTCAGCCATTTATTTGTACTCTTAGAGCTCATTCAGCTGTTTATTTGTATCTTCCTTTTCATTCATTCAGGTTTTGATGCACGTCCTCTTTAATTTCATTTTGGTAACCATGCTTTCGAGTTTTTTGGGCTTTCTTCCTATTCACTGTCCTTGGTGTCTCTTCCTGTTGATGTGTTGGAAGTCTCATGATACTTTGTTTTTCCTATTTCTTTTGTTTCTGCTTTGAGATCTGAGGCCAAGTCAATGGCTGGGAGTTTGAATCTCTGCAGTCTGGCAAGTGAAGTCTTCTCAATGCCCAGGCAGGACTGTAGTGGGAGGATTCAGTGGAGCTTCTCACCACTGGCCTGGGGGTAGCTCGGTCACATCCTTTTGCCCATGTGTGCTGAAGTCTCTAGTCTGTCCTTGTATAAGGCTTATATGTGAGCAGAGGGCAGAGCTGGTAAAGTCACCTGCCCACTTCTGAGTGGCTTCACTGTAGAATTCCCTTTTGTGTCCTGGAAGCCACAGCTAACTGCACAATATTTTTCAGTTTATGGGCTGGTAAGGTTCACAAATGCTACACACATTCCTCATTTGTACCCCAAGGGCAAGACCCACACAACTCTTGGGGTGTGCCAGCGCCTCTTAAAGTGCGAGGAAGAAACAGCACAGTACTCTTGCCCAGTGATGGAGGACTGACAGACGCAGGTGCTCAGCCTGGCACTCTCAGGTCTCTCACACTCCACCCAGAGGTCTGTTGCCCTGTGGCAGGATGCTGAGGGTTGCTACATGATCCCCAAGTTCTGTGCTTGGAGTTCTCGGCCCTGCCTGGTAGCAAGCCCCCAGTCAGAAGATAGCTCCTGGCTGCTGAGCATTGCCAGTCATTAGCTTCATGCTGTTTCTGTGACAATCCTCAGAAAAGAGGACTTTCTTGACAGAGAGAGTAGTTCTGTTACCGTGCCTGTCACTGCCTGAGCCCTCAGTGAGTCCACACCTGGCCCTCTCCTTCTCCTCAGCTCTTTCTCAGGCCTGGCTACCCTGACCCTGGGGCAGGGTACCTCAAGACTACTGAGCCACAGTTGTTCTTTGGTTTGAAGTACCCAGAGTAACTGTTGCTGGCAGGCAGTTCTTGGAGCTGTTACATTCCTGCTGCTATGGGCGTGGTGCTGTGCTTCTGCTATGCTCTAGCTGGGGAGGCCAGGCCACTAACCGCTGCCCAAACTCCTGGCTGCCAATTCCTGGGAAGGCCTACATCCAGCCATCCTTCAACAGGATCTCACACAGCTGTTTTCCTCCTAGATACTGTGGCTTTGCATCTCAAGACCCCCTGAGCTAAGATTGCTGTTATGTTAAGGTCCGAAGAATAGTTGGGTGGCAAATCCTTACAGCCAAGCAAGCAGCTCCCGGAGCGGGGGTATTCCACCAGCTGTGGGCTCAATGCTGCTTCTACAGGGACCTTTAAGTGTGAAGACTTGCTTTAGCCAGTGCGGCTGCTCATCACTGCCCATGCCCTTAGTTGCTTAAATTTCTCCCCAGGCCCACAGCAGACCCACTGCACTCATGACCATCTTCCTCCTAAACAGTCTCAACAGATGTCCCTAATCTGTGATTGCTTGTTATGTTCATGTCTCTAGATAGTTGAGTCTCTTAACTCCGCCAAGAGTAAACAACAGAACAAGGTAGAAGCAGCTGTGTATTTCAGGGCTCAGGGCAGGAATCAGTATGCTGCCACCACCACCGTATAATCTTGGCTACCAAGACTGAGCTGGATACAATGTTTGAAGGGACAATACAATGATGTGAAACAGGGCCAGGGATGTTTGGGTTATCTACAAACTGGCTTCCATTTCCATGGCCATGGATTGCAACAAGTGCAGCAAGCAGTAGGACTCACAGTAACAGAATTGCAAGTAACTTAGGTTTTCATTCCTTGGAAAGGTTGTAATAAAAGTGTGATAGAATACCAAAGAACTTTGAAGGCAGAAGGAACAAAAAGTAATAAACAGAAAGACTTACATCACAATGAAACTATATCTCAAAAGTTAGGGAACAATTCAGATGCCTAATAATTGATGAATGGATCAGGAAAGGGTGTGTGTGTGTGTGTGTGTGTGTGTGTGTGTGTGTGTGTGTGTGTGTGTGTGTGTGTGTGTGTGTGTGTGTGTGTGTGTGTGTGTGTGTGTGTGTGTGTGTGTGTGTGTGTGTGTGTGTGCGCGCGCATGCATGCGTGCATGTGTGTGTGTGTGTGTGTGTTTCAGACTTAGAAAAGTGTAGGCTGGCTGATCCTCTAGATTTCAGGCTCTTGAGTAGTTAGGGTTATATGGGTGAGCCACCAGTTCCTGCTTAGAGTATGGTTTTATCTTAAAGGTTTTACTGAGAATAAGCCCAACCACTGGAAGTATGAGTGAAGTATGAGTGTACAGAATTATTTATGACAGGCAATCCACATATACAGATTATTGATTGTCACCTAGTTGCCACCTTTTGGGGACATTGCACACTACACTTAATTGCTTCTGTTGCTGAGTTACAACAATGAGGACACTGGTCCAAAGTAGCTGATATTTACCAAGCATTCTCCCCAATCTTATTTAAGTATTCATTTATTTTAGTTTTCTGGGAACAGAATCTCACAACCTTGCTGCCTCATAATACTGGATTACTTGCTTCTGCCACCAGGCTTATTTATTTTAACAACGGAATTATAAAAATGAAATTATTACTATTGGAAAATTGTTCTTGTACATAGGAACTTGAAGATCTACTCATTTGTGAATCTGTCACATACAAAGCATGTGATCAAAGTCCAACGTATCATCTAATATAAAATTACACATATGCCAAAAAACTGTTAGGAAGAATCCCATGCAACATCTGGCAACTCAATAAAAACAAAACCAGTCACTCACAATGCCACCTTGTTCTCTGCTCCACATGGCTGTTTGATCAAGTACCAGCCCCCTTAAGGCACACATGCAATATTTGCTTAACAGAAGCATACATATTTATATAACAACAGATGACTTGCCTAAAGTCTTCACAAACAATCTAGAGATTCTGGAAAATATTCTTGGCTTAAAAAAGAGGAATATTTTCCTGAAAACTTTCTTATTCTCCCTTTTCTATTCAAAGCCAGTGGCTCACACCTGTAATACTAGCTACTGAGGAGGCTGAGATCTGAGGATGGCAGTCTGAAATCAGTTATGGCAAGGAAGTCAGTGAGACTCTTACCTACAATTAACCACCAAAAAGCCAGAAATGATCAAGCAAAAAAGTTTAGAGACAGTGCCTAGGCCCTGAGTTCGAGCTCTAGGACCCATACACAGACAACACAGAGACAGACAGACACACACACCCACACCCACACATGCTTGTGTGCATATTCATGCAGTTGACATTATCTAAGGCTGGCCCAGTTCCTGAGGCTGAAGATCAAGTTTGTCTTGCTCACTAATAATTTCCCAACATCCAGCAATGGGCACAATAGGCATTAAATTATATTCCTGTCTTCTTTTCTGCCATACTGGAGATTGAACTCAGGGCCCCATACTTGCTCTGTAGGCACTCTACCACTTGAACCATGACTTAGGCCTTTTGCCTTTATTTTCTAATAGTTTCTCATTTTTGCTTAGAGCTGTATTCAGACTGTGGACTATTTGCATACAAACAGGTACTTCTCATATCAAAACAAAATCATAAAAATGTGAAATAAATGAAATAAGAGAAGAAAACCTATAGAAGTTTACTGCTAGCTTCCTGAGGCTCTGACCTGACTGGCTTTTACCACCCAGCCCAGTGCCCTCTGAACCACACTCCATGTGTTGTTCCTTTAGGACTCTAAAAATTAAATTTCAATTAATTCACTTTTCAGAAGAATGAATTTTCAGGTTAAGAAAAAAGTTAAAAAAAAAACTGGTTTGTAAAAGTCTTTTATTGT
The DNA here is from genome assembly GCF_019054845.1 of Dipodomys spectabilis. NCBI lineage: Eukaryota > Metazoa > Chordata > Mammalia > Rodentia > Heteromyidae > Dipodomys > Dipodomys spectabilis. Next base: position 23,829,880 of record NW_024870758.1, read on the forward strand.
ATCCGTGCCACACATAGTAGTGAAAAATAACACTCCTAAAAAAAGAATGCTACCTTTTCCACAACATTTTATTTTAAATAAAACTTCAAGTACTCTTACATCAGTACAAAAAAAGTCTGATCTATTGTCCTCCAACAGGCCACCACAAGACACAGTAGATAAAACACAGTGGCTACAAATGTCTTTTACATTTATTTTTGAGGCAAGTCAATGGGAGGGAGAAGTCTCCATGAAAAATACTGTGTGTGTAGGAAGTTGTCACGATCTGGTTCCACATGGATACAAATGATTATACTTCAATTTCCACCCTGGTGGCTTAAAATTATATAACAAAATAGAAACATGGAAAATTACTATCCCCTACACCCTGTTTCAAAGGCAGGCACTACCAAGATTAGGGAGACGCCACAGTGTTGGTAGAGGATAATTACTGTACAAGCCGGAGAGCTGTAATTACCTTCAGACTAAAATAAAATGCTACAACCCTTCTAAGGCATAAACAATAATGTCTCCAAACAATATATACACATAATATATATTTAAAACAAGACAATATAAACAATAATGAACATTATATACATGTCATTCTTTTCACTGTCTTGAAATACAATTTAACTACACAAGTGACTCAGCAACATATATATGTATATATATATGTATATATATAAATGTACTTGTAATTCTACAGTAAAGTTAATTTTTGGTGCTTTAATAGCACATCAGTGTAAACAGTTTAACTTGGCTTTGTTTTATATTTTAAAACATTCCTTGTTGTATTTTCAAGATTTAAAGCAATTTTTTTTCTAGTTCTTCCTTTTCACAGAAAACGAAGATTCTGGATGTGGTTTAATCATAAATAATTCATAAAATTAAATACATTCACTAAAAAATAAACTACAAAGTAAAAAAAGGAAAAATAGATATTTATTGAGAGGGAAAGGAGAATCATTTCCCACATTAGAGCTCTGGTGTTGGATATTCAGTGCGGTTTGATATATTTTAATTGCTATTGCACTCTAACACCCTTTCCTTGGAAAATTCTTTGGGTGTGCTTCCCTGTTCTACCTAAATCAGCTGATAAATCACACGAACCAAAAACCCAGGGTCTTGGTTGTTGTAGGAGTGAAGCCTTTAAAAATGGTATCATTCTTCTGATACTTTTTTTGATACATATTTTAAGGAAAAGAAGTCATTAGATATGTGCCTTGCACATTTATGTAAAAATAGTTCACATTGCTGGTCTTATTTGTCCTTGTGTAAGGGAAAAAGAAGGGAGAGGTTATAAATTCAGCTCACTTTGAAAGTATCTGTCCATTTTTTTTCAAAATATTTCCTCATACTGTGGCCAGCTCTGCCTATATCAGAATCATCTTCATTAAATGTTTCACAGTTGTCAAAAACAAGCCTGACATCTAGAGCAAAGGCTTCAAGGTTTGGATACCTGAAAGGAAACATATAATTAGAGATTGATTTCACTGGTTTGGTTTTTGTAAACCAATAAGTAGTATTATAAAGTAAAATAAAAAGTGAAAAAGAAAAGAACAATTAGAAAAGCTGTATAAGAATGGATATAAAATTTTGTGACTGGAACATTAAAAAAAATTTGTTTGATCTAGTCCAAATTAGATTTGAAGACATATTAAATAGAAAATCATTTCTCTGAAGACTGGATTTCCCAGCCAGGAGTGATGGGTGGGATGTACTTGTAATCCCAGCACTTTGGAGGCAGATTTAGGAGGAGTGAAAATTTGATGCCAGTCGGAGCTATATAAATCCATCCTGACAAAGAAAGAGAAAAAGAGAGAAAGGGAGAGAGAAATAAACAAAGAAAGGAAGAAATGAAGAAGGGAGAAATGAAGAAAAGAAAGAGAAAGAGAGAGAGAGAGAGGGAGAGAGAAAGAGAGAGAAGAGCAAAAGCAAAAATCAAATGTAGTTTTTCAATTATCTGGAATTTCCTATATCCCAGGTCCTGTTTGACCTGTTCACAATTGTTTTACAGGACAATCTGACACCAGTTTATTGAACCCTCTCACCCACAACGTCGCTTATATACTCTATCAATCTCATTCAATAGTGCCCAATTATAGTCAAAGTAATGATACTTCTGTATCCTTTACAAATATTCCAGGATATGCCATTGTGCTAAACTTTCAAGACAGTAGTATTAACTGATGGAAATTATTTACTTACTGTCCATTACTTAGTTTATCTCTAATTGTGGAAAAATCCATGGGCTTTTTGATAACTTTCTTATAACCAGGAACAAGTTTCAAGTTTACAGGAAGTAAGAAAGGCCATGCATCCTCATGAGTCTCCATTTCTGTCAGGATCATACTAAAGAGAAAAATATCAGAAATCAGCTCCTATACTTTAGAAATCTATTTTCATTAAAAATTAACTTTCTATTATAACCTTTCATGTAAAAATTCAATAAATATTTATTAAAAAGACAAAGGCATGTTTTGTTTACATTTTATATATATTTGCAGGGCACTGGTGGCTCATGCCTGTAATCCTAGCTACTCAAGAGGCTGAGATCTGAGGATCATGGTTCAAAGCCAGCCTGCGCAGGAAAGTCTGTGAGACTTTTTTTTTCTTTTTTTTGGTCGGTTGTGGGGCTTGAACTCTGGGCCTGGACGCTGTCCCTCAGCTCTTCAGCTCAAGGCTAGCGCTCTACCACTTGAGCCACAGAGCCACTTCCGGTTTTCTGGTGGTTTATTAGAGATAGGTTTCTCACGGTCTTTCCTGCCTGGGCTGGCTTTGAACCTCGATCCTCAGATCTCAGCCTCCTGCGTAGCTAGGATTACAGGCGTGAGCCACCAGCATCCGGCTTTCCATAAGACTTTTATCTTCAAAAAACCACTCAGAAAACTGAAGTGGCGCTATGGCTCAAGTGGTAGAGCTTGTCTTGAGCTGAAGAGCGCAGGGACAGTACCCAAGCCCAGAGTTCAAGCCCCATGACCAGCCAAAAAAAAAAAAAAAAAAAAAATATATATATATATATATATACATATATTATATTTTTCTACTTATATAAGTTAACAGGAAGTCATCATTAACATGTAAGAGGTTTCTGAATAAATAATGTGGGGTATAATAAATATATAGCACATGAAAATGGAAAACATACCTGCACAGGCCCAGGTCCTTGCTATCATCTCTTTTAGGTTTCTTAACAGAAGTAAAATTTTCTTGTTTTGCTGAGTTAGCAGAAGTGTTTTCCTCTATTTTTCTTTTTTTGAGGTCTTTGTTTCCTCTTTTCAGGGAACTACTGGTAGATGCAGAGTCTTCATCTTCAGTATCCCCTGTTAAAGCTACTTTCTTGCCTTTCTTCAACTCATTGGTCTTTTTTGCTTTGACATGAAGTTTTTTGACTTTTATAGTTTGACCACTTGCCTTTAATTAAAAAAAAAAAGAATTGAGGTGTAAGAGGATAACAGAGTTTAACAGGACAAATAAAAAGCTATTAGCTTGATCTAAAAGACTGATCATTCTTTTAAAGAGAGATCCATGAATTTATTCTCCTGTAATATAAGGGTAACATTTAATAATTAATGAGAATACAATTCATCCTAAGAATTTGTTGTTGTTGGTGGTGGTAGCGAGGCTTGAACTCAGAGCCTGGTTTACTATACCTGAGCTGCTTGCTCACGGCTAGCGCTCTACCAGTTTGAGCCATAGCACCACTTCAGGTTTTTGAGTGGATAATTGGAGATGTAAGTCTCATGAACTTCCTTGACTGGGCTGGCTTTGAACCATAATCTTCAGATCTCAACTTCCTAAGTAGCTAGGATTACAGGCATGAGCCACTGGTGCCCTGTTTAAGAATTTTTTTTTTAAATGTGCCATTCAGGGGCTTGAAGTCTGGGCCTTGTAGTCTTACTTTACTTTTTCACTCAGAGGTGGTGCTCTACAACTTGAGTCATACCTCTATTTTCAGCTTTTTGGTGGCTAATTGCAAATAAAGAGTTTTACCTCCTGGCTTTGAACCATGATCCTCACACGTCAACTTCCTAAATAGCTAGGATTACAGTCATGAGCCACAAGTGCCTGGCTTATTCTAAGAATTTTTAAAATTTGCGCATGCTGACTGACTCACCATTTTGGGTACCACAGAATTTATCACCAGGATCCTTTTAGTTTAGATTACAAACTGAGGTTAAAGATAACCAAAGCCAGGTACTGGTGGCTCCCACCTGTAATCCTAGCTACTCAGGAGGCTGAGATCTGAGGGTGGAGGTTCAAAGCCAGTTGGGCAGGAAAGTCCATGTGACTTTTTTTTTTTTTTTTGGGTCTGGTCATGGGGCCTGAACTCTGGGTCTGGGCGCTGTCCTTCAGCTCTTCAGCTCAAGGCTAGCGCTCTACTGCTAGCCTTCCAGCTAGCGCCACTTCCGGCTTTTTTCTTTTTGCTTACTTGGTGCTGAGGAATTGAACCCAGGGCCTCAGGCATGCAAGGCAAGCACTCTACCACTGGGCCACCTTCCCAACCCATGTATGACTCTTAACTCCAATAAACCACCAGAAAACTGGACGTGGCACTGTGACTCAAGTGGCAGAGTGCTAACCTTGAGCTGAAGAGCTGAGGGACAGTGCCCAGGCCCAGAGTTCAAGCCCCACAACTGACAAAAAAAAACCCAAAAAACAGAAAACAAAAGGATTTATTAGATCACAACAGAGTAAGAATAAGGTGAATATAAACAAAAGTACAGAGCTCATTAGCAGGAAGTTGAAGAAAAAGTCCAGGCCAAAACATAAAGAGTTGAAGTAGTTGGGTACCAGTGGCTCTATTAACCTCCTAGCAACTAGAGAAATTAAGGTCTGAGGATCATGATTTGATGACAGCTTGGGCAAACATATCTTAGAGAATTTTATCTCCAATTAACCAGTAAAAAGCCAGAACTGGAGATGTGGCTTAAGTAGTAGTACAGCACCAGCCCTGAGTAAAAAAGCTGAACGAGAGTGAGAAGCTCTAAGTCTAAGCCCCAGCAATTGTGTACACACACACACACACACACACACACACACACACACACACACACACACACACACACACACACACACACACAGATGCAGAGGCTTAGAATACTATATAAATAGCTGGGTATGGTAAACTCATATCTATAATCCCAGCTTTTTGGGAGAAGAGATCAGGAAGAACAAGGTTTTAGAAAGTTAGCAAAATTCCATCTAACCAATAAACTGGGTGTGGTGATGTATGCTTCTGACCCTTGCTATCTGGGAGGCTTATGTAGAAACATCATGATCCAGGTTAGTCCCAGGCATACTATGGACTCCATCTAAGAAAAGTAACTAAAGCCAAAAAAGAAAATAACAAGAACAACAACAAAAAACTGCATTCACAGAGAAGGGCATGGATATCAAACGTGTCCAAGTTTGTTCTTCGACTAATGCTACCCAGAATTCTAATGTAAGCAAATTTAGTGAAAACAGAACTAATCATGGCCTATTAAGTGGTATCTCCAGGACTTCAAACATTTACTTATTAAGCAATTTATATAGTATATAGTATTAGAGAAACATTTCAAAATTTGGCAATTATAAAGCTAAAAGATAAATGTCTTGCTAGTAAAGATTACTGTTGAAGTATATTTAACTTTATATGACAAAAATGATCAAAAGTAAACTCTCGCATGTGAAGCACATTTTAAATAAAACAATGGCCATATTTCTGCATTTTGATCTGGTAATTAACAACTTAAATCCTTTATAAATCTTACCTTAGCAATGCAAGCTGGACAAAACCAGTCACCATCTGGTATGGTGGTAATCTTGGGTCTGTGGCAGTAGGTATGACAGCCTTTGTCACAGCCGTCACAAAGGAGAAGCAGCTCTTCATTATCTCCTTTCCGACAGATTTGGCAGTACTATAACACATAAAAATCATTCAAAATTAACCCTCTGCTAGGAGCAACAGTTACTGGGATGCTAAGCAGACCATCATTCCTAACTTATATTAATTAGTAATGAACATTCCGCTTGCTAACAAATATGTAATAGCCATACATATCTATGTATCTCTCGTTACACAGATATGGACCACAGGACGGGTGAGCAGTTCTATTGGGGTAGATGCACATTTCAGGTACACTGCAAAGAACAAAGCTAGAGGCTCAATGCCTGCACACACTTTGGAAGCATGTACACATTAACATATGAAATAATTAACATGACATTAGAGCACATAAAGCAATGAATAGCTTTAATACATGGTGTTTTTGTTTTTAAAGAATGTGTTTCATCTTTTGCTTATCTTAGTATCCTTATGATAATCTGAGGAAGAAATAAGAGTTAGAGTCATCTTTAAGATTAAAAATCAGGAAACCTATATTAGTATCATAATTATGTATAATAAGAAAAAGATATTCCCTAAGCTTTGGTTAAATTATCCACCTACAGTTTGTGACTGAATTAAAAATATTTATAAACCAGGAAACTGAAAAAATTACCTAGAAATGAAACTAAGAACATTATTTCCAAGATAAGGAAGCATATAGAATATAATTAAAGAACGTAAGGTCATATTTTTTTTCAAGAACTAAATGTACAATTATTTCTTCTCTATGGAAAAATGTATAATATTATTAAGAACTTTAAATCTGCAAAGAGAATTTTTCCATGCATACATAATCTATCGTTTTACAAAAGGAAAGAAAAGTTAGACAAATAAAAGTATTCCAGATAGCTTTAAAAACTGGTATTAACATTTTTTGCTATTTAATTCATATTCTAGTCAAAATAAGAAATGTCATCCAATAAATATTTAAAAAAATAAAAACACTGAAATTGGTATTCACTTATACTTATTTTATTTTTATACTTATCTATATTAAAAGTTAGGTATTTATGTAATCTTAATAGTTCAAACTTACTTAGTTTAATTCCTATTACAACATTATATATCTTAGTTTAGGGAAAGTGTAACCTATATGCCATAATATATACACCAATCGATGAGAATTTAAGAACCTAATCAATGGTAAATGTACACTATCCAAGTTATCAAGTAAAGAAACATTTATTAAAAATATCTACTATACATGTAGTATGAAAACTGGCATGTATCCAGAACTAAGAACAAACACAGTATAGTTCAAATTCCAACAAAAAGTATTTTATGAACTCTCTCAACACCACACATCATTAAGTACCTTAAGATGGTGTTATTATACCAAATTTGAGTTACATCTTTAAAAGTTCTATTGTCTAACATCTATTGGTAGGATATAATAAAATATCCTAATGATGTTTAAAATGAGACTCATAAAAATTCTGTTTTCTACCACAGATATTAAAAATACTACAAATAAGATCTTTTCCATTTCATGTGTATGATTTAAGAAGAAAAATTTTAAATCATCCAATAGTCTTAAGGGTGACAGATACCAAACTCATAGCCCTATTGAAATGCTCAAAATGACTTAGAACAAATGTATTAATATTTGTCTTTAACTTCTTGCTACCATAGTAAAAAATGAATATTACCCATTTTTACATCAACAAAAATATAAACTATATTGTGGCTAGAGAATTATCTAATGGCAAACTAAAATTTCCCCCTGTCTTGGTGGGTGGGCTTGGTTTCTGCCCAACAGGACATTACTTTATTTTTCATTGTTTATTACTATAAAATTCATTATACACATGCATCCAATGTACTTGATCAACTGTACCTTGGTCATATGACGCTTCCTTTTGATCAACATAATTTTTATAATAAATAGCTATCTTTTTTTTTGTAGTGCTGGAGATTGAACCAACTGGCTCATGTAAGCTAGGCAAGTGTTCTGCCACTGAGTTACACTCTCAGCACACAAGTAAAACATGAGATACTTAAAAAAAAAAAAAAAATCAAGATCTAAAGCCAGGTGCCGGTGGCTCATGCCTGTAATCCTAGCTATTCAGGAGGCTGAGATCTGAGGATCATGGTTCAAAGCCAGCCCGGGCAGGAAAGTCTATGAGACTCTTATCTCCAATTAACTACCAGAAAACCAGAAGTGTCATCATGGGTAAAGTGTTAAGCGCTAGCTTTGAGCTGAAGAGCTTAGGGACTGAGCACAGGCCCAGAGTTCAAGCTCCATGACTGACCAAAATAAATAACTAAATAAATAAAAAAAAATATATATATAGAGAGAGATATCTCTCTCTATATATATATATAGAGAGAGATATCTCTCTCTCTCTATATATATATATCTATATCTATCTAGATGGAGTTAAATGATGATAAATATGTATTAATAACAAAGATCGATAAAGTGGCAAAAACTTAAGGAGTCTTTAGATAGCAACCCTGGGCATTTAGGGAATGCCTATAACTCAAGCATTCAGAAGGTTAAGACAGGAGGAGATTCCAAGTTCAAGGCTAGCCTGAGCTAACAGTGTGACTATTTCAAATATTAAAACAAAATAAAAAACAAAGCAAAGAAAGTAAGAATACTAATATCAAACAAGTTTAGAAACATGGTTTGGGGTTCTGCATTTACGTTTATTAACAAACTATCTCATGATGACATGTTTTGTGGACAAAAAGTCAGTATAATTTTGATGAAAATTACATCATTTTGAATCAGTAAAACCTAAATTTTAACAATTACATTTCTCCAATGTGACCTTATAACTTAATAATAATTTTAGGAGTAATATATTTATTTTTTGGGGGGGTCCAATCGTGGGGCCTGAACTCTGGGCCTGGGTACTGTCCCTCAGCTCTTCAGCTCAAGGCTAGCGCTCTACCACTTGAACCACAATGCCACTTCCAGCTTTTTTCTTTTTGCTTTTGTGGTGCTGAATCAAACCCAGGGCTTCATGCATGCAAGGCAAGTGCTCTACCACTGAGCCACCTTCCCAGCCCATATATTTATATTTATAAGTAGGTATTTTTATATTTAAGACAATACTATGATGAACTGAAAAATGTCTAAAGCTTATAATAAGCTCCAATCTGAACTGAGAAAGACCTAAGTTCAAACATACTATACAATCTACAGATTTGAATTCCAAAGACATAATAATTAAGAAAAACCACAGGAAAAATCAAAGTTATTTTAAAAAGAAAAGGGTAAGTTCTTGAGTAGTCCAAATATAAACTAAGTAAGAAAAGAAGCAAAAAAAAAAGATAAATTATTTAAGGATCTCTGCTTTTCACTGGGGAATGAGCATTTTAAGTAAAGAAACTTGGGCTTTTAGTCATTCATGAAAACAAATCTCAGATGTTTGAATTTTAAAGTGTGTGTGTGTAGTTCAAAAATAAATATTGGGCCAGGCTCCTTCCTGATTGGTGTCTGAGGCCAGCTCTAGAAAAATTAAGATATTGAAAAACAACTAAAAGTAAAAAATGGTACAAAGCTTGCATTTCAAACTCTCGAACAACCAAAATTTAAAAAACCAAGAACGTTAATGTCAAAGTGACTCATGAATATGAACATATTACAGAGACTACTCTATACAGGAGAGAGTAAACAGCAATGCGGGTGTTTTCACATGCTCTAAAAGAAGCACCTTTGGAAATATACAAACTATTTTCATTATTTCACTATTTTCACTAAGTAACATTTTGGTTCCTAGCACAAAACAATGGCTCATTATATAACAATAACTAAATGGGCTTGTACAAAGAAAGTGAAAAATCAGTTTTATTAGTAGACGAGGGACTAGATTGGTCTCTTGCTATCAATCATATCTGATGCAGACATGCAAGTGCAAAAGTCTGAGGTCATATTTTGCATTTACTTCTCTGGTTACTGCCTTTTTTGTATTATGTTGTTTTGTTTAATTTTATTGTAAGGGTGATGTCAGAGAGGTTACAGTTATGTAAATAAGGTAATGGGTACATTTCTTATCTAACATTATTACCCCCTACCTTGTTTTCTCCCACTTTTCCTCCTCTCCTAACTTCCCTCCCTCCCCTCCCCCAACTTGTAAAGTTCATTTCCAACATAGTGTCTTGTGATTATCTCTGATGCATTGGTTCATTCTTTGTCCTTTGTCTCTGGTTACTTCTTAGCATTAAAAGAAAAACTGACAGAAAAGTAAAATGCTTTAGGAATACAATAATATAGCAAGTAATTGTAGCAACTGGAATGTTTACAGAAGTTAAAGGGCCTTTATGGCCTTTAGATTATCAACTATTTATAACAGCAGAATAAAGGAGATAACTTCAGTTAGAACCATAAACAACATTCAAAGAAGCAGAAGCAAAATAATATAATTTAGTAGCTTCCTTCAAAAAGCTCAAGAGAAAAAGGTATTATATTATATGGTTTTTAAGACTTAGAGAAACCCTTAAAAACAGCATATATTATAGTGACAGTAGATAATGTATAATTAAGAAAGATCTGGAGGTTGGAAAAACAGGATAAAGTATATTAGTTATAGTATTTCTTAAATAAAAACACTTACAACTTTCATAATTGATTTTTCCCATGCTATTGATTTCTGTAACTGCTGAATGCACAGAGCTACCTGTGCAGCACTGCGAGCTTCTGATAATGCCCTTCTCCATACCCTGAGCCCTGGAGCAATATCCTCTTCAATTCTGCATTGAAATATAGAAAAATTAAGTAGGTCATGTCTATATTTATGGTTACTAGAATGTGAAACAATCATCACACTGAAAGCCAAGCAATGACAAAAACATGGAACAGCCAGTAAGTATAAAGTTTAAGCAACTAAATTTGATGTAGTGCACAGACTGTGGCTACGTGCCTCAAAGCTTAGTCACAACCAGGTAAATGTAAGATCACTTTGCAAGATTATCAATGCACATAACAAAAAAAAATGTTTTTACAAAGCACCATGCAAATAGCATGATCCATATGGATCACAGACATACAAGAAGATACATAGATAACAGGCAATAGAAAATAGGCTCCAATTAGCAAAGAAGCACAATAATTTTTCAAGTTAATCTCAATAACCTACCCGTCACCATCACCACTAATGGATGGTGCAGGAGCAGGGACAGTAACTGTGCCCACATTATCCAGTTTGATCTGAATGGTGGTACTTAAGGGGCTCTTCAGATACCTTCTTTCAATGTTCCGCTCCAAATCAGCCAGCCTGGTTACAGCTATATCTAGGGGGTTGTCACTCTTCCGTTCTAGTGCATGTGCACTGTTTTCGTCTTCGCCAGTAATTTCTCCATCATGCTCCTTGCACAATTTAGTAAATGACTTATGTTCAAAATATACCAAGTCCTCCCTTTCTGATGCGGGCTCTGGACACATCCAACCCTATATATGAAGAGACTAACGTTATTATGATTTTTTCTTAATATGCCAGATGGGTGAGTTACCTTTACTTAAAATACAGCAGCAGACACCGGCAGATCTCAAAGATCTCTACTAAAGCTTTTACCTTGGGTTTCCTAATAATACATTAAAACAAGAACAAAACAAAAAAAGAGAAATAGTTGTAAGACAAGTTTGAAAAAGAACATTTATCAACTTTTGATGTTAGAACAGGTATAATAAAAATTCAGCGAAGTATTCTAGAAAAATTTTAACTAGCATGGATATTAATTTTATGGGCTTACTTAAAAGGAAATGTGTGTGGTCTGTATCTGACTTTCTATTTTCCCATCTTCCCCTACTCTTCTGTGAGGACTGACATCATTGTCATGCTGGTTGTAAGAGATTTGCATATACTTTTATCTTTGTCTGTGTACCTTTTCCCAGTTCTTCACCTAGTGAAGTCCATTCATCCTGCAGCTCTTATGTTAAAATTCATTTTAGAATGAAAGCATCCCAAGACAAATTCTTCCCCACCTTCCTTTAGGAGGTAAGTCCCTCTATTACAGGCTCTCCTACCACTATGAAATGCTCTAGCGCCTTCTATCTACTTCTAAATCCCCATTCACTTACTATCAACACAATTAGAGCAAATAATGGGAATATATATGTGTGTGCATATATATGTACATATGTACATATATGTACACACACATATATGTACACATAGAATGAATTAATGACCTTATAACTTACCTTCTTCTAATGATCCTCTGGCTCAAAAATCCTTCAAAGATTCCTCAATGTTTTAATAAAGTCCCAATTGTTTTTTGTTTTCTTTTTGGTGTATGTTGTACTTTCTTGGCTGGCATGATACACCACTGAGCTATGCCACCAACCCTATTTTTCACTGGCTATTTTTTTTTTAATGGGGTCTCTCTTCCTGCTGGAGTACAGGCCTAATCTGCCTACTTTAGGCTTCTGTTGTTGCTAGGGTCATAGGCTTGAACCACTGTGTCTAGCTTGCCTTCCTTGAGATGGGAGTCTTACAGACTTTTCTGTCCTATTTAGCTTCATATCATGATTCTCTAATTCTCAACCTTCCATATAGCTTGGGATCACAGGCATGTGCTACTGCATGCAGCTACATGTTAAAAGGGATCTCATGAACTTTTCTACCAGGCTAGTGTCCAACCTCAATCTTAACATTCTTAGCCTCCCAAAAATCTTGGGTTATAAGTGTGAGCCATATTCGATAAGAAGTATACTTATTACTCTGTATGTGACTGTAACCCCTCTGAACATCACCTTGACAATAAAATTTTAAAAAAGGTGTGAGTCCAATCTTATAAGGGAATTCAATATGCCAATCTACCTTTTTTTTCATGTTCCCATTCACATATTCTATGATGTGGTTAAATCCTATGACTTGCTGTTGTACAAACATGATAAGCAAACTCATCTGGTTCTCGGTTCATAAAGTTCCCACTTCCTATTATGGAATTCCCTGGTCTCTGTCAAACCTTTCTCATCCTCTTTCCACCCTGTCTTCTACATGGACTCTTTCCTGATCTCTTCCATATCTCCACCAGAAATTGAGTATTATTGTTCTAAGGCTCATGCATTATGTAACCACCTTTTATTCTATGACACGCTTTCTGAACACAGGAACCACATTTTATCCAATTAAAATAGAATGAACTTAAAAAGTTAGAGATAATCACTTTATTCATATATTAGGACCAAGTCTCTCTCATTATCTCAATAGATATTTATATTTAGAAAGAGAGGCTAGGAAGCCAGACATAGTAGAATAGGAACTGAGACAGGAGGATTATGAGGTTTAGGAGGCCAGGTTAGGCTACATACTGAGACCTCATATAAGAAAGGAAGGGAGAGAGATGGAGAGAAGGAGAGAGGGGGGGGAAAGGGACAAATTCAAAGAAATTAGGTTGTAAGGGAACGAAAGAAGTAAAAAAAAAGGAAGGAGACTGGGATTCAATGGTACCAAGTCCTTGCCTAGCAAGATCTTGGGACATGGTGCTGGGTAGGGGAGAATTATCCATAGTAGACAGAAATGCACAGATCCAAGTCATGTTAAACAAATCTCCTTATATTGTGAAAGGCATATACAATTTTTAACTAAAGAGAATTCTGAAAACATAGTATATCTTGATTTCAAATTAACAGTAACAACAACAGAAAGACTAGATTAGATTGCACTTAGAGAAATTTAGGTGGGTGAAAATCATATTTAAAAAATGGCAATTAACAGAGCTTGATTTCAGAAAAATGCCTTAATGGCAGTGCCTAAAGGCATTCATTTGGTTTGTTCTGTTAGTGAATTTATGAATAACTTGGTTGATTACTATAAATCTGAGAAAATTAAAACTAGGAAGGACAGTTAATACTCTGGATGACAGAATTAAAATAAAAATAGTTTCATATGCTCAAAAGTACACCCAAATGTAATCAATAAAAATACAATGACAAATGCAAATTTCAGCTTTGAGAAGAAAAATCAAAGTAATACCACATGTGACAGAACTAAAAAGTTCTTTGAAAGAGGCTCAAAGACTTTTTTTTTGCCAGTCGTGGGACTTGAACTCAGAGCTTGAGTGCTGTCACTGAACTCTTCCTCAGGGCTAGCACTCTACCATTTGAGCCACAGCTCAAGGTTTCACAAACTTTCCTGCCCAGGCTGGCTTTGAACTGCAATCCTCAGATCTTAGCCTCCCAAGTAGTTAGGATTGCAAGTGTGAGGCACTAGTGCTGGAATAGGGTGTTTTTTCCTTCTTTTTTTTTTTTTCTTTTTTAAACTGTCTACTCAGTAAAGCAACAGTATGATATGGATATTTAAAGGCTACACAGATTTCTAATAGTATCAAAACAAGTATAATGTTAGAAGGAGCCTTTTTTTTTTTTTTTACAAGGAGCCATTTTTATGCACAGTTACTAGTATATTTTAAGGGCACTGACATTGGGGCTTACTCAGAAGAGAATCATGAACCTGGAAACTATTTCATAGGACTAATGATTGGAGGAAATAATTAGCTTATAAAAGAGAAAACCTTAAAGAGGAGCTGGGAATAATTAGACTTTTTGCATATTCTCAAAACTTAAACCAGGGGTAGGAATTCACAAATTTTCCTACAACATAAAAAGAACATTTCAAAAGGATTATCAGTGTTAAAAATAGAAATGAATGCACTTAAGTAGATGAAGGCTGTTTAATATGCTTTTATAGTGGCTAGTTTCCCAGGCTAACAATATAACCTCCATTTCCTTTTTTCAGGAAAAAATAATGAAACTGAACTATTAAATCTTCTACATTCATCATTGTTAAAATGATGAATTTTTAAATGGTTATTTTCACCCTCTTTTCAACAATAGTGTTTTTCAGTTGTTAGAATAATCTAGAATAGAGCTTGATGCTAGTAACTCATGTCTTTAATACTAGATACTCTAAAGGCTGAGGATCACAATCTGAAGTCAACCCAGGTCAGGGTTCGGGTAGAAAGTCTGTAAAAAATCAACCAGCAAAAAGCCAGAAGTAGAGGTATGGATTTAGTGGTAGAACTCCAGCCTCATTACTGGCATAAACAAACAAATAAGAATAATATAGAATAACTCATTAACACCTTTTTAACAGGAAGCCAAAACATCCCATTTGAACAACTGATTCTACTTATTTTACCTACTGAAAACACAGCCAAGAGTATTTAGGCAGCCAGCATAGTATAAGGTCAGTGTACTCATACTATGTCACTTGAAAAAGGTTTCAGGTCCATACTCCAACTAAAACATCTTTCTTGTTTTTGTTTTTGTGGTTCCTGGAGCTTTAACTTGGCCTAGGTGCTGTACCTGAGCTGCTTTTGCTCAAGGTTATGGCTCTACCACTTGAGCCACGGCACCACTTTTGGCTTTTTTGAGTAGTTTATTGGAGGTAAGAGTCTTGGACTTTCCTGCTGGCTTGGAACTATGATCCTCAGATATCAGCATCCTCAGTAACCAGGAGTACAGGCATGTGCCATTGGCTCCCAGCTTGAAAACATTTTTTCAAACCTTGAAGATAAGCTTTCCAAACTTTCAGTGGCAAATTAGATGGAAAAGGTGGAGGAAACATGGAAACATTTAACCAGCAAATAATTAACTGACAAGAGAGGATATAAAGACTATCAAAGGCAGAGATAATAGTTTAGACAAGGCATACTACGTTTAGGGGAAACCTTTCTACATTTTTCTAAGGCATCATGTCTAATGGCTGGTATCCAGTTAATGGTCCTGTGACAAGAAGATTAAAATTGCACTTAATATTCTCAATGTAAGGAGGACATGAAATACCTGACCTAAGAGATCCAATAAGCATGTTAAAAATATGGATATTGTATTAGTTCTGGAAAATTGCATGTTTAGATCCTCAAAACTAATTATAAAACAATTTTATTTATTTAAATTATAATTATCTTGGATTGAGCATATATTTATAATATAGAGGGCATCATGTGGTATTCTCATATGCACACAAGTATACTTTGAACAAATTCACTTTTTCTCTTATATACCCACACTTTCCCTCCTCATTCATTATTCTATATTCACATATATTTAAAAGTAACATACTTCGCTCTTCCTCACTCCTCAGTATCTCCTATTTCCTCCTCCCACTCATAAAGCAGAATTTTAATTATTGGATAGAATAGTATTCATCAGTAAGTTTCTCATTCTAAATAAAATATCAAATTACATGAGCCTAAGTTCCTAAAGCTTTGCCAAGTGTTTTCTTTTTTGCCTTTTATGCTTCTTTATCATTTATCCATTTACTCTCACAAATCCCTTTTTAATAACTGAGAAAGCACTTATACTCTCTTTTCAGAACCAAAATTCTTACTCCATTAGAAAGATGAATGTATACTTTACAAATATATGTAGGGCACATACTAGTATTATAATATGACATATATTTGAATTTACCTATATACACTGTTCTCCAAATTTAAAACATAGAGAGTAAAAGTCTGACATATAACATGGCTCCTCTACAAGGTAGTTCCTGGTTCTATATGAAATGCTGTAGTAGGAGTTTGACTAAGATTTATACCAAAGGGAACTGGGCATGGTAGCTTACCCCTGTAGTCCCATCTACTTAGGAGGTGAAGATGGAGAAGATTCTGGTTTGAGGTCATCCCAAGGGAAAAAGTTAGGAATACCCCATCTCAACTAACAAGATGGTATGCGTCCTAGCTATGTAGGAGGAAGTAAGTAGGAGAGCATGGTCTGAGTCTGGGTCTAGGCACAAATATGAGACCTTACTTAAAAAACTGCAGAAAGAAAAAAAAAGAGTGATGAGGGTGTGGCTCGAGTGGTAGAGCACCTGTCTAACTAGTGTAAGGCCCTAAGTCAAACCCCAATACTACCACCCCCAAAAAAGGTTTAGATTAGATAACAATATCTATCATGATAAAAACTATAAAATTTTGCTATTGATAAAGAACTCAATACCAGAAGAAAGATTTGTGACTACCAGTAGGTAGCAGCAAGTTGTAGTTAAAAGTTGCAGTTCTTTTAACTACAGTCAAACTGGCTTGGTTTGAACCACTTATTTAACTATTAGTGTTTACTTACTCTGTTCCTTACCTGTAAGATGGGGAATTTCAATCAGCATTGTATCATGAATTAAATGAGACTGCAGTAACATGGACATCTTAGGCATATAGTAAGAATTCATTACCTTTCATTATCCTAAAAACAGGTCTTATTTCAAGTCAGTTTTACCTTCACTTGCAAACTTGCTGATGCAACTCTCCTTTCTAGGTCTTCTACCTGCTGAAGGACATTCAAATCCATCTCCATTGCTTGTTCTTCTACTGACCAGTTTTCCACAATATCTCGAGTCACCTGGTTTTCTTCATTTTCATTTAATTCAATAATAGCAACTATATTTGAAAAGAGATTAAACTTTAAATCCACCACATTTCCCCACCCCCTTGATTTCTTCTAGGAAGTGAATAAAATTCCAGGGGTACCACAAACATCTAACTTAACATACACATGGTCTCAGGCTTCCTCATGTGTTACAGACATGAGACATGTGCAGGTGCTAAAAATTAAAGAACCAATTTAAAAAATGTAAATAGTTACTCTTTTGTAAGTAAAATAGAAAAAAATCATAATAAAATAAGCTATATTAAAATATATTTAAGGATAAAAAATTCTCATAATTGAGCAAGCGAACAGAAATCTCTTTAGGTACGTACCATCCTTATTCTTGATACACGCTTGAGTAATATAATCCAAATGTTTCTGAATCTGTTTTTGTAATGCCTTTTCTCTTATTCCTCTAAGATGTAGAACTTTGAGTAAAGTTTTTAGATCTTCTGGGTCAATAATTCTCCACCAACCAAATTGCATTTCTAAGTCAAGATAAATATGCAGATCTTTTACAAATATTTTGAATAGGAAATAATGGTACAAAGTAATCCTAAAGATTTTTATCATCCACAGTAATGAAGTGGATGAGTAAGTACCCTGCGTTCTCGCAATGCACTTACCTTCTGGAATGGGTTTTGGACTGGGAAAATCTACTGGTTTTGCTACTTCAAGAGCTGCTGGTTGAGTGGAAGAGGGTTTTTCATTCAGAGGGACTGGAGATTCACTTTTACTTGATGCAACACTGGAAGTCAAGAATGAATTACCATTTCCTTCTGATAGTCCCAACCCTGGTCCCAAGTTAGGCAAAGGTGATGTAAATGGAATATTGGAGGTAAGTACACCGGCGGGCCACCCACAAAACTGAAGTCCCATCATAGACACTCCACTTTTCATCTGCAAAAAATGAAATAATTAAAAAGTAGATTACTCTGAGGGGTTAGGAACAGTGTTAATCTAAAACTGTTTTTCAAATTCTGAATTTTTTTCATTTATCATAATCAGAGGAAAATGAAATACATTAGCAACATAATGTTAAATTCAATGTTCTTATTTGCTCCCTCAAAAAAAATGCCTTTAGATATACTGCAATAGCAGTAAGTTTAAAAAAGTGTATAATGAAGACTTAAGACACAGTTTAAAAGTCAGTAGTTCTAATGGAGCTTGGTGACAGAAATTCTGGCAGTTTTCACTGTGGCAGGGGCATTATAATTATCCAAACAATCCCCTGAGTGAAAACCTTCAGGAAACCAAAGAGTAAATAAAGCAATGTCATACCGAGTTTGAGACAGTAATACAAACCTGTAGAGGCGATAAAGCAAATGGATTTAAGCCAACAGGATTCTGAGAAGATGACCCAATAAGAGGAGCTGGGGCAGGTGAAGGTGACTTCGATGGTGGCTGGGACTGAGGAATCACCAAAGACACACTTGACATCTCCGCATGGGTAAGAGAAGTGTCATCACAAGGTGTTCTTGGCAAAAGGCTAAACCACTGTCTATTCTTTTCAGTCAATGTTTTTAACAACTGGTCATTGGGGAGAGGACTGTAGAATTTCCCTGGACCACTTGAACCAGTGTTAAATAGATTGGAGTCCGTCTTCTCCATGTTGCTTTGTGTTGCTGCTGATGGAATGCTGCCCAGTGAATGTTTCCCACTGTTCTGATAAGACAGTGTACACCCATTAGCACTAGTATTTGGTTTGGGGGTCAAAATATCTGACTCGGGAGGCATCTTAGCTACTTCCAAAAGCTTGCTTAATTTGGAGAAAGAGCCAGGCTTCTGAAGAAACAGATTTGTGTTGTCTTTTTCCTTAAGATCTTCCTTTTGTTCCTGGTGATCTGTATTTGAGCAATTTAAAGTGTCTACAGGAGTCTCAAACCTTTCTTCTTTAATTTGTATACTTTCTGCCTTTTTAAGCTTTTCCTTTTCCTTTGCAATTTCTTCTAGTCCTGCAAAATTATAAAGTATTATGTAAACATCAAACCAATACTCTAAATTTTATTACCTATCAAAGCAGAAGCATATTTAAATAAACTTTGATATATTACTTAATGTTACTCATATTTTTTCTCTGTGGCTCATTTTTCACTTATTGAAAAATTAGTGCACATTCATTATTAAAAAATTAAAGTACAGAAATACTGAAAGCCTTATCACATGGCAAAAATTACTATTAATAGTTTTTGCATAAAACTTTCAGGAGTTTGTTATGTACCTTAGCCTCTAATTTTAAAAAAGGAATCTTTTTATACCCACAATAGTCTTAACCTAATCTGTGAAGTATCAATAAATAAATATAAATCAATATTTATGTAACTAAATATATAACTATATCATCAGTTTTAACAGCCACAGAACACTCAATGGATGACATCATAATTTAAATAATCAGTCGTTTAAGTGATAAAGACTATGGAGCTCAATTATCCACTATTATTAACAATTCAGTCAATCATAACTAACTTGTATGCATTTTAAAATTTTCTTTTCTGAGATAAATTTCTAAAAATCCTTATTGAATACTAAGATATATACTTGAAATATATTGCAAACTGTCCTCTTGAAAGTCCAGATCAGCATTTGTTCAGACAAGAATCACATTTATTAGCCGACTAATGTTATCAATGTTTTTGTCTGCCAATATGCAGGAGGTAAAATCTGAATTGCACTTTTTCTGATCACTAGTAGTCTGAACAGATTTCACTAGTTTATTGGTATTTCTCCTTTGTGAGAAATACTTTTTTTTTTAAATTTTATTGAGAAATATTTCTTAAATGATTAAATAAAAGAAGAAATTCAATTTTCATTTATCTAGCCAATCTTATGTTAATATTTAAAAGTTCTCATACTCTTCTCTTGAAATTAGTTTGTAGTTAAAATTAATCCTACACATCAAACTTACCTTCAACCAACATAGAGTAAGTAACAAGGACTAGTTTTAACATATTAATAAAAAAAAAACACAGACAGAAAAAATTTTTTATCATTTGACAGTCTACAACTGGACACAGTAACAGAAATTCAGCAAGCTCTATCACTGTCTGGTTATGCCTTAAAGAGTGTCCGGAATATAGCCTGGGGAGAAGAAATTCAGGTGGATTGACTGATTGACTGCCTGATGGGACAGAACTGAGTCTCGGGAGGCCAAAGTGACTAGAGTACTCAGGTATTTACTTTGGGAAGATGAGAGCTGCACAAGACAGAGCTCTGGAGACCTGCAGAACAACTCTGCAGAAAAATTCCTCAAGTATTAACTGAATGCTTGTGAGAACATATGTGTGAGGAACCTATTTGAGGCCAGGAAGAAAACTCACCTCACATGATTAGTGTGTTAGGTGTACTCATAGCCTGGGAATAGCACCTGTTCCTAGCAACCAGAGTGAGAAATCTCCAGACTCCCAAAACATTGGGTACAATACTCAGAATAACCTTGTTTAATTCCCATAGAATAATCCCTGGACAGCTCCATCCTAGTTTTGCTTAACAAACTCAAGTTCAACACTTTAAAGGGCCATTTTTTTTTAATGTAACTGCCTCCTAGTTAAGCAAAGTTCAAGAGTATATATAAGAATTAAAATATATCCAATCTTCAATGACGTGAAATCTACAGTGTTTGGCATCCAACAAAGTTTCCAAGCTAATAAGAAAACATGACATGAAATTTGAAAAATTAATCGATCATTACTGGTCCACTGAGAAGACAGTAAGAAAGGACATTAAATTAGAAATGTGAATGGCGGGAAATTTTCGGAATTGGTGGAAATTATAATCCCACAGATCCAGTAAACTCAACAAATTTTAGCAAAATAATTATGAAGTTACCTACATCAATAATCAAATCACTCAAAATCAATAATAGGCAAAAATCTTAAAAGCAGCCAGGAAACAAATGAAGTGCTGGGCACCTCTGCACATTTGCTCAGAAACCACGGTATTTCATCCTGTCTAGACAAGCATATATGAAAATGTTCAGAGATATTTTGTGCCCAAAATAAAAAGAAAGAAAAGGAATATGGGAAGAAATGTGTGGTTCTATCCCCAAAATTAAAATACCAACCAGGAATGGGAAAGTCACATTATCAAGTGATTCAAGGCTTGAAGAGCTGTTGGAGGAGTGGTGGAGCTACTAGAAGATTAGATGGAGAAAAAGCCTTTTAGGTTTCACCTTGCAAACACGCTGGGAAAATCCCCCAGCCTCCTTACTTTTCAGGAAAGTACTCAGCGAATAGGAGCCAGAAGACATTTGCTACATCATCCAGACCCTTGAAGTGAGATGACTGACAGGAATATTCAGTTATCAGCTCTACTTGTTTTTGTGAAAAAAATTTAAAACTCTGATTTATATATTCTAGTACAACCATCTGTATGATTAGCCAATCCTCTTGTGGATCCTTTAGAACTTTTTTTTTCCCTTTGAGATGAGGTCTTGCTGTGCAACGCAGGCTAGCCTCAAACTAGACATCCTCCTACGTCAGCTTTCTGTGTGTGAGATTACGAGTGTTCACCACAACGTGTGGTGGGTATTAATTATACTTTATATAGCTCTGGGGTTCCTGAAGCACCTATAAATGCCTAGCACTTTAAAAAATGTGCTGAAAGAAGATTTGGGCCTTAAGTATCACCAGAGATGAAAAGCTGCATCCCCCCCAAATTAGTAATCACTAATATACATCTTTGGCCTCATACAAATTTCATTTGGAAATGCCCATGAACTTCCAAAAAGTTCAACTCAAGAATATTTACTGAATACATAAATATAAGATGCACTGTGCTAATTGTTAATACAATAGAAATGGAGCCAGTAAAATAAATATCACAAAATATAGGAAGAGGTTTAATGGGTTAGGACATGCTATAAAAAAAAAAACCCGCAAAACCAAAACCAAAGTTAAACATGAACAAAGCTTTAAAGTGGAAAAGGAATATAGGAAGGACTTAGATTCAATCAAGGGGTGTGTCAGGATGCTTGTTCATTGGGACAGTGGCTCAGTGGTAGAGTGCTTGTCTCACATGCATGAGGCCCTTGGTTCGATTCCTCAGCACCACATAAGCAGAAAAAGCCAGAAGTGGAGCTGTGGCTCAAGTGGTAGAATGTTAGCCTTGGGCTGAAGAGCCAAGGGACAGTGCCCAGGCCGAGTTCAGGCCCCACGACCGGACCAAAAAAAAAAAAAAAAAAAAGAATAAGCAGCACATTTAAAAAGATTTGATGACAGGAAAGGGCTACAAATGTAAGACTTCACTAAGAAAAAGAATAACTTATGAATGATGGCAGAAAGAGTGGCAGAATAAAAATCAAGGAAATATTTATCAGTGAAAAGGGTTCAAAGGAATGGAAACCAAGGTTTTAGGATGTTTACTAATGGAAGCAATAGGGCTTGAACAACAGAAGCTCTTATTTACCACTGAGCTTTGTAATAAAAAAGGTCTTACCTTCACCACTCTCCATGCCTTCCACAAATATCCCCCCACACTGGGGAAGAATCCAGTATCGGCGTCTGTATCGATCCTGGCCAAACATCATTGAACGTAAAGAATGAGAAGCATCGAAAAGCTTTCTTCTGTACTGACTCTGTTGCTGTTTAAAAAAAAATCAGATGTATAATGACCTTATGGATGCAAAATACTTTATAAATTAACATATATTTTACTCTGTTTAGAATTGATAAAAGTTACTTATGAAAAAGAGTAGCCAAAGTGCTAACTACTGAATGCTTGACTTTAATAACATTTCTGAAGACAAATTATTTTTATAATAATTGGGATTTTATAAGCATAGATGAAAAGTTTAAGCTTTATTTTATCAAGTACTTTCTAGTAAAACATGACTTACACAAGTAAAACATGATCTTATATAGTGATTGAGTATTTTAGTTGATAAGGATATATAATTAATAATGTATCATTAATATGTAATCAATATATATATAATCAAATATATATATAATCAAATATATATATATATATATATATATATATCCTTATTTTGGCTATGTTTTCTGTGCCAATACCATGACTTGAACTCAGACCTTGAGTAGTCACTCAGCTTTCTTACTCAAGGCTGGTGCTCTACCACTTGAGCCATGCCTCCAGGACTAAATCTCTGGAGTAGCTAGGAAGACAGGCATAGAACACTAGAGCTCAACTTATATATGCTATATATGCATGCTGTCAATCTAGGCAATAATGTCTAAATTTTAAGAGAGAATGGTGACGAGAAACTTGGATATGATATACAGGCATCTCATAATACTTTTGGACACTTCTTTTTCTTACAAAAAGCATATCTTAAATTTCACTAAAACTACTGAAATTTAGTTCTTAATTAGTACATAAATACAAAGTATATAAATCAAGAAAATATGAAACCCCAAACATACAAATGTAAAATAAAACCTCTCATACTGACACTATTACTATGAAACTCAACTATATATTTTGAGAAATTAATTCTATGAAATCCTGTCATGCCTTTACTGATAGTTTGTATTTATATGGAGAGACAAAGAAGGCAATGGAAAATTTTCTTCAAAGATTCTGATTAGATTCAATATCTTAAGAGGCTTTCTAAAACTTGGCATTAAACTTTTAAGGTTTAATTGTGAACATGTTTTCAGAGTTCTTCATTTAATTTCTTACAAAAGCTTGCTTTTACTTATGAGTTAGAAAACAAATCCCATTTGATATAGATATTTTAAAAACTCTGTAAAAAAGTAAACATTATTTTTAAAAGTGCTTACTTTACTCAGTTTTTCAATCTGTTTTTCTAGTTCTTCCACACTTGCTGCTTGGTCACCTTCATCCTAAACATAACAAAATACAGTATCATGTATCTGTTTTGAGGTTTTATTATCCAATGTGTTTGATGATGAAGACTGAACCCAGGACCTTTTACGAGCTAGGTACATGCTCCACTGAACTACACACCTAGCCTGCTCCACGGACTGCTCTAAGATCAAGAGAAGAGCCCATTTGTGGAAGGAATGAAGAATAAGAAGAACAGGCAATCATCTTTGAGATACAGGGCTATGACTTAGTTCAGGAATGTATCTTGTGTGGAGGCTCTAGCAGGGACATGCAGCTAGTTGTATACCCTTGATTGAAGACCAGTCCTCAACCAGGGAAGGATGGCCTCTTTCCTGGGCATGCAGCTTTGTGAGGGACACATGGAACAATCAGGGAGGAAGAGGACACTTGCTTAGCCACTCACAAGGGCTGAATCAACGCTGCTATCAATGGGTTTACAGACATTGCAGTCAGTTTAACCTCACATCCAAGAGAGGTATCTCCAAATTAAAAGGGATCATGTGGGTCCTAATATCTGTGTATAACTTAATCAAGAGGCTACCCTATATTTGGAGAACAAATGTGTCTAGCTTATCAATCAGATTGCTTATGTAGTTGAAATTTTATTTAGGAATTTGATAATATATCTGCTAATCTATATTACAAAGAATGACTTTTATCATCCCAAAGGGAAAAACTTACACAAACAAACAGCAACAACAACAACAATAATAATAATAAAAACCAGGGTCTCACTATGCATTCTAGACTGGCTATTAATGATTTTTCTGCTTCAGCCTGAGTGTTAGGATTCTAGGTGTGCACCACCATGCTCAGCTAAAGGAAATATTAATTTCACCTCTTGAGTCCAAAAATACTTGCTGTTTCAAAAAATTTTAGCTTGCTTCCTCACATTAGCAACAAGCTAAACATTTGCAATAAATTTACATCTTATCTCTATAAACATATATTAAAAAGTAACATTATTTTAAATGACCCATCTCTCCCCAAAGAAACATTAATGATTTTAAGTAGTTTATGTATAATATATACTGCCTATAAATTTTGTTTCAAAAAGAAGCCAGGTCATATCAGCGTGGTGGTGTGTGTATATCCATAATGCAGTACCTGGGAGGCTGAGGCAGGAAGACTGAGAGTTTGGGGCCAATACTGGGCACAAAGACAAGTCTAGTTAAGGGAAAAAAGAGCCAGGTGAAATAAAGAATTTCTACAAATAAATTCTAACTTATGGGAATAACTTCTCAGGAGAGTAAATGGAAATCCACACTTGTTGTCCTGTTTATTCTGCTAGTATTCTGCCACCTGAGCCATACCTTCAATGCAGTTTTTTGCTACACTGAAAATGGAGTCTCATAGATTACTCTGCCCAGGTGGGCTTCAAACCTCTATCTTCCAGTGTCCCAAATAGCTACTAGTATAAGCATGAGCCAGTGGTGGCCAGCCTTGCAAGCCTTTTCTCTTCGAGCTAAAGCAAAAACTGAAGAGTTCTTTGTAGTCTTACTCAGGTAAATACTCTTGGCATTGAGGACATAAGGAATGACTCACTGGAGGTTGTCTTTTAACTCATTGCTGCAGCCTTTCATTATTTCTAGAATTTCTCTCGGGTAGAAGGTAAATAGTAACCTTGTATACATGTCCATTTTCCTGGCTTACGGTAACTTTCCCAAAAAACTCACAATAGCACATCTCTTTATGACACTGCCTTTTCCTGCTAGACTGACTTTTCAAAGCTAGTTCCTTTACCTTGAATGAAAATTTTAGTTAACACAAGAACCTTGCACAACTCTTTATCTTTTATTGTTAAATCTCCTCTTGCACTTTTAGTGACTCTTTCCTTTTAACCAAAAATAATGACTTTCATATCTGTAAAATCCTTAGCTTTCTGTCTTCCTCAAGGAACTAGTTCTTTCTGAAGTGTGTCTGAAACAGTCTTCTGTCATTAACTAATTATTACTCAATTGTTTTTCTGGTGTCTGCTATTATTCATGTAATGAAACTGGTTACCAGTGACCTTGATGTTACTGAATCCAGCAAACACAATCCTTACCACATTAGACTCCTGATGCTTTAACATTGTTTATTAGACTCTCCTTTACAAAATGTTTAATGTTCTTGATTTTTGTTATTATTACAAGTATAGAAAAGACAACAGAATAGATTCCTTTGAATGGTTTGCATTCATGGTTGGTCTCTGGCTGACATGCAAGAACTTGGAATGAAGGAGGCAGGCTGCATACTAACTGATAAAATAGGTCCACAGAATCTAAACTATGCTAACAAGATGCTGAACAACTGCCTTTCTTCAGAGAGTCTACAATGTTGACACATGCTACACATGTCCAAAATTAAAAATGACTGTCCTCAAAAAAAAAAAAAGAGAGAGAAATTGAGCCCTGAGTCTCTAATTAGCTTCCTTCATAGACATCATTATACATATGTAAATGCTGGGGGAAGCAAGTCTAGCATGTGTGACTCAATGAGAAAACTTTTGGAAGTATGCACTCGATTTCCTCTGGACTCACCCCCTACATTCTTGGATAATTGCTTTGTTTCCTTTTGTGTAGTAATTCATAGCTATATGCCCAAGTGAATATTGACTTCTGTGAATCATCCAAATGAATCACTGAACCTTGAGGAGGACTGGGATGTGCAATCAAATACAGAAATCTCCTACCTCTCTGACTCTTCCTTCTAGAACGATGAGCCTTCTGGACTCTGGTAGAATAGGATACAGCCTAGGGACTGTATCCCAACCTGAATATACTAGAAATCAATGTTTCTGGGCAATTTCATCCATGTCATGATCTGAAGCTATCATCTATGAGCTGACAGCACTCTGATCTGTATCTTCAAGACTAAACTCTTCTTCAGGATTCAGGTTCTAAATGTAACTGACTACTGAACTTTTATCTAGTTACTTTGAAATCTACAAGTCTAAAATAAACCTACTGACATTTCCTGTCTTCAGTTATCTGTCCTGTTAACTTTTCCTCTCTCCATTCATCTATTTACTATGTGGCCTGACTTCCCCATCTTGGAAGCAACAAGAACATGCAGTCTCTGAAAGCAGATAGGTATCAGACAGTCTTCCCCCTCATCCACCTACACAGTGTCCATCTTCAAATCTTCCTCATTCTTCCCCTAAGTATTTGAGTCCTTTCCTACTCAACCCAACTACCACTGTTCTAATTTCAGATCCCTCACAGCTCATCTAAACTCTTACAATACTTTATGGCTAATCTTTGCAAGTCTGAACTTATCTTAGTCTATTAGTCCCCATCAAGATGCTAGAATGAAATATTTAAAAATTAAGTCTGACCATTCTGTCATTTTTGTTTTTTATGATTTACTGCACCCTATCAGGTCACTGTTCTTCTGCACAGACTCTTCACTAAATTGACATGTGATTTCACAGCTCAGAACCGTTGGCTCATGCTTACCCCCTGACTGGGACACACTTTCCTAGGTTCTTCCTATGATTAACATTCACTCAAGGGTGTAAAAGCCTTAGCTGTTAAGTTCAGAAACACTTTGATGAGTTTAATCCTCAGCAAGTCTAAATGCCTTTCCTGTGTAATGTCCAAGCTAATTGTAAATATCCTCCCCTATCAAATTTGTTTCAGCACTGAATTTTCCTTTTACAAAGCTTCACCAGTAAGACTGAGTTAAGAGGGGATGTTCAGTATATTCTCCACCTTCCATTTAAATTCTCTAAAACTAGAGAAAGAGTAACTGCCATTTGAGAAATACACCATTTTCACTAAACATGACAATATATTTATAGATATGAAGTGTCTACAGATGTTAATGAAATGAAAGAGAAAATCTGAAATTAAGCTTTTTGCGACTTTTTGGAGAATTCTCAAGTAATTATAAGCATGTGTCACTTAATGGAGATAAGTCCTGAGAAATATATTGTTAGATGATTTAACCGCATCAATATCATAGAGTATACTTCTACAAACTATCCTAATTGGGAATACTGTCACATATGTGCTGGCTGAAATGTCATCATGCACATGGCTGTACATACAAAGAAAACCTTTTATTTGCTCTAATTGTGTTCTGTGTAGAGGCATGCTATCCATTATTTACTTAAGCACAAAAAATGTTGTAAGATGAATTCTATAATATTCACTTTTCAGAATGGGATGACAGCCCTCACTTAGGTGAGGCCTCAAGTTTGAATCTGAACACTGCAAAACAAAATACAAAAGAACAAAACATCTTTACTTTTCAGATAAAGAAACTGAGACCAGTGACACAACTGAACTGAACTGCGAATATGTTGACTCCAAACTCCATGTTGTTTTTTCAGCATGTCAAGTCATAAAAAAATTAACCTAAATTTGATTACCTCATCTTCACAGATATCAGTCTTCTTCCCTTTTTTGTCATCTTTATCTTCTTCATCTTCATCGTCCTCATCAGCTTGGTCATCACTATCATCGTCATCATCATCATCATAATCACTGTCTCCTCCCTTCCTTCTTCGCTTGCGCCCTGGAGTGGGTGTGCCCAAAGGATGCTGCTCTTCGCCAAGGTCAATGCCACAAGAGGTGTCTCTTTTGCCTGTCTTCTTAGCATGGATGATTCTAAGCCTTTAAGTATTATAAAAGCGTGATATGACATACTTAGATATTTGAAAAAGAGCATAAGTTTTAAGCAAACTATGCCTCATGGTACTTCTCTCAGAGTAAAGACTACATCAATAACAATAAACATTAGAATCAAGAAGCAGTACTTGAGACAGGAAAATCAAGAGCTCAAGGAGAGCCTGGGCTATACAGCAAGTCAAGATCCTGTTTGAAAAATCAAATCACAGAATTTGAAAAACATAAGTAAGGAAATTTAGGAACTATACTGCCATACATTATTATGTTAATTTTCAAGCTATTCTTAAGTTTTGGCAATTAGAAGACATAAAAAAAAAAAGTATAAGTGGAACCGGGCGCTGGTGGCTCACGCCTGCAATCCTAGCTACTCAGGAGGCTGAGATCTGAGGATCGCGGTTCAAAGCCAGCCCGGGCAGGAGAGACTCTGAGACTCCTATCTCCAATAAACCACCAGAAAACCGGAAGTGGTGCTGTAGCTCAAGTGGTAGAGCGCTGGCCTTGAACTGAAGAGCTGAAGGACAGCGCCCAGGCCCAGAGTTCAAGCCCCACAGCTGACCAAAAAAGAAAACAAAACAAAAAAAACTATAAGTGGCACTGTGGCTCAAGTGATAGAGCGCTCGCCTTGAGCTGAAGAGTGCAGGGACAGCACTCAAGCCCAGAGTTCAAGATCCACGACAGACAAAAAAAAACAAACCTGTAAAGGCTGAAAAGATCAATTCTAACAATGATCAGGTAAATGATAATCCCTGATCTTTATATTATGTGACTGAATAAATTTCAGTTCAAATTAATGTAAAGAAACTATCCTATTTTTTTCTTTCTTGTTTGAACTTGAGACAGGGTCTCACTATGAAATATAGGGTGGACTTGAATTTGCGATCTTCCTGCATCAACTTTGGGAGTGCTAAGATTACAAACATGTATCACCTTGGCTGATTAAACTATCCTCTTAAGACAGAGGTTGAACAATTTTATTGTATTATAGCCTAGCAAGATAATTGTTTTAGTATTGAGTAGATCTGGATAGATTCTGTAAGTCATTAAGGAGAAAAAAGGGTAGTTCTACACAGTTTATATTTATGACAAAAATAACCTGAGTATCAATCATAGAAATGATATTTATTGAAGCTCCAAGAAACAGAAACAAGAAGTTTTATATTTTACTTTTTGTGATTTTTATTTTATTTTATTTTATTTTGCCCTTATCCTTTTGTCGCTGTTTATGATTTCTGTGCTTTTTATCTTGTGGGAAAGTTTATCTGTTTGGGGGAGGATAAGGGGAAAATACAAATAATGGGACAAAGGGTGAACTATTTCAGCAGTGATACTCACTAGATACTATGTTGAAAATGAACCACGCAACTTGGGAGGGAGGGGGTTGAGAAGGGGAGAATTGGGAGAAAATGAGAGAGATGACACTATTCAAAAAGAAATGTTGCTGGGCGCCGGTTGCCCACGCCTGTAATCCTAGCTGAGATCTGAGGATCGTGGTTCAAAGCCAGCCCGGGCAGGAAAGTCCTTGAGACTGTTCTCTCCAATAAACCACCAAAAATCTGAAAGTGGTACTGTGCCTCAAGTGGTAGAGTGCTTGCCTTGAGATGAAGAGCACAGGGACAGCGCCCAAACCCAGAGTTCAAGCCCCACGACCGACCCCCCCCCAAAAATTGCTCATTACCTGACTTATGTAACTGTAATCCCTCGTATATCACCTTTACAATAAAAATAAATTTTAAAAAAGGAAGTTGGGTTGCTTAACTTCTCTGAAAGAGAATTCTTTTAATTTCTAAGCATATAAAATCAACAAATCTCATTATACGTTTTGTACATTGCAGATTCTGGCACTGAGTTTTCTTAATTTCATATATCTAAACTAAACATTATCTTTCCTTTGGAAGAAGTAAAGTTATTATTCTATCTTTGCAGTCATATATTCTACTAGAAAGTTGTACAAAAGGAAAAATATATTAACATTGATAAACAGAACTTACTTGCGGAGTTTACCTTCAACTACCCATTTATCTCTCCTCAAGTTTGACATATAATCAATGTTCTTATCAATTTCACTGCCAATACAAAAATGTATTAAGATAAAAATTAATCCATTTATAAAATGTAATCATTTTTGTAAATAAAATGATACAATTTACCTTCTATCACTACTTGGACATACATGCTCATATATGCAAATGCATTTGTGTCATTTCTTCAGTGGATACACCATTAATATTAGGAAACTCACCAGATGTCCACATTAAACTAAGGAAGGAACTATCCATGCATTGCCTTCCAAAGACAATATTCCATTTTGGTTTGTCTATATTTAGGGTATGATAATTCCAAAACCAAAGCATTTAATATGCCTATCTTCAGATAATATCTATCTGAGTGTGTACATAAATGTCCAAACAGATGCTGAAAATAGTATGTCTAGAGATGTTTATAGGTTACAATGGTGCTTTTCTCTAAGGTAGAAACTGTTATTGTATTATTTACATTGAATTTATGCAGCAATGTATATGTATGTTTAAAAAAACTGCTTTTCAGTGTATTCATTATCATTATTATGCTTAATAAAATTATTCTATTATAAAATTATAAAACTTAGGGATTACATTCTATGATATTGTACCAAAGAATAGCAAAAACAAAGAAAATCATTTCAATTTAACAGAGTGGCTAAGATATGAACAGAGAAACAAAAATGTCCAGCAATGTTAGAATCACATGGCTCTGAGTATTTGGGTTGATCCTTTTTTCTAAAAAAGTAAAAGACTGAAAGTAGCATAATTAAAATCTGTGAAATAATTAATTGGAAGATCAGCATGATCATAGATTTGTTCACAGATCTTGAAATGCCTGAGTATTAATTTAGAATTTCAGAAGTTACAAATGATAGAGTGCAGAACTTATTTAGCATAAAACCAAAGATCAAGTGGCTGACTAATTCTATGACTACTAGGAAAATCGGGTAGCTATCTGTCCTCAAAGATTTTAAGGAAGGAAAAATTATGGTGATAGGGGCTGGGAAGGTGGCTCAGTGGTAGAGCACTTGCCTTGCATGCACGAAGCCCTGGGTTCGATTCCTCAGCACCACATAAGCAGAAAAAGCCAAAAATGGGGCTGAGGGTCAAGTGGTAGAGTGCGCGCCTTGAGCTGATAGAGCTAAGGGACAGCGCCCAGGCCCACAGTTCAGGCCCCACGACTGGCAAAAAAAAAAAAAAAATTATGGTGATAGATTCTAGGACTTAAGCAAATAAGAACTATATATTTTTCTACCTATCTATCTAATATATAGTATATATGGAATAAAATTATTAAATGAAAGGGGGACCAAGACTATTGGCTGTGTAAATACAGTGTAACCTAATATTCCCCAATAAATGACAAAGAAATACTTTAAAACATTACATATTAATTGCAAAAAGCAATGATATAAAAATTTGCTCTCTCTCTATATAAAGAGCAAATGTATTTTAAGAACTACATGAAAGTATTAGTGGTTTTTTTCTAAATGGGTAAGAACTTACAACTTTAACGTTCTTCTTATTCTAATCTATAATTCTAAATTTTCTATATGCAAGATGTATTCCTCTGTAATGACAAATTTAAACCAGGAAATAATCACCAGAAAACCCTGGTCATGTATGTGCTTACCTCACCACACTCTTACTGCATGCCAGTTCATTGATCAGGAAAGCCAGGATTGAAGCCTTCTGTGCTGGAGTGTGAGCCTGAAAAGCTTTGGTCTTCAGGCTTTCAGTGAGCTCAGTTTGTCCACAGTGATTTTCCATAAAAATCTGCAAAACCTCAGACACATTGTCTCGGTTCACACCAACATTCAGCAAATGTTCTCCAAGAGCTGTTTTGGCCTATAAAAGTTTGGCATTTTTATCAATATTTATCATAACCATTCATAATAAATAAACAGTAAGATTAACAATACTTGTTCTAGATATGTTCTAGATATTACTGATAAATGCTTTATTCACAGTTTGATGTGGAGGTAAAAATAAACAACAGATTATAGACAAACATTCAAGAACATGCATTGTTCTGTTCCTTCTTCAAACTTTTGGTTTAAAGTCACACTGAGACAATATATTATCGACACAATTTTCATCTTTAAAATAGAAAGCATGGATACTGGTGGGCTATAGAAACTAAATAATCTAGCAAGCTTTCTTTGAGACAAGGTCTCATGCTCCCTTTTTGCTTAGGCTGGCCTCAAACTCATGATCTTCTCCTCTTGATTTTCCCTGCAGAGTAGCTGTGATCACATGCATGTACCACTACACCTAACTGCCAAATCAATTCTGAATCTGTTGCTCTATAGACGCCTTGTCAAGTGCCTCTATTATTTACAATGATTGAATGAAGCAAAGTATAATTTCAGAAGGCACAAAGAAGTTCTAATTGTCCTATGAATTATGAATTCTGGTTTTGCTTTCCTTAAATGAACTGGGTTATAGCCTAAAGCTAGAATAAAACAAAATAACTGAGAAAGGAAGGTCTACATTTATAACCAAGTTCTTCTACGTTTGCAACAGGTATAAACTAATGAAAATCGACATTTAACTTCATGAGAAAAATATGATCACTTTACACAATCTTCTGCTATTATGGTACAAATGCGCTGATAGTACATGTTTAAAACAACTCTTATATTTTGTTTTTGTTTTTTACCTTGTATCCTGTAATTAGACCTGGATCACACACAGCAGCGGAGAGGAGCCTCACCAGTAGGTCTTGGACTTCACCCATGCTGTCCCCTATATTTAGTAATCCCTCTTGAAGAACACTCAGGTTTGGAACATCAATATTCACATCAAAGCCCAAAACTTTACCAAAGTTTCGTAAGAACTGCACCACCATGAGACAGTCTGAAAATGTACTTCCAGAGAGAACAAGTCCTGGAATACGAGGCAACTCTGGCAAAGGCTGAAAATAAAACATGAATCAAGTTTAAAATACTTTCAAAAAGTGATGGTCGATTTTTTTAACAGAGCTTTTTTTTTTTTTTTTTGCCGGTCATGGGGCCTAAACTCTGGGTCTGGGCGCTGTCCCTCAGCTCTTCAGCTCAAGGCTAGTGCTCTACCACTGGAGCCACAGCGCCACTTCCAGCTTTTTCTGTTTCTGTGGTGCTGAGGAATCGAACCCAGGGCCTCATGCTTGCAAGGCATGCACTCTACCGCTGAGCTACCTTCCCAGCCCCTGATGGTCGATTTTTTAAAACAAAGAATGTTGTTATCTTTCTTGCCCCTATGTTGACTAGTGGTGCTTTTTTCTTTGGATGCCACATTTCCTGGGCATTTCTGCAGCCTCCACAATACAAGGTACAGTGTCTTGAACATAAGTAATGGCCAGGAAACTTGTCTCACCTCCATATGAACTGAAATTCATCTCTGAAAAAAAATGCTGGCTTGAATTAACCCATATTAATAAATTATGGGTTGTATATTGAAAAGGCTAGAAAAAACATAAGAAATGAAATGTACCCTCAAAAGTACTTTATTATAGATGTACTGATTAGGGGAATATGTACTAATTTCTTCTGATAATGGAGATATTTGATATCCATACTTGTTTTGGTTGCCCAGAAAATAACAACATGGCTCTGCAGTCTTTCTGGATGGAGAGAAAGGTACTGATGAATGTAGATAAATGATTAGGTCTGTCTTACTAGACCTCAGGGCTCTGAATGTGAAACTAATTATAATGCAACTAGAGATTTTGAGCTTGCCTATATTTGGCAAAGCATTCCTATGAGCTTCAGTAGTACAGTCAGCTATCTGTCACAAGCTCTCAAATATGTTCACATATGAACACCTTAGTGACTAGGTTATAGCACTAGTAATAAACATTTATAAAATTGAGTAATAGCTAATCTAAATTAAGAATATTTTTGTGGAGAACTTTACATTTCAATAGAAAAAATAAATGATTTACAACATTTCCATTTGTGGTCTGTGTTTTAAAAAATGCTCCTTTGCCCCCACTCTTTTCAATATGGTACTAGAATTCCTAGTCAGAGCAATAGGGCAGGGAAAGGAAACAAGAGGGGACTCAAAGGAGTAAGAGTCAAATTATTCCTATTTGCTAATGATAAGATCTTATGCTTAACAGAGCCTATACAGTCCACCAAGATGTCAGAAATATAGCAGCATATAAAACAAATAATCAAAAACTAGTAACTTTTCTATATGACATCAATGAATAGGCTGAGAAAGAAATTAAGGAAAGCACTTCTTTTTCATAATAGCCTAAAAATAGTAAAATGTCTAGGTATTAACGAGGAACATAAAAGATATTTAACTATGAAAACTATAAAACCTTGAAGGAAAAAACTGAAGATGACATCAGGAGATAGAAAGCCCTCTTGCTCTCGTGGAATGGTCATAGTGCTAAGGGCAATCTATAGATTCAATATAATTCGATTTAGAAAAATCATTCCAAAAATTCATATGGAGGCATAAAAGATGCCAAATAACACATATAATTCTAACTAAAATTCTTTGGAGGTATTACAATTTCTGGCTTCAAATTATACTACATAGCTATAGTTAAAACAAAACAACAACAACAAACCCCCACAAGCTTGGTACTG
This sequence comes from Dipodomys spectabilis, assembly GCF_019054845.1. Taxonomy (NCBI): domain Eukaryota; kingdom Metazoa; phylum Chordata; class Mammalia; order Rodentia; family Heteromyidae; genus Dipodomys; species Dipodomys spectabilis. Next base: position 23,865,084 of record NW_024870758.1, read on the forward strand.
GCAAATAAGCAGATCCAATGGAATAGTATGGAAGACCTAGGGATAAAAGTATATAGCCATACTCAGCTAATTTTTGACAAAAAAGCCAAGAACATACAATGGAGAAAATACATCCTCTTTAAGAAATGGTGCTGGGAAAACTGGTTATCTATTTGCTGGAGACTGAAACTGGACTCGAAGCTCTCATTCTATACAAAAATCAACTCCAGATGGATCAAAGACTCAAAGTAAGACCTGAAGCTTTAAGTCTACTGCAAGAAGGTATAGAAAGAACTCTGTAAGATATAAACACAGGTAGATTTTTTCTGAATAGGCCTCCAGCTGACCAGAGAATGTGAATAAGAACTGACAAACAGGACTACATGAAATTAAAGTTTCTGCTTAGAAAGTTTAAACATTCAAATCAAACTTGTAGGTGTACTTTAATTTTTACTGAAAAATATCTATGCTATATAAATAAATAGTATATCAATGTAATTAAATTCTCCCCGTGGTACAAAAAGTTTACTTTAAGCACACTAGAAATGATCTTATTTAAGTCAAGAAGATAACCACCAGATGAATGTAGTATATAAGTAAATACAAACTGCAAATGGTACAGACTAAACAAAATATTATGGGGTAGCAGTAAAGAGAATATATGTATTTTTTTGGGGGGGTCCAGTCGTGGGGCCTGAACTGTGGGTCTGGGCACTGTCCCTCAGCACTAGCTCAAGGCTAGCACTCTACCACTTGAGCCACAGCACCACTTCTGGCTTTTTTCTTTTTGCTTATGTGGTGCTGAGGAATCGAACCCAGGGCCTCAGGCATGCAAGGCAAGCGCTCTACCACTGAGCCACCTTCCCAGCAATATATGCATTATTGATATACTTTACAAGAGTGCCATTGTCTTAACTATGCCTAATAGGACTAAAACTGATTTCTACTCCCAAAAGTTTAACACCTCATGTCACTTGCCAACATTATTTTGGTCTTTCTAAATTTCTAAATTTTTATTTTTTTTTATTTTTTGGTTCTGGTCCTGGGGCTTGAACTTAGCCTGGGCACTATGCCTGAGTTTGTTTGTTCAAGGCTACAATCTACCGCTTAAAGTTTTTTGTGGTTCCACTTCTAGGTTTTTGTGGTTAGTTAAGAGATAAGAATCTCTCAGACTTTCTTGCCTGGGCTGGCTTTGAATCAAGATCCTCAGATCTTTGCTTTTTGAGTAGGCTAGAGTTATAGGATTGAACTCAATTTCTACTGTTATATGTTATAGCAACATTACATGTCTATAAAGCACCTTACCATAAAAGAAAAACACATGGGTGCTGTGATAGAACATCAATTTTGGGCTTGCAAGATGAGAAACAGCATGTACTCAAAAGTGTAATAAGCTGTGGCCTAAACACAAGCTCTGTAATCACAGCAAGTTTCTTAAGCTCTTTGTGTCTCAGTTTTCTCATCTGTATTGAAGATAAACACTAGTTTCTAGGGACTTTGAGAAGTAGATAAATCATATAAATAATATCTTCTCTTAGCTCCTAACATGATGTTAACATAAAGTCCAATAAAGGTTAGCTACCATGACTAAAGCACTGGAGCAATACAGATTAAACCCCTGATTTATTTAAAGATCTATGGGCCCTGAGAAGGTAGATTTTCCTATGCCTGAATACCTGGGAAGAATCAAATAAAACATGGAAGTACTTCTGAGATTATTCTTTGCAAATTTCTACAGTTATCCATTAAAATTAAAAGGTATGTAGATATCTGTGAAAAGGTGGGAGGGAAGACACAGAATACAAGGAAAAAGAGTGAGAAAGTACAGCAGTGGAGCTCACTGGACATTGATGAAAGTGAACTATCCAACTCATGAGTGGAGATGGGAAGGAGGGAATGGGAAAGAGGGAGGGAAGAGATGACACTGTATGCAAGGAAATATACTCATTACCTGATACATGTAAAAGTAACCCCTCTGTATACCTCCTCTACAATAACAATAAATTTAAAAAAAGATATTTAGAGCTCCAACAATATAGTAAGAACTGGTATATTATCAGAATAAGAACTCCATCTTGGTGGCTCTCCAAGAGAAACAATGTAACCTAGATTTGCAAGTCTACCACACTAGACAAAAATTAAAGGCTTTCATAGTGGTAACTCTGGGAAAGGAATCAAGGAAAAATTAAACTTATTTCTGAAATAACCTTCAAGTAATGTAAGTTACCTTTTGGTCTGCTAAGCACATGTCTTCATTTGGCTTCTTTAGCTCCTTTGCAATTTCTAGTTCTAATCTCCGTTGCTCCAGTTTACGCTCTTTATTTAATCTTTTCTCATCACGTTTTTCTTGTTTCAACCGCTCTTTTTCCTTCAAAAGAAAATCAAACTCTCCTTAATCATGTTAAATGTTTGAAAACAACTCCAGTTGAAAGTTAAAGTGATCAAAGTGCATATTTCAGTGAACAAAAATATTTTAGAAATAAATTTACCATTAGTCTAGAAAAATTTATAACAATGATTTACTTTGGTTTAATTATTTTCACTTTTTGAACTTCAAAATAATCTTTTGACACAATCATATCTTAAGAATATGAAATAAGACAAAAATCTTACAATGCTTCTATAATACTTAGTATCAAGATTAGATTTAAGAAAGACTATGTTAAAAGTCTTCATGAATAATTTCAATCCTTTGACAGGTCATGAAAATCAAATATTACTAAGAGGAGGTATGTAAATAAAATAAACATAAGCAACTATCATAAAACAAATTTGACTAGTATCAGCAAAATATGTGTGGCTAGAGGAAGCAAAGGAGGTTTCACCGCAGCAAAGTACTGTGTGAATTTGCAGAAGCATTTCTTCCAACATGGATTATCTAGTCTAAAACAATACTGGGGATGAAATATATGAGATATTATTTACCACCATAAACAACACTTAAAAGAATATAGGATAGCAAGTCTGAAGGTAATTCTGAAGGCATTCCACAAATGTTTTGATGCGGATATGGTACCTCATGCCTGTAATTCCGGCTAAGAAAGAGGAATTGGTTCAAGACCAGCCTAAGTAAAAGTGAGATTGCCAATTTAACAAATAAAGTATGCATGGTAGAGTGAAACTGTAATCCCACTTCCATGGGAATCTGAAAAATAACCAAAGGGAAAAAGGGGATGCGGCTCAAGTGGTATAATAACCGTCTACCAAGAGCAACACAACTCCTGAATCCAAAATTCTGTGCCATAAGGAAAAGAAAAAGTTTGTGTTTTGTCCTTGCTATAAAGAAGAGAATTGTCAGAACAAGATGCAAACATAAAAGGGATCCAAATAGGGAAAGATGAAGTAAAACTTGCCCTCTTTGCAGATGACATGATCTTGTATTTAAAGAATCCCATGGATTCCACTCCCAAATTACTTTAGCTGATTCAAAACTTTGGCAAAGTAGCAGGGTATAAAATTAACCCTCAAAAATCAATGGCTTTCTGTATGTCAACAAATGAGAAAAGCGTGGCTGAAATCAGGAAAGCAACTCCATTCGAAAAGCCCCACAAAAAATAAAATACCTAGGAATTAACTTAACCAAAGAAGTGAAGGACCTCTGTGATGAAAACTTTAGAAACCTGAAATAGGAAATAAAAGCAGAACTGAGGAAGTGGAAAAACCTCTTATGCTCCTGGATTGGAAAGATCAACATCGGAAAATGGGAATACTTTCTAAAGCTATCTACAAATTCAATGTGATACATGTCAATATTCCAACCTCATTCTTCAAGGAAATAGAAGAGGCAATCCAAAAATTCATATGGAACAATAAAAGACCCAGAATAGCAAAAACGATCCTCAACAGAAAGAACAGTGCTGGAGGATTATCAATACCAAATTTCAAACTCTACTACAAAGCCATAGTAATCAAAACAGCTTGGTACTGGCACAAGAACAGACCTCAGGACCAATGGAATAGAACTGAAAACCCAGAAATGAACCTACAGACCTACAGCCATCTAATCTTCCATAAGGGAGCTAAAAAAGTAGAATGGAAGAAAGACAGCCTCTTCAGTAAATGGTGCTGGCAAAATTGGTTAATCACTTGTAGAAAACTAAAGCCAGATACTTATATATCACCCTGCACCAGAATCAACTCCAAATGGATCAAAGACCTCGGAATCAAAGCACACACCCTGAAAACCTTACAGGACGGAATAGGAGAAAGCCTAGGTCTCCTTGACACAGGCCGAAATTTTCTTAATAGAGACCCAAAAACACAACAAATCAAAGAAAGGTTGGACAAATGGGATTGCATGAAATTGCAGAGCTTCTGCATGGCAAAGGACATAGCTAGCAAGATCAATAGAAAGCCCATGGATTGGGAGAAGATCTTCACTAGCCATACAATGGACAAAGGTCTCATACCTAAAATATAATTTGAACTCAGAAAATTAAATCCCCCAAAAACAAATCTTCAAAGAAACAACTGCCCAATAAATAAGTGGGCTAAAGGCTTACAGAGAAGCTTTTTTGAAGAGGAAAGAAGGATGGCCAATAGATACATGAAGAAATGCTAAACCTCGCCATAAAAGAAATGCAAAACAAAACAACACTGAGGTATCACCTCACTCCAGTTAGAATGGCTATAATCAAGAACTCTAATAACAACAGATGCTGGAGGGGATGTGGACAGAAGGGAACCCTACTGCATTGTTGGTGGGAGTGTAAACTTGGTTCAACCAATAGACCTCCCTTCTATTTTATATATTTAGATTGTAAGTAATTTGTAGGCAGGTTGTAATAGCATACATCTATAACTTCAATACTCAGGAAGTGGGGGCAAGAGAATCTCAAGTTCAAGACCAGCCCAGGTAAGTCAGTGAAAAGCCTATCTTAAAACAAAACAAAACTGCAAATAAAAGTGATGGGAATGCAGCAATGAAAGCTATCATTTAAAATGTAGTTCTATTTTTATGGACAAAATGTTTATTTTATACTAGAATTTGATTTGGGGGGAAGAGTTAATCCGTTGCCTCACTTTTATTCTTAGGAACACATTAAAATAAATTAAGAAGCAGCACATCTAAAATAGGGGCTGGGAAGGTGGCTCAGTGGTAGAGCGCTTGCCTTGCATGCATGAGAGCCTGGGTTTGATTCTTTAGCACCACATAAGCAAAAAGAAAAAAGCCGGAAGTGGCAGTGTGGCTCAAGTGGTAGAGCGCTAGCCTTGAGCTAAGAGCTGAGGGACAGCGCCCAGGCCCAGAGTTCAGGCACCAGGACCTGACCCAAAAATAAATAAATAAATAAATAAAATCAAATAAATTTCATTTAAGGTTAAAACATCTATTAACTAATAATTTTTGGGGGGATGCTGGTCCTGAGTCTTTAACTCAGGGCCTGAGCACTGTCCACTATCTTTTTTGCCTAAGGCTAATGGCTATATCACTTGAGCCACAGCTCTACTTCTAGCTTTTTGATGGTTAATTAGATAGAGTTTCCTACACAGGCTGGCTTTGAACCACAATCCTCAGATCTCAGCCTCCTGAATAGTGAGGATTATAAGCATGAACCACAAGTGCCCAGTCTGGATTACTGTTAACAGTCAAAAATATATAAGGCAAAAAGCTAAAAGTCATGTAAAGATTATTTATATAATAAAAGCATAAAAGTATCTTCAAACATTCTATAGTATAATAACAAATAGGTAACCTAATGTACCCTATTTTAGAATTATGTGTCTAAGAACTAAGGAGTGAATGTGGTACAATGAGCTAATACTATAAAGTTCACAACTTACAGGACTGTAAAATATGCTATTTTTTAATATATATATTTTTGTAAAGATACTGTATAGAAGGGTTACAGTTACATGTGTAAGGTAATGAGTACATTTCCTATTGAGCATTGTTACCCCCTCCTTTGTTTTTACCCCCAGCCTCCCTACCTCCCCCTCACCCCCACCCCAAGTTGTAAAGTTTGTTTTCAACATAGTGTCTTGTATGTCTTATTGTTACAATGGGTCAAGGCTGACCCATTGTATCCTTGTTTCAGCATTTTGTTATATCCCTTCCCCTCTCCACATCAGAAAAATGTATATACAAGATGCAAGGTACCAGAATCAAATACAGTGAAAACAGGGGTTATACCAAAACATGCCATTTTTATAGACCAGTGATTTTAGCACTTTACAATTCTATTGGGTCCCTTAGGTGACTGTTCTGGGTTTAACTTAAGAGAATACTTTTTTTTTTTTTGACAGAAATTTGTACTCATTTAAAATGTAACAAGATTTAAAGTTTACCTCAAGCTGTAGAAAAATAAAAGTGTAAAGATGAATAATAATAGAAGTTATACTAGACTTACAAAGAGTAAAAATGATAGTGCTTTATGGGTCACATATTTAATATGAGTACAATAACCATTCTTTAAAATGAGCTTACAATTTTAATTTATATGTAATATAATATGAAAATTAATCTAAAACAAAGGAATATTATGAATCAGATGATTGAGGAAGGATTAAAGGCAATTATATTTTATAGGAAGAAAATAATAAAGTAAATCTTTTCTTAAATATTTCATTAAAAATTCTGTACTTAAGATTAACTGTTTTCAGATGTCACGTAGAATAGCTACTTTTACATAAATGTCTCTTCATTTTAAATCAAAATTGTCAAATTTCACATCAGGTAGGGATTTTATAAGAATATATTCCAAAATCTATTTCGAGTGATATTTAAATTCTATAAAAATATAAAGCGAGCCGGGCGCTGGTGGCTCACGCCTGTAATCCTAGCTACTCAGGAGGCTGAGATCTGAGGATCGCGGTTCAAAGCCAGCCCGGGCAGGAGAGACCATGAGACTCCTATCTCCAATAAACCACCAGAAAACCGGAAGTGGCGCTGTAGCTCAAGTGGTAGAGCGCTCGCCTTGAGCTGAAGAGCTGAGGGACAGCACCCAGGCCCAGAGTTCAAGCCCCACGGCCGACCAAAAAAAAAAAAAAAAAATTGATTTTACATTTTACTTTTACATTTTAAGGTAGTCAATCTAATTTCTCTCTCTCCCTTTCTCTCTTTTCTTTCTGTATCATTACTGGGCTTTGGACTCAGTCTGAGTACTCTTCCTTAATATTTTTGCTTAAGGCTGGTGCTCTACCACTTGAGCCATAGAGCCATTCTGGCTTTTTGGTGGTAAATTGGAGATCAGAATCTCACAGACTTTCCTGCCCAGGCTGGCTTCAAACTGCAATCCTCAGATCTCAGGCTTCTGAGTAGCTAGGATTACAGGCATGAGCCACCAGTGTTTGGTTTAAGGCAATTTAACTTTGAAAAAGAAATAAAGTACATTTATATAAATGCTGTTCTAGTATATTTTCTGTGCCTTTAATTGAAAAGCAATTTTCTTTTCAAAGTCTATATATGCAAGTCTGCCTTTTATTTTTATTTTTCACTACATAATGATTGGGATGAGTATAGAATTATGAAATGCTACCATGAATAGTGTCATTGAGGGATTAAGCTTTTTTTTTTCTACTTTCAAATTACTTATTGGATTACTTTGGAATGGGAACCCTGTTTTCCATTGTGTGCGTCTATTTCCTGAAGTGCTGACAGTCATTCTGTGATAACATACATGTTTAACATCCTTTTGTACTTTACTGACCCTTGAGGAGACATAGAAAACAAACTACTATATTATTATGGTTGGTTATGCAGTTTATAAGAGTGATTTTAAATTTGTAGTTGGTATAAAGTTTCTAAAATTAAAATAGGAGATTAAAAAATAAAATGTTGCTTTCTCATGCTGTTTAATCTTGTTTCTAATGATAAATATAAGAGCAAATGTTTTCATATTTTCTTGAATTAATACTAGGGAGTAAGCTGTTTTTATTTTTGAGGCTAACAATCATTAGTTCTTATACTATTCTACAAAAGATTATTAATGGTCATTTGAAATTAATATGATTAACAAGGTAAGTTATATACCAGATTTTTAACTAAGTATAGCTTCATATAACAGAATAACTATAGTTTTCTTAAGCTAAAGAATCAACAATGGGGGGAACGGGGGGATATGAGTGGGGGGGATGGGATATGGGAAGGGATAGGAAGGGGAAACAAAAGAGGAAACAACAATGCTTGATAAGAAATGTACTCATTATCTTGCCCATGTAATTGTAACTCCTTTATATGGTACTTTCATAATAAAAAATTTTTAAAAATGAGAGTAAATTGTAAAGCAAAACTCAAATAGAAATTTAAAAAAAGAATCAACAATAATTTTGAATCTATTTTTTTAAAATATACATCAAGGGCTGGGAAGGTGGCTCAATGGTAGAGTGCTCGCCTTGCACGCATGGGGGCCTGGGTTCGATTCCTCAGCACCACATAAACTGAAAAAGCTGGAAGTGGCACTGTGGATCAAGTGGTAGAGTGCTTGCCTTGAGCTGAAGAGCCAAGGTACAGCGCCCAGAGTTCAGGCCCCATGACTGACAACACACACACACACACACACACACACACACACACATGCTTGAGATAATAGTAAATTAAAATATCTCATGCGTAGTATTTGTACTACCTGTTTACTGTGATGGCTGTGGAGTTTCTTTGAGTCATTTCAGATGTTACAGGATATTTTAATTAATAATATGGAAGCACCTTATATTTCAACCTAATAATTCTTTAAATACTGCTTGTAACATATGCATTTTATCCTACTTTGCCTTTTTCCAGAACACAATAACAATATAAAGGAATTAAAGTTAGGTAGACAGTAGCTGTTTACAATGTTGAACTAGTCCCAAATACCATATAGCCTTTACTTTGTGGTGGTTTCTTCTGTGTGTGTGTAAGTGGGTATGTGTGTGTGTGTGTGTGTGTGTGTGCCATTCCTGGGATTTGAACTCAGACTCTGAGCACACAAAATTTTGCTAAATAATTCAGCATAAATTTATGTAAAAGACTAGGGAAAGTTTGGATTAATTACATTAAAAAAAAAATCAGCTCTGAGCCAGCCCAGGCTGGAAAATCCGAGTCTCTTATCTTCAATTAACCAGCTGAAAACCAGAAGTAGCACTGTGGCTCAAAGTGGAAGAGAGCTTGCCTTGAGCTGAAGAGCTCAGGGACAGTGCCCAGGCCCAGATTTCAAGCCCCACAATTGACATAAAAAAGAAAAAGAAAATCAGCCCCATAATCTAGCAAAGGAGTACAAAGGAAATAAAGTCAGTATGTGAAGAGATCTCTGTACTCCTATGTCTGTTGTAACATTCACAATAGCCAGGAAGAAAGCTGTGTGTCTGTTAACTAATGGATGCCTAAAGAAAATGTGGCAATGTGATATACCATAGACTAGTATTCAGACATAAAAGAATGACATTCTCTTATTTATGACAATGTGAATGAAAATGGAAATCATTATGCTAAGTGAAATAAACGAGGCACAGACTACATGGTTCACTCATATGTGGAATGTAAAAACAGTTGACCTCTTATAAGCTGACAAAAATTGGTAGTAATCAGAGGGGATGAAGGGATGGGGAGCAGTACATCAGTTGTTATAATCAAACAGGAGTAAGAACTTCTGGTGTGCTTTTACAGTAGGTTAATGTAGACAATGATAATGTAGGAGGATTTTGCATGTTTTCACAATAAGGAAATGGTAAGTGTTTGAAAAGATATATATATGTATAGATGTATACATATAGATCTATAGATATATCTAGAGCTATACATCTGATATATCTATAGATCTATATGTATAGATCTATACACATATATATGTATATATCTAAAGATATATATATATATATATATATATATATATATAGTGGGGTGTTGGGAGAAAGAAAGACCCTATGCTTGGGACTGTGCTGCTGCTGCTGCTGCTTCTTTCTTCTTCTTCTTCTTCTTTCTTCTTCTTCTTCTTCTTTTTGCAATAGGGTTATATTCTATTATAACTTAGGTTGCTGGCCTTTATGGCATTCTTGAGACGGTTCTTTATATCAAAAGGTCTGTTATTTTGTGAAATGTCTGTATCTGTATTCTTTTTGAGAAGATATATGACATAATTTACACATTACACAATGCAAATATATGGAAATATCACATAATAACCATGAATATGTATATAGTTTTACATTTTATATATCAGTTAAAGAAATTTAAAAATTTACAATTGCTTGAAAAACCATGCCTTGTTAATTGCTTGTTTCACATAGTAAAGCTTTATCTCATTGATACAATTATTAATCTTTTTCATTTTTCTCACAGTAATTTAATAACCCATCACACTGAAGTAGTCTAGAAAAGTTTAAAAATATTTTGTTGATGGCAGCAACTGTTAGAGGAACATAATCTAAAATCAGAAGGACTGATAAAGTTATTCAGTTTGCAAGCAGTCCTGTTCACAGGTCTACAGTGACTACCATCAGGATACATCTAGAAGGGAATAAAGAGTGCAGCCAGGCCAATTTGTTGCCTGGTAGTCATTATTATATTAGATATAGAGGAAATCAATAGAACTGGATAAGCAACAGGTAAGGAGAAAAAATGTAACAGGAAAAGCATTAGCAAGTGACCTAACAGAAAGTGATTGCTAGAGAAAATTTAAGAGGTAATCTATATTAGTAGTTCCCTTTGTGCCTATACATCTTGCTAGGCCTACTCTACATTTACGCAACTGTAAGTATGAGGTAGTGCTAAGCACTATTCTACAGCTTTACCCACACACATGCCCACACACACATCTATTTAGACAACATTATAACTATATGAATAAGGAATTAATACCTTAATTTAATGGAAAAAATGAATCAAAGGGATTAAAAATATGGCAAAAGTTATACAGCTGGAAAGTATTAAAAGCAGAATCCAAATTTGGGGGGGTTGACTAAAATATCCAGGTTCCAAAACAGTATACATGTTGTGTTAACAAATCAGCCATCTATGTTGCAAATAAATATCACAGCTAAGACAAAAACACACAGATCTCAACTCAACTCTAGGTTAAACAGTATCGTGTGTGTGTGTGTGTGTGTGTGTGTGTGTGTGTGTGTGTGTGTGAGAGAGAGAGAGAGAGAGAGAGAGAGAGAGAGAGAGAGAGAGAGAGAATATATGTATGTGTAAAATTCTGTGGTGTTAGAAATGGAACTCAGAACCTTACACATTCTAGGCAAAGGTTCTACCAAGGAGATATATTCCCAGCAAAAAAAATAATAATAATTAAATATTTATCTCAGTTGAAGTATCATTACTTTATTAAAAATACAGTTTGCCAAACATGTTGATAAACAATTCTAATTCTAGGACCTGTGAGGCAGAGAGAGAATTAAGAGAATTCTAGGCCAGACTGAGAGATGTAGAGAGTTCCAAGTCAATCTGGGCTTCTTGTCAAGATATTGTCTCAAACAACAAAAACCAATACAAAATCAAACCCACCACCCCCAACAAAAAGAAAACAGTTTGAGGAGGTAAATCACACTGTTTGCCGAGCCAGCATTGGAATCTGGGTCTCTCAACCTCTGAAATCCTGGTTATAATGCCTGTAGTTCTCTCTATGCAACTGTTTTAATGCAGAATGCATTCCTTTATAGCATTTATTTTAATCTGCAACTGATTTCTTTTAAATTCCAAATAGATTGATTTTGACATACTGAAATAATTCTCTTTTTCTGAATTATCTGTTAAAAGTCTATTTTAAGGAAATTATTAAGGCCAAGTTTTATACATAGAATGCTAAAGAACACTCTATTCTGAGGGCAAAAGACCCTGCGGGAATAATTTGTGTTTGAATTAGGATGCGTAGACTCCTCAAGGCACTCTGTAATATTCGATTTGTGACACTCTGGCTACAGTAGTAGTTTGATTCAAACCAATGACATTTAACACATTTACAAAAAAGATAATTAAAACATCAGCCAGGGAAATTAACACATATATATGAAAACTTTTTCCATTCTTTTATTTTAGCATAGTTACTATCTTTAACCTTTGGTTTGTTTATGAAAGCTAGTAAATTATGACAAAGTTATACCTTGAATAAAAGGGCTAATGTTTCAGGAAAAAATAATAATTTATAAGGTAGCATATTTCTAGAAACACATACTTACTTCTGCTTTCTTACGAGCTTCCATAGCTTTCATAAGCATCATGTGTTGTCTCCTTCTCTCCCGTTCCTATTAGGCCAGATAAAATTAGGAGCATAACTCAACCAGAGTTAAACGTTTGAGTTTCAAATGGAAAACAACAACAACAACAAAAACAAAAACTCAATATAGCATGTTTAGCATTTATAGACAAGTCACAGTAAATACTAAATATAAGACAAGAATGGCCAGTCTGTGCATGTTTTAGTTTAGGTTTAGAAAGCAAATACAAGAACAATCAAAAGCAAAAAGGTAAAGCAATGAACATGGAGACAGTGTAAACAGAAGCATACAAGATTTACTTATGGTCAGTTGTGATGCTCCTTCAAAAGCTGGCAGAACAAAAAGCATAATGGTTGGCTGGAACAGGTCAGTTACTTTACATCTGCTATTAGAGAAACCACAAATACTTACTAGAGCCAATTGAACGGAAAGTTGTATTGTGCTTACAATTTTAGATCAGGCAGAAATTGATCCATAATCATTTTCGTGTTATGGTTTTGGATTAATTAGATTTATTTCAAGTACAAAATTATTTTGAAAATCCAATGAGTCACCAACAAATTAGAAAGGTTTTTTTTTAAAGCACTGATAGCAATTTATAAAGTTAAACTAGTCTTGGTTCATGTACAAACACAAATGAACAGCGACATTCCTATTTACTGATGTCTGCCAACTGGTGTGCTGTTTAAAGTTACAAAAGTCCAGTAGGTGTAATTTAAGATGCAGAGTATGAAAATAAGAGAAGGTTAATTTGGTAATTGTATTTATTTTAAAGTTAAATATATTAATAACAATTAATTTTAGTTTTATATAATTAATTTTAATTAATTTTTAGTTTAAATACATTTGGTCCCTCAAAGGGGTATTGCTAAAATTTGTCTGTAAAACAAGAACATATTTCATATTCTCTCATCAAGCAAATTCAAAATTCCCATTATAGTCAATGGCAGTTTTGCATCTACAGTGATGGGAGAACATGGGCCATAATTGTCTAACTATATTGTGATCCAAACTTTCCTTGTGACATCAGTAATATTCAGTTTTAGACAGCAGCCTTCTTTAAGGCTTATGTAATTTAGTGAAAAATCCTAGAGACATATCATACTTCTTTATAGACAGACAAGCAGATGTATGCAATGCACTGTGCTGTAAAGCCATGCAGCAGTATGTAATATGACAGCAGCCAGTGCTAGACTTTATGCATTGCTATGACAACCATATCACAACCAAATCACAATGCGGTGTTAGATGTACAAAGATAAACATACCCATACCATATCTAGTCTATGCCTCTCCAACTCCTGGTAGAAAGAGTTGGCACAATATTATGAAACAGAAATCACAGAGTCATAAAACCAATTTTAACCCCCCCAAAAGATACCATATACCAAGCAAGGCAATAAACTGTAAGATGAAGGAAAAACTTAAGCAGGAATTTCATCAGAAAATATAAAGAAAACTTTTTAAAGATTATTCCCCAACTAGTTTTAAGCAAAATGATCAAGTACAACCATGGTATAACTAACTTCATACAGACCTGATGCTTCAGAAGGACAGCTTGTTGTCTTCTCATTTCTTTCTCCTTAAAGATAAGAAACTTTTAATATATGATTTTTAGGGAATATTTAGAACATACTCCTAAGTATTAAAAGGTTCCTTTTCCTGAGATGTTTGTAGTCTCTATTAGGTTGATCCACACAAAACTGGCACTATTCAATCGATTTTTTTTAACTTGTAAAATGTCAAGTGAATTTGTTGTAGTTCTACCTAATACTTAATATAAAACCTGTATGATATAGTAGCAAAGATCTCTCTTTAGTAGATAATTTAACCTATGAGCCACTCACTAAATTAATATTCATTAAGCTAACTAGGCTGTTGAAGCATACCAGATACAAATCACATATGAACTTTTAAATTTATTTTAGTTTCATTTGAATAAAATTATAATTGTAAATAATTTGATGCTTTATGCTGTAACTCAAAATCCAGCTGATTAGGACTCTTTTGTATTCTGAATGTAAACTATCAAATATACTCTATAGTTAACAGCATCTATTTAATTTTTATATGAAAAATAAAAGACTGGGGATTATATTAAGATTTTTATATTGACCTATGGATCATGACACAGTCCCAAGGGGATGGGGCTTAATGTAAAAAATTCTAGGATATTATCATTTACTATCTTCATAAAGTATAGATGAAATTAAAAATAAAGGTGGGCATAAAATGTGTTGTTTGGAATAAGAGAGTTTATGCCTGAGTGCAGCATCTCCAGCACTGCCCTGCCCTGCCTTCATCCACAGTAGAAGGTAAGGGCATACGGGGGAGTGATGGAACATCTTTTTTACACTTCATGGCATAAAATCAAAATCAAAACACTTAACCTTATAATAATCAGCAATGGCTAATTTCATTAGCTAAATAACAGTTGATAGGGTTTTTGTATGCATTTTTCTTTCAGTTAATTAATTTACATTTTGAAACTGTATAACCAAATGCTGGGATGATATTAACCATCATACCTGGTCTACACTTTTTCCTTTTAATACATAAAACAGTTGTTGGACATTAACAAAGGGAGAGTAATAAGGGGAGAATCAGATTTTAGACACAGTTTGAAACATAAACATAAACGACAAACAAAATAGTTTGGGCAAGGGTCATTCTAATCAAGCAAAAATTATATACAGGTATTATGCAATAATTCACATTTTTAACTTGATATCTCGTATTTACAGAGCACAAAGTATTACATAAAACCTGTATAATAAAAAAATGAAAAATATACGTACAGTATAACATACAAATAAAAGCACACATTTACACAAGTTGAATCTGCTAAATATATTTTTAAATAGTTACTGTAAGGAAAGCTACTTTATTCACACAATTGATGCTATATAACATAGTTTTTATTTTTTTTAAATAAAAACTCTGATTCTCATCTAAACTAACCTTTATTCGTTTCTCGGCTTCCAATAATTTGGCATTTGCCGCTTCTTCCTTCTTTTTCTTTTTAGCCTGTGCATGCAAAACAGGTCTCAAAGTCATGCAACAGCACCACTACAACTTGCAAATAATCTCAAGACTTGAAATGAAGCTACATGCCTTACAAGGTACAAAACAGTATGTGACATATATACAGACATGTACAGATTTCCCCCAGGTAATATATTTAACATAAAGTCATTTTATTTCTACTTTAAAGCAGTATACAAATGTCCTAAATTCAAGGAATAACTTTTCTTTTAAAGTGTTAAAAATAGGAAATAATTGAGTATACTGTTTTAGTTTCAACTTTAATCACAGAAAAAAATGAACATTATTTATTGCCTTTTATCCTGACCATAAAAATAAAAATGTAATCTCTGTAAAATAAAAGACAGGATTGAGCTTAACATTTTAAATATACAGTTTAAAATCAGTTATACATTTATAAAAATGTACATTTCTACTTTATTTTAAACTTCTTTTAATACTTGACAATTTAGATAAAGACATTCATGATTTGGATGTAATTATTAAATGAAACATTAAATCTGATTTTCTTCATCTTTCTATTTGTGGCTGCTTCATTCTTTATTTTAGTAGAATGGACATGTATGATTTTTTTGAAGTATATTTTGGCCATTAAGTCTATGTTAACATCACTCACCATCTAGTACCTTTATAACGGTCTAGTAGTATTTTTTAATTTAGTTTAAGACAGGAAAACTTTATTTGAAAGTTTGCAAATTTATTTGAAATAAGTAAGGAAGGAAAAAAATAGAAGGAAAAAAAACCATAACAGGAAACCATGACTATCTGAGGGCTTCAGGGAATAGGTATTTTATAAAGCAGACATTTCCTGAATAATTGAGGGGTCTAAAAATTTTAAACATTAAAACTTTAATTTTACTATTTTAGATGGAAATAATCTGGAGACATATGCCTGTTTAAATGCAGAATACTAAACATAATTTGGCCTTTTTTGATGACTCAGGGAAAAATTATTGTGAATACCAGTTGTTACACTGAATAATTTGATAGAGTTATGCCTTTGAACTCCTAAGGTGTTGAAAATTGCTTCCTATTCAACTAAAAGATTACAGACTCTTGCTAGGTATTGCATTTCTGTATATGCTAGCTGGAAGATTTCCCTATTTTCTGGTCTCTCTTCATGGTTACTTTGCTATTGCCAACATATGCCTTGTATCCCTAATTTTAGTCAGGTTGTGGGGAAAAAAGGGATGCTGGAAATCAGAAAACATAACTATTAAACATGTATTTGCATTAAATTTTAATTTTACTTTTGGAATATTTACTTTTATAAACACATTTTCTAAGTTAAAAGAAAATGGCTGACTGTAAGTCCTGTAAGAATAAGATTTTTAACATATGAGCTGTTATGACAACTGTACTGGCTGCTCAAAAGTTCTCATTCTATTTTTTCTGTTATCTCATTTCCTGGCATTTTACTGCTAGTATTAGAAGAGCTTGGTAAACAAGATTCAAAGAAAATGTTAGTTTAACAAGAATTTCTGATGGATATATTAATGTTATTTACACATTTAGAAAATCTTGTATTATTTTAATTATATTAAATTTATGAATTCTACCTCTAGAATTTGCTGAGCTCGAAGTTCTTTTTCCATTCTGATTTGCTGTATCCTTTTAATTTTTTCCTGTAGGAAAAATATCATTTTACATAATAAAATAAATATCTAGAAAATTAATTGAAATCAAAGAATTTAAAATATAAGCACAAAATTATCCAATGTCATCCAGGCTGAATCCCAAATTTAATTACTTATTTTAAGGCCATTTTTACTTTCATATCTTAGATTTATAGGATTTTATAAAATTTCTCATAATGCATAAAAGGTAAGTGCTAAACTAATATACAGAAGCCAGATTAAGGAAGTGGTGCTGTGGCTCAAGAGGTAGAGTGCTCGCCTTGAGCTGAAGAGCACAGGGACAGGGCCCAAGCCCATGACCGACCCTCCCCCCCCCACACACAAAAAAAAACCCAGATTAAATCACAGTTGATTAAATTTATGTATCTTGAAAAAAATTAGAACTATTAGCAGTCACAAAAAAAATCAAAATAAATAAAGGACAGATAGTAGAAAAAAGTGTCTCCAGAGTCAGAAAACATAAAGGTAATTCTGGGTTGCGGATATGTTAAATAATATAACTTTCCTTTCCCCTTCAGCTTCCCTGTCCCCTCCCCATCCTCCTTCCCTTTCCTTCCTTTCTTTCTTTCTTTTTTGGTGCTGGTCCTGGGGCTTGAACTCAGGGCCTGGATGCTGACTCTGAGAGTCTTTTTGTTCAAGGATAGAGATCTACCATTTGGGCCACTTTTAGCTTTTTGGTGATTAATTGGAGATAAGTATCAAGGATTTTCCTCTGGGCTGGCTTCAAATCATGATCCCCAGAGCTCAGCCGCCTAGATACCTAGGAGCCACCAGAGCCTGGCTTCATACAAGCTTTTCTTATATGCCATCTACCGAAAAATAATATGCAATATTTTCAGATGGATTAATTTCAATTAATAATCCAAAGAATTATTTACCTGGTATAACTGATACATACAATATCTAAATTTAATCAACTAGCTTTTGGTTGTTTGCTGTAATTTAGTAGTCACCTAAATTTAGATGTTAAATAGTTACTTTTTAAAGTCCAAAATTGACATTGATGAAAATGAATTCATAATTCTTATAAAGAAGCCCTGAAATTTCCTAATTCAAACTGTATTTTCCCTAAGATTTCCAGAGCCGTGTTTGATTCATATTTCAAGCATTTATTTGGAACTTGAGAGCTAAGAAAATATATTCCTGATCTAATATTTCTGCTCTTGACCTTTAAAAGATTTAAATGTAGTATATCCTCAAATCAGCAAAAGTCATTCATTGTTCTCTTAAGTTTGGATACAGGCAGAAAATCTTTGGGTTAAACTAATCTGGGCTTAGGTACTCTCAAACTATCAAAATGTAAGTTTACTGGTATCTGCCCTAGGCCTGGAAATTGCATATTTAGCAAAGCCTTTTATTCTATATATAACTAAAAGGTAGGGCATAAAATTAAGGCTTCCTGTTCAAAAAAGAAAAATTCGGTAGCCTATGGCTTATTTTTCAAACTTATTACATATTGTCACATAGATTTACTTCTCAGGAATGAAACATACTCATTTCTGGGAGTCACTGAAAAATTTAAATCAATTTCCTCCTTCTAGGAGGCATTCAGCTTTAAAGTAAAACATTGTCCATAAAGTGTACGTCTAAAATACAAAACAGATGTATTTAGGCTGTTTAGGATTTAGGTACTACAGATACTATAGGTACCCATAGAATATGATATTTTTGGGAATGGCAGATTGATTCACTATGCTAAATCTACAGACTTTGTATTGCCTTACTGTTTTTTTAATTCCTTAAAAAATTATCCAAATAGGGAACAGTTTTTACTTTTAGGGAATTTTTTTTTTTTACCGATTTCTCTTTGACTTCCGTTTTAGTTAAAAGAATATCTATTTTCTGATCCTAATCATATTCTGGTCCTGATCATGGCAGTGACAAGTGAATTTCTTGCCACTTGCATTTCTCATATCACTTCTTAAAACAATTTTTGTTGAAACTAAGACATTGACAAAAACATCATTAAGCTTCTTTTCGACCATACTTTATTTTAATATGAAGTTACAGGATTAGAAGACATAAGTGGGACTATCTAAATCTCTCTTCTCATTAAAAAAAATCTGAATCTCTTCATGAATGGGCAGAGAGAGAAAAAAAGGCAGGTCTGATGGAAGGAAGTCTTGAAGATTATCTAAATTTTGGTGGGCCTCCAAATCTTACCCATCCATTATCACTGTCTAAGGATTTGGAGTTGCTAGCATGACCATAGATAGTGGTCCAACTCAAAAAGTATAAAAGTTAAATAGGGACTGCCATTTTGAATCTTTACTCCCAATTCCTTCATTAGGATAGAAAAATGTTTCTTTCTCTAATTCTCTCTCCTTTAATCCTATTATACTGAAATTGACCCTTGTTAAAACTTAAGAGCTGGCTTCTAGTGGCTCACATGCTTGAGATAAATCCGAGAATCAAAGTTCAGTTCAGAGTCTGTCTAGACAAATCTCAAAACTCTTATTTCCAATTAACTGGCAAAAAGCTGGAAAATGGAAGTGCGGCTCAGGTGGTAGAATGCTGGACTGGTAGAGTGCTGGACAAGAGTAAAAAAAAGGCAAGTGAAAAAGCACAAGGCCCTAAGTTCAAGCCTCAGTATTAGGGGAAAAAATAAATAATGAAGGAAAGAAGTGAAATTGTAACTAATGGAAAACTTCAACTTTCTAAATAAGGCACAAAATATCTGTGTGAAAAATAATTAAATTAAATTGAGGCTGGGGTATGTCTCAAGTTGTAGAAAGGCAAGCAGAAGGTTCTGGGTTCATTGCCAAGTGCCACACATGCAACATAAATAAATAAGTAAAACATATATCATAATGAAAATAACATACATGAATAAGCAGATCCTTTAAAATAAACCAATGTTTTAGAAGTCAGGTCCAATGACAGCATACCTGTTGTTTCATAATCTTGATTTGTTCTTTTTGCTTTCTTTTCTCCTCGGCAGCCATTATTGCTATGACAAGAAACCAACACATACATGATATCAGATCAGCAATAAAAAAAGAGGAGTTTCTTATGAATTTTCCAACTCTTATTTTTCAAACTTATATCACTTAAATCACTTACCTTGTTGTTTTTTAGCTTCTTTGGCAACCCGAGCCTGTTCTTGTTTTTGAAGTTTTCTCAAAAGTTTTATTTGTGCTGCTTGCCTGGCTATTTCTGAAAAACACAAAATTTCAAAGAATATTACCAACAACTTTACAATAACTGTGTGAAACTGGCACTGTATCATCACAAAAGATATAATACTTAAGAAAGTTGTCTAAGTAAGAGAGTAGTAGTACAAAGTGTCATATTTATTTCCCCTAGAAATGGCTAAATTAAGTGGGTATGATGGCTCATGCCTGTAATACCAGCAACTTGACCTTGTCTCCAAAAGAAATAAAAGCAAATTGCCAAAGTATTTATTCAAATATGATCAAGAGGAGCTATACAGAGGCACATCTAAACACATTTTCACATCTCAAGAAACCTTCATTAAGAAGAAAAGTAACCACGAAAAACTAAGAATATTTTAAACAGAATTTTTGTTTTAATCATGTGTATGTGCATGTACGTGCATGAGAGAGACAAACATTGACAGCGAGAAAGAGACAGAGAGACAGTGGGATTTGAACTCAAAGCTTTAGCCTGCTAGAGAGGCTTTCTATTCCTGAGCCATTGTGTCCAGCCCTACCTTCAATTTTAAAATAAAAAGGAAAAAGATAACAAGAACAAAATCAAAACGACATGCAAAAAGAGAAAGATCTTAAAATAAAACAAAGCCCTACTGCCCAACCTATATTTCAAACATATTTAATCACTCGGGAAATTCTTGATTCCAGTGATATTTTCAGTTATGAGGAAGAGAACTAAATTTCCCAAAGTAAAAAGAATGCAGAATGTCAAATGAGTTTTAGGGGTAATACAGCTCTCATAATTTTCTAAGACAAATATATGAACCTGAAGATAGAAAGACTTAATAGTCCACATTCTTCCTTTACTCTTCCTACTGTCAGTCACTTCCAATGGGAAGACAAATTGTTCTATCCCTTGATTTTGCATTCAGCCATATAATCTTCTATAGTTAAGATATTAGCAACAGTAACAAAAAGCTTGATAATGTATGTGTACTCTTCAACCTGCCCTTTTGCCTTGCCCCGTACTAAAGGGCACACTTAGGCTAGGCTGCTAGAGATTGAGATACATGCACTCACGTGACCTCATATATTTGCACAAGCCCAGGCAAGATAAGTAAAGCTGCCTGGTGACTCAGCAGCTGAATGCATCCACACAGATGGGAAGTGCTTAAGCCACACATCACTGAGGCTTGCTATCATTCATTACCCAGCATTACTGTGAGAATGTGTATACTTGATACAGAAACCAGGTAATACTACTGCTTTTCTCTGCTGGCAGTCTTGGTCTGAATACTTCTAACTGTAAAAGTGGAGAACTATACTATCATTCAAGAAATAATTTCAGAGAGTACCACTTTACAGTAGGCAGTATTTTAAACTTTATAGGTGATGAAGAGCTTATAAACTATATCCTTTGAAAATGAGTGTATATTTCAACCACTTATTGAATGCAGGCACAATTGTATTAAATTGACATGATCTTACCTTTCACAACAACTTTATAAAATAACAACGTTATGTCCAATGTACAAGTAAAATACATAGAGCTCATGGAAGTTTAAAAGCAAAGCCACAATATATTCCCAGATCTTCCTGACACCCTTATCTATAGGCTACCACTCTAAAAATCCTTAACCAATATTTTAATCTCTGAGTATTAGCTAAAAATTTAAGAAGTGAACTTGGATACAAGGGTAATTTTTTATCCAGAAGATTTTTTTTTTAAGTAGCCCAAGCTGACTGTGAACTCATAATTATCTTGCCTCTATCTTTCAAGTGTTGGGATTAAAGGCAGGCAACACCAGGCTTACCAAAAGGGCCTAATTTTACCTGGTAAATTGAATGTGTTCATGAAAAATAAAATGAAAGCTGATGCTATAGTGTATTTCCAACTTCAAATGATTTTCCATTTACAGAGATCATGCATATCATCAAAATCTTCTTGGTTAAACAACTAAATCTATATACTAAATAGTTTAAATAATGAAAAACTATAAAGTGGCATACAGATTCAGCAATTATACCTGAAGAATATCATTCGCATCTAAAACAATGTCAGATATTCACTTGACTCTTAGAAGCCAAAAGTTTTCTCTAGACTTTGCTAAAAAGGATTCACTCTTTTTTAAAATGTGAAGATATGTTAAATGATTAGAACAAGCATTCCTAAAAATATGACCTAAGTATGATCTTTTTCACCAAGTCAAATTGTTAATCTAATAGAAGCCTGGCATTTAATAAAGAAATTCTATGTTACATAGAGGTATATTTGGCAGTATGAGTTTACTGCTCAATTTCACATGTCATACAAATATATAGTAATTTTTATTTTTAAACCATGTGAATTGGAAAACATTAAAAAGTTCGATTCATATGTTTTAGACTTTAGCAAGAAGCATACACTTTTGACTTTTAAAAATTAATACACCTTAAATTTTACACTTTGACCAATTAAGAAATCAAATCTGATATACAATCTTGAGCTGAGAAGAATGCATTATGGATGTAGCAAAGTTCACCTGGGCTCCTAGGAACAAACTACTCCCAGCATCTCTCATTTATTTAGTTTGTAGTTGCTGAATATGTCAGTTGACTTTTCAAATATTAATTTGAGAAACATCTTATGGCTTAAGAAATTCCTTGTCTGCTCTAATTTCATAGAAGTGTTTTAGATATAACTCATTCATCAGTTATAAAATCAGAATCAGCAGTACTTTCCCTTCTTAAAAGTATTTCATAAAATGGTGAACTGCATGCATTTCATGGCATTTCCAGCACTATGACACAGGAAATGGACATAGGATATGGACAGATGCTATTTGATGTTTTGGAAATGTTGAGATCTTAACACTATTGATCATTTAACAAGCAGGTTTATTTATACAGATCAAAAACCTTTATCATATCTAAACCTTGGTGGATGTTTCAATTGAGATCTTCTTAGAAATTAGAGCCCTCACTTAACAGTACTTGGGTATATACTCAAAGCACCCACTTATCTCATTCTGAACCATTTTTCAAATACAGAATTTCAGTGTAGTTGAGTCTAGTAGGATAACAGATAACAGAAACATCTAGAACCTTTGAAATAGTCCCTTAACCATTAGAAATATTTTTTTTAGAAATAAAAGTTGTAAGAGTAATTCATCCTTGTTTTCTTTCCTCTGTAAGAAAAAAAGCATGCAAACAATACTGATAAACTTGTACATATGAATGCTAATTATTAATTGCTAAACATTTACTCTTTTCTGTTGTTTATTTAAAGTGAACAGAGCTTATTTAAAAGTTAAACTGAAAGTGAAAGACAATAAACAAGAAATAGCAGACTCCCCAAGCAAGGGCTGGGGACTTCCCAGCCAGGGGAGAAATCCTTGGCTTCTTTGTCTGATGTCCCTAGTTTTCAACATTTACTCTTTATATGTATGTTGAGAAAGAACACATGTAAGGTGAAAGGTAACAAAATAGCAAGGTTAACCCATTAAAACTAGAGAGACTTAGATTTGAAAGCTAGAGGAAGAGGAAAACATTGAGTAAAGTAGATAATTAATTTTGTTACAATAAAAATGTAGTTAAATTTGCAAATATAGACTTGCCAGTTTGGATACTATATAATGGTCATTTATTTTATGAAAACAATGTTTTTAAACTTATCCATGCTTATTAACATAACCACTTTTTTTACCTTGACTAACAATCATTTAGGGGAGATTGAATTATTATAAGAAACTAAATAAAGCAACATAAAAAATGATAAAAGTCAGGCAACAGTGGCATAAGCTTGTAATTAACCACTAATTAACTACTGGAAGTGGTTCAAACACTAGCCTTGAGCAAAAAAGCTCAGGGACAGTACCCAGGCCCAGAGTTCAAATCCCAAAACAGACACGAAGGAAGGAAGGAAGGAAGGAAGGAAGGAAAGAAGGAAGGAAGGGAGGGAGGGAAGGAGGGAGGGAGGGAGGGAGGGAGGGAGGGAGGGAGGGAGGCAGGAAAGCAGGAAGGCAGGGAGGAAGGAGAGAAAGACATAAAGGCAGAAAATACTTGGAAAACATGAGCTTACATGCTAGGCAGTTAACTAACATGCTATTGGTTAAAGTATTAATTGGTGCAATATTTTTGAAGATTATATTTGCCTGCTACATACTGAAATTGGAAATGGAAATGATACATGCAGTATATGCATCATATGTACTTAGCTACATGTAATCCATGTGTATTGCACAATACTTTTGCAGTAGCAAAGATTCATAAATAGCTTAAAAGGTTATCAAAAAGATATAATTGTTGAGGTACAGTAAAGCTATACACAGGATTAGTAACTGCCCCATTGAGGAGTAAGAATGAGGTATTTTTCACTTAAAAATGTTCTGATTACATGTTATCATTGTATATAAATTAATACTTTTTTCCATTTGCAAAGGGGTAAACATACTATATTAACTATGAAAGGTCTTACCTATATGGATTTGATTTAGAATCTAATAAAGTATTCTCTAAATAATTAAAAGACATCAATAAAAAAGTTTTATGAGATTTTTTTTCTATTAGTTGTAAAATAGAAACAAAGCAGAATTAAGCCCTGGTGGCTCAAACCTATATAATCCTAGCTACTAAAAAGGCTAGATCCGAGCATTGTAATTAGAAGCCAACCTAGGCATATAAATCCCTGAAATTCTTATCTCCAATTAAGCAGCAAAAAGCTAGAACTATGAATAAGACTGTGAGGCCTGAGTTCAAGCCCAAATATGGAACAAAAACAAAATTATGAATAAAATCAAAGCAGTAACAAAGAATTCAATATTATGATGGTATTTACATGAATAGAAATATTTCAGGCATTTCTTCCAGAAAAAATTTACAAAGCAAACAAAAAACTGTCAAAAATTCCCTTAGTCTTTTAGGCCACTTCCTCATTACATACCTTTACTTTAAATCATAACATATCTACACATATATATGCTTGCAAATGTAAGACATCTAACATAGGCGATATATTCAAATAGCCTTCTGACACACTAGTAATTCAAAGTGCATAGCAGAACTATTTTTATTTTCCATAGCCTCTGTGCCACACAGAGGTACTTCATGATAATATATATATATATATATATATATATATATATATATATATATATATATATACAATTCTGAATTATACATACATTTCAGATTATTGTGAACACTTTGAGCTTGATAAATGATAAGGTCACTTTCTATAACCTTAAAGTACTTTTTGATATAAATTGATTGGTTGAACATTCTGAAAATGTTTATATATCCAGACATTAGGAGAACCCAAACTAAAAGACTGGGGTTACTTACCAGTAATTGGAGTTCTCTGACTGAAAATTTACTCCAGAGATCCACATATTTTGTAGTTATTCCCATGTACCACCTCAAGGAATCGGGAGCTGTTAAAAGGAGAATTTCCAGAAGGTTGGCACGACCTTAAGGCATGTGCCAAGTGCTGGTTGATTCCCTTTCTGTGCAAGACTTACCAGCTTAACACCCACCTTTGTAATTCTCACCCCACAGGGTAGGATGTATTTGTAAGTATGGCTCTTGATAGATTACCTAATCAAAGAACTCCAGTTACCAGTGGGACTCCTTATTTTATTCTACTTCCTCATTTATTCAACACAAATAAATACTTTTTAGAAACTGAGAGCAGTGTCCAGATTACAAGTATCAAATACATTATATATTTCTTACCTTGAGCTTGCAGTTTTCTTAGTAATTTGGCATCTGTGTTATCCAGGAATTCAGCATTGCCAACATTTGGAGGTCGACCCTTCCGACGTTTCATCCTGGATTCCTCTCTTGCTCTCTGTCTATCTGGATTTGGTGGTCTTCCCCTGCGGCCTTCCATTGCCCTGATACGAGGAATGACATCCTCTTCTTTCAAAAGACACCACTGCATTCCCTTTATTGATATTTAAGAAAAATAGCATATTACAAACAGAATTAAAAATGAGAGATCAGTATGTGAGAATATTCTTGGTAAAATCAGGTTGAAATTTGTAAAGCTTAAAATTTATAAAGCTGACAGAAACTTTGGAGATTTTACTTTTTCAGTTTAGATTTGTTACTCATAGTCTTTGGCATATCTTTAGCATTCTTAAGTAGCTTAAACTTTAATTAATTAAATGTATACAGAGAGATCTATCCATATCAAAAGTATATTGACCAAATAGTAGGTAAATATTTGAAAATATTAGTTATATGCTGACCACTTAGGGATTTTCTTAGAGATTATCAATACAACCAAACGTTAGGCTATCCAAATAAGATACGCATGTTCCTCTTTACAGAAATGTTATAGTTAATAAATAAAAACAGATTATCAGCATTTTGTAACGCCTAACAAATTAATGGATTCAAACAGAATTTGAAAGAGATTTCTATAAGCAAAATGAGAAATGAGGAAACCAATGCTAGCCTCTTAATGGAAGCCCACAGTATCACCTATAAAGTTGAATTTCCTCTACCTCCCATCAAATTAAATGTAATCAAGCCACAAGATTTAATTTCCTTCAAAGGAAAAGCAGGGTGAGAATATCTGTTAACGGTACCAGTGAAAGCCAGGAAGCTGACATCTGAGGATCATAGTTCAAAGCCAGCCTGGACAGAAGGTTCAAAGGCTCTTATCATTAACCACCAATAAGCCAGAAGAGCTGTGACTCAAGGGGAAGAATGCTAGCCTTGAGTAAAATAAGCTCAGGGATAGCTCCAAGGCGCTGAGTTCAAGCCTTAGAGTGGCACACACAAAAAAAATAATTGATTAATAGAAAAGGTAAACGTGCTGTATGAGGTTGCTGCCAGTGAATTGCGGGGCACTGTTTTATTTTTTTTGTTTTGTTTTATTTTTTTTGAATAAGAAGTACTCTTTAAAATAACAATAAAAAGTAAATATATACCAGTAACATAGTCGTATAGGATTGCCATTAAGTATCACATACTATATACAACTGAATGTGTTGTTTCATGATGATCTATGATGTTACTATGGCTACAAGGCCACTAGATGATGGGGAATTTTCAGCTCCATAATAATCTTCCGAACCACTGTCAGAAGGATGGTCCATAGATGATGGAAACTTTGTATGTAAGGTAATACTAAAGCTGAATATGAGTAGATGCTGTATCTGTTCTATTTTGCAGTTTTACTACATTATATACTTTAATTTCACAACATTGATATGATATGATTTATTGATATGATAGTATTTACTACAATTGAAAGAATCCAGTCCAGGTCCTGAATTCCAGAGTAAGCAAAAGCAATGAAGATAAATGATCCAAAACCTCAAATCAAAAATTATAATCTATACCACATGCTTTTGTTATAGATGCTCTTATTCTTAGCTGATGTTGCTAAAATATTGTTACACTGGATAAGTGACATCCATTTATCTTTGAAAGCACAGACATCATATCAATGAAAGACAATGTTAAAATATTAATATGTAGAGTCCATATTTGCTGATTGCTAATATTATTATCTATTCTTCTTTCAGTAAACTTTCTGCTAAAATAATTGTCAAAATGAATTCTGAAGGAAGGAAAAATATCCTTAGAGTTTCAATGAATAGGATCAATTTTTATATCAAATGGTTTTTTTTGTGTGTATATGTGCC
Source organism: Dipodomys spectabilis (assembly GCF_019054845.1). Taxonomy (NCBI): domain Eukaryota; kingdom Metazoa; phylum Chordata; class Mammalia; order Rodentia; family Heteromyidae; genus Dipodomys; species Dipodomys spectabilis. Next base: position 23,892,627 of record NW_024870758.1, read on the forward strand.
TGTCCTGGCATTTGAACTCAGATTCTAAGTGCTATCCCTGAGCAATTTTGCTCAAGGCTATTGCTCTACCACTTGAGACACAGGTCCATTTCCAGCTTTTGGGGGTGGTTAATTGGAGATAAAAGTCTCACAGACTTTCATGCCTGGGTTTGCTTTGAGCATAATTCTCTGTTTTCAGCCTCTTGAATAACTAGGATTACAAGGGTGAACCACCAGCACCCAGCTTCAAATGCATTTTTAAGCCAAGAACAACTTAGTCATTAGAACGATTTTATGTTAGGAAAATTTATTCACTAGCAAACAAAGCTTTTAACTTAGCTGTTCATTTTTTCTATTATGCTATTAGGCACCAACACAGCATCTATCACAAAAATTGACAAATATAAAAAATGACATTTTAACAGAGTTGAAACTCAAATTCTCTAAACAAATATGCATTCAGTTTTTAAAGTATCATATTAATACATAAATCAATTTTTAGCCAAGATTTAAAAGCTTTCAAATCCAGATATAATTTTTACATAGTTATGTTTTTATTCAGCTAGGAACATATACTTGTGTCAAAAAAAAACATTAGAGTGACATTGTTATTTACATTTTGCCTTTGGCCTTTAGAAAGTAAATACTTTCTTAAGGGGATTGCATCTAATTGGATTAGATATACTATCTTCTAACTCTTGGGTTTTAGAAAATGAAAAAAGGAAGGTTAGGAAAATCTGAAGCTTATATTAAAACTTCAATTCATTGAGCAGACAAAATAACTGAGCTAAGAACAAATAATTCTTTTTTTCTTTTATTAAATTTTATTTTATTATAAAGATGCTGTACAGAGGGGTTACAATTACATGAGTAAGGTAATGAGTATATTTCTTGTCAGATTGGTACCCCCCTCCTTTGTTTTTTTCCTACTATCTCTTCTCTACCCTACCTCCCCCTGATAATTTTTCAGTAAACATTTTCTGAGAAAGAAAATATTTATATCACTTGGTTCATGTATGACTACCTTTTTTGAATCAAAAATTATACCAAGAGTTAACTTATTACATGAGTTTAATAAATTAGCTTATTACATGGGTTTAATTAATCTCTGGAACAGGGGGAAATGTTTACTACTTCCTTACCCTTAATTTCTAAGACTTGAGACAGTAAATGTTCAGTGGAATAATTTTCCTTGATGTAGATTTAAAAGATATGGATAGGGAGTGAAGGTTTGGCTGAAGTGGTAGAGCACTAGCCTTGAACAAAATGTCAACCAACAACAGGAGGCCCTGAATTCAAGCCCCAGTACTAGCACATATGCACCACTAGTACCAGTACCAACACCAGCACCACCAACAAAACCAAATAAACATAATGGAGATGATAAAGTATTAAGTTTGTTATATTATTATAATACTTCTCCCAGGACTTACTAATTTATATCCTGTATGTTTTAATTCATAATATTAAAATAGTAATCAAAGTTAAAAAAGAAGAGATAAATGAAAGTACATAGTAAGTCTGTAACAGATTATTTTAGAATTAATAATTTTTTTCTGGCAGTTCTAAGCTTAAACACAGCACTGTGATTGATTGTTAAGCAAGTGTCTAGCAATCTACTGCTAAGCCACACTTTCAGCATTATGTTATTGCAAATTTCCACTATTTAAATATTTGCTGGAAACCTATTATGTAAAGTTGAGCTAAAGAGAAGCCCTTCCTTAAAAGGAACAGTGTGTGTGTGTGTGTGTGTGTGTGTGTGTGTGTGTGTGTGTGCGTGCGTGTGTGTGTGTGAAATTACAATTGAATCTGGGACTTTAATTCTTGCTTAGTTTATTTGCTCCAGGCTGGCACTCTAACACTTGAACCTTGGCTCCACTTCTGACTTTTTGCTATGTAATTGGAATAAAAAGGATTTTTTGCTTGAGTTGACATCAAATCTCAATTCTTATATCTCAAACTCCTGAGGGGGTAGGATAATATGTGAAGCTACACCACCTGGCTAGGAACATTTTAAAAAATTGTGTGTGTGTGTGTGTGTGTGTGTGTGTGTGTGTGTGTGCATGTGTGTGTGCATGTGTGTGTGTGTGTGTGTGTGTGTGTGTCCTGGGCTTGAACTCGGGGCCTGGGCACTGTCCTTGAGCTTCTGCTCAAGGCTAGCACTATTTCCAGCCTGTTCTGAGTAGTTTATTGGTGATAAGAGTCTCAAGGAAATTCCTGGCTAGGCTGGCTGACCCTCACACCTCAGCCTCCTTAATAGCTAGGATTACAGGTCTGAGCCACCCTAACTTAGGAACAACATTTTAAACTATGATCTCAAGCTAAAGCTATTATAATGCAGGTGACTCAAGAACAACCCTATGAGTAGCTATGAATTGAAGAAAGAATTTACAAATTAGGATAGGAAGTTGTCTTGATCATATAAAAATTATGAGGGGCTGGGCTGGGAAAGTGGCTCAGTGGTAGAGTGCTTGCCTTGCATGCATGAGGTCCTGGGTTCTACTCCTCAGCACCACATAAGCAGAAAAAGCCAGAAGTGGCGCTGTGGCTCAAGTGGAAGAGCACTAGCCTTGAGCTGAAGAGCTGAGGGACAGTGCCCAGGCCCAGAGTTAAGACCCCATGACTGGCAAAAAAAGAAAAGAAAAGAAAAATGAAGGCCTGAATTAGGGGTTGGAGTCTGGAGGTAGAACAATTATAGATGGAAAGAAAAGTCTTTTAGACCTCCTTCAGTCTCTTTAGAAAGGAAACACACTAGAATTAAAGACTGACTGGATGTAAAAGAGAAAAGTCTGAATACAGGGTATTAAAAGTTGTCCTGGGGGACTGAAGTTAGCTTAGTGGTAGAATGCTTGCCTTGTGTGCATGAGGCCCTGGGTTCGATTCCTCAGTACCACATAAGCAGAAAAAGCCGGAAGTGGTGCTATGGCTCAAGTAGTAGAGCACTAGCCTTGAGCTGAAGAGCTGAGAGGCAGTGCCCAGGCCCAGAGTTCAGGCCCCATGACCGACCAAAAAAAAGAATGGATATTACAAAACTTGTTACATATACATTTTGTTTTCAGGTTAGAGAATTAAATAGGCTTCAGTTTTCTAAGTACTACCAAATGCTGAATTATCCTGCTTAGAAATCCTAGGGTTGGAGCCAAAAATATAAAATTTTCTGCAGAATTTCATATGTGAAATCAAACCAACATTGAAGTTCCACTTCACCCCAGTCATAATGGCTATTATGAAGAAAACTAACAATAACATATGCTAGTGGGTTGTGACCAAAAAAGAATGCTACTACATATGCTGTTGGTGGAATATAAACTAGCTCAACCACATTGGAAAGCTGTATGGAAGTTCCTCAAAACAACTAAAAAATAGGGTTTCCCTATGAGACAGCAATACCACTCCTGAGCATTTATCTAACTGACCACAAACCAGGCCACACTAAAGCCACAAGCACAACCATACTCATTGCAGCTTTGTTTACCATAGCCAAAATATGGAACCAACCCAGATGCTCCTCAGTGCATGACTGAATCAAGAAAATGGGGTATATATAGCCAATGAAATTCTATACTTCCATCAGAAAGAATGATATTGCCCCATTCATGTGAAATGGAAAGGCTTGGGAAAAAATTACATTAAGTGAAGTAAGCTAAACCCAAAGAAACATAGGTTGCATGGCTTCCCTCATTTGCAGTAATTAGAGTGTGCCTATAAACCTACAACTAAACATAATGGATTTTAAAAGACAAAATTACCCTTGGACATGATAAAGAGTATTCTCAACATTCATACAGTGAGACCAAAGGAAGATATTCTTAGAAGATCCCAAGGCCTCAATACTTATATGCATATGATCATATAAAATGATTTTTATTGAAATGAATTCCAAGAAATAAAACATTAGGTCTGTTTGTTATTTTACATTTTCCCCCCTTATGTGGCTTTTTCCTGTACTTTTTGGCTTGTATATAAATTTATCTGTTTTGCAGAGGGTAAGGGGAGAGCAAAGAAATGGTAGGACAAAGGGTGAACAAATGCAGCAGTGATATTCATGAAACAATATATTGAAAATGAACTATACAACTTGCAGGGGAGGGGGAGTCAGGAGGGGAAATATTGGGAGAAAAACGAGAAAAGAGGTGACATTGTTCAAAAAGAAATATACTCATCTGACTTATGTAACTTTAACTCCTCTGTACATCACTCTGAAAAAAAAATTTTTAAAGACCGAAAAAAAGAATTTGACATACTGGACTTTAAAGGATGATTAAAATAAATTTGAGAAGGAACAATTTTTTTGGGCTTCCTTATACCTATTTCATGATATTTTGTAGTATTATTTCCATTTTAATTTACTTAATGCTTCAAGAAGCAAGTAGTAAATCTTGATATATACATTTTAATTACTTCACAGATTCTTAGCCTACCTTATCAAATAGTTTATTAATACCATATACTTTTTTGAATAGCACTTTTTTTTAAACTGACAAAGCAAGGAGTTTAACAGAGAAAGAAAGAAGTGTAGGTTGTTCAGAGAAATGTTGAGCTCGAGTCCTTGAATAGTACTTTTAAAGATTTGAAGAGAGGAAGAAAAATTTTCTCTGCTGTCATCTAATTAAAATAGTCCAGAAAGGGGGTGGTTTGACACAATTATTTCCATACTGCATATTAAGCTTTCTAAGTCACTCACAGTAGGATGTCCCCTAAGACTCATGACTTTCAATAGTTTTTTAGCACCACACTTGGGCTTGTATAGTTGGCCTCCCAGCACAGGCCTTGCCTAGTCACAAATAACCTACCTGGTAAATCACTGACACAAGTTTCCAGATTTTTAGACTTCTGGTACTGATCTTTCATGTTCTCAGTGTCCATATGTGCCCCCAGCTATCTTGCACTAGGTGTGACAGTTAACAGCAGAGTTGAATTAGAACTCTGGTTGTTGATTGCCAATCTTTTGTTCTTAATTTAAAATTACTAGTATCACAATTATACCAGTGTTTGTGTATTGCCTAAGTTTCTATGAAGACTTCTCTTACTTTTTATTAACAAACCTAATTATAGGTGGGCCTCATCATTCCTAGTATTAACTTTACTAGACTACAAACTTCTTTAAACCAGTGATCATAAATTCTATTTTTTAGTACTATTCAGTTTCCATATGAACACTGGCTTTTCCTTAGATTTGGACTTTCAACTTCTTCAGTGAGAGGTATGCTCACAATTTCTTTAATGCAAAAATGCCATTTGGGAAATGTTATTTGTAGGAATTTTATTTGTGGGATGTAAACTATTTTGTTGTAAGTATGTATTGATTAAGTGACCTGAAAAAAGGGGTTTTCAAAGATCTACAGATATTTTACTTTGCTTACTGCATTATGTCACTGAAAAGAATACTTAAAATTACATGTGAAGTAAAAAGAGAAGACAATACTTTGAGTCAATTTTAACTTATTTCTTAAGTTTATCTTCTTGCTTTTCAGAACTGAGTTGAGTAGCCATTCAATAAATGCATCTGAACTTACTGGCTAAAAAAGTGAAATTAATGGTAATATTTACCTTCAAATCATTTTTATAATTCACAAAAATATATCCTATGATAGATAGCTATACATTTCAAAATAATCTTTATCATTAATGATTTACTGTGAAACCCTCCTATATTCCAAAAAATGTAATAATGTTAGTGTCACAGGAAACAAAAACCTGTTATCAATGCCTATCCAACTCAACTTTCATCTCACACAGTGTATTATCCTTAAATGAATGGTTTTATAGAAGATGGTAAAAAGTGCTTGATATGTAAACATAGTAGAGAATGATGATGGCTGATTTACAAATCACTTAGCATATTTGTGGAGAGAAATAACAAAACTAATAATAAATAGATTAAAGGTTATTTTTGGTATAAATACTATAAGCATAGATAGTTATTACTGCATGGCAATACTGCCTTTGTGCCTTACTTTATTTTATACCTTCAATATTTAGGCTGATAGAATTCACATCATAGTAAAACAGAAAAATATATAATCTTTGCAAATTTTAATAAAAATTATTACATAACTGTAAGATTTCTAATATACACTTTTAGACATAAATAAAACAATATATAGAAATATATGAATTTATGAATTAAAGCATGAAATTACTTACCTTTATGTTCTCTAAAAGTATCCTAAACTGAACACAGCTTACTAAGTTTTTCTCAGAATTGCTAATGTTTTCCCCTTATACTCTGCTGAAATATTGGCAGCCTATCATATCATGGCTTTAGTCATTCACTTTCTTGATTGGAATTGATTTTAGCAAGATTATATACATTTGAAAAACATTGATTATGTTTAATAAAAAGAGAATGAATGTCAAAAGAACAATCTGCTTTGTGTAATGAGGTTTATAGATTAAGTCTAATTATCATTAACACCAAACTAAAAATTCTTTATTTATTAAATAGCAATTAACTTCTCTCTCAGAATAAAATCTCTTGAATTTAAGGATATAATGATTCTTGGTGCATAAGTAAGAAGCTGATAACATGTTCCAAAGATTAAAAATAGGAATTTTAAAAATATTCTCTTCTAATATGTTTTCGGTCTGAAAAATAGATACAGTATGTGTGTGTATATATATATATATATATACAATATGTGAAGTAACACTAAATTTCACTAAAATTCTAAGAAACTAGTGACAAGTTTGGTCTAAAATGCAAACTTAAAAAAGAAATAGAGGGGTTGGGAAGGTGGCTCAGTGGTAGAGCGCTTGCCTTGCATGCATGAGGCCCTGGGTTCGATTCTTCAGCACCACATAAGCAAAAAAGAAAAAAGCCAGAAGTGGCCCTGTGGCTCAAGTGGTAGAGCGTTAGCCTTGAGCTGAAGAGCTGAGGGACAGCGCCCAGGCCCAGAGTTCAGGCCCCACGACCAGATCCCCCCCCAAAAAAAAGAAATAGAAAAAAGCCATAAAGCACCCCTACAAAGAAAAACCTCAGGTGGTGGTATTTTTAGAGCTACACAAAGAAAAAGTTTCTAGACATAATAGTCCTTACAAAGGACAATGATAGAAAATATGGTCTAGATGAAAGAACACTTTGTCAAAACCCTGAGCTCAAGTATATTAAAATTCCTTTAATTGTTAGAGCTCTCAAAAAATAAACATTTTCTAGGGTTGATAGACTTTTTTCTACTTCTTATCATTATAAAGTTTGAGGGTCAGATGGGATGGAAAATCCTGACTATTTACCTAGAAAAATATAGCTGCCAGTTTGTCTTATAAGCCAAAAGTTCAGTCAGAGCAATGATCAACTTCAGCTACTTAAGCACTTTATAGATGTTTTGTACGTATAGTCTCATTTTATCTTTGCCATAATCCCATGAGGTAGAAATATAGTTATTGTCTATGGGCACTGTTTTGTTTTTACTTGGAGTCACAAAAGTATTTCATGAATTAACAAGAATCTAGATTGTATAGCTCTGTAAGCCAGAAACTCCTTTAATGGACTGATAAAGGCAAAGGAACGTAAGCTTTTACAGATGAATGCAGTAAGGTGCTAAAGGAAAACATTAAAGAGAACATAAAGGAAATGAGGTCTTCTTGGAAGGTTCTTTGCACTAATTGGTGAGATTGTATACTTAACTCAAACTCAAAAAGGAACTGTTGTGCTGGGTGTGATGGTGTGTAACTGTAATTTTAACTACTAGGTAGGCAGAGTGGAGAGGATCACAGTTTGAGGTATCCTCAGGCAAAAGTCAGTAAGCCCCATTTCAGAAACAAGCTAGGTAGAGTGGCACATACTTAAGACATGTATACAGGTACATTACAATTTGAGTCTAGCCTGGTAAAAGCATGAGACTCTATCTGAAATAATAATTTAAAAGCAAAAGGGGTGGGAGCCTGGCTCAGGTTGGTAGAGCACTTACCTATGAATCATGAGGCTCTAACAGAGTTCAGTCTCTAGTACCAAAAATATAGTAAAAGAAAAACAAATCCTGCAAACCCCAGAAATTTCACTCATTGAATTTGAAAGATCTCCAGCTCCCAAATTACAAAACTTGTAAAAATATATCATATTTTTGGAAGGACAAGATCCTTCCAAAAAACACTGAAGCATATTTATCATCTTTTGGAGTGATTTTACAGTAACACTGTTTTCCTATTAAAAAAAAGTTTTACTTTCCAGGGAACTAATGTTTTTTCCTATATTTCATATTAACTTGTTGATATTTTTATACCTGTACAAATGGTAAGATTATTGATTGAATTAGTAAGAAAAATTATTTAAATAGAAAAATATCTATTATGTCCAAGCTCCTTGTTACTAAAACATAGTAAATTAGTTGAGGCCTTAGTGAGTGTTTATCACACAGTTTTATATATATATATGTATATAACAAATTAACTATGGAACAGCATTACTGTAGTTTGGAATGAAATTTACTTCATTTAGGTTATGGTACTATTTTTTGGTTCAAAGACTATACTTTTTAAAAAGTGGATACCTGTGGTCCATCTCTGGCTTCATAGAAGTCACCCACTCTTATTTTTGGACTGAAGCTGAAATTGTCCCTTGAGATATCCATTATTCCATTTCTGATGAGATACTGAAAAAATCACATATTTTTCCACTTCAGGTTTTAATAATTACAACCCCGCTTTGATGTAAATCTAGCTTCACTAATTAGCTTCACTAATGTTTTGCATAGTCTATAAAGAAGTTATGGATTTACAGGAGATCAATTTAGTTTAAGTACATTAGATCCACAGACAGAACGTTTTGCATCAAGAAACTTTATCTGAGAAAGAAGTGCACTATTTCTTTATATGAAGAAACTTGATAGGCTCTAACGTATAATAGTTGGTGAAAAGTATGTACCTTTATTACATCAGGGTACTGCCTAAGTTTCTTTCCACATGGAGCATAATATGCTACTTCTCCTTGAAGGCGCCCACCAAAGTTTCTTACTCTTGTCTCTCTCTGCCAGCTACATATAATAGAAAGGAGGGTTATGATATAATTTCAAGTTTTTTGAATTTAGAAAAAAATACAGTACACATGTTCTTCACATAACACAAAAAACAAAGTTCTAATCATATAACCTAATTATATTCACTTCTAAAATGACAGTTTTAGATAATTCATCTACAAAATCAATTAACTTATAAACAAAAATCTCTATTAAGCTTTTTTGAAATTATAATGATTTACTTTGAATACTTAAAACATTTTAGTAATGTCATGAACATGAAGTTCATATGTAAAGTTTTAAGTGAGAAAAGTTATTAAAGCTCTCTTGCATTTGAACATCAAGTACATCCAGGCTGAAAGTTATTAGTTCCAACTAAACCATTTTAATCCATCTTTGAGTGAGTCCCTCAGTTCTAACCAAAGCATCTTCTCCTGTCTGTTAATTCTGTTTGCCATATACCTTGCTCTTGGTTACTTTTCTGTTCTAACCCCCCTAGGCTACCTGAGCCCTTCCCAGGTCAGCCACACCTCCTCACATTTTGGGTTTAATTTCAGTTTTCTGATAAATCAACTACTTTGCCCTTTGTTCTGGCATTATTGTGGTAAATAATATTCTGTAGTACATTGGCTTATTTTATTAATAGTAGAGAATGAGAAATTAAGCAGACATGCATAAATATACGGAGTAAAAATAAATAAACTTATTTAGCATACCCATATTCCAAAGGAATACGAAGTTCACGTTCATCTGTTACTCTTCTTCTTTTGGAAGTGCCTTTAAGAAAATTGAACTAGTTAGTTTGATAGGTTATATTGACTATCTCATAGTTGAGAAACTTTCCTTTAAAAAATTTATTTTAAGGATATGGATTATTGGCATTATTTCTGAAATATATTGTTTTTAGGTGTTTTCTACAAAATGCTGTGTAAGGCAGAGGATTCTGTTTTCTTTTGGTCTAAATGACAAAATCACTAGTCTTCCCTCCTAAAGGAAATACAATGTAAAGTAGAATATGTAGCTTTCCCCTCATTTTGTTATGAATGAAATTGCTAACAAGAAAGGGGGATAGCGAGTTTAGAAAACCTATTTACAGTTGTTTTAATTAAAAATATATGGATTTCAGAAGAAAAAAATTTCAATCTCTAGCTCATACATTTAAAGACAGTTTAATTTATACATTTTAAGACAGTTTAATTTCTTTGTACATAAATACATTCACGGTTAAAAAGAGTACTAAATCTTTTTTTTGGCAGTTAATGGAGTTTGAACTTAGGTGGGTACTCTATATACTTGAGCCATAAACACAAACTCAAAATCACAAAGAAATAGGGTTATAATTATTTGTAATTTTTTTCATAGAAGAAAGTAATTTTCACAAGAACAAACAAATTAATCTTAACTTAGAAGGATACAACTAGTTGTGGTAAATTAAACCAAATCTATAAATTGCCAGAAGAATAAATCATAAAATTTTTACTATATATATGATTTTATTTTTAGTTACTGATTGAGAAAGAGAAGAGTTTTAGAATGTTAAAAGAAACTTTTAATATACACCTCTATATAAAGTAAAATAAAAAAGACACAGCCCGTTAGCAATGGAACAAGAATGTTACTAATAGAAATACACTGACTATATGTTAGGTAGATATTTAACAGCCCAAGTGATCTTTTTATAAAGCACAAAGAAACCTTTGTCAATTCTATTCATTAAAAGCATGAACTCAACATAAAATAAAGAGTTCAAGGTGAAGTACTGTTACCAACTAAATATTTGAAATCAAAAGCACAGAAAAAAAATTTGACAAGATGGGGAAATGGGTTGTGTCCTTTGAAAATTCATACTGACTTTTCTTAGGCAGCCTTCAACCCAGGTTGATTCCAATGAGATCATTTCTAGAACACTGTAGTCTTGATATAGACTGACTTCTACTTTACATTAATAAAAACTGTAGGTACCTGAATGTGGACTGGAAGTAAGTGTGGAAGAAGATGTGCCAAGAAAAGCCGGGGGTGACTGAGATTCAGAACATAAGGCAGCAGGGGCAGAGCTTGGAGTTTTTCCTATGTGGAGGTTTCGAGGTGTGGAGTGAGCTGGGAGACTAACAGAAGGGCTTTTGGCAGAGGAAGTTGTTTGATTCAGTTTCATTGATGATTTTTCTCCTTCAGTATCACTATCTGACTCATCTTGGTCTTTATCATCATCATCTCCTTCTTCTGATCCTTCTGTATCTGATTCTGAATTACTATCTGATTCTGGAAGTAAGGAAGTATTTTATTACTATAAATAGAAAATAACCATTAATTTTGATTTTGTTTAAGTTAAATAGTTTAGAACCAATATTTACAATTGTGAATCTAAACAGGCAGCTTTCCAAAAGAATAAAGAAAAAATGACATCATAAATTATTTCAGTTCATTGTCTTCATGCTATATAATCCCTTAAGATTCTTTAAAAATGAATAGTTTTGCTCAATATTTAGTCATAAAACGTTTTTCACATGACTTCATTAACATGATTTAAGGAAACTTTGCTTAATGACTTCAAAATCACTTTTAACTTAGCAAATAAAGTTTCTTTTGTCGTTGTTGTTGCTGGTTGTGGGGCTTGAACTCTCGGTGTGGGTGCTGTCCCTGAGCTCAAGGCTAGCACTCTACTACGTGAGCCACAGCGTCACTTTCCATTTTCTAGTGGTTAACTGGAGATAAGAGTCTCATGGATTTTCCTGCCTCAGCTGGCTCCCAGCCTCCTGAGTAGCTAGGATTACAGGCAGGAGCCACGGGTACCTGGTTGAAGTTTAATTTTTAAACTAAGAAAACTAACTTAAAAGAGAGACTGTAATCATCTCTCTAGACTCGTATGGACTGTGAAGAATACTAAGGTAGGTCATACTGGAATTACCCCTAGCCTTTCATATTTGGGATCTGAAATAAAAAGAATTTTTCTAGAGGAAATTTTGGTTTGTTTTGGTTTCCTCCCCCTCCCTCATAATTGTTTTATTTAGGCACAAGACTTCATTCAATCCTCTCAGACTTCACATAGACACATACAACACACACATAAGCGCACACACACACACACACACACACATATTACAGAAATAATTATGGTACAACAGAAGAAGTTTTCAATGATTTTAGATTGTCATATATATAAAATGAATGCACTCACTCCTAGCTAGATATGCCAGCTATATGACGTGATTAACTTTAGATGTATAGGACAGCACTGCTATAGTGTGGTACCACCTTCGTATAAGGAGATTCAATATAAAAGTTAATTTTTAAAAGCTATGAATACTGAATCTCAGTACCTATCATGCATAATACTCAGAATATTATCTAGAAGAATTGTTATTACTTTGAGTACTAGTTTATTTTTAATTGTAAATTATATAATTGACCAAATTTTCCTATTTACATGAAAAAATGGAAATTTGTAGCTGATGAGTAACAGATTCACAAACTTTGTATTTGCCCATATTTAAAATTTAAGGTATCCTGTATTTTATGTCAAAACAATTCTACCTTAAAAAAATCCAGAAAGTAAAATTAAACCAAGGAATTAATCTATAACCCACTGTGTTGCTTATAAATTCTATGTTACTGATGTATTAAATTTTTGAGTACTTTTTGAATGATCAAGACCAAAGATAACTTTGGTTTAACACTGATTTTAAGCCAGTGATTTAGGTTTAACATTGTGTGCTGACACGTTTGAACAAGTACCAAAAGAGATGGAAAAGGTGTTTGTGGGGGAATATGTGGGTCTTGAATGAAATGAAGCTTACGTAAGTTGATAAAAGTATTTAACTCATATATCATTATACTCCTAAACTATTTATCTAATACAGATGAATAAACTAAGAATCAACTTAAAATTTCAATATCCATTACCGTTATACCATTTTTTATTATTACAGAAATGTAAATAGTTATGTGAAACAATGAATGACAATCATTCTAAATCTGTGGATTAAAGTCTTTAAGATGTTTAGCCCACATAACATTTAGAGACATGCTTTAAAATTTAAAATGAAAAATAACCTGATGGGCTGTCATCAGATTCATCATCTTCATCATCTTCTTCATCTTCTTCATCATCTTCCTCTTCATCCTCATTTGAATCTTCTGAATCTTTACTGCTAGGAATATCTGAATCTGTTCCTCTGAATTGTTCCACCAGAGACTTTGCAGGATGAGAGTGATGTTGTGTTTTTAATGTGTTTGTGTTATTGCTCGTTGCTTTCTCCTTCCCTTGACTATGGAGTACAGGAGAGGCAGAGGGCATTACAGGGGTCTGATTGCCAGGTGTTCTTCTTCCACTTGTACTCAGATTCACAGGTGAAGAAAAGGGGGTGTTGCTTGCTGTAGCAATGTTTTCATTAAGTTTACTCTGAACTTTAGATTTGGTAGTAAGTGCTAGAGGAGCTTCTTGAATGACACTTTGAATAACTCCATTTGGTTGGTGGTTACCTAAAAGTGCATTTGTCAAGAATGGATTAGGGTGGTTGTTTTCTAGTGTTTGTTTTGGATGTGCTGGTGAGCTAGAGGTTGCTTTTGGGTTTGACAAAGCTGCAATAACCTTCTTCAGGCTCTTGGATGACTCCTGTTTCTTTAACTGTGACGGGAATGTCTGCTTATATTGTTCCTGTTGAAACATAAGTTTAAAGAACAAAACGAAATGTGGCATAAAATAAAGATTGCTTTTATGTGTTTTCAAAACCAAAAACAGCTGCTCACATTCAGATTTAAATCACGATACACAAGGTCTGTAAAAGGAATGACAGCAGTGACTGGTTGACTGTTGGAGCTGACTAGATTTAACATATTTAAAGATAGAATTAATTTGTCCCATTCAAAATGTATAGCCCTCCCCTATCTATACTATTTTTCGCACTCTAAAAATAATATATATCTGAAACTCTAAGAGTATCTTTCAGGTTTTGTTTGCTTTCTTCTTCTTTTTAATTATGTTGGTCTCTTATCATGGCTTCTGTTCCTTTCATTAAAACATTGCTCTAATTTGCCAGGCACCAGTGGCTCATGATTGTAATTCTAGCTTCTTCAGAGTTTGAGATAGAGAGGATCACAGTTGAAGGCCAGCCTGGGCAAAAAAGTTTGCAAGACATCTTCTTAAACACTAGCTTGACATAGTGGCATGCACCTGTCATCCTGGCTTCATGGGAAGTAAACACAGGTGCCCATTCACTCAGGAAGATGCCAAAGAGGGCTAGAGGCATGCTTCAGTATTAGAGCACCCACCAGTAAGAAGTCCTGAGTTCAATCATGAGTAATACTAAAGTCTATATATGATACATATATTGTTCAAATCTAAACAATGCCGTAAGTTTACCTAATCTACTAACAATATGTGGTATACCAATGTCAGTTCTATGTATGATTAAACCTTATTATTATATTAGCTTCTTAGAGCAGTGAAACTATATAAATTATACACCTTACTATTCAAATTACTCTATTATTAGGCACTATCATACCTTTCCAGGTGACCTGGGTCTATTTGTCAAAGCTAGGGCATCTCATATTTACACTGCTTCTGCATTTTGCTGAAACTATTTTGTCTGTATGAAATATCCTCATTTTCTAAATTTGTAACTGATAAAATACTGCTTATTCATTAAGATGAACCCCAAAGCACTCTTTGCCTCTGTCCTCTGAGCTCCATTACCTTCTTATTGCATGACATACTCCTTATATATGAATGCCTTTAGTCTCTAAGGAGATAAATTTACATTTTAAAACAAATTTCTTAGAGCAGAAACACCAACATTTATAGCCTTCCCCAAACAGTACTTAAAAAAACTGCTCTTGGAATGTACTCAAAAAATATTTCTTTGAAGTAGAGACTTAAGATGTAGTAGCTTGGGTGATACTCAATGATAGAGCACTTGCCTAGCAAGCACAAGGTCCCTGGGTTCAATCCCTAAAGCAAAACAAAACAGAAAACACTACAACAACAATAAAAAAGTAAGCTAGTACAAGTGGTGGCTCACCATTCTATGGGGCTTATTTTCAAAAGCCTTTACTATAGTAACATTTGATAATGTAAGCAGTAGAGAAAAATAACAGATTTCCTGAGAAAGATTAGGTCGTGCCATAAATTTACATCTTGAAATTAGAAACAAATTATATTTTGCTCTTTGTAAAAATAAAGCTAGAAAAGTTATTACTTTAGTATAATTTATGTTATTTTGGTTTTGTGGTACTGTGATTTGAACTCAGGGCCTCGTGCTTACTAGGCAAGTGCTTTACTGCTTGAGCCACACTCCCCAGACATGAATTAGAATTATGAAGGTATTTTAAGTCAACACAAGTGAAGTTGTGTTTCCTAACACAATAAATATTTGGAATTACATTTTCAGAGGAATTTTTTCCTTCCTTCCTTTCTTTCTTTCCTTTTTATAATTAATTAATTAATTTTGATGGTACTAGCCTTTGAACTGAGGATCTCATGCTTGCTTGGCTTCATGTTACTACTTCACTGGAGCCAGGCCTTCATTCTACTTTTTTCTAGTTAACTGTAGATAGAGTCTTGGGAACTTCCTGCCACAGCAAGTGCTCTACCACTTAAGCCACAGTGCCACTTCTGGTTTTCTAGTGGTTTATTGGAGATAAGAGTCTCATGGACTTTCTTGCCCGGGCTGGCTTTGAACTGCGATCCTCAGATCTCAGCCTCCTGAGTAGCTAGGATTACAGGCATGAACCACCAGGGCCTGGCTACTCTTTTTTTTTAACAGGCAGTGCATTTTACTTCTAAATATGTAGGAGGTAAAGCAAAGAAAATCAGAGTTTTCCTCCCAACCTCTAGTACAAGTGTTTGAACTCAGGACTTTGCAATTGCTCTACTTGCTTGCTCTGCTGGTGTTCTACCACTTGAAACCATGCCTCCAACCTGATGTTTTCTAATTATTGTACAAGCTTATCTTAATTCTTATAGGTTTTTTTTCCGCAGAGGCAGGTTTCAAACCACAGACCTCCAGAACAGCCTCCCGAGAAACTAGGATTACCGACGTGGGCCACTGGCATCAGATTCCTTCATCACTAAAATTCTAAACAATATCGTCTCCCATATTTATGTCTACCACACTTTATCCTAGGGCTAAAATCTTTTAAACTGTACATATTGTCCTTTTTGATACAGGGGGTCCATTTTGATATCCTTTTTGATATAAGTGGTAGTGTCACCCCAAAAGTATATAAAAATTAATTATTCCATTGGTGCTAGGAATTGAACCCATGGTAAGTGTATGCTACCACTAAGCTACATATCAAGTTCCACTCTGATTTTTTCTAGAAAAAAAATTTTTTTTAAACTCACCCGTTTGGATCGCAATTCACTGGTCAAAGAATTAGTTTCTTCAGAGGTATTTTTATTCCCTGCTTTATGTACATCAGGAGAAGGAACTATAAGTTTCCTGTAAATTTCCTTTTTGGCTTGGTTTACCAAAGATAAAGGTTTCACATTAGACACCAATCCCGTAGACTGTATTACACTGGTGTGTTTGTTCACAGATTCCTCCTTTGCCTGAGAGCTTTGGAAAATAAATGGAAGCTGCTGTGACAAAACCTGAGGCTGCTTCTGCTGGGATTGGAATGATGAGTGAGTCTGGGATTCAGACACTAGAGGTAATGGCTGGTGTGTTCTTTTTTCCTGGGCTTTTTCAGTTGCTTTCTGTCCATCTGCTTTTGGGTCTGAAACACCATGTAATAGCACCTGGAAATAAGATGTAAGATCTTAACTTCTTAACATCTATCAAGATCATCAAGTAGTGAAATGTGAAAAGTTACTTTAAAAAGCATTCCTCATGGGATGGGAAGGTGGCTCAGTGGTAGAGCGCTTGCCTTGCATGCATGAGGCCTTGGGTTTGACTCCTCAGCACCACATAAGCAAAAAGAAAAAAGCCAGAAGTGGTGCTGTGGCTCAAGTGGTAGAACGCTAGCCTTGAGCTGAAGAGCTGAGGGACAGCGCCCAGGCCCAGAGTTCAGGCCCCACGACCAGACACCCCCCCCCAAAAAAAGGCATTTCTCATGACTTAAGACAGATGAAATATAAAGCTCACTATGCTGACGTAGAAACAGAGAGGCAAAGGGTAAACAAATTCAGCAATGATACTCACTGGACACTACTTTGAAAATGAACTTTAGAAATTGTAGGTAGGGATGGGAGGGAAAAACTGGGAGAGAGAGAGGTAAGGAGTGTCACTGTTCACAAAGAAATGTACTCTTTACTTGACTTATGTAACTGTAATCCCTCTGTACATGACCATTGTAATAATAATTTTTAAAAATTCAAAGCAGGAAAAAAAGGTTCTCCATCTTCTATTCTATTATGTACCAAAGTAAGAACCTAATGTGATTAACTAAAACTTCAGATCTTGAGAATTAAGATGATCTTGTAATTGCCTGACTTCTATCCATGAAATAAAGAATACCTGGTTGTTACTTTTATGTTGTGCTTCATTCTCTGAATCAGAATCATCCTCTTCACTTTCTTCAATACTTTGATCCTCCTCCTCTTCATCTTCTTCTAGATCATCTGAATCACTGCTACTAATACCTTCACTTGAGGTATCTGAAGATGTGCCTGAATCACTATCAGTGTTGCTAGAACTTTCCATAGCTTTCTTCCTTGGTTTCTGGAAAAAGAGATAATATTTGATAGACATTATTTAAAAACTTCCAGTTTCAGTAAAAGATATGCTCTTTTAATATTCAGGTGGTATTTCTAACACTAAACTATTATTTCAGGAAAAAGTCCAATATTATAATGGTATTTAACAAGCTGATCAAATTAACTTGGAATTCAGTAATAACAACTGCAAGCTCTAGCCAGGCGCCAGTGGCTCACGCCTGTAATCCTAGCTACTCAGAAGGCTGAGATCTGAGGATCGAGGTTCAAAGCCAGCCCAGGCTGGCCAGTCCAAGTGAGACTCTTATCTCCAATAAACCACTCAGAAACCGGAAGTGGCACTGTGGCTCAAGCAGTAGAGCGCTCGCCTTGAGCTGAAGAGCAGAAGGACAGCGCCCAAGCCCAGAGTTCAAGCCCCAACACGACAAAAACAAAAACAAAAAAAACCTATAAGCTCTGTGATATGTAGAATATTGAAACTATCAATATAGTATATATGTTTTGCTTCAAAATGTATGACATTAAGAACAGTTCCCCAAATAACCATTACAATTATAATAAAAATGTCAAATAAATATATTTAGCTTTGTCTTCTTTCTGTGAATAGTGAATAGTCACCTATAGTGAATAATCACCTATGATCAAGATACCTTTCTAAAAAGGTATCTTTTTAGATACTTGGCTTTTTAGATACTTGGATTTAACTATGTATAAAGGGCTGCCCTTGCTTTCAAGAAACTTCCATTCTATTTAGAAGAGGAGTAAACAGATGCTCATTATATAAGCAAGTATTTGCATATAGTAATAAGTGCTATAGGGAAGTTAAAACAGTTAATAACAGTCATATGGGGCTGTTTTAGTTAGCATTATATTTGATTTTTAATATTTCACAGAGAGAAACAAAAATACAATAGATGAGATTTATGTCTGGAAAATTTAAGACTATTGTGATAAAAACAATCCAAAGCTGATAGAAAGGGATAGTAGGTTACTAAAAAAGGAAGTTCGGTATTTCAACACAGACAATAGTAAAAAATAAATACAAAGGAAGATCATGCATTAAACAGCTATATAACAATTTAGAAAAGCAAGAATACTGAAAAGGAGAAATACTTACATGATAACACAACAAGATTAATACAATTAATCTATAGGTATTTGGGACCATCTAAATGGCATTTGCTGACAGGTGAAGCAAAAGATACCAAAAAAAAAAAAAAAGACACTATAAATTAACAAAAGTCTGATCTTCACTGAAATACAATTTTTCATAACTACCAGGATTTGGGGGAAAACAGTAATTCATCTCTCCCATAGGAAGAAAATTCAAAGCCATACTTACAGACTACAAATCTATACTTTTTTTTAATGCTTCTATATATTGAAATAAAATTCATATGAGTGAGTAGAGTAACTTACTGTTATTTTGTATTTAATGACTCTATTAATTGCTCCCAGCTAACTATCCTAATACCTCTTCCACAGGCATACCCTAATAGTCACTGTCTTTCCAGCATCTAGCTCTTCCCTCAGAGGGATGAGAAACAAACTTAAAGTAATGTGAAATAGCAACTACAGACCATAAAGTAGAGATTAAAGGGAAAGCATTAATAATAAGCCTAGCATTTATTTGGCAAAAAAAACAACTCTCATTACTTGCATTGTATTTTTGTGAACTCACCAAGACTATGAAAATCATAAGGAATCAAAACTGAAGTTATTATTTTGGTATAGGAGGGCTTAGAAAGAAAATGAAAGTATCAGGAAGCTATAGTGATTTCATAGAAAAAAACAATTTCAATGCCCAAGAAATTTGTGTATAATTTGTATTTAAATATAGCATGGGAAATGGGTCTCAAACACCCATGGAATGGGACAAGATGTGATGATTTGTTTTTTTTTTTTTTTTAACATATATATGTTTTTTATTGTGAAAATACTGTATACAGAAGATGTGCTGATTCTTAAGCTTTAGGGTGAGTAAATTTTTGTGAACAATAGAGAACTATGTCCCATTTCTGAACAAGGCACATGGGTTCATCAGCACTGTGATTCTGCCGCAGGTGGTTTCAGGAAAGCATATGTTAATCGTGTGCAAAGGTTCTCTAAGATAATGAAGAAGCAAGTATCAATATTAGAAAAAAAAAAGCTGGTGTGTGTGTGGTGTGTGTGTTTGGATATCATCATCAGTTTCACTTTCAAAGTCAGAGGGAGAGTGGAGGGGAGGAAAGGGGAGTGGAGGGGAAGGGAGAGGGAGGTAGGAGAAAAGGAGGGAGGGGAGGGGAAGAGGAGGAGGAAAAGAGAGACTAGAGATTTACACATAATTAGATAGCATGTCTCTTTCTTCTCACTTAAAACATTTTAAAAAAGGATCTTCTTAGGTTTATAAAAATGATCAAAGAAAAGCTTATTAATTTCCTTACATCTAATCTCCAAAAGCTTCTCAGAGGCCTCTCCTTGAACTTTAATCTCACTGTATACTTTCTTCCTTCAATAACAAAACAAACCCAAGTTTCTGGAGATGCAAGGTATGAGAAATAGTAAAAACAAAACAAAACAACAAAAAACCCCACTCTTCTAGGAAAAGGAAGTGAACAGTGATGTAAATGTGTTGAATGGCAAATACCACATATAAACCAGAAAACTAGATAATAAAATCTAGTGAGTGGGGATGGTTTGAGGAAGGTAACATTTCTGAGCAGAGACCTAACGGAGGGTGAGCACTAATCCCACTTTAAGAGCATTTCAATAGAAGAGAAATAGCAGAAGAAAGCCATAAGCTGAGAAGATAATGCCATTGGGGGCATTCTCAAAAACAGAAAGTCAACCAGACCAGTTGGACCATAGTGAACCATAGAAGAATGATAAGGGTGAACTGGAAGAGCTCCAATCATATAGCTCTTAATAAAGAGAGAAAGAAAAGTCAAGTGGGAAAGAACTAGAGAGACTGATAACAAGATTTTCCTCCAAATTTTTTCTGTGGTAAATACACACAAAATTTGCAGTCTTAACTGGATATTTTATGTGTGCAAGTTCGTTAGTATTACATGCATATAGAATATTTTGCAGTGATGAGAACATAATTTCAGAACTCTTTTCTTTGTAAAACTGAAACTATACACATTAAACTCTAACTTGCATCTGTTTCCTCCCCCAAATCTCACCCCTGTTACCACCATTCCACTTCCACATCAAATTGTAACTATTCTAAGTATCTCATAGAAACAGAATCATACATTTTTATGTGCTGTAATAATGATCATGTGAAGATGTCTTTTTGAGTCACAAATTTAAATTTTCTGGGATATATTTCCACAGTGGGATTGCTGAATCATAACATAATTGTATTTTCTATTTTTTGAGAATTACCATACTATTTTCCATAGCAGCTTTAACATTTCTTACTCTCTTACATATGCTATTTTTGCCTATAAACAATCATACTTACTTTTGATAGGCTTCTTTGGTTGCATGGAAAACATACTTTATATAGCAGCAAAAATTGAACTCATTCAGCCTACATTGTTTTATTCTTTTTCAAAATTGATTATATGGGGCTGGGAAGGTGGCTCAGCAGTAGAGTGCTTGCCTCTCATGCATGAGGCCCTAGGATCAATGTCTCAGTACCACATAAACAGAAAAGGCCAGAAGTGACACTATGGCTCAAGTGGTAAAGCACTAGCCTTGAGCTGAAGAACCAGGAACAGCACCCAGGCCCTGAGTTTAAGCCCCACAACCAACAACAACAACAACAAAAAGATTATATGAACTGGGCCTGGTAGCTTATACTTGTAATCCCAGATATTTATGAAGTTAAGCATGGGAGGAGTACAGTTCAGGCTCAGCCCAAGTAAAAAGTTTGTGAAATACTATCACAAACAATAACTGGGGTGTGATGACATGTGACTGTTATCCCAGCAAAGCAGGAGAATGAGACTGGAAAGATCCTAGCTGTAGGCCAGCCCAGTCAAAAACATTCATGAGACACTCATTGAGATAAAAAAAAAAAGGTTAGGTAGAGTGGCATGTGCCTACCATCACAGCTATAGTAAGAAGTGTAAATGAAGGGTCATGGGCCATGACAATCTAGGAGAAAAGTAAGGTATTATATCAGAAGTAATTAGAATGAACCAGGTGCTGATGGCTCATACCTGTAATCCTTGTAATTTAGGAAGCTGAGTTCTAAGAATCATGGTTCAAAGCCAGACCAGGCAAGAAAGTTCAGGAGACTCTTATTTCCAATTAACCATCAAAAAGCCAGAAGTGGAGCTGAGGCTTAAGTAGTAGAACACTAGCCTTGAGCATAAAAGCCCCTGAGTTTGAGCCCTAGAACTACACTCTCTCTCTCTCTCTCTCTCTCTCTCTCTCTCTCTCTCTCTCACACACACACACACACACACACACACACACACACACACACACACACACCAGTGCAAAAGGACTGGAAGCACAGCTAAAGAGATAGGGTACTTGCCTAGTAAACATTACATCTTAGTTTTAAACCCCAATCTAGACATTGAAACACACAAAAAAAATAACATCAAAACAAAATGGGCAAAATTTCAACTTAATTTTTTTTTTAAAATCTATGCTTTTCCTAAATACAGATGCAGACTATATCAGGGAATCTTCCAATGAGGATTCCTCAGTGAAGGGCTCCATCTTCTGGGAAGGATATCAAAATTAGCTGAAGAACTTTCTTTTTCAAACTATGTATGAGAGCTAACAAAGAATTTTTTTCTGGTTGTGGGGCCTGAACTCAGGGCCTGGGCACTGTCCCTGAGCTCTTCAGCTCAAGATTGGCGCTCTACCACATGAGCCATAGTGCCACTTCCAGCTTTTTCTGCTTATGTGGTGCTGAGGAATTGAACCCAGGGCCCCATGCATGCAAGGTAAGCACTCTACCACTGAGCCACTTTCCCAGCCCCTAACAAAGAATTTTTAAACTTTTTAAACTGAAAAATTCTGAGTAAAAAGTATAGGATTGTTTTCTCAGTTCCATTGTCTTCCATATCCATTTTACTTTCTAAACAACTCATCACCTCCAACTCATGCCAGACCATACATTAGGCTACAGTGATTAGGATGACACCAAATCATATTTAAGATTAAATTGTCTCTGAATTCTTTTTTTATTGTGAAAATGCTGTACAGAGGAGTTACAATTACATGGGCAAGATAATGAGTACATTTCTTATCAAGCATTGTAGCCTCCTCCTCTGTTTCCCCTTCCCACCCTTCCCATCCTCCCCCCACCCCCCTGTGTCTCTGAATTCTAAGATCAAACTTTCCCCTAATAGCCAATGTCTCATTTGTGTTACTTTCACTGTAGACACTATAGACACTAGTGTGTGATCTCAGAATACCTCTATTAAGGCGAGGCCTTTGTAAGTTTAACACATGCTCCTGATAACAGTTTTTATTTTAACAGTGTGAGTTCTGATTAGGAATGTTAATGTAGCTTATTCATTAGTATTAAAGATAGGGGTTCTTTCATATTTATTCTTCCTGACATACTGTGAATTTTTGGGAGCACAAGACATTTAAGAGTTTAGACTTTAGATTTTAGCACTATTTCCAAGAGGTAGGATAGTACCAAGTTTAGAAGCATAGACACTCAGCTTTTAGAAATACAAACAAGATACATGAGATTTGCTTTAAAGTAGCATGAGAATCAAGAACAGGTGCTATTTCTTCATTCAGTGTCTGGCATGGAGAGAAGCTGGCACAGCTCAGAGATAGGCCCTTGTTACCTACACTAATGAGAATGCTTTGAAACAAGAGAACTGAGAGCAGTTAAGAGCAACAGGTGGAATCAGACCCTGAAACCTGTGTCCCTGGGAGGAAACAGCCTAAGTCTTTTATCATGTTTGCTCAGTGGTCAGTGGTATTTTAAAGGAGAAAGAAAATGTTTGTTTTGGGACCTAAGTACAGTACTATGGTGCTTTTATGATGGGTACCAGTAAACCTCCTCCCCCAAGCACTCAGATAAGTGTACTACATCCTGGAAAATAACAATTTTCTACTGAGAAGAAAACAGAGATCTGAAGGAAGTATCTCTACGAGATATGCTCAGTGAAAAGAAAGAAATCCTTGCTTTTTTTCCTGCTGGTGATCAAATCCAGAGTTCCATGCACATTAGGCAGCAAAGGCTCTACACCACTGAGCCCAGAAAACTTTGATAAAATAATTTCTTAGGATTAAAAACTGAAACCTACGAGGCAAGTTTAGAACAATGCCATTTGTAATCAGTGGCTAACCCATATCTTGCTATTCCTGTTGTGGGTAACAGAAGCTTCCTGCTGACTTTGATTCTACTGCCCAGACAATAGATAGTCACAACCTTTTGACTGTCTTCCAGCACTGGAAGCAGGGTGTGAAAAAGTACAGAAGATAGAACTCATTTTTTCTTATTAGCTTATAATTAGTTATGGGGGGAGAAGTATTTCATTTCAATATAATCTAATTTCACCACTTTGCACTCTTTCTTCTTCCCTTCTCCCTTTCCCAAACAATTTCAACATGTTTCAATGTTATATCTTCATTGAAGCAAAGAATGAGCCCAATCCCCTCCGCGAATATCCACCAACAGTCTGTTTCTCTTTCCCAGTCCCCAAACTCTCTATATACTTCTATTGTCTTTGTTTTTAAAATGTTTTCAGTGATGCCAAGGCTTAAGCAAAATAAACCAAGGCCTCTCACTCAAGAATAAACTATAAATAAAAGCAGACCAGCTTCACTGAAGTGAGTGATTTAATTTATAAATGTTAATTAAGATAGATTGCCGGAGATGGCTCCATGTGGATAAATGAAACCTGGACTTAATAGTGGACTTCATTTATAAAACTGAAAGATGTTAGGGCTGCCCTGGAAGAAAGTGCAGAAAAGAATCCCAAGTTTGGAATGATGAGAATACTTGTATGAATTTACCATGTGTGATTATACACTAACTTCACAGTTGTTATCCTTCTACAACAGAAAAGATTTAGTTTGAAGGAAGAAAATAAGAAAATGTCAATAACTAGTCAGGGTGTGGTGGTATAATCCTGTAATCTCAGTAATCATAAGACTGAGGAAGGAGGATCACAAATTCTGGACCAGTTTGAGCTACACAGTGAGACCTTGTCAAAAAAAAAGAAAGGAAGAAACGAAAAGCAAGCAAGCAAGCAAGCAAGCAAGTGGGAGGAAAAAAGAAAAGGGAAAAACCAGCAATAAAAGGTCAATTGCTAACAAAGATGAAGAAATCTCTTCTTAAAAAATACAGGAATAGTAGAAACAGAAAACAGCTGGTTTTCTATAGGGCTGAGATAGAGTACCAAAATAAAGACCATCTTGGAAAATGGCCTCTTTCCTCCAACTCCAACTCACTCAAAGGCTGAGCTTCAGGTTTCATTGGAGAGGATATGATTACGGCTTGGTGGATGGTAGAGAGGCTCATTGAGGTATGACAGATCAAGGCTGGCATAAAAGACAGGAAAAACCAAGAAAAACTTGGGCTAGGAACCTGTCAGCTGCAATACAATTAGCTAGAAAAGTACCCCAGTAGTTTCCCATCAAGTTTTATTTAGAAGCTGCTTACTGGGATGCCAGTTGAAGCTCACTAGAAGGGTGGGTACCACTAAGACCCTGACCACTACAGGCTCTCTTCACCACCACTAGCAGAGAGCCACCATTGGCATCTGTAGCTAAAAGAAAATGCTGAACCAAGAAGAAAAGTACAGAGGATTATTCTATGTCATTTGAAATTTTCCATAATAAATGATTTTCATCTTTTTTTGTTTAGTTTGGTTTTCTCCGAAGTTCACAGGCTCTACTGTCAACTTGTTTGGTTTCAAATCCCCACTCAGCCATTTGCAAATTATTTTGGTGTTATTTCCTCTTATTTTCATTTCTCATTTAGAATGCTGGAAAAACTGAAAGATGTTACACAAAGCATGTAGAGCAGAGCGGTAGCTACTAAGCTCTCAATCCACCTACCTATTGGGGCTAGGAGTGTAGTTCAGTGGTATAGCACCATACACAAAGCCAGGGGATCAATATCTGATTACTTTTAACTTACCATCACTGTTTTTATTAGTTTTAAGTGGTCAAGATTTAGAATATTAGTAGTGTGCCATAAAAATATACATCTACAAATCAGAAACTTGCTAGTAAATGAATTTATAGGTTATGGTGATTTGAGCTTTAAAATGTTTAAATTATACATATACATTATATATTTGTTCTTCAAAGAATAACTTACCTTATCTTTGATTTTGTCAGCCCTACCATCCAAAGGCTGACTTTTGCTTTGTTCCTGATTACATTTTAGATTTCCACCACCTGAACTGGTACCTTTAGTCTGTCCCATGGAACTTGAAGCAGTAGTGGCTAGTACAGATGTGTTGACACCAATTACAGATGATGTACTGTTTCCATTAACTGAACCATTTATACCTTGAAGACAAAAATAATTGTGTTTACATAATGGAATAGTTTGCTCATAAAAAGGAATTATGTACTGATAAGTGTACAATGTAGGTTAAACTCAAGAGCCTTGTGAATGGAAGAAGCTAGAACGGAAGTAGTTGAGTCTATAGAGACAGTGTGCAAAGTAGAAGTTGGCAGGGGCTTGATGAATAGGGCTTGAGAGAACAGGTGTTTAATGGTGAGGGGGATTTTTTTTTTAAAGTTAGGTAATGTTTTACAGTAAGAGAGATATTGACTTTATATTGCTGTAAATTCAGAAAGTAGCACTGAATTATTCACTTTAGGAAGCCTGATATTAATTTATATGAATGTTACTTTAATGAAAAAAGTTTAGAAACACCAAAAAAGTAAATTATTTCCTTTTTAAAGTTAACTTCCCAAAACACTAAAGTTAAAAAAATCACCTTAAATACTATTATAATTTTCAAATGACATTCAAATAATTGTAACCAATTGCAGAAATATTAGTATTACTTAAAAACAAAATTTAGGCTATTAGTTGAAATTAAAGATGAGATAGCTATTATATTGCATATTATATTATATAGAAATATTGATATTATGTTATATTGAAAATAGGGAAACAAATGAGTTACACAGGAAAAGGCAATAGGTTCTAATTCTGACTGAACATCAGTAGTTAAGCAGTATTGAGAACCTATTTAACTAAGGCTAAAAAATAAGACGAGTTCTAATCTCAGAGAATTACTATCACAATTAAGCAAGATGGTGAAGCTGTGTAGCACACGCTGTAAAAAAAATTATTAAACCTGAACTATACTGAAAATCAGTACTGGAATGGAAGATTTAATAGTACTTCACTCATATTAACTATGTACCTTTTTCAAGACTATTTCGGTTACTTTTTCCTGAAGTCCTTGAATGGAATGAAGAATCATGATTCTGGGCTGGAGGAGCAAACAGTGGTGGAATTCCGAGTAGTGATGGGAAGTAGGGTGCCGCGGGACGAGTATGAACGTCTGCTGTTCGCCACCATTCCGCACCTCAAAATCAAATCAGCCAGAGAAAAATATCTGAATGACCTTTCTACTTCATTTTAGTTACTGCTTTCTACATTTCATTCATGATTGTTTCCCCCTGCCCCCCAGTTTTCCTTGTAAAAGAATTATGCAGTTCATATAGTTCCCATCATCGTTCTAGCTGGGAACAGCTAATTTGAACTGGTACCCTCATTGTTCTTCTGATTAGGCCAGATTCAAGGAGCTTCACTTTGCAGCTTTCTAGATTCAAGCTAAAAAGAACAAAAGGTATTCCATAGTTTTAAAAATGAAACAGAAAACAATATTAAAAGAACTAATGGAATCATTGATGACACATATATATTTTCTAAAGGGATAAGGAAAATATTGATGTCTATATATTATTTTAAGGATTTCGAATTTAAGCTTAGATCTACAACTTATGTGAGAGTTTCTTCAAATTATATATAACTTAACTACACCAGGGTTTTGATAAACCATATCGTTTCACAATACTACCAGACTTCTGGTAGAATGGAAGAAAGCATTGTACAGTGAACCAAAAAACAAAGCAATGTTCTCAAATAAAATAAAATAAAATTAAAAAAAAAAAAAAAAAAAAAAAAACAAAAAAAAAAAAACAAAGCAAAATCAATAAACCTATTTTTGTCTTAAGAAATAAATTCTCAATGCAGATTTAAAAAACAAATAATTTTACACTAAAATATAAAATTTGTAAAGTTTTTTCCATTAAAATAAAGTTATTTTTATAATTTTCCACATAAGTTATAGATGACAATAATTTATCAACAAAAATAACTAAAAGTGGTAGAAAAAAATCATTGATATATATTCTTCAGATATTCAAGCAACAGTTCATTTCCATAGTTAAAACTTTAATAATGAAGGAAGCCAGCTTGTGAGTGTGTGAGTGTGTGTGCTCCCAAATATATGGGGTTATGTACAGGCATTTGCCACCAAACAAGGATAAGGGTCAATTTTTATAGAATACATTTTTCAAGGAAGGGTAAAGTAAGAAGAGATTTGAATAGTTTTGTATAGCCTTAAATAAAATCCTAGAATCAATATCCAACTTGCTAATTCCATAAGTTCCAAAATCTGTAATTTTTCATGTATTGAAATTTGGCTATTAAAAGTGGAATGATGGCTGAGCACTGGTGGCTCATGCCTGTAATCCTAGCTACTCAGTAGGCTGAGATATAAGGATTGCAGTTCAAAGTCAGTTTGAGACTCTTGAGACTCTTATCTGCAATTAACCACCAGAAAACTGGAAGTGAAGTTGTGGCTCACAAAAACAGGTACAGTCCCAGGCCCAGAGTTCAAGGCTCATAGGAGGTAAAGTTCAAGGCTCATAGGGGGTAAAAAAGTAGAATGATAGCCAGCCAGCCCATGCCCACACCGGTAACCTAGCTACTCATAATTCTGAGATTTGAGGATGGAGGTTGGAAGCTATCTGAGGAAGGAAACCTGTGAAATTCTTATCTCCAATTAGCTATCAAAAGTGGGAAGTGAGGCTAGGGAGGTGGCTCAGTGGTAGAATGCTTGCCTTGCATGCATGAGGCCCTGGGATTCCTCAGCACCACATAAGCAGAAAAAGCCAGAAGTGGCACTGTGGCTCAAGTGGTAGAGCGCTGGCCTTGAGCTGAAGAGCAGAGGGACAGCGCCCAGGCCCACAGTTCAGGCCCCATGACCACCGTCCCTTCCCCCCCAAAAAAAGTGGAGCTGTGGTTCAAGAGATAGAGCTCTAAACCTTGAGCAAAACAGCTCAGGGACAGAGCCCTTGCCCTGATCAAGGCTTATGTTTAGGAAAAAAAAAAGTCAGCAGTAGAAATTAGAACAGATAATAGGAAAATGTTATAAATAAGGTGGCACCACAGAGGAAAGTACATAACAAGTGAATCAAATCAAGAGCTGAACATTGTTCAGCTTTTGAAGATAAACTTTACAAATGTTTGATATTATTTCATAGGAGATACATTTTTACAAAGTGACAAGTTTACTTATCTTACAAGTTTAGGAAAATAAAAACTCAAAGTTATCACAAACTAGCTTGTTGATAAAATGAAGAATGCAAAATAAGGATGATACAAATCAGTACATGATGAATCTCTAAGCATATTCAAAAGAGATAACAGCATATATCAACATTAATCATTCTCACTGGAAAGATTATAATATTTCTCAGAATACATTGAATCTCAATGGAACATACATTTAACAGATTATTATTTTTTTTTTTGTTCTGAAACAGGTTCTCAGAAGGTAGTCCAAACTGGCCTGGAACTCACTATGTACTCAGGCTAGTCTCAAACTTGCAATCCTCTGCCTCAGACTCTCCAGCATTAGGATTATAAGTATGCTCCACCATATCCCACTCTGATCAGGTAGAATTTTAAAAACATTCACAGTTGTAAGAACTAGACACATCATAAAAATTCATGGTATTATAGCATTAAAGTTCATCAATCAATAACTATTATTTTAAAAGAAATTACCATGAAATATTATTTCAATATAAATTAAACATTTATTATTAAATAATTTTCTATTTCTTGGTTTAAACTGAGATGAATAATACTTTGGAAGGGCATGAAATTTAAAAACAAATTAGGGGTTAGGAATGTGGCTTAGTGGTAGAGTACTTGCTTACCATGCATGAAGCCCTGGGTTTGATACCTCACTACCACATAAACAGTAAAAGCCAGAAGTGGTGCTGTGGCTCAAGTGGTAGGTAACCTTAAGCCAAAGAAGCTCAGGGAGAGTGCCTCAGGGCCTGAGTTCAAGCCCAAGGACTGACAAAAAAAATTATTCCTTGCTTACAAATGCTAGTAATGTGTTCCTGTGTCTTTATTTACAATTTTTTAAATTGGCAATTTGCTTACCCTTTATAAAGTAAATTATAGAGATTTAAACAAGTTATTGCACTAGTCCTCTCAAAACCAGGCATATTGCAGTTCATTTGGCAAAGAAGTTGGCTAATGTAGCCATATTCTTTATCACTAAAGACTCCATCTTATAATTGTTTGCTTGTATTTCCTCCCAGAATGAAAAGCAACATAAACGACATGGTTAGTATATTCTGAAACAACTGTTCTAGTGCACTGAACCTAATACTGAATGTAGGGTGGGGAAATTATGTACTTTATGGAAGCATCAAATTTACTAAAGCCCAGATAAATAATTTTTTATATTTGCTAAATTATTAGTCTAGTGCAGAAAGTATTTCATTTTAGTAATACAGTATTACAGTTTTAGAAATGGTCAAAACAGTACTACAATGAACTATTATTATTATTAATGCCTGCATTGACTTTTATTTAGGATTCTTCTACTTCAGGAAATATCTGTGAATGTTCATCTTGTTAAACAATGATGCAAAAAGCAGAATAAAATAAATTCCTATCAATATTTTTAAAGAAAATATTTAGGCTTGGCTTTCCAAGATACACATTTAACCATCAACCCTTTCCGCATTGACTTTAAACAGACACTCATTTCCTTTTAAAGAAGCAGTTGGTAATTTATTAACCATCGAAGTCGACAAGAGAAAATAATGATAACTACCAATTATGGACTAGTTATGTATGCCAGACCCTGTAGACCACATCTTCACAAGCACCCTGGAGGCAAGTATTATTAGTGTTGATGTTATTATTATTCGTATTTATATTATTATCATTTTGCTGATGAGAAAACAGGCCAAGATGTTAGAATTATATCTTAGTATTTAGATTTTCCACATTTTATTTACCTATTCATTTGCTGATAAGATATTTGAGTATAATAAAACATGGTGCTTTGAACGTTCATCTACAAGTAACATGAATTGCATTTTACTCCTGGCTTTTGGGGGAAGGGGAAGATTTGAATTCAGTCCTCACCCATGCTAGGCAGGTGCTCTACCACTTGAGTCATGCCCCAGCCAAGTTAATATTTTAAAAAACTGAAATTAACCTGAAAAAACTCAAACTCTACACTTATATAACATGGACTTACTTTTCTGATTGCTATATTTAAACAAAATGCATTGGAAAACTTGGCTTTATTATTCCATTGCATGGAGAATATTTATTTATCTAGTCAAATATCTGAATACCGAGCTGCTAATACAATGTGTTGTATATTTTTGTATGTGATTAAAATTCTTACACAAGAGTTTTAATACACCAAGCATTAGACTATCCCTTTATTGTTTACTTTAATATACAAATTACTGCTTGAACATTTTCAAGCTTTCCTCCTTTCCTTGAACACTGTAATAATGTTTACCTGGAAAAGATGCTAGTTGGGGATGTGCGGCTAAGGCTGTGGGTGTACCAAGTGTCCCCAAACCACCAAATTCTGAATGCCCTGAGCTGGCTGAATGTAGACCAAAGACTGGGTGGCTGACCATTGGGAAGGCACTCGACACTGTGGACAGGTTAAACGGTTGGTCCCCAGCTGCTCTGAATAAATGTCCTGGGAGGGAAAAAAACACACTTAAAGTTGTACTATAAAAACAGAAGAGACGTATCTGGTTTCAGCGCTTATAGTTTAAATTTATAATAACTGCTTGTCTATGAAATTTTTATTTTGCATTTTCTGCTATAATTTTTATTCTCCAAAACCTACAGAATGAGATGATTAGAGAAACATAAAAGTACTGTAAAAATGAAAATGAATGGTGGTAGGATCTTATTAAGCTCAGTTTTGGGATTAATGTTTCAAGTAAATAATTTTCATTAAGACAATTTGACCGATGAAGTGAGGTCAAATTTATGTTAATATATGTGCATTAGTGTAATATCAAATATTTTTGCTTATTAAAAGGATAATACAAATGCACTACTAAGCTAAAGTAGAAAATCAATAAAACAGGCCCCAAATCTGTTACAAATCATTCCTCAAAATATCATACACTCTAGACAAATAAGATCCTAGTTTCCATGTGCCAGAAATACCGTTAGTTGAGTAGAATATCAGATACCAAAAAGGGAGTAGCTAGCTAATAAAATAATGTACAACACAGGAATTAATGAATAAAATTATTAAGTGGATTTGCAAGTGGTTGTTTTAAAAACATCATTCAAAAATGTTGATATATTATATAATAAACTCAAGTGTGACTTTTCAGTCTCCATATTTATTTCAAAGAAAATCTAGTACTACCATTATTTTTCATACTTTGTAGGGATTTGGCAGGGAAAAAACACATGGAAATCCTCTCATTCTCTCTTCCTCTCTCTCTTTTTCTCTATGTATTATGCTAGTACTAGTACTGGTAGTAGGGTTGAAATTGGGCCTGGGTCTGCCCCGTAGCTTCTTTTGCTCAAGGCTAATACTCTACTACTTGAACCATAGCTCCACTTTCAGCTTCTTGTTTGGAGATAAGAGTCTCATATACTTTCCTGCACAGACCCAGACTGACTTTGAACTGGCTTTTGTGTGCTTAATTCAAGATAAAAGTCTCACAGAGTTTCCTTCCCCAGGCTGGCTTCAAACCAGGATCCTCAGATCTCAGCCTCCTGAGTAGCTAAGATTATAGGTGTGGGCCACTAGGATCAAGCTTTGGAAATCTTTTAACTTCCAAGAAATAATTAAGGTTTGTTGTCTTTTTAAACTTCCTATCACAAAAACAGAACTTACTTTGGATCAGTGTCTATAGTCCTAGCCACTTGGGAAGAATGAGGGGATTGTAGTTCAAGGAGCTCAGGCTGAAAAGTTCCCATTAGCTCCTTCTTAACTCATAGGTGGATATGGTGGCATACAACTGTTTATTCTAGTTGTGAAGGAAAGCTTAAAATAGGCAGAGAATGGCCCAGACACAAACCTGGGCAGGAAGCAAGATCCTACACAAAAATATGCGGTGCAAAAAAGAACTGGAGATGTGGCTCAGCATTAGAGCACCTGCTTATTAGCAAGCATATTGCCCTGAGTTCAAAGCCTAGTAAAGCTTTAAAACAAAACAAAACAAAACCATTTACTCTGAAGATGGTCATGGTGGTATACACCTGAAGTTCCAGAACTTGGGAGGCTAAGGCTGAGGATCAAGAGTTTGAGAAACCTACTCAAAACATACTAAGGGCAGGAAACGTAGTTCAGTGGAAAAGCAAATTGCCTGCCTGGAATATAGAAGGGAAGAGCCTAGTTTCAAATCCAACAAATAATTTACTTTGTGAAGGGAATCATTGTGTTCTGTGTTAAAAACAGTAAGACCCTGACTATACTGTAACTTAGTTTTAACATAAGATAAATGAAAAAACAAAATGATCATTTAGCTCTGACTCAAATCTGTCCTTGTGTTTACCCTTCCCTCCACACACATAGTTAAGGGAAAAGCCTCTGCTACGTGAGTCACACCCCTAGCCCTTTTATTATTGTTCTGGTTTTGAAATAGGGTCTATATAAATTTGCCTAAGCTGGCCTTGCAATCCAGTCTCTACTTTTCTGCAGGCTTCCACCACAGTGCTCAGGCAAACCCTATATTCTTTACTGAAATAATGTGGTATCTTTTATTTAAAAAGAAAATTTAAAATAACCAAAGGGACTTAAATTATATCAAGTATGTTTTCTATCATCATTCTATAAAGAAAAAAGATCTGCTTAAGAGTAGTCTTCCCACTTCAATTAAGCAGTAACTAGATCTTACAGGGAGAATCTTTGAAGTATTTTTACAAAGAAACTGACAGATGGAAGAATAAAGAAAGGACACAAACTTGGGTGTCTGATCTAGATCAGTAAATAATTGTTTTTGTTCTTCAAAGCCTAAATAGAAAATCCAGCAAGCTGAAACATGTTTTATCTGGGGAGGAGGGGAATGGAGCTTAAGGGGGAGAGATAGAATGATAGGTGCATATAGCCTTAATACTCAAGATTCATAAGTGAAAACAGAACCAGGTAAATTGAGAGGATGGGTAGGATTAAGATTGGGGTAAAGAATGATGGATGGGTGACACTGATCAAAAGATGCATTGTAGGGCTGGGAAGGTGGCTCAGTAGTAGAGTGCTTGCCTTGCATACATGAGGCCCTGGGTTCAATTCCTCAGCACCACATAAGCAGAAAAAGTGGAAGTGGTGCTGTGGCTGAAGTGGTAGAGTGCTAGCCTTGAGCTGAACCTCTGAGGGACAGCCCAGAGTTCAGGCCCCACAACTGACCAAAAGAAAAAAAAAAAAAGATGCATTGTAATCACAAATTAATGTGCTGAATTAAAACCCCTTTGTACAAAAATTTAAAGATACTTTAAAACTAATTTTTTTAAAAAGAGAAGCAGTGTATTGACCAAGAAACAGAGAATGAGAGAGACAGAGACAGAAAGGACTGATAAATTTTGTATTGGCAGAGTTCTAGACTACACTTTATGACTAGTAACAGATCAGAAAGATTTTTGGGATTTTTTTAGTTTTGCTTTAGAAAATTCTCAGAAATCTAGTTAAGTTTCTAATAATATGTTTGCAATTTTAAAAACAATTTTTCTTTTTCTTTCTGATTACATATAAACATTAGTTCAATCCATGGACTCAATGTGCTTAATCGAACATTTACTTATAAACATACTATAATCAATATGCTGTCAGTGTTCCTGATAGGCAAGCTGAACTGAACTTCCATCTTTGGAAACTACTGAGAAATCAATCCATCACTCACACTTGAAATCCTAGTTATTCAGGAGACTGGAATCTGAGGTTTAAAACTAGCCTGTACAGGTCTGGGAATGTAGTGGTAGAGTGCTTGCCTAGCATGCATGAAGCCCTGGGTTTGATTCCTCAGTACCACATAAGCAGAAAAAGCCAGAAGTGGCGCTGTGGATCAAGTGGTAGAGTGCTAGTCTTGAGCAGAAGAAGCTCAGAGACAGTGTCTAGGCCTTGAGTCAGCGGCCCAGGACTGCCCCCCCCCTGCCCCCCCCCCCCCCCCCCGCCAAAAAAAAAAAAAAAAACCTAGTCTGCATAGCAAAGACCAGACTCTTATCTCTAATTAGCCATCAAACAGCCAAAAGTGGAGGTGTGGCTCAAGTGATAGGATGCCAAGTGATTGTATGAGAACACCATTTCAAACCCCAGTCCTGGCAAGCATGCACACACACACATGCGCTCACACATACTAATAAAGTTGCGAAGGAAAAAATCATTTCTTAATCACTTTCCCTCCACAAACCAAGCTGTTTTTCTGTTTCTGTTGGCAGAGAAAAGATCTTGTTGTATCTGTTTTGGGTAACTCCAAAAAACTAGCTTTCACTTCTTTGATTTTTTTCCTTGCTTTAAAAGTCTAGAATAATCAAGTCTTCTGTTTTGAAATCCTGGGGGCTGAATTTAGGGCTTTGTGGTTGATAGGCCACACATCCAGTACCTTTTTGGGTTAGCTATTTTTGAGATAGGGTCTCAATTTAAACCCAGGTTAGTCTGAGCTGCAATCCTCCTATTTGTGATTCTCAGCATTACTGGGAATGACAGGCACGTGGTACTGCTCCAGCATTGGGCTTCTCTGTAGTTAGAATAACTGGCATCTACCATCGTATCTAGCAGTTAGTTGTTTTTTTTTTTTTGGTCAAGGTGAGGTACTGAGGGGTTACAGTTACACAAGTAAGGTAATAAGTACATTTCTTGTCAAAAAGAGAATTTTTATAGCTCAGCTGGCCTCAGAGGTCTCCTGAGCTCTGCCTCAAGTAGGAATACAGGCTTAAGCCATAGCTCCCAGTTTCAGGAGTCATTCTCCAAATAGCTGAAAGTGTAACATCTTTTCCATCTCAAGTAGCATCCTCCCCCTTCTTTTTCTCTGCTCTACTTGCAAAAGTCATTCACAATGATACTACAGCTCATTGGGTAGTCAGAAGTTAATTCAATGATGTCTATGTTATGGCTTTAATCAGTAGGGGTGCTGTTTTGATTACACCTTTGGTTCCATTACTGGGGCAATGCCCTCAGCTTTAAGCTATCTTGAAATTTGAAGCTATTGTTCACAAAACAAATTTTAAGATAGACAAGTGATGGCTTAAGTGTCTCCTAATAAAAACAACAGTATCTTCTTACATGAAACAAAATACAAGCAAAATAGGCAATAAATAATACAACATCGTTTGAATGTTAGAATGTTCCACTTTTGTAAAAGTAATTTTTTTCTTATTATTATCAGTAGACATTCCTAAATAAAACCCATCTTCAATGAAAACTTGTTTCTCTAAGAGGATATATATGCAAACTAAAAAATTATATCATAAAATGATAATACTTTTACACACTATGGTTATTCCTTTTTTAACAGATAATAGTCAAATATAGTTTCCATGTCATGAATGCAAATTCTGCTTTACTTTGTTTTATACATAAATAGCAATATCCACATTTTATATTGTGAAATATACATCTATAATGTCAAAGTTCTCAAATTATAATAAGCTGGGGCCTTCTCAGCAGAGCTTTAGAAATTCTACTCTGAACACAATTAAAAGTTATTAAAGCTTGGCACCAGTGGCTCACGCCTATAATCCTAGCTACTCAGGAGGCTGAGATTTGCAGATCGCTGTTCAAAGTTAGCTGGGACAGGAAACTCCACAAGACTCTTACCTCCAATGAACTACCCCCAAAAAAAGGCTGGAAGGGAAGTGACACTGGTGCTCAAGTGGTAGAGTGCCTACATTAAGCAAAAGAAACTCAGCAACAGTGCCCAGGCCCAGAGTTCAAGCCCCAGAACCACCACTCCCGCCTTGCAAAAAAAGTGATTAAAAGCAGTACACAAATGCCAGTACTTTCATAACAAGGCATGATTATCATAAATACCTTTATTCACATTAATGTAAAGGACTCTTCCTTTCATAAGAACAAAACAGAATACTCATACTTTGAACCCAAATTACCAGTGAACCAAATCTCCTACCACTAAGTTCAGAAAACACATTAAAACAAAATAATTGTAAGCTTGCTAGACTATTCCATTTTCTAAGAATCAAGAAGGCTTATTATAACTCCATATATGTGGGCTTTTTCATATGTTAAAAATGCCTTTAATCTTCCAATGAGACATAAACTTGTTGTAGCATGTCTTCATTTATTTCTTTAAAACTGCAAGCATAATTTTATAGCACTGTAAGATCAGTTTCTAGTATGGCTAATCAAAAAAAAAAGGTAGTTCAAAGATTTTATCAGTACTTTAACACTATAGTAAGGACGGAGTATAATAAAGTGAATACCATCAAAATTCCTGTACATGGAATATTTAAATTATTATTCAGCATATTAAGTTCTTAAATAAACTGTTTAAATATTCTGAAATTCAAACTGTGTAAGTTATATATATCTGAACTATGATTAAAGAACAGAAATAAATTCTGTAGTTAATGGTGACAAAGCATTTCTCCTCAATCTTCATTTTTATTCTCATATTCTCATAAATATTTGGAATCAGTTAATATGACATTTTAGTATTTCAGAAATGCAGTTAGTTTTATTTATTTATTCACTTATTTTGCTTTTTGGAATAAAAATCTTCAATATAGCCCAGACTATCTTCAGTCTTTTAATCCTCCTGTCTCTGCTTCTCAAATGCTGGTAGTATTTAATTTTGCTTTTAATTTTTGAGATTTTAGACTCATAAGAGTTGCAAAGATAATACTGAGTTCATATATATGTTCTAAACAATCATTCCTTAGATTATATTTTATATGAATGACTATGAGCATTTTTCAAAACAAAGAAATTAACCAAGGCTAATTACCTAGATTTTACTAATATCACTTTTCTGGCCTAGGATCCCATTCAGGATCCAACATCATATTAATTTTTTGTGCTTTCATCTTCTCCAGTGTGTTATGATTTCTTAGTCTTATTTTTCATCATGATGATACACTGAAGAATATTGGTCAAGTATTTTGTAGAACATTCCTTCATCTGTAAATGTCTAATGCTTTCTAATGATGAGAAGAGGCAATTTATTATTGGGAGGTATATCTAATGTGCCTCCCTTAGAGACAAATACCTGAGGCCTATGATGCTGTTATGCAGACTAGTTTATGCAGACAGATTAAAATGATTAAAATGATACCTGGCAGGATTATCTATTATAAAGTTATTGTTTCCTTAAATAGCATTTTTATTAGAAAACAAGTCACTGAAAGCAGAGGTACCTTTGGGAACAAAAGCTGCTATTTTGTAATATCAAACATGGGAAACAAGCATTTGATTTATTATAGTAAATGATTTCTCAATTTGTATTACTCAGACAATAACTGTTCTTAAAATAATAGAACAGTTTCTTTTCCCCAGTAAGCACTTTGCTATATATAATGAATGAATTCAGATTCTTAGCCAATGCTAAAAATACACTTTTTTATATACTTTTATTTACTCGGTATTATATCTTTATACTTAAACATAATCCATAAGGCTACAATTCATTTTAATAAGGAAATAGAAAAAAAGTAACAGTACTCCTATTCTAAAATCTTATTTTACTTATGTTTTAATATATTGATACTTAATGTTTCATACAAAAAGGTCTGAGTTTTTCCATAATGAACTAAAACAGAGTCAGTTTTGAAAGATACACTTTATTATGTTGTTTTAGGTTGCTAGGGCTGCCATAAACATGTACCACAACTGAGCGGCATAAAACAACATGAGATTTACTGTCCCATAGTTCTGGAAGCCAGAAGTCTGAAATCTATATATTGGCAGGGTCATGACTCCCTTGCTCTTGAAGTTGCCAGGAAAGTCTCTGTTCCACATTCTCTCTAGTTTCTGGAAAACTTAGGTCTTTCCTATGTCCTCAATGTGCTTTTCTGTGTCCGAATTTTCCCTTTTATAAGAATACCAGCTATAGGTGATTAGGGCCTACCTAATGGCCTCATTTAACTTGATTACCTTTGTGAGAACTTGTCTCTAAATAAGGCTACATTTCCAAAGTACTGGAGGTTAGGATTCCTATATATCTCTTTAGGAGATTTTTAAGGATATTTAATGGACTTGAACACATTAACTTTTCTTTAGTAATTCATTGTTAAAGCTCCAAATTTAAATTACAAAATCTACCAAGTTAATAAAACAAAATTACAAAATTATCTAGTGCTTTATGACCAAACATCTCATTAAACTTCAGGTAAGAAAACTAGACAGTTGAAAAATTGAGACTCTTTAAGATTTATAATATCTACAGCATTGATGAATAAACTAAAACTAAAATTAGTGCCTAATGGCTCATAATAATATAAATACTCTAAGAAACTTGGGCTTTACTTAGAAAAAAAAAATTTGTTTTGGTCAGTTATGGGCTTGGGCTCTGGGCCCGGACACTATCCCTCAGCTCTTCAGCTCAAGGCAAGTGTTCTACCATTTGAGCCACAGTGCCAACTTCTGGTTTTCTAGCGGTTAATTAGAGATAGGAGTCTTATGGACTTTCCTGCCTGGGCTGGCTTTGACCCGAGATCCTCAGATCTTAGCCTCCTGAATAGCTAGGATTATAGGTGTGAGCCACCTGCACCTGGCTTACTTGCAAATCTTTAGAGAGAAGGTTTCTCACATTCACGGTCTCCTGTCTGTAAATTCAGCTTCTGGTTATCTTTTAAATAAGTGCTAATTATATCCTTTGAATTTCAATTTTTTCAGTAGGCTCAACTGATCATTAAGCATCATTCTCTCATTTATGTCAATTCTCAACTAAAATTTGCCTGGTCAGTTGATAGTAATAGAGCAATGCATAGCACAGTCCAGAAAAATTGTGGGTTTCCCCCTCACTAGTGAGCATTTTGTGTAAAAGAAATTCCAGGATTTATCTCCTGTGCATTTTTGTGTTGCTTCTTCACAGTCCATGATGGTAGCTGAGGTTGTCAGTACAATTAAGCCAAACTGACAGAATGAGAGCACATTTATTCTGCCACAATTTTTTTTTTTTGGTCAGTCATGGGGCCTGAAATCTGGGCCTGGGCGCTGTCCCTCAGCTCTTCAGCTGAAGGCTAGCACTCTACTACTTGAGCGTCAGTCCCACTTCTGGCTTTTTCTGCTTATGTAGTGCTAAGGAATCGAACCCAGGGCCTCATGAATGCAAGGCAAGCACTCTACCACTGAGCACCTTCCCAGCCCCTCTGCCACTATTCTTGATCTTTTGCACATCAAATCTGGAGTTGACCTCTCTCTACTTGTTTATCCTGCTTGTGGGATTCAAAATATTCCCAGAGCTGTGCTCACCAATAATTCCAAAGCGCCAGTATAACCATGTTTTATCATTGCAAAAACAGGATGATGACTCTGGAAAAAGGCCTCCTAATAAGGACCTAGCATTTGCTACTCTTTTGGCATTAGTGGTCTTAAGAGCACCAGCCAAGCCAAGTACACTATGATAGTGGCATGAGTCAGAAATCTTATTAATCAGTTAATTTATCATTAGTTTTCAAATTAGTCTTGCAAATTCACCTGCTTTCACAATTTTTAATACATTCTGTGCAAGGCACTAACTGATCACATGTGAATAGAAGAAAACTGACATAGTCCTAGCCCTTTAAATATAAAGGAAGGGACACATAACACCAAATATAATTATACATTGTGAAGAGTGCTAGGGAGAAAATTAGTAGGTATAGGGAAAGGTAATAACAGAGCAATTACACAGAGACTATGATCAGTGGAGTCATCTCTAATTAAGGCTTAATGTTAGTCAACCTTCTTCTGAGGAAGATCACCAATAGAATTCATTGATTTGCTGCAGGAACTGAGATTATGGAACCCAACCCAGGAAAGCTAGTGGTATAGTTCTGAGAACTGGTGAATTGATGGTTTAAGTCCCAGTTATGGGAAAAAACAGATATCCCAGATCAAGAAGGCAGAGAAAACAAATCCCTTTATCTCTTTATTCTATTACATAGTCAAAGAACTGAATTATGCCCACCCAGAAAGAGGCAGGCAATTTGTTCCACTAAATCCACATATTTAAATGGCAATCCCATTTGGAAATACCCTTGCAGACATGTTCAGAAATAGTGTTTAATGTGGGGGTCCTGTGTCCCCATCAAGTGGACACATAATATTGACCAAACAATATCCTAGGGCATTCTAACCTTTCTCTAGCATGAGAAAGAATCAACCTTAAGATGTTATTAATTGAAACCCCTTTGTACAACTACTTAAAACATACTGATGCTGGGTTATAGTAACTCACTTCTGTAATCCAAATTACTATAGTGGTTGAGATGTAAGGACTGTGGTTCAAAGCCAGCCCAGGAAAGGACGTCCAAGAGAATCTTACCTCAGGGGTTAACCAGCAAAAACCTAGAAGTTGAGCTGTGGCTCAAATGGTAGAGTGCCAGCACTGCATGAAAAAGCCCAGGCTCTGAGTTTAAGCCCCAGTACCAGCACAAACAACAGCAAAAACCTGGGATAATGAGCAGAACAAAGCTAAGATACTAAAAAGCATCCAAAAGCAGAGAAAAGTCAGAGGACAGTGCATTGTGGCTTCCTAGTCCAGTCATGCTGCCTAGACCTCAATAGCTAACCCAAGAAAATAACAGAACAAAAATCAGCCAGACTTAACAACTAAAGGTGTAAGAGATCAGAATCCAGGGGTAAGTAAACACCTGTAAATTTAAAGGAGGAAATTCTGGCAGTGCGTAAACCACTAAAGGAAAAAAAAAATTCAAAGCTTAAACTTTCTAACTGCCTAGCTGTGAGAATACAGTGAAGGAAAAAGGATTCCAGGGGTACTGTAAAACATCTTGCAGAGAAGTACAGAAATCTCCTCTTGAAAGGCAGAGGTGTACTC
The DNA here is from genome assembly GCF_019054845.1 of Dipodomys spectabilis. Lineage (NCBI taxonomy): Eukaryota > Metazoa > Chordata > Mammalia > Rodentia > Heteromyidae > Dipodomys > Dipodomys spectabilis. Next base: position 23,934,402 of record NW_024870758.1, read on the forward strand.
AGCAGAATATGATGAATTTAATTAAGTGTATCCCCTCACCAAGATTAGTTCAGGAAGCAGAAAGTCTAATGGGTCACAGTATAGGTGGAAGTCAGCAGCTGGGTAATCATAGGAGCAAGGAGACCTCAAAGAGAATGTGAACTACTTCTAGTTACTTTGCTGATCAAGAAACCCACAGGGGCTCTTGTAAAAAAAACCATCAGCAGGATGCCAACAGAACAGAGCACGGTTGCCAGTGCTTGTTGTAACAGCCTTATCAGAATGCTAATTTTTAAAAACTTCACATGTTAAACTGCTGACCTTCCTACCAAAGAAGAGTTGGCAAAGGAAAATATAACATTTTTATGGGATCACAAAATTACAACAAAAACTTACTGGCTGCAGCTAGAACAGTAAGCAAAAGGGAAAGCCATAATATTCAGTGTATAGGGAAAAGGACAAAAGTTCCAAATAAATTATGTAAATGATGTAAAACAGGAAAAACAACAGGAATTATAGCTATGAAAATGAAAGATAAAGGCAGAAATCAATGAAACAGAAAATGGAAAATTGAAAAAAACTCAATGAAAGCAATAGCTTATTCTTTAAAAAGTCAATAAAATTGATAAATCTGTAGTTGCTAGGGGGAAAAATTGTGAATATTAACAATGATAGAAAGTATCACTCAAACAATACATATATTAAAAGCATACAGTAATAGTTTGAACAACTTTAGGGCATGAATTCATTCATTTAGACAAAACAAATTCCTTGAAATATACAAATCAAATCTCAGGTGAAGAAAAAGACAACTTGTATTTTCTGTGTTTGTGACACTGGCAATTGAACCAGGGCCCCATGAATGTATGGCAAGCATTCTACTACTGAGCCTTAGTCTACAATAACTGTATTCTAAATGATAAATTTATAGTTTAATACCATACAATGACAATTTAAATAAGTGAATCCACACACATATCAACATGCATACACAAGCAACTCTGCAGGCTCAGAAGACTTCTCAGATTAATTCTACTAAACAGTATACAAAAAGTAATGCCAGCTGGGCTCTGGAGGCTCATATCTATAATCCTAGCTACTTCGGAGGCTGAGATCTGAGGATTGGACAGGAAAGTCTGTGAGACTCTTATCTCTAATAAACTACTCAGGAAAAGCTGGAAGTGGTGCTAGGGTTCAAAGTAGTAGACTGCTAGCCTTGAGCTAAAAAAGCACAGGATCAGTGCCCAGGCCATGAGTTCAAGCCCCATAATCTGCAAAAAAAAAAAAAAAAAAAAGCCAATTCTATACTTCTACGGAAAAAGATCAGAGATCTTCACAAAGAATGGTAAGAAAAATATAAACCTTAATCTTTGTTAAACTCTTGAACAAAACTTTAGCAAATCAGCAGGGCCTGGTAGTCCCACAGAAGACAAACATTGGGAGGATAGAACTCAGGGACAGTGTCCAAGTCCAGAGTTCAAGCCCTAAGACCAACCCCCCCCCCCCAAAAAAAAAAAAGGAAGAAGAAGGAGAAGGAGGAGGAGGAAGAGGAGGAGGAGGAGGAGGAAGAGGAGAGGAAACGCACATCAAAACAACATTGCTTAGACAGGAGTATTTGGAAGAATTAAAAGTGGACATGTTAAATTTGTTAAGTTTGCACCATCATCATACAAACATACTTAATAAAGAAATAAGAGACCTCAGTTCTAAGTCCTGGGAAACACAACATTTATAAATAAAGAAATCTGCAAAGAAATAAAACAAACAAATGAAACAAAATAAAACACCCTCCTCCCCCAAATAATGAGAAGCAGGAGCTAAAGAGACAAGAGAAAATCTAAGAGTAGCAGCATGGAAACTAAGAGGGAAGATTTGCAAATACAGAGTGTCAATTATGTCAACTTCTGATGAGAGACTGAGGCAGGGAAGAAAAGCGCAGAACGGATGGTAAGGCTGAGAGATACATGAAGGCAACAAAAGGGAAAGCTTAGCATCTATCTCTTTATGGAAGTTGGGCTGTGTAAATTTAGGAAAAAATAGGACAATGGTCAGAAGAGCATAAGGAATAAAAGAAGGGTTTTTCTAAGTAGTCTCTTTTATGGATAGATGCTGTAAGAATGATACTGATAGATATGATCAGAAGAAAGAATTAGTGATACTGTATAAAAGGAATGAAGTCCTTAAAAAGTCCTCTATAATCTTTAAAGAAGAAAGAAGATATTTGCTATTATCTATGAGAGTTGAGCCATATCATTCTGGAATTAAGAATTTATTATACTTGTTTTAATTTATATTCATAAAGAGAACTCTGTACCAAGGGAAAATTATGTTATTAGATGTATTACTGAAATATCCTTGTAAATAAAAGAACTGATTGATTAAAAATAACTATCATATACATGATTTTTGAAAAAAAATCACAATATCAGAGAGGGGAGATATGGCTGGGGTGGGTATTAGCCAGATAAGCTGAAATGCACTGATAATTGGTTAATTCAATGTTTGCTTCAACAATCTTTTACTGCACCTTCCTGTGATACAAAAATATTGGCAAAAAGCCACATTTACCAGTTTCTCTTACAACCAAAGTTGGGAAGTTGTTTAGAAAGGAATATTTGGAAGAATTAAAAATGGGTATAATCTGAGCCATGTGCCATTGGTTCACACCTGTAAACTAGGTACTTAGAAAGTTGAGATGTGAGGTTCAAGGCCAGTCTGGACAGTAAAGTCCATGAGATTGTTATCATCAACTAACCATTCAAAAGTCCAGAGTAGAGCTATGGTTCAAATGGTAGAGCACCAGCATTGAGTGAGAAAGCTAAGGGATAACACCCAGGCTGAGTTGAAGCTCCACAATCAGGACCAAAACAAACAAAAACATAAAAAAGAGGTAACCTGGCTCATGAAGTACTATATGATGATTCAGATCTAAAAGGCTATACTGAACAGCCCTAGAGCTAATTCTGACTTTTGTTTCTCCTCTCCATACCTCTTTTTTTCTTGTACAGTATTAGGATCACAAGATTGCAGTGAAGATGGTACAGTCATGAAGTCAGAAGTTGGTACAATGGTGTCTTAATGGAATCAGAGATAATTTCCTCAACAGGTCAATTAGGCAGTAACACTCTGAAATTATTCATGGAGATCAGCAGGCTGCTCTTCAATAATTTTATAAGTACCTAATTCCTTTCATTAAATCTTTTCCTGATTAAAATGCCTTTAGCAATTTGTTATTTCTAGTTGACTTGACGGATACACAAATCAACAGCCCAAGCTGGAGATATTTCCGAGACCAAAAAGCTCATTCAGTCTATCACATTTGTCTGATATCTAGCATATTTACTTTTTAAGTAATACTAAATGAGAGAACACCATGTTGGTGTTCCTCAAAATTCTTATGTTAACTGGGTGCCAGTGGCTCATGCCTGTAATCCAGCTACTCAAGTGGCTGAGTTCTGAGGACCGTGGTTCAAAACTAGCCCAGGTAGGGATATCCAGACTCTGATCTCCAATTAGCCACCAAAAAAGTGAGAAGCGAAGCTGTGGTTCAAGTGGCAGGGTGCTGACCTTGAGCAAAAATGCTCAGTGACAGCACCCAGGCCCTGAGTTCAAGCCCTAGGACCAGCACACACACACACACGCACACACACGCACACACACACACACACACACACACACACACACACACACACACACACTCTTATGTTAGAATCCAATCTCCAATGTAATAGTATCAACAGAGGTGCCTCAGAACATTTTTAGGTCATGACAGCTCTGCCCTTGTGAATGGGATTAGGTCCCTTATACAACTTTTTCATCATGTGAGGACTCAGTAAGAGGGTGCCATAGTGGAGAAAACTTGTCAACACATAGTCTGGATGTGGTTTGTCCTATAAGATTTCCTGTGTTGAAAGCTTGTACAGAACTCCAATGTGGTAGTGTTAAGATGACATGATCTTTAAGAGGATAATCCTTCAACCTAGTAGAAGGTGAATAGGTCACTTTCAGAAGAGATTAATGTAGTACCAGTATCATAGTGTTTGCACATTCCAGCTACCAGAAACTTAAGCCAAATAAACTTCCTTTCCCTATAAAGTATCCAGTCAGGTATTTTGTGAAAACTACACAAAATAAATTAGTACATGACTAGACACTGAATCTGGGTAGTACCTTGATCTTATACTTTCCAACTTCCTGCATTGTGATAAAAAAATTAAATTATTTATTAATTGTCCATGTTAAGTTATTTTGTTAACATAGCATAATGGACAAGAGGTAAGTAAAATCTTAAAATTATATATAACATATATGTATATATATATGTATATGTATATATACATATATATATATATATATGTATATGTATATATACATATATATATATATATATAAGCTTTGAGATAAACAAAGGCAAGCATAACAAATCTAGATAAATTAGACAGTAAAGAAATTCAGAGCTGGGTGCTGGTGAAACATACTTATAATCCTATCTACTCAGGAAGATGAGATGTAAGAATTGTGGTTTGAAGCCAGGACTGGCAGTTAAGTTTATCAGACTCTTATCTCTAATTAAGCAACAAAAAACTGCAAGTGAATCTGTGACTCAAGTGGTAGAGCATTAACCTTGAGCAAAAAAGATCAGGGACAGTGCCCAAGCTCAGAGTTCAAGTGTCAGTACTTTCATAAGAAAAAAAGTAGTTCTGTTCATCAAAAGACAACATAGAATAAAGATCTCATACATAAACTGACTAAAAAAGATCTAGCAACTGGTTACTTATGAAAAGAGGTTTATGAAATCTATGAAAGAATTTTATGAAAAGAGTTCATAAATCTTTAAGGAAAAAAATAAATAATTGATTAAGATATACATTAAACCCTAAACAGGTACTTTAAAAAGGGGGAAATCCCAAAAGACAAAAATTTAATAGAAAGCTAAAAAAGCACTTCAATAAAATATTTTATGCTCATCACTGAAAAAAAATAATCTCAAAGTCTAACAACACCAGGTGTTAAGAAGAATCAATATTTCTAATATCAACATGGCAAAAACAAAACAAAACAAAACAAAAAAAACCACCAAACCCCAGTAGTTCTGATAAAGAAGAAAATATCTTTGGAAATGCATCCTCATACATATCAATATCTATGTATAATAACCTTAGAATAGCATTGTTTGCAATTGGCAGAAGCTGGAAATAATTCACAACTTTCACCAATAATAGTCTAGTTATATAAATATGTGTATTCTACTTACATGTAACATCAATAAGGCAGCTTAAGTCTTTTATCTTTTAAAATGTATTCCTTCTCCACATTTCACATTATGTCACATCTTTGGTAAGATACCAAAGTCATGTCATGCTATCTCAAAACACCTCCTGGCCCAAATTTACTTTCTATGTCCTTTAAGAAGCTACTCTCTGAATATCTTTGGAGCCTTTATTATTCACTCTTCAGTAGTCCTGAATTTAGGCCCTCATCATTTCTCCTATACACAGATATACTTAAATATAAATATTTAAGTATAATTTACTTTTACTTAATTGTAAACTGATGCTCAACAGGCTGCTAGAGAAATCATTTTGAAAGCAATGCTACCATAGAAAATTATCCTTTTTTGGTGAAAGTATGAAGACAATGACTACAATTTACTGGGCACCTACTGTGTCAGGTTTTATCTCACTTACCCTCATAATTTTACAAAGGAAGTATTGTTACACCACATTAAATGAGAAAAGGGTAACTTACTCACAGTCACATTGCTAAAGAAGGGACAAACCAAAATTCAATTTCAAAGCCTTTTGACGCAGAGTTCTTATTCTTAATATTATTCTGCATAAATTCCCAATACCATACTTAAAAGTTCTAAATTATGTGACCTTGGCCTACTCCTCAGCTTGTTCTTTTGTTATTCCTCTGCTCTTGCTAATAGAACCATTATTTTATTCAAAATAGTAATATACTTAGTTATAAACTATTTCTCTTAGTCTTTTTCAAAGCTGAGATTACCATTCACACAGTTCTGAAGAAAGAGATGTAAATGGAAATGTATGGGTGTAGTTTCTAGGACATCTCTTTGAAAGGAGTCCAACTGAGCTGGCATACTATCTATTACCCTTTCTGCCCTGGAAAAGAATGCTTCTACATGACCTTACATATGAGCGAGAAAATCCATCTTGAATATAGAATATAAAATCAGAAGAGGCCTCAGTCTGTGATTACTCATCATAGAATTACCTATCTGTACAAAGTTTATTTACCACAGTTTCCTATTCATAATTAAATATTAAACATAACATCTACCCTAAACTAAGACCTAATGAATCAACTTGCAATTTCCTCAACATATAGTGATTTGGCACACATATGTAAAGATCTACAATTAAGATACATATATAAATCACTGTTAAATTTTAAATGAAAACCATTCCTGCCGAGCGCTGGTAGTTCAAGCCTGTAATCCCGAAAGGCTGAGATCTGAGGATCCCAGCTCAAAGCCAAGCCAGGCGGGGAAATCTATGAAACTCATCTCCAATTAACCAACAGAGAACCAGAAGTGGTGCTGTGGCTCAAAGTGGTAGAGTGCTAGCAATCTGCAAAAGAGCTCAGGGACAGTGCCCAGGCCCCGAGTTCATGCCCCACAACCAACCAACAACAATGATGACAAAACAACCATTCTTAATGTAGTTTTAGTTAGAAAAGCTTTAAACAGCTTATGGGTTCTATATATTCTGTATTTCCCTATGCTTTGTTTAGAATTATTGGCTCATAAATGGATGGAAAACCTATGGTCTATAGTACAAACTATCATTTAAAGTTCTCAAATCCCTATATATTATACCAAATAATAATAATCTCAAATAGATTCATTCTATAAAAATAATAATTTCAAACAGATTCACTCTATAAAGTTTATTTGTAAAATTATGCTTATATTTCATTTACTTAGCTTTTGGCTGAAACCAATATGTAGAAAAACTATTGAATATTTCTGAAATTGAGATTCAATATAATGTATATTATCTAGCTTTTTACACAAAGGTTCCAGTGGCATAGTTTTCACATCCCTCAGGGCCCTAAAGTAAACTAATATGGCTACTTGCACCTAGATAATATGAGTCATGTAATCTGTTGATCCTTTTGTTCTTCACAGCTATCTAGTTAAGTTGTTAGCTCATATCTGTGGTTTGCCAGCTATGGTGGTAGATGCCTGAAACCCCAGTACTAAAGAGGCTAAGCAGGAGGATTGTGAGTTCCAGCACAGCCTAATTGTACAGTGAAACATCATCTCAAAAACAAAACAAACATTCATGGCTTTTTTTCAACTAAGATTTTAATTTTTTGTTTTTCAATGTCTATAATTTATTTAACTGCTTTTGTTTATTGTGCTTACATATTTATTGAAAGCTGGTCCAAATTTCTTTTTAGGATTAGAAGCTTTTTAAAAGTCTTTTTTGTTGCTGTTGTTGTTGTTGTTGGGGGATTTGTTTTTTTGTTTGTTTGTTTTTTGTTTTTTGCTTGGTCGTGCGACTTGAACTTAGGGCCTGGACACTATCCCTAAGCTTTTGTGCTCAAAGCTAGCACTCTACCACTTGGAGTCACAACTCCACTTCCAATTTTCTGATGATTAATTGAAGATAAGACTTTCCTGCCTGGGTTGGCTTTGAACCGGGATCCTCAGATCTCAACCTCCTGAATAGCTAGGATTTTAGGTATGAGCTATCAGAGTAAATAATTTTTTTATTGTAAAAATAGTGTACAGAGGGGTTACAGTTACATGAGTAAGGAAATGAGTGCATTTCCTGTCCAGCATTGTTACCTCCTCCTTTGTTTTTCCCCTACAGTCCCCTCCCTCCCTATCTCCCCAACTCCTCCTGCTACCTCGCCCCCCACAAGTTATAAAGTTCATTTTCAACATAGTGTCTTGTACATCTTATTCTGTATCTCTTGTACAATGTGTTACAATGGGCCAACCTATATCCTTATTTAAGCATTTTGTTATTTCCCTTCCCCTCCCCAAATTAGAAAAACATATATACAATAATTTCTTAAAGAAAAATTATTCTGGGGCTGGGAAGGTGGCTCAGCGATAGGGTGCTTGCCTTGCATGCATGAGGCCCTGGGTTCAATTCCTCAGCATCATATAAGCAGAAAAAGCTGGAAGTGGCCCTCTGTCTCAAGTGGTAGAGCGCTAGCCTTGAGGGACAGCGCCCAGGCCCAGAGTTCAGGCCCCACAACCCGCAAAAAAAAGGAAAAAAAAATTCTAATAAGACCAATAGCACATGACTTGTAAATTGGTCTTTACTGAGGTATTTGGGTTTTTTGTTTGTTGGGGCTTTTGTTAATGTAAGCTAATACAAGCTAATACAAGCTGTGTTGCAAGAGGCAATCTTCCAAGGGACTTCAAGTGTCCTTGTATATTACTGCTGAGTATTCCAAAACTTCAAGGCTCTGATCCTTTCTTACCTAGGTTATTTTTCAGAATTATACTTGGAATGATATACAATTGAAGGATGAGGTTACAGATTCCCCCTCACAAAGAGTGGGCTCGCTTTCATTTACAACAAGGTAGTTTCCTTGAGCACAGTGTTCCTTAGCTACACACACACATCCACCACATTGGAGGACCCACAATGCCCACATGGGATGTAGACATAGGGAACTGATGTCGACATGTTCGGCTTGCTATCCTATAAGTGCAAAATCTCTGATCCAACGAAACACAGCTGAACATTCAAAGTTTGAAAATAAAGTTCAAATTACTCTATAGCTCAGAAGAATTTATATAGACATTATTATGAAGACGAAAGAAATAAGTGTTTCTCTAAAATAAAATATTTAAAACAACAGAATGACCTCAAAGAACTCATGAAAGAACTGTTGAAGTTTCGGCATTTTAACAGTAAAAATTTTGTTTTCTTCTTTACATATGTAAAAATGAGAGATCAACTTGTTTTACAATAAAAGGATTTACCTATGGAGATTTTATTATTTTATTTAATTATTTAGTTCATGAGAGCCAGCTGCCTGGGCTAGGTAAAAGGACAGAACAAGCTGCTGGGACTAATGCCTGAACAACTGGGAACAAGAGGGGATGTTCTGCCCTTCTTGTGACATTCTGTCACTCAAGTCTCAGGGCCCTGGGTGCACGTGCTCTACCTGAGCTGCTGAACACATGGCCTGCCTCTCCTCTGCTTGTGGAGGGACCCTTTCCACCCTTATGAGCTACATGAATGCATGTATGGTGGTGAGGACCTAACTAAAAGAATACGTTCCCAGAAGCGGAGGGAACCAATCATGAGACCTCAGGTGGCCACAGTCATCACTGGACCAATTAAATAAAAGAATATGCCACTTAGGAGGAGATAGAGGTTATGACATATATCTGGTTTGTCCAAACAAAGGGATTGTGGACTCTCATTTTTTTTCTTTTTTTTCTTTTTGGTCAGTTGTGGGGCCTGAACTCTGGGCCAGGGTGCTGTCCCTCAGCTCTTCAGCTCAAGGCTAGCACTCCACCACTTGAGCCACAGTGCCACTTTGGGATTTTTCTGCTTATGTGGTGCTGAGAAATGAACCCAGGGCCTCATGCACGCAAGGCAAGCGCTCTACCACTGAGCCACCTTCCCAGTCCTGGACTCCCATCTTGAAGGCCACTCACCACCCCTTATTTTCTTTCCTTCCCAAATAAATTTGTGCTGTTTGCTTTAAACATTTTCCTGCCTTTCAATTCTTTAATTAGTAGAGAAAATAAATCTATCCTTAGATGGTATCAGTGAGAGTTTATCAGAAAATATCTGGGCCAAAAATAGTGAATTAAATAATGGTGAATTAAATAAGACAGGAAAACAACAGACTGAGCTTTCTCCTAAGTGGCCTGTTTGATAGAAGGAACATAAGGTGTGGTTATTTATTGATCTACTTATGTACTCTACCACTGATCTAGATGCCCAGTCTGATAGGTGTTAACATGAAGTATAACACTGTAAAAGGAAACAATCATTTTACCTAGAAAGTTAAAAAAAAAAAAAAAAAAGAAATGAGCTACGGATGTAGACTGTTAAAACCTAATGAAAAAATAAGCAATGTATTTCTAAATAAACAAAAAGAAGCTACACTTTCATCAATGAAACTATCTCATTATAAAACTTCTGCACTCTTCTAAAATAATTGAAAAAGGCTCTTTTTCTAGATTAAGGAGACATCTGATGTTGCTCAGCAATCCACCACACCCCACTCCTCTGCAACTCCCTCCATATCACCATTAACAAAGAACAGTCCATACACATAATCAGCATTGACACTGGGTAACTCCAGTGTCATTAATTCAGAATAGCAATTGAACAAAAAAAGTTTACAAAAACCTCAAGAGCTGAACTCAAGGATACTACTGAGCCCTTTAACATTAAAGCAATAGACAGTTCTTGTGCAATACTATATACGTTAAAGACTAATTCAGAAACAAATGTAAAGTCTGTAGAATAAAAGAATCCACTGAATCGAAGAGGCAGTAAAGAGGCAGTAAAAGATAAAGGAAAGGAAATTCTCACTGTGAAATAGCATGTAATCAATGTAAAGAACGAATAAAATGTGGACTTAACATGGAGAAAAAAAAGAAGAGGTAGTAATGAATAGAAGGACAAAGGTGCTCAATCTCTTAACCGAAGTAACCTAAAATAACCAAGCACAGCATCATTGTCCTCCCCTCTCCTTAGTACTAGTGGTATTGAGGCTTGAACTCAGGCATTATCTTTGCCAAGCAAGTGTTCTACCACCTGAGCCAGATCTTCAGTCCTCACATCACCATTTTTTAGCACAAGGTATTGAAATTTTAGAATCCAGCCATCATGTTATGCATAAGAAGAATATAGACAAATTTGTTGATTACTTAATAAAGAGTCTAACAGGATACAGGAAAAGAAGGGTCATTAAAAAATGTATAATGTAACCAGGCACTGAAGGCTCAAGTCTGTAATCTTAGCTCTTGAGTGGCTGAGAATGGGAAGATCTCATTTCAAGGCCAATCAGGGCAGAAAAGTTCATGAGATCCCTTTTCAACTCATAGCTGTGTACAGTGTTATCTGCCTGTCATCCTAGTTTCATGGAAGACTGAAATCAAGAGAATTGTGGTTCAGGCCAACCTGGGCAGAGAGCTCTATCTCAATGGAGAAATCTAGGCATGGTGCATATCCTGTCATGCTAGCAAAAACAAGAAGCTTAAAATAGGGTGAAGCTTAGTATAAGTATATATGAGATCAAGACCTCATCTCAAAAATAGCCAGTGCCAAAAAGGGCCACCTGTATGGCTTAACCATAGAGCATTTGCCTAACAACAATGAGGCCCTAAGTTCAAACCCCAGTTCTCCTCCCCTGATTCTATCATAAAGATAGATAAATAGATAGATAATTTTGTAATCACTAAGAATATTTTAGAAGTTGTCCTATGATAATATAATGCAAAATAACACCCTTCATGCTATTGTACTAATTAGAAAAACATGAATAACTAAATAATGTATATTTCACAATATGCTGGAGTATTTTGTAAGCAAACATTCCTCACTTATTCACTTCGTTCATGCAAAAAATATAAATTTAAGTACAAAAAATAAATTTTATAATTTTGTTCTGTTTATAAATATGAAATATCCCTATGATAAAAAGAGATTGAAGAATAACATGTTTCCTACATTAAACAAATGAGTTAATCAAATTTAATTTTTTTTTTTTTGGCCAGGCACTAGTGGCTCAAACTCAGGAAGCTGAGACTTAGAGAACCAAGGTTCAAAGCCAACCCAGGTAGAAAAGTCTGTGAAACTCTATTTTCAATTAATCAGCAAAATGCTGGACAGGAAGTGTGGCAGAATGGTAGAATGCCAGCCAAGAAGCAAGTCAAGGAAATGTAAGGCTTAAGTTTCAAACTCGAGTACCACCAAAATAATAATAATAATAATCTGTCTATATATTTGTGAACAAACTGGAGGAGTGGAATATGTGAAGGCCATTTCAAATACTGGAAGCCAGTTTGGGGCAAAGGATTAATAGAACTGATTTCTAATCTTACCATTGAGGAATATTTCTCTATCCTCTCACTGCCTGTGATTTAAAAAGATTGTACACTTACTAATTGGTTAACTAAGTGGTAAAACAAGTTAAAGGAAACTCCCAGACAGAATTTCAAATAATCACAGAAAGTGCAGAATAATGGTATTACCTCAGAGTAAAATAAAATAAAATAAAGTCCAGACATTTAACACAATGATTTTTTAAAATTATGTGTGTGTGTGCGTGTGTGCGTGTGTGTGTATACACGTGTGCACATGTGTGTATGCATGCACCAGTCCTGGGGCTTGAACTCAAAGCCCGGGTGCTATCTCTGAGCTTTTATGCTCAAAGCTAGTGCTCTATCACTTGAGCCACAGCTTTACTTCTCACTTTTTGGTAGTTAATTGGAGATATTTCCTGCCTGGGTTGGCTTTGAACCACAATGCTCAGATCTCAGCCTATGGCATTGCTATGATTACAGGCATAAGCCATTGGTGCCAGCCAACATAGTAACTTTTCCAGGGACCAATGGAAGCCACAGAATATTTTATTACAAGCTTAACACTATAAATGAAAATGACTGAAAATGAGTTAATAAGTAGAACTCACCACATGGGTTGATTGTAGGGCTAAGCGAAGCAGCTCCAGTGGAAAGGCCACCCTTAGAAATTGCCGAAGCCACAGAAGGGGTGGAAGAGGAAGTTGGTGTAGTAGAGGAGGCTGTTGAGGATGGCAACCGTTCTCCAGACTCCATATCTGAAAGGGAAAAATGGCAATATTCGGAATGAAACAATTATTCAAAAGAATTAGACATATTTAGATGTCTTGCTTTAAATACAGATGTGTGTATATAGACATATAAATATCAGAGATATACATTTTTTAGAAAAATAACATATGGACAAAAAAATACATCTATGTCTTGAAAATGGTAATGTTCCTACCGAAGGTCATGTTGAGGCTTAATTCTGTAATAGGTCCTTAAGTGGGACTGTGAAGCCTTTCTTGGGGGACTGAGCAGGAGTGAGTGAGTTCTCACATCTTTGGAAAAGAATTAGCTCTTCAGAAAAGAGAAAGTAGATAAAGAGAAGCCACCAAAAGTGGTCAGCTCTTCTTATCTAAAATTTGAGCTAAATAAACATTTTCTTACTCGTCCAATCTTAGGTATTCTTTCAGAATAACAGAAAATGATTTTATTTTTGAAAATAGCCTCACCCATGCTGACTCAAATTTGTGAGATCTTCCCCTCTCAGTCCCACAAGTGGGACTATGGGCATGTTCTCTTACACTGAGTTTGATTTAAGTTTAAGTATTCTAGATACTTTTAAGAGTTTTTTACATTCAAAAATTTAAGTAGTTTGAATACACTAATTTTACATAAATGTATAATGCCATAAACTTAGGCAAATTAATATGTTTGCACTCTTAATAAAATACCTCATCCTCTTTAAATTACCAAAGGATAATGATGATGATGATGTTTATTATAACTATATTTTATGGCACTGATACTTGAACTTAAGAACCTTATACTTGCTAGGTCAGTAGCTCTACAATGTGAGCTTTTTTCTTTGATTATTTTTAGATAGGGTCCTGCTTTTTTTGTCCAGGGTCAGCCTCAGACCATGCCACCCCTACCTTCCACCATATAGTATCATAAACAATCAAGAAAATTTCATGAGCCAAGTGCAGTAAGTAGCACACACCTATAATCCTTGATACCTGGCAGGCTGAAGTGGAAAGCTCATGAGTTAGAGGCCAGCCTTGGTAATAATGTAGAGTGACTCTGTCCAAATAGAAAGGAGAGGAGAGGGGAAGGGAGGAAAAGGGAGGGGAGGAAAGAGGACACAAAGGAAGAGAAGGGAAGAGAAGTAAAAGAAAAGAAGGAAAGGGGAGGAGGAAGGGAGGAAAGGAAATAATTTAACAATCCACTCTAACTCTTGCTACCCTACACTGAAGGAAATCTTAAAGTCAAATACTGCTTTCACATTTTGTTTACTACTATTCTCTGGTAAAAGGCTGAAGACAGGCATTTACCTGAAGTTAAGGCTGATTTGTAAGGGTGAATAATCCATAAACAATGATTGGCTTACCACAGTCTAAGAACAGGCTTTTTTGTTGTTGTTGTTGGTCATGGGGGCTGAACTATGGGCCTGGGCACTGTCCCTCAGCTCTTCAGATCAAGGCTAGCGCTCTACCACTTGAGCCACAGTGCCACTTCCATCTTTTTTCTGCTTATGTGGTGCTGAGGAATCAAATCCAGGGCCTCATGCATGAGGGGCAAGCACTCTACCACTGAGAGAACTTCCCAGCCCAAGAAAGGCTTTTTTAAAGCAATTGTTTATCAAAGGGATAACAAAAGTAGGAGGTGACAAATTTAGTAGAAACAAGATTATTTACATAATCTAAAGTTCTCCTCCAGAATGCTTATTAAATACAAATTGAGAAAGGTACCTTTACAGAGTACAAACTGCATCATTTAAAATTAAATGGAATGCCATCTTGATATCTCAAGAAGAGGATGTCAACTCTATGGTATTCTTTGCAATAACACAAAACTTCAGTAGAACCATGATACACACAAATTGGAAGACTACATATAAAGTAAATGACTAGTATTCATCAACAGTATGATACTTATAAAGAACAGGAAGGCCTGAGAACCAAAAAAGGAAGACTAAATAAATACCATTAAAAATAGGGCACAGGGGCTGGGAAGGTGGCTCAGTGGTAGAGCGCTTGCCTTGCAAGCCTGAGGCCCTGGGTTCGATTCCTCAGCACCATATAAGCAAAAAGGAAAAAAAGCCGGAAGTGGCGCTGTGGCTCAAGTGGTAGAGCGCTAGCCTTGAGCTGAAGAGCTGAGGGACAGCGCCCAGGCCCAGAGTTCAGGCCCCACAACCGGACCCAAAAAAAAAAAAAAAAAATAGGGCACAGTATCTTAGGTTGGACTCTAGAACAGAAAAAAATATATTAGAGGCTGAACAGGTAAAGTTCATTTATGGTCTATAGTTTAGTTAATGTCCTTATTCACACATTAATTTCCTGATATCAGTAATTCTGATTCCACTTATGAAAGGAAGGAAAGGAAAGAGGTAGGAGGAAAAGAGGAAGGAAGGCAAAAGGAAGGAAAGGGAAGGAAGAAAGAAAAACAAGAAGAGAGGAGCAGAGGAAGGGAAAGAAACCAGTTTGAGTAAAAGAACACAACTAAAAGTTAACATACAATAATGTGAAAAAGGTTTTGTTATGAACAATGAAAGAAAATGTGCAGAAGATCAGGGACTAAATTAATTATAGATGTTTCCTATGACTTAAACCATTAGTTCTAAAACAAGGGTAATCATATAAATATCTGTCTCATAATGAGCATTTTGGAAATATTTTTAATTTTCACAACTGTGATTTGTACTGAAAACACTGAGAAATCAGAGACTAAATATGTTATTAAATACCTTACAATGGACAAGATATTATCCTCCCAAAGAATGATGAAAATGGCAGGCCACAATTTTTCCCTACATGATGATTTTATGTGCCGCATAAAATTTCACTGAACAATTGTTAAAGATAATAGTGTTCAAACATCAATACTGTATATCAAATATTCTTTTTTGTATAATCACAGAGTTTATAATTCTGACAGCTGGTAGGTATAGATCTGAACAGATACAAATAAGGAAGGATAAGATATGTTGGCAAAGAAATATGAACATGATTAGCTCCTTGTGTTTCAGCAGCATTAACATTTTAGTATTAAGAATATATCTGAAGAATTGGCATTGGTGGCTCATGCCTGTAATTCTAGCTACTCAGGAGGCTGATATCTGAGGATAGCAGTTCAAAGCCAGCCTTGACAGGAAAGGCTGTGAGACTCTTACCTACAATAAACCACTCGAAAACCCAGAAGTAGTTGTGTGGCTCAAGTGGTAGAGTGCTAGCCTGGAGCTGAAGAGCTGAGGAGCGGTGCAGACGCCCAGAGTTCAAGCCCCATGACCAACCCCCGCCAAGAAAATATCTATATATCTATATATCTGATGTTCAGGATGTAGCTCAGTGATAGAGCCCTGTACTCATATATGTGGAGCTCTGGCTTAAATCAGGTATAGTGGCCTACACCTGTAGTCTCAGCTATTTGGAAGGAACTACATAAGCCTAAGAGTTCCAGGCCAACCTGAGCAGTATAGGGAATCCCCCATTTCTTATTGATTTTTTTTTTAAATAAGAAAACAAGCTAGAAACAGTTTTCCAATGAAGATTTTTCTTAAAGAATAATATCATCTGTTAACAACACTGAAAGTTCCCTGTGAGAGTTCATAAAAGTACAAAATCAGATTCAGTGGAGCCTTTTGTACAGATTATATACATTAGAACCCATTACATACATTTTTAATACAATGTAACCTAAAATGAAATATAGTAACTTGAAGGAATATCATTAGATAGTCACAATGTTGCTTTTTTTTTGGCTTAATAGAACCTCTAACAGTATAGTTATAGTCATTTACTATTTTCTAAAAGTTATGACAAAGACTTTTATACAACTATTTCTTTTCTTTTGTTGGTTGTGGGGCTTGAACTCTGGGCCTGGATGTTGTCCCTGAACTCTTCAGCTCAAGCAAATGCTCTACCACTTGAGTTACAGCACCACTTCTGGTTTTCTAGTGGTTAACTGCAGATAAAAGTCTCACGAACTTTCCTGCCAGGCTGGCTTTTAACTGTGATTCTCAGATCTCAGCCTCCTGAGTAGCTAGGATTACAGGGATGAGCCACCAGTGCCCAGCTATATAGCTATTTCTTTAGATCACTTTCTAGGCAACCAAATATTTGGACCAATATACTTTAAGATATTAAGTAGCAAAACAAAACAAACACAACAAGCAAGTAACAACCAAAATGTTTCTGTTAAGGGACTCTAAAAATAGAAGATGAGACACACAATCTATTAGACAGCAGTTAAAATTATTCTGAGTATGTTTATAGATAATTACTCTAACATTTTATAGGTATTTACTCACATTTTCAGAATATCATTTAAGGAAATTAAGTATATTCCAGTTTAAAATATGAATACATAAAATGGATTGATCTCTCTTTTCACTGGACACATTATAACAACTGAAAGCAGTCAATTGCTTACATTTTCAAACACAAGCTACCAGCAATCACCAAGAGCCATCTGGAGCTGTCAGGTACTTAAACTGATTTTGCTGAAAAGCACTGACTCCTTATTTGGGTGCAAAAACTAACTGAAAGCAGGAAAAAGCTTGGCATCCCTGCTCCATTTTGAATGTATCTTTGTTCTAGGTCATTTTCTCTCTGCTCACTCTGCAATCAATCACCTAGGGATATGGGCAAGACAGAACTTAACCAACATCATGTTTACATGGAGGATGGAGGACAAGGGATGTTTACAACATCATGTTTACAAGGGATGGAGGACACTGAACCAAGGAAGAAAACATGTAAGCCTGAGCACAGCAATAACAACGTCTCCAGAACCTGCCCCAAACAAGGATGGAAATAATGAGCACTAAGCCATGTATCAACCATGACTATTTAATAAGCATGCGTACCTCTCTCCCACAGCTCCCAGTTCTTTATCTATCTAAAACTACAGCTTATTTCTGAATCCCAAAGACAGCTGACCATGTGGTGTCCTGTCTTCCCATGACATGCCCATGCCCTGTAGTAAACATCTTTTCTCTGTTTTTCACCATTATTATCTCTTCATTTGGCAAACGGGTAAGTGAGCAAACCTGACATTTGGAAGCCCAGGAGTATGGGCCTGGGGCCTAAAACTTTAACTTCTGAACAAGTCTCAATCTCCCCTAAATACTAGTTTCCTTATGTGAGAAATGATGGGATTGAATTAAAGTAGCTGTCAAGTCCCAATCTGACTAGTTTAAAACACAAACAACCTCCAAACAAACAAATCACACATGAAATTCACATTGACTGAAACACTTAACAATTCCATCTTTATTTTTTCTGTATCATTTTGTCTCTTTTGGCCTTTATTCAATCTCTAAATGGATACTCCTTTAAATGAAAGATTTCTGGTAAAGCTTTAAAAAATTTACTCTTGAGATTTCTAGAAATCTAGTGATGAGAAAATAATACAAGAGAAAAGCACTGGTTTTCATATTGCTCAATAAATAATCTATTCAAGGTGTATCTTTTTCCAAAGGATTAAGTTTTCCTTCAAAATGAGAAATAGGTGTACAGAATATTATGGGAAGATTTGAACAAGATTAACAGACATATGTCACGAGCCATTAGTATATTCTATGAATTTTAATATTGACTAAGAATTTCTGACAAGAATACAAAGGTTAGAAATATAATGAGAGATGCTATATAGTTAGCTGATCCTTTCACGGACAAATGCATGAAGCTCTAAAGAATAAGCAGAAGATGAGCCTTGAGCTGAATTGTTCAGGGATAGCTCCCAGGCCTAGAGCTCAAGCCCCACGACTGACGAGAGAGAGAGAGAGAGAGAGAGAGAGAGAGAGAGAGAGAGAGAGAGAGAGAGAGATCTTTCATATGATTGTTTCTAACGTATTTATGATTGTTTCTAACATATTTATAAGATTATGTCTTTGTTGCCTTGTATGTCCCCTCCCCCATGGTACAACCCCTGCTTTCACTATATATAATGTTTGTATATGTGGAGGGGAAGGGAAAAAACAAATTGTTAAAACAGGGATACAGGAGGGCCCATTGCAACAATGAGATGTACAAGTCCTTATGTCAAAAAACGAACTTTACAACTTTGGTGGGGGGGGGACGATGGGGGGTGGGGAGAGGATACGAAGGGATGGGAAGAGGAAACAAAACAGGAGGTTACAATGCTTGATAAGAAATGTGCTCATTATCTTACCTATGTAATTGTAACCCCTCTGTACAGTATTTTCACAATAAAAATATATTTAAAAAAAGAATAAGCAAAAGATTTAGAGCTTTGTGTAATTAAAAAACAAATATAGATTTAATTGTATTATTTAACATAGTTCTGGAAAACAAAGGTTGTATAACATACCAAACAAATAAAGCACAGTATCAAATAAAAACGTTACTATATGTGTAATACATGCATACTCTCAGAAGCCTAGAATCTAAGTACTACATGTCCAATAAACTAGCACAGAATATACTATTCTATTATTTTATACCATATTATTTAATATATTTTTTTCCTTTCACAATTTTTTTATTTTTATTGTGAAAATACTGTACAGAGGGGTTACAATTACACGGGCAAGGTAATGAGTGCATTTCTTATCAAGCATTGTTGCCTCCTCCTTTGTTTCCCCTTCCCATCCCTTTCCATCTCCCCCCCACCCCCCTTCCCCCCCCCCATGCCAAAGTTGTAAAGTTCATTTTCGACATAACATCTTGTACATCTCATTGTTGCAATGGGTCCACCTGTATCCCTATTCCCTTCCCCTCCACAAATTATACCAACATCAAATATAGTGTAAACAGGGGTTGTACTGCAGCGGAGGGACATACAAAGCAAAAAAGAAATAATCTTATAAATATGTTAGACACAATAGCAAGAAAGAAAAAACATTTGCATCCTTAACTTGGGGTTTATATATTATTTTATAGCATTTGTTTTATGTATTTATTTCATTACATTGGATATAAAATATATGTACATATATTTGGGAGGAGTGCCAGTCCTGGAGCTTGAATTTAGGGGACTAAGCTCTGTCCCTGAGCTTCAGTTTAGCCTTAGCCCTATTTCCAGCTTTTTTGGGGGTAAGGGAGGGAGAGGAGTAGTTAATTGGAGATAAAAGTCTCACAGACTTTATTGCCTGGGCCAGTTTTGAACAACTATAGATCTTAGCCTTCTGAGTAGCTAAGATAACAGATGTGAGACACTGGTGCCTGATTCCTAATATATTTTCTGTATTAAAATTCCATGTTAGATTTTATTTGAAGAAAGAGTTGCACTGCTTTTAAAAAGTTTGCAAACTATTTAAATCATGTATATGGTAGAAATCTGTCTCACTGAAGTTCTTAATAACACGGCCATCTGTCCAATCCCATTTACTGACTTCAAATCTGAGTCCTCACCTTCAAGAAAAGTCACTTTCACTGTTGTTTAGTTTTTAAGTTATAATTTCAAGCCACTGTACAAGTTATCTTCAAATTAAATCTTATTCCCCATGGAGGATGTCTTCCTAATTCTGCATTCCAAATGCTGAGATCCTGACAGGTCCAGTGAATCATACACTAGGGGAGGTTGTAAGTGGTGCTCCCTACTTCTTCCTTTTCAATCTCCCCATGGACGCTCACATGTCTCTCTTTTCTGACTTCTATTTTCATTTTTATTAAAAGAGTAAAGAAAAAATGAATAGCAAAATAAGGTAACTAGAGAATAGACTGCTTACCTGTACTGACATTAAAGGTCTTTAGCTGTGAGGAGTAAGGAGGAATT
Organism: Dipodomys spectabilis; assembly: GCF_019054845.1. NCBI lineage: Eukaryota > Metazoa > Chordata > Mammalia > Rodentia > Heteromyidae > Dipodomys > Dipodomys spectabilis. The sequence goes on from NW_024870758.1 coordinate 23,954,866, forward strand.
TAAAACTCTATAGTAATCCATTTATCTACTGAGGGGCATCTGGGTTGGTTCCATATCTTAACAATGGTTAAATAATGCTGCAATGAACATGGCTGTGCTGGTAGCTTTAGTATGGCCTTGTTTGTGGTCATTTGGGTAAATGCCCAAAACTGGGATTGCTGGGTCATAGGAGGGGCTCTATGTTTAGTCTTTTGAGGAACCTCCACACTGCTTTCCAGAGTGGATGAACAAGTTTACACTCCCACTAACAGTGTAGCATTCCCTTTTGGCCACATCCTTTCCAGCATCTGTTGTTATTAGATGTCTTGATAATGGCCATTCTAACTGGGGTGGGGTGGAATCTCAATGTTGTTTTGATTTTCAGTTCTTTTATGGCCAGAGATGTTGAACATTTCTTCATGTGTCTATTGGTCATTCTTATTCCACTTCAAAGAAATCTCTCTTTTAGTCTTTAGCCTTCTTATTAATGGGGTGGTTGTTTCTGTGAGAATTTGCTTTTGGGAGATATAATTTTTTGAGTTCTAAGTACATTTTAGATATAAGACCCTTGTCTCTTGTATGGCTAGTGAAGATCTCCCAATCTGTGGGCTTTCTATTTATCTTAACTAGCTATGTCCTTTGCCATGAAGAAGCTTTGCAGTTTAATGCATTCCCATTTGTACAACCTTTCTTTGATTTGTTGTGTTTCTGGGTCTTTATTAAGAAAATTTTGACCTGTGCCAAGGAGACATAGTGTTTCTCCAATTCCTTCCTGTAATGTTTTCAGGGTATCTGCTTTTACCTTGAGGTCTCTGATCCATTTGAAATTGATTCTGGCACAAGGTGATACATAAGAATCTAACTTTAGTTTTCTACAGGTATTTAACCAACATAGAAAAGATATGGAACCAACCCAGTTGCCTTTCAGTAGATGAATGGATCGAGAAAATTTGGTATATGTACACAATGGAATTCTATGCTTCTATCAGAAAGCATGATATCACCTCATTTGTAAGGAAATGGAAAGACTTAGAAAAAATCATATTAAGTGAAGTAAGCCAGACCCAAAGAAACATAGATCCCATGGTTTCCTTCATTTGTAATAATTAGTATATGTCTAGCATAGTCCTAGCAGATGAGCAGAATAGCTCAATAGCTATGTACATATGACCATATAAGATGATGCTAAGTGAAATGAACTTCAAGATAAGGATATAAGAGGTTTTTCTTTGTTGTTGTTTTTAATGTACTATGTGATTTCTTTTTTTTCTTTCTAGTTTTTTTCTCCCCTTATGGTTTATCCCTGTTGTCACTGTATTTGATTTTGGTACCCTGGGTATTGTATATATGTTAATCTGAATTAGGGAAGGAAAGGGGAATAACAAAATGGTGAGACAAGGGACAAAGGGTAAACCATTACAACAGCAATACTCACAAGACAGTATGTTGGAAATTGAACTTTATAACTTGGGGGGGGGGGATTATAGGGGAGGAAAAATAGGAGAAAAAAGAGGGAGGGGGTAATAAGTTCGCCAAGAAATGTATCCACTATCTCAAGTATATAACTGTAACCCCTCTGTACATCACCTTGAAAGTTAAATTAAATTAAAAAAAAAACAACAACAGGCTGGGAAGGTGGCTCAGTGGTAGAGCGCTTGCCTTGCATGCATGAGGCCCTGGGTTCGATTCCCCAGCACCACATAAGCAAAAAGAAAAAAGCCGGAAGTGGGGCTGTGGCTCAACTGGTAGAGCGCTAGCCTTGAGCTGAAGAGCAGAGGGACAGGGCCCAGGCCCAGAGTTCAAAATCTCTGTAGTAAAATGGTTTTCCCCTGACAAACACTAAAAGCCAACAGAATTGTAACCATCCTGCAATCGTTACAAAGCTATGTTCAATCTTAAAAGAATGGAGAAAGAGGCTTTTTAATTTCCTCAAATGTATAAGTAATGATATTTCAAAGCATAAATCAAACACTTGCACTTTCCTACTTAAATCCTTCAGTAACATTGCAGTTACATTTAGGACAAAAATATGAAAATCACTGACAGGTCCACAAAGCCCCTCTGTTTATTTCTTCAGCATCATGGATAGTAAAGAAGTATGTGCACTCTTTTAATAGCTTAGTATTTTTGGCCAATGAGCTAAATATATAAGGGGCACTGTAAAACATAATCATAACTATAATAATAATCAAAACTATAATTATTTTCCTTAACATATTTACCAATTAGCTTTAAAAATAACTTGAGAAAAGCTAGTTTGTGGTAACAGGGATGTACACCAGGGATTTATGAATGTTAGACCAGCATCCTACCACTGAGATATATCCTCAAGACCCTAAAAACACTAAGCTTAAGTCCTTACGCTTCTGATTTTTTTGCTTTTATAACTGTAGTCTTTTGATGAATTAGTACTACACTCATCAAATCTCCAGGGAAGCAATTTTAGTAATATTGCTTAATTACTAACATAAATAAATTAAATTGATAACAATCTAGATATACTTAAAAAAAGACAGTTCAAAAGCAACCAGTGCAAAGTTATCTATAGGACCAAACCAAAAATACAATAAATGCTTGATTGGGAAAACAATTTTTTCTCTATTATTTTCTATATATATGACATAGAACATAGATGTAAGCGTATGTGTGCATGTGTATGCATGCTTGCAGGGGCAGGCCAGACAATTGTGGCTCATGCCTGTAAGCCTACCTAGGAATTTAAGATGTGAAGACTGAGATTCAAAGCTAACCCAGGCAGGCAAATCAGTTCTTATCTTCACTTAACCAGCAAAAGCCAGAAGTGGAGGTGGCTCAAGTGGTAAAGCACCAGCCTTGAGTGAAAAAGCCAAGTGAGAGCTGGAGGCAATGAGCTCAAGCCTTAAAAAATAAAAGCCAGGTGCTGGTGGCTCACCCCTGTAATCCTAGCTACTCAGAAGGCTATGATCTGAGGATTACAGTTCCAAGCTAGCTGGGGCAGAAAATTCCCTGTGAGATGCTGATCTCCAATTAACCGCACAAAAACTGGAAGTGGCACTATGGCTCAAAGTGGTATAACGCTAGCCTTGAGCAAAAGAGCTCAGAGACAGCACCCATGCTCTAAGTGTAAGCCCAATGAGCAAAGATAAATAAATAAGTAATAAAATAAAACAGGTGAATGTGTGTCTTAAGTTCTAAGAATACCTGCCTAGCAAGCACAAGGCTCTAAGTTTGAACCCCAGTACCTAAGAAAAAAAGGGTTATTCCAAAGTATACAAATAGCAATGGAAATTTCCAGAACTCATGGAATTTTGCCAGTATGGGGGTAGAACTAACCAAACCAAACTATAATAGAAATCAAAATCATGTAATATGATTGTTGCTAGTCATAGCTACTATTAGAATTATCAAACTTAGTTTCTTCATTGTTTTCTTACCTGACTTGTCATCTAAGTGTTGTTTTTCACCCCATTAACTAATCTTCTGGAAAAGTCATTATGATAGCATATACTTTCCCATATTAACAACAGGCTGAAGCCCATGCTCCTTAGGCTGACTTTAAGATTTCTTCTCAAAGCTTGCTGTTCCACTTAGTTTGAGTCATGTCCTCTCACTAAGACATGCAGAAGTGTCCTGGACACTCAAATTTTTCAGTGTTAACAATAGTCACGATCATCTGGCTCATTCACTTACACACACCTTCTCAAATCTTTGTGTTATTTTCCTATACTATTCCTCTCCTTACAATGTTTTCTAGTCCTATCCCATACACATATTTAAAATTTTCCTTGTTCTTCAAACCACGGGACTAAATGATATCCTAATACTGTATGTGGAAATACTCAACCTAAAAGTCACTGTTCCCAAATCTTCCATACTATGATTACTGAAAATCTGAAGAAGTCAAAGTTTCAAAGGCTACTTTTCAATCCTTGCTTCCTTTCATCATTCTTTCATTCTGATTGCAATTATGAACTTCCATAAATTTGCCTAACAGTAAGCATACAGGAGAATAAATCATGACATTATCTTATGTTTCCCAAAGCCTTAGGGGAGCATTTATCCCAAAATAGTTGTTTATTAAGTATTTGTTGAATAAATGAAAATGTGCATTATTTGTGTGACTTAATGCATCCTACGTAGAATGCAAAAAATATGGCAAGCAAATAACAATACTATAACTATCAATTAATAAAAATCTTTATATAGGAGCTAGTATTCTTACAAATCAAAATGATCACAGATTCGAACTTTCAAAGAAAATAATTTAATAAAAATAATTGAATTTGTGTGTGTGTGTGTATGTGTGATGAGCCTGAGGCTTAAACCTAGGGCTTGTGTGTTGTCCTTTAGATTTTATGTTGCTCAGGCTGGTGCTCCACAGCCGCAGCCCTGACTAGCTTCTAACCATGATCCTCAGATCTCAGCCTTCTAAGTAGCTAGGATCAGGTGTCAGCAACTGGCACCCAACTGAATTTCACTTTTTTTAATGACAAAGTTCATAACAATATATTCAGTTCAAATTCAAAACTAGAGAATTTTTATTATAGTTTATCAATTTTTATATCTTAAACTTTATTTTTAATCAATAAGAAAATTGCAAATTTGCTTACTAATCTACAGTAATCTCATTTCTTGATACTTTTAGTGCCCAATACAGAATCACTCATTTAGTGATTGACATTTAGTGTTGACAATAGTAACACTAACACAAATACAGTTCTTTGGATTCTCAGAATATATTCCAAAAGAGATATATAATCCAATCCCAACATTTAGAAGTTATTTTAAGTAGTTCTTCTCTGTGTGGTTATCAAGGATAATACTCTACCACCAAAGCCACAGTTCCACTTCTGGCTTTTAGTTGGAGATAATTAATTAGAGACAAAAGTCTCATGAATTTCCCTGCCTAGAAAGACTTCAAACTGCAATAGTCATATCTCAGTCTCCTGAGTAGACAGGACTACAGTTGTGTGTCCAGATTTATTCTATTATTTAAGGACATCATTCAACTGGACAACTTTTTTGCATGTGCCCATCCTGCAACTTGAACTCAGGACCTGGGTGACCTTAAACTTTTGTGTTCAAGACTCACATTCTAACACTTGAGGCACAGCTTTCTGCTTTTTTTTTTTTTGGTGACTAATTGGAGATAAGAGTCTCAAGACCTTTTCTTCCTGGACTTTCTCTGAATAGTGATCCTCAGTTCGCAATCCAAGTTGCTAAGATTACAGGTGTGAGCCACTGGTGCCTGGCTAACAATTTTGATAAACCAAAATTTAATGTCTCAAAAGCAATATATAAATCTGCACTGTCCAACAGTGTCTAGTAATCATGTATATAGTTAAATTTAAACTAAAATGGTAAAGTTTTAGTTTAATAATCACATCATTTATCCAGAAAATTCTCTTGTAAAGCAGTGATCTAAATGATAATACTTTTTGCTCAGACATAGAAATGTTCGTGCTTAGTGAGGAAGCCTTTTACAAATGGAGTAACTAGACTGTTAAAACTGATAAAACATGACTTGGCAACTTTAGAGTTGAAATGAGGTTACCTAAATCAGAAGCTAGCTATGAAGAAACAAACTGTCATCTTGCTGTATACTCTTCACTGGGTATATTTATTTCAATCCAGATGCACTGAGAATTTCTTTAACTGGAGATTATTTGAGTTACAGTTTAGCTTTGTTGTATTTTTTGAAATATTCACTTAACCTAATCACTAAGAAGATAACCTCAAATAATCCACATTAAATCTCTCACTTATCAAAAAGTGCCTATTACAAAAGCATTCTTTTTCCTTTTTTTTTTTTTTTTTGCCACAGTGTAGGTTCTATTGTTATCTACAGCAATCAATATATATTGTACAATCATCTCATCGTATTTAAAGAGAAGGAATTTAATAGTAAAACAAAGTGCTGATGGCATTCTCTACAGAGACTGTTCAAGAGTTAGAAGAAGTTAAAGCAGTGGTTCTATACTAGAACTCACATCAGAATTTGAGAAGAACCTATTATTCAGTGGGCAAAGCAAAGATAATTAAGATATGGGGAAACACTGGCTATTTAATCTAGTACTACTAACAACCTTAAGCCTTTTCTAGTTATTAATCTGTAGTCTCAGAGCAGTATGCCAAAAAGTTGATCATAACCAATTAGAGGTCATGAAAAACACACAGTATAATCCTAAGGATTTAAAGATATAATGAAAAACACTGATCTAACTGGCTTTCCTAGTAATGTTTACTTTTTTGGCCACCCATAAAAATTTTTGGTTAATAACGATCAATAGGCTAATGATATTGTGAATGCAACTATTTTATAACACAATATAAAATATGTGTTTCTATTTATGGCAAACAAAATAACTATTCAAGGGATGTCTTCTATTGTTTCTAGTACTGATTTTAGTTGGACTTTAAATAAAGGTCATCAATTTAGCTAAAATAACCTGTACCTCTGGCCATAAATCCACTACAACTATGGTAAATAAAGTTATACCAAAATAATTATATAGTGAATAATCAAAATGATCAATTATAACTTCTATTGTAGTATATGTTTAAATAAGGAAATATAGAAGGACTTTAAAATCTTCAATCATACTAGCTGCTATATTATATTTCTATACACATGCTTTCTACTATTTATACACATACACGAATACATAGGTACATGTATGTTTACATATACATACATACACGTTGCTATTACTATACTGGCAGAATCCACTTGTTTGTACATATTACATGGATGTGAGAGCAATTGCACAAAACTCAAAATGCCAATAGAGTTTATAAGCATATCCTCTTAAAAGTGCAGTCTATGACAAAACCAAACAAAACAAAAAAGCAGCATATTAAATTAGCTGAGCAACTGGTAGCCTTGTAAATGCTAGGTGTTTCCTGTATATGCTCAGCTAATTAAGGATACATCAGTAATTTTATTCAGTTACTTCAAATGATATTTATTTATTTATTTTTGCCTTTCTGGGAATTTAATATAAGGAGGCAAACAGATAAAGAGTTTTGGAGAGAGGCAGAAAAACTGATAAAATACCAGGGAAAAACAGGAAGGAAAAAGTTACCCCTTTATACACTTCTCCCCAGGAGATAGGAAGAACCATGACATAGGTTTTCCCTGTCCTTCATTCATGTTTCATCATTACAGACAAGCTAATTCAGCAAGAAAGATTCTTGCTGTTCACATAACCCTTTTTCCTTAATAGTGAGCCACATGACCCCACCCTGACTGAAAAAGGGGGACTGATTGCAGCTTAGTGGCAGTGCGCTCAGCAGGAAACATAAGATCAGAGGTTCAGACCCAGCACCCACCTCTAAAAGCAAAGAAACAACTGAAACAGACGAGACTCATAGAAACAATGGCTGACCAGAAATCTATCAATTTCATTTGCCTCTAAAATATGCTATGAACATAAGACTTTTTCTTTTCTTTTCTTTCCTTCCTTCCTTCCTTCCTTCCTTCCTTCCTTCCTTCCTTCCTTCCTTCCTTCCTCCTTCTTTTCTTCCTTCCTTCCTTTTCTCTCTCTCTTTCTTTCTTTTCTTTCCTTCCTTCCTTCTTTCTTTCTTTCCTTTCTTTCTTTCTTTTTGGTGCTGGTCATAGTGCTTGAATTAAGGGCCTCGTGCTGTCTTTGAGTTTTTGTACTCAAAGTTAACATTCTACCACTTGAACCACAGTTCAAGTGTAGCTAGGATTACAGGTGTGAGCCACTGCTGCCAGGCTTCTGATTTAAGACATTTTAACTGATAAAAACAGAATCAGAGAATCAATCATTTCTGAGTTGGGAGATCATTAAGTTTGTAGGCCTAAAGATATACAAGTGAAAGAAACAGAGTGGCCTTGAGAGAGAGGATCAGAATAGTGTTAATCCCAGGTTCTTCTCCTTATCTTTTTTATTTTCCTACATCTTCTCTATAGCCTTCCAAACACTTATCATTTTACTGGAATTTCCCATGGGTTACTGTTCCTTCCAATCAAAAGAAATTGGTAGAAAACTTATAAATATCACATTTATTCTTGCCTTTTTTCAGTAATGCTATTAACACCACTGAGACACATTTTGTTTTTCTTTCCAATAATCTAAACAATATGTTCCCTCAACTAAGAGCCACTTTATAAAGCTGTATCTGACTAATCCTAGGTTACAACTTCTCATCTTTGAATTATACAGCAGTTTAGCGTCTACCCAGGAAACTGCTAATTATATTAACTTTTTACTGCTCTACATTTGTTTTATGAATTCACTCTATTATTTGCACAGACAGTATGTCTGTCGAGCCTTGGTTTTTAAATCAGTAAAATGGGATTAATCATTCTTACTTCAAAGAGCTATTATAAAAGACAGGGCCTAGCATACTTCCTGTTATTTTGTTTTTACTTGCTTGGCTAGAATACAAGAGTAAAAATTCCTTTGCTTTCCCCAAATTAAAGATAAAGGGTGAGAAAAGAGCTGTCAATAAAAAGTAACAGTACCTTTTTCATAAGCTAAATGTACACAAAATGAAATGTGAAAAAGATTTAAAGTTCCCAGCAAGCTTCTTTCACTGGTAAACCTGAAGAGATTAGGCTGTCCTCCAAACAATGTGGCCCTCCACAAGAGGGTCATCTTTACTTCAACTTTCAATAATAGTGTAATTGAATTTTCTGTTTCAAATAATATTTTCACTTTAGTTTTTAGGTAACTAAAATATTTGAACTGCTTTTCCCCCCTTTTTTAAGGTAATTTTTGACATCAATAATCTCTACATAACCACTAACAATAACTTTATTTGCCATCATTCTCCTGTTTCTTTCCTTTTTTGAAGGTGACAGTGGTGATACTAAGGTTTGAACTGCGAGTCTCTCTTGCTTCTAGGCAAGCATTCTCCACTTGAGCCACACTTCCAGTCCTCCATCATTCACTTAAATATATAAAATTTAGCGCTTATATATTAATTTATCCTTTCATATATGCCCTAAATTGCACATATTTGTCCATGTCTTACTATACTGGTATCAGTATTAATACAACATAGCAATAATGCTATTAATGCTATTAATACAATTTTCCCAGTTATTATCTGACAGAATCAAGACCATCTATGATAAGGTTCAGAGAGAAAGTAAAATGCAAGACCCTATATATATATCTTAAACATGTTTTTAATATGACCTACATTAAATGCATGAAATGTAACAGTTAAATAGTTAAATGTTATAAATGTTATATAGTTAAAGTTAATGAACAATTAAATGAATGTAACTACAAGCCAAATTTTTTGTGGCATTCTGGAAAGTAAAATGAAGTACCAACTCAATAATAAACCCCAAGCATGCATAGAATGATAAAAATAACAAATATCTTTCTAGACACTTGACTGATTATTAAAATTAATATAGTCTAGTGACAGAACTATACTATGCCAAGTAGAAATACAGAACTGTGGGTTCCTTAAATGACCATCTAAATATTCTATTTCAAATGTTCAAACTTATATTTGGATTCCTCAGAAACCTAAGAATAAGAACTACTGCATGATTTTTTTCAATTAAATTCCTAGAACATAATTCCACTCTTAACCTACATAAATCTACTCTAAATTTTAATATGCCTAAGAGAAAGAAATATATAAACACATGTACACAAGTGTTTATGACTATGATAAATAGCCAAAAAGTGAAAATAATCCTAATAAATAAAATAATGATATTATACAGCAATAAGGAATTAATACACACTACAAAATTGAAGAATTTTGAAAATATTATGAGTAAATAGTTTATCTCAAATGACCACATGTTGTATGATTGTTTTTATGTGAAGTAGGGAAGATTATACAGACCAAAAGTAAGATTAGTGGTTGCCTAGAAATATGGGTAGATTGGGGAGAAATAGAGTAACTGCTAATATGCATTAGATAATTTCTTAGGATGAAATGTTTTATGGTGATTATATAATTTTGTGACTAGATTAAACATTGAATATCTTGAACAAAAGGTATGGCATTATTTTCATAAACTTGTTTTTAAAGAAAATATTGGGTGTTCTCTCTCTGATAGATTGCTATTAGACTAGAATTCTCTATTTGTCTTGATCCTGTACTCTCTGTGCAAGACTAAATGCACAATGAACCTACTATGAATTTTTCATGTTATATAATGAGATATTAAAACAAGGAAAAAACCTCTTAGGCACTCATCCATGTAATTTTACATCAGCATGTTGCATATACTTTAACTTACTAAAGCTATATTAACTCAGTTTGCAATAGCAATCCTGTTTTCTTTTTTTGAAACAGGAACTTTTTAATACAAAAATCCAGTTTTACTTCGTCCTTCTTAAAATATTTGTTTTTCTACATCATTTCTAAGATAAAAACCCAAAGTCCTTGCTAAGCACTGAAAGTTCTTAATAGATCTCCAAGTTCCTCTTTGGTGTCTTATCTCATTCTCTTCCATCATATAAGTAAACTTGCAAATACATCTCGTGTGTTAAGTATGTGATCTCATGCTCACTCAAATGTCCTTCATAATCATATTCCCTGCTTAATACCTACTCATACTATAGGCCTCATCTCATGCAATATCTCCTCTGGGGAACCATTTCAACTCATGAAAAAGAAAGTCTTAAATGCTCCTTTCTTATTGCTCTTATTTCCAGATGAAAGCACTTATAACATTGTACTACATGGCAACTTTCTGTTTTGATATTTAACTTCCTAGTATGCTGTGAGATCTTGAGAAGTAGAGACTATATATCTTCCTTAGGGCTTACAAGCTATTAATAAAATACCTGAATAAAAATGCATGATAATCATTAGAATTTATATGGAACTTTAAAAAAGTATAATTTACACTTTGAAAAAAATTTGTAATTTGCTAGCTGGAGGCTGGTGGCTCATAACTGTAATACTAACTACTTTGGAAGCTGAGACTGTTGGGAACATGGCTTGAGGCCAGTCTAGGAAGAAAAACATTTGCAATACCCCTTTCTCAATTAAGTGCTAACAGCAAAAATCAGGGTTGGAGGCATGGCTTCAAGTCCAAAATCACTGTACCTCTCTCTCTCTCTCTCTCTCTCTCTCTCTCTCTCTCTCTTCCTCTCTCTCATACATACACAAACCTAAATTTGCTTAGTCAGGTATTATTATGCCAATTTTACAGATAAAGAATTCTTAGTTCATGTTCATCATGGCAACATTGCTGGTGACAGCAAAAGTGGCTTATGAATAAAACCAGTTGGTTTCATTTCTATGTGATTTTGCTAAACTATTCAACAAATCACTGTTGCTCGCATCCCTAAACTGGACATACAAATCAGACTTGTTTACAAGTTTGCTTAACTGAAAAAAAAAAAATAGGTGATTTGAAGCTGAAAAAATGATCCTTAAATTACTGAAACTAGGTGATGCTGCCATTGTTGATATGGTTATAGGCATGTTCAATAATGCTGCAAACTTTTTGAGCATCTTCTCCTGGGTCATTTTTCTATTCATGATAGGAGACAGAGAGCTGGTATGGGTTTGATTTAAACAGTGGACCAGAAGAATCTGGTGTGATCATGGAGTCTGCTCAGATAAAAGTGTTATCCTTAACATCTGTCATGCCTGGTCTTAATCTAAAGGAAAACCACAAAGCTGTCAATATTGGTTGTTTAACCCAATCTTACTGTATCATAAAACCTTCTTCTGAAGGCAAGGAAAATATTTTGTAGCCATTTGTTTTTTGTTTATTGTTTTGGTATCTATGGCATTTTTACACACTATGTTGAAAATAAACTTTACAACTTTGGGTGGGGGGGGGGGGGAGGAGTTGGGGAAGTGAAGAGGGAAAGGAGGGTAGGGGAAAAACAAAGGAGGGGGTAACAATACTCAATAGGAAATGTACTCATTACCTTACTCATGTAATTGTAACCCCTCTGTACAGTATCTTTACAATAAAAAATATTAAAAAGAAAAGTTTATTTTGCTGAGCGCTGGTGGCTCACGCCTGTAATTCTAGCTACTCAGGAGGCTGAGATCTGAGGATTACAGTTCAAAGACGGCCTGGACAGGAAAGTCTGCGAAACTCTTATCTCCAATGAACCACCAGAAAACAAGAAGTGGCACTGTGGCTCAAATGGTAGAGTGGTAGCCTTGATCTGACACCCCCCAAAAGTTTATTTTCATCACAAGAAATACAGACTCCACAGTATATACCAACAGAAGTAAAAAAAAACAAAAACATGCATTATGCACCTTCTACTGCAAGTTCACAGTACAAAAAATACTGCCTTTTAAATATACATTAATAAAACAAGAAGGAAAAGCAATTAAAATCATTGATATTGTAATGCAAGGCAACACATAGGAACCCATCAGCAGTTCACCCCCCCGCCAAAAGAAAAACTTATCAGGTGGAAATCTGAGTGGGGGGTTGTCTGTACCTACAATTTACTGCAAAGAGCCCAGGACACTGACAGGAGGAACAAGGCGGCCATGATGGCAATAAAACCTCCATCAAACAAGAGTACAATCAGGAGCTGGGGAGGTGTGGGCTGTGTTTCATCAGGTGCCAAGTTGCACCAGTCCCCAGCTGCCTAGCAAACTAAACTGTGTTCCTTCATTGTCCACCATAGGTCACCACCCTGACCAGTGCCCAGCTGGCCTGCAGGAACTCAGAGTGCTGTTTCTAGCAGGCTCTGAGGAGTATTGTGAACACATAATGTTTATTCTGCATAGCAGAATAAACCCAAGTCTTGAGGAGGACAAGCTCAAAGCCTAATGCCAACCACCAAGACAGGACAATGTAGCCAGTCACAAAAGATGAAAACTTATGAAGAGTTCTGCATAAATATACAGTATTTATAAACTATTATTAAGGCACTCAATTGTAAAATAATAATTATAGTGTAGAAAGCAGCTTCTCATGCAGCAAGGCTGATCGTGAGGGCAGCAGAGGCCAGGTGGGTGGGCAGGCGTGCAGTCTGCTATCTTCGTCAATTTTTTCAAAATTGCTACTTATTTTAAACTCCTCATACAATGGACATTCTTATGCACACCCTTGACGAGAAATTTAAAGGAAACTTCTAATATTTTCAGAAATTGCTCTATAAAGTCACGAGCGATATTTTCATCAGAATAACCCACTGCATTGATTAATATTGCCTGAAATTCCTTACTGAATCCACATTATAATTCATTATTTGTAGTTTGTGATATTATATACTCTTCCTGGGAAAACTGCAGTTAGAACAGGAAGTTTCCTTTTCCAATTCTGCTCTTCACTTCTAGGCTCTTATGATCTATAAACCAAGTGGAAAAAAAGCCCTGTCTTATGGCTTAGTGTTCCCTGGTCTATGAAACGATAGGTAAACATTGTCCTCCTAATACACACTGAATTCCAGGACGCACACTTCTAACCACTATGACAAAAATGACTGTGAAAAGCTTGTCTTCTCCCTCAGTCTTTCTATAAAGCATGAAATTATATATAAAATGGGCAATAAAATCATAGAACATAGCTAAAAGAATAATGGGAATATTTTCTAGCTAGATATAATTTTGTAGATTTTATAATGCTTTAATTATATTGTTTAGCATTTTAAGTCAAAAAGGCAATTAAGAATAAGTATCTTAAAATAGGGAGAAATAGGCAATACCGGTGGTTCATACCTGTAATCCAAGCTATTGAGAAGGCTGAGATCTGAGGATTAAGGCTTGAAAACAGTCCAGGCAAAAAAGTCTGTAAGATTCTTATGTCCAATTAACCATCAACAACAACAACAAAACAAAATGAAAAACGCCAGAAATAGAGATGTAGCTCAAGTGGTAGAGCACCAGCTTTAAGGAAAAAAAAGTCTAATGGGAGCATGTGGCCCCAACTTCAAGGCCCAGTACCAGAACCAACCAAAAAACCTGGTGGAAAATCAATGACCACCTTTTTTATAACATAGTCCCTAAGGAAAGAGTAAATTTAATAGCCATGTTCTGTAAAATATTACAGCAACACTGGGATTGCATACAATCAGAAAGCTTTTTTACGTACACTCTAAGTACTAGATTTTTATATACACACATATGTCTTTTTTTTCTTTAAGAAAAATATCTAGTGGTGTTCTAGTAGCTCACAGTGTTAGCTATTTAGGAAGCTATTTAGGAAGCTTGAGATCTGAAGTTCAAAGCTATCCTGGGCAGTAAAGTTTGTAAGACTCTTATTAACCACCAAAAATAGCTGGATGTGGAGCTCCAACTCAAGTAGTAAAGCGCTAGCCTTGAACAGAAAAGGCTTTAAGACAGCGTCCAGACCCTGAGTTCAAGCCCTAGTACAGGGGTGTGCACACACGCATGCATGCACACGCACATGCCACCCTCCCAAATCTGGCCAGGTATCAATGGTTGATATATATAATCCTACCTACTAAAAAGACTGAGATGGATGATCATGATTTGAAGCCAGTCAGACCTAACAGAAAAGTCTGAGAGATTCCATTTCCAATTAAACAGCAAAATGCCAGAATTGTGGCATGGCTCAAGTGGTACAGTGTCAGCTGAGCAATCAAGTCACCTGAGTGAGTGTGAGGGCTCTGAGTTGAAGCCCTTGTACTGGCACGAAAGAAAAGAAAGAAAGAAAGAAAGAAAGAAAGAAAGAAAGAAAGAAAGAAAGAAAGAAAGAAAGAAAGAAAGAAAGAAAGAAAGAAAGAAAGAAAGAAAGAAAGAAAGAAAGAAAGAAAGAAAGAAAGAAAGAAAGAAAGAAAGAAAGAAAGAAAGAAAGAAAGAAAGAAAGAAAGAAAGAAAGAAAGAAAGAAAGAAAGAAAGAAAGAAAGAGGAAAGAAAAAGCCTAAACTTTTCCATACTTATATACTATAATAGTGTTTGATCCAGCTGCTATGGGAAAGTCAATCCATAAAAGCCAAGTAGAAAATTACCACACAAATTAAAGCAGCCTTGAGATGATATTTGACATCTAAATGTCCACCAACAAGTAAATGGATATATCTGATATGCACACAATGTGTGTATGTAATGCATATGTTGTGTATATATGTATATATATGCAATATAAAGTAATGAAGTTCTATACTATTCTACAATCTAGATGAAATGTGAAAGCTTTATGCTAAAAAAAATGGCCAATAAAAGGACAAATATTGTATTATTCCACTTTTGAAAAGATTTAGGGAATGAAAACAGAATAGAGGGGCTGGGAGGTGAGGGGAATGGGATTATTGCTTAATGATTACAGTTTCTACTTGGGTGATGAAAAAGGTTTAGAATTAAAGATAGTAGTGATGGTTGCACATCACTGAATGTAATGAATGCCACTGTATTACACATGCAAAAAGGGTTAGAATTGGGGCTCAGCATACAGCCCAGTTGTGGAGCATTTGCCTTCCATGAGCTGGCCCTGGATTTGATCCCCAGCACATCCCCCATAAAACAAAAACAAAAAAAACCAGGAAAGTCAAAAATGGCAAATATTGGGCTGGGAAGTTGGCTCAGTAGAGTGCATGCATGAGGCCCTGGGTTCAATTCCTCAGCACCACATAAGCAAAAAGAAAAAAAAAGCCAGAACTGGCGCTGTGGCTCAAGTGGTAGAGCACTAGCCTTGAGCTGAAGAGCTGAGGGACAACGCCCAGGCCCAGAGTACAAGCCTCACGACTGGACACCCCCCCCCCCAAAATGGCAAGTATTATGTTATAGATATTTTACCATAACTTTGAAAATGTAATCATGGCTCAAAGCCAGCCCAGACAGACAAATCCACATGACTCTTATCTCCAATTAGCCACCCAAGAGCCAGTTGTAGAGCTGTGGCTCAAGTGGTAGAATGCTAACCTTGAGGGATTGCTCAGGGACAGCAGTCGGGTATGAGTTCAAACCCCAGGCCCAGAATTAAATATGTAATACCATCAGGCACTATTGAAATGTGTATTTTTGAATGGGTAAACTATAAGATATGTGCATTATATATCTCAATAAAGAATTTAAAAAAATTATTATTTATGTTTCAGAGCCTGGAGATCTTGCTCTGGCTGGCAATCTTTGCTCCATTAGGGTTTCCTCTAGTCATCCTGTACCAGCCTTTTCTGTCAGACATCTAGCATCTTACTTATTTGTACACTTACTAAACAATTACTCTTGTTTTTTTTTTTGGGGGGGGGGGGGGGGTCCGGTCGTAGGACCTTGAACTATGGGCCTGGGCGCTGTCCCTCAGCTCTTCAGCTCAAGGCTAGCACTCTACCACTTGAGCCACAGCACCACTTCCAGCTTTTTCCTTTTTGCTTATGTGGTGCTGAGGAATCAAACCCAGGGCCTCATGCATGCAAGACAAGCGCTCTACCACTGAGCCACCTTCCCAGCCCTAAACAATTACTCTTATCCTTCTTTTGACATCTCTGGTGTTTTAAATTACTGTAACATTTAATATTTATTTTTGCTTATAGAACTACATTATATGTTCAAATTATCAAATTAATACTTGCATTTAATATTTGTACTTTGCTTGCCAAAACTGGATTAGTGATAGCTTTGATTAACAAATCAAAACCTAGCAGATTCATACTCCTTCAAATCAACAACAAAAAAATTCAATTTTATACTTACACAAATACATTAAACATTTTTCAATAATACACATTATGTGAAAGCATTCCCAGAAAATAATCATAATAATCAATCTCCAAGCAGTCCAATTAATCAAGAATGAATAAAATTTAGTTTATCATAATTATGAAAATTAGACAATGGTGAGATACCTTAAATATATTTCTGATTGGCTAGTCATTTTTCTATTTCCCTGATTGAGATAATCAAAATAAAAAAAATTAATTGTGCTAATACAAAAAATTAATATACACACTAATACTTTCCATGCTCAAGTAAAAATATCCAAGATAATAACTTCAATCTTAAACATTATCAAAATGTTAAGTCCATTATTAAAATGCTAAGTCCATAATAAGTTTCTGCTTGTATTTGCCTGTAATCTCAGCTTTCATAAAGATGATATAGCAGGTATGTATCACTACTCTCAGCTTTAGCTTTTATTGGCTGAGACGGGGTCTCATGAAGTCTTTGCGAGGCTAGTCTCAAGCAGCTATGCTCCTGATCGCAACTTTGCTAGTAGGAAGGATTATAGGTCTGAGCCACCATGCCCTGCTTTTTTTTTTCTTGTTAAATTGATACCTTTTATATGTGTAATATGTTTTGCAAGAAAAACATAATAATTATGTTTGTCTGAACGGTAGTTTATCTGAATGACGTGTTCTTGTTTCCCTGAAAATGTAACAAATATAAACAGCATTAACTCATATGAAGATTAAGGAACAATTACATTTTGATTCAGAAGACAAAAAATAAATCTGTTCCAAAGAAGAGCTATATTTCTATTTCCTAGTCAAGTAGAATTTCTGTTCACTTTTACAATGAAAATACCATTGGCCATTTATATTATTCATCTTCCCCTTAGAAACATGGTATTTAGTAAATTCACTTGCCTGCAAAAAAGCCCAGAAAGGGAAGGAAATAAAAATGTTCTTTAAACTGACAAAACTTAAAACTCATTCTTTAATATTCAGAAAGTTCTTGCACCGATAATATCTGAGGTTTTTTAAATTTATGCTTGATTCCAGTAAGCTTGGATTGTGATTCTTAATGTCATATCGTATTTTGTAAAAATAAACAAAAAAAGGTCTGAAGGTGATTACAGCAGCTGTAAGTTTTTCAACAGGTTTTATTAAGCACTATAGTGGATGGGAGCTGGGAATAGAGCAGGTCTGAAATAGTTAACTGCACTGAAATTGATAAAGAAATCAGGAAAAGACCAAGAGAAGGCTTGAGTTTTGACCAAGAATCTATTTTTTTTTTAGGCAGAAAAGGGCTTATTGGACGGATAGCAAACTGCTGGCCCATACTTCATCTTGTGTGGAGAGAGAAGAGAAGAAAAGAGGGCCAAGAATCTATAATCTTATGTGCTAAGAATATCATTGCATGACAATACAGATAGAAAAATTTTCACAAAGACAATTCACTGACACCTCAAATAAAATTTTAAAATTTTTCTTAACTTTAACATCATATGCATTTTAAGTAAAGAGGACAGTCAACTGAATCTAAAGACCTAGTTTATGGAATATATTATATAAATTCATGGAAATGTCACAGAGAAATCCTCTTGTATCGCTAAATATATATGTATGCTAAATAAATACCTCATCTATCAATGGCTTTTTCTAGGCAGTTATTATTGTCCTTCACTTATTTTTTCCAAAGGTAAGATGGGAATACCATTTAGCATACAGTACTATGCTGAGAATTAAGTAAGTAAAAGCATCCAGGTACAACTCATGAACATAGGCTATTACTGAAATACTCTAAAACCTTGACTGCTCAGAATTAGCCATTGTGATAAATTATATTATTACTTTTTAATTCATCTTTGCTTTAGATATTTATGTTACTATAGCTGGTATGTAAAGCAGACAAGGCTAATATTCCCTTCAGTGTTGTATGAAATGCTTTTGCAAGATAAACTCATTCTTCAATATCAATTTAGGTTAAGAACTCCTCTGGAAAGCTTTTCTACATCTTCACTTTATCAACTTCAATCTATGACATCCAAAACCAAAATCCTCAGATTTCATCCAAAAGGTGTCCCACCTGAAAACTTTTCCCATCTAACAATCAATTCATGGTAGCACCATCCTTTACATTGCTCACCCAAAATCTTACATTCCTCTTTTCTCCTCTATCTCTCTCACATCCGGTCCATCAAGAAATCGTCTTATTTAACATCTCTAACCTTAGGAGTGGTCCATTCTGCCTCTCTACAACACAGAAAGCCAAGTGAACTTTACAAATAGTATCTAAATAAAGAAAAGCCTTATAAACCCTCAGACTCTCAGTCCCTACAGGGGTCCCTGTGGTCTCACAATGAATGATTTTCCCTCTTATTACCTTTCAAAATACTGCCACTACTCTCCTTTCCCCTCATTCTACCTCTAATGCTGTCCATTCATCTCTAGTCATGCTCTTACTTCGTGTTTTCTGATTGAAAGGTTCTTCCCAAAGGTACCCACAACTTAGATTTTGTTTAATATCAGCTTGAGTCCTTCTTCAATCCTAGAACCCTATCTCTGAAAGGATCCATGAATCTCCACCATACATTTCTTATGTTGCTCCCATTTTTATTTTTCTTTTTTGTAACATTTACCTCCTAACATACTATATATTTTATTTATTATTTATTGTTTATCTTCCACTACTACATGGCAGTTTTATTTACTGCTATTTTCCAAGTACCTAAAACAGCACACAATAAGTACAAATTAAATATGTAAATTAAGTGGGCTTTAGATATACCTGCCTACCATGTTCTCAGGACCCTCACATTGCAAGAAGAAAAAAAGAGTAGCTTGATACTGGTAACTCATGGGTATAATCTTAACTACATAGGAGGATGAGATCTGAGGACTGTGATTCAAAGCTAGTTAGGACAGAAAAGTCAGCAAGATTCTATCTCTAATTATCCACCAAAAAACTGAACTGGAGACATGATTCAAGTGGTATAGCACCAGCTACGAGTAAAAAAGCTGAGCAAGAGAATGAGAGCCTGAGGTCAACCCCTGGTACTAACACAAAAATCAATCATTAAAGTAAATAAAACAATAAATTGAGTACCTCTTCTTAGAGTTGTCTTTAGCTTTATGTACATACTTCTACTCTTATCAATTATCACACTGTACAATAATAGCCTGCTAAATTTCTGACTTCTCCATTGGACTGTAAACTTTGCAAGACAAAAGTTTTGCTTTTGCTTTCCATCATTATTGCCTGTACTTCCTTAAGCATCTACTTTCTTACTTAGAAGGTACTCCATAATATTTCATTCATTAGTGAAAAATAAAACCATTTTAATAAAAAAGGTAAGAAGCTTTCCTCTCTCTAAAATACAAACACAAAGCATAAAAGTATGACCCTGGAGACTGAGTTCTGTTAGTTTTTAGTCTGATTCTGGCAATTACTGGCTAAAGGACCTTGATTATATAATTTAAATTATCTATGACTATTTCCTTATCAATAAAAATAGAAGTAATAATGGTACCCAAACCTGATGTGATTATTGTGAATACTAAATGAGGGCAAAGTTTTACTTTGATAAGTTGACTAAGAGTACTTACTAAACACAATAGACTATTATCAGCATACACCAATAATTTATTTAAAATTACCTAAAATAACCCTGATAAGCATTTTGCAAAAGAAAGTGCCTTAATTCTCCAGTTAAGGTGAGATTCTATTTGTATTACTCCAGAATACTTTTAAGTATTTTAGACATTAGCTTCTACTGTCATCAATATCAATTTTCAATTTTTAATCTATTTAAAATATTTTCTTATATGAATGTTTTCAATTTTAATAAATTTAAAATATTTTCTCTTAAGTACCTAATACTAAAGTTTAAAAAATAAAAATTCTATTATTTAAAGCATCTATACTATACTTACCAGCCTACAATAGACAGACTCATCTTTTACACTGATTATTCTCAGTTTTAAAAAGAATTTTGAGAAAAGATAAAATAATTTTAAGTAGATTTATTACTCCTTATTAAATAACCTAAATGCTTTCCACTTGCTACTTAAGTCACATATCCAACAATTTATATTTTCCTTGGGTAACATTAAGTTTTGAGCAAAACAGAGTTCTTTTCAAAGTAAAAGGCCACTATAAAATAGTGTTTGTTTTAAAGCTATAAAATTTTCTATTATTTCTGTCTATTCTGACCTCTAATGTTTTCCTATCTACAAAGTCAGTTCTCCATTTTGTAAAATACTTGTGAAATTCGTTTTCTTTATAGTTGCACAGCCATAAAGAAATACACACATTTTCCTTAAGCCCTCATATGGATAATAGACAAGAAAACTGAGGTAAGCAGTTTCAATGATTGTCCCAAGACCACAGATGGAGTGACTGCCAGCTTCAGGATTAAAAATAAGCAGCTCATTATTCCCTTCTTATAATTCTGAATACTCAACCTTATTTTTGTATTAAAGGATCTCTTAGATAATTTTAAGAAGATAATTTAAATAAGAACCATCATGTTACAACAATGTATGCAAACAGAATTACAAAATTTCTTAAAAATAAAAATAGAATGTATTCCAACAGTCTCTCAAAATTTATTATATGTTTGAAAACAATTTTGCTCAGAGTGCCAAGAAAGTGGTATCTTAATATAATCTATCATGTCAATGCCTTTTAAGAAGCTAATTTCTTGAGCCAAAATCTAAAATAAGTATGTGAAATGGTTGGATTTAACATACCAAAGAGAAATACTTCTGCATTAAGAAAAAAAAATCCTCCAAACTTAAAACAGTACTTTCTACTGTAATTGTAAACTTCAACTTCAGAATTATATTTTTAAGAGATTTATCAATAAAGAAACAATGAGAAAAAGTAAACAAAACACCACACTCATGCATTTACAGGAGAAAAAGACATACAGTATAACATTAGCAGCTTACTGTGGAGAGTGGGTTTAATCAGGAAGTAGCCATTATCCTTTCGATTCAGAGCAGTGACAGCACTCCAAAACAACAAGCCGGGATCTTTTTCAGTTAAAAGGCGTGAGAGAATACCTACTATTGTGCCCTAGTTTTTCTGACCCCAAGGGTCACCATATGTCTTTTATCAAAAGCTATAGTGAAAACATAATCCAAGGAAGCATTCACAATGCTCTATTTGTTGAAATACCTAAATCTACCTAACACAACCTCTCTCTCTCTCAGTTACTCACAAAACATGGCTGTCTTATTCAGAGATTAGCAATTATTGTAATGAGATACTGTCGGAGAGGGTCAAATAGTACTTCCTGCAGTTTACACATCTTGATTTCCTGGTAAACAAACTGAAAGGCAGGTGGAGCACTTAGATCACCAGTAAACGTGAATGCTCACGTGACAAAACTAAGCCAGGTAAGCTAGGCGACTCAAATAATTGTTCTTTTCCAAATTTTATTAAAACTGAGAAGAGTAAAAATTCTGTCTTCCTTTTAAAAGGAGAGTTTATTTCTGACATGCACAGTTTATAATGAAGCATGCTTGAAACCTGACACGGTTTAAGAAGGTTTTAAAAATTAGTCTGGGCAAATACACTGTAAAAGCAGGTCAATTCTAACAAGATTTTTTTTTTAAATGACAACAAACTGTTCAAGAGCTTGCTAAAGAAAAAGTCTCAAATTCAAGTGCTTCAAGATGTAGATGAAAGAATTTCCAAGGCATAATAAAAGTTCAAAATTTTAAGTTTTATTCCAAGTAAGAGTCTTTTTATTCAGATAATCTTCTGAAAAATAAAACTACTTCATAATTTATGTGGCAGTCTTTGAAAAAGAGTCATATGAATCAAAAAGTTTATTCTCTATATCATTTTAACTTTAAAACAAAAAAATATGTAAAATATCTAATTGTGAGAGTTTAAAAAGTGTTAGCTTGAAAATAAGTTGCTCTTTGAAGTTTAATTAATAAAATATCTAGATAGAACTGGGCTGTATAATCTTGAATGGAACCGATTTTCTTGTTAGGTTTTTCTTCCCCCCCAAAAAAATATCCTTTAGTATTTCATTATAACAAAAAAAAATCTGCAGAGCTTGTATTTATTTTTAAATTTCTGTATTTACTAAGGCCATGTATCTCTGTCCTATTATAAAACACTACCTTTAATTCTAATTCAAACAGCTTTAGAAGACCTTTTCACAGCAATATCATCACTTCAAAATATAATATGGTTGGATTTAAAGTAACTCAGTTTACAAAATAAAAGCCTAATGTACTGAAACAGAAAATAACACAAAGCTAAATGACAATAAAAGCAATAGCAACAAAAAAAGAATACTCAAGTTGATTAGACTTTGCCAAGGGTACAGAATCTGAGAATAGGTCTCATCACAAACAATGTGTCATCTCAAAGGCTCACAGATACAGTACG
Source organism: Dipodomys spectabilis (assembly GCF_019054845.1). Classification (NCBI taxonomy): domain Eukaryota; kingdom Metazoa; phylum Chordata; class Mammalia; order Rodentia; family Heteromyidae; genus Dipodomys; species Dipodomys spectabilis. The sequence continues at coordinate 23,977,786 of NW_024870758.1, forward strand.
GAGGCATACTTTTAACATCATTAACTACCATGTTACTACAATGGCATATGAAATAGCAAATTTTCAGAAAACTACAATTAAGAAGCTCTTTAAATAAGACTTCGGGTAAACTTTCTGGTCAAATTAAATAGTCATCTGGTATATAAAGTATAGTCTTTATATTTTAGGAAAATTTAAATTAATTCCTACTAAAAGGTTGGCTTTGATTATGTAATTCATATGCCAAAACAAAGCACAAATTTAAATGATAAAATTATTATTGCAGTTGTTGCAAAGACCCATTTTACTTTCCCATAATTGGTCAAATTAGATAGAGATGAAGAAAGATGTAAAGTACAAAAAATAAATTTGTGTTTTGTTTCATTCAAGGTGGCTTTTATCAAGAGTCAGCAAGTGTCCTATTAAGAGTTGATATATAGTTCAGTCAAAAATGAAGGGTACTTGGTGTAATCCAACTATCTCAGGAACCTGAGAGCTGAGGATTGTGGTTCCAAGAGACTTTTAACTCCAATTAACCACCAAAAAACATTAGCAGAGCTGTGGCTCAAGTGGTAGAGCATTCTCCTTGAACAAAAAACTAAGGGACCGCATCTAGGCTCTGAGTTCAAGCCCCAGAACTGGCCCCAAAAACAAACAAAAGAAAGGTATGATATATAGTACCTTGTAAGTCAGAAAAGATTTCTCTGAGCTAACAAACAAGGAAAAGGCACCTTTTCAAACTCTAGGGCACATTTTGGCTTTACTTGTCCTCAGAGGTACTCTTAATGTAGAACACACTTAACAAAACTAACCGTACTCAGGGAATCTATAAAGACAAAACATTCCAGAAAGGGTTTTCTTAATTCCTCAGAAGTCTAACAGAGACTAGCCTTTTAACGACAAAGAATATATACAACATGAAAAGGAAGATGGGAAGGAATAAGAGGAAGAACGAAGTTTTCTACTTTTACGTCGTTGGCCTCAGCTTCAATAAATATTATTTATATTCTACTTATCCCAACAGAACTATGACTAGAAGAACAGAATATCTTTAAAATATTAATTCATCTGAAGAAAAAATAACATAGCTACGAGTGTTGATGAGTACCTGAAACCCTAGTACTCAAGAAGGCTGAGACAGAAGGATCATGAGTTCAAGGCCAGCCTTGGCTATATGCAAAACCTTGTTTTAAAAATTAGATGAAGCACAAAATAAAGTTGGAAAGTTGAAATACCAATTAGAAGGTCTGGTACAAGTTATGATGGGTGACTTTAGCTCTGAACATCCTAACTGTCAAAGGAAAGTAGGTAACAATACCAAATTAAAATTTTTTAATCTCCGTAAGGGTGCTTACAAACAAGCTCCAAAATGTTTCAGAAATGAGAGAATTTTTCCAATATTTTAATGATGTACCATTGCACAAGGAAGTAAGTTTTCTCAGCTTCTTGACAGAAACTTGAATAACAAATTTTGAAACAAATTATATGAAAGTTTATTTTGCCATTTCCCCAGTATAATCAGAAAAATAAGTTATCTGATCATGAATTCTGCAATTTATTTGATCTAGGTCTTTTATACACTAACAGTTTCCAGAGTCTTTTGCTAAATTCATACCTATTTCCTACTCCATTTTCTAAACTTAATTCTTCTGCAAGATGAGTACATAAAATAGGCCAACCAATGCAAAAGAGAAGACAAGGATAGGAAGGGACAGACACTTTTAAGAACCTCTCTGTTTCACTTAAAAGCTCTTTCCATTTTGTGATCTTCCAACAGCCTGGGATCCAATCTATGGTGAGTTTCATTCCTCCTCAGTTTGTCATTTCAAATTGGTACAGAAATCAGACTCAGTCTTCATAGTCAGTTTGCACTAATTTAGATCAGGCTTGCAAAATTTTTTTTTTTTTTGGGTCCGGTAGTGGGGCCTGAACTCTGGGCCTGGGCCCTCAGCTCTTCAGCTCAAGGCTAGCACTCTACCACTTGAGCCACAGCGCCACTTCAGGCTTTTTTCTTTTTGCTTATGTGGTGCTGAGGAATCAAACCCAGGGCCTCATGCATGCAAGGCAAGAGCTCTACCACTGAGCCACCTTCCCAGCCCAGGCTTGCAAATTTTTGAGTACTTGACTTTTTTGTATTACCACTGTGTTTGAGAGGGATGACAAAGGAGAAAGGGAGAGAAGAGGATGGTAAAACTAAAATTCAGGGAATTTCCTGAGTCATCTTGCTGCATCACATAAGAAAAATTAGGGGGGGCTGGGAAAGTGGCTCAGTGGGTAGAGTGCTTGCCTTGCATGCATGAGGCCCTGAGTTCGATTCCTCAGCACCACATAAGCAATAAGAAAAAAAAAAAAGCCGGAAGTGGCACTGTGGCTCAAGTGGTAGAGTGCTAGCCTTGAGCTGAAGAGCTGAGGGACAGTGTCCAGGCCCAGAGTTCAGGCCCCACGACTGGACCCAAAAAAAAAAAGAAAAAGAAAAATTAGGGGGCTGGGAAGGTGGCTCAGGGGCTGGGAAGGTGGCTCAGTGGTAGAGCGCTTGCCTTGCATGCCTGAGACCCTGGGTTCGATTCCTCAGCACCACATAAGCAAAAAAGAAAAAAGCCGGAAGTGGCGCTGTGGCTCAACTGGTAGAGTGCTAGCCTTGAGCTGAAGAGCTGAGGGACAGTGCCCAGGCCCAGAGTTCAGGCCCCACGACCGGACACCAAAAAAAAAAAAAGAAAAATTAGTCTACCATGGTAACATTATCAGTTGACATGTATCTGGAGTGAACACTAATAAGGTTTAATAATGCTACACTCTTGAAATTCACATGAGGTAAATAGTAGTAGCAAATCAAATGTTCATAATAGTTGGGTAGGTCTCCTTTGTCTCCCACAGACACTCCTCCCTCTCACATGATTCATACCTCTCTATGCACTTAGGCCTCATCACCTCCAGGATGCTTGTCTTTTAAATTTTGGCTATTTGAGACAACAATACCTTTGCCTACATGATTTAGTTTTCTATTATTCACAATTGTTTTTAGAATCTTCTTAACTAGATCTTAGACATTCTTTTCTATTAGCCATCATGAATAATAAAACACAACATGAGAAAACAGTGTAAATACAAATTAACCTAACATAATGCTCAATAGGCTGGCTGTACATATTTATAAGAGCTCATGTGGTCCTCATAGCAAAGATATTTATTAGGATTGTATGAAGGTGAAATAGAAGGTCAAGTTTTACTGTACATATAAGTTTAAGATGATATAAAATCAGCCCATGTGCTAGGGACATGGCTCATGTGTGGTAGATTACCTACCTAGCAAGAGGTCCTTAGTTCAAACCCCAGTACCACAAAACAAGAACAATAATGACAACAATAAAAAAAAAACTTATTTAATTGAATCTTACATCATTCTATTTTCAATTATCTTGTCAAAAAATTTCAACTGTGAAAACAGTTTTTAAGAACATTACTGATATGGTGGAGGACGTAAAGATGGAATATATTTGACTTGGATTGTGTGAAATGGATAATGAATGATTTTAAGATATAAATGTAAGTGTGCTGTGGATAAGACTTCCCTGGTAACGCATTACTTTAGCTAGTAACTGTAATTGTAACTCTGTAACTCCATAACCCTGTAACTCTGTAACTCTGCTTCTGCTGTTTTCTGAGCAATGGGAGTCCTAATCCAGTAGGCCATTACCACCCTTTGTTCTATTCCCTTGGTTCCCACCAGAAAAACCTTGGAGGGAAATTTAAACTTAAGGTGTGCATTTCTTGTAACAATCATTGGCTAAAACCAATACCCAGCCTCCCCCTTTCCCCACCCTAGCCCATAGCTGTTTAAAAGCCCATATGGGCTGGCACTCGGGCTGTTTCCTGGGATCCCAACTCCAGGTGCCGTACTGGCTGGTCAGCACTTTTTGCTCAATAAAATCTTTTACATTTTCACTGTGGACTGAGTGGTCTGACTGCCCCTCCCCACTACAATTACCAAAAACCAAACAGATTTCTATAGTGTGGGCCATTTGGGGTTCCTAGATGCTGAAAGTATAAGAATATTAGCTGCATATATTCAGACATTTTACACTGCTTGGCCAGTTTTTTATTAACACATATGGCTCCCAAAATCCAAGGAATTGTATGAAGCCCCAATCTTTTACCACAATGGTATATGAGATCTTTGGGGAATGATTATGTATGGACAAAGGAACAAGGGATAAAGGCATGGTGGGATTAGTATGTTTATAAGAAAAAAGATCATATGAGATGAGATCAATGAGTTGGTCCTAAGCATGATGCTATTGGGAAGTAGTGAGATCTGTATGAGGTAGGGCCTAGCAAGTGTCTTAAAGTCATTGGGACCAAACAGTTGAAGGGTTTTATGAGCTCCAATTTCTTCTTATTCTCTTTATTTACTTTTTAGCTATGTAGATGATTTTTGTTTCCCCACATGTTCCTGTCATTTTTGTCCTACCAAATCACAGGCAAAACACAACAGGGCCACTTCATCTTGGACTGGAAATAAACTATTTTCATTTATGAATGTAACTAAAGTTAAATGACAACTGTGTTTACCACCACATTTTGACCCACATCTGAACTCATTCCTAAGAATCATGTAGCCCATTACTTCATTTCTACCAAATATACACTTTAAATGTATAAACATTGAAATTTATAATTTGAATTCCTATTTTATGAAAACTCAAATCTTAGTAATCTTAACTGGTATGTACAATATTTGCAATTGTAAAAAGGTAAGTCTTTACATTTGGTGTGCATACACTTACTTAATGTTTAAAATGTTAGAAAACAAATGTTTAATTTGTTCATTAATTATCCATTTAAACCAATCACCAGAGTATTACATTAGCGTGGTTACATTATTATCTTATAATTGTTTACACTGAAGAACAAAAGTAGGAAACAATATAAATTAAAAAGTCTTTTGAACATATTTAGCAACAAAAGAAAAGATATAATTTTCTTTTCCTTTAAACAAAATGGTCACATAAATGGAAGATAGCCCTAAATGTATACTTTCAATAATTGCGACATAATAGATACACACAGAGCCTGTGAGAATACAATTTTCATTTTGCTGCAGAAGAACAGACATTGCATAACAATGAGATTTGCTAATGAAAGCAACCATCAACCTGAAATACATATGTATCACACTAAGACCTCAGTGTCAGCTTTTTCATCGTTCGCTCTTTCAGTTTCTTTGACCTTTCATTTTTCTCAGTATTTTTGTCCTTTAGATTTGAGAACTTACTGGTAAAGCAAAACCAATGCTCTAATATTACAGAGTACAGCTTTTTATTCATCACATTTATTTTTAATGTAAATTCCAATTGTTTTGTTTCTATCAGCACTATTAATCGATTTTCAAAAAAAAATTGATGCTACCAGAAGAAACAAAGAAGGTTTATTTCATAGACAATTGTTGGATCAGGTTTGAAAAATTCTCTCAACATTCAACATAAATTCCATATGAAAACTTTTACTGCAAGGTAAGTGCTTATTCAGAAATAAGCAAAAAATAATAAATACATCTTAAAGGCAGTTTTGTAACAATAACTCCTCTAGCATTCTCTACTGTAGACAATTTATTTATTCATTTTATTATTTTGTATGTCATGGGGCTTGAATTCTGGGCCTGGGCACTGTCCCTGAGCTATTCAGCTCAAGGTGAGCACTCTACCACTTGAGCCACAGTGCCACTTCCAATTTTCTGGTGGTTGATTGGAAATAAGAGTCTCACAGACTTTCCTGCCCAGGCTGGCTTTGAACCGTAATCCTCAGATCTCAGCTCCTGAGCAGCTAGGATTACAGGCGTGAGCCACCAGCGCCTGGCAAAATGGACAATTATTAAAGAAAATGATGTAGAGCTGTTATAATAATATGAAAATTATCCTTATTTTTTATATAAGAATAACAATTTTCCACCCAAAATGTTTTGCTATATTGGTCTGCAAATTTTGATTGCTAGTTTCCATTTATCAAAATAAATAATTCTGAAAAGTTCTGTCAATTTATGATCTAATTATAATTTTCTATAACAGCATAAAAGACTGGAAATATTTGACAGAATTTATCTTAAAGATGGTATTACTACCCCCCTAGTTGACTTGAATCCTTTAGAACATGAATGATCTAAGTACAGAGCCATCCATCCTGTTGGCTGTCCTTCTACACAGATTAGGTTTTCCATTCACCTGCACTATAGACAAAATTAACAGCTTTAACTCTGTGGTCTATAATTGCTACTAATTTGTGATAATAACAGCTTTAAGAAAAAAGAAAAAAAGCTATTCTTATGCCAATTAAAACAGCCAGAGTTAAATAGAAAATTACATATCCTAATATTTTACAATACACTCATGTCTACCATAATCAATATTCTGTAAAAATAACAAAAGGCAATTTGAGTTTTTATTCTATTAGGAAAGTAAACTAATAGTTTAGATACCAGTACTTAGCTATTATTAAATTTAACTCTCTGAAAGTTATTACTCAGTCTAATAGCTATTGAAATTATTATAAAAATTGGGGATGAGGAGTCAAGGGCTGTAGCTGTAGCTGTAGCTTAGTGGTAGAGTACTTGTCTAGCATTTATAAGCCTCTAGGTTCAATTCTTGGCAATGCAAAAATAAATTAATTAAAATTTTGAAAAATGTTTTTAAACAAAGAGCCACATAATCTGAGAGCAAGCATTAATTCATAACTAATGGATGTCCTTAAAACCCAAAAATTTTAGGCAGGCGCCATTGGTTCACACCTGTAATCCTAGCTACTCAGGAGACTGAGATGTAATGATCACAGTTCAAAGCCAGCCTGAGCAGGAAAGTCCGTGAGCCTCTTATTTCCAATAAACTACTCAAAAACCAGAAGAGGCACTGCACTGTGCCTCAAGAGGTAGAGCTCTGCCCTTGAGCTGAAGAGCTGAGGGACAACATCAAGGTCCAGAGTTCAAGACCCATGACAAAAAAAAAAAAAAAATTCTATTTACATGGCTAGATATAAATCAGGCTATAGAAAATCAAAATCAAACAAAACAAATGAAAAAAGCTTTAGAAGGGCCTTTAGCACCTTGCTAATTAAAGCGAGGTTCACACACCAACACTGAAATTACTTGTTACAAATGTAAAATCTCAAGTCCCAGTTAAAACTAATTGACACAGAATCTTCTGCACATTGATAGAATATACCTCTATATAGATCATATGAAGGTTTTATAGATATATTCTGTATATCAATATATTCTATGTAGACATAAAGCATTTGTTTTTCTGGGATAAGTGCTCAGAAGGGTGGTTGCTGGGTCATACGACAAATGTGTTCAGTTGTTATTAATCAACTGCCAAATAAGTTTTCAAAGTGGTTGTACCATTTTACATTTTCATAAATAATAGAGTCCAATTTCTCTACATTCTGGCCAAGATTTGATATTTGATTTTTTTATTTTAGTTCTGACAAATATGGACTGAAGTATTATTTTTGCATTTACACAATAGCTAGGAATATTAAAATTTTTCATAGGTTTGGCTAAAATTTATCCTCTTTAATAAAATGGTTCTTCACATCTTTTGCCCATTTCTAATTGTACTGACTGCCATTTTTTACTACTGTGCTTTGTATATATTCACATGTACAAATATGAATGTGTATGCACATACATGCATTCACCTATATATATTCACTATATAGCCTGTTCTTTCACTTTTTTAACAATGTCTTTTGGAAAGCAAAATTTGGAGACTTTGAAAAAGTCTCCAATTTACTTACTTTTTTCTTAGAGATTACATATTTTTGTGTCAAACCTTAGGAAATCTTTCCAGAGTTGTCACTGTTCTCTTTTAAAAGTTTACATTTAAAATATATATAATCTAAATTTAGGGGCTGGGACTGTGATTTAGTGGTAGAGTACTTGCCTAGCATGCATGAAGCCCTGGGTTCAATTCCTCAGTACCATATACACAGAAAAAAACAGAAGTGGTGCTGTGGCTCAAGTGGTAGAGTGCTAACCTTGAGCAAAAGAAGCCACAGAGTCAGTACCCAGGCCCTGAGTTCAAGCCCCAGGACTGGCAAAAAAAAAAATAATAATAATAATATTAGGCACTGGACACACTTATAAGGCATAGGATAGAGAGAGTTGGAGGAAGAAACCCACAAACAGCATTTTTCTTTTATTGTCTTAAGTACTTTGATAGATTTATACATGAGTGTATCTGCCTTACCCAGGAAGGTCTTGAGTGTTCTTACAGAAGATTACTTCTGCTCTAAACCTTTAAGAATGGAAAACTGGGCTAGTCACAGGTCAGAAGGCCTGGCCCATGAGAAAGATAACATCGAGTAAAGATAAAAGGACTGTTTATTAAGAATAAATGGTTTTAAATTTGGAGAACATTAAGTATGGTAGAATAAGGTATAATTTTAGATGTTAGCAGGGGACAGATTGTGAAAGATTTCATATCTTCTGTAACTGACATTGAACCTTGTAGTGACTGAAAGTTAGGATTTCAAGAGGGTCAGTTAAGTTGTCACAGAGAGGATGAAGAACATGGGGACAGCTAGACAAGACAGTGACATCAGTCAGCTCGCTACAGCAACACCACAGATGAAATATGATGTAAACCAATTTAAGCATCATCAATAGAGAAGAAAGGATGGATTTGAGAAATATTTACACAGGAAAAAAGAAAAGAATACAGACATACTAAAAAAGCAGGCAGGAAAATGTATTGCTTTAAGCAAAGTAAAGAAGTTATTAAGCCTCAGTTGTGAGAAATCCCTTTACTAATCTCTAGTTCACTCACATGAACATTTACTACAGCATTTACCAATGTGTGAAAACATTAATGGCATAAAATACCTTTGTTTTTTTCTTTTCTTTTTTCTTTTTGCCAGTCCTGGGACTTGAACTCAGCATCTGGGTACTGTCCCTAAGCCTCTTTGTGCTCAAGGTTAGCACTCTACCACTTGAGTCACAAGACTGGATTTTTCTGAATAGTTTATTGGAGGTAAGAGTCTCATGGACTTTTTTGCCCAGGCTGGCTTTGAGATCCTCAGATCTCAACCTCCTGAGAGGCATAAGCCAATGATACCTACCTATGATACCTTTTGAGGGAAGGATTAAATAAGTGGAGAGTCGCAAAACATTATTACGCTAAAATATGCTCAGAAACAGTTTATAAAATGTTTCACATTAGTCTTATGCCTTCCGTGTAGCACTACATACAACAAGTACTTTAGCAATACTACTTAGGTTCTACTGGTTTGACAATACATGCATTTTAAGTTAAGCTCAAGAACCATACAAACTCTTAAAAAAATAATTTACAAGTTTATTTATGTAAAATCTCTCTGGCTTCAGTTTTTACTCTTGTTCACACAACTCTGGCTATTTTGGTTTTCTTATCATTCTTGGAATATACCAAACATGATATCCCTCAATGTGTTAGCATTTACCGCTTTTTCTTTGGACAAGCCAAATTTTCCTAGCTCTTTAAAGATCTCTGTTAAATAGTCATCTCATTAGGGAGACCTTTGATTACTACTTTATAACAAATGTAAACTTCTATCCTGGTACTTATCACCCTTAATTTCCTTTATTTTTGTTCATAGTGTTGGCTGCCATCTACCAAATTAAAAATTAATTTATGTATGTCTTTCACATAGTGAACATAAGCCTCATAGGTGGAGAGTTGGTATTTGTCTGGTGTATTAGCCTTTGCACTAATTTTGCACTATTTAACAGCACTAATTGCTGTTAAATAATTTAGCCTCTATCAAAGTACATCTACTCCATATTAAAGTAGATAAATAGGTGAAACAGGTGAGAGGTAATGGGTGAAATAGGTACACATCAGCTTGTACATCCATTGATGAATTAGTGCTCATTTCACTCATGATGTGGTGATTCATATTTCATATTGACAGAAAAGTTTGGTTTTGTTCAAAAAAATTTACTCAGGATTTTAGAAGCTTTCAATGACATTACTCTTTAATATAGGTCACCTACTCAATTGAACATTCTGTACATACTTAATCTCATATGGACTTACATTCCTCCAAAAACTGAAATAAATCCTGACGCTTGTAGCAATTTTTCAAAATATCTTATACAATCTAAAACTTTTACTTTCAGATCATATACAATATTTCTTCTTTTCTTTTTCTTTTTCTTTTTTAGTGCCAGTCCCAAAGCTTGAATTCAGGGCCTGTGCACTGTCCCTGAACTTCTTTGCTCAAGGTTAGCACTGGACCCACAGCTCCACTTCTAGCTTTTTGGTGATTAACTGGAGATAAGAATCTCATGGACCTTCCTTTTCTGACCAGGCTGACTTTGAACTGCAATCCTCAGATCCCAGCCTACTGAGTAGCTAGGATTACATGCATGAGCCATTAGCAATGTTTTTTAAACAGAATGAATATTTAAATACGTCAACACACTCTGTGAAAACAGTCCTTAAGTTATGAAAGGGCTATATCCCATAAGCCTATTGTAGGTGAAATGTCATAAGAAAAAATACTTTATAGACTTCTAACAAGCATCATAGCTGAACAACACAGTCTATGGTAGAGCGATGGATTTTACACTTGTGGTTATACGGCCATGGGGACCTACAACTTATTTCAGGCTATTCAACATCAAGCAAGAACATATTTTACCATGTATCACTAACCCAAGAAAAGATCAAAATAGTTAATACTAAATGTGTATCACCTCCAAACCACGGAAAAGCTGAAAAATCCTAAGTGGAACCATTTCAACTTAGGAGTACAATGTATGTATTTTAATTTGTTAAGATCCATTCAAAGTATTTATGAAATAACATATAGCTCATGCATACATAACTTTGTAATCCATGAAAACTCTAAATCAAATTTTTATTCATCACCCTAGTGATAACATAAAAAAATGAAGCATTTGAATTCTAATAAAATATTTGCAATTAAATAATAAATAAAAGTCTCTAATCTTACTCTCATTATGCAACAACCATTAATAAGTATGTGCATTCTATGAACTTCAAATTTTGTTGAAATAAACTTTTGAAATTAAGATGTTTTATGAGTATAGCAGGTCACAATTTACAAGTTATGTATTGGTAAGTGGTTCTGATTAAGGTTGTGTGTGAGCCTTAGTATCTTCACATGAAAAGTTAGTGCACTTTTAGTATAGTTTAAGCTTTAATATTCTTTCAGACTAAAATAAATATTTTTTCAAGTTCTTATTTTTACTCTCATAAATCAACTGAAAATTTTTCTTATACCAAGTGTACTTCTTTTTAAAAGCAGACAATAAACTATATTTATGTTTCTGCCTAATGAAACATTTCAATTTGAACTAAGACATGATGACTACTATTTATCTACTTTAGGTGAATAAAAGCTGAGGGCAATTTAGTAGAGCATGGAGAAGTCTCCTGCACACTAGAAGGTCACAGCCTGTGTGCTGAGCTGCTAGCTAAACATCTATGTGCTCCAAAGCTGCCATTTTTCTTTCTTGACAAAGACTCCATCTGCCACAGAGCCATTTACAGCCTCCAAGTCAGAATATCAATGATTTCCTACCATTCTGCAAGCTTGCTTTCACCTTGGCATCACCTCTGTAATACATCTACAGCAGATGATACACATATCCCCAACTATAGGCATGAAGCCCATGCTTTATTCATTCACATGATATGTATTTAAGCTGCCCCCTCAAATGCACCACTTTTATTCATGCTGAGCTGCAAAAGTATTTGCAACTGGATGCATTTACTATGACTCAATTGCTTTACCACTCAAAAGGCTGTACAACACAGTTCACAACAATGGCTTAATAAGCAAGATAACATAATTATATTTTCATTAATATAAGCAACAACCAATATTTATTTTTCCAATGCTGGGGATCAAACCCAGGATTCTGTTCATCCTAAACAAGCACTCTAAAACGACATTACATTTCCAGTCCCTCAAAATTATTTTTGTATTAAACATTTTATCCTTTTAGAAACTGAAAACATTAAGACAATGAAGAAATGTTGATACAATTCCTAGTTACATACTCTAGTTAGTTTTCTCAACTTTATCAACAAGTAAAACTTGTAGCAATAAAATCAAACTAAAGATTTGGGGGGGGGGCGGGGTACAGTTGTGGGGCCTGAACGCTGGGCCTGGGCGCTGTCCCTCAGCTCTTCAGCTCAAGGCTAGCGCTCTACCTCTTGAGCCGCAGCGCCACTTCCAGCTTTTTTCTTTTTGCTTATGTGATGCTGAGGAATCGAACCCAGGGCCTCATGCATGCAAGGCAAGCGCTCTACCACTGAGCCACCTTCCCAGCCCCAAACTAAAGATTTTTTTAAGTTACATTTTGTTATTTTCCATTCTTTCTGTTTAATAAAGTCCCAGAAATACATGCTGACTACCAAGAACTATAAAAAACAGATCTTAGCCAGACATTGGTGGCCTATGCCTGTAATGCTACTTACTCAGGAGGCTGAGATCTGAGAATCACAGTTTGAAGCTAGTCCAAGCAGGAAAGTCCATGAGATTCTCTAATTAGCTACCAAAAATAAATAAATAAATAAAGGAGTCTTTATTAAGAAAGTTTTGACTTGTGCCAAGGAGCCTTAGTGTTATTCCTATTCCTTGCTATAATGTTTTCTGGGTATCTGCTTTACCTCAAGGTCTTTGATCCATTTGGAATTGATTCTGGGGCAGGGTGATACATAGGATCTAATTTTAGTTTTCTACATGTGTTTAGTCAATTCTGCCAGCACCATTTGTTGAAGAGGCTGTCTTTCTTCCATCATATTGTTTTGGCTCACTTGTCAAAGATTAGGTGGCCATAGGTCTGCAGGTTCATTTCTGGGTCTTCAGTTCTATTCCATCGTTCCTCTGGCCTATTCTTGTACCAGTATCAAGCTGTTTTTATTACTATGGCTTTGTAATCGAGTTTGATATTGATAGTCCTCCAGCATGGTTCTTCCTGATAAGGATTGTTTTTGCTATTTGGGGTCTTTTATTGTTCCATATGAATTTCTGGATTGCTTCTTCTATTTCATTAAAGAAAAATGTTGAGATATTGCTGTGTATTGCATTTAATTTGTAAATAGCTTTTGGCAGTCTTGCCATTTTCATGATGGGAGCATGCGAGGTTTTTCCACTTTCTTAGATCTGCTTTAATTTCCTTTTCAGGTTTTTAAAGCTTTCATCACAGAGGTCCTTCACATCTTTGGTTAAATCCTAGGTATTTTTTTAGGCTATTACAAAAGGAGTTGCTTTCCTAACTTCAGCTTTGCTCTTCTCATTGTTGGCATACCGAAAAGCCATTGATTTTTGAGGATTAATTTTGTACCCTGCTACTTTGCCAAAGTTTCATATTAGCTCAAGTAACTTGGGAATGGAGTCGATGGGGTTCTTTAAATATAGGATCTGCAAAGAGGGAAAGTTTTATTTCATCTTTCCCTATTTAGATCCCCTTCATGTTTGCCTCTTGCCTTATTGCTCTAACTAGGAATTAGAATACTATATTGAAAAGGAGTACAGAGAGTAGACATCCTTGTCTCATTCCTGATTCTAGAGGAAATGGTTTTAACTTTTCACTATTAAGTATAATGCTAGCTGTAGATTTGTAATACACAGCCTTTATTATATTGAGGAATGCTCCATGGACTCCTAGTTTCTCCAGAGCTTTCATCATAAAGGGATGTTGGACCCTGTGAAATGCTTTTTCTGTGTCTGTTGTGATGATCATGTAGTTCTTGTCATACTGATGCAATGAATTACATTAACTGACTTGTATATATTTAACCAGCTTTGCATACCTGTTTGATCTCAGTGTATAATTTTTTTTGATGAGTTGTTGAACTTGATTGGCCAGAATTCTGTTGGGAAGTTTTGTGTTGTTCATCAAAGAAATGGGTCTATAGTTCTTACTTTGATGAGTCCCTGTCTGGTTTTGGGATGAGGGTTATGCTGGCTTCATAGAATAAGTTTGGTAGTGAACTTTCACTTTCAATTTCATTCTATATTTCCATCAAAAAGAATGAAATTGCCCTATTTGTAAGAAAATGAAAAGACTTGGAAAAAATCATATTAAGTGAAGTAAGCCAGACCCAAAAAAACATAGGTTCCATGGTTTCCCTCATTTTAATAATTAGTATATATCTAGGCTAGTCCTAACAGAGGATCACAATAGCTCAACAGCTATGTATGCTAATCGAAATGAACTCCAAGATATGGAAACATGAGGCTTTTCTTTGTTGTTGTTTTTAATGTACTGTGTGAAGGTATTTCTTTTTCCTTTTTTTTCCTTCCTTTGGTTTATCTCTGTTGTTATTGTATTTGATTTTGGTACCCTGCATCTTGTAAATATGTTTATCTCATTTAGAGAAGGAAAAAAGAACAACAAAATGTTGAGACAAAGGACAAAGGGTGAACCAATGCAACAGAGATACTCACATGACCATATGTTGGGGGAAGAAAAGTGGGAGAAAAACAAGGGAAGAGGCAACAATGTTCGACAAGGAAAGTACTCGTTATCTTATGTATGTAACTGTAATCCCTCTGTGTATCACCTTGACAATAAAATTAAATTTTAAAAAAGCCAAAAGTGGTAGAGTGCTTGCCTTGCATGCATGAGGCCCTGGGTTTGATTCCTCAGCACCACATAAACAGAAAAATCCCAAAGTGGCACTGTGGCTCAAGTGGTAGAGCTCTAGCCTTGAGCTGAAGAGCTGAGGGACAGCGCCCAGGCCCAGAGTTCAGGCCCCATAACTGACAAAAAAGAAAAAGAAAAAAAACAAAAGTGAAGCTGTGGTTCAAGTAGTGGAGTGCTAGCCTTGAGCAAAAAAGAAAAAAGAGAAAGGAAAAGCTAAAGGGCAGCACAGGCCCTGAGTTCAAGCCTCAGAGCAGACACAAACAAAACCTAAAACAAACAGAGCAATTCTTTCATCCTTAATAAACAAAAACTGTATAATCCTTGGCTACTTATATGTGTACATATAGACATAAATTTGTATTTAAATATCACTTTCATCTGAAAGTAATTATTCTCTACAGAATAATGAGATAAAGTCAACTGATGGAAAACATTACAGTAAACACAAAAGTTTCTTGGCTTGAGTTACAGAAATGCTAAATTCACTCAGGAAAGGCATTTAAAAAGAATGGCACATTTCAGCGAGCCAAAGTGCATTATTCAAAAAAGAATTCTAGAATTAGACATTAGAAGACTACTTACATCTCTGTCTAGGGAGTGCCAGAAAAAGATCCACTGTAAAGTGGGTACAATAAGTGGTGTCTAGCTCTTCTCTTCTAGCACTCTATGATAACAGAGTAGTATGAGTCTACATGTAAAGTGATTAAATAAATCACCTGACTCCAGATTTTGCAAATCCTAATTTCTTTAGGCCAGTACTTAGAAGGAAAATGAGAAGTACATCAGATTTTGAAGGATGTGCAGCATTATACTATAGATTGTGAGGTAGAAAAAAGAGAATAGCATAATTAAATGTGTGAAGAAAGAAATCATGAGTTCAGATATGTTAATGCAGTGATGAGTAAGAGGAGATGTAATACTAGAAATACTAGGAATAGAGGAACAACAAAGGCTGTAAAAGATACTTAAGGTAGATCCTAGGCACCTTTAAGTTTTGACTGGCTGGAGACAGAGAAAGAACGTGATGCTGGGTATTCAGATCTTGATGTGGGAAATGGTGATACGATTAAGGGACGCAGGTTTGAAATTTGATCTTTATTCTAAAACAATTTGAAAATAGGGTAAAATAAAAAGAAAACAACGCTTCTAACATTAGAAAAGAACACTAGACTCAGAATAAGACACCAGAGCCACCACAGTCTCTGCCTTCAACCAGCTGTGTCATACAGAACAAGTCCTCTGAGGTTTTATTTTTCCCAAAATGAGAATACTGGACTTATGATGGATTTTAAGATCTTTTCAGCTTCATATATAATACATCATCCTAATTTCCCCACAGACTTAAAGCTACAGAGGCAATTTTTTTGAAAGACTTAATCCTGACCGATTTAGGAGGCAATATTTTTTGTACATAGGAATAGTTGAGACATATAAAATACTTTATCAGATCATTCTAGAAATGATCATGTTTACTCAACAGGTACAAGCAATAATACAACTGCCAAAAAAGTAAAGTCAAAGTCAGCAATTTTAGCATTTTGCCCTCTTCTGCTGACCTTGAACAGGCCAATAACTAGACATTCACTATATACCTTTATGGGAATTCTGCAATAAAATCTCTTTGCACAATTAATACATGCTAATAAAAAATGGGGGGTGCAATAGAGAGAAAAGCCAAAAGAGGTATATTTCCATATTTAAACGTGTCATAATTTTATTAGTAAGATAAACATGAATACAGGTAGACCACCTATGGTGGCACGGTCCTGCAATCTCTACTTCTAGGAAGTGGAGGTGTGGAGGTTCACAGTTCAAGGCTATCTCAGACAAAAAAGTTAGTTGAGACCTCATGTGAACCAATAGGTTAGGGGAGGAGAGTTCTGGCTTGTAATCTCAGCCATGTAGAAGGTATAGAAGAAGAATTGTAGTTCAAGACCAACTCCAGGCAAAAACAGTAGACTTGATCCAAAGCACATTAAAGTAAAAAAGGTGGGGCGCTGGGTGCCTGTGGCTCACTCCTGTAATCCTACTACTCAGGAGGCTGAGATATAAGGATCATGGCTCAAAGACAGCCTGGACAGGAAAGTCCATGAGACCCACCAGAAACCACCAGAAAAGTGGAGCTGTGACTCAAAGTGGCAGAGTGCTGGTCTTGGGCAAAAACAGCTCAAAGATAGTGCCTGGGCCCTGAGTTCAAGCCCCATGACCGCAAAACAAAACAAAAAAAAACAAAACAGGGATTGTGGCTCAAGTGGTACATGCCTGCCTAAGCAAGCCAGCGCCCACAACTCAAACCCAGGACAGACAAAAAATTGTTTTTAGAAAGGATGCAAGCAAAATAAAACCAAGTCATGTAACTAGTAAAACATTACTTTACCTCATTTCTAAGATGTCTATCTAAACTATGATCTGAAAAACTGGTTAAATAAAAAATTAAAGGGTTTGTTTTAATAAGAGGTGTTAATATTATATTCATATTTCATACAATTAATTTTAATTCTTCACTTTCAAGTAAAAACTTTGTATTTATTCCTGTGACATGATGCCAACTATACAAATTGTTTCTGTAGAGAAATGTAGAGCTAATAATGTAAATTAGTTTTCTCTTTCTTACAAAACATTACAATTTAAAGCATATTCAGAAATAATTTTGATTCTAAAAGTAATTTTAAAATTAGTAAACAATTTTAATTTTCATGGGAAGTAATTTAACATAGAAAAGGATGAATGTACTGGAGCTCCCCTATATATGTCATGTAAAATAATAAACCAGAGTTTATTACTCTTAATTCCTCAGTATTTACCATTAACATTACACTCAACTGAAGAGACTTAAATTGTCAGGTGCTATTCACTGTATTTTGCTAAATAAAGTGAATATCTAGAGGGCAAAAACAATCACAGCATAGTAGTTAAATAAGACAAAATGTATATTAAAGTTGAGTATATCCTAAAAAAATACAAGTGTAACTTCAGATAATGGATACAGCTCTTTTTAAAGATGTGAACATTCTCTTTCCATTTTTAACATTTAATTTAAATAAATTATTTGACCATTTTTGTAGCAAAGCCCAAGTTAATAAGTAGTTGGAGCTGCAGAAACTAGCTGATTTTCAGCCAGCATTAGCTATGTGTGTGGCTAGCTGTGAGTGATTTATGGCTGCTATAGTGATTTGGTAACTGGTCCCCAAAGCCTCATATATTAATGTCTTATCTCTAAAAGACAAGGAAAAGAGAACAGTTAATAGAAAATAAGTGAATCACAGTATGTGTGAGATTATACTGCACAGCTAACTACAAATATACATTTTAAAACTCATTCAATTGAGCAAATATTTACTGCAAACATGTTTGAAGGTTTAAGTTCCAACACTGTGAACCAACATGCGAACACAGTACTTTTGTCCCAATGACTTTAAATGGAGACTTATCAAAGAATTATATAAAGCATTTAAAAATGTTCACATTTTAAATGACGTTACAGTATGTTTAACTTTCATTTTTAAAAATAAACACTATAGCATACTTTCTGAGTAGGTAAAAAGAAAAAGACAAAGACTAAGAACCATGAATACCTATCATGTATAATTGTGACTGGAAAACAGATTAGAATGATCAATCATTGTATCACACAGCTGGACACTCATATATATGACAGGATAGTTTGGATGCTTTTACAGTTTTAATTTGTGACTAATAGGTACAAAAGTAGGTATACTGATATGGAAATAAAAGTGACTGGAGAACATAAAATGACAATTCAACATATTCACTCAAAAACGATCTTGACAAAACCCCTCAGTTGCATTGATCTGATCTTAATTACAAGAGCCAATATTAAGGAAACATAATTATAATTTCATATTAAAAGTTAAATTAGACATAAGTAATTCTTTTTATGAAGAAAACAAAACATGATTTTAAAAAACTAGTTTATTTGTTGAAGAACTTCAAAAGTTAACATATGAAGACATTTTTTAAACTATGGTAAACACTGTGATGGAGCAAAATGTTAATCTGTGCTTAATTTTAAAAAGATAATTTTTAAAATGTTAGCCAGGTGCTGGTGGCTCATGCTCGTAATTGTAGCTACTCAGGCGGCTAAAGTCTGAGGATCACAGTTCAAAGCCAGCCCAGGCAGTAAAGTCCCTGATATTCTTATCTCCAATTAACCACTCAAAATTTGCAAGTGGAGCTGTGGTTCAAAGAGGTAGAACTCTAGCCTTGAGCAAAAAAGCTCAGGGACAGTGACCAGGCCCTGAGTTCAAGTGCCATGACCAAAGAATAAAATTTTGTTATGAAAACAGGAAAGAGGTAGGAGCAACCTAAGAGTTCAGCCACAAATAGTTGCTGAACTACACACACACACACACACACACACACACACACACACACACACACACACACACACACACACACACACACCACGCCCATGCATGGAAGCATTCACTCACTCATTCACATAGGAATATTATTCAGCCTTAAAAAACAGAATATAGGGGCTGGGAAGGTGGCTTAGTGGTAGAGCACTTGCCTTGCATGTCTGAGGCCCTGGGTTCAATTCCTCAGCACCACATAAGCAAAAAAGAAAAAGCTGGAAGTGGCACTGTGGCTCAAGTAGTAGAGCGCTAGCCTTGAGCTGAAGAGCTGAGGGACAGCGCCCAGGCCCAGAGTTCAGGCCCCACAACCAGACCCCCCCCCAAAAAAAACCAGAATATATTTGGCTATATGCTGCATGGATGAACTTTGAGGATACCATATACAGAGAAATAAGCCCGTCACTAAAAGATAAATACTGTATTATCCCACTTAAATCACATAATTAGAATACTCAAATTAGTAGAAACATAAAGTAGAATGGTGTTTGTCTGAGCCTAGGGGAAAGAAAGAATGGGTGTCAAGGTTTAATGGGTAGAGTTTCAGTTTTGCAAGACATAAAGACTGCAGATAATTAGTGATGATGATTATACAAAAATATGAATGTACGTATACCCACTCATACACTCAAGCCCAAGGGATCTGATTTCCCAGAGTGCAAAGACTCCAGAGGATAAACTTTAGCTGTCCACTCTGTAACACAGATCCTGCTACCTGATTGGTAAAGCAGAGGGGACCTGAGGCATCCAACTGTGTAAAGACTTTCATATTTAATGACTATTTAATAAGTATACATGTTTACAGTGTTTTTGAATGTAGGTGCCTTGTACCTTCTCCCCAGAGAGACTATCCAAACTTTAAATGTTGGATCTCTAAGGGCTTGGAAGCTGCAAACTGTTTTCTCTTGGCTTCATCAATGTTCATTGATTATTCAAACATTTATTTCCTTCAATCTGGTAAGTCAGTAACTACTCATCTCTCCAGCTCCCAGAAATGTTTTGCCATTTAATCAAATTTCTTCACTCATCACTATTAAAAAAATGTTTTACCCTATCAAATTAGCCCTTGACAAAAGTAAACATGTATGTTCTATTACCATCTTTATCAGAGGCCTACAGCACTTTTTTTCCATTTCTATTTTAGAGGGTATTCATTAGCATATTCCAGAATTCTTCCTGGATATTTCTGTCCTTCAAATAGCTACCAATGTATGTTGATGATTATGCTTTACTTCTAATACATATACAAAGGTCTCTTTCTCTCACAACCTCTCTCTTCAGAGGTGTTAGGGTTTTGAATTCAGGGCCTTATGCTTCCTAGCTTTACTCCACTATGACACCCCCCTCCCTCCATTTTGTTTTATTTTTTAAATCAGTATTGCATTTATGACCAGGTTGGCATGGACTATGCTTTCCTTTTTATGCTGTTTTGCACAACTGGGATTGCAAGTGCATGCCATGATGTCTAGATTTTTTTATTGGTTAAGATGAGATCCTGTAAAAATTTTGCCTAAACTGTTCTTAATCCAAGATCTTCGCAGACCAGTAACCAGGATGACAGAGGTGCACCAATGCAGCAGACCTAAGGTTCCCTAAACACTAGGTAAGATGTATTTTTCTTGCAGTGTAATAGAAGAATCATGGTTTTTAGTTAGAGAAATATGAGTATAAAGCCCCTTGTTACTTAATATCAATATGTCTAATAAAATAACCCTTGGAAATTGGCACATAATTAACCATCATTTTAGTTATGTCTTATACGAAAACAACTGAAAGGTAAAAGACATCATAAAAGCATATCGTTCTTTTTTTCTCCAATGGCCACTTTTTAGCTATAAGTTCACCTATAAAGTGACAATCAACAGGTATAAACAAAGTTAACAAAAACCTTTAAAGAAGACAAGAGAAGTTCTCTCTGGGCTTCACAAAACTTAACAAATGAGCCAATTTCCAAAAAGACAATTTGCCACTAGATACCAGTGCTCTGTAATCCTAACTAGTCATGAGGCTTGAGGCCAGCATGGTCAATAAAGTCCATGAGCCTCTTACCTCCAATTAACCAGCAAACGCCACAAGTGGTATGGCTCAAGTGGCAGAAGGACAGCCTCAAGTGAAAAAGCTAGAAGAGAGTGCCCTACTCCTGAGTTTAAGCCCTAGTATTGGCACAAAGGAAAAAAACAATAAAAGAAAGTTATCATAAATACAAACATCATCTATACATGTCTATATACTTTTGGTAATTAGTCCTGCTTTATCTAATAAATAATTAAAACAGAGTCAAAATATCAAATTCACTAAACAATTTTCTTCAAGAGGATTTTTCCAGCCAGGCACTAGTGTCTCATGCTTATAATGCTAGCTGCTCAGGAGGCTGAGATCTGAGGATTATGGTTCAAAGCCAGCCTGGCAAGATATTCTGTAAAGACTCTGATCTCCAATTAAAAAACAGAAAACTAAGCCGGGCTCTGGTGGCTCACACCTGTAATCCTAGCTACTCAAGAGGCTGAGATCTGAAGACCATGGTTCAAAGCCAGTTCAAAGCCAGCCCAAGCAGGAAAGTCCGTGAGACTCTTATCTCCAATAAACCACTAGAAAATCGGAAGTGGTGTTGTGGCTCAAGGGGTAAGAGCTCATCTTGAGCTGAAGAGCACAGGGACAGTGCCCAGGCCCAGAGATCAAGCCCCACGACTGAAAAAACAAAAAACAAACAAACCTAGAAAACTAAAACTAGTGTTTTGGCTCAAAATGGTAGAGTTCTAGCTTTGAGCAAAAAATTCAGGGCAGCGCCCAGGCTCTGTGTTCAAGCCTTATGACCAAAAGAAGAAAAAGAAAAGAAGAGAAGAAAAGGAGGAAGAGTAGGAAGAGGAGAGGGAGGAGGAGAGAGGAGAAGGAGGGAGGAGACAGAGGGAAGAGGAGGAGAAAGAGGAGGAGGAGGAGGAGGAGGAGGAGGAGGAGGAGGAAGAGGAGGAGGAAGAGGAGGAGGAGAAGGATTTTCCAAAACATTTAAATTTCCTGACTGATTGAGACTTGATTAATTTAATTTTTAATTTTTATTTTATTTTATTTTTTGGTCAGTTGTGTGGCTTGAACTCTGGACCTACCTGGGTGCTGTCTCTCAGCTCTTCAGCTCAAAGCTAGCGCTGTACCACTTGGGCCACAGCCCCACTTCTGGCTTTTTCGGTTTATGTGGTGCTGAGGAATTGAACCCAGGGTTTCATGCATGCAAGCCAAGCACTCTACCACTGAGCCACCTTCCCCGCCCAAATTAAATTTTTTTAAACAGAGCTAGGAGCTTATCCTAGTGGTAGACTACATGTTTAACATGTCACAGACAGTGCAAGAGAGAGGTTAAGAAGAAGAAGAGGAAGAATTTTATAATGATGTAGATGTATGCCTTGAAAAAAGTTTATCTTTAGGTAACATGTTTTCTTACATACAACAGAAATGAGCACTTTAAAATATATTAGCTACTTCAGGGAACTATCTTTTTTCAGACATATTTGAACATTCTCTTGTAAATCATTTGAATATCAATGAAAACTTTAAGGCAGAAACCTAAGTATTTCTCTAAGGGTATGTTTTCACAAATATTACTTAATAACTCATGACAATGTGAACAAGTTTGTTTTTACATATTTTTTCCTAATATGGAGTCATCTTACTAGTTTTTCTATTTTTCAGTAGAAGCAAAATCAAACCGATAGCCTGGTGTTGGTGGCTCATGCCTGTAATCCTAATTACTCAGTAGACTGAGATCTGAGGATCTCGGGTCAAAGCCAGCCCCGGCTGGAAAGTCCATGAGACTCTTATCTCCAATTAACCACCAAAAAACTGTGACTCAAGTGGTAGAGCGCTAGTGTTGAGCTGAAGAGCGGAGGGGCAATGGCCAGTCCCAGAGTTCAAGCCCCACAACGGACAAAAAAAAAAAAAATCATAAAGATTATGTCCAGCCAGGCTCTGGTGGCTCATGTCTGTAATCCTAGCTTCGTAGGAGGATGAAATCTGAGGACCACAGTTCAAAGCCAGCCTGGACAGGGGAGTCCATGAGACACTTATCTCCAATTAACCACCAGAAAAACCAAAAGTGGAGCTGTGGCTCAAAGTGGTAGAGTGCTAACCTTGAACAAAAGAGCTCGGGGACAGCACCCAGGTCCTAAATTCAAGCCATATGACTGACAAAAAAAAAAAAAAAGATTTCCAGAGTATGACTCACATTGATGTATATTAATCAGGCAGGTAATAATTTCAATTACAAAACAAAAGTAATTTTATTTTTAAATCCTTTTAAAGCAGCATTTTCAGAATATTTAAATAATTAACCAGGAATAGAAAATATGATTCACTGTAAATGGAAATACTCAACTAGCTGGTAAGAGAAAGTATAATTTTATGCTGTAAATCTCTCCTAACACAATTCTTTTTGTAAGAGAAAAACAAATCATCCTTAAAAGCTGAATTATGGTTTGGGACTTACTGTGATCAGCGTGGTCAGTCTTGTGACATTACTGTTAAGAAACCTGCAACAGGAAGGCAGAATTAGCAATCGGCCAGATAACAGTTGAGTAAATAAGTTCAGAAATGAAAATGTTTAGAACTTTTCACTAAACTGGCATGGTACAGGTAAGACAAAATGACCTATAAAGGGTCAGTATTTATTACAGTAAATCAGACTATTGTGTTATTTGTAATCAGAGATACCCTGGGGTTTAATTTGTTTTAAAATAAATAATAGGACATCTAAGGTACATGCTTTATTTTATATTCAAGTATTTACTAAGAAGAAAATTGCTGTCTTCAATATATAATAAGTGAAGGGCATGTTTGTTTAAAAACACTTTTCTCTATGATTACCACCTCAGCTTATACCCAAAGTACCATTTACTTTAAATAGGAGAAACTGTCATATACTAGTTCTTATTAATACTGATAAAACTATCAAACAAATGAACCCTAAGATAAAGATTCAATTGTTTTTTCTTTCTTGCAATTGTTTCTAACATATGTATAAGATATTTCTTTGTTGCTTTGTTGTCCCTCCCCCACGGTATAACCCCTGCTTTCACTGTATTTGATGTTGGTATAATTTGTGGAGGGGAAGGGAAAAAACAAATCATTTAAATAGGGATACAGGGACCCATTGCAACAATGAGATGTGCAAGTCATTATGTCGAAAAACGAACTTTACAATTTTGGTGTGGAGTGGGGGGGTAAGGGGATGGGGTGGGAAGGTGGGAGATGGGAAGAGATGGGAAGGGGAAAGAAAGGAGGAGGCAACAATGCTTGATAAGAAATGCACTCATTACCTTGCCCAGGTAATTGTAACCCCTCTGTAGGTGTTTTATATAGGGGTTTTATTTATTTATTTATAAATAAATAAATAAAGCTATCAAAGAACAAAAACATCATTGAGAAGGACCCAGCATAAACTATAAACTCAAGGGAAGTTATTAATCAAGCTATTCCTATTCTATTAATGATTGTTTATTCCCCAAAAATCTGAGCTTTCAAAACTTTTTTAACAAGATTTCACTATAAATGATCTCTTAAATGTTTTAATGTTAAAAAGTAACACACTGTCTATGTTTTAATGTTTTAAGGTTCATAATGGGTTTTCAAATAATAACTTGTTGAAATAATTTTTTCAGAGAAGCAGAGAAAAAATATTTCTTCTTCTACCATAACTCTGGGAAAAGAAAACATAAGAAGCATGACTTTTCCTAGCACACGTAACTGAATTGTTCTTGGTTCCTGTTGTGCCTCATACATTCCATCTAACCTATTCTGCCAACTATTCCTTCTCACTCTGGCCTTTATTTTAAAACTGTATTGCTACCAGGCACTGGTAGCTCATGCCTATAATTCTAGTTACTCAGAAGGCTGAGATGTGAGGATCATGGTTTGAAGCCAATCAGGGCAGCAAAGTCCATAAGACTCTTCACCAATTAACCACCAAAAAGCCAGAAGTGGTGCTATGGCTCTAGTGGTAGAGTACTAGCCTTAAGTGAAAAAACTCAGGGACAGTGCCCAAGACATGAGTTCAAGCTCCAGGATCAGCATACAAACAAATAAACAAAAAAAATTGCATTACGGTCTACTGCCAGTGGTTCATACCTATACACAGGAGGCTGAGATCTGAGGATTAGAATTTGAAGCTAACCTGGACAGAAAAGTCCTAGTATCTCCAATTAACCAGCAACAGGCCCAAGTACTGAAACAACAAACAACAACAACAACAAACTTATCACTGTTTGTTATCTTACTAGTTCAAGATACTGTTCCCCTATATTAACATTACAGATTCTGTACTTCTATTCTTAACACCATTGAAGACAAAGCAGATCCTATCACTCAATCTCTTACTCAAAAAGCTGCACAGTTTTTCTTATTTTTGAAGTGATGGGAGCCCAAGACAGGTCTGATAAATGCTGATCTACATTATACCTTTATTGTTCAAAACACCACAGGTTTTAGCATCATTTAGGATAAACTAATTATCATAGCTGAACCCTGACTACATCTCCTGTCACCCGCTTTTTACCCTGCTCTAGTCAGTCAAAATAATCTTGACAATCCCCAGACCTCAAAACAACAACAACAACAACAACAACAACAAAATCATCATTGTCCCATTTTAGAGCCTAGACACTTGGAGTAAATGTTCTCCATATCTTTAGAATACTAGTTCTCTCATTTATTATGATCCTTTACCAGTAAATATCGTTAGCTGGAATTTCCATGAGGGAAATTAACAGGAGCACTATTTTAGAAGCTGGAACCCAACAAACAACTGCTCAGTAGCTAGCTGTTGAATGAATGAATGACTGAATGAATGGGTATCTGAAGAGTTCCTACTGTGTCTATCACTATGCCAAGAGCTACAAAGCATTTAAAATCTTAATAAAACCCAATGTTTACCATCTATCTAGAGAAAAGAAACTATTTACATTCAGAAGTTACTACAGATAGAGTTTCAGAAGCTGAGAAGAGAAGAGAAGAGAGAAGAGAGGAGAGGGGAGGGGAAGAAAGAAGAGAGGGAAGGGGGAGGAGGAGAAAGGGATGGGGAGGGGAGGAGAGGGAAGGGAAGGTCGGGGAGGAGAGGGAAGGGAAGGGGAGGGGAATGGAAAGGAGAAAAGGAAAGGAGGAAAGGCAAGGGCAAGGGCAAGGGAGGGTAGGGAACAGCAAGGGAGAAAGAAGCAACAGAGGATAGGAAAACTGTGTTTGTGAATTACAGGTATGAGATGGCGTAGGTCTAGAGTTTCCTCCACAGAGGAAATTAGAAGGCCAAATACATGTTAAATGAAGAAACACTAGGGCTTTCTGTTAATTAAGTACCAGGAACAGGATAGAAAGAGAAAGATTACCTCAAAAGTACTCACAGGATACAAGAAACACCCAGTGTTGGGGTGGGGTAACTTATTCTAGACAGCAAGTTAAGGTCAGTGTTGTAATGGCCATTTAAATGGAGATGCTAAGGAAAGAAATAGGTATTTAGAATATTTAGGACCTGACAATCATACGAAAACATAGTTCAAAACAAGAGTGTGGGACAAGTTCAGCAAAGCACTATAGAGAACATAATATCTAACTGAATCTAAAGGATACTTATAAATAAGAATTATGGGGAAAATATGTATTTTAAGTAAAAAGAAGAAGAAGAAGAATTAGAAGAGAAATAGATACTAACCAAAAGCAAATGAGAGATTATTTCAGGAGGAGAATATTTGTGTCCGTTTTATTTTAAACGGACACAAATATTCAGTGGAGATGAGTCTGAGAATATATTCTCTGGAAACTAACATTTTCTAAATAAACCACATCAGAAAGTAGATGCCACATATTACAGTTCCTTTTGTGCCTAAAGAACTGTTTTCAGTGAATGAATTGCCTGGCATTCTGTTTTCCATTTCAAAAATATGGGGGAAAAGTGTGATTTTATAAGTCATTTCAAGAATCTTCTGAAGGAAGCAACTGTACTTTGTGCTGTACTCTTGTCACTCACAACAGGAATTAAAATTTTGTAAATAACTTGTGAGATCCTGAATTCAATTCCCACTACTAAAACAGCAACAATGAAAACTGTAAATAGTCTCATTCAAACAACATTCATAACTGGATAAAAAGAAGTAAATGTTCACTTCCACTCTTGTTTTTATTTTGAAAAATATTATGCCTATAGATTAAAAAAACAAAATGATGATGACTGTGTATATGTATCTATATATATATATATTCATATATGTGTATGGATCCATGTATGTTTGTGTATGTGCACTTAAAACCTTAACGCTTCTTCCATGTGAAGCTGCCTCCTTTAATCTCAGTTATTAAAGAGCAGAGACAATGAAGACCAGGGTTCAAAGGCCAGCCCAGGCAAAAAGTTAGCAAGACCCTATCTCAATTAATAAGTAGGGTAGTAGAGTATGCCTTAAGTCCCAACTCTGAAGCAGGCATAGGTAGGAATATGGCAGTCTGAGGCTTGCTCCAGGCAGAGTGAGACCTAACTGGACGCGTGGCTCAAGTGGTGGAACACTTGCCTACCAAGTACAAAAAGCCCTCAGTTGAAGCTCCAATACTGGAAAGACAACAACAACAACAACAACAAAACCCACACATATACCCACTAAAGGCATTCCTTCCTTAAGACAGCAGTTTCTACGTATGCCTGAACCACATGCTTGTGACGGAATGAGAAAAAAAAAAAAGTGAAATTGAAATGACTCCTGAAGATATAGCCAGAGAAATAGAAATATTAAAGCTTCTCATAAACATTTGAAATGGCTTTTATAAACAAAAGCAATTCTTTAAAATCATGTTGGAACTAGGACATGTATTCAAATTACCTATATAAGAAGCAATGTTAGATTTTATGAAAACAGAATTCAACTAATATATTGGTTATATGCTACTTCTTTATTTTTTTGTTGTTGTTGTTTTTTGTGGTTTTTTTTTTTTTGCCGGTCATGGGGTTTGAACTCTGGGTCTGGGCGCTGTCCCTCAGCTCTTCAGCTCAAGGCTAGCGCTCTACCACTTGAGCCACAGCGCCACTTCCAGCTTTTTCTGTTTATGTAGTGCTGAGGAATCAAACCCAGGGCCTCACGTTTGCAAGGCAAGCACTCTACCACTGAGCCACCTTCCCAGCCCCATGCTACTTCTTAAAAAGCCACTATTTTTAGTAAATAGACACAGAGAGACTCTACTGTATTTGCAGAAATAGCTACCCATGTTTCCTACTTCTAGCTGTGGGAAAAGAAAACCTTAAGTCATGACATTCTGTCCTGGATATTTTTCCAGTAATTACCATGTACTATTTCTATTTTTACTCTGACTCTCACCCAAAACAGACAGTCTTTTACACATAATCAATTTTAATATGTTCTCTTAACCTTTATGTCAGTTTCCATATCTACAAAGTACAAATATTTATCTCTACCTAATTCACTGAAAAAAAATTAAATAATCTTACCTAATTAGTCTTAAATTGAATTAAATAAAAAGTTAAATTCATTTAAAGTAATAATCATGTTACCTGGGTATTGGGGCTCGCACCTGTAATCTTAGCCACTCAGGTGGCTAACATCTAAGCTTTGAGGTTCAAAGTCAGCAGATCAATACAAGAGACTCTTATCGCCAATTAACCAGCAAAAAAGCCAGAAGTGGAGGTATGCCTCGAGTGGCAGAGTGATAGCCTTGAGCAAAAAAGCCAAACAAGAGTACAAGGCACTTAGTTCAAGTCCCAGACTACCACACAAAAAATAGATTACAAAATAATAATAGTCACTGTCTTTTCCTGAGTTTGATACTCTTTGCATGGTATAGTTATACAATAAGGAAAACTGGGGCTGAGAGGTGTATTTCAGTGCTGGAGTGCTTACTAATATTTAGATTTTCCAAAATTTAAATATGAAAAATAATTTCATAAATTATACATACTATCTGCAGGGTGTTTAGTGTTATAACCTTATATTAGAGATATTTCTTTTTTATGGGGGTAGAATTTGAACACAGGGTCTCAAACATGCTAGTACCATCAGCTCTACTATTAAGCTAGACCCACAAATCTCATAAACATTTTTTTCTGTATCAGTACTGGAGCTAGAACTCAGGGCCTAGACATTGTCCCTTTGCTTCTTCACTCAAGGCTGGCACTCTACCACTTGAGCCACACCCTCATGTCCAGCTTTTTGGTGGTTAAAGATAAAAGTCTAACAGACTTTCTTGTCTGGGCTGGCTCAAAACCACAATGCTCAGATCTCAACCTCCTGAGTACCTAAGATTACAGGAGTGAGCCACAGGCGCCCAGCCACAGATTTCCTCTTAAAAACAATACTTGTTTGGAGCAGAGAGACACGTTGAAATAGAAAACTGCATACAGTATAAGGGTGATTAGGTGATCTATCTAGTGCCGTGGACTGGAAGTTCGGCAGCAATGGAAATGGTCAGGATCTATATTCCTCACAGCCCACAGCCAAACGTGGCTTATGATGTGCTTGTGTGATTCAACAATTCATTTTTAAATAATTCTAATTATTTGAAATGTGATTAGTTATTTGTAGCTTCTAGCTACTATAGTAGGTGGTAGAACAAACAGATTTTTCCCCCATGAGGTGCTACGGACAAAACCAGGTAAGTGCAAGGCAAGTGCTCTTCCACTGAGCCACATGCAGCTGAACAACTATGCATTTCTGAAACCATACCAGCAATGAATTGTAAAATAATCTTTCCAATTATTTAAAATTATTTAAAATTTATTTTCTAGCTGCTCTGGGCATGGTGAATGATAGAAGTGTGTGCTTAGCACGCAAGAGGCCTCAGGTTCAATCCTTGACACTAGCAGATACAGACGTTAGTTTTAAGAACTGAGGGTGAAAAAAATCATCTTCAACTCTGTTGGAAGAACATGTTCATCTCAGTAAAATTGTTTTAAATATGGTGAATTCTTTTATCTTCAAATACATGTTAGGAAGAAGAAATCTATATTATTTTACCACAGAATTTACAATGTAAAATTGTGCTTATAGGGGAATAGTCTTCATTCTGAGGAACTGTGAGACTCTCATCCTGAGGCATAGAGGTGCTTTTTGTTAGGTGTAACAATTCTTTTATGACCATTATCAGTCTATGCTAATGGGGTAGTAGATCCAAACTGCCCTCAGGATGAAGTCAGCCAGGATCCAGATAGTTTCACCCAACACAGGAAGGGAACTGGAGAAGGGACTAAAGATGAAATGCTATAGAAAGCACTAACTAAAATGACCTGATAAGCTTCCAGGTAGGTGACCAAATAATCCTGCTGAAAGGGTGGAGCCCCAACTCCATGGAAGAATAAGCTTGCACACTTGGGACCCTTCCAGGCATTGCTCCGATACCTATTCATAGGCTATTCAATTAGATGCCTTATAACAATTTTTATAAAACTGGTCAACATAAGCAAAATATTTCTAAGGTTCTGCAAACCATTCTAGCAAATTACTGAACCACAGTAGTACTTCCAGTTTATATTGTATAAGTCAGAAGGTGGCAACTGGCAGCTCAAGTTAGAGCAGTGTTCTGAGACTGAGTCCTTACTTGTGAGACCTGGCACTAACACCAGTGTTTAGTGTCCAATGTGAATCAATCGTCAGTACACACAGCTGGTGTTGCCGTAGTGCTTACTATGGGGAACACTTCAGGTGTCAAAGTGCAATAGAAATGCAGAAAAAAGTGTCTGCTTTTCTTGGCTACCTCCTCAAACTACACAACCCACTGTACGCAGCACTACTTCAGGTAAAACCAGGTAGTATTTGAAAATATTTCTTATATTAGCCAGGACTACAAATCACTAGAATATATCAACTAATGACTTCACTATCTTTTCTGCAATACCACACATGCGCACACATGTGTGTGCATACACACACACACACACACACACACACACACACACCCCAAAACTGAAATTCTCTCAAAATTTATTCTATTTTTAAATTGGAACACTTGTCCTTATTGTTCTGTCTGACTGAAACTTTTCTAGAAAAGTTATCATTCCCACAGGTTGATTAACAAAGTTTTTAGAGAATTTACAAAAGCTTTTCTACATGAAGTTTAGCCAGAGTCCAGAAGGTAATATGTACTGCTGTTTCTAAAAACCTTAACAACAAAAGCCCAAGTACCTGTTAGCCTCTGTAAATTTAAAACAATATACATACACACATATGTACACACAAGCTGTCTATCTTCCCAAATTTTACCACTGTACTCTTTCAACATCAATTAGCACTTCTCAAAATGTTGACTCACTGGTTCCCAGTTCTACTTTAAACCATAAATGGGCATCAAGTCAGGGAAGGAGGTGATAATGTTGCCAACTGGTGTGGAAACATTCTTGACGTTCCATCCACAAGTGAGCCAATCACTTGGATGAAGTAACACAATGAAGCTTCACTGGAAAATAATTATATGCTGTTTTAGCTACACCCTTATTTTTCTTAACTATAAGCTCTTTGGAGAATTCAAACTGTAGTAACACATACAGGGTTTTAAGTTAAGCCTTTAGGAATTACTATTAACTAAATTAAACCACATTATCCAAATAGGAAAAACTTATTTCCTATTATTTGGTTTCATATTAATTTTTATAGTTATTTTTATATCAAATTAGATTCCATCTTTATGCTCTATTCTTTTTTTTATTATCGTTAAATAGTTGATCAAAAGGATTTCAACTCAACATGTCATGAACAACGCATCTTGATCAATGTCAACCCCTTCATCATAGTCCTATCAACAAATGCCAGCTTAATGGGCAATTGCCACTATGAATGCCAAGGGCTGGGAGCATAAACGAGTAATGCAGTACTTGAAATAAATAAATACCCGCAGTTAGATCCCCCACTTCAGGGGGCAGGGGTGAGGGACCTCAACTGGACAAATCAGCAATCAAATCAAAAGCTCATAGTTTATTTATAAAGTTTCTATGTTCTACTTTTAAGAAAAGAAAATGAAGCTATTCTCACCCACACCTTTAAATATTCCGTTAGGAATATGACTGTGAAAACGAACAAGGCAATCATACACTCCAACATGATATGTGTCAAAGAAATATGTAGTTACATCTAATAACTAAAGTTATCATCATGACTTCAAATAACTGATGTATTCTATTAAAAGTACTTTACAATGAATATTCATAGATACTAAGTAACAATTACTATTAGGGTTTTTTTTTCTTTAGAACTATTAGAATGACTTAATTATGAACAGGAAACTGGTGATTAATGCTTTCTGGTTTAACAAGGACCTATATAACCCTGGTCCTTACTTAGAACATGGACTAATATTTATTATATGTTTCAGGAAATCTATCATAACTTCCGTTTGCTATACCATAATTATCAACTTCACAGGGATATTGTGACATTTAGTAGGCATACTTACTGATTGTGATGTACTTGATGAAAAAAGCCACTTACAAACTTCTAATGCTGGGCACTAAGAGCTCATTCCTATAATCCTAGTACCCAGGAGGCTGAGACCTGGCAGAAAAGTTCTCTAGACTCCATCTCTAATTGACTATCAAACTGCCAAACTTAGAACATGGCTAAAGTGACAGTGCTAGCTGGGAGCAAGAAAGCTGAGCAACAGCATGAGACCCTGAGTTCAAGACCTAAACTTGGTACCAAAAAATATAATACAACAACATGGATGATTCTTAAATGACATTATGGTAAATGAAATCAGTCAAAAAGACAAATGTACTATGATTTTACATATATGAGGTACCTAGAGTAGGTACCTAGAATAGGCACCTCATATATGTAAGATATAAAGAAAGTGAATTGAGTTCTTTGTGAATTCATAAAGGGAAATGAGGGATAGCAGAGTCTGGTGTTTCAATGCATAGAGTTCTGAAGACATATGATGTTGCTAGCTGCACAATAGGAATGTACTGAATACCACTTTATTTAATACATTTGAAAGTGGCTAAAATGATAAATTTACAGTT
Organism: Dipodomys spectabilis; assembly: GCF_019054845.1. Taxonomy (NCBI): domain Eukaryota; kingdom Metazoa; phylum Chordata; class Mammalia; order Rodentia; family Heteromyidae; genus Dipodomys; species Dipodomys spectabilis. The sequence goes on from NW_024870758.1 coordinate 24,010,775, forward strand.
ATATAGTTATACATGGTAACACAAAATACATTTGACAGGTGTGAAAATCAGATATAAATTGCAAACCAATCTTAAAACTTTTTCATTCACTAATTTATTCACTGAAGCTCACTTTTCATTCCTTTATTCAAGCAGTATATATTTGCTGCCTTTTTTGGGGGGGGGGAGGGGGTCATGGGGCTTTAACTCAGGGCCTGGGTGCTGTCCCTGAGCTTTTGTGCTCAAGGCTAGCACTCTACCACTTTGAGCCACAGCACCATTTCCAGTTTTCTGGTGGTTAATTGGGGAGAAGAGTCTCTCAAACTTTTCTACCCAGGCTGGCTTTGAACCATGATCCTCAGATCTTAGTCTCCTGAGTAGCTAGAATTATAGGCGTAAGCCATTGGTACTGGCTATTTATTGCTTCCTCCCTCACTCTACCTTCCTTTCTCCCATCTTGCTATATTACCCAGATGGTCTCAAAGTTGAGATTCTCTTCTTGCCTCAGTTTCCTCAGTACTGAGATATTGGTGAGTACCACTATGCTTGGCTTTACTGAATACATTCTATGTGACATGCTCTGCTCTAAACCTGGGAAGATAGTAATAAGACAAATCTGTCTTGCTTCAAGTGCTACCATGGAGAACAAGGTGATGAAGGAATGGGAACAAAGGCATCTCTGAAAACATCACTGCCCAGCACCCTGAATGAAGCAGGAAAGGATGCCCAAGATAAGGAGAACAACAAGTGCCCAGGCCCTGATGTGTGAATGCTTAGTGTTTTCAAAACATGAAGGTGCACAGGGCTGGTGCACAGTAAGAACAACGAGTAGAACTATGCAGAGATCCTGGAAGGATAAACAAGTACTAGTAAGCAACTAGATGTTACTGACCATAAGAAGTTTCAACTATGGATCTAATTTTTTTTAAGTACTGTAACAGAATATTCCTGGGAGGGTAGGGAAAAGAGAAGAGAGTGAAAATAGACCAGCATAGAGACTATATAGCTCAGTAGAAGTTGGGAGATTCTTATCACAACATTGGTAAGAAGAGATTGAATATTTGGTGGTTAAGAGAGTAAATAAGGGAAAGGCAGAGTAAGAAAGAAATACCTTAGCACATGTGAGGCCTAGGTTCAATCCCCAGCACTGAGGGGAAGAATGAGAGCCTAACACTGAGATGTATATGGCACATTGGAGATAATGGGATTTGGTAGTTGTAGTAAGGAATCAAGAGTTTAGAGGGCCAGGATAGTAGTTCATTCCTGTTAACTATAGCTACTTTTCATGCTGAGTTCAGGAGATTTGAAATATTCGGACGACTTGAGCAAAAAATTCACAAGAACTTCATCTCAACCAATAGTTGGGAATGGTGGTACATACATGTCATCCCAGTTACTCAAGAAGTTGGGAAGGAGAAGGCTGTGATTTGAGGCAAAAAGGGGCAGATAGTTATTGAGATCCCCATCCCAACTATTCAGGATGTACAGGTTGGAGGAATGCAGTATGATGTCTACGTTGGGCAAAAACTTAAGACCTTGTTCAAAAAAACATCTAAAGAAAAAAGAGCTGAGGATATGAGTCAAGTAGTAAAGAGATTTCCCAGCAAGTGTGAGGCCCTGAGTTCAAACTCCAGTACCACCAAAAAAAACTCAAAAACAAACAAACAACAAAAAAATAGTTTAAGTACCTAAATGATATGTCAGAAAGATGACATGATACATTGTGATAAATGCTGCAGGGAAAACATTTGGCTGAGAAATGAGCAGATAATTTACCTTACCAAAGTAAGTTTCACTAGTACTCATGACCAAAATGTTCAGTTGAATCCTGAAGACAAAAGCCTAACTATAGAGGGTAAAGCAGAAAAAGAAGACAAGGCTATAGATGCAGTATATTTGCGCAACTCTGAAGGAATTTTGCTATGCAGGACGGCATAGAAATGGAACTGTGGCTGGAAGTAAAAATGTGATAGAACATTTATATGCTGATGACATTATTCAGAGAGAGAGAAAATGTTGATGAATAGTACTGCAGAAGCAAAATTAATAATTACTAGGCATTCAATAAATATATAAATCTGTCCTTGATGCTAGAAATGCAAAAATAAATAAATAAAACATGTGAGTAATTAACACATTATATGGGAACTATATTGAAAATCATGGGAGGAAATACCACATAAATAAAATTAAATTACAATTCTTTACAACCAATATTATTTTATAATAGAGACTGCCATGTTGAAGATATGATGCAAAGCAATGTTGATGTGTCTCATGATGTGACAGCAATGCCCTTCTACACTGCATACGTGCTGCTGCACAGCAGAAGATGGTACAATGGACAGTTTTGATTGCACACAGTGGGATTTATAGGTTCAACAGCAGACAGAAAGTAGCACCAGCAATTTAAATAACTATCACTATTGTACTTTCCCTTCTCCCTCCTCTGTGTCAATCTTATTGTCACTTTTGGATGTCCAGCACCTCCCTAATCTATAATTCATCAATTACTCAAAACAGGAAACTATTCACACATCAATCATTTAAAGAAGTCTTCATAATCTCCAGAATTACCTCCCTTTGCTTATTATTTTAACTACGTTCTCCTGACTCCTTTAACACATTTAGAATTTGAAAGTTACAAAGCAGACCCTGGTAGTGCATGCCTATAATCCTAGCTATTCAGAAGGCTGAGATCTGAGGATCATCATTCAAAGCCAGCCTGTGCAGATAAGTCTGTGACACTCTTATTTCTAATTAATCAATAAAAATCCAGAACTAAAGGCACAACTCAAATAGTAGAGCACAAACTGAGTAAAACTGCCAAGCATAAGCCCCAAGTATGCGCGCACGCGTGCGCGTGCGCACGCGCACACACACACACACATAGAATTTGAAAGTTATAGACCACTGATTAAGTACATATCAGTATAAACTAATTGAGATGTTGCTCAAACACATTGGCATTTTAAACTTTCTCTAATTATATCTACCATTTTGTGTGTTTTTATCCTTTATCCTAAAACAAAATGCAAGGTAATTTTGCTAAAGTATCTAATTTACAAAATAAGGACTGAAAAAGCCAAGAGAAAATCAGAGGAAGTCGAAAATAAGGTTGGTATTAAACTGCATGTCACAATAACCTATAACTTGGGAACCAAATATATGTCTTTTTACAAGGACCTGAAGTCAGGGCCTTGTGCTTGTTTAGGCAAGCATTCTTCCACTTGAGACACACTGGAAGTCCTTTTCTCACATAGAGTCTTGCACTTTTTATCTAGGTCCAGTTTCAGACAGTGATCCTCCTACCTATGTTCTGCGAGGCTGGAATTACAGACAGGAACCTAGCTTAATTGTTGGTATAGGGTCCTAACTTTTTTCCTCCGGAATTTCTGCCATCTGAGTAGCTGGAAATATAGGCATGGGCCACTAGATCTAAGCTTCCAGAAATATGCCTTTGATGTCCTTTATGCAAAGATGAAATAACTATTGAGTACAGCTACTTTAATATTACTGACAGAATTCATAAAATGAAAATAAATCATTTTAATGAACAGTTTATATCCATTGAAAAATGTTATCTAACACTCAACAAAAACAATCAGAAAAAAGGATGTTTTTTCATAAAAAGCTATCAAAATCAATAGATGATAGACTAGAAAAAAAACACATATTTTCATCTTCATCTGTAACATTCAGATGAATTAAATTCCAAAAATAATCAAATTTCTTCATAAACACTCAAGTTTAAATTAGATAACAAAGTTCTTTTTTAGAGCAAGGAGTTTTTCATGCAGACTGGAAAAGTGAAAAATGATCTTATTTTCAACTTTAAAGGTAGTGTGCTAGTTTGATTCTTTTAAAAATGGTCAAGCATACATACCAATGCCTGTTTTATTATGGATTGAACAGGCAATGTTTTTCTTTAAAGTTCTATGAATAGGAAGTGGTGCTGTGGCTCAAGCGGTAGAGCACTCACCTTAAGCTGAAGAGCACAGGGACAGCGCCCAAGCTCAGAGTTCAAGCCCCACGACCGACCAAAAATAAATAAATAAATAAACAAATAAAGTTCTAAGAATAGAAGTATATACAATAATTAATCAGATTCAAGCAGCAGCTGAAATTAATGGTAAAGATGATGAAAATAACATTTCTAAAGTGGGCATGGGGGTATACATCTGTAATCCCAGGACTTAGATGGCTAAGACAGGATCTTGTCTTAGAGGCCAGGCTTCATAACAGTAGGACCCTGTCAAGAGAGGTGGCCAGAGGAGGGTGAAAAGAAGGCCAGGTGTTGATGGCTCAGGCCTGTAATCCTAGATACTCAACAGGCTGAGATCTAGGGTTGAAGTTCAAAGCCAGCCGGGGCTGAGAAGTCCAAGTCTCTATCTCTAATTAACCAGCAAAGATGCTGGATAGAAAGTGTGGCTCAAATGGTAGAGTACCAGCTATGAGCCAAAAAGCCAAGTGAGCAAGTAAGTATGAAAGGCCCTGAGTCAGAACCTGTAGCATCCTCCCCCAACACCAAAAAAAAGAAAAAAAAAGAGGACAGCAGAGAAAAGGGAGAGGAGGAAGTGAGGGAAGGAAAAGCTATTTCTAAATTTCTAAACTTCCTGGTTGGAATTTAAAAATAATAATGGATTTTGCTGGTAGAAACAGACAAGATAATGAAAAGATACCAAGCTTGATTACCTGACTATCTAAAATTTCATAATTTTTAATTATTTTCTGTCATAATAAATATGCTTTAATGTCTCATAAAAAAATTCCTTTGCCCATGTAATTGTAACCCCTCTGTAAAGTATTTTCACACACACAAAAAAATTCCTATAGGGATACAGGTTGACCCACTGCAACGATGAGATGTACAAGACACTATGTCGAAAAACAAACTTTACAATTTAGGCAGGGGGCAGGGTGAGGGGGACGGGAGTGAGGGGTGGGGGAGGCCTGTGGGGGGGGAGTAGTTGTGGAGATGGGAGGGAAGGGATGGTAGGGGAAAAACAAAGGAGGAGGCAACAATGCTTGATAAGAAATGTACTCATTACCTTGCTCATGTAACTGTAACCCCTCTGTACAGTATTTTCACAATAAAAAACTTATTAAAAAAATTTTTTTTCCTAACCGGGCACTGGTGGCTCACGTCTGTAATCCCAGCTACTCAGGAGGCTGACATCTGAGGATCACGGTTCAAAGCCAACCTGGGCAGAAAAGTTCCCATGAGACTCTTATCTCCAATTAACCACTCAAAACCTCGAAGTGGCACTGTGGCTCAATGTGGTAGAGTGAAATGATCAGAAACAGCACTCGGTCCTTTTTGTTCCCCCCTTTTACGCAGGTTTCTATAGCTCCCTAATATTACTTGGAATGGTCTCCCTACAGGCATAACTATGTTAACAATGTCTACTACAAAATACACTGCCTTCATTTATAATTTTAACATAGTTGATGATACATTAATGTTACATATTTACTACAGCAGTCAGCCTTGTCCTGAAAGCAACCAAAAAGAGATGATATAAATGAAAAGTAGACTGTTATTCTCAAACTGCTAGTGAATTAAACAAGTAAAAAAGCTGAAATTCTACAAAAACAATGGCTGCTTTCGTTTCTATAAACTTTGAGAGACAAGCTATTAAAGATGAAACTGATGGTTTACCGAGCAGTTCCAAAAATATCAACTCACTGAACTCTGCAGACTGGGTTCTTCCTTTCCCCCTCCTTACACCTGGACAAACAGAAAAGATCCAGATAAAAATAAAGCAGCCAATGTAATGCCAAACTTCTGTTGTTATCCAATTCTCCACTAGCAAGCTCTCTGCTGCTAAACAGAAATACCGCACAAGATGTAAATACATGTTCTTTCTTATTCATTGTATTTATTTTCTTTTGCAAGATGGTAGCCCTCACCGAAGCTGATCTCAAACTTAGGATCCTTCTGCCTCGGCCTGCAAAGTGTTGGGATTATAGGCAGCCACCACCATATCCAGGATGTCCACTATTTTTAAAAAGTTGGATGGTTTGAGGATTTAAAATAACAAAATAATAATAACAAAATAATAATAGAGTAATAAATAAAAATAATAATGTAACAAACAGTTATAAAAACATATTTCTTGGTTTCAAACTTTAAAAAATGATTTCACTCTCATCATATTTCAAACTATGTAAATAAAAATCATCTGAGGGAGTTAATTCGTCTGGGAGATAATCTGTCTTGTTGTCTACCATATCCAAACAAACGAGGTCAATATATTGAAACACCAAAAAAAAAAAAAAAACCAAACAACAAAAAACAAACAAATAAAAGAAAAAAATTCATATTGCAATAAAATACACACTTATTAAACTAAGTTGTATATACTACCTATGTATCAAGTTCCTCTGAGATATAACATTAGTGTGTGAAGTCTTTATTTGAAAACTAAAGGTTACTTTGAACTCAGTTTCACTTTAGAAAAGACAATTTCATTCCAGTATATTTAATGGCATTTTACTATACAGAAAATGGTAAGAGAAAAAGTGGAGGATACTCAATTAGAAAAATCTTCTTTATATATCCCCCAAAGAAAGAGTTACCTCTGTCTTGGGAGCCTTTTCCTGCCATTTTGCAGTGCCAGAACATTCTCTAGTCCCGCCTCTCTCTTTCACTGCTCCAGTGACCTTTTTTCTTAATAAGTTTTTTATTGTGAAAATACTGTACAGAGGAGTTAGTTACATGAGCAAGGTAATGAGCACCTTTCTTATCAAGTCCAGTGACCTTTTGTAACCTCTCCTTTCCACTTTCAAACCCACCAACACTTGGTGTACCCTCTGCAGCTTGGATAAATTGAGACAATGTTAATATATTGCTTTTACTGAATAAGGTACCCTGTATTACCAAGATTTTCTTCTCTTTTCTGGAGTCTTGATGTATAGCCCATTTTGCACATATCTAGACTTTTCTTTTTATCCTTTCGATTCCTTTGCCTTTAAGGACAAAGCATGTGACTCAGTGGTATCATAATTGCCTAGCATTCTCAAGGCCTTGGGTTTGATCTCAACATCAACAAAAATAAAAAATAACAGCCTAACAACACACCTAAGCCAAGTTTTTTCTTTGAGGTTTCCAAATTCCTTAAGAGTAAGGATTATGTTTGGTATTGCTATGAAACTGAGCACCTTGGCATACTAACTATGACTTAAACTGAAAGAATCTGGAAAAACAGCATGTGCAGGAAGTTCAGTCATGAACCTTGGATGGATAGAAGGAAAAAACTGTTCTTCGGTATGACATAGAATTTGTGGCATAAGAAAAATTTAAAGCGTGGGAAGGGGTGACATCTGTATATCACTTTTATAATAACTAAACAATTTTTAAAAGAAAAACTTCAATCTTTGGAGTTTGTGCATGATTCCTGTTCCACAGCTCCTATAAGCCCTGGAATTTACTGTCTTATGTATGCCATTAAGATGGTGGAAGGGGTAGGAGGGCTTGGTTGCTTCAAGATGCCTTCAGAAAAACCTATCATGATAAGAAGGAACTCCTGAGAAGCAGGGTGGGAGATCACCACTTCTTTTCAGTATCCTTGTGTTCAACCTTAATAACAGCTAACATCAACCACAAGACACAGTTGTCAAACCATCTCCATCTGAGGCATATGGAACAGTGTCAGGCCAACCTTACTAAGCAAGCCCTGTCTGGATTCCAAACAAACAGAAATGACTAGCTATAATGAAATCATTCGTGTTTTAAATTTTGGGTTACTCAGTGGAATAATAGGGAAAGATTAAAGAGTAAAACAACAACAAAAAAAGAATGAACAATGTGTGAAGACCTGAGTTTTATCAAAGCATGGGAAAAAGAAAATGAAAAAGGAGGACACAGGGAAGGGTAGGAGAGGGTAAGAGGAAAAAGCAGAAGAGGAGAGGGAGAAAGATAAAATATTCTAATGATTTTGAGTACATGTACAACTTAAACCTATAAAACAAAGGCATTTTGCTAAAAGTAAAAACATAAAACATTAAGAGAAGATCTCTCCAAGGCAATTCTAGAATGTTTTTAGAAGAAATAAATAATCTTTACAAAAAATGATCCAGGAGACAATGAACAATAGTGCACAAAAGAAGAAATCTAAATGTATAGTGCACTTATGAAAGATGTTCAACCAGACAAAGAAATAAAAATGATAATTTGTCATTTAATAACAATCAGTTCTTTTTTTTAAGTCTGATAGTATCAAATGCAATTAGAATCCTTATAATGGAACATTAACTGGCACAACTGTTACAGATAAATTTGTCAATGGTTAATTATTTCAAAGTTCAAATCCAACTAGAGAAAAATATACCTCAGTAACTCCTATAGATATGCAGAAAATAAGAAGATTATCATTTTTCACTGAAAAAGCACAAATAACATGCACATCCATTATTGAAAGATTAATTGTACCATATTAACAGAAATTCTATAAAATTCAAGTGAATGACATAATACATGAAAAACAAATAATTTTTAAAAAGAAAAGCTGGAAATGATTCACAGAGTTAAATGCTGTAAGAGCTTGACAATCTCAATTCTAATAATCACAAAAACTGAAATGCTCCATAGTTCAAAATTTTTGACCACCAACATGGACACCACAAGGGAAAAATTTCACATTAAAAGTCACAGCTCATGGGGGGGGGGCAGAGAGGACTGGGTGGGAGGCAGAGGGAGGATGGGAAGGGATGGGAAGGGGAAACAAAGGAGGAGGCTACAATGCTTGATAAGAAATGTACTCATTATCTTGCCCATGTACTTGTAACCCCTCTGTATAGTACTTTCACAATACAAAACAAAAACAAAAAAAAGTGACAGCTGAGAGTCAAAATGCAAATACACTAAAAAGTACTGTGAAAAGCCAAGTGCAGGAGTTCATGCATATAATCCTACCTACTAGAAAAGTAAAGACAGAAAGGATTGATTTTTAAGGTCAGTCATGGGAAAAGGTTGCCTAATAAAAAGGTGTAGAGTGGTGTATACCTGTCATCCCACCTGGGAAACATAGAAAGGAGCATCATGGTCTAAGCTGGCCTAGCAAAGGCAAGACCCTCAGGGCACTATTGACTCACACCTGTAATCGTAGCTACTCTGGAGGCAGAGACAGGAGGATCACAATTCAAAGCCTGTCCAGGCAGGAAAGTTTGTGAGATTCAAATCTCCAATTAACCACCTAAAAACCAGAAGTAGAGCTGTGGCTCAAAGTGGTAGAGTGCTATCCTTGAGCGATAATGCTGCCCAGATACTGAGTTCAAGACCCAGGACTTGAAGCTATTTTCAGGTTATATGATTTAGGTATAACTAGAACATTAATGTATCTTTAGACTTGGGTCTCAACCTCTAGGATATCTCATCATATATATGCAAATATTTACAAATATGAAAATATTACAAAGTGAAATATATCTGGTCCCATGCACTGTGGATAAGCAGGCCACTGGTTGCTTTTGGAGAGAAGAAAATGAGACTAAGTTATACATAAGGTTTCAAGAATATGTTTATTTTTTAACAATTAGTTGGAGCCCATGTGGCAAAAGGTAGAAGTTTCTTGATGCACACAAATTCTCATTTCATTTTGTTTTTATTTGGTGTATTTGCAGTGATTTTTAAGTTTTAAAAAAGACTGCTATGAGCTGGGCACTGGTGGCTCACACCTGTAATCCTCCTGAGTAGGCGACAGAGATCTGAGGATAGAGGTTCAAAGCCAGCTGGGCAGGAAAGTCTGTGAGACTCTTATCTCCAATTAACCACCAGAAAACTGGAACTGGAGCTGTGGCTCAAAGTGGTAGAATGTGAGCCCAAAGCAGAAAAAGCTCAGGTACAGTGCCCAGGCCCTGAGTACAAGCCCCACTACTGACAAAAAAAAAAAAGACTTCAATGCCAGGACAGTATAGAGATTAGGGGCTTAAAAATAGTGAAAAAGATTTGAAATCATCATCATGAGGAATATACTAAATTTAGTTCACTGTGTAACAATATAACAAGTGGGTAACATAGAAGCCATTTATAGAAAGAATTAAAACCATGTTATTTTAGATAGACAGTTAGATGTTCCTTATTGTACTTAATGATGCTTTTATATAAAGCATTTTACTTGAATGTCTCTGTCCTAGGAAGTAGTTTACTGTATAATATTGAAACAACAAATATTTCAAATCAAATGTAAATTTATTCATAATGATATTTTCTTTCTTTTAGGAAAAAATTTCCTGTATGCTAGAAGACACATCACTTTGTAGAGAGAGACATGGTAATTAAAATGCCATGGCTTCTGAATACCAATGGTTTTAACCATTTGTTTTAAGAAAAATGCTTTAATTTTATTAACTAGCACAATTTAAAGAGAATCAATGAAATCCACCTTTGATTTTCTAAATTCTAAACTTCAAAATTAAGTTTTAACTTAATTTTGGTTTAAAAAATTATTTTTAAAAATAGTTTATGTAACAGCTCTCTATTTAAACAACAAAACTGAAACCTATACCTCATCCATCAGACCTTTTTTATCTGAGCTTTGCAGTAATCATCTTACTTTCAAGTGAGTATTTGTCAATCATTCTCTACCCTTTCAAACCAGAGAATAGGTCTTGTGTATCTGTTTTCCTGATGCCCAACCCATAATAGGTGCTTAGTAAAAAAACTACTGATTAAAGATATCCATATATGTATAGAGAGTATCTCAAAAATCTCTGCAACAGATGGCAGAGCCAAACTGACCACTGTGGGAGAGATTCAGTGGGTCCTTTAGGTTAAAATTCAACAAGCTGCTTAAAGTTCTACAAACATATATATATATATATATATATATATATATATACACACACATATGTATATATATATATACACATACATATATACATACAAACATATATATGTACATATACATATATTATAATACAGATCAAGCTGAGAGGTAAATTATAGTATTATTAACTATTTGAAGCAAGAACATCAAAAGCAGGATAATTTTTATAATATGATTGGTTAAATAAATATCTTTTATTTTTCTGGGTTTTTCTGAAACTGCAGGAAATATCAAAATATTAAAAAAGAAAATTGCTAAGGACTAACACTCTAAACTTTAAGGTAACAAGTGAGAGCAAAATAAACAAAAGTAACAGGATATTGTAGGAAAGACCAGTGCATGAAGAATAAAATTAACTCTGTGCTACATTATCTATTACTTAAGATAATGATAGTAATTATTAAATATATAATGAGCATTTTTAAGGGATGTACAAGAGAGAAAAAGAGAGTCATTTGGTAGACACTGTCCCTTGATGGAGTTCACAAGAAATCTAAAATCTGGGTTCAATATATGAATATGTTATGTAGTACAATCAATATACAGCAATAAGTAAAAGTGGCTATTTATTGCAAGTATTCTGATCTAGAGTGCATAACCTGAATCCAACAGAAGAAACATCAAATAATGGGAGCGTTCTATTAAGTGGGGAAGATTATTTTCTTCAGAGACATCATGTCAAAAAAGATACAGAAAGGCTGTAGAAAAGTTCCATATTGAATACAAGCAAAGAAAAATGAAAATTATCCAACTGTTAATGGTTCATATTTATAATCCTGGCTATTCAGGAGGCTGAGACCTGGAGGATCTCCGTTTGAAGCCAGAAAAATCCTAAAGACCTCATCCCCAATTATGAGCCAAAAGCTAGACTGGAGGGCAAGGTTCCAGCGGTTGAGCATCAGCTATGAGCAAACAAGCACTAAGCTTCCAAGTATTGCTGACAAAGAAGGAAAAGGATGAGGGAGGAGGAGGAGGAGAAGAAGGAAGAGGAGGAGGAGAAAGAGGAGTAAAAGTAAGAGGAGGGGGAAGAGGAAGAAAATTATTATAAATTGTAAAATCTGATCAAAGGCTAGGATCAATATTAAATGGAGGGAAAACACAAAGGACATTATTTGCTCAACTGGTAAAAATTGAAATATAGACACATTAACATTTTCTAACAACTTTAAATTTTCTGATGTTGATAACTGTACCCTTATTCTTAAGAAATATAAACTGAAGCATTTAGATATATGAAATTATTGCTCTCAAATGACTCAAAACTCAAATAGTTCAGAACAGCATACAATCTATATAAAGGGATCAAGCCTATTGAGAGTATTCCATTTTTAGTGCAATTCTTATGTAAAGTTTGTTATATGCAAGTTAAAAATTATGATTAATTAGGTAGAAGCTACATAAGGAATTCTAATTAACAAGACTGAAAAACATAAGAAACTATTGGCACAAAACTCTTACAAAAGGAATTTTTGAAAAAAATGTAGATATAATCTCATTTTGTTAAGTGTTTACAAAATTTAGTAAATAAGAACTAAATATATTCAAGCTAAACATATCCCCACAATATTAATGCACTCATGTAGACAGTATACTCAGAGTCCTGGAGCAACATTTTTTTTTTATTTTTTTATTTTTTTGCTGTTTTTGCAGGGAGACAGTACTGGGGTTTGAATTTAGGATCTTAAACTTGCATAGGAAGGTCCTATACCACTTTTGCCTCCAGCCCCATAGTATTCTATTTCAAATCTGTATATGCCTATATGGAGCTTTTTAAATTAGTAATATATATATATATACATATATATATATATTATATGTGACATTTTAATATGTGTCTTTTCATGTCAAACATATATACACATATACATTTCCATATCAGTCCTTAACAATTTATCAGTAAGAATTATAAAGCAAGTATTGCAGAAAGGAAAGTGAATTCCAAGAGATGAAACAACTTACCCAAAATTACAGAGAACAAAGTGGCACCGACATAGAGGAATTAAGTACTAGTTTGACTAACTTTAAACAATTAGAAAAACATCTCCTGGTAACATGTTAGGAACAGGTGAAGGGAAATGTAGAAAGTGGACAGGCCAAACCAAAAAGCAAAACTATCTTATGAAATCTAAATCATAAAAAGTATCAATCAGATACCTCATAACACATTCATTTTATGTCTTTCTTAAGTAAACATGTTCTATCTGCAAACAAAATTTTATTTGATAAAAAATACAGATCGTGTAAGTCATGTCCAAAGTGTCTGGGCAAGTATGGAAAAAACAGAGAGGCAAATAGTAAATGACATTATACATGCATCACTTCTCACTTTTCTAAGAAACTGCTTCACTGAATGGTTTTAGCCTAAATCGTATCAATTATAATCTAGATCCAGTAAAAAAAAAAAAAAGAAAAAATCAGAAAAAAAAGTAATAAAGTATGAGATAAAGCCTTGGATAGCTAGTCTACCAATTGGAGGGCTGTTTTCCCTTGCCACTGATCCAAAACATTTGCTGCCAAGAAGCATGGTAGTCCTCAGCTCCTCTGACTCCAGGCAACCTTTTTGGAGTTCTATGAATGGTGATGGAATGGTAGCAATAGAGGCTACAGATACCCAGGAAAAAGTCTGCACATTCCTAGTCTGTCTATGTAATTCTGCTCTTTTATCTGTGGATGTAATTTAACCAGGAAAAACATAGTCAAAAACAACTGTCATTAAAAGGCATGAAATAAAAATAGTAAGGTAAGGATTAATAAAGAAAACGTATCATAGGAAATTAGAATGCCTATTTTTTTCCCAGAAAATAATTGTCTTTAAAAATACAGTATAAAGCTGGGTGCCAGAGGCTCACACCAGTAATCCTTCTTAGGAGACTGAGATATAAAGGTCACAGTTCAAAGCCAGCCTGGGCAGGAAAGTCCATAGGACTCTTACGTTCAATTAACCAGCAGAAATCCAGAACTGGTGGTATGGCTTGAAGTGGTAGAATGCTGGCCTTGAGCAAAAGAGCTCAGGGATAGCACCCAGGCCCCAAGTTCAAGCTCCATGACCAACAAAAATAATATAAAATAAAATGTCACTGTTGTTGATTTGTCTTGTACATATGTTTATCTGATTTCAGGAAGAGAAGGGGAATAACAAAATGTTTGAGACAAAGGGCAAACAGTGAATCAATGCAATATGGATACTCACAAGACATTATGTTGGAAATGAACTTTACAACATGGGGAAGAGGGGAGTCAGGAGGGAGGGAAACTGGAAGAAAACCAAGGAGGGAGTAACACTGTTCAACAAGAAATGTATTTATTACCTTACTTATGTAACTGTAACTCCTCTGTACAGCACTTTTACAATTAAGAAAAAGTAAGAGTGAAATAGGAAAGAAAAAAAAAAAAAGTAGAGCTGGGTGCTGGTGGCTGTAATCCTAGCTACTCAGGAGGCTGAGATCTGAGGATCTCGGTTCAAAACCAGCCCGGGCAGGAAAGTCCGAGAGACTCTTATCTCCAATAAACCACTAGAAAACAGTAAGTGGCGCTGTGACTCAAGTGGTAGAGGGCTCGCCTTGAGCTGAAGAGTGCAGGGACAGTGCCCAGGCCCAGGGTTCAAGCCCCAAGACAAAAAAAAAAAAAGTAGAATTCCAATGATCTATTTGTTTTATATAGGATCAAATTTATAAATTACTATTTAAAACAAAACACAACAACCCCCCCAAAAAACAACAAAAATTGAAACCCCAGTAATGAAAAGAACAATTCAGAATGTAAAAAAAATATGCTGTGAATTAACTTGGTATATTTTAAAAAGTGGTACTTCTAGGCTGGGAACACAGCTCAATGGTGGCAGAGCTTTTGCCTATCATTCTCAAAGCTCTGAGGCCAACCACACTGCATCGCATACAAAATATAAATCATGAACAAAGAATTTACACATACTGTTCTTGTGGCAATTTTGTGTTTTGGCAATACTACATTCCCAACCCTGTATAACATATTCCAAAAGGGGATGAAAGTCATTTTGATTTATAAACAATAAAACGAAAAGATGTCAATAGATCAATTTATATAGAATAGTCACATAAGAGAATTGGTCAGTTCCTATCATTTTAGCAAGATCATTTTTTTTTTGGATTGAACACAAAGTCTTAAACATGATTAACAAGCACACTCTACCACTGAGACATATCCTGCAGGACCCTTAAAATTCTTTTGTTTTCTTTTTGTTTGTTTGTTTAGACTTATACTTGCTTGGCTTGCTTGCTTACTTACTTGGTTAGTGCTCTAACACTTGAGTCACGCCTTTGGCCTTGTAGAAATGATAATCAAATAGACTTTTTTTGCCCTGACTGGCCTCAAACTACAATCTTTCAGATAATCAATTTCTTGAGAAGTTAAGATTATAAACATTAGCCATAGGTACCAGAGATTCTTCAATTCTTTAAATAAAAGCTAAAAACAAACATGTTAATATCTAAGGAAATTTGTGAAGAGTTAGCAAAGTGGGAAAGGACAGGCAGACTTCAAGTTTAGGATGGACTAGCTTATATTGTTGGATGAAGCTTAGACAGTGAGAAATGCAATATCATTGACTTTTTTATCTATTACAGTTGTTCAAGAGACAGGTAAGATTTAGTAAGATTTTGGTTTTAGAAAGGTATTTCTGTAGCCAATGTGAAAGATGTAGCTGAGAATGTTATAATTTCTTAGTTTTAGACACATAAGACCTTGTAGAATAAAATGGGAATAGTAAATCTAAATTCCTTTTATGCATTAATTTATATTTAGTTTTAGGCTTCCTACATAGCCTAAATCATTTCTTTATTGAGAACTTATAATATTTAAATATATTTTTAGTAATTCTTAAGTGCTATTTTTGTCTTTTTGCTGTTGTTCAAATATGACCAATCCATTTATATCAGTAGTATTTGGAAACAACACAGGAAAAATAGTCTTATATTTCTTTTTTTTTCTAGTAATATACTTATAAACTTGAAGTTAATAAACTGAAGATTTGTTGGTAATAGTTTTAAAGTAACTTGGATATAGAATTGTTTACTTTAATTAATTCTATTCAGCAGACAACAAACACAATAAAGTAAAAAACCGGGATCACAAAATGAAAGCAGATTTCTATTTTTGTTTTTGCTCTTTTTTTTTTTTAGTCTGCCATGGGCTTGAACTCAGCCTGGGTACTGTCCCTGAGCTCTTCAGTTCAAGGTTAGTGCTCTACCATTTGAGCCACAGCACCACTTCCGGTTTTCTAGTGGTTTATTGGAGATAAGAGTCTCACAGACTGGGCTGGGAAGGTGGCTCAGTGGTAGAGCGCTTGCCTTGCATGCCTGAGACCCTGGGTTCGATTCCTCAGCACCACGTAAGCAAAAAGAAAAAAGCCGGAAGTGGCGCTGTGGCTCAAGTGGTAGAGCGCTAGCCTTGAGCTGAAGAGCTGAGGGACAGCGCCCAGGCCCAGAGTTCAGGCCCCACGACCGGACCCCCCCCCCCAAAAAAAGAGTCTCACAGACTATCCTTCCCTGGGCGGGCTTTGAACTGTGATCCTCAGATCTTAGCCTCCTGAGTAGCTAGAATTACAGGTGCAGGCCATCAGCTCCTGGCGAAAGCAGATTTCGTTTTTGGAGGGTTTACCAGGGTTGCTGGGAATTGAACCAAAGGCCTTTGCACATGCTCTGCATTAGCTCTACTATTTAACTAAATTTGCAGCTCATGAAATAGATATTTTCAAGGGTTAGTTGTAAGAAATCTTGTGTGTGTGTGTGTGTGTGTGTGTGTGTGTGTGTGTGTGTGTGCGCGCGCGCGCGCGCGTACATTTGCACCAATCCTGGAGCTTGAACTCAGGGCCTAGGCACTGTCTCTGAGCTTTTGTATCAGAAGGATAGCACTCTACCACTTGAGCCACTGCTCCATTTTCTGGGGTTTTGGTGCTTAATTGGAGATAGGAGTTTCCTGTTTTTTTCTTGCCTGGGCTGGCTTTGAACTACTATCCTATCTTCAGTTCTCAGCCTCCAGAGTATCTAGGATTATAGCAATAATCCACCAGCCCCTGACAAGAATCTCTTGACTCCTCTTTCTGCTGTACTAGGTGAAAAATTTTAACCATAATATCATAATAAAATAAGGTAATAGTGGCAAATAAAAACAATAATGAAATTTTAACAGGCTTTTAAGTTTAATATGAAATTTTAATGACAAAGTTGAAATAAATGTTAAATGGAACAGTACTCTTCACCTCTTGTATATATAAAATGACATTAAAACACTTAAGTTCTGAGTATTGATTCTGCCTTACATCTACTTTAGAAGCTTCAGCTGGGCACCATGGGCTCATACTTACAATTTTAGCTAGTCAGAAGACTGAGATCTAGAGGACCAAAGTTTGAAGTAAGTCCAGGAAGAAATGTCCCAGAGAATCTATCTCCAATTAACCAGGGAGTGTTGGAGGTGTGGCCCAAGTGGCAGAGTGCCAGCCCAGCAGAGAGCATGAAGCTAGAGTCAATAATATTAGTGAAGCTTCTCATTAGTAACTTAACAATGACTCTTTAACCAAAATAATGGCAGAAATAAGCATGTAAAGGTCACTTGCGTAAGCAACTGATGCTAAAAAAGTTATTTTTAAGTAAACACCAGGCAGGAAGTCACAACTGACAAACCTATTAAGAAAGAAAACTAAAAAAATTGAAAGAAAATTGCTAGTCATTTAACACAGGGACAAAGTCTGATTTATACAGTGAGAATAGACCTAGATTACTGCTATAAAACTAATACATAGGAAACATGTGGCTGACTTCATTAGATGATTTTGAGTATCAGAAAAATAGACTCTTATTTAAGAAGTAACTGACAACATGTTAACCATTTTGTTCAGGATTTTTCTGGTATGATTAAATTTTAGAATATGGCTTCTACTTATTACTTGTAAAATATGCAGCAACAACAAAAAGTTTAATGCTATTGGAGCTGCTAAGTAATTGTGTAATCAAAATAAGAAAACAACCATACACATATAAATGTAAGCATTACACTAACATTTTCACTTTCACTTGTTTGTTTTTAAGCTTTTTTGTTATCATGTGTCTATGATACCAGTATTTTTTTTTTGAGGATTCTGTAATTGAAGGTCAATGTCTTTATACCTCTGAAATAAAGTTTCATATCAGATTCTTTAAAGTGAATTAAGAACTTACTTATAAAACTTTCAGAATGGAAGTGGCGTTGTGGCTCAAGTGGTAGAGCGCTCCTCTTGAGCTGAAGAGCTGAGGGACATAGCCCAAGCCCAGAGTTCAAGCCCCATGACCAACCCCCCCCCCCCCCCCCCCGCAAAAAAAAAACAACAAAAAAAAACTTTCAGGATAAATAATCCTTTGTACTTTTCTTCTGCTGGTGTTTTATAGATGTCTTACATCTATTTTAACAGCAACTTTAATGAAAAACTTGCTGTTATCAACTTTACAGAAGCATTTAATTTTTAAGGAAATAACCTTTATTTTAAATTTATTTCAGTGGTTTATACACCATTTAATTTTAGTATCAAATATTACTAGGATTAGAATTGAGAACAAACATGACTTCATAAGCTTTTAAATCAAGCAGTGGAAAGAAAAATGTAACTACAGATTGGAAAGGTAGAAACTGCGCAACTGCTCCTTATTGTTGCTTTTGTACTTCTTTGTACTACATGTAGTGTTTGCGTAGTACCCAAAGATGACCAGACCCATGTAACTACGCCATGGGAGATAGTTGTCAAGCATCTCCAAGCATCTCTAAAACTAAAAACATATATGAAAATAAAAAATGTAATATGACATTGTTTCTTCAAATGCAAGAAATACATTTAGGATAGTTTCTCACTCTATTACGGACAATACACAAAAACAAATATACAAATAAAGACTTAAAGACAGAATGAAATGTTGAACCCAAAAAGGAAAACAGGTATACATAGTAGAGTCTACATGCAAAATCAAGACAATATACACATCACAGAATTGAACAAAACAATTTCAACACAAATGAGATGGACTATCTAATCTCATGTGATTAACTTTTAGTACTGAGACAGTCAATGTCAACTTTATTTGATACTATTATTAACTGGTCGTATGTTGAATAATTCAAATCATACTCCTGTCTGTTAACTTATGACTTACTTCAACAAAGTCTTCTCAATAAAGACATTTTATAAAATAAACAGGTTTTATAAGAAAAGTGAAGGTTTAAGTCATTAAATATAAAAATCTAAAAATAGTGAGATAAGATGATCCTTCTTAGTATAAAACAAAACCATGCACACCCATGGGATTCAATGTTATGTGTCATTTATTCATGGTACTCAATCGCATGAAATTGACTGTTAGGCACTGTATGTATCACATATGTATGCAAGGTATCAAGCTGAAAAAGTATAAATTTCAAACTGTAGGGAGGCTCACACAGCTATCTTCACTCATTTGGTCAGCATATTTCTCAGAACCCTAATTTATGATGTAGATTTATAAGGAACATTTGTTATTTTAAACTAGTTATTGAGCTGGGAAGGTGGCTCAATGGTAGAGTGCTTGCCTAGCATGTATGAGGCCCTGGTTCAATTCCTCAGCACCACATAAGCACAGAAAGAGCCAGAAGTGGCACTGTGGCTCAAGTGGTAGAGCACTAGCCTTAAGTGAAGATCTCAGGGACAGCACCCAGGCCCAGGGTTCAGGCCCCACAACTGACCAAAAAAAAATAATTATCACAAAAAAGAGGTTTTAAGTATTCCTTTAAAAAATCATGTTATGGGGCTGGGAAGGTGGCTCAGTGGTAGAGCGCTTGCCTTGCATGCCTGAGGCCCTGGGTTCGATTCCTCAGCACCACATAAGCAGAAAAGAAAAAAGCCGGAAGTGGGGCTGTGGCTCAAGTGGTAGAGCGCTAGCCTTGAGCTGAAGAGCTGAGGGACAGAGCTCAGGCCCAGAGTTCAGGCCCCACGACCGGACCCCAAAAAAAAATAAATAAATAAAAAATAAATAAATAAAAAATCATTTTGGGCGCCGGTGGCACATGCAATCCTATCACTCAGAAGGCTGAGATCTGAGGACTGCAGTTTGGAGACCACCTGGGCTTGAAAGTCTGTAAGACTCTTATCTCTAATTAATGAACAACAACAACAACAAGCCAGAAATGGTGGTGTGGCTATAACACTAGCCTTACTCACAAAAGCTCAAGGGCAGGTGTGTGCGCATATGTGCCCCTCCCCCCCCACACACACAAATTCATGGCTGGAGACTGTAGCTCATACCAATAATCCTATCAACACAGGAAGGTGATAACTTAGGATACTGATTCAAAGCCAACTGGAAGAGACAAACCCACAAAACCCTCATCTTCAATTAACTAACAAATGCCAGAATTGGAGGGCATGGCTTAAGTAGCAGACACCAGGCATTTGGGGAAAACCTGAGTCCCAACCATACATGTAAAGCTAAGTTCAAAAACTAGTACTGGAACAACAACAACAAAAATAGTGGATAGCCAGGAATTCTACAAGAAGCTAAGTTAAACCTGAAGCACTAAGTATTTTATTATTCTCAAATAATTATTTATTAAGAAATGAAATAATTTCTAACATAAGCAAGACCCTGAGTTTCATCTCCAGCACAGCAGGGAGAGAAGGATTTTTAATAAATAAATTATTATCATTTTTAAAAATCTAACTTAATTTTATATTGTTTAATGCATGCTTCCCAGAATATAAAGTCTATGTCTTTTTCAGTTTGCTGAATAGTATATATGAAAAAAAATTGTCTCCAGTGGGCTTACATGAAATAATAATAAAATAATATATAATATAATATTATATAGTTACATAAAATATGTAACTATATAATTGTATATAATATATAATAAAATAGATGAGATAATAGGATAATGGGAAACACATTACAAATATTTGGAAGTGTAACAGTAGAGAATACATCTAAATTTAACCATCTACCAGAATGAAAAGCTTTTCCCAATTATTAGTAAAGCTCATGAACAATTCTGGAGTAAATTCGTTATGTTCCAGGCTTTTTTGGCATTGATAAACAGGTTTTGCAGCTTCCCTATTCCCATAAAACAGGGGCCTGTGATGGGACATGGCAACTGCAGGTGAAGAGTTAAAAGGACAATACTTATTAACTTCAGTGGCTAGCTGCACTGCCAGTCCCCTAGTACTCTTCTATTTCTATGGCAACAAAAGTAGGATCAGGAAAATAGATGCAAACAATTTAGGAGAACAGCTAAGTGGGGAGAGTCAATATATTGAATGTTATTTAAGCAATTTAATTTTGAGAAACTACACTAAAAGAAAGGGACTGTAGTTTATTCAATACTAAAGAAAAAAGTGCTGACTTCAGCAGCACATCAATTAAAACTGAAAAGATATCCAGAAGACTAACATACCCTCCATACAAGGATGACAGATGACATGAAAATTCATAAAACTTCCAATATTAAAAAAGATACTGAAAAAAGGATAAATCTGCCATTCCACTACATTTTCCTTAATTTTTTAAGTGTTGAAAATCAAACAGAACCTTGAACATGTGAGGCAAACACTATACCACTAAATTCCATATCAGGATGCTCCTTAAGTTTTCAAAGAAAAATACTTAAATCTTACTTATAATTTTCCTAAAGTTTGGTTACACTCCTATATGAGTGAGCTAAAAACAAACCTCAACTCAAAAATCATCAAGTCATCAGATTTGATTTTTTAAAAAGCAAGTAATATTACTTTCTAGCAAATATCAACAATACTAATAGTTAAGCTTTTAAATATTAGCTGGGTGTCAATGGCTCACATCTATAATTCTAGCTACTCAGGAGGCTGAGAGAGATAAGGATCTTGGTTTAAAGTCAGCCTAGGCAGGAAAGGCCAAGACAATCTTATTTCCAGATAACCACCAAAAAGCCATTAATGAAGATGTGGCTCAAGAGGTAGAGCACTAACATTGAGAAAAAAGGTTTAGGAACAGCACCCAGTCCCTGAGTTCAAGCCCCAGACTGGCACAAAACCATTAGATAGATAGATAGATAGATAGATAGATAGATAGATAGATAGATAGATAGATAGATAGATAGATAGATAGATAGATAGATAGATAGATAGATAGATAGATAGATAGATAGATAGATAGATAGATAGATAGATAGATAGATGGATGGATAGATAGATAGGTAGATAGATAGGTAGATAGATAGATAGATAGATAGATAGATAGATAGATAGATAGACACAAATATTCTACTATATTTTAATTCAATTTTATAGATTCTGTTTTAGACTTGACTCTCTTTGAAATGTTTCTGATATAGTCTTTTAAGCTAAGCAAACAGTTACTTGCAAGAAATAAAATTAGGTTTAATGCAGAGCAGAATAGGCAGATAAGAAAGGGAAATTATATTTTTAACAAATATCTAAAGGGTCAGATTCAAAATCAGGAGATAAACTGAGAAAAGGAAATTAAGCCCCTCCCCCCCCCCCCACACCAACTTTTGGATTGTAAATTACAAGGTTCTCAATGGGTAGAAACAGAAAGACTGGGGGATAGGAAACCATGAAACTTGCCATTTGTCCCAGGTTTTTATAAAGGGCCAAATACATCTTCACATTTTAAAATAATAAGCAAGACCAATCCCACTCACCCAGAACCACTTCTTAAAGATTAGGGGTTGCTAGAGGGCCTAGACCCCCCCCCCAACACAAAAAGTTTAAAGGTTGCAGACAGTAACTACTAACTTGAGACTTAAATTCCCATTTCCTCCATGTGGAAGAGAAAACATTTCTTCCAACTTTCTCCTATTATACTAAACTAAATCCTTATTAAATTTTTCCCTTTGCATGCCTTTCCTTTTTGTGAGGCACTCTGAAATAATTTTGATGATTGGATCTCAAAGCTCTATGATTTTGAGTGAGTACTGGGAAGCTGAGGGAACCCCACATTCATTTCTAGGTAGGATGGAAAGATGGATGTTTCTTCCACATTAATGGAAGTGTCACTGAAACAGAGGAGAGACCAATTTCTAGGGAGAGAAAGAAAAGCAATGAGAACAAAAATAGAGGTGAACATACAGCTAGTAACAGATAAACAGGATGGTGACACAGTGAAAAGTAAGGAACTATCTAAAGTTCCAACTCCAGCTCCTCAGGAGGAGGGTGTCTTAAAGTTGGAACTACAAGCTAAGCCAGGGAGCCCTATTAATAGCACATTAGTAGTCCTATCCACTAGAGAAGCCCAATCTCACAGCCTTGAACTAGTGGAGAATCTGGAATGACAATGACTTCCCCTGCACCAGAGGCTAGCACTGAAGAAATCCACTGCATACATCCCCACACCCACACCTTGGAGTACTACAGACATGTGCCATCTTGAGAAGGAGCCTATTGCTTGAGGCTGAACTTACTGTAGGGACTCAAGAATAAGAAACAATCCCAAGTTAGGCAGCCTGGGGATACCCTGACAAGGTGTCTAGATGGAAGCTGGCTATGAGAGGCATCCATGAAGAGAAGAAAGTTCACACGTAGAGCCATTGGTAAGTTTTAGAAGCTGGTCTGTGAAAGGAGCAGTGTTTTGTGGCCCCTCTCTCTGTGGGAAGGAAGAAACCCCAGGAGCTCAAGTGCTTATCCTCCAGAGCAGCCTTTCTGAAAGGCATGATTTTCTTTTGGGCAAGAGAGAAAGTCTGAGCCCAAGTTTGGTGGTTCAACCAATTGTGGCAGCCTTCTCCAGAGGGTGGTATACGTCTGTGGAATCTGTAAGCAGAGACCAGGAGTGCTTGGATCCTCAGATATCCTCCTCCAGTGCAGAACCAGTGTTCTGTTTGCATTCCCCACTCTGACATATCTCAGGGGGATGTGTCAGAGGACACATCTTGGAGTTGACCCAACCTTGGTGCACAAATGGTTTGGGGGGGAGCGAGGATGGGGGGTTGAAACTAGTAAACAACTATTCATCCAACAGGCCACAAAGCTCCTTGGGCCCAGAAGCAGTTCCCAGTTTCCAAAGAATAAACTTCTAAAGTAAATACTTCACTTACACTAAGGACATTACCTTGACCAGACCACCCCTAGGCCCCCAGAGTAAACCTACTTGTACTGTGGGAACAGAGAGGACATTTCATCCAAGTATTAGGGGAACTAGAAAGAAGCTTCAGTTTTTTTCCTTTTTACTATACTTTAAATATGCTTTTGT
This sequence comes from Dipodomys spectabilis, assembly GCF_019054845.1. Taxonomy (NCBI): domain Eukaryota; kingdom Metazoa; phylum Chordata; class Mammalia; order Rodentia; family Heteromyidae; genus Dipodomys; species Dipodomys spectabilis. Next base: position 24,034,794 of record NW_024870758.1, read on the forward strand.
TTAATTCTTTTAATCTTTTTTTAAATTCTTCTTACCTTTACCCAACTTTGCCCTTTTTTTGTAAAGAGATGTTTCTATATCTTATGTTCCTTTTTTTTCTTCATATTTTGCTAACCAAGGTCAAGATCCTTAAGCCACAGCCCTTGTATATTTGTTTAATACCCTCCTAAAGAGTTGTTCATTTTTGGTAGTACTTAGGTTTGAACTAAGGGCCTCATACTTGCTAGACAGGAACCACTTACCACCTGCCCCCCAGCTCTGTTTTGCCTTTAGTTACTTTTTAGGTAGTGTCTTCTGTTCTTGCCAAAAGCTGAATTCAGACATTAATCCTACTATTAACTAATGCGATAAAAAGTGTGTACTATCATGCTTAACTCTTTGACAGAGCGTGTTATAGTTTTCTGCCCAATACTACCATCCCCAAGATTCTCCTGGTAGCTGAGATTACATATTTGAGCCACCACACTCTGCCCAATTACAATTTAAGTAGTTGAGATTATACTAGGAACAATGACAACAGAAGTACAACAGGGTAAGTCCAGTTTATTTTTCAAGGGCAAATATTAGCTTTGTCCCAAAAGAGAGGGGCTCTTGAGCTTCATGAACTCCTGACCTCTTAACAATTTAGATACAAGATTTCTTGTTGAGGAACCATTGAACTTTCAGGGATTGGTAACTCCTGTTTGTCATACTGAACACTAAAAACTAAGAAGTATTTCCAATGCTTACAAACTGATTAATCTAAAGACAAGTATTAATATTTATTAATAAATAATACCTTCATATTGTGTGAAACTAGTTTTACCCTGAAGGTCCTCTTTCAACAAAACACTAATTTCAAGTAAAATGTCTACTTGTTCTAGAATATGAAAGGCAATAATGAAGAACCTAACCTACAAAGTAAATTTTATTTGGCTTGATTTTTTTTTACAACCCACTCAGGAAAGAAATATTTTATATTTTGGAAATTTCATATAAAGTTGATTGACATAAGTGCTTAGTTAGCTCAGTCTCATAAAGTTAATAGGCTTGCTTCCTTAGATAACCGATTAATGACTACATCCTCAATATGAAAGATTCTATACCTTATGGGATGTGTCTAAATAGTGGAAATTCTATGCCCTAATAGAGTAATTTCCTGTGCTTTGTCTTGATTTAATTATATCTTTGATTACCTAAAGAAAATAGATAAAAAATAGTTGTGTGTTAATCTAAACAACTAGGGAGGCAAGAGGTAGATGGCTTGAGGCCAGCAAGTCAAGACCAGCCTGAGCAATATAATGACATATCTTCTCAAAACGAAGAGCCCTCCTCACTTAAAACACAGAAGTTGCCTTCCACAAGCACAAACTATTGTTTCTTAGAGACCTGAAATTTTATTAATCGAGCCTCAAGTACTGTGACAACCATTTATACTGCATTGTCCTAATCAGATCCTAAATATAGAGAAAACAAAGCTTTCAAAACTAAAACTTTAAACTGAACTCTGAGATTTTCTAGAGTGCCTCAGTAAAAGAAAAGATTTGTTCTTTCACCTCATAAAAATACAGGAGTGGCTAGGAGCTGGTATCTCATGCCTGTGATCCTAGATACACAGGAAGCTGAAATCTGAAAATCATGGTTTCAAAGCCAGCCCAGGCAGGAAAAGTCCATGAGACTCTAATCTTCAATTAACCACTAGAAAATTGCAAGTGGAGCTGTATCTTAAAGTGGTAGAGCACTAGCCTTGATCAAAAGAGAGCTCAGAGACAGAGACCAGGCCCTGAGTTCAAGGCCTATGACCACACTACCAACAGTAACAGCAAAATAATAGGGTAAGAGTTGCAGGAGACAAGTTGTCCAATCAAAAGAAACAGCCTATCATAAACTGCATGTAATGACTGTATGCCATTAAAAGTTTAGACATATTATGTTTTATGAGAAGTTTCCAAGGATGTGTCAATAACCCAAATGTCCATTTTTAAATTTTTACCCACAGAAGTAAAACTGGTCAAAACTTTAGAGAAATAATTAGGAACTATTTGCCAGTAGAAAATTTCATGTTGTCCATCTTATATACAGTTTCATATCAATATATAGAGAACAAGATAGCTTTTGTTTTACTCTGATGTTTTCTAAAAGCTATAGTATAAACTAAGACCAAGAATTTGTCTTTAACAAATAGGGTAGTTTCAGAGCCTATGGAAAGAAACTATACCATTCTTCAAACTATTAACATTTTAAAAAATAAAATAGATACAGGTTTTTCACATTTTCATACCAAATTTGACCTGAGCCAGGATACCCAGGACAATTTTTACAGAAGCAGATGTATTTACAGAAGCAGCCCCCTAATCCAAGTTTTACATGTAGTTAACGTTTAATTAAAATACTATTTCTACCGCTTTAATGTTCCATTTTCATAAGCTATCAACAGCCACAATAATTTAGAAATTTATTTTCATTAGTGAGAAAAATGCTGATTCTTATTCTCAAACTTCATATATTTTAAGAAAAATCTTTTCATAATAACAGAAATATCTGCATAGATTTAGTAACAATGTCTTCCCCTTTCACTACGACGTAAGTAGACAAATCTAGTGAACAACCTGGTTTTACTAGTCATATTTGAGAACAAGGCTCATTGAAACAGGTATGACAAGCTACTTTTAAGAAGCTGATGTTGACTTTACAAGCCCTGCAAAGAAAACTGGCCCAGTGTCTAGATTGAGGAAGATAAGTCTTACAGCAAATGAAAAGCAAAGTCAACTTCCTAACATGCCATGAACCTTAGGAAATTGGAGGGATATTTTTAAATATTTTGTTTTTACTTTGAGGAAAATCTAAGGGCCACACTCATGCTAGGCAAGTGTTTACCACTTAACCACACCTTGAGCTCTTGAGAGACATCCAAGAAATGATATCTAGTAGTGTCTCAGTTTTACTTTCCTAGCATAGAAAAAGTGCACAGGTGGTTTTTAAATTTCCACGCTGAGACGCCCAATTTAGTAGTTGTTACAATAATGTGTATATACTATAAAAGCAAAAATAAACTGAAGGCGACCTCATGAATAACTAATCTTTGTTGAATCTATCAATAATAAGTATACTTGATAGTGAAAAAGTCAAGAAACAAACTAAGATAATCATAGGGCTGGCTGCCTGGCAAGCATGAGGCCCTGAGTTCAAATCATGGTACCCCATCTTGTACAATGAAAACAAAATTCTCAAAATTCAGAGGCAAGAGGATAAATTGGTACAACCTCTTCTTTAAGTAAATAAAGAAAAAAAAAAAGAAGAGGTTTACCAATTTATATATTTATGTTTTTTTATTTACTTAATGTATATTAAGTAACGATTAGCTCATCATGTAGCTACAGCTTAAGATACAGTTAGTAACATCTGCCTCAGCTTTAGTACAAACTGAGGAATACACTGTAAATATGTAAAAGAATCTTTAAGATATGCAGTCCAACAAATGGAACAAAAAAGTCCATGCCAGGGCTGGGAAGGTGGCTCAGTGGTACAGCACTTGCGTTGCATGCATGAGGCCCTGGGTTCGATTCCTCAGCACCACATAAGCAAGAAGAAAAAAGCCGGAAGTGGCGCTGTGGCTCAAGTGGTAGAGCACTAGCCTTGAGCTGAAGAGCTGAGGGACAGCACCAGACCCAGAGTTCAGGCCCCATGACCGGACCCAAAAAAAAAACTCCATGCTAGTGAAAAAAATGTTATCATCAAAGAAACCAGGGAAAATATTAATACTATGAACAAGATTTGACATGCCCCTAAAATGCAAGGTGCAAACTTAAGGGAAAAAGTAAGGATTTTCTCAAATGTCTTAATATATACTCTGTAAAACAGAGCTTTTTTTAAGATAATTTTTTTTAGGACTGGGAACGTGGCTTAGTGGTAGAGTTCTTGCCTCGCATGCATGAAGTCCTGGGTTCTATTCCTCAGTACCACATAAACAGAAAAAAAGCCAGAAGAGGCGCTGTGGCTCAAGTGGTAGAGTGCTAGCCTTGAGCAAATGAAGCTCATGGACAGTGCCCAGGCTCTGAGTTGAAGCCCCAGGACTGGCAAAATATTATATATATATATATTCTCAAGGTGATGTACAGAAGGGTTACAGTTACATAAGTAAGGTAATGAGTACCAACCCAATTCTTCAAGACTGAGTAGAACTTTATTGTGCATATGTAGCACATCATTATCCATTCATCTGTTGCTAGGCACCTAAAATGACCCCCATAATTTGGCTACTATGAATACTTTCATGATAAACACAGATGTACAGTTACCTCTACAGTACACTGACTTAGGTTTTTTTCCATTTTTTAAATTGTTATCACATAGGTGATATATAGAGGGGTTATAGTTACATAAGCGAGGTAGTGAGTACATTGCTTTTTGGACAATGTCACACCTTCCCTAGCTCTTCCCTGACTTTGATTTTTATGGAGATATATATATGGTATACATGGATCACGTAGAACTGAGCTTTAAGAACATGAAAGGATTACAGAGAAGCAGAGATGACAAGGCAGAAGTCATGTTCACATGGCAGGGCTACCTTTTGTGGTCATTTAATTTTTCTTAATATGTCATTAGTGTTGAAAAGCAGTCAGTCCCTATTTCCCCCAACAAGTGGGACTACAGATGAAGAGTATGATGTCCATCAGAAGCCAGCTTTGAATGTGATCCATCAGCTCTGATTTGCCACAGAAAACTCATGAATCAAAGAAAAACAGAAGACCATTCTCTCCCTCCGTCCATTCTCAGGAGTACAGGGATCCCCCAGAAGCTACAAAGTTCTACTATAAGAAATTAACTCATACGTGAAACTATGGGAGTCAACACAGCAAAGCTGCAGGAGAAAACAGCAAGCTGTAATCCCTTTTATCCAGTTCCCTTTGCCACTCACTCCAAATATTAAAATAATTCACATCCAAACCTCTAGTATGGGTCACAGAACCAAGACAAAATGTGACAAATGGTTTGATTTGAGAATGTAACTTGGTGGTAGAATGAAGTTCTGCTTCCATCCACAGCACAAACACTAAAATGGAGCAAAACAAAAAACCCTAAACAATACTGAGGTTAATAGAGAAGTCCATGAAGCATTTTATTGTTGCCAATGCTGTGATTAAAGTTTATCCTCCTTTCCTGAAGTAGACAGATACTTGCTTATCAAGAATCTTTCTTAAAACACACACAGCATACTCAAGGTCATATCATAAATAAAGATGAAGTATTAGATTTCCAAAGTCAAGAAAAAAAAGTGGGGTCTAATATCCAAATACTGGTAAATTAATTCTATCTTTTACACTTAAAAATAAGTTACATAGCTGGGTGTTTGTAGCTTACACTTGTCATCCTAGTTACTCAGAAAGCTGAGATCTGAGAATTGCAGTTCGAAGCCAGCTAGTGCAGAGTCTTCTCTCCAGAATACCAGAAGTGGAGTTGTGTATAAAGTGGTAGAGCACTAATCTTGAGCAAAAAAGCTCTGGGACAGCACCCAGGCCCTGAGTTCAAGTCCCACAACCAGCATGAGGAGAAGGAGAAGGAGGAAGATTATGATGATGAAGAGGAGAAGGAGAAGAAGAAATTAACACAAATAAAGTTACAAATACTAGAATCAGTACACTAACATGACCTCTTGTTTGCATAAATACAATTCAGTATTTGAAAAGTCTGAGAAAATCAACTGAAAAACTATTAGAAATAGTAATAGCTGAGTAACTTCTACCAATAGCTCAAATTACTCAATGATTTTAGAAAAAGTGAACAATTTTTTAGAGTAGAAAATATTGGGAATACAAATTTCTTCCACTTACACAGATTTTATCTATAAAGATAAAGCAAGACTGCCAGGCACTGTAGTACAAGGCTATAATCCCTGCTACTAAGGATCCTGAAGAGGGGGCAGGGAGATGCTTGTACTAATGATCAGTTTTGGCAACACAGTGATATGTGTTCTCAAAATAAATAGAATTTTTTAAAAAGAGAGAAAGAAAAATCAGGAATATATGGCTCACACCTGCAATCCTAGTTACTTAGGAGGGTGAGAATTAAGGATCACAGTTCTAAGACAGCCTGGGCAGCAAAATCCCTAAGACTCTTTTCTCCAATAAATTACCAAAAAACTGGAAGCTAAGGCTCAAGAAGTAAGTAGTATGCTAGCCTTGAGCAAAAGAAGCTCATGGACAGCCCCTAGGCTCCAAGTTCAAGCCCCAAGAACAGCACCAAAAACAACAAAAAAAGATGGGCACCAGCATCTACCAGTTATCCTAGCTATTCAGACTGAAAGCTGAGAATCTGGGTTCATAGACAACCCAGGCAGGAAAATCCATGAGACTCTTATCTTCAATAAACTACCAGAAAACTGGAAGTGATGCTGTGGCTCAAGTGGTAGAACACTAGCCTTGAGCTGAAGAGCTGAGCGACAGTGCCCAGGCCCAGAGTTCAAAAAAGGTCAGTAAAAAGATGAGCAGACTGATTACAAAATGAGAGATTTTTGCTGCTATACATCTGACAAGAGACTAATAATCAGAATATACAAGTAAGGGCTGGGAAGGTGGCTCAGTGGTAGAGTACTCTCCTCACAGAATATACAAGGAGCTAAACAGATACTTCTCAGAATAAGAAGTAAAAATAGCCAATCAATGCATGAAGAAATGCTTTACATCCTCGGCCATAAAAGAAAGTGAAAATCAAAACAACATTGGAGATTCTATCTTGCTCCTGTTAGAACAGCCATCATCAAGAACACAAATAACTAACTGTCAGGCACCAGTGGCTCATCCCTGTAATCCTGGGTGGAGATACAGGTAGAAGCCAATGAAGGCAGGAAAAGTCTGTGACTTAGCTCCTATTAACTAGTAAAAAAGGCTGGAAGGAGCTGTGACTAAAGTGGAAGAGTGCTAGCCTTGAGCAAAAAGCCCAAGGACTATACTCGGACCCTGAGACCATACCCTGGAAAACACACACACACACACACACACACACACACACACACACACACACACGCGCGCGCGCGCGCGCGCGCGCGCGCGCGCGCGCTGCGCGCGAATACAAACAACGCTGGGCGCCAGTGGCTCATGCCTGTAATCCTAGTTACTCAGGAGGCTGAGATCTGAGGATCACAGTTCAAAGCCAGCCTGGGCAGGAAAGTCCATGACTCTCATCTCCAATAAGCCGCCAGACAACCAGAAGTGGTGCTGTGGCTCAAGTGGGAGAGCACTAGCTTTGAGCTGAAGAGCTGAGAGACAGGGCTCAGGCCCAAAGGTCAAGCCCTAGGACCAACCAAAAAAACAAACAAACAAACAACAACAAATGCTGTCAAGCATGTGAGGGAAAAGGAATCTTATTACAATGTTACAAATGTAAATTATTTTTTTTTTGGGGGGGTCCGGTCGTGGGGCCTTAACTCTGGGTCTGGGCGCTGTCCCTCAGCTCTTCAGCTCAAGGCCAGCTCTCTACCACTTGAGCCACAGCACCACTTCCGGCTTTTTTCTTTTTGTTTATGTGGTACTGAGGACTCGAACCCAGGGCCTCATGCATGCAAGGCAAGCACTCTACCACTGAGCCACCTTCCCAGCCAAATGTAAATTATTTCTACCACTATGGAAGTCAGTATGCAGATTCCTCAAAAAAAAAAAAACAAAAACCAGAATTATCCTATGATCCAGTTCACATCATTCTTAGGCATTTATCCAAAAGACTACAAGTCTGGGTATAATATAAAGATATCTGCACACTTATGTTGATTGCTGCACTATCCACCATAGTGAAATTATGATAACAGCCTAGACACCCTACAACCGAAGAATGGATCAAGAAAATGATATCTAATATACAGTATATTCAAAACTATCACGAGCCTGGTACTCACTTCTTACAACTTCACATAGAATGTTTAAATATTATCTTTTGCATGTTATCTTTGTGTTATCTCTCCCCTTTTCAGGAAATCAAACCATGGGCCTCTACAAAAAACACACATCCTATCACTAAGCTACAACCCCAGCTCTAACCTCCTCCCACCCCAATTCTTCTTTTAATATAAAAATCATAATTGGGGCAGTGGCTCAAATGGCAAAAGTGCCTGCCTAACAATTATGAAGACCTGAATCCAAACCCCAGTAACACCAAAACTGAACAACTCTTCAGTAGGGCAGTAGGAAATAAGGACTGTAGCTTAATGATAAAGCCAACACATAGCATAAACAAGGCAATGGGTTCAATCCAATTATCACAAAATTTTTAAAAAGTGAATTTTTACAAAGCATAAAAGGAAGTGGGGCGCTGGTGACTCACGCTGGTAATCCTAGCTACTCAGGAGGCTGAGATCTGAGGATCATGATTCAAAGCCAGCCCAGGCAATAAAGTCCTTGAGACTCTTATCTCCAATCAACCATCAGAAAACCAGTAGTGGCGCTGTGGCTCAGTGGTAGAGCGCTTGCCTTGAGCTGAAGAGCACAGGGACAGCGCCCAGACTCGAGTTCAAGCCCCACGACCGACGCCCCCCCCCCCCCAAAAAAAAAAAAAAACATAAAAGGAGGAAACACAGGATTTGGGGAAAAGGGGGAGGGAGAGGAGCAAGAGTAATGGAGGGGATAAGTATGCCGCATACATAAATGAACATGTCAAATGTAACCTCCTTCTACAACTAATTAATGCTTGCAAAAATGTTTTAAAAATTTAGACAAGGAACATCATAAACAAAATCAAGGAGTAATGAAATGTTACTTATTGATCCCTGAGTATATTATGTTTCCAATATATTTAGATCATGCTGCTTCGTTTCTCCCAGCTTTCAAAAACTAATGTTTGGAGTAGCATAAACTCTGAAACACATACAGGGCAATAAACTCAAATAAAAATGGAAAAGACTAGCCTAGCTAGGTATGATTATTTATCTGTGTATACTATGATATATTGGGAAGAAATTAAAACACAGATGAGGGATTTTTAAGTATAGCTCAACAGTAGAGTTCACACTTAATATATACAAAGACCTGGACTCAAACTCTTAACACCAAAATAAGAAAGTAGTGCACACCTGTAAGTCACCTGCCTGAGACAGAGCCAGAAGGATTGAAGTTGGAAGCCAAATAGGCAAAGTAAAGCAATAAAGACAAAATAAAAACAAAAGGACTGGGAGTGTAGTTCAGGTTATCTACCATGTTCAAGGTCCAGGCAGGGTTTGGTTTCCAACGCCACCAAAAATTTTTACAAAGTAATAACAGAGTTTGTCTTTCACTCATCATAAATAAGAGGCTGCCTTAAACTAACTCATCATGACACTATACGATGTATAAAGTGCCTAACCAGTGGTAAGCCACACTCAATTATTCTAGTTCTCAATTTCATTATCTGAAGCAAGAACAGATGTTCAACTGCATAAAGTTATTATGATCATATGAAACAGAAATAAAGTATAGCAATACAATGTGCTACCTTCCCAAACCAGCTCAATCCTGGTATGCCTTCATATTTATCCTACTGAGTATTTACAATGATACTAGTTGGTCATTACCACCTTACACTGCAATTCTTTTCACTAAGTCATTTTTCCTTCTTATACTAACCTCCTTATTACATACATTCAATAGATTTGCTTCCAAATATATCATTCAGATAAATTTTAGGTAGGTAGATAGGTTTCCTCCTATCTTTTTTTTTTTTACAGGTTGGTATTCTAAACAAAAATATGTATTTCCTTCAGTCAAATTTCACTATTTCCTCTAACATTTTTACTTACAAAACTGTTCTTTTTTAATGTGTTGGAGCCAGGAGCCAGTGGCTTACATCTGTAATCCTAGCTATTCAGGAGACTGAGATCTGATGATCATGGTTCAAAGCCAGCCCAGGCAAAGAAAGTCCGTGAGACTCTTATGTCCAATAAACCACTAGAAAACTGGAAGTGGTGCTGCGGCTCAAGCGGTAGAGCACTCGCCTTGAGCTGAAGAGCTTAGGACAGCACCCACGCCCAGAGTTCAAGCCCCACGACCGACAAAAAAAAAAAAAAACATGTTGGATATATTGAAAGTAATACCATGTTGACTTGAGGGAGAATGGGTGTTCTAGTCAGCAAATATTGGGCTGGGAAGGTGGCTCAGTGGTAGAGCGCTTGCCTTGCATGCTCGAGGCCCTGGGTTCGATTCCTCAGCACCACATTAGCAAAAAGAAAAAAAGCCGGAAGTGGCGCTGTGGCTCAAGTGGTAGAGTGCTAGCCTTGAGCTGAAGAGCTGAGGGACAGTGCCCAGGCCCAGAGTTCAGGCCCCACGACTGGACCCAAAAAAAACAAAAAACAAAAAAAAAAACTAATATTACCTTTGATACCACATCAGAGACCACAATATTGTTTCTCAGTATGTCCAACATAGCCAGTTTTGGTGCCATCCTTGAATCAGGTTTCATTTATGTAGTTGGGTCTCAAATATTCATGGCTAGTAGATATTTAGGAAACATTTGTTTAGGTTCATGCAAACCATATATATATATGTATGTATGTATATGTGTGTATACATGTGTATACACATAATTATGTATATAATTTATGTATGATTACACACATATTTATAGTAAGACTCAAATGTCTTGTTAAAGTACAAGATTTTCTCACTTAGAGAATCTTTAGAAGAGAATTAAACTTTTCCTCTACTTTCTGAAACTTAATATTTGGGGGCTTGAAAGTTAAATTGACAAAAGACAAATTAATAAAAGGGATGATTCTTTAATCAAGCTTAGTATTTTTATATGCATGGGATTTCACAGAAAAGCAAACACCCCAAGAAGCTGTTAGAGTCTGAAGCTTGTAGCTATCTTAACAAAAAAACAATGAATGGTAAGTGTGAAAAAGAGGGGTTGGATTCTAAGACCAGTAAAGTTTAGAAGGGTCAGTGGTACAGGAAAACATGGAAGATGAATTATTTGAGTCAGATTTGTTTGCGCAGATTCATCTTGGAGCTGAATTTCTTTCAGGGCCATCAAACTTCCCTTCTGAGGGGATTTACAGCAGTTCTTATTAAGTTACTGCTTGTTCAAAGAAAGGCATCTTCTACATATGTTGATTCCTAATTGCTCTTAGCTTAAAATAACATGTATGCTAAAGTGGCATAGTTTGGGTGGCTCATGTTTATCCCCTTCCAAACCTAGAGAGAGAGAATTCCTGATTCATTTATTCTTACTAGAATTCAAATTCAAATGCAAAAGTAAATGAGAGCTACTAAAGTTACTGTCCATTTTCACGGCCATATCCCCCCAAATATAAATAATTATGAATTCAAATCATGATTAAAACTTCACATCTTTTCTCCCTAAGTAAATCATTTATGGCTTGAGTACATGAGCAATACATTTCATTTCTGAGCAGCTTGAATTGCTTTTAATTATTAGTAAATAAAAGCTGAGGTGATGATGTTTCTTAATTTAATGATCAAGTTTTTAAACTAATTACTAGTACTTAATAATGGACTGATAGTACATGCCAACAGCACTAAAAACTAGAAACTGATACAATGTTTTTGCTGTTTCCAACACATTTCATCACTGTGACAAAAACGCCTGAGAAAACACAGGAGGAAGGATTTATTTTGGCCCAGGATTTCAGGGGTTTCAGTCAAGGGTCACTGGTCTCTAGTGTCTCTAGGTCACGTGTGCAAGGCAGAGCACAAAGACAAGGGCTATGAGGTGAAAGAAAGCAATTCACTTCATGGCAAGCAGAGAAGAGTTGTAGAAGGGCAGAGGACAAGACACATCCTTCAAAGCCAAGCATCTACTTCCTTCAACTAGGCTGCGCTTTCTAATAGTCCATTCTGTCGATGGATTTTTATATTTGTAGTGTTGGTTCTAGGCTTGAACTCAGTCAGATCCTTGTACTCTTGCTTGGTTCATGGCTATACCTCCTCTCATAGATTTAGCAGCCTGGGCTGGCTATGAACCTTGATCCTCAGATCTCAGCCTCCTTAATAGCTAGGATTATAGGTATGAGCCACCAGTGTCCAGTTTGACCAACATATTTTAGAACTCTCACGATCCAATCACCTCTCAATAACAGTATTAGCTCGAGACCAAGTGTTTAACATGTTAGCCTTTTCAAGGGACACTTCATATCCAATACTTACATAATTACTACAGAATTATTTTAGCTCACTTATGAAGTGCTAAGACTACATACATACTGAATCAAACATGCCTTTTTTTGTCCAGACATATGTAATTTAGTTAGTACCTCCTGATTACAACGTATTAAATGCTATCAAAAAGGAATAAAATAGTTGCAAAACTTTACAGAAAATCATGTAGTTCACCAAAAGGTATATCATACCAAAGTAAAAAAAGTGAAAAAAAAAAGACTAAATTCAAAGCACTAAGTCACAGAACACCTCAGTTTAAAAAGTTAAATCATGTTGGGCATCAATAGCTTCATACCTGTAATCCTAGCTATTCAGAAGGCTCGAATCTGAGGATCACAGTTTAAAGCCAGCCAGGGCAGAAAAGTCTGGGAGCCTCTTATCTCCAATTAACCATCAAAAACCCAGAAGTGGAGCTGTAGCTCAAGTGGTAGAGCACTATTCTTGAACAAATTAGCTGAGGGACAGTGCCCAGACCCTGAGTTCAAGCCCCAGGACTGACACTAAAGAAGAAAATTAAAAATTCAAATAAAAATAAATTTAAAAATTAAAAAGTTAAAGTTATATACATGGAAGACTGAAGTAGGAAGATAAGGAGTTTCTGGACAACAAGGACTACAAAACAAGACCTTGTCTTAAAAGATATCTAAATGATTCTTCTGGTCACAATCTACTTATATACCCTCTCCAATTCCCTACATGCCCATTTCAGACTTTTAGTTCATACATTTATCTGTTCTCTATAACAAATTCTTTTCTTATGTGAGTTTTGGCAAGTACACCTACAAGCAGGCTTTCTGGAAGGGAAAGGGGAAGATAGTTTTCACCCAACTTTCCAAATTTATTACATGTTCTCTTCCTGTATCAACTGTTTACTGTTTGTACTACCCTTTCTTACTAACCCTTCTACTCTCTACTTAAAATCACCAAGATAAGATTCCAGATCAGAGTTATTCTCAAAAAAAGAGGCTGAAAATACTAATGACACTATACAGGGATTTAATGTTAAGATACTTTAAAAACTATGGAAAAAGCCAGCCCAGGGCAGGAAAGTCCATGAAACTCCTATCTCCAATTAACCACCAGAAAAGCTCTTCTCTCTTGAGCTCAGGGACAGTGTGCAGACCCTGAGTTCAAGCCCCATGACCAACACACAAACACACACACACAAATGAAAGAAAGAGTTTTGTCCCAGTTATGGTTACTGTTTCCTTAGAGACTATGTCTTTTAATATCCTGCACTAACAAGCTATAAAGGGTAAAACATTATCCTATGACTTACAGGTTGCGTCTTTATTCATGATGGGTTTTGCTATTCCTTACATCATCATAATGATTACCATTAACTAAAAAAACTTTTCCCAGGCTGGGAAGTTGGCTCAGTGGTAGAGTGCTTGCCTCGCACACATGAGGCCCTGGGTTCGATTCCTCAGCACCACATAAACAGAAAAAGCTGGGAGTGGCGCTGTGGCTCAAGTGGTAGAGCACTAGCCTTGAGCTGAAGAGCTGAGGGACAGTGCCCCGGCCCAGAGTTCAGCCCCCATGACAAAAAAAAAAAAAACTTTTCCAAAAGAAAATCAGAAACATATTTCAAACCACCATGTCATCATAGACAAGAAAGCACAGTTAAATATGACTTTTCTCAAAGCTTACCCTTATAGAAAAAAAGTATGTAAGTTATTTATTTTAAAATAGGATTTTGCTATGTTGCCCAGACTGGCGCAGAATTCACAGGCTCAAAGGGATCCTCCCGCATCACCCTCAATAGTAAACTGGGACTATAAACATCCTCCACTATTTCTAGCAATGTAAAAAGCTTTAAGGTTTTTTTTTTTTAATAACCCTCTCATTTTTTGCAAGAAAAGTTTAATACTGAAAATAACAAAATGAAACAAATTTCATTATTATGCAGTAATAAATCCCATTGTTATGACACCCATAATAATAATAATGAAATTAGGAAAAGACTAGCCACTGAAATTTATCATTGTGGGCCAAAACATTATGGAGAAGACTATTTAAAACTTCGTGTTAAAAGTTTTTAGTTTTTCCTTTTTTTGGTGCTGGTCCTGAGGCTTGAACTCAGGACTTGGGTACTGTCCCTGAGCTTTTTTACTTGCTAGTACTCTACACTTAAGCCAGAGGTCCTCTTCTGGTTTTTCAATGGTTTACTGGAGATAAAGAGTCTCAAGAACTTTCCTGTCTGGGCTGGATTTGAACTTCAATTCTAAAACTTTAATCTCCTAAATAGGTAGGATTACAAGCATGAGCCACCACAGCCTGGTGACTCTTTTCTACTTTTCCACTATTTCATCTGCAGCTGGTGCTCTACTACTTGAAGTATGCCTCCACTTCCACTTCGGTCTTTTCTCTGATTAATTAGTGATTAGTTATTTAGCTTTGTTTGCCCAGACTAAGTTTGAACTGAGATCCTCAAAAGTCAGCTTCCTGAGTAGCTAGGATTATAGGTATCATCCAGTGCCTCGATTTAGACATCATTTCTAATGAGATTTCTATTTAAGAGGGAACTTCAATACTAGTACTATTGAGAATAAGGGCTCGGGTCCATATGGATTTGCCTATTATTGGCTAGCCAGCCACGGCCCCCCCCCAAACAATAGATACCTACATATACACATGTATACATATATAGTATATATGTACACATGTTTTATACATACATTTGTAAGCATATATGTACATGCACATACACATCTACATATAATGCATATGTATATTTATATATGTATATGTAATTTAAGTTAGTACTATTGCATATATAGAATACATAATTTAAGTCAGCACTACTGAATTCCTTTGGAAAGCAAGTTCCACCATGAAGGGAAGAAAAGAATGTGGAGAATATCTCTTATGCTATGCTCAAAGGTCTTAGCAGAAACAATCACACACTAGGTTTCAAGAAAAATAGTAAAAAAAAAAAAAAAAAATCCACAAAAGTGTAAGAGAAGAACCAAGGAGAGAGAGTTCTGGCTAATCTCAAATAAAATAAATGGTTTGAATATCTCTGACAAGAAAGAGCAGTTTTGTGGTTTTTAACCTGGCCTCTGTAAACAAGCCTATCAGTGAAATGGATGCGAATCTATTAACCCACTCTCTTCATAAAAAGCTGAGCAGTTGCCTCATAAAGATGAAAATGTGTTTGTGACTTTAAGTATCACTATCTCACAATACTGTGAAATTTATGTAATCACAATCTCAATAAAAAATTATTTTTTAAAAAGGACAACAATAAACTATCAAAAAGCTGGGGGGAAGGGGGAAAGCTGAGCAGTCAATTTTGAAAGCAATGGAGGAAGAGAAAGGGCCCATGGTTTCTTTTCCTTCCAGTTGGAAGAGGCTTGTATTGAGATTACAAAACAATTTGCAGAGATATCCTGCAATAACCAAAAGAATGTGGTGAATGTACTCATTCTATAGGTGGCTCTGCTGCTCTCCTCTTGTGGGATCCTTTCTTCCTGATCTCTAAATATTCAAAGTTTATTCCTTTTTTCTTGAGTCTCTTTTAATTATTCCAATCAGAACTTATCTTTTTCTTTTTATTTCACCATCTCAAAAGGCTTTTATTTTTTGTTCCTTCTCAGTTGGCTAATCTTCCTTCATCCTAAAATCCTCAAAATACACTGAAAATCACATTTATCACCATTCAATACATTTTACTTAGTTTTGAGTTTCATACTGTGTATTCATATCCTAGTATCTAGGATATACACTAGTATTCCTCCCAAATATAATGTCTGTGGGATTTACCTATGTTATTACATATGAGAAATGGTTACAACTTATAGGATATTTGAGATGGTCAAGCACTTGGATATTGTAAGTGCAGCCATAGTAAGCATCCCTTTGTCATTTGGTAGACATAATCATTCCATTCTGTAATCAATATATGGGTACTTATGTATGCCAAAGTGGGCTATAGATATGTGTGTATGTAATGAGAAACTGAACTTTCACAAACTTCATTATCTCCAAATGCATGCTTATACACAGTATTCAAAATAAACTTAAGGAATAAGAAAAATAAAAGCCATTGCAAGGCGTTTCCTCCTTTCAATTCTCCTGTGGTTAGTGTTGAAGCAATTTACTTTTCAAATACTTGTTATGTTTTCTGTTCCGTAATTGTTAATATATAAAATAATCTCATTAACTCATCCTTCCTCTTTTTGTAAATGAGAATGAAAATGATACGAACTTTCAAAATTTCATTTTAGTGAAAAACTATTTTACTCATCAATAAACAGGGAAAACTAGGTTTATTTAAATTTTACTTTACCTGAGGCCCTGGGAACCTTAGCATGGGGAGGAGAGGTTAACTTTCTTTTATTTCCTTTTTTATTCAGAGATAATAAAGACCAGAGAAATATTTGAAAGGACAATTGTCAAATGGGAGAGGAGAACAGAACACCTATAGACTAATTCACAAAATGACTCATGTAACCCAAAATAATGGCAGGTAAACTGCATATATAAAGTTATGATCCTATACAACCCAATATTAAAATACAACACCTTGTCCTTTAATAACCTTTGAATTTATTGTTTAGAAAAAAAAAGCACAGCCTCATATCAGTTAGATTAAATTTGGCCATATATTCTCTTATATTACCAACATATTCAGTCATTTGTGAAGCCCAGAAAGAGTAAAATGCACTCTTAGGACTGGTTCTCAACCTTGAAGTGCTGAGAGCTACTTTATCTTCCAGCATGGGGACAAGCACATGCACGTACATGTGAATCTGTGTTGTGTGCAAAGCTCAATATAAGCACATCATCATAAATCACACAGGGATCCACTTATTTTAACATACACAAATCAAAGCATAGCTCTGTGTGATTCCTAAAGGGATATCTGAAATGGCATTTAGCATCTTTCCTCTTACTCTGACTAAAGGCTTGGAATACTGAGGTTTCTTTCCTCCTCTCTCCTCAGAGTCACCACCGACAACAAGTAAGAGACTATTAGAAGCTAGTCATTAATTCAGCAAGTGATTCAAAGAGCTTAAGACTACTCATTTGATCATTTCTAAAACATGTGAGTAGCTTTAGTATTAGAATTAATTTAGTTCAATGATAAAATCCAGTCCATTTCCTTTCTATATTGCTTTACACCACTCATAAAGTAAGAGAACTATTGTTTTTATACATATTAGGCTGCCAGGACATTGCTGAGGTATGTTTCTAGCCCTGCTTTTCTACATATTAGATGACATTATTTTACTAATTAATTACAATCTATTTTGTATCCCAAACTATATACAACTAGTAAACTTTCAAATCAAATGCAGAATTTTTATAGAAAAAGTCATAAAATTTTATTTTTCAAACAGTATTATAGTTGTAAAATCTAGATTACTTGGCTTGTTTGGTTTTGGCCAAGATGTATGATAGGTATATTTGTTACCTCCAAGTGTCCTCATTTTATTAAGAATTTAGTTTAAATTAAATATTTAAAATTGAAGCTATTCTGGGTAGCATACACAGCTAAAATGAAGAGCTTCTGTAGCAGCAGTGACCAGATTTTAAATGTAAGGTAGATCAATAAAAAAAAAAATCACCAAGCACAAGCTCTATGTGTGAGTGGAATAGTTTATAATAGCTTGCAAATGACTATGTGCTTGCTGTAACCAGCTGTTCTTAAATTATGAATATGCAACCAATTCATGTTAAAGCCAAATCCCAGTACTATTTCTACAGAGAAATCCCAGTAGTTTTGCTTGTTCTACTTGTTAGCTCTGTTAAGGATACAAATAGCAGTAAGCTACTGAACAAATAGGACCAAACTATTGGCATTTCATGCACTAGGTCCATTATCACAGCAGGGAATGTCAATCATTGGTACATTCCTATAACAGCTCAGGCAATATAACAATGATCTTGTAGGAAAAAAAAATCAAAATCTCTGCAGCATATTCAAAGTCCTTCTGACAACCTAATGCTTTCTCACTACAGCCAATCAGTGTCAGACCTGACCTACTATAAGACTTGCACTAAGCTTGAAACATTTAAAAACATCAATCATAAAAACAAAGACAGGACATTGAATTATACAGTATTAACCTCCAGGGTTTGCATACAAAGACCTTAGATTTATTTATGTCCCAGTGAGTTAAGAGCTTCAATACACCGTTCTTTACACCAAACTGACTGCCAATTTGATGAAACTCTCTGCCCTCAGCAGGAGTGCAAGGTCTTTGATTAATGAGTGCATGTTTGTGGAAAAGCATTAAGAAGAAAAAACAGAAAAAAAACACACAATTATATCTACACATAGTTAAAGTACCACTGCATAATCACTTCCAAACCTATCTCTTTTTCATATGTATACATCTATACATATGTACAAAATTAGCAATGGCTCCTTCCTATAGATTTTCTTCACTGTTATTATCACCAAGGCTCAACAATTTTTTTGAATAAGAACTATTTAAAAACCAAAGTATAAGCCAAATTTTATGTATCATAAAACTATTTTAACGTGTTAATGTTATCTTCAAAAACAAACTACATTATATAGCATAAATTTACATTGTATGAAAAAACTATTTTCATTTCTGATATGTAAACCTTTTAGTTTAACACACCAGAAGTATTGGGGTTATTAAATATTTTGCATCTCAAACTCTATTATGACCGCCACAAATCAACCAGCATTCCAAATAGATTTAAAATCTGTATAAATTCATTTAATTTTTCTACTTTCAGCAGATGTTGCCAATACTTTAGAACTCCATAAATGTAGTTGTGAGTTAATTATGTATATTTATTACTCATAATTTTAAAGCTAATACGGTCAACAAAAAAATTTAGGAATCAACGTTTAAACGTGATATGACCCTTCTGGTCAAAACTCTACAAAATTGAATGCTGAAAATAGTTAAATTGCAAGGTTCTTAATAAGACTACCATAGATCTCTCTACAAATGAACATTAAGATTCCTTTTTAAAAGTATATTTAATAAACAACTAAATTTGCCATTTTTGGCTTATATGAATATCTGCCTTGACACAAATACTCCATAAGAAAATATATTTCATTGGGATTGGGGGGGAGGGGGAAGGCTGGGAAGGGATGTGAAGGGTAAACCATAGGAGGAGGCTGCAATGCTTGGTAAGAAATGTACGCATTATCCTGCCCATGTAATTGTAACCCCTCTGTACAGTATGTTCACAAATAAAATTAAATTAAATTTAAAAAAAAGAAAAAAAGAAAATATATTTCTTAAAAATTTAGCTTAAAGGCAAGCATCCTGTAATCCTAGCTACCCAGGAAACTAAAATCTCAAGAGCATGGTTTAAAACCAGAGTGGGCAGGCAAGTCTGTGAGACTCTTTGTCCACTAAACTACCAAAAAAGCCAGAAGTGGAGCTGTGGCTCAAGTGGTAGAGTACTCGCTTTGAGAAAAAGCATCTCAGGGACAGTGTGCAGGCCCTGAGTTCAAGCTGCAGGACCAGCACCAAAAAAAAAAAAAAAAAGTTTAGTTTAAGCCTGTTGCAAAAAATTAAAAAATTAGTTTAAGGCAAGTTTAACAAGTTATAAGACTATTATACAAAAAGTCTTGCGAAAACATTATAAGCTGAAATAAATCTTAGCTGTAGTCACAGTAATGTTTGACTTACTGGAGACTATAAACATGTGATTTTAATAAAATTATAACTCTGAAATCACTCAAAGGTATATGTAGGTGCTTAAATTTTGTTTGTATTATGTAAGAGATCTTTTGCCTTTTTCTTTTTTTTTTTTTTTTTTTGGTGCCAATCCTGGGGTTTGAACTCAGGGCCTGGGCGCTGTCCCTGAGCTTTTATGCTCAAGGGTAGTGCTACGTAAGCCAGAGCAGTAATTCCAACTTTAGAGAAAAAAAAAAAACTTTTTACTTACTTTTTTAATGCTTAATTAATTAGAGATGAGTCTCATGGACTTGCCTGGTAGGGCTGGCTTCAAACCACAATCCTCAGGTCTCAGCCTCTGGAGTAGCTAGGATTACAGGAGTGAGCCCAGCTCGTGCCCAGCTGAAATCCCTTCTAATGGATTTAATTTAGCAAAGCAAATATTCTAGCCAATGATTTCACATTTTTAACAAAACAGTAATATTAAAGTGAGATTAGAAAAGGGTTTTCAACACAGTAATAAACTATACTATATCCTGAAATCATAACATTCAAATTATTTTTACATGCATTTTTAATGTGCATTTGTCTGCATTAATACTCTTTATTCTTTCTCCTTTCTCTTAACTATCTCCCATCCTACCAACAAAATCATTCCAACAATTAGACAAAGTACAAAACACTGCATAAATGGGAAGATCAAAGTACTAATACAATAGTAAAATAGTTGGAAACTATCCATAAAAGTTACTATGACGATAAATGCAATTTTACTTTAAAATCCACAGTTACTAGTAAAATAATGCAGATTATAGTTTGCTTGGATTGTGAAACAACACTTTGGTCTCCTAAGAAAACTTAAGACAAAACTGCTTATTATGTCAATAACTGTTCCTTTTCTCTTCTGATTTTCTCCTGCAATAAAAGTTTAAATAAACATTAAATCACATGAGTAAACATTTATTACATAAAGCTCAATGTTTAAGGCCTTATGATGCAAAATGTTTAATTTTACATAATAAAAAA
This sequence comes from Dipodomys spectabilis, assembly GCF_019054845.1. NCBI lineage: Eukaryota > Metazoa > Chordata > Mammalia > Rodentia > Heteromyidae > Dipodomys > Dipodomys spectabilis. The sequence goes on from NW_024870758.1 coordinate 24,055,561, forward strand.
ACCTCTTAAGTCTCCTAACTAGTTAATTTGATTAATCCTTCAGGAAATTAAGTACAAAAATCATAAACCTTGATGACATAATTTCATACAAGGGTCAAAGTCACTATATTAATTTACTGGAGCTAGATCATATTTCTTCTTTGGGTAGTTTTCTAAGAATAATTTAAAAACTCAGAACCACAACTTAAAATCCCCTTCTTTGACAAATCTTTAAACCTACAAACAATCAAGTTCTAACATATTACTTTCATTAACTTAAGGAGATAAGACAGAAATCCTGATCTCCCATACAACTGTGATATCCTACATCTTGTATAGTAACACAAAAGTAGCAACAAAGACATTAGCAATTGCAGTTCAAGCTGGGAGTGACTGTTCTGTTTCAATTCAATGACACCACTAATGGCTTCTTAGCAGCTCCATGAAATCAACCAGCTGTCAAGTTGATGCATCAGAAGGAACAGTTATGCACTCCCATAAGAAAAAGCAACACATCAGGATGTTTGGCAAAACATCTGCTCCTTTACACTGCAGTTCTATAATAAACATGCAAACAAAGAAATGGAGAGAGGGCAACAGAATTAAAATTCCAAGCTTTCCATTGTCATATATGCATTTTAAATGAATGGCTTATACAAAATAAAAACAAATTTCTCTGAAGCTGAACCCTAAGTTCCTCTATTTCTTTAAATGCTCAACATAAATACTTGTTTTTCCAAAAAGGCAAAAATAACATAAAATAGTTACACTTAAAAAATCCACAGTAACCTATACTCACCAATTAAAAGCAACATCATGTTATAAATAAAACTCCAATATAAAAACTAAGGTATCTTTTCATTTCATAGGTAGTTAGCAGATGACACCAACAGTACTATAACACGTGGTTTCCAGGACTGAATAGTCCAAAAATATTTCTTTCACTAGTTGTTTGAAAGAGTAAATGTTGCTGTATACTAGTTTTAACACCTGACAAGAGTAAAGATAATATATTCTGGACTTTAAAACATGTGTCTGTTCCTATTTTCTTGAAATCATTATATGAACACAACACTATTAAGTTCTCATAAAGCTTTGTTTTCAAAGCATACAATCTATTAAAAAAAAAACCCTGCCACAATAATCTTAAAATAAATTTCAGATGTTTGTAAAATCTTACTTTTTTCTGAGACATACAAGTGTCTTAATGTTATATAAATTATTGATTTGCGCACAATAAGTACAGTGTTTACAATAGGTGTGAGACATCAAATGTACTTAACTACCATTTTCTTAAACTGCTTATCCTCTGTTGCTTGCCATTTATAATCTGCCAAATCTTCTAGTCCTTTGTGCATGTATAATTTAGGACCATCTGTTCTATGTGCTTTTAACTATTTAAACATTTTTCACCTACCTACAATTCACATAAATGGCAGACATTCAATTCATTCAAGCTTTCTATATACTATTTTACATAAAGCAAATTCCTAGATAAATAACCGATAACACCAAAGGCTGCTACAGAAATTTAAAACACACCCTCTACAATGCAAGTTTTCAATGTTAGACAAACCTTTTCACTGTATTCAGAAGTGTTTCTATTAGCTTTTTTTTTTAAGTTAATTGTAGTCAATGTTTTTCCCCAATCCAGAAGACAAAGAGAATGCAAATTAAATACAGACAGTTTCATGTCCTTGTTAGAAGAGATGTAAATATGCTGTCTGAAAATGACTAAGGGAGACAGAATTCCACTTTCCCATTCAATTTACACTGCCTCTTATTTATATACTCAGTGTATCGTTAAGTTTGATCATGTGACCAACCCAACTTTTGTGAGGTGAAAAACTATTTTAGACAATCGAGTTAAAACACTAGTTTGTATTGTTTATTTTTTCATAATGGCTGAGAGTTCACAGCTAGAGATTATAAATTACCTTTTTAAATCCATTCTGCCGTTTATATAATAAACTACATTTTAACCAATCCTCTGACTTAAAATGTGCTACTAAAAATTTAAAGTATGTAGTATCTCAAAGTATTTTCAAAGGTTCTCTCTTTAAGTGTAAATAAACGAAAGGAATTTTTATTACAAGAGGGGAGGTAGGTAATCTAAGTAATGTCTGCACAAATATTACAAAAGCCAATTAAAGAAAAATCTATACTAGAACAAGAAAGTATGAGGATTACATATATATTGTAAACGTTTAAAGAATTAAAAAACATGCATCCAAACTGTAGGTGACCACTAGACGACACAACAAAAGTTCCTATCATTTTTGTTACACGTAACCTTCCACCTGTTACCAAACCTAAAATGTGAAGGCTTTGTTGCTCCGTTTTGAAAGCAAAACACAAAATTAAGTCACACGATTTGTCAGTAGGCTATAAGCTGCACGAACGATTAAAACGGGTAAATGGAGAAAAAAACACTTTTCAGAAAATTTCACGGTGAAGTTTACATGACGTCACTGGGCCCGAACATTTCCTAAACTTTGAACTTTATCCAGACACACTTTTCGCCTTTCGAGGGCTTCTTTCCCTCCCTTAAAAATGTAAAAGGAGACTTGGGGATAAAATTGCCCAAGATGGCGAAACGCTTGTTGTTTAGAGGGCAGGGGAAAAATGGAGGATATTGTAATATACACAAAGGGATAAATTTGAACAACTCGACCACGGACTGCAGCTGCTTCGCTCTCGAAGGAACCACACACAAAAGATAAATACAGGGGGAGGGAGGAGAAAACCCCCCAGCCGCGGGGCCGGCTCTGCCTCTCGCCACCAAGTTCCGATCGTGGGGTTCGTGGAAGTAGTTAGGGGGAGCCGGGAAGGCGAAAGGGGGAAGGGAACCAGCGGAGGGAGGAGAGGAGCAGAGCGCGCGGCGTGGCGGGGAAGCCGGCCGACGCAGACCGAGCCTGGTGGCGGGGGAGCCGGATCCGCAGAGCGACCCACGCGGGTGCCCGGCGCCCGCGACCGGGCAGACCTCGCAGGTAGCCGCGCCGCGCCGGTCCATCGGCCCCACCCCCACCGCCTGGCCCCTGGGCTCCCAGCCCCGCGCTCCGCGGGCCGGGCCGGGCGGGGAGGCTCCGCTGGGGTGGGAGAGGCGCAGCCCGTCAGCCCGCGAGGCTGGAGGGGCGGAGGCAAAAGAGGGCAGCGGGAGGCGCACTGGGGCGGGGGAGAGGTGCGAAGTACCCCGGCGGGGCGGCAGCGGGTATGCCCGGCTAGGAACCCACATCGCCACGCTGCCAGAGGGAGGTTGAAGGGGGTGGTTGTGGTGGTGGCGGTGGTGTTTACGCCGCAGCAAAACTGTTGGCGGCGACCCGAGCGCTGGACGTGGCCGGGGCAGGACGGCGGCGCGCGGCCCGGTGGCGGCCGGCACAAAGGAGGTGGACTGGCGGCTGCGGGCGGGCCCGAGAGCCGCGCGCGGCCCGACCAGACCCCGGTCCCGTTCCGGGCCAGGAGTAAAGTTTACGTTCTCCCGAGACCGCAGCCCCCCACGCCCAGGACCGCACGGGTCCGCGCCCGCCTCCCCAAACTCCGCCCGGGACCCCGAGCGGCACCCCAGCTTCCAGCCAGCACAACAAAGGGACTCGGCGACCGGCGAGGGTAAACAGCGGCGGCGGCAGGGCGGGCGGGCGCCAGGACCAGCAACTCCGGAGTCCGGGCTGCTCGCTCGCTCGCTCGCTCGCTCGCGCGAGCCCGGCCGCTCCTGTCTCTCCCACCGCCTCGCATCCCTGGGAATTTCATCCCACCCTTCACACCCGAGGATTTCGTCGAACTCACCTTCACTTCCCAACTGAGAGTTGCGGTGGATGGGATTTGTGCCTTCCCAGATGGTTTAAGGTTCCGATTTTTTAAATCCTCACCGCCTCCTTATTCCTGTTATAATTTCTGCAAGAAAAGTGTAGAGAGTTGGAGTGGAGGTGAGGTTTGTGATCGGGAAAGCCCTGGGCTCCCTCCTCCTCCGTCTTCCGCCTCTCGCTCTCTGATTAGTTCCTATCCAGCAGCAGATTGAAGCAGGAGATGATTCTTCTCAAGGTTTGTTCAGCAGCTTCACTTCTAGGCGAAGGCTTCATGAACCAAGTGACGTCAACCAACAAGGCTTCTCTCTCTCTCTCCTCTCTCTAACAATGAAAGTTGCTGTTAACAAGGGAAAAAGAGAGAGAATTGTTTATACCATTTCGGTTCCAATAATAAATGACCTATCAGCTCCTAAACCAGCCACGACTGGGGTGCTTCTTCTTTCCAAGAACATTGCTTTGCGTTCGCCTTGCTCTGTCCCAGGAAAAAGTTAAGAAACTTATATGTTTTGTTTTACGTTTAAAGGAGCGAGGACAAAAATCAAACAAACAAAAAAGGTTGAAAATTTAATTTTTTTAACAAAAGTAAATTGATAAATAATGAACATAGATTAACCATCTCTGCCTGAGGTTTGTAAACTCAGAGAAGTCTGTTGAAATCTACAAACCCGACTAAATTAATATGCGAAGGATTTGTGACTGTTAGGACTCAAAAAGCAGAACACAGATGATTCCAGGGTAAAAATGTTACTAATTTTTCACAGCTAGTTGAACAGCTACAATGTTTATGCACTGACTTAAAATAAAATTTAAATGAAAGACATTTACATAGTTACTTGTAGACGTTTAAAAGTTATACATAGATTTAAAGGGTAATCTCGATTTTTTTTCCTTTCTAGTTTGGTGAGGTTAAAAATAGCTAATTACTGCAATTGGACACTTTCTTAAAAATCAGGTAATGAGTTAAGACTACCAGAGCATTAGCTCCCATCTTTAAGCTACACATACAAAATGCTATTTGACCCCCAGAATCTCAACCAACTTACTGTTTTTAACCTTCCAATTCTCTTCCAATCCTCACATTCTGCAACCAATCAAGTTAACTAAGGTAAAGTGCATGTCTTTCCCTCCAGAAGTACACCTCACAGCTTCCTAAACATAATTTTAAAAAGCAAAACAAAAAGACCTTTAACCTTGGTAACACTTTATCACCCACTGATAGAGATAATATTTTAAATCATTGAGGTAGAGATTTTTTTCCCTTAAGACGCTGAAGTATCAACATTTATATTATTACAAATTGCAAGATTTAATTTTTTCAGAATGAAGAGCAAGTAAAATGTAATCTATAGGAGAATCTGACCACATATCAATATTTTATACATATGTGGATAAATGTAACTTAAAAGATGCTATTGTTTTATGTTTCCTCCTCAACCACTGGCTGTGATTTTAATTGTGCTGGAGGATCTTCATTAGTATTAACACATGGGGAGATTTCACAAAGCTGCTTCATTAGGAAGGGGGAAAAAGCTGGCAGACTAGGTCTTTTTGCATGCACTGAGAATGTCAGCCTTACCTCGGTCATTTGTAACATAATAAGTGCAAGTACAATGATTGCAATGCAGGAGCATTGGGGGAAGGGCAGAAATACTGCCTGTCTAATAGGGATATCTGAAAAGAAGGCTGCTCATTACATAGTAAAATGTATGCTAAAAATTAGTGAAGATGATGTCTCAGGAGACTGATGCTAAATAAATTAATGTGCTGATATGTTTTTAATTATTATTTTTGTAGTAGTTTATTTCATTCTCAGGATTCACATTGAGCAGCAAAGCTGTGCTAGCACTTATTGATTTTTTTCCCTGCCACATTCCCGGAATACAGATTTTAATCATTTCACTACACCACACTCAGTAATTTCATTAAAAACTGGAATCTTCCATCCCCAGAAAAGCATTTAATTTCAATGACATACAATTTCTCTTTTAGCAGCAAACTGTCTCTACAGTAAAAGCTGGCCTAAGGTTCAAATGCATAATTTAATCCTGAGTTTTCCATGCTCTGCATTCCTTTCAAGCTATAATTTGAGTAACTACCTAATAACTGTAATAAGGACAATAATGTCCTTATAATATATTATTAACTCATATTTAATTAACTCTGAGACCAAGCTCTATACATGTATGACAGGGTCAACAATTCTACCATCTCAAAATTTACTAATAATATTCCAGAAGAAAAACATCCCAAGTCGCACTCCAAAAAAGTTCCTGTATTAGTCTATAATGGTAGTCATTACTCACACAACATTTTTACTATGAGAAAGTAAATGGAATTCAGTGAGATTCTATGTAAATAAAGTACTAGGATATTGATAGATCCACATCCATTACTGACACTTCTCTAGTCATTAGCATTACAGTTGAAAATACATGATTTTAAAAAGTAAGAAAAGCTGATTTCAAATTGTCTTCATTTTCATAAAGAAGTATTCTAAAACACATTTTTCTTGAAATAAAAATAAGTGGTACACTATAACTTTGTTTTAATATTTTACAAAAATATGTTCGATTTTCATTATAGTAACACTGTAAATCTGGTTTATAGATGACACCTTGGTTTGCCAGGCAATAATTTCATAAAGATATGTAATTTTCATTGCCTGTTTTTAGAAAAAACCTGTGGGAGAGAACCTATACTGAAATTAAATTGTTTTATATTTTATATATGTATATGCCTAATAAACAGGCAAATTTGCTACTATATAAAATGTATAGCTATTAAATAAAAACTTATCATTCCCTTAAGTGATTTCAGAACCATGGCTCAGAGACTTATTTTAGTATAAATAGGTTAAAGCAAAGAAAATAGAAAAGGTGAAACAGTTCCTGTTCCACATTCAGGAAACTTAAGTTAATGACTCTGAATATATAGTTTTTAATTGAAGTGTCTTTGATTGTAGCATGATGTAATGACAGAAAATAGAATGCTCCCACTCATGAAAATTTTTGCATAAAGAAAGTGTTGATAATGAAAAGTGACTTTAAGTTTCTTTTAAAACTACATTGTTTCATCATATGCTTCTTTGTGTACATTTGGAAATTTTTGTGACATCTCAAAGATGAAGTTAGATAAAAATCATTAACAAAATAGTTGGTAAGTGAAAATATACAAATAACTAAAATTTATAAATTACAATGTCAATAATTCAAGAATGGAAGCTTTGAATTTATTAAAATGTAATTTCAAAATAATCTAATTGGTATTTAAATGCATTAATGACCCAATTTAATCTATTGATCTTTGAACTACTTTTTAAAAAATAGTAACTGGATTATTCCAGTTATTCAAGATCTTCTAAGAATTGTGTTTAAATTGTTATTTTTAATATGAATTATTCCTTTTTTCATGTTGTCACACTTGATCATTCCAGAGATTAGGATGTAATCAGTTGAGTAGAAAAATCAGATAAAATAATTACTAGTGATATTCAGTTCTGACAGCACTTACTATGCCCAAGATCATCTAATTTAGCCCTTAATCATGTATATATACAGAACTGTGAGTTTCATGATGAAGCAAATCTTTCCTATTCTTTAGTGATAATTCTGAAATTCTATATGTGATATACACCTATCCCACAGACCAGACCACCACTGAGAAAAAATGATGCACTTTTTTCTGTAAAGCACCATCTGTTTTTAGGACCAAGATATATAAACAGATGGATAGATATCTTATTTACTACTATGGGGATTGCCAGTTATTCCTAAAAGAAAAAGGGATTGCTGTATATATAGTATAAAGTATATGAGGCTGACTGCAAAGAAAACAGACAAAAGATTTCAATAGTATAACCACTGTAGTATCTTCTTTCTGTTTCAATCAGTACAGAATAAGGAAGCTTTATTTGTTTTCATTCATTGAACAACTGAGTGCTTGCTATAGGCTATATACTGTGCTAGAGGCTAAAAACTCATGAAAACTCACTTTCTAGTTGATGTTGAAAGTGAATTTCCCAAGAGATTGGGGACTGATATAAAGCAAATTATAAAGACATAAATAATAAAGTTTTCAGAGAATAAAGATGGGTCAACTAAATTAAAAGAGGATTTATCAAAAATACTGTGAAACTGCCCTCAAATGCTGAAGCTTAACTGACAAATAATTTGGCAGGTAGAGGGAGAGAGATATTCTAAGAGAAAGCAACCTTAAGAGTAAATATAAAGAGCAATTTGGTCTGATGTCTATCTACTAGTGAGAATTGAGTTTAACAGAAATATCCAGAGTGAGGGATGACAGGAATGAAGTCCTTAAAAGTCAACACCTACATAATGGTGAAAGTCCGCAAGTACCTTGGTAAGGTAGTTGAATTTATCCTGAGAGCCAACAAAGGTTCAAAAAGGATTAACAAGATTGACCTTGATTTGAAAGAACAACACTGTGTAATGCAAATGATAGACTACAGTCTGAAGAGATTGTTTAGCATTCCCTGAGAAAAGTGGTAAAGGATAGTGACATTGGAGGTTTTGAACCAGATATTATTCAGGTAAAATTTCAATTAGGTAACTGAAATAAATTATGGAGAGGAAAGAATGAAGTAGTAGGACAGGGATTTCTAGGTTGGGGAATTGGTCAAATGCTGGAGACATCAACTATGGTCCAAAATACATAAGGAATAACAAATCATAAGGGATTCTGGAATTAGAATTTGATATATTGTTCTGTAGGCTCCTTTTTTACTAAAAAAAAAAAAAAAAATTGAGAACACAACTATAAAGTTTTTCAAAATGAATCTACCAGGCTCAGTCTCCCTCCCTTGTTTCTTACTCTTCTCTCTACCTTACTCCCTCTTTTTTTCTTTTCTTCAACTTCAAAAAGTGTTTCTGATAACATTTCTGATTAAGAGAAATTTATTATGACTCATTGACAGAAAATAGAACATAGCCTTGAAAAGAAGAGTGGGGTGGTAATCGTATCAGAGATAAAATATTACAAAATTTATAATTTAATAGTTGGCAATTAGTAAAAAATGAACAACAACAAAAACTAAGAATCAATCCTAGCTACTCAGGAAGCTGAGGTCCAGATTGAGGCCAGCTCAGGATGAAAAGTCTACAATATTCCATCTTCAAAATAACCTGCAAAAAGCTCAAGTGAGATCCTGAATTCAATTCCTGTACTGCCAAAAAAGAAACCTAAATGAAATAGCTGAGCTTTCTGTATATGCTATTGGAATAACTATACAATAATTATGGGGAGAAGCCTGTAGTAGATAAGCATATACTTATCTTATGTGAGGCCCTATATTTAATCCCCAGGAGCCCCCAAACAAACAATAACTAATAATACACAAAATAATTTAACAGTATTACATACTTGTTATATATTATTACATGTTCCTTCAGCTATTCCCCAGAAAAAATAAGTTTGAATTAACAATAAAACAGAAACTTTGCACTAGAAGTGTGGCACAAGTGGTAGAGAACCTGCCTAACATCCACGAAGACTGAGTCCAAACGCTGGTACCAACAAGAAAAAAAACATCCCATCAACTTAAACTTATCAGTAGCCTTATTTTCGAGTATTTGTGGAGGGACTACTGCAATATTATCACATACAAACAAAAGTTTCTAGGTGTCAGTGGTTCACACCTGTGATTCTAGCTACTCAGAAGGATAGATCTCTAAGCATTGTGGTTTGAAACCAGTTTAGTCAACTTCAATTATCCAGCAAAACTTAGAAGTGGAAGTATGGTACAAGTAGTAGAACACTAGCTGTGAGCAAAAAAAGCCAAACGAGTGAAAGGCCCCAAATTCAAGCCCAGTACTGGCATGAAAAAACAAGAAAAAAAAGAGAGAAAGAGAGAAAGAGGGAAGGAAGGAAGGGAGGGAGGGAGGGAGGGGGGAAGGAAGAAGAAAGAGAGGAAGGAAGGGAGGGAGAGAGGGAGGGAGGGAGAGAGGAAGGAAGGAAGGGAGGAAGGAAGGAAGGAAGGAAGGGTCAAATTAATGTTTGGTGAAAGAAAAAAATCAAATTAATGTTTGCTGAGGGACAAAAACAAAACATGGAAAAAACCCACAATAAATTATATAAAACTGTCATGCTGAAATGACTCATTTCTTTTCTTTAATTAGCTTACATTAGTTCTACAGGAGGGGATTTCATTGTTACGTTTACAATGTATTCCAAACAATCTCACTTCTCTATTACTCTTTCCCTTACCCATTCCCAAAACAATTTTAATAGGTTTCATTATTCTATTTTCACAGTTGTAAACAACCCACTTCAACTGTATTCACTTTCTTTCCTCCTCCTTAGCCCAATTCTCTATCTCCCCACATCTCCCAATTAATCTAAAGCTGTCATTGAGGTTCTTCAAGCTGTTTTCACATAAACTTACAATGTATTTCAAAATTATTCACCCTCTACCTTTCCCCATTCCCCCACCCTTCCTATTCCTCTCCTAAATAATCCCTGAGCTAAATCCATGTTCTGTTTATCCATGTATGCCTGTGTGTATACAATGTATATACATGTCCATGAATATATATATTTTATATGTATAACTTCCACATGAGTGAAAATATAAGATATAGGAAAGAGGGTGTTGAACTTGGCTTGTCTCTTTCCATATATTGAATCCATTTTCCAGTAAGTGATATGATTTAGTTTTTTGTTTATGGCTGTATAATACACATAGTATATATTTATCACATCTTCATTCATCTGTTCTGGGATTCTAGAGTAATCATATCATTTGGCTACTGTGAACAGAGCTGACATAAACATACATATGAAGCTGTCTTTCTGGTATATTAATTTATTCTCCTTCAGATATATGCCCAACAGTGGTATGGTGAGGTCCTAAGGATTATCTTTTTAGGCTTTTGAGGATTGTCTATACTGATTTCCATAGTAGTTGCAGTAATTTACATTCACATCCAATGGTATATGAATGTTAGTTTCCCTCCTCCATTCTTGGTAATATCTGTTGTGTTTTTCTGGTTGCTGGTATTGTGAGATGGAATGTTAGTGTAGTTTTTTGTTTTAACAATGACTTATTTTCGTATAAAAGGGTTAAACTGGGCTGGGAAGGTGGTTTAGTAATAGAGTGCTTGCCTCACATGCAGGAGGCTCTGGGTTCGATTGCTCAGCACCACATAAGCAGAAAAAAACGGAAGTGGCACTGTGGCTCAAGTGGTAGAGTGCTAGCCTTGAGCTGAAGAGCTGAGGGGCAGTGCCCAGGCCCACAGTTCAGACCTCATGACCAACATAAAAGCAGGGGTGGGGGGGGTGGGGGGGGGAGGGAAGGGTTTAAATTTGGGAAGGACAGAGAAACATTTCTGTTCCTCAGGAAGAATTTGGAAGTTAAACACTCAATGTAGTTTTTACTTGCATTTATTTCCTTTATGGCTAAGGATGTTGAATATTACTTCATGCCTAAAACAGCAGTTTTAGAACTCACTACATATTTTATATATTTTTTATTTATTTATTTTTGTCGGTCATGGGGCTTGAACTCTGGGCTTGGGCACTGTCCCTCAGCTCTTCAGCTCAAGGAAAGCATTCAACCGCTTGAGCCACAGTGCTGGTTTTCTAGTGGTTAATTGGAGATAGTCTAACGGACCTTCCTGCCCCGGCTGGCTTTGAACTGTGATCCTCAGATCTTAGCCTCCTGGGTAGCTAGGATTACAAGTGTGAGCCACCAGCACCCAGCCTCATATTTTGTATTTAAAAATGTATAGATCTTAGGTCTGCCTACTGTAAATGACTAGAAACAGATAACGTATAGTGCCTGAAGCACTCAAACTACAGTTCTAAACTCCATTTGCTTGTGAAAATAATTCATGGAATTAGTAACTGATTAAGTTTGAGGTAGCAATATTCAAGATGAACTTAAACACCCTATCATATAGTAAGCATGGAAAATCTGCCAGGGCTAGTGACTTATACTAGTGATCCTACTCAGGAGGCTGAAATCTGAGCTCACAGTTCAAAGCCAGCCCAGATAGGAAAGTCCATGTGAGACCCTTATCTCCAATTAACCACCAAAAATCTGGAAATGGGGCTGTGGTTCAAGTAGTAGAGTGCTAGTCTTGCACATAAAAAAGCTCAGGAACAATGTCTAGGCCCTGAGTTCAAGCCCCAGAACTGGTTAAAAACAACAACAAAAAAAGGACTTGGCCCATGTAATTCTAACTCCTCTGTACGGTATTTTCACAATAAAAAAAAAAAAAAGGGACTTGGGAGCCAATCTGAAAAGCCTTCTATCATGAATTGTTTCCTATTAGCCACACATAAGACAATATGAACATCATTAAAAACAACTGTTGATAGATCAAAACATAATGAATGTATTTTTATGAATTCACTGTTCTACTCTGAATGAAACTGAAGAAATAAGTGATTGTTTTGGCAATGCTGGTCTTGAACCCAGGGCTTAAAACAGCTTCATATACACCAGGCATATGCAAACCAGTGGAGTTTCCAGGTAGGCAAAACCAAGGGAATGTAATACTATTGTCCTTATGTAGTAAATATTAAATTTACCAATTCAAAACATAACTTTTTAAAGATTAGAATGTTTTTGAAGTTTTAAAGCAAGTGCACAAACATCATTTTTTTGGGGAGGGGGGGTCTAGTCGTGGGGCGTGAACTCTGGGCCTGGGCGCTGTCCCTCAGCTCTTCAGCTCAAGGCTAGCACTCTACCACTTGAGCCACAGCACCACTTCGGGCTTTTTTCTTTTTGCTTATGTGGTGCTGAGGAATTGAACCCAGGGCCTCAGGCATGCAAGGCAAGTGCTCTACCACTGAGCCACCTTCCCAGCCCCACAAACATCATTTTTATGTCCTTTCCCAAAACTATTCTCTATAAAAGCTTCTAACAACATGAAATTAAACGTATAAATTTTAGGAATTTTCAAAGTGGTTGTTAGTCATTACTGAAAAAATCATTCTTTTCAAATTTAAAATTAAACATTTTTTAAATCCTCAGAACTTATAAACTCTTACTTTAGTCCCCTATTTTTTATGTACTGGTGATTATTTTTGTCCATTATGGTATGGCCAACAAATAATATAAGCTGGGACTGGTGGTTCATACCAGTAATCCTAGCTACTCAGGAGGCTTAAATCTGAGGATCACCATTCATAGCCAACCTATGCAGAAAAGTCCATGAGATTTTTTATCTCCAAAAAAAACAGTAAAAAGCTTAAGTTGAGATATACCTCAAATGGTAGAGCACCAGCCCTAAGCAAAAAAGCCAAATGAGCCCAAGAAGTCCTGAGTTCAAGCCCTAGTACTGTCACACACCTTCCCTGCCCCCATAAAAACACAGATAATGTGCTTTTTCATTTTAACATATAAGCATATGTTTTTATTGCCAGAAATTATTTTTAAAGATTTATCAGTATAGCTCTGTGAGAAAAAAAAGCATTGCCTTGAGGAGTGCCCAGTCCAACTGAGAACAGTTCACGTCCAAAAATGTCTGGTACAATGTTATTACTACTTTAATAGAGATATCTCAAAGTAAATGAACACATAGTAGAAGAAATGATTGCTTGTTTGTTTTTTTTTCTGGGTAGAGGAAAGGCAATGCTTATCTTTGATTTTTTTTTTAAACAGTCATCCTACCATTATTAAAACTTTGCCTCACAGTTTTTCCTCAGTTATTTTCAGCATTAAAATTTCTAATAATTTAGGCCTAAAGCAGAGTTTCAAGCTATTTGAGGGACTGACATATACCATTTCTTCCTGCAATGACTGAAATGGTCTTTCTTATAATCATGAAGAAATGTTATCTTATGTTTGATTTCAAAACTTCATGTGACTATTTCCCCTCTTGGCCATGTTTTGAGTTTCATACTAATTTTAAACACTGCTCATTCATTTATACAACATTTTAAAAGTATATACACTCATAGAGCAACATACAATCATGAATATAAGGATTACTACTTCCTTTTACAACTGAATCAAAATCAGTTTATTATTGTTTACAGACAATTGTTTATAGAGAATTAATGTTCAAGTATAGTCAGTCTCTACCCCCCCCCATATCGGTTGTGGGTCTTGAACTCTGGGCCTGGGCGCTATCCCTGCACTCTTCAACTCAAGGCTAGTGCTCTACCACTTGAGCCACAGTGCCCCTTTCTGTTTTCTGGTGGTTAACTGGAGACAACAGTCTCATGGATGTCCCTGCCTGGGCTGGCTTTGAACTGTGATTCTCAGATCTCAGCCTCCTGAGTAGCTAGGATTATAGGGCCCAGCTTATACTGATGTTCTTATAGCTAGTGTTCTCTCCATACTAGTGTCAACACACACATCATTTTCAGAAAACTCTGAGATTCACAAAAGAATTATAAATCAATATTTAAAACTTTTTCCCTTTATTGCATGGATTTTTACTGATTCAAAAAAAAAGAGTAAGGGGCTGGGGTGGTAGTTCAATGACAGAGTATATATATAGAGTGCTTCAGGCCTGAATTCAATCTCGAGCATTGCTAGAGAATTTAAGCATTGCTCAAAAAAAGTTATCAAGTACATATCCCTCCCAAAATAAAATGTACAGAGATCAAAGATTCATTCATTCTTTCCCCACAGAGTAAATGTGCTTTAATATTATTATTATTGATATTAGGGTTTCCAAAAGTATCAAATGTTTAAGGTTTGCCAAAATGACACTGCCTTCACACCAGACACAATATTTATTATTCTCCTGGTTTAATAAACTTAGCAATCATGTGGTTTTACATGTTTTCAATCTGAAAAGTGTAATATCAAACAATAATTTCTGAGCTGTAATGTATTCTCTACTGTTAGTGGGAAAAAAGTACTAGAGAGCATTGTTTGGTACTTATTCTGGGAAGATTTTATTACTAATTACAAAAAAAGTTACTGGGTTTTGTTAAAAGACAGTCAATAACTTTAAACTATAGCTGCTAAAATTCAAATTACTTTTTGTAACTCTTTTTTCATATTTAATCAAGAGGGCTGTCCTAAGAGAGAAAAATAATCTTTTTTTTTGGTCCGGTTGTGGGGCCTGAACTCTGGGCCTGGGCGCTGTCCCTCAGCTCTTCAGCTCAAGGCTAGCGCTCTACCACTTGAGCCACAGCACCACTTCTGGCTTTTTTCTTTTTGCTTATGTGGTGCTGAGGAATTGAACCCAGGGCCTCAGGCATGCAAGGCAAGAGCTCTACCACTGAGCCACCTTCCCAGCCCCGAGAAAAATAATCTTAACAGATGCTCTGGAAACAAGGATACAAGTAGATTTTTTTTAATGGTAAAGCAAAATGGCTACCTTGTAATTACGTCTAAAGTGGGAGAATAATTTATGACAACCTTTTTATGGGGAAAAGATGTGGAGCATTCATGCTAGGTAACTATTCTACCACTAATCTACACCCCAAGGTCACACGTGACGTATAGTAACTTTGGAGTCTTATGGACATTTCTGCTGGGGGTGACCTGGAATCACAGTCTTCCTGTTCTAACCTTCCGATGAGCAAGAGCTATCAGCACCTGACTACTACTGTGGAGAAAGAGCACTTGGTACTTGAAGTTTTCTGAGAAAACGCTACCTACTCTAGTGGAGGAACGTATCTCATTTTCATTGGTAGAACATCCTTGGAATTTAGATCATTCCCTCAATTCAGTGGTTGAAGAGACTCTGCTTTGCTGAAAAATCAGCTCAAATTTGTTTTTTTCCTTCCACAGCAAATGCCAAGCTGTACTCTACCTATATGCCCCAAACATTCTAATTTCCTGTTTGTGGTTGCTTCTTTGGTATTGTACTTCCCAGTGTCCAGAACTGCTAGAAAAAAAAAGTTTATAATCTACCTGATTTATAATAATAGGTGCTCAAAGATTATTGAACATTTAAGTAAAAGTGTTGCCTTAAAAATGAACTCTGAGCATAAGTAGCTTGATAATGTTTCTTCACTTTGTTAATTGCAGGCTTGAAACTGAAATATAAAAGTACACTGAGTGTTCACTGTGTCCCTGTTCTGGCTTGTGCCTTTTCCCATGATGGGCAGACACTAGTTTCAGGGGAAGCATTTCATTTGATTTTCTTAAACAATTTGAATATGAAATAAAACAAATAGAAACAGTCCTTTATTTAATTCTTAAAACTAACTTACGACTGTAAGAACTTTGAAAAACTGTTTTCCAAGAAACCTAACTTCTGAGTCTTTATATGAATCATAAAGACAGAACTCCTAGAGGGGCAACAATGGTTCATGCCTGTAATCCTAGCAAGTTAGGAAGCTGAAATTTGAGGATCATAGTTAAAAACCAGCCCAAGCAGGAGAATCTGTGAGACTCTTATCCCCAATTAGTCACCAAAAAGCCAGAAGTTGAGGGTGGCTCAAGTGGCAGAACACTAGCCTTGAGGCAAAAAGCTCAGGGACAGCACCCAGGCCCTGAGTTCAAGCCCCAGTACTTGTACCATTCAAAACAAAACAAAAAAAAAATGGAGCTCTTGCTCAGTAGAAAGTTATTCATACAAAGCCCCTTTTTTTCTGGCTGGATCAAGAGGAAGAGGGTAGCATGTTCGGCAGAAGGGCTAAAAAAAGTTACTATAGGACAAATGTAGGGAAAGGAAGGGAAAAACTAGTTGATTAATAAAACAGTTCTCCAAACAACAAAAAGAAATTCAACTTGGTTTCAACTTTCTAATGATTTAAATTCTAGGTTAAAAATTTCTGCTTTACTGTGTTGGTACAGGGGCCTGGGCTACTGTGCCCAAATCAAGTGCTTTATTTTTTTTAATTTTTATTTATTTTTTATTGTGAAAATACTGTACAGAGGGGTTACAATTACATGGGCAAGATAATGAGTACACTTCTTATCAAGCATTGTAGCAGTAAAGTACTTTAAAATCAACAGAGAAAGTCAATCACAAAAAGAGTGACACTGTAGTATTAAAAAAAATAGCCAACTGGGGCTGGGAAGGTGGCTCAGTGGTAGAGCGCTTGCCTTGCATGCATGAGGCCCTGGGTTCAATTCCTCAGCACCACATAAGCAAAAAAAGAAAAAAAGCCAGAAGTGGCACTGAGGCTCAAGTGGTAGAGTGCTAGCCTTGAGCTGAAGAGCTGAGGGACAGCGCCCAGGCCCAGAGTTCAGGCCCCACGACCAGACCCCTCCCCCCCCCCCCCCCGCAAAAAATAGCCAACTAAAAATTCTAGAACAAAAAAATAAGCTCATGTAAAACTTAATGCAATACTATTAAAATAGCACACTAACTGAAGGAAGAGTAGAAAAGAGGAATCATCAAGAATTAAGTGTAAGAAAACAGAAACAAAAAATACAGAACAGAGGATACAAAGTTTAAAGTTAGGAGGTATTTGCATTTAACTCAAGTCCCAGAATTAAAGGAAAGACAGAAAAAAAAAATATTGAGGTGATAATAAAACTTTCCAAAAACTAATGAAAGTATTTCCACAGATTCAAGAGGCTTGAATATCTAGTAAACTGAACAAAATATGAATTACAGCCAAAGGAATACCTTAAAATGAAACTTCCCTGTAACAGTACACCAAAATGATATGCTCATTAGTTGCAACAAAGCAACAGATTGACATTTTGCAGAATTATGGCCACAGAACATTAACTACAAAATGATGAAACTTTTTCTGTGTGTACCAGTACTGGGGCTTGAATTCAGTACCTCACACTCTCTAGTCTAGGGAACAGAGTAAGACCCTGTGAACAAAATTTTCTGTTAAGAAGTATGTTACCATAAAGCTTTGTTCTATAAGGATCATCAAAAGGACAGATATACTTTCTGTGCTCTTGAAAATTTGAGAACTTTTTTATGTTCTTTTCCTACATGCTAATCAAACAAAAATTTTGTTACAATGGGCCTATGTGGTCCAGAGCCTTGAACCCTCCCATCCTCCTCAGCCTCAGAAGTGCTGAGATTATAGGTATGTAACACCATACAAAAGTCTTTTTATGGGCTGGGAAGGTGGCTCAGTGGTAGAGCGCTTGCCTTGCATGCCTGAGGCCCTGGGTTCAATTCCTCAGCACCACATAAGCAAAAAGAAAAAAGCCGGAAGTGGCGCTGTGGCTCAAGTGATAGAGCGCTAGCCGTGAGCTGAAGAGCTGAGGGACAGCGCCCAGGCCCAGAGTTCAGGCCCCACGACTGGACCCAAAAAAAAAAAAAAGTTTTTTTATATAGTTAATTGTAAATTGATAAATTATAATTGAATATAATATTATATGATAGGACTTATTAATACAATGCAGAATTAAATCAAGCTAATTAACATATATTGTCTCAAATGTTACTTCTGGTGAGAATATTTGAAATTTATATAGAGATTTTGAAATGTTCACTATTTGCTATTCAACACTGTGTAATGTATCTCAAAAAGAAAAAGAAAGCCCACTCATTCTTCCTGAAGCTTTTTACACACACACACATTCACAAGCACACACTGATCCTGCAGCTTGAACTCAGAGCGTAGGGCTTTTACTTGCTCAAAGCTAGTGCTCTACCACTTAAACCACAGCTCTACTTGTGGCTTTTTGATGGTTTATTGGAGGTAAGTCTCATGGATTTCCCTTCCCAAGCTGGCTTTGAACCATGATCCTTAGATATCAGCCTCCTGAAAAGCTAGGATTTATAGGCATGAGCCACTAGTACCTGGTTTCTGTTACCCTTTGACCACTATCTCCTTCCCTCAAACATTGGTCCCTGATATCCATCTATCTTCCTTTGAATTCAACCGTTTTCCATTCTGCATGTTTGAGATGATGTGATATTTGTCTCTATATCTGATGTAGTTCACCTAGCATAATGTTCTTCAATTCATCCATATTGTTACAATAACATTTCTTTCCCTTTTTAAAGTAGAATAGTATTCCTTTGTGTATATAGATCATATTCCCTTCAATTTTAAAGACTTGTAGGTTAATTCCATAATTTGACTATTGTACCCAGTGCTGAAATGAATCTCTTTGACCTACTAATTTCAAATCTATAAAGTAAATCCCAGAAATAGGATTTACTGAATTAGACAAGAATTTTTATTATGAGGAAGGTTCGTGTAGGGGTTACATTTTTGTGTAACCTTTCTTCACTCAATGACATGTTCCAACTCTTGATTATGAATGCTGTTGCTATAAACACTAGTGTGTGACTTCTGGAATACAGGTTTTCATTTTTTTGTGCATCTACTGAAGTGTAGAATTGCTAGGTTTCATGGAACTCTATAGTTAACCTTTTAAAGATTGTTTTAACTTTGCAGTTAACTCCTATCAGCAGCATATGATGGTTTCATTTCCTTTTCATCTTCTCCAGTGTTTATTTTTTATTTTATGGTGTTTTTGTAGGTCATGGGGCCTAAACTCTGGGCCTGAGCACTGTCCCTCAGCTCTTCAGCTTAAGGCTAGCACCCTACCACTTGAGCCAAAGCGCCACTTCCAGCTTTTTCTGTTTATGTGGTGGTGAGGAATCGAACCCAGGGCCTCATGCATGCAAGGCAAGCACTCTACCACTGAGCCACCTTCCCAGCCCCCAGTGTTTATTTTTTTTAAATAACGTTACTGACACCAAGTGACTCCATATATCTCAAGTATACAATCTGGAATGTTTTTATTTGTATATATTCTTTTATGTCTGAGTTTCTCCATCCCACAGAATTATTTTCCACTTTAACCATATTGTGTTGATTCTATATTTCTGAATATTCCATTGTAAGTATGTATATACTCATTATTTATTTACCTAATGGTGGGCATTTTAGATGTTTCTAATTTGAGTAACTAAAAATAAAGCTGCTGTGTAAAAACTCTAATCTAAAAGTCTGTGTGAATGTATTCTCTTTTTATTCCCTTGGGCAGATTCTTAAGAGGATATATGTTTAACTATTTAAGCAACTAAAAAGTGGCTTTCCAAACTGGCTTTATAATTTTACATTCCTACCAGCAGTGAGTGAATATTCCAATTCTTTTACAACCACTTCTACTTTCTATCTCTAGATTTACCTATTCTGGGTAATCCCATACATAGAAACATACAACATATGGCTTGTGTCTGGCTTCTTGTACTTAGTATAACATTATTGAGGCTCATTTGTATTGCTGCACTTATCACTATCTCATCCCATTTTTTGTTACCTTAATATTCTACTATAAGAATATCCACCCATTTATTTAAACTTCCATTTAGCATATATGCAATGTTGTTACATTCATGTACAAGTATTTGAATACCTGTTTTAATTTTTGTTATGGTATGGATATGAAATGTGCCCACAAAAGCTTGAATATGGAGGGTTGGTTACCTTCATGGTGGACCTATGGACAGGGGTGTATTTTGAAAGATTCTAGAAACTTTAGGAGCTGGGCCTAGTTGGAAGTAGGTCACAAGAGTGTTGTAGGAGTGTTGTGTTTGTTTGCTTTTGCATCTTGTTTGCCATGAGAACCTAGTAGAGAAGAATCTTCTCTATTACATGTCCCCATGGCTATGATGTCCTGCCCCAGTACACAGGATGAAGCAGCTATGGACTATACCCTCTGAAACTGTGAACAAAACAAACAATTTTGCTCTTTTCTGTTTTAGAGATATTTTGGTCCCAGTTCTGCAAAAGTAACTATTTTGGGGGGATATACCTAGGTGTGAAATTATTGAGCTACACAATAATTTTCAGGAATTGCTAAACTATTATTTCAGTGGCTGGACTTTTACATCACCACCAGCAACATATGAGAGTTCCAAGTTCTCACATTCTCATCTTACTTCCTTTTCTTTTGTAAAATAACCACATCAAGAGCTAGATGTAGCTTAGTTGGAAGTGCTTGCCTAACATTTCTGAAGGTTTAAACTCCAGCACCAAAAAGTAAACAAATAAAAAACCACAGCAGTTAAATATGTAGTAATATCTCATCCTTTGTATTTCTCTGATGGAGGCTGGGGAGGTGGCTCAATGGTAGAGTGCTTGCCTTGTATTTCTCTATGGCTAATGATGTCAATCCAGAACATCTTTTCATATGCTATTGATAATGTGCATCAAATCTTCTGTAGATAAATGACTATTCAGATACTTGGTTCATTTTATTTGGTTCATTTTTAAATGAACTCATTTTGATGAGTTATAAAGTAGTCTTCATAAAGTGAAAGAAATGTTTCACTAAATATATTACTTGCAAATATTGTCTTCCATTGTGTTGGTTGTATTGTCACCTCTTTCACAGTGGGTTTTTCGGGGAATGGGAGGGGGGTGTAGGGGAGGAAGCAGTATTAGGACTTGAACTCAGGGCCTGGGCACTGTCCCTTCCCTTTTTTAGCCCAAGCGTGGTGCTCTACCATTTCAGAGATTCACTTCTGGCTTTTTGGTGTTTAACTGGAGATAAGTCTCACAGATGTTTCTGCCTAATTGGCTTCAAAATGTGATTCTAGGATTACAGGTGTGAGCCACCAGTGACTGGTCATATCTTTTCAAGCACACCAGTTGTTTTGGTTGTTGTTGTTTTGTTTTTTGCCATTGTGGGGGCTTGAACTCAGGGCCAGGGCACTGTCCCTAAATCTTTTGCTTAAGACTAACACTCTACCACTTGACAGAGCCACTTCTGGCTTTTTCTCTTTATGTGTTACTGAGGAATCGAACCCAGGGCTTCGTGCATACTAGGCATGCACTCTACCACTAAAGCCACATCCCCAGACCAGGCACACGGGTTTTTAATATTGGTGAAGTTGTCATTGTCTTCTTTTTTTTATCTTTCTCCTTTTCTTCCTCCTTTCTCCACTTCCTTTTCCTTCTCCCCCTTTTCTTCCTTTTTTCTTTTATTTCTTTTTTAGGGGGTGCTTGGATCATACTCAGCCTCTCAGATATGCCAGGCAAGTACTCTACCATTGAGTGATACTGCTATACTCCCAGTACCTTCATTGCTTTTTGTGTGTGTATCTGTGTGTGTGTACCAGTACCAGGGCTTGGAGTCTGGGCCTGAGCACCATCCCTGAGCAATTTTTGCTCAAGGCTAACACTCTACTATTTAAACCACAGCTTCCCTTCCAGCTATTTGGGTGTGTAATTGGAGATCAGAGTCTCACAGACTTTCCTGCCCAGGCTGCCTTCAAATTTCAATTCTCAGACCTCAGCCTCCTGAGCAGCTGGCACTGCAGGCCTGAGCCACCTAGTACCCATCTGTTTTTTTTACTTCTTCTTCTTCTTCCTCCTCCTCCTTCACCTCCTCTGCCTTCTCCTCTTCTTCCTCCTCCTTCCCCCCCTCCTCTCCTTCTCCATTTAAAAAATCTTTAAGTAATATATAAAGGTGTTGCCATTTAACAGTTTATAAATACAATGTATCTTGATCAATGTGACCCCTTTCAACCTTGTCACTTCTCCCTCCCCTACCCATTCCTTTCTTCCCTTACTCTTCTTTTTTTTTTTTTTGTTTTTTTGTTTTTTCTGGTCTGGTGGTGGGGCCTGAACTCTGGGCCTGGGCGCTGTCCCTCAGCTCTTCAGCTCAAGGCTAGCTCTCTACTACTTGAGCCACAGTGCCACTTCCGGCTTTTTTCTTTTTGCTTATGTGGTGCTGAGGAATTGAACCCAGGGCCTCAGGCATGCAAAAAAGCAAGTGCTCTACCACTGAGCCACCTTCCCAGTCCCCTTACTCTTCTTATGTTGCAGTATACATATGGAATTCTTGACTTCATTCTTTCCCCTTTCTCCTCTTCATTCATCTACTACTTTCCCTTGACCACACCCTACACCTTTGAGATACAGGCTTCCTGGTGTTTATTTTGTTGAACTTGGACTTTGCCTTTCTCAGGAATTACACTATTGGAGATTTCCCTTGAATCTATCATATTTCAGTTAATAAATTTGTATATATTTGCCTACTATCTAACATATTTACTTACAAGCTTAGAAGCCAAATCTAGCTTCCACATATAAGAGAAAACATGCAGACTTTGCTTCTCTGGACCAGACTTACCTCACATAATTTTTTCCAGGTCTTTCAATTTCTTTACAAAGGTACAATATCATTCTTTCTAATGGATGAGTAAAAGTCCACTATGTATATATAGAATGTTCTCTTGGTCCCTTTGTCCACTGAGGTGCATCTCGGTTGATTCCATATATTGCCTTGGCAAATAGTGCTCCAACGAACATGATTTTGTAGGTGGCTTTACTGGGTCATAGTTTTAAATCTTTTGGATGGAATCCCAGGAGTGGAATTTCTGGATCATAGGGTATTTCCATGTTAAATTTTTTGAGGAATCTCCATACAGAGCAGAAGTTTTTATTTTAATTTTTTAAAAAACAAACAAAACGGGCTGAGAAGGTGGCTCAGTGGTAGAGAGCTTGCCTTGCATGCCTGAGGCCCTGGGTTCAATTCCTCAGCACCACATAAGAAAAAAAAAGCCAGAAGTGGCGCTGTGGCTCAAGTGGTAGAGCGCTAGCCTTAAGCTGAAGAGCTGAGGGACAGCGCCCAGGCCCAGAGTTCAGGCCCCACGACCGGACCAAAAACAAAACAAAACAAAACATACTCTCTTACATAGTTCATTTTTTAAACTCTGAGTAATTTTTTCCATCTCAAGTTGGCAAAGATTTTTCTTGTTTTTACCTAGCGATATATACTGTCATTTTAATTTTAGATGTATAGTTCACATTCATTTAATTTTGTTCATGTTGTAACACAAAATCTAATACTTTTTTCCTCATATGGATAGGCAGTTTAATCAACACCATTTATTGAGAAGAATATTCTCTTACTGAATTATCTAATGTCCTTCACAAAAATTAATTAATTATATGTGTGAGCCAGTGTTAAGATTCTACAGTTTTTGTTCCTTAAGCCTATCATTTCACAAAAACAATAATAATAGTAATAATAATTATAGTAACTTAGTATAGTAACTATAGTATTGAAACCAATGTAGGCATTCCAATTTTGTTCATCATTTAAAAACACTACATTGCTAACTTAGCAATGTAATTATAGCTACTCAGGAGGCTGAAGAATTGAGATTTGAATGCAGCCTGGGCAGAAATGTCAGTGGAACTCTATGTTGGTTAATCAGCAAAATGCTGGATTGGCATTGGTAGAGTATCAACTCTGAGTGAAAAAAGCAGCAAAAGCAAGACATCCTGAGTGCTTTATCTCTTAACTTACAGATTAATTCAAAATCAGCTATCATGTTATCCCAAATAAATGCTGGAGATTTAACTGAGATTGTATTCGTTAAAGTGATCCATTTGGTTACAAGTAGCATTTCAATAATCCTTAGTTGCAACCCAAGAATATTTCTCCTCCGTGTTTTCAACTTTTCATGCTGGAAACAGTGGAGGTTTTATGTTATATTTGTTCCTAGGTATTTGTTTGTTTTTGTTATTGGGTCTGGTGTCAGTCCTGGAGCTTGAATGCGGGGCCTGGGCATAGTTCCTAAGCTTTTTTGTTCAAGGCTAGCACTTACTTGAGCCACAGATCCACTTCTGGCTTTTTGGTAGTTGATTGGTGGTAAGAGTCTCACAGACTTTCCTACCCGGGCTGGCTTTGAACCATGATCCTCAGATTTCAGTCCCCTGAGTAGCTAGGATTACAGGCATGAACCATCAGCACCGGGCTGGGAAGGGATGAGAAGGGGAAACAAAGGAGGAGGCAACAATGCTTGATAAGAAATGTACTCATTATCTTGCCCATGTAATTGTAACCCCTCTGTATGGTATTTTCACAATAAAAAAAAAAAACATAAAAAAAAGAACTTTGTCTGAAGTTTGTTAGTGCACTGAATTTAAATCAATAATAGAGAATTGAGAGTTGATAGTCTTGTATTTCCAGAATAAATCGTTTTTTGCTTATATCTTTTTATGAATTTCTTCATTCAGTATGTTATTTCATGGTTTTTTTTGCTTTATGTTCATGAGGGATATTAGGGATATTCAAAATTACTGTTTTGGTAATGTCTTTGTCAGATTTTACTATAATAGCTTTGCATTTTGCTATTCAGAGCTAATAGATGACGGTTTTGTCAGTCGTGGGAGCTTGAACTCTGGGCCTGCGCTCTCTCCCTCAGCTCTTCAGCTCAAGGCTAGTGCCCTACCACTTGAGCCACAGAGCCACTTCAGCTGTTTTCTGCTTATGTGGTGCAGAGGAATCAAACCCAGGGCCTCATGCATGCAAGGCAAGCACTCTACCACTGAGCCAACTTCCCAGCCCAATTGATGATGTTTTGAAGTATTCTCTTTTCTTCTGTTATCAGAAATGTTTGTGAACATTTGAGATTTTGATTGAGTCAGTCATGCATGCAAGGCAAACACTCTACCACTGAGCCAACTTCTCAGCCCAATTGATGATGTTTTGAAGTATTCTCCTTTCTTCTGTTATCAGAAATGTTTGTGAACATTTGAGATTTTGATTGAGTCAGTTTTGATAAGTCTTCTGTTAAGACTTTTTGTTGCTTATTTTGAGACAAAGTTCTTATTAGGTAGCCCAAGTTGGAATTAGACTTGAGATCTTCCTGCCTCAGATTCCCAAGTGCTAGGATTAGAGGTTTTTGTATCAAGTTTAGCATATGTTAATTTTATTTATCTTTTCAAAGAATCAGATTTGGCTTGTCAATTTTGTCTGTTTTTTGTTTTTGGTGTGGCTGATTTCTGTTCTAAAGTCTTCATTTTATTTTGTGCTTATTTTTTTTACTGTAGCTTCTTAATGAAGAACTTTTCTCTCTCCCTTCCTTGTATTTCTTTTCAGTGCTAAGACCCAGAGCCTTGAAAATGCTAAGCATAGCCGGGCGCTGGTGGCTCACACCTGTAATCCTAGCTACTCACGAGGCTGAGATCTGAGGATCGCGGTTCAAAGCCAGCCCGGGCAAGAGAGACCGTGAGACTACTATCTCCAATAAACCACCAGAAAACCGGAAGTGGCGCTGTAGCTCAAGTGGTAGAGCGCTAGCCTTGAGCTGAAGAACTGAGGGACAGCACCCAAGCCCAGAGTTCAAGCCCCACGACCGACAAAAAAAAAAACAAAACAGAAAATGCTAAGCATGTACTTTGTTACTGAACTATATATAAGTCTCAGTCCTCTTATTTTCTAAGAAATTTAAAGCTCTATATTACAAATATTGGTAGCTTACGCTTGTAATTGTAGCTACTCAGGAGGCTGAGATCCAGAGGACTGAGGTTCAAGGTCAGCCAGGACAGAAGTCATCACACTCTGCCTCATGATGGAGGCTCATCTAAAACCAAACCAAACCAAATACCCAGCAAAAAGCAGGACTGGATGCATTGCTCAAGTGGTAAAGTGACAGCAGTGCAAATTGTAAACACACAAGGCCCTGAATTGTAATTCCATTTCCACTAGGAAAAAAAAAGAGAGAAAAGCTATTATTTTGTAAGTACAGCTTTATTTGCTTCCCCAGATTTTGAAATGCTTGCTATATTCTTCTTGTCTTTACTCCTAAGTATTTTATAGTTTTCCTCTTGATTTCTTCAGAATAAGGACTCTTTCATATAAGTTTCTTTAGTCACTGTTTTTTACATGTCATAGTTGCTCATAATTTTATATTTTATACATTCATTTTATTCTATATTTAGAAAATAAATACACTGAAGGGCAAAGTTATACTTTTTTCTTTTTTTGTCGGTTATGGAGCTTGAACTCTGGGCCTGAGCACTGTCCCTTAGCTCTTCAGCTCAAGATGAGTGCTCTACCACTTGGGCTACAGTGCCACTTCCAATTTTCTGAGTGTTTACTGGAGATAAGAGTTTCATGGACTTTGCTGCCTGGGCTGGCTTTGAACCGTGATCCTCAGATCTCAGCCTCCTGAGTAGCTAGGATTACAGGCATGAGCCACTGGCACCCGGCCAAAGTTATCCTTTTTGCTTTAAACATCCTGAGATCTTTTCAAGTACTTAAGAAATTAAAAAGTATTTTATTTTTATCCAGATATTTACCATTTTGGATGTCCTTCATTGCTCCTGAAGATCCAAATAGTCTGCTAGTATCTTTTCTTTTTCACTTGAAGAACTTCATCATTTCTTGTAGTACAGGTCTGCTGAAGACAAATTTCTCTTAGTTTTCCATTTATAAAAAGGTCTTAATTTTGCCATCATTCCTGAAGGACACTTCCACTGGACACAGAATTCAGGGCTGACTGATATATTGTTGCAGCATTTAAGATGATGTTATACTGTCTTCTGGCATCTATGTTTTCTGATGAAAAAGTGCTGGCATGTGAACTATTATTTGTTCATACATAAGGCATTGCTTTTCCTGTGTGCTTTCCAGATTTTTTCTTTGTCTTAGTTTTCAGACTGAAATGTATCTAGGCTTCCTTTTCTTTTAAAATATTTTTTAGGGGCTGGGGAGGTGGCTCAGTGGTAGAGCGCTTGCCTTGCATGCCTGAGGCCCTGGGTTCAATTCCTCAGCACCACATAAGCAAAAAGAAAAAAGCCGGAAGTGGCGCTGTGGCTCAAGTGGTAGAGTGCTAGCCTTGAGCTGAAGAGCTGAGGGACAGCGCCCAGGCCCAGAGTTCAGGCCCCACGACCGGATCAAAAAATATATAATTTTTTTTTGTAAAGATACTGTACAGAACGGTTATAGTTACATGAGTAAGGTAATGAGTACATTTCCTGTTGAACATTGTTACCCCCTCCTTTGTTTTTCTCCTACCATCCCTTCCCACTGATCTCTGCAACAACCCGCTCCCCCAAGTTGTAAAGTTAGTTTGCAACATGTGTCTTGTACACCTCATTGTTACAATGGCTCAATCTCTATCCTTGTTTCAGCATTTTGTTATTTCCCTTTCCCTCCCCAAATTAGAAAAATGTATACACAAGATGCAGGGCACCAAATCAAAAACAGTGAAAGCAGGGGTTATACCATGGGGAGAGAATATAGAAACAAACAAACAAAAATCACATAGTACATTAAAAACAACAGCAACAAAGATAAAACCTCATGTCCCTATACTGGGGTTCATTTCACTTAGCATCATCTTATATGGTCATATGTACATAGCTTTTGACCTTTTATGCTTGTCCTAGACATATACTAGTTATTTCAAATAAGGGAAACCATAGGACCATATTTCTTTGGGCCTGGCTTACTTCATTTAATATCTTTTTCCAGGTCTTTCTATTTCCTAACAAATGGCGGAGGGGTGTCATTCTTTCTAATGAAGGCATAGATTTTCTTGATCCATTCGTCTACTGAGGGGAATCTGGGTTGGTTCCACATCTTAGCTATGGTGAACAATGCTGCGATAAACAGTTGTGCTGGTAGCTTTACTAGGCTTCCTCTTGTAAGAATAGTTCTAATGGTTCAAAACACCACCTCAGTAGACCTCCCCTTTTCACTTACTGTCTTCTGTGTATGTGCACGTATACATGTGTGTATGCGTGCGTGTCCTCTAAATCTGAGTCCCCTTACCATGTACTTTTCACTCAGTGTTAATTGTAAGAACTGCTGATTTACAAGTTAATGTTTTATAATTCAACTGGGTCATTGGAACTCCTTAGCAATACATTAATTCTCCCAAAGGACCTTTCTCATTTTTAAAAATGAAAGAGAGACATACATTAAGACAAAAAATAATTAGTAGCTACATAGGATTTCAAGAACTAATGCTTTCTAACTTAAGTGCCAGTGGTCTGCTTGCCATCGCAGCCATGGCATTGGAAGCATCACAGTTCCAGGTTCCAGACCAACCCTGGTAGAAAAATCCGCACACTTCCATCTCAATGGAAGAAGTTGAATGTGGTAATGTTGAAATAAGGATACTGAGTCTTGTCCTCACAGCCATCTTGGAGCCTTGCTGGATGGTGGGGCTTTTCACTCAGTCTAGAGATGAGATAAGCCATTCATTGAATTGCAGATGCTTAGCTCCTTGAGAGCTAGAAGAGCTCTACTTTAGAAAATATGCAGATGTCATGCTGTTTAGCTCCAGGAAAGTTTTGCTCCAGAGCATGCTTGCCCTTGACCGTTTACCACTGCCAGCATGAGATTTTTGCCTTTAAAAGCTTTGTGCAAGTCACATTCTGGGCTGCAGGTCTTTGAGACAGGAGTCCACATGCTGTTGTTGGCTCTTCAATAAAGACTTCCGATTCTACCTCTCAAGATGTGGCTTCTCTACAGTGTATACTTGTATTCCCAGCTAATATAGGAAGCTTAAAATAGGTGGATCACAGCCCAAGCATGCACCCAAGCAAGAAGTGATACTTACTACTTCAAATGTAACCAGGATAGGCTGGGTGCTGGTAGCTCATACCTGTAATACTAACTACTCAGAAGGCTAAGATCTGGGGATCACAGTTTGAAGCCAGCCTGGACAGAAAAGTCTTTTTATCTTCAGTTTAACTATGAATTAACTACTAAAAAAGCTGAAAGCACAGCTGTGGCTAGAGTGCTAGCCTTGGGCAAAAAAGCTCAGGGATAGCACCCAGGCCCTGAGTTCAAGCCCCAGGACTGGCACAAAAAAAAAATTTTTTTTTTAAAGTAACCAGAATAAAGGAAGGAAGGGAAAGAAAGGAGTCATAGCTCAGTAGTAGAATAAGTCTAGATTCAAATCAATTATCACCCTCACCCCCCACTACTGCTGTCTGTAAGGCACTACTTAAAATCTTTTTATTTTATTATTATTATTTTTTGGTGCTAGCCCTGGGGCTTGGATGCTGTCACTGAGTTTTTCTGCTCAATGCTAGAGCTATAGCCCTTGAGCTCCAATCCCACTTCCCGCTTTTTGGTGTTTAATTGGAGATAAGAATCTTATGGACTTTCCTGCCTGGCTGGTTTTGTACCGTGATTCTCAGATCTCATCCTCCTGATTAGCTAAGATTATAGGCATAAACCACCAGAACCCAGCTACCTCAAATCTTCTTTTTTTTTGTCAGTCGTGGGGCTTGAACTCTGCACCTGGGCGCTGTCCCTGCACTCTTCACCTCAAGAGGAGTGTTCACCACGTGAGCTACAGTGCCACTTTTGGTTTTCTAGTGGTTTATTGGAGATAAGTCTCATAGACTTTACTGCCCAGACTGGCTTTGAACAGTGATCCACAGCTAGGATTACAGGCGTGAGCCACCAGCACCCTGCATAAGTTCAGTTTTTAAAAGAAGAAAATAAACATGATAAGGCTATTATATCATTATTTAGAGGGTAATATCATTAAGTAAACTAAACACAGATACAAATTGCCTAGTCCTGCCATATCAGAGGTATGCTCCATCAGCGAACATTTTCTCTGCTCAGGAATGGCTAGGGTATTAATAAAATTAATAAAATGCATAGAACCAAAAGTTGAAATATTCTTATCAAATGGTCTGATGTATTTATATAATGAAAATCAGAGACATGAAATGCTTATTCTAACAGCTTTTCACAGTCAACTATTTCTTTGTCTAATGGCTACCTCTCTTGAATATACAGTTTGTAAAAATACTAGTAAATTATTTTATAATACAATAAATTCTAAAAATGTATAACAGTCTTCCGTAACTCTTGAAGCGACCCAAGATACCATCATGTTGTCAGACTTCAGAGAGACTTGACAATTCTCCACCTCAACTTCATCCCAGGTGCCACTTTCTTTTCATGTGTACTGTTATGTATTGTTCTAAGTTTCCACATAAGAACATTTAAAATTTTGGCCAATAAGATCTTCCTAGTGGCAAGAAAATGATAATTTAATATTAGCATATAAGATATATAATAAACAGAAAATTCAAAATTTTGGATATAAATTTCTGATATATATCAGAATTTCTGGTAACAAAATTTTAGAGACATTTCTTGATATATATTTCAAAAGTACATGTACTTTAGAATTATAATTTAGCTAATTTACACCTTTGTACCTTGTAAATACCCAAACTCTAGCCTTCTAATTGCTATACCCAAATGATCTCATTCATTAGAAACAATTTAGTAATTTGTTAATACATATTGTCTTTTCAATATGTCTTCCAAGTGAGAAAGAAAAAGAGAAAAGATACAACTATATATAGTTTTCATTAGAATAAGAAACATAGAAATTAGACAAAACTGCATCTTCTACTGAATCTTAGGGCCTTAGAAACCTCATAGAAATATAGTTGCCAGTAATAACCAGACTGAAGGTTTCAGGTTTTTTTGTGTTGTTTTTGGTAGTACTGGAATTTGAATTCAGGGCTTTTCCCTTGCTAGACAGGCACTCTACCACTGAGACACACCTCCAGAATGGGTTTATTCAGGAATAAGCAGTGTATAACACACCACTAGCATATTTCTTTTTTCTTTCTTTCCTTCTTTCCTTCCCTCCTTCCTTCCTTCCTTCCTTCCTTTTCTTTCCTTTCTTTCTTCTTCTTTCTTTTTTCCTTCCTTTCTTTCTTCTTCTTTCTTTTTTCCTTCCTTCCTTCCTTCCTTCTTTCTTTCTTTCTTTCTTTCTTCCTTCCTTCCTTCCTTCCTTCCTTCCTTTCTTCCTTGTCATTTCTGGGCTTGAACTCAAGGCCTGGAAAGTGTCCCTGAACTTTTTTGCTTAAGGCTAGTGCTCCACCACTTTGAGCCATAGCTCCACTTCAGGTTTTTTGAGTAGTTAATTGGAGTTAAGAATCCACAGGGACTTTTCTGTCTGGGCTGACTTTGAATAGTGGTCCTCAGCTCTCAGTCTCCTGAGTAGGATTGCAGGCATGAGCTACCAGCACCTGGCCCAACTAGCGGATTTCTAGAAGCTTGTGGAGAAGCAAGTAGGGTTATAGAATTTTCAAAATTTGGGACTTAAGAGTGTAGGTCAGTGCCAGGTGGTGGTGGCACACACCTGTAATCCTAGCTACTCAGGAGGCTGAGATCTGAGGATCGCAGTTCAAAGCCAGCCCAGGCAGGAAAATCCGTGAGACTCTTATTGCCAATAAACCACCAGAAAACTGGTGGTGGTTCAAGTAGTAGAGCGCTAGCCTTGAGCTGAAGACCTGAGGGACAGTGCTCAGGCCTAGAGTTCAAGCCCCATGACGGACCAAAAAAAAAGAGTGTAGCTCAGCTCAATTTCTAGCATCGTAAAATAATAATAAAATCAAAACAAATTCTCAAATTTCAAGGTTCCCTCAGCATTTGTCCCGAATTAGGTGCCATATATTCTTAAAGTTTCCCTCAAAATACATGCAAACTGAGTGCAAAGTACATGCCTATAGTCCCTGTTACTGTAGAGTTTAGAGCTGGAGGATCAGTTGCATCCAAGAGTTTGAGTTCAGCCTAGGGAACACAATGAAACCACACTCAAAAAACAAAAGCAAAAAGCATTTTGTAATTGTGTGTGTGTGTGTGCATATGTATGCATGCCAAAATGACACTTGAAACTCAGGGCCTGGGTGATGTCCCTTAGAGCATTTGCTCAAGGCTGGTGCTCTCCAACTTGAACCACAGCTCCACTTCTAGCTTTTCAGTGGTTAACTGAAGATAAGAGTCTCCAGACTTTCCTGTCCAGGCTATCTTTGAATTGTAATAATCAGAATTCAGCCTCCTGAGTAGCTCTGATTATAGGTGTGATTAATTGGCACTTGGCCACCCTCGTATTTGAATGGCTCTTTTACTGAACATAGTCTAACATCTAGTCACAAATATTTTTCCTCCGTGGTGTACTCCTCATACATTGATGAGTGATTATTCAGCCAGTAATGATAAGGTTTATGTTTTGTATTTTCTTGTAGCTATAATCAATTGGCACGCACACACACATGTACACACACACACACAAACACGCACATACATATTTATGACTTTACTGAGCAGAATTTACTTGTTCTTTTGGTGTATCTTCAAAAACCCATGACAGATTATATATTGGCTCCACTTATTGTATTCATGTTCTTTTTCATATTATATATATATGCACACACACACATATATTTATGTATTTTTTTTGCCAGTCTTGGAGTTTGACCTCAGGGCCTGGGCACTGTCCCTAAGCTTCTTGTGCTCAAGGCTAGCATTCTACCACTTGAGCCACATTCCCAGACCTCTTTTTCATATCTGAACTGCCAAAATTCGGCCCATTGGCACGTATGCCATTATTTCCTGTTAGCTTGTGAAATGTTCTTTTTGGGGGGTAGCAGGGAGGGTGGTGCTAGAAGTTGAATCCAGGGACTCATGTACGCTAGGCAACCATCCTGCCACTGAGATGTATCTCCAGCCTAAAATCAGAAACATGTAATTGATATAGACTAGTCTTTCTCCTGTCACGTTAGTGGGCAATCCTATTTACAAAGAGCAGTAAGTAAGATTCTTTAAAGTCTCACTTTCCTTTCTAAAACAATGCCTGAACATGAATAGCCCCTTAAGCTTATAAACCACATTTTAATAAAAATATTGAGTTAAAGAATATGTAAATTATTCTACTTGTTTCTTTTTTTTTTTCTGTCAGTCATTGGGATTGAACTCAGGGCTTGAGCTCTTCTTCTCAAGGACAGCACTCCCCTGCTTTGAGCCACAACACCACTTCCAGTTTTCCTGACTGAGTTCTCATTGAACACCAATTCCTAGTTCTTATTAGGTAAGTACAGTTTCAAGAAGTAAAAGTCTCCCTAATTAACTTAAGTGTAACATGTTCAAGTGTTTTTTTTAACATTTCTTATCTTTAAAAAATATATATTATTTTATTTTATTGGTGCTTGTCCTGAGGCTGCATTCAGTGCCTAGGCACTCTCCCTAAGCATCTTTTGCTCAAAGTTAGTGCTCTACCACTTTGAGCCATGGCTCCACTTCTGGTGTTTAGGTGGTTAGTTGGAGATTAGAGTCTCACAGACTTTGATACCGTAGTGGGCTCCAAATCACAATCCTTAGATCTCAAACTCTTGGGCAGCTAGGATTACAGGTTTAAGCCACTAGCACCTGGCTTTATTTTTATTTATTTATTGTGCTAGTCCTGGAACTTGAATTCAGGGCTTGGGCACAGTCCTTGAGCTCTTTTTGCTCAAGGCTACTACTGCTCTGTCACTTGAGCCACAGGCCTATTTCCAGCTGTTTTGGTACTTAATTGGGTACAAATCTCAAGGATTTACCTGCCTGGGCTAGCTTTGAACCATGATCCTCAGATCTCAGCCTCTTGAGTAGCTAGGATTATAGGCATGTACCACCAGTGCCCAGCTTTAAGTGTTTATTATATAAATTTTCAAAAATTCAGAACAGTAAAAGACTTAATATAACCAACACACATACTTTTGTGTACTAGTCCTGGAGCTTTTTTGCTTAAAACTAATATTCTACCAGTTGAGCACAGTTTTGTGTTTTTTTGTTTTTTTTTGGGGGGGGGGTGTTATTGGATATAAAAGTCTCCTGGACTTTCCTACCTGGCCCACAACTTTTGGCTCTGAGATTCAGTAGCTAGAATTACAATTTAAGTGATTATAAATACGTGGCTATCCTTGTTCCTTATATACCTGTCCTTACTTCCCTTACAAGATTTCTTTGAAGCAATCCATACTTCCTATCATTTTATTTACAATTGCTTCAGAATATCTCTCTAAAAGATAACTTTAAAAAACCCACATAATAAATTAATTTTGTAATTAGTTTTTCTGTAAATCACATTTTTATACAGACTAGCTGATTTTTTTTTCTTTTACATTTTTGTTTTAAAGAAAGTGATATATATGCTGGGTGCCAGTGGCTCACGCTTGTAATCCTAGCTACTCAGAAGGCAGAGATCTGAGGATCACAGTTCCAAGCCAGCCTTGGCAGGAAAGTCTGTCAGACTCCTATCACAAATAAATGACCAGAAAATCAGAAGTGGCACCGTGGTTCAAAGTGGGGGACAGTGCTCAGGCCCTCAGTTCAAACCACAAAACTGACCCCCCCAAAAAAGTGACATATATTCCTTTTAGAAAACGTAAAGAATATAATTTATATATATATTATTATTATATTTTTTGTCAGTGATGGGGCTTAAACTTAGGGCCTAGGCACTGTCTGAGCTCTTTTTGCTCAAGGCTAATGCTCTACCACTTTAAGCCACAGCGCCACTTCTGGTTTTCTGGTGGTTAATTGGCAATAAGAGTCTTGTGTACTTTCCTGTCTAGGCTGGCTATGAACCATGATCCTCAGATCCCAGCTTCAAAAGTAACTAGGATCACAGATGTAAGACACCAGCACCAGCTTAGTATTACATTATCATCATCATCATCATCATCATTTTGACAGTTGTAGGGCTTGAACTCAGGGCCTAGGCACTGTCCCTGAACTGTATCACTCAAGGCTAGCACTCTACTACTGCTTCGAGCCACAGCACCACTTCCTATTTTTTTAATTACATAAAATTAGACCACCCAGAGACAAATACTGCTAACAACTCCTATTCTTTTCTCTGTGTATGCAAATGAGTATTTCTAGCATATTGTTATAAATTTTGAGAGCTATAGGTGGCAGTTGTATATTTGGACAGGGTAAAGTTAACCTGCATTTAGTTATAATTATAAGTAACTTCACAAAAACAGGGGTGTTTTTGACATTACATATACATATGTGTGTGTGTATACATATACATGTATATGTATACACACATATATATGTAATATATGGAGGCTGAATTCACAAGTCAACATGCCATTAATGACTGTTCTCTATTATTATAAAAATTTAAAAATAACTTTCTCATTTCAAAACTTTCTCATATCCATTACAGAAAAAAATAGTTTCAGTAAACAAATGAATCTGATAGGATCCATAACCTTAACATCCAAAGATAATTATTTCTAGCTTGGTACACATCTTAGATTTTATTTTTAGGTTTTGTTTTAAATGATCTTTTATGTTGTTTTGCAACCTTTTTTTCTTAATTAACTGTGTATCTCTATGAATATCATATAAAATGGCTACAGAGGATTCCATTTTAATGATATGCACTATTTTAACTACTGTTGGACATGTGTTTTTTGGTCTTTTTTCAGTTTAAATGATGACTGTACTGTGAATTAATCTTCGATTACATTGTTAAAGCTAGATCATTCCAGGTTTGCTGGATCAAAGATTAGTTAAGGTATTGAGTCATTTTATTTTATTTTATTTGTGCTTGGGCTTGAATTTAGGGACTATGCTAAGCAGGTACTTTACCCCTTGAATCACATCCCCAACCTGTGCTATACATTATGTTATTTTATTTTTCATTAGTATATAAGTTTTACAAGGGAAGTTCATTGTAACATTTTGACACATGCAGATAATGTATCCTAATTGACTTCACCCCTATATATCACTCTCCTTTACTTCTCTTCTTAAAATAATTTCAGCAGCTTTCATTGTTCTATTTTCATACTGCATACAAGAGATTTAAACAATATTCACCCTCTTTCACTCTTAATGAAAAAGTTAATAAAGTTTATAATGAGAAAGTGTGCAGGGCTGGGAAGGTGGCTCAGTGGTAGAGTGCTTGCCTCTCATGCAGGATGCCCTGGGTTCGATTCCTTAGTACTACATAAACAGAAAAAGCCAGAAGTGGTGCTGTGGCTAAAGTGGCAGAGCACTAGCCTGGAGCTGAGTAGTTCAGGGACAGTGCCCCGGCCCAAAGTTCAAGCCCTACAGCCAACAAAAAATAAAAAATAAAAATATACTTAAAAGCTATCCTAATTAAATCAACATGGTATTGACATATGAATAGGCAGAAAACCAGTAAGGGAGTTTAAATTGTCCAGAAACTGAAACAAGTATAGACTTAAAAGTTTACTATTAAATAAAGTTATCCCAAAGACAAGTAAAACTTATTTTAAACAAATAGTATTGAGATGAGCACTGGTGGCTCATGCCTGTAATCTTACTCAGGTGGCTGAGCTCTGGGGATCACAGTTCAAAGCCAGCCAGGGCAGGAAAGTCTGTGAGACTCTTATCTCCAGTAAATTACTCAGAAAAAGCCGAAGTGGTGCTATGGCTCAAGTGGTAAAGGAACAGCCTTGAGCAAAATAAAGCTTAAGGCCAATGCCCAGGCGCACATACACACACACACACACACACACACACACACACACACACACACACACACACACACACACACACACCACACACACACACACACACACACACACACACACACACACACACACACACACACACACACACACCAGCAGCAGCAGCAGCAGCAGCAGCAGCAGCACCACCACCACCACCACCACCACCACCACCACCAAAACCAAAAGCAACTAATACTGGAATAAATACAAGTCATTTGGGAAAAGTATACTTGGATTCATACTGAATCCAATGCATAAGCATAAGCCCTTTGTGTATTTAAAGGTGAAACAATGAATTAGAAAGAATAAAAGATTATGTTAATTTCTTTCCTTGTAATTGCCCTTCTCATTTTCATTTCCATTTCTATGCTCTTTCCCATTTTTGGCTCTTTTCCCTTTCTTCAGTACTAGGCAGGACCTCAGGAATGCTGGGCAGGTACCCTTTCACTGATCCATATTCCCGGCTTTATTATTATTATTATTATTAACTTAGGTATCAGGAAAGATTTTGTAAGGAGAACTCAAAATTCAAACACAATAAAAGATGGGACACATTTGGTAAACCTAAATAATTAAAAATTTTAAGGCAAAAAACCCATAAACCAGATATGATAATGTAGGACTATAATCCGAGTATTTGAGAAGTTGACATAGGAGGATAACAAGTTCAAGGACAGCCTAGCTTACATAGTAAGACTGCCTCAAAAACTAAACAAATAAAAACCTCAAAACCAAACCAAATCAAGCAAGGCAGTGAGTCCAAAAGTAAATAACAAATGAAGAAAATATTTGCAAAATAAATCACAGTCAAAAGGCTAAAATATACCTAATATATACAAAGACCTCAAGTAGTTAAGGGAAAAAAAAACAAAAACAAAAAAAACCAAACCTCAATAGTAGACAAAAGACATTAAAGATGATTCAGAAAAATAGTTCTTCATTTAAACACATAAAAATACTTATTTTTATTGGACACAAAATTCAAATATACCTATTTTTTTCACCTATCAGACTAGTAAAAATTTAAAAACTTGACAATATACTCACTCTATGAGGCTATGCTAAAAATAAATAAAAGAATAAGGATTTATCCACGGCTGGTGGGAATACAAAATGTTATTATAATTCTTTTTTTTTTTTTTTTTGGTCAGTTGTGGGACTTAAACTCTGGGCTTGGGTGCTGTCCCTCAGCTCTTCAGCTCAAGGCGAGCGCTCTACTGCTTAAGCCACAGTGCCACTTCCAGTTTTCTGGTGGTTAATTGGAGATAAGAGTCTCATGGACTTTTCTGCCGGAGTTGGCTTTGACTGTGATCCTCAGATCTCCTGAGTAGCCTCCTGAATAGCTAGGATTACAACATGAGCCACCAGTACCTGGCTGTTAATGTAATCTTCACAGAGAGAATTTGGCAATGTCAACTTAATGTACAAGAGGTGTATATATCCTTTATATAACAATCCTACTTCTAGGATTCATTGATATATCTTCTTCAAAAACATAAAAACCTACACGTACACAGTCATGAATTGTATTGTTATTTCTAACTACAGAACTGGAAAAATATATTGGTTAAAATACAGAATACCCACAAACTGAATGTTATAAAATATGCTGCTGTGAAAAAAATGATGAACTGGTTAAGTGATATTTAGGACACACAAGTTAAAATCCAAACAAACCAAACAAATTAAAGAATTATATATATGTATATGTATATCATACTGTATATATTTAGTAAATAGTATATACTGTTATATAATATAATATAGTAATATGTATATAAATATATCTATACACTAAGTAAGAATATATAATTACATTGAAAGGTATTTATGTGCTTATTTAAAAACAAATACACTTGAAATAATAACCAGAAACTAAAAAAAAAAAAGCTACCTATAGAAAGTAAATAGAAGAAAAGTAGAACTAGGCTACAGCATAATATTTCAGTTAGTATATATTTTTATGTAGAGTTTAAAAACCTTTATTTTTTATTTTTTTACATTTTTTTATTGTAAAAATGTTGTGCAGAGGGGTTACGGTTACATGAGCAAGGTAATGAGTACATTTCCTATTGAGTATTGTTGCCTCCTCCTTTGTTTTCCCCTACCATTCCTTCTTCCCTCCCACCTCCACAACTACCACCCCCCACCCCACGGAAGTTGTAAAGTTCATTTTCAACATAGTGTAAAAACCTTTAAACAGTTTAAAAACTAATGATAGGGATGATATAGATATCAAGATTCAGTATACTTATAAACTGATTTGTTGAATGATAACCCCTTTGTGCAACTACTTGTTTTTTCTTTTTTGTCGGTTGTGGGGCTTGAACTCTGGGCCTATGGACTGTCCCCTCAGCTATTCAGCTCAAGGCTAGCACTCTACCACTTGAGCCACAGTTCTGCTTGCAGTTTTCTGAGTGGTTTATTGGATATAAAAGTCTCATGGACTTTCCTGCCCAGGCTGGTTTTGAACTGTGATCCTCAGATCTCAGCCTCCTTAGTATCTAGGATTATAGGCATGAGACACTGGTGCCCGGCTTGTGCAACTACTTAAAGGTAATAAACATATAATTTTAAAAAATCATAAAATTCAAAATACAAAATAAATTTTAAAAAACAAGGGAAACCTAATGTATGCATGAAAAAATGAGTAAACATTACTATATTTCCAAATAACAAAACTCAAAAGAAATAATATTTTTAAAAGAATGTTGTGATACTTATTTACTTTATCATTTAACAAAGCAGCTGATGAATACAATGCATATAATGCCAGTATTGGGGCATGAACTCAGAGCCACAGCGCTATCCTTTAGCCTTTTTACTAAATAAAGGCTAGCACTATACCACTCGAGCTAGGCTTCCACGTCTGACTTTGTGGTAGTTAATTGGAAATTAATAGTTTCATGGGCTGTTGTGCCTAGGCTGGCTTCAAACCCCAATCCTCAGATCTTAGCCTCCTGACAAGTTATAAGTACAATTGTGAGTCACCAGCAATCAGCTAAACTTTTTTTCAAAAATATTATTTTGAGTAAATACTTTCAGTTTGAAGATTTAAAAAAATGCAAAGCTGGAACCACTGCCTAACAAGTATAAAACCATGAGTTCAAACTCAGTACTTCTCCACACAAAGTTACATTAATATTGGCCAGATGCCAGTAGCCCATATCTATCTCCAATTAGCCAGCTAGAAGCCAGACTGCTGAGAGAAAGGGAGAGAAGGGATGATATGGTCCAAAAAGAAGTGTAATTCTTTACCTGACTTTTGTAACTGTAACCCATCTGTGTATCACCTTTTTATTATAATGACAACAAAAAGAAGCCAGTGCTGGGAAGGTGGCTCAGTGGTAGAGCGCTTGCCTTGCATGCCTGAGGCCCTGGGTTCGATTCCTCAGCACCACATAAGCAGAAAAAAAAAAAGCCGAAATGGCGCTGTGGCTCAAGTGGTAGAGTGCTAGCCTTGAGCTGAAGAGCTGAAGGACAGCGCCCAGGCCCAGTTCAGGCCCCACGACTGGACACCCCCCACCCCCCAAAAAAGAAGCCAGAGATGGGTGCCGATGGCTCACGTCTGTAATCCTAGCTACTCAGGAGGATGAGATCTGAGGATCAAGGTTCAAAGCCAGCCCAGGCAGAAAATGCCGTGAAACTCTTATCTCCAATAAACCACCAGAAAAATGGAAGTGGCACTGTGGCTCAAGTGGTGTAAAGTGCTAGCCTTGAGCTGAGGGACAGCAACACCCCATGACCGACACACAAAAAAAGAAGCTAGACTGGATGTGTGGCTCAAATGTTAAGAATGTCTACCTAGCAAACGTGAAGCCCTTAGTTCAAGTCTGAGTACCAGCACAGAGAAAAATGCCTAGAACTCCCCAAGCTTCACTTTAAAATTTCAGTTTAGCTGAGTACTGGTGGCTCACAGCTGTAATCCTAACTACTTAGGAGACTGACATTTTAAGGTTGGTGTTTTGTTTGTTTGTTTGTTTGTTTTTGGTTGGTCATGGGGCTTGAATGCTGGGCCTGGGCACTGTCCCTGCACTCTTCAGCTC
This sequence comes from Dipodomys spectabilis, assembly GCF_019054845.1. Lineage (NCBI taxonomy): Eukaryota > Metazoa > Chordata > Mammalia > Rodentia > Heteromyidae > Dipodomys > Dipodomys spectabilis. The sequence continues at coordinate 24,096,305 of NW_024870758.1, forward strand.
AAGGCGAGCACTCTACCACTTGAGCTACAGCGCCACTTCCGGTTTTCTAGTGGTTTTATTGGAGGTAAGAGTCTCCAAAAAAAGAGTTTCTTGCCCTGGCTGGCTTTGAATACCAATCCTCATATCTCAGCCTCCTGAGTAGTTAGGATTATAGGCTTGAGCCACTGACACCCTGCAGGTTGGTAAAGCCAGCCAGGGCAGGAAAATCCATGAAACTTTTACTTCTAATTAACCACCTAAAAATTGGAAGTGGAGCTGTGGCTAAAAGTGGAAGAGTTCTAGTCTTGAGCAAAAAGAGCTCAGGGACAGTGCCCAGGCCCCGAGTTCAAACCCCATGACCAACAACAAAAAAAAAAGTATGTATTCTTTAGCTTACAATTTGTATCAACTTCGAATTATATTGCTTAACTTATTATATAAAGTGTTTTTGGGAACTAGAGTTCTCACTGGAAGGGAAAAAAACAAACAAACATGGAATGAAGGGAAAGGGCTATCCTGTAGTGTTAGACTACAGTAAGGGTTATACATAGTACATTTCTTCACTTAAAAAAAAGAGCTCATGGGGCTGGGAAGGTGGCTCAGTGGTAGAGCGCTTGCCTTGCATGCCTGAGGCCCTGGGTTCGATTCCTTAGCACCACATAAGCAAAAAGAAAAAAGCCGGAAGTGACGCTGTGGCTCAAGTGGTAGAGTGCTAGCCTTGAGCTGAAGAGCTGAGGGACAGCGCCCAGCCCCCGAGTTCAGGCCCCACAACCAGACCCCCCCCCCCCCAAAAAAAAATAGGTCAGATAATTAAATTACTAAATGCAATTTAATGGATATTGAATAAGTCCAACAAATATGAAAATTCTAAATCCTGAATCAGAGATAGTACAAATCTGTATATATTGATGAACTGTTTTACATTTCTCAAGATAGGATAAGAGGTAATATAATAATAAACAATAATAATGAATCCTTTGGCTCTCTAGGACTGATTTATTTCATTTAACAAATTTTTCTAGGTCTGTTCATTTCTAAAACAATTTTTATCTGTAAGGCAATTTCTTAAGATTAGTAAAAATATTCTATACTACTTATTTGCTGAGTGTATTTATAACATAATATGTCTTATACTTGACCTAAAGTAGTTAAGCAAATGGATCAAATTTAAAATGACAGATGTTTTATAACCTGCTTTCCATCTAATTCAAACATTGTTATTTATTTTTAGTTATGCTTCATTGCATTCATCATCTTGTTATGAATAAAATAGGGACCTTATTTATATCTGTTTCCTCATCTTTGCTTAAAAATAAAGCCCATTATAAGTCTAAACAATTATGAACTTTCTTCTTTCTGAAAATACTCAGGAAAACATAGGAATGAGTTAGTAAACATACTAGTGACTTTTTTCTGTGCCCTCATTACTATGTGTATGTTTGTATATTTATATATACCATTGTTTACAGTGTTTTATTTCCCTATATGACAACAGATTTATATTAAACTTTTTCATTCCAGTGGAAATATACTATCATTAAGATTGACTCTTCCCAGGCATATTTATAAACACATAAATCAGATTAGAGTTTACCAGAGTCTGAGGAAATAAGGAACTTAGAAATTACTAGATGTCTGTGGTGAGTGTTTTGAGATCAGTGGTTGGTTGCACGAAAATGTGGACATAATTCAAGCTACTTAATTGTAGAATGACAAGTGGCAAATAAAAATTTTACAGTAATATATTACAAATTAAAAACTGGCTAAAATATAAATTTTTGTGTTTTGTATTTTATTTTTTGTTGGTTGTAGGACTTGAACACAGGGCCTGGGTACAGTCCCTAAGCTTTTGTGCATTCTATTACTTTGAACAACAGCTCCACTTCCACTTTTCTGGTAGTTAATTGGAGATAAGAATCACATGGACTTTCCTGATGGGGCTGGCTTCAAACCATGATCCTCAGATCTCTGTCTCCTGAGTAGCTAGGATGACAGACATGAGCCACCACCACCTACACTTGTGCTTTCTATTTTAAACAGTTTCAAAAATTCAGTCATTCAAGCCAGGTTCTATTGGCTCACTCTTATAATCCTGTCTAGTTAGGGGTCTGATATCTAATGGATCTTGATTCAAGGCCATCTTGTCCAGCAAAGTTCAATAAACTCCATCTCCCAAATAATTAGTGAAGAGCAGATTAGGAGGTAAGGCTCAGGTGTTAGGTACACTAACCTAGTAAGTCCCAGGCTAAGTTCAAATCCAAGAACAAGAAACACACACACACACACCCAATCATTCAAGCTGTGCATAGTAGCATTTATCTATAAATGGCATTTATCTATATTATGTGGCATAATATGAAACAGAGGACAAAAGTGTAATATCACAGTTTGTTTATCAATGCATATTGTAAAGAACATCTGGGATGCTTCCAGTTTGGGGTGATTATGAACCGATTATTCACATCCATCTTGGCTGTTTTCTTTTCTTTCATTTTTTGTGCCAGATCTGGGCTGGAACTCAGGGCCTGGGCACTGTCCCTGAGCTTTTATGCTCAAGGCTAGTATACTACCACTTGAACCATAGATTCACTTCTGGCTTTTGGTGATTAATTGGAGATAAGAGTTTCATGAGCTTTCCTGCCCAGGCTGGCTTCAAACCACAATCTATAAATCTCTAAGTATCTAGGATTAAAGCATAAGCCACCAATGCCTGACTGTTTTTAGTTTTTTGTTTTTGATATTTTTGTCAGTTGTGGGGTCTGAACTCTGGGCCTTGGTGCTGTCCCTCAGCTCTTCAGCACTCAAGGCTACCACCCTACCACTTGAGCCACAGCGCCACTTCTGGTTTTTTTTCCTGCTTATGTGGTGCTGAGGAATCGAACCAGGGCCTCATGCATGCAAGTCAAGCACTCTACCATGAGCCAACTTCCTAGCCCTGTTTTTAGTTTTTAAACATAGTTATTTATTCTTATAAACCTTTCCTAATTCGGATATTTATGCAAAAAGTGACATCTAAATCCATTTCAAGTTGGGTGACTGTGGCTCACTCCTGTAATCCAAGGTACTCAAGAGTCTGACATGTAAAGATCAATGTTCAAAGCCAGCCTGGAAAGAAAATTCCTTTCTTCCCCCTTAAGATTCTTTTTTAAAATGTTTTTTAAAGTACATTTTTTTTGTTGTAAAGGTACTGTACAGAGGGGGTTATAATTACATAAGTAAGGTAATCAATGCATTTCTTTTTTCCTTTTTTTTTTTTTTGCCAGTCCTTGGGCTTGAACTGAGGATGTGGGCACTGTCCCTGAGTTTCATTTGCTCAAGGCTAGCACTCTTCCACTTGATCCACAGCGCCACTTCTGGCTTTTTCTGTTTATGTGGTACTGAGGAATCAAACCCAGGTCTTCATGCATGCTAGGCAAGCACTCTACAATTAAGCCACATTCCCAGCCCATGAGTACCCATGAGTACATTTCTTGTCTAACATTGTTACCAACTCCTTGTTTTTTCTCTGTTTTCCCACACACACACTCCCCCCTCCCACACCCCAGGTTGTACAGTTCATTTCCAAAATAGTGTTTTGTGAGTATCATTGTTACATTGGGTCACCCTTTGTCCTTGTTTCACCATTTTGTTATTTCCCTTTCCTTCCCCAAATCAGATAAAGGTATATACAAAGCGCAGGGTAGCAGGGGTAAACCAAAGGGAAAAAGAGAAAAAAATAAGGTAGAAAGAAATAACTTGACCTGTACATTGATGACAACAAAGTCAACAACAACAACAACAAAAAAACCCTCTTTTTTCCATATCTTAGATTTCATTTTGATTAAGTATTGTTTTATATATGGTCATAGGTACATAGTTTTAATTTCCTTTTTCAAGGTTTTTTTTTTTTTCTTTTTCGGTTGGTTGTGGGGCCTGAACCCTGGGCCTGGGCACTCTTCAGCTCAAGGCTAGCATTCAATCACTTGAGCCACAGCGCCACTTCCGGCTTTTTTTTCCCCCCCTGCTTATGTGGTGCTGAGGAATCGAACCCAGGGCCTCATGCACTCAAGGCAAGTACTCTATCACTGAGCCACCTTTCCAGCCCCCTTTTTTAGGTTTTTAAAGTTTTCATCACAGAGGTCCTTCACCTCTTTGGTTAAGCTTATTCCTAGGTATTTTTTTGAGGCTATTAAAAAAGGAGTTCCTTTTTTTATTTCAGCCTCTCTCTTTTTATTGTTGACATAAAGACAAGCTACTGATTTTTGTGGGTTAATTTTATACTCTGATACTTTGCCAAGATTTCCAATATGCTCAAGTAACTTGGGAGAAGAGTCTATGGGGTTCTTTAAATACAGAATAATGTCATCTGCAAAGAGGGAGAGTTTTACTTCTTCTTTCCCTATTTGGAGCCCTTTTATGTTTGTTTTTCCTTGATATTCTTATCTCTAAGTAAACAGCCAAAATGGACAAGTGGAAGTATGGTTCAAGTAGTATACCTCGCTCGCAGGCACAGGCCTGAGTTCAAACCCCATACTATCATCACCACACATACACACAAATATACAAACACACACAAAGAATATAGAATGTATACACACATGCTGGATACACAAATATAGATATATATTCCTATTTTTCTATTTTATAAATACATACACACAAATATATATAAATCCAAAATAAGAAATGTATTTTATCTTCAGAAATGACTCACTCTCTTGCACACATAAATACCTGAAATAAATAATTACTAGGTACAGCTTAGTGACAAAATGCCTGCTTTTCATGCAAAATCTTCAGCATTTAAATAAAGTTTCATTAACTATTTATTATGTTCTAAACAGTGTCATTTTCTTCTCTATTTTATTTAACCTGAAAAATCCTAGTTATCTACTAAATTGATTTCATGACATACTAACAGGTGACCAACCTGTAGACTACTAGGGATGGAGAAATTTTTCTGTTCATGTAATTTTAATTTTTCTATAGAAAAACGAAGACTGTGGGTAAAGTAGCATGTGCTTGCCTACCATGCATGAAGCCCCGAAGAGTTGGTTCTTCAGTACTGCAAACAAACAAACAAAAAACTAGATTAGACCATACAAACAGTATCTGTGTTAAGTTTAGCTGTCCTTACTCATATTTGCCTTTGAATTACTTGATAATTACTCCTAGGTGTCACTAAAAGTTAAACCATAGCTATATTCTTTTTCCTTCCTTCCTTCCTTCCTTCCTTCCTTCCTTCCTTCCTTCCTTCCTTCCTTCCTTCCTTCCTCCCTTTCTTTCTCTTTCTTTCTTTCTTTTTTTCCCAGTCCTCTGTGTAGGGGCACTGTCCCTGAGCTTCATTTTGCTCAAGACTAACTTGAGCCACAGCACCACTTCTGGCTTTCTCTGTTTATGTGGTACTGAAGAATCGAACTCAGGGCTTTGCACATGCTAGGTAAGCACTCTACGTTCCCAGCCCCATAGCTATATTCTTATTTGCACGTTTTCCTCATTTATTCTTATGTTCTAGAAGAAGTAATTTACAATATCCTATAATGACTCCTTTAGAACTGAATCGTCTGATTTAGTCACAGATCAAAGAGGTATTTTGAAAACCTTTCATAAGAAATATTTTTACCAACAGAATTTCCTGTCAAACAGGTCAAACTATCTGCATCATGCTCATTCACTGAAATGGAATTTGAGGGTGGAGGCATCACTGCTTGAAAGATCCTGGACAATGTTTACATCTTCCTTTATGCTTCTATGCCCTTTTATATGCTTGTACTGATAAATTTTGTTATGAAAAGTTTTATAAATTTAGTCATAGACCACAATACTTTTCAAAATAGGCAAATATAACAAGGTGTTCCTTTCTCATATGAAAAGTTGAAAATAAAATATACTAAAATGTTCTATACTATAATTGAAGTTGTATGGTTTTATTAATAACTTCTAATAACTTCCAGATATCAAGTAAAGCACAAACAAAACTTTTATTTGAAGGAATAGTGCCTATGAATTTTTAAAGGTTACTTTGGTAGTTGATATTAATAGCTTAATGTGCATGGAACATTAAAAAGTAACTTAAAAATCTAAAACATAAGGAAGGGCTTAGGAACTATCACAGATCAGAGGAGACTATACAGATATAATGATTAAATACAGTATATACACTACATGTATCCTGGATTAACTCTTGGGATAGAGAATAACCATTAACAGAAACACTTCAGAAATCTGAACAGTCAGGCCTGAGGACATTAATGGAAAAATGGGTGAAAGCCAAGTAGTCTGAAATTTCATTAATAGTTATGTAAAAACGTTACTTTCTTAGTTTTGGAAAATGCACCACAGTACTTTTAAGTCATAACAGAGAAACTGAAACTGAGCAAAGGGCATATAGCAAAAACAACTCACAATGTTATTTTTTTCCAAATATGTTAAGTACAATAATTAGTTTTGCCTCCAGTTTCTAAAATTCTTAAAATTTCTTGTAATAATAATAAGGTAAGAAAAGCATTGTTTTGTTATTCTTATTAAACCCCTTTCCACAACACCTGAGCTTATACTGCTAATGTGAATAGCAGTATAAAGATAAGGGAGAATCATCCCTATCATTAGATGTCTGGAACTCCTACCTCTGAGACCTCTGGAGAGGAGAGAAGAGCAAGAGATTCAAGTCATTGGCCAGTGCTCACTGATTTAATCAGTCATACCTATGAAACAGAAGGAAGAAGATCCTGTGCTTAGGATCAAAAAGGACATCCCGGAGTTTGGTGAGCTGTTTTGACAAGATGTAGGACAAGAAAAAGCTCATTGTATTTCCTAATTTGTAGAAAGGAGGACTGGAACTTGGAATTTGAGGCTGAATCAAGGGAGAGTCCAGTGGGCTATTAACCTGTGGGGTCTGAAGCAAACACCAAGTCGAACTGAATTAAATGGTTGGATGTATCAGCTGGTATTTGAAGAAAACACTAAGTGAAAATGCTTGATACAGAAAACATAATATATTTTGAATCATTAGTGTGAGTGTAGAGAACAGTTTTTCTTTTATCAACTTTTCTAAATCTTATTCTAAAGTAAGTTTTGAAAAACAGCAGAAAAATTTATACATATGTTATATATATATGTCTGTGTCAGATTTGGTTTTACTTTAATATTTTCTGAACTTCAAAAGGCTATACAGGGAATTACAACTGAATGTGTCCATAGTATTCAGTGCTTCTTGTTCAGAGTCAACTGGTTTTTTGGTTTTTGGTTTTTGGGTTTTTTTTGGCCAGTTGTGGGGCCTGAACTCTGGGCCTGGGTGCTGTCCCTCAACTCTTCAGCTCAAGGCTAGTGCTCTTCAGCTCAAGGCTAGTGAGCCACAGCGCCACTTCCAGCTTTTTCTGCTTATGTGGTGCTGAGGAATCGAACCCAGGGCCTCATGCACGTAAGGCAAGCACTCTACCACTGAGCCAACTTCCCAGTCTAGAGTCAACTGCTGAACTTAATATTTTTACTGTTTTATCAGTGTTTCTCCTTCATCTGTATACTTTTTTTCTGAATTTAAATACATCAGTGTAGACACATAAACACACATACTTCACATTTTTCCCCCTTTTTTTGTGCTCGTACTGGGGCGTGAACTTAACTTAGCTTTGTAGCTCAAGACTGCTGCTCTACCACTTGAGCCAGGGCTTCAACTCCCAGCTTTTTTTGCTGGTTAATTGGAGGTAAGAGTCTCACAAACTTGTTTTTCTCAGGCTGACTTTAAGCCACAATCCTCAGCTCTTCAGTAGCTAGGACTACTGGTGTAAGCCATTGGTGACCAGTGAATGTTAACATTGCTTTTGCATAATATTTTACCACTTTTATTATTCCCTTTCACCTTCCATAGGCTAATCTTTCACTTTTATTTATTTATTGACTTATTTTTGGTGCTATTCCTACAGCTTGAACTTAGGGTCAAGATAGTCCTTAAGCTTTCGTGCTCAAGGCTAGTGTTCTACCACTTACGCCACAGTTGCACCACTGGCTTTTGCTGGTTAAGTGGAGATAAGAATCTCTCAGACTTTCTTGCTGGAGCTGGGTTTGAACCACAGACCTCAGATCTCAGCCTCCTGTATAGCTAGGCTAGGACTACAGGAGTAAGCTACCCATTAATCTTTTTTTTTTTTGGATCCGGTGGTGGGGTCTGAGCTCCGGGCCTGGGCACTGTCCCTCAGCTCTTCAGCTCAAGGCTAGTGATCTACCACTTGAGCCACAGCGCCACTTCTGGCTTTTTTTCTTTTTGCTTATGTAGTGCTGAGGAATCGAACCCAGGGCCTCATGCATGCAAGGCAAGCGCTCTACCACTGAGCCAACTTCCCAGCCCCTACTCTTAAATATTTTGATTTCCTTTCCTTAAAATGTACATTTATCAAAAAAATTAACACTAATATACAGTAACATCAAAGCTATAGACCTTTACACTTTAAAAGAAAAAAGGAATAAAATTTCAAATTCTTTCTGTTCTGCCGAATGAATGATCCAGTCCACGGTCACACATTCTATTTGATGGTCATATCTCTTCAATCTTCTTTAACCTGGAATAAGTTCTTTAGTCCTTGTTACATCCTTAATAATTTTGGAAGATACAGACCATTTATTTTGTGAACTGTCCCTTAAATTACATTTTACTGATGTTTCTTCATGTTTACTTCCAGGACACGCATACTGTAGGAACATAGATATGTATTCTTCCTAATAGAGCCTACTAGGATGCATGGTGACTATTATTTGTTATATTGGTGATATTAACTTTTACAACGTGGGAAAGGTGATATCTCACATTTGTTCTCATGTATCCAGTCTAAAATTGCTTCTTTTTTTGGGGAGGAGGGTTGTTCTGTAATTAGTAGCTGGTGGGGAAAATTTTGAATCTGTGTTAATACCATCCCCTTTCATGAATTATTTCATATACAATCATTCATTTCTGCCTAAAACAATTTCTTGGCATTTATGTGTGTGTGTATATATATATATATATATATATATATGTATATATATATACATATATATATATACATATATATATATATACACATGTGGATATATGTATATATATGTATATACACACATATACACACACATACACCGAGAAGGCTGCAATCAGGAGGACTGTGATTTGAGGTCAGCCTTGACAAAAAGATTATGAGATCTCATTTCAATTAATAAAAATGGTGTAGGCAGTAGTATGCAATTGTCATCACAATTACATAAGAAGTAAAAGCAGGAAAATATGAGACTCTATTAAAAAAAAACTAAAGCAAGAAGTGATGAGAGCATTGCTCAACTAGTAGAATGCTTGCCTAGCAAGAGTAAGATCCCGAGTTCAAATTCCAGTATCAACTAAAAGGTCCTGAGCTCAAGTCTCAGTATTAAAAAAACACACTGGACTAGCTTAAAAGTGGTCAATTTTTTCAACAGCATTTACTTTAGCAATTACCTTTTTCATCTAGGTTTTCAAACTTATTCACAGAGCAATTTGCAAAGTAGGTTCTTATGATCTTTCTTCAATGTTGAGATATAGACCAGAACCTAATGAATGCTAGGCAAGTATTCCTAATACTGAGGTACCTCCTGATTTCCACAATATTTAAAAATACTCAAGATACAACTCACATACCATAAAATTCAAAATTCCATGTTTTAAAATACCACTATGCCTAGCTGCATTTCGATCCAGATTCATTTTAAGTTAATTTTTATGTATGGGCATGAAGGACCCAGGTTTATTCTTTGCATGCCAATTTCCATTTGTCCTGTATCATTTGTGGAAAACATTTTCTTTTTCTACTGATGTATCTTAACATTCTTGCTGAAAATCAATTATCCATAAATATAAGGGCTCATCTCTGAACCGTTCACTTGTATTCCATAGATCTTTATGTACATCTTTATGCTGTTTTGTCTTGGAGGGGGTGTTACAAATATTTCTCTCAGTTGAACTCTTCTGATCTTCATTTTCTCTTTTCTCTTACAATTAGTTTTATGTGATTGAAGTTACTGTCACCTGTGCCTGCTGTGAACAGGTCTGACAGTTTGAGGCAGTTCACAAGACTCCCAACTTAAGAACTCCTCTGCTTTTCCCACCAGGTTTATAGTTCTCCCACCAAAAAAACATGAATATTCCTACAATTTGTGGGATTTTTTTGTAAGAAGTACGGCAAACACCAACCTCACAGAAATTATAAGAGTACAAGAAGAGGAAGGATTCTTTGTATGCTCAGGGAAAGTGGAGTATGACAAGAAGTAGAATAGCTATCCTGGGATGGAAAACAAGATTGGCTGATGCTTAAGTGTAATGAGCTCACCAGCAAATCTAAAAGAATGCTGGCTATTAAAGGATGCAAACACAGAACTAGACACTGGCTGAAGTGGTAGAGCACGGACCTTGAGCAAAAATGTCAAGGGAGAGCTCAAGGCCCCAAGTTCAAGTCCCAGTACTACTGTTAGTATTATTTTTTAATGAGTTGGGCATCAACAGCTCATTCCTATAAGCTGAGATCTGAGAATCACAGTTCAAACCAGGCAGAAAAGTCTGTGAGACTCTTCTCTCTAATTAATAACCAAAAAGTTGAAAGTGGTAGAGTGCTAGCCTTGAGCCAAAGAGCTCAGGGACAGTGCCTAGGCCCTGAGTTCAAGCCCCAGAGCTGGCACATAAAAGAGAGAGAAAGAGAGAGAGAGAGGCAAATATTTTAAAGCGAAGGGTATGCCTGAAGCAGCAGAGCACTTCCCAAGCCAGTTAAGTGCCTGAATTCAATCCCCATTAAAATAAAAACAAACTAGGGGAGATGAAAAGGTTTTGCACTGAAGGAAAAAAAAGAGAAAGAGCACGTAAAACAGTTCTTTTTGTTTTATTATGAAGATAATAAAATCTTGGAGACATGCTCATTTTATCACTTCATTTGGTTGTGGCTAGTCTTTTGGGAAGGAATAAACTAGAGACATCAGTTCTGTGGAAACCAGTGCTGGCGGCTTGCATCTGTAATCCTACTCAAAAAGCTAAAATCTGAGGATCAAGGTTCAAAGCCAGACGGTATGAGAAGTCTGTGATACTCTTACATGAAGTTGACCACTAAAAAAGCTGCATGTAGAGTAAAAAAGTGAAGAAAGTGAGCATCCAGATCCTGAGCCCCATGACCAAAAAGTTAAAGAAATATATTTTAAAAATCCCTGTGGAAGATTTGTGCTACTTAGCAAATAAAATCAGAATGTCTTTTGCTTCTAGTAAAGTATGATTTCCTTAATTAGTTGGATTTAGGGGAAAATAGAAGATATTTTCCTCTCATGTTAAAAATTTTGTGACTTGTGGGACCCTACGTTATCCACTCCTACTGCTATTTCCTCCTTTCTTTTTGTTTCCAAAGAGCATTTATCAATTCTCTTAACTTTTCTTCCTCCAAAGAATTGTCTTCTCCAAACTGTAAAACTTTATAAGTCCTTTCTCTGATATCAGTATTTTAGAAGGAACTTCCATTGAAGTGACTTTAGGTCAATCTTAGGTCTGCTATTAGCCCCCTTTCTCCTGTGCAATTTTCCCCTATCAGGTTTGCTCTCAACCAAGGATTATGAGGGTACTGAATGGTGACTGGCTAGGAATTGCTAATTTTCACTTTACAGATAATTTGAAGTTGGTGTATTCTTGTGTTCTATTTCAAACTGGCCTGTGTAGCTTTATTTGTTCTTACTTATTTTTTGGGGGAGGGAGGTCCGGTCGTGGGGCCCAAACTCTGGGCCTGGGCGCTGTCCATCAGCTCTTCAGCTCAAGGCTAGCGCTCTACCACTTGAGCCACAGCACCACTTTCGGCTTTTTTCTTTTTGCTTATGTGATGCTGGGGAATCGAACCCAGGGCCTCATGCATGCAAGGCAAGTGCTCTACCACTGAGCCACCTTCCCAGCCCCTTTATTTATTTTTAAGTCACAAACACCTTTTAATCTTCACAATGATAGTCATCGTTATCTTAATCTACATCGCTTATGAATTCTATGACCTCCAACAATAAAACTATTTTTTTTACAAATCGGGTGATATGTGCATTTCTTTCCTTTTGCTTAATATTAGCTGTTCCCTCTTTCTCTTTCATTCATTCCTCCCATCACCACCCTTGAGTTGCTTAGTTCACTCTCATCAATGTCCAGTGCAGCTGATGGGCCTCTCTGCTGTATTATTTCACCCACTTTCCACTGATTCTGTGCTCTGCTCATACCTTCCCTCAGATGTATTTCTTCTTCTTTATTGTTTATTGGAAGGAAACACAGGGTAATGTATAATTAGTATTTTCTCAGAACTGGATATTGTACCTAGCCCAAGACTTCACCCATGCTAAGCAAGCACCCCACCACTGAGTTACATCCCAGACATACATAGTTTTTGCAAGACAGGTTATTGCTAAATTGCCCAGGCTGGCTTTGAATTTAAAATACTATTGATCAACTGGGATTACAAGAATGTGATACCACATTTTGCCTTGTGTGTGTGTGCACACATGCAGAAGATTTAGTGCTACCCTATCTCAAATAGCAAGCCAGGCATTGTGTTTTACACCTATAATCCCAACTACTCAGGAGTAGTGGCAGGATGATTGTGGTCTGAGGCTACCTTAGACAAATGTTCATGACCGTATCGGAAAAACAAACTAAAGTAAAAGAAAAGGGACATGACACAAGTTTAGAGTGTTTGTCTATAGGTGGGAAACACTGAATTCAAATTCTAATACTCCCCATAGTAATTAAAATATGAAATAAAATTACTGCCTTATTAAGCACAAATATATGTTTAACAGCAACTAAATTGGAATACTCATTTATTGAAGAAATTTCTTTGAATTATTATGATTTAATATTTGCTGCTGATTCTGGGAGCCAGAATGGCATTCCTTAGTTGTTACTACAAAGATTTTGATTTATTATGTATAAGTTAGAGTTGGGCCTAGTACCAGTAGCTCACACCTGTAATCCTAGCTACTTAGGCGGCTGATATCTGACCTTCATAGTTCAAAGCCATCCCGAGCAGAAAGTCTGTTAGTCTCTTAGCTTCATAAAACTACGAAAAAAGCCAGATGTGGAGCTATGGCTTAAGTAGTAGAATACTAGCTTTGAACCAAAGAAGCTTAGGGACAGTGCTCAGGCCCTGAGTTCAAGCCCCAGAACTGGCACACACACAAAAAAAGCAAAACAAGTTACAGTTGATTAATAGGAATTTATAATCAGCTTGATCAGTTAAGTATTATGTGATCTTAGGTAAATAATTTTGCCTCTCTCAGCTTGTGTTTTATCATATGAAATATGTAATTAATTTAATCAAACAGCTATTGTGAGAGATTTTGAAAGATTTAATTAGTGTTTATAAAATACTTTGAAATATCAGAATGAAAATATTTCATGCAAATTACTAGTAATTACACTTTTGCCTCATATATATTACAATGCTTACCCAGCAGTGCCAGAACACTCATTGTAATACTGTCTCTCTCTCTCTCTCTGTTTTGAGATAGAAACTCAATCTATAGCCCATCCTGGCTTTGACTTAATTAAGTAGCCAGGCTGGCATCATAGTCATGATCCTCCCACTTCAGCCTTCATTGTGAAATCTTTTGGAAAGTCAGAGTCCTCTAGCAATTACATATATGAGCCCCAGGAGTGGCATATACTACTTAAAATACAAATTATTTTTACTTCAAGTGTTTGAAATGTTGCCCTTCCTATCATGTTTTTATAATAGTGAGTTCAGTTTTTGTATGTATTTGCCAGTCCTGGGCTTGAACTCAGTGCCTGGTTGCTATCTCTAAGCTTTGTCCACTCAAGGCTATCATTTTACCACTTGAGCCAGCTCTGCTTCGGATTTTTTTTGGTGATTAATTGGAGATAAGAGTCACATGGAAGCCAGCCGCTGGTGGCTCTCACCTGTAATCCTAGCTACTCAGGAGGCTGAGAGCTGAGGATCACGGTTCAAACCCAGCCGGGGCAGAAAAGGCCGTGAGACTCTTATCTCCAATAAACCACCAGAAAATGGCAAGTGGTGCTGTCTCTCAAATGGTAAAGCACTTGCTTTGAGCTGAAGAGCTGAGGGACAGCGCCCAGGCCCAGAGTTCAAGCCCCATGACCAACAACAACAAAAAAAAAAGAGTCTCACTTCCCAGGCTCACTTTGAACGACAATCTTTGGATCTCAGCTTCTTGAACAGCTAGGATTATAGGTGTGAGCCACCAGTACCCAGGTGAGTTGACTGTTGAAAATCCCCTGAATCAATGTTTTCTTTCTCAGTAACTCTTAGGAGCTATAACTATTCATTTCACAATTTTACCCAAAACACTAATGATAACTTCAAAATTTTAATGAGTATTAGTATTTTAATGTAACTGAGTTGTATCTTGAACTGAACTCTGTGTGTGTATGTGTGTGTGTGTGTGTGTGTGCCAGCTTAATTGAAAAGTTGTTTTTTTTTTTTAATTTTTTTGGTCTGGTTGTGGGCCTGAACTCTGGGCCTGGGTGCTGTCCCTCAGCTCTTCACCTTAAGGCTAGTGCTCTACCACTTGAGCCACAGCACCACTTCCAGCTTTTTTTTTCTGCTTATGTGGTGCTGAGGAGTCGAACCCAGGGCCTCATGCATGCAAGGCAAGCGCTCTACCACTGGGCCACCTTCCCAGCCCTTGAAAAGTTTTTAGCAACCAGAAAGTATTTGTTCCCTCTCTCATATATTAGAGCAATATGCAATGTAACCAAATCCACTTCTTTAAGAAATGAAAAGCAATAAAATAATACTTTCATTCTGTCATAGTGTACTGTGCACTTACAGCTTGCAAGGATTGGTGTCTGGTATTTCTAGATATCAGAAGTAGAATGAGACGACTGAGCAAAGAATATACAATTGGGTTAGACACCCAGTATTCTCAAAAGGGTTCATGACATACAACTGAGGACATTCTTAGTTATAGGTTTCCCTTATAAAATTGTGATGCCCTTTAAATAGAGATTTTGGATTAAACAGGAAGTCAATATTCAAGTTGGCCTAACCACATCAACATTACTATTAAAAGAGTAGGGTCAGAAGCAGACCCTGAATTGTCAAATTTTGTTTTCCATGGGGCATTGCAATATGCTTCAGCAAATACATGCTCTGTAATATTTTACCAAGGCACTGTGACTTCCCTGAATCTTACTTCTCATTTTCTTCTATCCATTCTGATTCTATCCTCCTTTTGGGTTCAATGAATTTTATTCATTCTAAATTACAAGGTACTTTCTCAATTCTAGATTTCCCAGAGCTTGATTTATCTATATTGTTTACTTGCTATTTATAATACATTGCTTTTAATGTTATCTATTTTAGATGTACACTCATGTTTTGCATAATAACAGGCTTCATGTATAATGGTAGTGTTATTATATTGACTAGAAACATATTCTATAATGTTCATGCATTCATAAAATTGCCTACTAATACATTTCTCAGAACTTATCCCCACATTAAGCCACACATGATTATGTTGGTCTTAGTTGCTTTTGTAAACTGTAGCACTCAATGGTCCTAGGGGTTTTACTCATTTAACAATACAAAACTCTATTGGTAGAAATAGACATCAGAATGCTCTTACAAATTTTTAAATCATTAAAGATGTCAAGTGACAAAAATGTGATTGGTTTCAAATTGTTTTCTTGAAATATATGATTGAAAAATATAACCTTGTCAATATTCTCTCCCATTAATCAACTTATCCTAAATTTTTTTCAATGAAACTGTATACAACATTACAATTATGGAACCAAATGAGAAAATAAGGATATAGGCATAAAGCTTTCAAGTTCTCTCTCAGTAAGTGCCTAAGAATAAAAATTTATTTTATAAATTTATCTGAAGTCATACACCTTAAGTAATCCTAGACACTTTCCTTTTAGCTAAATGGTTTTCTAAAAAGCTTTGAGAAGAACCAAGGCATAGCTCAATGGTCTAGTCCTTGATTAACACCTACAATGCCCTGGATTACATTCTAAGCATAGTAAGAAAAGGGGGAAGGAGGCTTTAAGAACTACAGGTGTGGCTCAAGTAAGCCCAAGTCCTTGAGTTCAAACCTTAGCACAAACAGAAAGCTAAAAAAATAAAAAAGTAAAAATAAGAGCAATTAGTGGTAAATTCCCAAAAACTTAATTTGTGAGAATGGTTATCTTTAGGACATTTATATTATCAATGAATATATTCAACTTAATCACTTAAAAATGACTTATTCAAAATAGGTATAAACACACATAGGTACATTTTAAGTGCCATTTTCTTCCTTAATTTTTTTTGGGGGGTCCGGTTGTGGGGCCTGAACTCTGGGCCTGGGCGCTTTCCCTCAGCTCTTCAGCTCAAGGCTAGCGCTCTACCACTTGAACCACAGCACCAGTTCCGGCTTTTTTCTTTTTGCTTATGTGGTGCTGAGGAATCGAACCCAGGGCCTCAGGCATGCAAGGCAAGCGCTCTACCACTGAGCTACCTTCTCAGCCCTCTTCCTTAATTTTAAACTATATGAAATATTATACTTCAATAAGTTGGTATTAAAGTATTCAGCATAGAAAATAATTGCCCTACTGGGCGCTGGTGACTCACACCTATAATCCTAGATACTCAGGAGGCTGAGATCTGAGCATCATGGTTTGAAGCCAGCCTCGGCAGCCTCAGCAGGAAAGTTTGTGAGACTCTTATCTCCAATTAACAACAGAAAGCCAGGAGTGGAGCTGTGGCTCAAAGTGGCAGAGCATTCGTCTTAGGCAAAAAAGCTCAGAGACAGCACCTAAGCCCTGAGTCCAAGTCCCATGACCAACAACAACAAAATAAGAATTGCCTCATCCTTGTTTTAAACACAACCAAATATTTATAGACAGCAATTTCTAAGACAAACATTCTTTATCTACATAAAATTTTATAATTCAAAGACATACTTGCTTACTACTATTTCATTTGTGCTGCTAAGAAAATACCACAGACTGATTAATTTAGAAATACTAACCACAGGGCTGGGAAGATGGCTCAGTGGTAGAGCGCTTGCCTTGCATGCATGAGGCCCTGGGTTCGATTCCTCAGTACCACATAAGCAAAAAGAAAAAAGCCAGAAGTGGCGCTGTGGCTCAAGTGGTAGAGCACTAGCTTTGAGCTGAAGAGTTCAGGCCCCACAACTGGACCCAAAAAAAGAAAAGAAAAGAAATACTAATCACAGTTTTGTAATCAGGGAAGTCCAAGATTTAGCTGCTGGCAATTTAGATTGTTTCCTGTTTCTAAGATGGTGCCTTGCTGTTGTATCTTTCAGAAAAGATCAATATTGAGTCTCCTGATATGACAGATCTGAAGAAAGGTGAAGCCACTGCTTAACACCTTTTTTGTTATTGTTACTGTTTTGCGATAGGGTGTTACTAGTAGCTCAAGCTGTTCTTGAAATCTTTATCCTTCTGGTTTCTTCCAGTACTGAGATTACAGGTGTGCATAACCACTCGTATCATTCAAGTCCTTTTATAAGAGACTTGATTTCATCTATGACAAGGGGGACTCCGCTCCCATGACCTTAATTACCACCTAAAAACTCATTTCTTTATTAGTTTTTCTTTTTGCTGGTACTGGGGCTTGAACTCAGGGTCTTGTGCTCTTGGCTTCCTTTTTCTTTCTTTCTTTCTTTTTTTTGTCAGTGGTGGGGCTTGAACTCTGGGCCTGGGTGCTGTCCTTCAGCTCTTCAACTCAAGGCTAGTACTCTACCACTTGAGCCACAGTGCCACTTCCAGTGTCTAGGGGTTATTGGAGATAAAGTCCAAGCTGGCTTTGAGCCACAATCCTCAGATCTCAGCCTCTTGAGTAGCTAGGATGACAGGCATGAGCCACTTGCACCCAGCTCTCTTGGCTTTCTTATTCATAGGCAGCACTCTACTATTTGAGCTATGACTCCAGTCCAGAATTTTTCTGGCTAAGCAGAAATAGAAGCTTATGGCCTTTACTACCAGGGCTGGCTTTAAACCTGGATCCTCCAGTCTCAGCCTCCTAAGAGGCTAGGATTACAGATAAGCCACTGACTCTTGGTAAGCACATGAATTTGGGGTTACATTTATACTATAAAACTTCCCTTGGGGTAGGGCGGAGGTAGGGAAGGGATGTGAAGGGTAAACAAAGGAGGAGGCTGCAATGCTTGATAAGAAATGTACACATTATCCTGCCCATGTAATTGTAACCCCTCTGTACAGTATGTTCACAAAAAAAATAAAATTAAATTAAAAAAAAACTTCCCTAATAGCAGCCTTGCAATTTGTAAAAAATTATAAGAGTAAATTGTAAATGCTGCTTAACAGAATCTTTTTAAATTAACAGACAAAATGCATAATTTCTGTCTTACAAAGTATTGTAATTTAGGTTTTCTTAGAGAAAGATGTTCAAGCAAAATATTAAATTTCTAGTTTATTAAAAAATCTATTAGCATACAGTAATTCTGCAAAGTAAGGGCTTTGTTATTTCTATAGATATATTTAATGTACTGTTAGCATACTCACCCTATTATTGTCAATTTAATATTCATAAAATAGTATTTTATGTAAGGTTATGCATGAGTTTACATGATATTCATATGTGTATGTAATGTGCTTGTTCCAATTCACCCTTGTCACTCTTTCTAACTCCTCCCCATTCCTGCTGGTTCCCTCTCCCAAATGGCTCCCCTTTATGTTCATGTATCTATTTGTTAGATCTCTATTCCACATATACATATACATATCTTCCTGGGTCTGGCTTATTTCACTTAACATTATGATCTCCAGTCCCATATATTTTGCTGCAAATAAAATGTTTGTTCTTGTTTACAGATGAATAATCCTCCACTGTGTATAAATACATCTACCTTACCTACTTATCTATTGATGGGCACAGAAGCTGATGCCATAGTGCTGCTGCCATAGTGATGCTGAATACTGTTGCAACAAATATGGACATGGAGGTACCTCTAGCATATGCTCACTTACATTCTGGGTATATATCTAGGAGCAGTACCACAGGATCATGTCATAGTTCTACTATTTTTATTTTTCAAAGAATCTGTATCCATCAATAGTATATATGGGTCCTTTCTCCCCTCTTACAAGCATTCTCACTGGCACTTGTTTCTTTCCTTGATGACAGCCACCAATGACAGGTGAAAGAGAATCTCCTATTCAAGTACTAAAGGCTTGTTCAACCTTGCTTAGCTTCTGTGATCAGATAAGATCAAGTGTATTCAAGCATTATCAAAACTTAATTTTGATGTGCTAAATAGAACCATGGTTAGCTTCTAATAAAAAATAAAGAATACAATTTTTTATTTTGCAGTCTTGATGATCACACCCAAGGATTCATACATTAGGCAAATATTCTACTTATTGAGCTACACTGTTATTCTTTTTTTTTTTTTTTTTTTGCCAGTCTTGAGGCTTGAACTCAGGGCCTGGGCACTGTCCCTGAGCTGCTTTTGCTCAAGGCTAGCACTCTACCACTTGAACCACAACACCACTTCTGACTTTTTGTGTTCATGTGGTACTGGGGAGTTGAACCCAGGGCCTCATGCATGCTAGGCAAGCACTCTACCACTCTACCAGTAAGCCACATTCCCAGCCTGAGTTATATCCTTATTCTTAAATTTACTTTTTTTCTTATTTTTTCTTAAATTTACTTCTAACCAATGACAAATGCAAAGATTTTAAGTGTTCTATCTATAAACCTAAGCTATAATTGATATAAGAGTCAAGAGCCCCAAGAGGGTCTGGGAAGGTGGTTCAGTGGTAGAGTGCTTGCCTTGTGTGCATGAGGCCATGGGTTCGATTCCTCAGCACTACATAAATGGA
This sequence comes from Dipodomys spectabilis, assembly GCF_019054845.1. Lineage (NCBI taxonomy): Eukaryota > Metazoa > Chordata > Mammalia > Rodentia > Heteromyidae > Dipodomys > Dipodomys spectabilis. The sequence goes on from NW_024870758.1 coordinate 24,116,103, forward strand.
AAAAGCTGGAAGTGACGCTGTGACTCAAGTGATAGAGTACTAGCCTTGAACTGAAAAGTTGAGGGACAGTGCCCAGGCCCAGAGTTCAGGCCCCACAACTGACAAAAAAAAAAAAAAAAAGAGGATCAAGAAAATGTAGTATACACAATATAATTTTATGCCTCCATCAGAAAGAATGACATTGCCCCATTTGTTAGGAAATGGAAAGACTTGGAAAAAATTATATTAAGTGAAGTAGGCCAGGCCCAAAGAAACATTGGTCCCATGGTTTCCCTTATTTGCAATAACTAGTATATGTCTGAGTCAAGCAGAAAAGGTCAGATAAGTTGATGTTAGGGAAATGAACCCTAAGATATGTATTCTAATGTTTTTTTCTTTCATGCGATTGTTTCTAACACATTTATAAGGTTATTTCTTTGTTGCTTTGTATGTCCCTCTCCCATGGTATAACCTCTGCTTTCACTGTATTTGATGTCAGTATAATTTGTGGAGGGGAAGGGAAAAAACAAATCGTTTAAATAGGGATACAGATAGACCCATTGCAACAATGAGATATACAAGTTGTTATGTAGAAAACGAACTTTACAACTTTGGTGGGGGGGAGGATGATTGGGTGGAGGCGGGGAGGATGGGAAGGGATGCGAAGGGGAAACAAAGGAGGACGCTACAATGCTTGATAAGAAATGTACTCATTGTCTTGCCCATGTGATTATAACCCCTCTGTACAGTATTTTCACAATAAAAAAAAAGAGCCACCAAGATAAAAGACAATGAAAAATAAAATTTATATATTTTTTCAATGTAATATTTAAAACAGTACATTGATTTATAGACAGAGAATCTAGTTGTAATTTACTTTTTCTGTTCTAATTTCTACACATAATAACGAGAGCAACATTCACCTAATTTAAAATTTTTTTATTTATTTGTTTATTTATTTTTGCCAATCCTAGGGCTTATGAACTCAGGGCCTGCACATTGTCCCTGAACTTCTTTTACTCAAGTCTAGCGCTCTACCACTTCTGGCTTTTTCTGTGTATGTGGCACTGAGGAATCGAACCCAGGACTGCATGCATGGCAGGCAAGCTCTCTACCTCTGAGCCCTGTACAATTTTTTTTTGAGAGACCTTACATGGACACATTCATTATCTCCTATGTTGCCCATCTGGTTTTAAACTTCTGCATCACCCTGAGAATGTCTGAGAGTTCAGGCACTCAACCAGATGTACGGCTTGGTCTCATTCTAAAGGTCTGGCAATCTGTATAATGTTTGTTTTAACAAATAAAAGTAACTTGCTTTTTACTTACTTGTATGAATTGATGTGCTACAAAATTCAAATGCTAAAAAATGCTAAGGGAGAAAAGGAAAATATTATCTTCTAGTACTTAAAAATTTACTTTGTAGTTTTTCTTGTTCTTTAGGTGCTGCTGGGGACCAAATTCTAGTCAGCCAGTGACCTACAATCCCCACTGTACAATGCATTTTTTAATAGTTGTATCAGGGCTAGGCATGTTGGTACACACCTGTAACCCAGTTATGTGGTAGGCACAGTGTGCAGTCTGAGGCTGGGCCAGGCAAAAATGTAAGACCCTCTCTAAATATAAGACGCTGCTTAACTAAAAGCTAAAGCTAAAAAGAAACAAGTGTGGCTCAAGTGGTAAAATGCTTCCCTGCAGGTACAAAGCCCCGAGTTTTCAAATTCCAGTATACCTAAAAAGGTTTTATTTGTATTTTTAAAAATTCTCCTTTATACTTTATTCTGTGTGTATGTGCATGTGTCTATCACTTGACCACTTGAGCCAAACCTCCAACTGATATAGCCTTCTCACCATCTACTAGGATTGAACTCATTCCTGCAAGCTCTCTCACTCAGGTTACTTGCTGGGCTAGCAATCTACCATATTAGCCATGCCTCTAGTCTCAAAACTACTTTCTTTCTTCATCTACTTCATAGTAATAATTTTTTATACTTTTTTCTACTAAATTTCCCCTGGTAAATTAAGAATACTGAAAATATCATCTGTGCTTATGCTAATTTTGCTCTAAAGAAAGATGCAATTCAATATTTGGTACTGCTAACAAGAAAACAAGTCTTCTAAATAAGTGATCAAATCTCCTGTTTAATGTCTGAGAGTTGCTTTCTCCCACTTTGATTGACTTAGAAGCGAAATGTTTTCTAGTATTTTTAGTAAGAAAATAAAAATCTTTTCTAAGTAACTTTCTTCTAAACACAGATAAAATTAAACACTATCAGAGTTTCTGGGCATTATCATTATTTTGTTATTTGTTTTTATTTTTTGGCTGTCCCAGGGTTTGTATCTTGGTCCTTGTACTTGCTAAGAAGTCTTTCTACCACTTCAACCATATACCCAGCACTTTTTGCTTTATATTTCAGATAGGTGTTTTTGTCCAAGGGCCAGTCTTGGAGGGTGACCCTCCTACCAATATCTCCTGAATGGGTGGGATTTCAGGCGCTTACCACCACTCCAATTATTGGCCTGGCCTCCAATCATGATCCTAATCTCCACCTTTCAAGTAGCAGGTATTTCAGGCATATATTACCATATCCCAAGAAATATTATTAAAACTTAATTTGAAATGTTATCCAATTAATAATAATTATTTCTGTGCCTGTGCTAGGGCTTGAACTAGGGCCCAAGTACCATTCCCAGAACTGTTTTGCTCAAGGTTAGTACTCTACCACTTGAGTCACAGCTCCACTTCCAGCTTTGTAGTAGTTCACTGAAGATAAAAGTCTCACAGACTTTTCTGCAGGGCTTGCATTGAACTGCAATCTTCCTGAATAGTGAAGATTACAGGTGTGAGCCACTGGCGCCTGGCTCCAATTAATTTTTTTAATGGTATAACTTGTTGGGGGTACTAGAGATTAAATCCATGGCCTTAGGCAAGCTTTAGGCATATGTTCTGTCTCTGAACTATATTGTCAGTCCAAAGGCTACATAATTATTTTATTTATAAAACCAAGTCTTAAAAGCCTGATAAACAATTTTACAAAAATAAACTGTATTTTAGAACTAGTCACAATTTGTACTACTCTCAGTAATAACAGAAGTGATATACCAGGAAATTATGTGGTCATTAACCTGAGAAAGTAAAGCCTAATATAAAGCAGTCACATCAGTATTTACAAAGACATTAAGAAGTATAAGGGGGCTGGGCTCCCATGGCTCACACCTATAATCCTAGCTACTCAGGAGGCTGAGATCTGAAGATCTCAGTTCAAAGCCAGCCCAGGCAGGAAACTCCATGGAACTCTTACCTCCAACTAACCATCATAAAACCAGAAGTAGTACAGTGGCTCAAGTGGTAGAATACTCTTCTTGAGCTGAAGAGCTCAGGGACAATGCCCAGGCCAAGTTCAAGCTCATGACTACCACCACCACCACCACCACCATCACCACCAACAACAACAGCAACAAAAACAGAAAAACAAACAACAAACAAAAAACCAAGAAGTATAAGGGGGAAATCAGTTATTCATCAAAATTGTTTTTAATAAACAGGATTCTAATGCCCAAACACATGTTCAAAAGGTACGTAATTAGCGGGGCGCCAGTGGCTCACACCTGTAATCCTAGCTACTCAGGATCACGGTTCAAAGCCAGCCCAGGCAGGAACATCTGTGAGACTCTTGCCTCCAATTAACGACCAGAAAACTGGGAAGTGGTGCTGTGGCTCAAGTGGTAGAGTGCTAGCCCTGAGCTAAAGAGCACAGGGACAGAGCCCAGGCCCAGAGTTCAAGCCCCACAACCAACAAAAAAAAAAAAGTATGCAACTAAGAAGCATGGGAGCATACTGAAAGGATACAGAAGCAACAAAGGAGCTAGGGCTGTCTTCTCAATCAGATAATGGAAATTCTTGGAAAAGTTATTGAAATGTGAATAAATACGAATGCAGAGTAATTACTAGTATGGGTAAAAGAATTAACCAGTTTCATCACTGTACTGTGGTTATGTAAGATGCTAACATCGTATATCTTACGATGAAGTTGGATAAAGGGCAAAGAGATTTTCATACACTATTTGTGCAACTAAGCCTAAAATCATTGTGAAATAGAAAACAGCATGAAATTGCATATATAATTAATGTACTAAATTGTATTAATTGTATAAATGTTGGATTTTAATTTTAAAATGTACATAATACCTCAGTAAATTCAAAACAGTGAAATTTTCCCCACATATCTTTTTAGAAATTAATATAAAATCAATCCTATGAATCAAAAAGGTACTGAATTAATACTCTCTAAAAACTGAATTAAAAAATCTATATTTGTGTGTGTGTCTGTGTGTGCCTGTGTGTGTACTGTTACTCATGGCCTGTCTCTATGCTTTTTTGCTCAAGGGTAGTACTCTAGCTCTTGGGTCATACTTCTGACTTTTTGCTGGTTAACTGGAATAAGAATCTCACAGACACCCCTCTGTACAGTATGTTCACAAATAAAATAAAAAAAAAAAAATCTCACAGACTTCTCTCCCAAGCTAGCTTTAAAAGTGCAATCCTTGGAATTCAAGCTTTTGAGTAACTAGGATTACAGGTGTAAGCCACCAGCACCTGGCTTGAAATACAGTTCTTAAAAGTACAGAGTTTTCAACTTCACAGTTCACCATATAGCAATAACCACTATAAATGTTTATGGCTATAGAAAAGTCAAGAACTATAAGCATTAAATATAAGCCTTACATCACCATTCCCATAGCATGATGATATAATAGAAAAGAAAGTGTGATTTCTTCTACATTGTCCATGTTAAAATGGCCAGCCATCTTGCTGTCAAGGTGAAAACTATTTTTTTGTTGCTGTTGTTAGTCGTGGGGCTTGAACTCTGGGCCTGGGCAATGTCCCTCAGCACTTCAGCTCAAGGCTAGCACTCTATCACTTGAGCCACAGTGCCACTTCCAGTTTTCTGTTTGTTTATTGAAGATAAGAGTCTCATGGAGTTTCCTATCTGGGCTGGCTTTGAACCGAGATCCTCAGATGTCAGCCTCCTGAGTAGCTAGGATTACAGGCTTGAGCCACCGATGCCCGGCTGGCAGAAATTTTTAAAGCTAAATCTGAAGTCCAGAAGTTATAAAAGCCATCACAGTAAACTTTAGTATATAAACTTACCTACATCAAAAGATACTAAGTGTGAAATCAGCAGAGGTGAGAAAACATAGAAAATGTGCAAGATTGTAATTTACTATGAGGTAAAAATTAAATATAAATAACCAATTATATGTACGTATTCAGAAAAGCAGTTCTACTGAGTAAAGAGAGTAAAGTGAAAAGTAAAAAGTGTGTGTGTGTGTGGGGGGGTGTTTTGCTGGATTTTAACCAGGGATTTGTATGTACTATGTTAAATCCTTCTAATCAATTATCTATATTACCAGTTCTTAAGATACATGTTTAAATTTTATCCAGTTTAATGAAATAAATGATAAAAAGTATCTTCACTTACATATATTTTGATATACATATATATGTATATATATATATATATATATATATATATAAAGCACATATGTACTTCTTTTATAATTGTGGGACTAGTAGAGAAAAGGTGAAGAGATTCACAGTAGTTTGTCAATGTAAATTGCAAAGGATATTTGTCAAGCAGTAGAAGCCAGAGATGTGTCAAATTTAAAAGGGAGCTGGGTATTGGTAGCTCCCGTCTGCAATCTCTAGCTAGTCAGAATACTGAGATCTGAGAATTGAGGTTCAAAGCCAGCCTGGGCAGACAAATCCAGAAGATTCTTAACTCCAATTAACCAGCAAAAAGCTGAAATAGAGGTATAGTTCAAGTGGCCAGCCTTAAGCAACAAAGCTAAACAAGAACAAAGTCCTGAGTTCTCAAGGCCAGTACTAGCACAGGAAAAAATAAAATTAAAAAATAAACATAGGCTCAGCATTATTGGCTTATGTCTGAAATCTAGACTAATAAAGAGGCTAGGATCTGAGGGTTGCAGTTCAAAGTCAGCTGGGGCAGGAAAGTCCAGGAGACTCTTACCTCCAAAAAAACAACAAAAAAGAACTGGAAGTAGAGCTATGATTGATGTGGTAGAACACTAGCCTTGAGCACAAAAGCTCAGGAATAGCACCCAGGCCCAGAGTTCAAGCCCCAGGATCAGCCATATAAATAAATACACACACACACACACACACACACACACACACACACACACACTCTCTCTCTCTCTCTCTCTCTCTCTCTCTCTCTCTCTCTCTCTCTCTCTCTAACAAATAGGCAGGATGCTGGTGGATTACACCTGTAATCTTAGCCACTCAGGAGTCTGAGATCTAAGGGTCGTGGTTCCAAGCCAGCCCAGGAAGGAAAGTCTATGAGACTCTGATCTCCAATAAACTACTCAGAAAAAACCAGAAATGGTGCTGTGGCTCAAGTGAGAGAGTATTAGTCTTGAGGAAAAAAAGCTTAGGGACTGGATCCAAGCCTTGAGTCAAGCTCCAGGACTTCCACAAAAAAAATAAAAATAAATTTTTTAAAAAGTAAAGGAAAAAAGAAAAAGACTATACTAAAATATATAGGCTGAGCCAGGTGCCAGTGGCTCATGCCTGTAATCCTAGCTACTCAGGAGGCTGAGATCTGAGGATCGCAGTTCAAAGTCAGTGAGACTCTAATCTCCAATAAACCACCAGAAAACCAGAAGTGACACTGTGGCTCAAGTGACACAACACTAGCCTTGAGCTAAAGAGCGCAGGGACAGCACCCAGGCCCAGAGTTCAAGCCCCACAACCAAATAAATAAATAAAATACCTAGGATGCATGATATCACATGCCAAACTTAAAAAAATTCTATGCCTTACTTGGTGCTGTGGCTCATGTTTGTAATCCTAGCTACTGAGTAGACTAAGATCTGAGGATTACTGTTTGAAGCCAACATGGGCAGAAAAGACAATGAGATTCTCTTCAATTAAGCACCAATTAAGATGGAAGTGGAGCTGTGGCTCAACAGCTAGTGTAAGTGTACTTGTGTGCATGCATCTGTGTGTGTGCGTGTGAATATGTGTGTCTATTTTATTAGAGGAATACTGGTCAGTTCAACCTCATTTTATGACTGCAGAGGTCAGCAAATATTTTATTAAAAAAACAAGATATCGAGTATTTTAGTATTTCTGGGTTATAACATCTTTGTCACAAGTATTTAATCCTGTTGAAGAAAATTTTCTAATTCTCTTGTAGGGGCAAAGTAGTGATAAATAAGTGATGGTTAATTTTATACGTCCAACTTGACAAAGCTATATAGTACCCAGTTATTCAAATATCAAGTCTAATCTAGGTTTTGCTGTGAAAGTATTTTATAGTTGTGGTTAATATGTATAATCTGTTATTTCTAAGTAAAGAAGATTACTCTCATCCAATCATCTTCTGGAACAAAAACAAAATTGTTTCTCAAAACTGTAGCATCAACTGCTGTGTAAGTTTTGAGCATGTTAGGCCACTCTACAAATTTCAAACTTGCCAGCTGTCATAACTTCATTAGCCATACATAAACTAGTGGGCACAACTGTATTCCAATAAAGCATTTACAATACATGTGCTAAGTAAAAGTAGACTTGAATTTTTTACCCTCTAGTTTTACATACATAACTCAGCTTTTTGTTTGTTTGTTTTTGTTGGTCATAGGGCTTGAACTCTGGGCTTGGACCCTGTCCTTGAGCTCTTCAGCTCAGGGCAAGCACTCTACCGCTTGAGACACAGTGCCACTAACAGTTTTCTAGTGGTTTATTGGAGATAAGAGTCTCACAGACTTTCCTGCCTGGGCTGGCTTTGAACCGAGATCCTCAGATTTCAGTCTACTGAGTAGCTAGGATTACAGGAGTGAGCCACCGGCGCCCGGCCCATAACTCAGCTTTTATTAAGCACTTTCTATGTTTCAGGTGGTATTACAGATACATATGATATGGGAATTGTACCTTATAAATTGGTGATTGTTCCTATTTAGGCAAGATATTCTGGAGCAACTATGAGCAGAAATGATCTTCCCAGTAAGTCTGAGAGATATATAGAGTGAAGCTTAAGTGTGAGAGATGTTTCTCTGGAGGGTTTGAAGATGGTATACTTTTTATGTGTGTTTTGTATCTATTTAACTATTGCCTTTGTAGATTGACAGCTTTTGCTGTTAATCTAGCACACAAAAAAAACCTGACTAACAGAATGTTTTGGATGTTCATTTATTAAATACGATACTTTTCATTTAAGGAAAAAAACTTACAAAAGTACTAAATAAAGGGTTTATAGTTTTGGGTAAGAAAGGAATTCCTTTCATTGAAGATGTAAAACATAGGAATTTTGTGTCATATATTTCTTAGAAATAGTGACCCTTAATCTATAGATTGTAATTTACATATTGATTTAAATAGGAGTTGGAGGCACAGCTCAGTTGTTAAGAGTGCCAGCCAATGAGCAAAAGATCAGATACTGAGTTCCAGTCCCGGTCTTTTACAAAAAAAAAAAAAATTAAATAGTACATTGTCAAATTAGTTGATGCCACTGGGTTCCCTTCTCTAGCCTCGGGATTAATAAAAAATTGCTATCTTTTGTTTTCAATTTAATTCATTGTAAGTACAGGTAGACCTGTTTCTCAAAAGATTAGGAAATAATCTACAATTGAAAAGTATATGATATGTCAAAAGCTAATATAACACTATCTTTTCAAAATTAAAGAGTATAGGCCAGGCACCAGTGACTGACCCTTGTAATCTTAATTAAACAGGGGGCTGAGGGGAGTATTATGATTGGAAGCTAGAAAAATCTTCAAAACTCCATCTCCAAAAATAACAACAAAAAGCCAGGCTGAGGTGTGCCTGAAGTGGTAGAACACCTACTGTGAGCAGAAAAGCTGAGAAAGTCTAGGTCCAAGGACCAGCAACGAAAGAGGAAAAAGTAAAGAGAATGTCTATACAATTGCCTTTGGAATACAAGTGTCGTAGTTTATGTTGCATAATGATTAAAAGAATAATTTTGAAATTCAATATCTATAAGAGAATTCTAATCGATCTGGGAGACTAAAAAAAAAAAGACAGTAAAAGGTTATATGCCTATAACTGACAAATTTGTAAAGTAGAAGAAGGAAATTAGTATCTGTCAGTAGGTCCTAACTTAAGAAGTTGAAAATAGAAGCTAATGTGAGTGATGGTGAACTGGCAGGTGGTAAACAAAGATATTTAGATACAGAAGGAGTGCCATAGTTACCATAAAGGATCAAAAGTGTATCAAAGAAAGGGCAAGTGGAAGAAGGCTATGAAAGTTTAGATGGTTTAGAACAGCTCTGATACTTGCTTGTCATTTTTCATAAACTTCAGTTCAAAAAACATGGTTACTCTTGGACCTACATGTGTTCAACATAGCAAACTTTCTGTAATTAGTTGTGGATAATGGTAACTACCTTGAAACTTTCAACACAGAATTCTGTCTCTGTCTCTGTATCTGTGTTTCTGTCTCACTCACCCACACATACACATACTTAGCCATTCACAAAATAATAAAATCTGTGCTATCAGTACTCTTTAACTTATTTACTAACATCAACAGAAAAATAAAACTAGAATGTGGAGAGCCTATTTCAATAGAATGATGCTCATGTCACACTTACCTGTAATAATATCCTCAGTGCTGGGAGGAGACGAAGCCATAATCTGCCAAAATCTCCACCATCCTTGCCCAATTTGGGGATTCTGTAGAGAAGTTCTCACTACAGGATTTGAATGCCATAGTTCAGAAAAATGGTGCAGTCATTCCTCTTAGCGCAGAGTAAGTTTGAAAAGGTGTTTAAGGGACCTATGTAATAGTAAGTCCCAGAAAGACAATTATTAGTGGTGATTTGAAGACAGAATTTAATAACAGTTATAGAATGTATGTTCTAAGGAAATGATGCATTATCTCTCTGAATCCTTTCAAATAAAGTATTGTTATTAACCCCAATTTACAGAAAGCCTAGACTTAGCAATGTTCAAGAACTGCTCAAGATAAAGATAGTAGGAGGCAGGGCTAGAATCTGACTTCATGCACTGATTCCTCAAGGTGTGTATATACATACATACATACATACAATAAAAACACTTTGGTATAGGGCCATCAAACAAGATAGAAAGTTATTTGACTTTAAAGGATAAATTTTCTCAAAAGTAATCTGTGTACATTTTATTCCCAACAATGTTCTTTTCAATACCCTAAAAGCTAGACTTTGCATTTGTAGGTCGGCTTTATTGTTTGTGTGTGTGTGTGTGTGTGTGTGTGTGTGTGTGTGTGTGTGTGTGTGTGTATGTGTGTGTGCTGGGGCTTGAACTCTGGGCTTGGGCACTGTCCCTGGGCTTCTTTTGCACAAGATTAGTGCTTTACACTTATTACTTGAGTTACAGTGCCACTCCAGCTTTTATGAGTAGATCAGAGTCTTAGGGACTTTCCTGGCCCACCTGGCTTGCAACTGCGATCCTCAGATGTCAGCCTCCTGAGTAGGATTACAGGCGTGAGCCACCAGTGCCTGGCTATAGGTCAACTTTAAATGCTCAAACTTTTAAGTCTTTAAAATTCATAGTAGTTAAAAATTTATCAGAATGGAGCATGAAGAAGCTGTTAGTCTTCAGAACAATAAAAATGGGGATGACAGTGATTGATATTTCATTCCCTTCAGAGGAAATGACAAATACATATATAAAGACCACATTTCATATGCCTGATTTGGATCTAATGGATTGCTTTTAATGACGACACAAAATAGGTCACTTGGAAAAAAAAAAAGTGCATTCCATAGACTTCCAAGTTCAATAACTGATCTTCAGCGTTAAACTACTTCAATTTAACGCAAGGTATTTAAATCCTACACATCTCTCTCTCTTCCTGATCTGTGGCTTAGTCCTTTATTCGCACTCATTTACATGTGACAGTTGTGAAAAGTTTCCTCTGATATTTACTAGACCATTTAACATATAATTTCCCTCACTTTCTCAATATGTGCATTTTTACAGCAATACCTGTTAAACTACCAAAGGTAAAGATATTCATATATATATATATATATATATGTATATCTCCTAGCTCCTAAACTTATTTACTCCCGGGTGGGGGGTGCATTGCTACAGAGGAGGTCAAAGCAAACCCTGAAGGGGAGGGTCGGCCATCAAATCGAACAGGGAAGACAGGTCGCAGGAGGCAGTGCCAGACCCAATTCAATACACCTTCACTGCGCCACTTGCTAAGCTCCCCCCGCCCCAAAAAAGAAACAAACCCACCACCAAAACCCTCGGAAAAAAACATCCAGGCGGTGTCACCACCAGCGGGCCCGAGGCGTGCCCCCGGGGACCGGAGCCTGCGGGCAGGCCCGCGTCCGGCGTCCGGGGAGCCGGCCGGGCAACGATGGCCACCCGGGGGTCCGGGCCTCGGGCGCCCGTCTGGCAGCGCCGGCGGCAGCAGCCTCGCCCGCCTCGCCGCCCGCCCGCCCGCCGGCCGCCCCGCCACCGCCGCGGCCGCTTACCGGGGCCGCTTCCCCCCCGAGGCAGTCCTTCAACGGTTGCCGAAGTCAGAGCACCACCCCGCGGCGGGGCACGTCGAGCCAAGCCGGCAGCTCTGGGAGCCCCGCAGCGCCGCCACTCTCGCGAGAAGCCAGCAGGTCCGAGAAGTGGGTGGGGAGGGGAGAGGAAGGGAGGGGCACTTAACGGTGGCTGCTGGTTCTGCGCCGGATCCGGCACAGGGGCGGCCGCCATTGTGCTTTGCTGAAGACGACTGTGCTTTCGGTCCTGAGGCCCAGAATCGCAAGAGGAAGACGGCGGTGTGACTGCAGCGAAGGGGGGGACGCGCCCTGCTCGGTGCCCGCCAGGGTAATGAGTGCCGGCGGGAGCCCGGGGCGCTGGTTCAGGACCAGGCCGCGGGTGGGGGAGGGGAGCACGGGGCGCAGGCCCCGGCACCGGGGCGGGGGCCGCCGCCGGGGTCTGCGTGTGGACCGGGGCCGGGGCAGGGCCGTGCTCGCCCGGGTGTGGCGGCAGAGCCGGGTGGGCGATCGCCGGGACGCACTGGGCAGAGGTCCGGGGGCCGGGTGCTGGCCGCCTCGCTGCTGTCCGGCCCGTGTCCGGCGGCCGAGTTTGTGACGGGTGAAGGCAACAGATTGTGCGTCTTGCTAATGGATGCGTGTGGGCGAGGGGAGAGGGGCTGGGACCCCACTTGGCCCGGCGCGGCCTGCCCCGGGGGCTGCTGCCCTAGGATCCCCCCCACCCCACCCCGAGCCTTGCAAGTCTTGGGGGTGTCGTGAGTGAGGTATTGCGTGTGGGAGGGGAGACTCGGGGCTTGGGGAGAGCTCGGCCCGGGACTGGAGTCACTTTGTCACTCGGGTGAAGATCTCACTTTGCTGGCTCTACTGTCCAAATATCGCGACACTTGTATGGTGGTGGTGGTGACGGTGGTGACCCGGTAGCCTTCGAATTTAAAATAGGTGCTGCTTCACAGCAAAAGAGGACCTGTTGGCTTCCGAAGTTAAAAACAAGACAGGGAAGGTGCGAGTAGTTCAGTCCGCACTTGTTGGGAGGAAACTGCGTAGTGAAGATGAATGTGTACAAACACATCTAAATTCCCTAATTAATACTCCCCCCCCACACACACACACACAAGTAGATACTAATAGGCGGGGAAAATCTCTGTGTGAGTAATACATCGTCACGACTGGTCACTGTCTGGTGATGTGCCCAGTAACACTGAATTTAGTAACCCTGCATCCCCGCACCAGGAGCGCTTGTAGGATTTTTGGTTTGTTTGTTTTTTAAACGAAACTCTTTATTTTTCATGGCTTTAAATGTCTTCCTCCTAGCTACCCATTTCTATCCAGAACTAAGAGGCAAATAAGCACTCGAAATAATTATTTATTTGAAAAATCCAACTATTATTGTTAAGAAGGCAGATACTATTTTCATGAGGTAACAAGACATTTCTTTCCAGAAATGGGGTCAGTAGCTTCTCCAGCGTTTCGGGGAAACAGCAGCAGTGCTATTGCAGTGCTGAGGCAGAGCAGGAGTCAGAATTTTGCCCTGATTATTTGACCTCTTCAGATTTCCTTGGGTCCATAGTTGATTCCTAGATATTGGATTGAATTATTAGATGGAGTACTATGTGAAGCAGTCAACACACCTGGAAACAGAGTATTTGCAGTGTGAATTTTTTAATGAATATAAACAAAGGGAGTTGATGGTTAAATCCAGCCATCAACCTTCGTTTACAGCCAAAGATTCTGATTAGAAAAACCTTAAAAATGACTACCAGTAGTGTGGGCCCTCTCCCTCACACAAACAACATACAACATGCTTACTGCTTCATATGCAACTGTATGTTTTTAAGTTATGTATTCCAAATTTAAAAGAAAAAAATACTGTTTACAACTCATCACCTTAAATGACTAATGTACATGGTCTTAGGTTATTTTCAGTTTTATGATAGGCCAAGTGTCTTTTTATGGAACCCTAACTTCCTCTGCATACTAAGCACCTGGCTCAGTCTTTGAGCTATAACCCCAACCCTGGGTGAGCTCTCTTGAGTAAGAATTCCTACTTAAGTACAGGGCTTGCCTTTTTCTGCCACATTGACAAGTAGACTAATTTTCCCACATTAAAAACAGGACATAAAGATACCCCAGTATGTTCTACAGGATGATGTCATGACATCAGTTTGGACATAAGTCATTCATGAATTGTGGAGCCAATTTTTAGTCAATTCTATTTCCATTTCTCCACACTCCATCTGTTGTATGTACTAGAGTTAACCACATTTTAAGTTTAGGAAAGTGATTTTTATGAGGCAAAATTTGTTAGGTTGTATAAAACATTTTTGATAATTTGTGATTTGTCTGATTATAAATAAGGCTTCACATTACAAGAATGGACACAGCATCTTCCATCCACAACTAACTCATGAATTAGAATAATGTGTAAACAATATATATTGTATTATAGTAGTACCATAGGAACAAAAAGAAGGGGTAATCTTGGGAGAAAATAACAGGAAGTATTTCTTGAACTAAGATGTGAAGGATAACTAGGACTTAGATTAGAAAAACAAACCCCCAAGTCATGATTCTTTTTAAAAAAGGAAGTGACTTTGCTTCCTGTAGCTGAAGTTTTCAGTAAATTGAATTTTATCATCTGAAAGATCTGTATTGTATTAGAAAGTTAATGCTCTCTGCTGTGTAATGGAGAGCTTGTTTTATCCCTAAACCAAATAAAAATTGTTTTTAGATAATTTTTACTGATAGATTTCTTCTGTTCCACATAGTTAAGTGCATAAGTGAAGTAGAAGCTTGCATCAAACCAAACTGTGTGCGGGTGTGTGCACGCGTGTGCATGCTGGTCCTGGGGCTTGAACTCAAGGCCTCCTGTCGGTCCCTGAGCTTTTGCGCTCAGGACTAGTGCTCTTCCACTTCGAGCCACAGCCACTGGTTTTGGTAGTTAATTGCAGATAAGAGTCTCAGGAGTTTCCTTGCTTTGAATTGAGATCCTCAGATCTCAGCCTCTTGAGTAGCTAGGATTAGTGGCGTGGTCCACTGATGCCCAGTGTCAAACCAAACTTTGAAGCAACAAATTAACCTTAACTAATTTGTTCAAATATAAATAATGAGTCACTTAGAATGATTACAATTTAAAATTAAAAAGATTTTGAGTTCTCACTAAAATTACAAGCATTTTTCAAGCAGAATTCCAGTGTAGTGATTCCATTTATCAAATTGCAAATTGTTTATTGCTTTACAAAAAGTTTATCTTTCTTTCTTTTTTTTTTGTTGGTTGTGGGGCTTAAACTCTGGGCCTGGGTGCTATCCCTGAGCTCTTCAGCTCAAGGCTAAGGCTCTACCACGTGAGCCACAGCGCCACTTCCCAAAAATTTTATCTTCAGTAAAGTTACTAATAGGTCCCCTCTCCCCCCAAAGAAAGCTCATAGAAAGGATAAAATTACTTTGTAATTTGAGATCTTTTCACTGATTTTAATGTTTAGTTTTTCTATTCTGATAGGAATGTAATGTGGTCAAAGCAGGTTTTTCCTGTTCTCAGATATGTTTCTCTGACTTCACTGGTTAGACTAGATCAGGTGAACACTTGATTTTAAATCACCTAATGCATTGTGTCCAAAGAGGGAAAGGTTTGAACCCTGAAAGCTCCTTACATGTTTCTCACTTTGCACAGAACCCTAAAATGGTTTATAGTTACTGAAGCATGATACCTATAAAGAGCAAATTATCTTTTAAAGTGCTGTTTTGTAGGCAGGCAACAACATAATACTTTCCCATGGAGGTATTAAATTTTTACCTGATTAGTATTTTAAGATTAAGTATATGTGTGTTAGTATGAATCAGCCAAAAATGAAAAGAGATAAGGGCCCCCAAAATTTTGCCACAGAGCTTTCCTCACTTGATCATTTTTATCCTCCATGTCTTTTCACTAGATTGGTAAACTGAATATATCTCATTGAGGAAAAAAAATTCCAGAGCTGTTTTAGGAGGGAAAAAAAAGAACACCAAAAAGATATGCAGCGATGGACAAGTAATATAATTGTAACTGTGCTTGTGAAGATTCTTTGTCTTGTGATACATTGGTGTTTTGTGGGGTCACTTCCCTTATACTATGAGTTTATTGTGTACTAATGTACTTTTGGTAAAACCAGTGCTATAACTTCCCTTGATATTTAAGACAAATTTTTGACTCAGACACAGTTAGAAGTAGGTTTTTCATAATAGATTAAGGATATATGGTAATAGTATAATATATAATAGTAGGAAAGTAAAAATTATGGCACATTAGAAATCACCTCAGGGGCTGGGAAGGTGGCTCAGCGGTAGACTGTTTACCTCGCGTGCATGAGGCCCTGGTTTTGATTCCTCATCGCCACATAAGCAGAAAAAGCCAGAAGTGGCGCTGTGGCTCAAGTGGTAGAGCACTAGCCTTGAGCTGAAGAGCTAAGGGACAGTGCCCAGGCCCAGAGTTCAGGCCCCACAACTGGACCCAAAAAAACAAACAAACAAAAAAAACCCCAAAAAACAGATTAAAAAAATATATTGCCTGTTGGGCAATATAACTGGTTTTGTTTGGGTTCCATCATTCAACTGGAGGATTCCCAGGGTTGAAAGATACAAGATGTGGTCTCACAAATCTGGTAGCTGTTGGTTGAAATTTAGGTCATGTGATCTTTTGTGCTAAGAGGATATCTTAGGACACGAGAGGAAGATGAGTAGGAATGTTCTATTTTGGGCAGTGATCTTACTAGCAGAAAAAACAATGAAATTGAAATTGGATTTTTCCAGCAAGAAACAGTAGCTTCCTGGCAATTATGTAAATGTTTTTTGTTTTGTTTTTTGGTTTTGGGGTGTGTGTGTGTGTGTGTGTGTGTGTGTGTGTGTGTGTGTGTGTGTGTGTGTGTGGTCATGGGGCTTGAGTGTGTGTGTGGTCATGGGGCTTGAGCTCTGGTAAATGTTTTTTGTTTTGTTTTTTGGTTTTGGGGTGTGTGTGTGTGTGTGTGTGTGTGTGGTCATGGGGCTTGAGCTCTGGTAAATGTTTTTTGTTTTGTTTTTTGGTTTTGGGGTGTGTGTGTGTGTGTGTGTGTGTGTGTGTGTGGTCATGGGGCTTGAGCTCTGGTAAATGTTTTTTGTTTTGTTTTTTGGTTTTGGGGTGTGTGTGTGTGTGTGTGTGTGTGTGTGTGTGTGTGTGTGTGTGTGTGTGTGTGTGTGTGTGTGTGTGTGGTCATGGGGCTTGAACTCTGGACCTGGGTGCTATCCCTCAGCTCTTTAGCTCAAGGCAAGGACTACCACTTGAGCCACAGCACCACTTCCAGTTTTCAGGTGGTTTATTGGAGATAAAGAGTCTCATGGACTTTCCTGCCCGGGCTGGCTTTGAACTGTGATCCTCAGATCTCACTCAGTCTCCTGAGTATTTAGGATTACAGGCCCAAGCCACTAGCGCTGTGCTTAGGTTTTCTGGTTGTTGTTTTTTTTGCCAGGTCCTCAGACTTGAGCTCTGGCCTGAATGCTGTCCCTGAGCTTCTTTAGTTCAAGGCTAGCAGAACCATCGCGCTACTTTTTGGTTTTGAGTGGTTAATTGGAGATTTTCTGCAGAGACTAGCTTTGAACTGCAATCCTCAGATCTCAGTATTCTGAGTAGCTAGGATTTCAGGCATGAGCCACTAGAGCCCGCCCAGCAAAGTACATTTTCTTAAACACAGTAGATCACACAACTTTTCAAATTTGATAAACTAAGACTCCAAGCCCTGCAGTGGTACTACATTGGGAAAGCTGGGGTTTGTTGTTGTTATTTGTTTGTTTTTATTTGTGGCCAGTCATTAAGAATGAACTCAAGCATCCTCATGGCTGTTTGTACTCACAGCCACTCTTGGACTTGAGCCGTGCTCCCACCTCCAGCTTTTTGCTGGCCAATTTTTTGTTTGTTTTTTGTTTTTTTGGGTCCAGTCGTGTGGCCTGAACTCTGGGCCTGGTGCTGTCCCTCAGCTTTTCAGCTCAAGGCTAGCGCTCTACCATTTGAGCCACAGCGCCACTTCTGCCTTTTTTTTTTTTTTTTTTGCTTATGTGGTGCTGAGGAATCGAACCCAGGGCCTCATGCATGCAAGGCAAGCACTCTAACACTGAGCCAACTTCCCAGCCCCGCTGGCCAATTTTACATTAGAGTCTAGTAGTGTTCAATATTCAAATCTCAGCCTCCTGGAATATTGCTGTGAGCCACCATAACTGGGCAAAACTGCAGTCTAGGGTAGGAGAACTCCATACTGTCTAAAGTTTTGTTTGTATTTGAGGTATGATATCACTCTAACTCTAGTGTGTCCTTGAACTCAGAATCCTTTTGTTTAAGCCTTCTGAGTGCTGGGAGTAAAGATGTGCACTACCACTCAATGCTTCATTTTATGTTTTTATAGTATTTCAAAGTTTTCAAGGTAATAATTTAGAGAGGGGAGTTCTAAGGAAAGATTAAAAAACAAAACAGACTACCAAGCTAGGTGCCAGGGGATCAAGCCTGTAATCTAAGCTTCTCAGGAGGTGGAGATCTGAAGATGAAGTTTGAAGCAACGCTTGAGGTGTGGCTCTCCTTACTGAGCATTAGCTAAGAAGAGCAGAATGGGAGAGCCAAACCCAGATCCAGCACATACATGAAAATGCAGCCCTGCCTTCTTTGCAGTTGACCAACAGAAATCCAGAAGTAGAGCTGTGACCTAAATGGTAGAGTGGCAGCCTGAAGTGAAAAAGCCTAGGGGATAGGACCCTGAGTTCAAGGGCCAGTACAAACAGTTTTTCTTTTCTTGTGAAAGCAACATATGAATCTGCTAAGGCTAGACAGCTTTCTTTTCTTGTGAAATCAACATATGAATCTGCTAAGGCTAGACAGAACAACATAAAATCTTGCATAATTGTCAGAAACATAATTTGTGAAATGGGCGGGCTCACTTGCATGCATCCCCATCCTAAGGCTTGAACTCCAGGTCTGGGTGCTGCCCCTGAGCTTTTTTGCTCAAGCTAGTGCTTACCACTTGAGCCACAGCTCCATGTCTGGCTTTTTTTGGCATGCTCATGGATCCTGCCTGGGCTGGCTTCAAACCATGATCATTAGATCTCAACCTCCTGAGTAGTGAGGATTACATGCAAACTAAAACAGCATCCAGCTTAAGCAGTTTTTAATAGTCTTTTCAAAATACTTGATTTGGCATTTGTTCTATTTTTTTTCCTCAAAGTCTTTGTTAATATGCCTTATTTCAGTATATAGTCATCCCATTTTACATAGAAAACTCATTTTTGGAAATAATTTGATTCCTATCACCTTTTTTGAATTACTAGATTGGTTGTAGATACCTTAAATCAAATTTGGCATTTGAGTTTTCATTTTTATTATCTAGGCAACATCAGTCTGGGGCAGCAGGTCTTCACAAGGGCTGTCTTTTTATTGGAATTACTTTTGGATTGTTTGATGGCACTGGAGTTGGAACTCACAAATTTGCACTTGCTAGACAGGTGCTCTACTACCTGAGCCATGCCTTCAGCCCTCTTATTAGAATAACTAAATTTGAAGTTTGTGGTCCTTTGGAATTCAGCTTATTGTGAGAAAAAGTACATTCTCACCTTTTTTATGTCCTAAGCTTTGACTTCATTCCACCGCTGGCAAAAGAACATTTAATTTGGAACTTTACAAATGCCCTCAGGGCTGAATTGGTTGTCTTAGTTATCCTTTCTGAGTTCCCATTTTACTTATTAGTGACCTAATAATTCTTGTCAGTTCTCCATTGCTTTTATAAAGAATCTCTTTATATTTTGTCAGTCATGTCTTACTGTTTTAAAGAAGCACTGCTTTGAAAGGCTGCTATTATCAAGAATTGAAAATTCTATCTCCCAAGTATGGTTTGTATGTCTCTTCTATTAGACTTACACTGTAGCATGGTTACTTGTTTTATTCTGTTATGATGAGAAGGTAAATCTAATTATCATATTCTATTATTAGATACTCACTAACTTTTAAAAGCTGAACTTGCCTGGGCACCAGTGGCTCATGCCTGTATCCTAGCTACTAAGGAGGCTGAGGTCTGAGGATAGTGGTTCAAAGCCAGTCTGAAAGCTCTGTGAGACTCTTAGCACCAATAAACTATTCAGAAAAAGCTGAAAGTGGTGCTGTAGCTCAAGTGGTAGAGCACTAGCCTTGAGCAAAAATGAGCTCAGAGACTGCCCACGCCCAGAGTTTGAGCCTTGGGACTGGCTTAAAAAAAAAAAGTTGAATCAGAACTAAGGTGGGTTTTTTTTTGTTGTTTTTTGTTTTTGGTGAAAATACCATACAGAGGGGTTACAATTACATGGGCAAGGTAATGAGTACATTTCTTTTTTTTGGGGGGGGGAGTGGGGTTCGGTCTTGGGTCCTGAACTCTGGGCCTGGGCTCTGTCCCTCAGCTCTTCAGCTCAAGGCTAGCGCTCTACCACTTGAGCCACAGCACCACTTCCGGCTTTTTTCTTCTTGCTTATGTGGTGCTGAGGAATCGAACCCAGGGCCTCAGGCATGCAAGGCAAGTGCTCTACCACTTTTCTTCCCAGGCTGACTTTGAACCAGGATCCTCAGATCTTAGCCAAATAGCTAGGTTTATAGGTGTGAGCCTTCAGCATCCAGCTGCCAGTCCCCCTTTAAACTTTTCATTGGTGCATAATTCCATAGGCAGATAATATAAATAATCTCCCTGTTGATTTTGGTGACCTTTGTGTATGTGGTCATTGTTCCCACCACTGAGCAAGCCAGTTTTAACCAATAAGTGACTCTACTGCTTCATAATTAGCTTCTCAGATAATTTCCTTTTCTAATGTAACATTAAAATAATAGAATTATATTTTAGTTCTGGAGGTTGGGAAGTCTAAGATTGAGACGTGCATCTGGTGAGAACCCCCTTATATCATCTCAGGGAAGAATGCAGAAGGGCAAGAGAGCACATGAGAGCAGGAGAGACTAGTGTCAGACTTATAGTGGACATTATAGTCTCATTAGCTCATGACCTAACTCTCACTAGCCCCGTCTCTCAATTCTTTTGGATGGGGATTTCATTTCCAACACATTTTTTTGGCAACATAATCAAACTATAGCAGATTTATGAAAAATGATGAAAAGCGGTTGAAATTTCATTGGGAAATGGTGCTGTTCCTATTGAGTTGAGAAGCAAAAGAAACTATGTATGGTAAGCATAAATTTCTCTTCAGCCCTGCATTTTATTTTCCCCTATTTTTCGTTCTTTTGACCTATAACTTATGCAACCAAATTATATAAGTTTTCATGTAACACTTACATTGTTAAAATTCAATCATTTTATGTAGAAGAGCTACCAAAAATAGTTTCATGCAGTATCAAATTATCTCTCTCAAAGGACTCTGCCTCTTTGACTTCTCCCAAGGGGTTTGCCTTGAGCAGATATACTAGATTAGTTTCCTTCTGCAGGTAAGAACTGGGTAATAGAGTCAAACTAAAATTTGGTGGCATAATGAAAAAGCATTTTGTTATTAAAAAACTGTTGACAATTTTGAAAAAAGAGTATTATATCCCTGCTTAAAATCTTGAGATTATGGGCTGGGAAGGTGGCTCAGTGGTAGAGCGCTTGCCTTGCATGCCTGAGGCCCTGGGTTCGATTCCTCAGCACCACATAAGCAAAAAGAAAAAAACCGGCAGTGGTGCTGTGGCTCAAGTGGTAGAGTGCTAGTCTTGAGCTGAAGAGCTGAGGGACAGCGTCCAGGCCCAGAGTTCAGGCCCCATGACTGGACCAAAAAAAAAAAAAAAAATCTTGAGATTATACAAATAAATCCTTTATTTAATAGCTTTGAACACATATAACTGTTTAGTAATGCATAGATTTTACTTTTTTGGTGCTGGACATGCTTTTGAATAATTTCAATTAATAAGTTTTTCCTGATGTATTCTTCCTTTGAATTTTCAATTTAAAATTCACTTCTTTCTAGCGACAGTCATTTTTAAATTATATTTTTATTTTCTGTCAATAGTTGTACAAAGGAGTTAGTTGCCATTCAGCATGTCAGTTTAGAGTACAATGCATCTTGATCATTATCCCTCGAATCACCACCCAGCCCCTCAATTTTCCTAGTTTAAATAGGTTATGCATTGAATGTTAATGAACAGTCTTAAGTGCTTATTAGATGTGTATGCAGCTTAATAAAAACTTGATGGTAGAAAAGATTTCTTAATTTAGGTGACTGTGCTTTAGCCAAACCAGGCCACTTTAAGAGACAATATGTAGGCACTGTTAATAATTACTATGGGATATGACATAGATTTTGCAGCTGGGACTAATCTAGGCAAATGGTGAAGTTTCACCCCATACCTAGTTCCAGTTTCTTTTCTTTTTTTTCCCTTCCTTCCTTTCTCCCTTCCCTTCCCTTCCCTTCCCTTCCCTTCCCTTCCCTTCCCTTCCCTTCCCTTTCCTTCCCTTCCCTTCCCTTTCCTTCCTTTCTTTCCCTCCCCCCTCTTTCTTCCTTTCTTTCTCTTTTTTTGCTAGTCCTGGGGCTTGAACTCAGGGCCTGGGCACTATTCCTGAGCTTCTTTTTTTGCTAAGGCTAGCACTCTACTACTTGAGCCACAGCACACTTCCAGCTTTTTTTCTGTTTATGTGGTTACTGAGGAATTGCTTCATGCGTGCTAAGCAAGCACTCTACTGCTAAGCCACTTTCCCAGTCTTCAAGTTTCTTTTCAACTGATGCTTTTTGGTGGTTAATTGGATAAAAGAGTCAAATGGGCTTTTCTGCCCAGGCTAACTTTGAACTGATATCCTCAGATCTCAAGACTCTTGAGTAGATAGGAATACAGGCATGAGCCACCTGTACCTGCCATGTTTGTTAGATTTTATTGAAACCTTGGGAAACCTTGGTTGAACTTTAGGCCTGTGCCTTTAAGGAGTGGGAATGATGATAGTCTCACAGTTTTTCTTTTTGAATATAATTGAATTAATAGTTAATTCTTGATTTGAATTGGTGATTAAGGAAGATTAAGGGTAAAAGGCTTGCATGTTTTCCCAAAAATAATTAATGAAAATTTACACTTCACAGGAAGCCTTTAGAATGGAATCTAAACCTTCCAGGATTCCAAGAAGAATTTCTGTTCAGCCTTCCAGCTCCCTAAGTGCTAGAGTGATGTCTGGAAGCAGAGGAAATAGTTTAAATGATACCTACCGTTCCAGAGACTCTTCATTTAGACTGGATTCTGAATATCAGGTAATGTTTTAGTTTGGGATACATGTAAGCCAGATTTAAGACATCCTATAATCAAAATATTATTAAAATATTAACAAAATAAATGGCTAACATTCAAAAGTTTTGGACTTCATAATTCGGGCTATATTTAAATTGCTTTGCAAAGATAGAAAACTTTGTACTTGAACATAAATACCAATTTGTTTGAGGTGATGAATTTGAAGTTTTATCAGCAGGCCAAAAACTATATCTTTACCAGCACACACTTCATCTGACTTCCTTTGCATGTACACAAAGCACAGTGAGAGTAAGGATTTTAAATGTTACTTTTGAGAGTATGGCTTTTAAATATATTGCTTTTTGGAAGAAGGGGAGTTGGTGAGGTAACTAAGTTTAAGTCTTTGTTAAAACTTTCTGTAGGTGTTGAACAGGTATGTGATATTACAAGGTGTCATGTAAAAACCAAAAAAATTTACATAGTAATAAAGTATTTAGGGGAAAAGTGAAGTTAAAGAAGTTTTTTCAAAATGTACTTTCTACGCCTAATTGCTTTTAATTTGTATGTTTTGTTTTTTATGGTGTCAGGGGCAAACATTTGCTCATGCTAGGCAAATGTTCTATCATTGATTATATGTAAACTGTTTGCTTAAATCTTATTTTAAAGGTTAAATTATTGATAGTACATAAAATTTTGTCTACTGACGTAATTGTTTCCAAATATTTTATTAATGGAAAACACAAATTCTGAATTTTGTTTTAAGCCATACAGACCTTGGTGAATTACTCTTTTTTCTATATTTGAGCTACCTGGTATGATTGCTAAAAATTAGCTTAGGCATGATGGACTCATATTTTAATTCTAGCTGTTTGTGAGACTGAGAATGGATGAACAGTAGTAGTTTCAGTGATCCTGAAAGTTCATACAAGATTCCCACCTACCTCATCCAATAAAAACTGGATGTGGTATGCACCTGTCTCCCCGCTATGTGTGAAGTGTGAAATAAAAGTAGGATCAGTTCAAGGTAACCCCAACCAAAGAAACCCTATTCCAAGAATAAAAAGGGCTGACTGGTTTAGATGGTTCAGTGCCTACCCAGAAAACTCAAATCTCTAACTTCAAACCTCAATACAGACAAAAAATTAAATGAATTGGTACACTAAATACTGCTTGCTACTGCATTGGTTGGTTGTGTTATAGCAAGTAAACTCTACTTTAGGTGCTGCCTCCAGATATATTTAGATTTATTGACATGCACTAGGTTATAAAGACTATTTCTTTTTCCTTTTTTTTTTTTTGTTTGTTTGTTGCAAGGGCTTGAACTCAGGACCTCAAGCTCTCAGCTATCACTTGACTTTCTTGCTCCTGGCTGGTGCTGTAACACTTGGAGCCACACCGCCAGTCCAGCTAAAAACTATTTTCACACTTCTGCTCAACATGTTTCTTTTGTTACAGTTTTTAAAATTAGGTGTTTTCTTCTGCTAGGTGTTTTCTTCTGTTAAGTAGAAGCACCGAACATCAGGTAATTGACCGTTTAATGACCATGAAATAATCCCACCTAAAAGACACACTCCTTTTTCTAACTTGTAGATCAAATGCTGTAGAGATCAATAGCATTGTATGTTTTGTATAGTATGTTTTCCCCAAAATTAACAGAACCTATGGGATTGCTTTTTAGTCTACCTTTCTTAAGAGTAGCTTTCCCAGAAGTAGGTATGTTCAGATACAGAAAACATTAAAGGAAAAGTGAAAGTAGTTTTATTTTTGTCAGTTGTGGGGCTTGAACTCTGGGCTTGGGCCCTGTCCTGTGGTCTTCAGTTCCAGGCTAGTGCTCCACCACTTGAGCCATAGTGCCACTTCAGGTTTTGTGGTAGTTAATTGGAGATGAGTCTCATTTCTGCCCGGGCTGGTTTTGAACCCTGATCCTCAGTTCTCAACCTCCTGAGTAGCTAGGATTACAGGCGTGAGCCATCAACACCCAGCTGGTGGTCTTGTTTTGAGCCAAGTGTTTTATGTAGCATGTCTTGAGGGATGAATAGACTGTAAATCCTTATAGTTTATCCATATAGTTTATATGTATAATTTCTTATAGTTTTAATGTATAATTTCTTATAGTTTATCAGTATAATTTCTTGCTTAGGCATTCTCATAAAATTCGGTATAGATGAATCCTTATATGAAGATCAACTAATATCTTTCTGCTGAAAATAGAGAACCACCCATATTGAGTCAAAACTAGACTAGGGTTTTACTGTATTAGTGCAGAAATAGATAGTCTTATCACATGAATATTTAAGGTAATAAAAAGATCCAATTTTATGAAAAATTTTGAAAGCAGAATTTATTAATCACACAATTCATGGAAATGAGGAGCTGTAGAAAAACATGTCATTCTCTGCTTCTTTTACTGGTTATTTGCTAGTATGTAATATTGATTCTACTTATAAGCCTTAAAATTCAGTTTCTGAAAAAATCTCATTGAATTGTAATTTCCCATACCATGCACTATGCCTGTTTAAAGTATATGTACATAGTTGAGCAGATTTTAGTATTTACATATGAGCTATGCAACTGTCACCATAGCTTTTTAGTATTTTTAATTAGCTTATGTTAATTATATAAAGGGGGATTTCATTGTCACATTTCAATACAAAATATTCTAATCCACCAATTAGTGTGTGTGTGTGTGTGTGTGTGTGTGTGTGTGTGTGTGTGTGTGTGTGTGTGTGCTGTTCTTGGGGCTTGAACTTGGTGCCTGGGATTTTGTGCGTGTGTGTGAATATGCACATGTATATTTAGTGATCCTGAGTCTTGAACTTGGGTCCTGGGTACTGTTCTTTTGAGCTTTTTTTGCCCAAAACTAGGCTCTACCAGTTGAGCCACAGTTCTAATTCTGGCTTAGAACTTTATGTTGGTATATTCTTTTTTTTTTTTTTTTGTCGGTCATGGGGCCTGAACTGTGGGCCTGGGCACAGTCCCTCAGCTCTTCAGCTCAAGGCTAGCACTCTACCGCTTGAACCACAGTGCCACTTCCAGCTTTTCCTGCTTATGTGGTGCTGAGGAATTGAACCCAGGGCCTCATGCATGCAAGGCAAGCACTCTACCACTGAGCCACATTCCTAGCCCTGTTGGTATATTTTTATGAGTCATATACTAGATACTTTAGTCCTACCATCTCTGAACATAGCAGATGGTATGTACTGTATGTGTGACTTAAAATATCTTTTGGGTTTTGTTTTGATTTTCCCCTCAATATTGAGATTAAATCCAGGAACTCATTCATACTAGGCAAATACTGTTAACACTTGAACTACACTCCCAACCCTTTTGTTTGTATTTTCTGAGATGGTGTCATTAATTTTTTAAGTTTGCCCAAACTGATATAAAATTCTATTTGCTTCTGCTTCAAACACCTCTTGGGTTTTTTGCTATTTTTTTTTCAGAGAAGGTCTAGCTAGGTAGACCCAAGCTATCTTGAAACTTGTGATCCTCCCCTTCAGCAACCTGGTACTGTTGTGCCAGGTTGTACTTTCAAACCTGGCTTGTGTTTGTTGTTTGTATTTAAACTACCACTTTTTGTTTGCTTACCTGTGTCAGTAATGGGGGTTAGACTTGAGGACTTTAGCTGTAGCTCTCAATTGGCTATTTTGCTTCTGGCCAACACTCTAGCACTTAACACACACCTGTAGTCCAGCTTTAATTGGAGATAAAGTCTCAGAGACTTTTCTGTCCTCTAAGCCACCAAAGTAGCTAGGTTTATAGACATGAGCCACCAGCTTAAATAACATTTTTATGGAGATTAGAGTGGATTAGAGTAGATTTTATGCATCATATTCAGTAAACTGCTTAAGTAATTAGAGTATAGTAGTTTGTATAATTTAATGGTGTTTATGGAGATACTTTGTGTTCACATATTTATATGTTAGGAAAACAGCTAAGAATTTATAAATATGTTCTTTTTTGTTTTTTTTGATTGGTTGTGGGGCTTGAACTCTAGGCCTGGGCGCTGTCCCTGAGCTTCAGCTTCAGACTTGAGTCACTGTGCCACTTCCAGCCTTTTCTGTTTATATGGTGCTGAGGAATCGAACCAAGGGCCTCATGCATGTGAGGCAAGCACTCTACTGCTGAGCCACCTTCCCAGCCCCATAAATATATTCTTTGTTATAGCTTGAGTTCTGGTGAAGAATTTCTAGATTTTAGGATTTCTTTGCCTATTTTGTTTTCTTTTTTTGTCAGGGCCTCAGCTCTGTCCCTGAGCCTCTTTGTGCTTAGGGCTAGGGTTCAACCACAGTGCCACTTCTGGATTTTTCTAAGTAGTTTATTCTCATGGACTTTCCTGCCTGGGATGGTTTTGAACCATGATCCCCAGGTCTCCGCCTCCCGAGTAGCTAGGATTACAGGTGTGAGCCACCGTACATGGCTCTCTCTGCTTTTTTATATACACAATTATTAGTGTTATCTATCTATACATTCTAAGATGACGAATGAGATCAGTAAGGGCTTTTGTTTTTTGTTTTTGTTTTGTGACCTCACAACAACTAAGCTATATTCGTGCCTCAGGGATGTTTGTTTTTATTTTTATTGTTTATTGTTGCTTATTTTATTATTTTGTGTTTTGGCTTGAACTGAAGGGGTGCTAGGGTGCTAATCTCTTATTTTTTGCTCAAGGCAGGAACTCTGCTACTTAACCCACAGTTCCACTACTGGAATTTTGCTGGTTAGATATAAAAGTCTCACTGTCTTTCCTGCCTTGAACCATAATCCTCAGATCTCAGCCTCTGGAGTAGGTAATGTTACATGTGTGAGCCACTGGCACCACTGACACCTGGCTGGTTGTATTTTCAGGCAGGTTCTTGCTGTGCATCCCTGGCTATCCTGGCACTTAAAATCTTCTTGAGTGCATTATACCTAACTAGAAATAATTTGAAAAAAGAATGTCATTACATGTAAGAATCTCCATTTCATAGTAAGGCATTTGCAAACATTTTATGGATCCATGCTGTTCTTGGATATTTTGTATATCTTTAAGAAGTTAAAACAAGTTTCTAAGAAGATTGAACTACTCCCCCCTGAAAAATAATTATAAAGTGTTTGTATCTCACTGTTTTATAGCTAGGAATGTATATATAGCTGCAAAGAAGATTTGATTTAAATCAGATTGCTTGCATAGCAAATACAGTTGCAGAATGTAGAAAAGGAATGAGTAGAATGGAACAGAATTTTAAGACAAATCTTCATGATGGCAAATTAGTACTTGGGGAATAAATGGCTCCTAGAAAATGTATTGGACTATTAGAGATTAAATTTTATATTGGATGCAGGTATTTTGTTGTTCCTTAATTTTTTTTTTAAATTTATAGTCAGCATCGGCATCAGCATCACCATTTCAGTCTACATGGTATAGTGAATCTGAAATAACTCAGGGGGCTCGCTCAAGATCACAGAACCAGCAACGGGATCATGATTCAAAAAGACCTAAACTTTCCTGTACAAACTGTACATCTACCTCAGCTTCAAGAAATGTTGGAAATGGATTAAGTTCTGTATCAGGTAAGAATTATTTAATTTCTATAAAAGTTGCCAGGTATATATTTGAACTAAATTATTTTTTCCAATATATAACACAATTTTTCTTAGATTTGGGATTAAGTAAATAGAAATGGAAACGTAGAATGTGTAACATTTTACGTTAAGTTAATGTTAGAACTGAAATTAACTGCATTTTGCATTTTTGTTTTGAATTTCATATAAATATCCTATAGTAAACAGGCTATTAGCAGACTTTTAATTCATTATAATTAACTAAACATTCCTAAACATGTCTTTTGGAAATGATAAACATTATGTTATGTAATACTTATTTTTATGAGTTGTGGAAACTTGCCAATTTACAAAAAAATGATAGTGGCACTAATCTCATAAGTATAAAAAGGAATTAGAAAACTATGATTGTAGCTGTCTTTAAGTAGAAAAGTGGCATTGGGCAAGTTATTTGCCTACAAAACTCTATGGTCTATATTTTGTATTGCATATATTTCTTTTCATTCCTAATGTTCCTTAAGATAATTTTAAATACGGAAAAATTCTAATTTTTAAAATGCCTACAGGATCAAAAATACTTGGAAGATAAATAAATGTAAGAAATGAAAAAAAAATTCTAAGAATACTTACATGATTGCCAATTGAATTGATGTAAGCTATACCTATTTGAAGCAAGCCCTTTATAGAAAAATCACTGTTCATCTGAAAGATATTAAGATTAGTGAGTGAAATAAGGAGAGCATACCTTAGCATAAACAAACACTACTGTGCAGATCTATTTTGTTCTCTGTATGATGGCATAACATTAAATACACTGTGTCATTTCCCTTAAAAAAGAGAAATTCTTAATCTGTTGAAACTACAGAAGGTGGAGGCAAAACTGCAAAATAAGTAATGAAGAAAAGACAAAAGGTTTATGAGTCAATTTTTAACTTAATTTGAATGAAATCATATACCATTTGTATTACAGTTCAAAACAAAGAATGAACTAAATGTAGCAGTAACAAAAGTCTTCTCCAGCAGATAGTATAGATCAGTGTTAGAGTACCATGCTTAATATATGTGAAGTTTTGAGTTCAAATTTCTAGCACTAAGAAAATGTTTTGTGATGAAATTGTATCTATGGGGCTGGGAATGTGATTTAGTAGTACAGTGCTTGCCTTGCATGCATGAAGCCCTGTTCAATTCCTCAGTACCAAATAAACAGAAAAAGCTGGAAGTGGCACTGTGGCTCAAGTGGTAGAGGGCTGGCTTTGAGCAAAAGAAGGTCAGTGCCCAGGCCCTGAGTTCAAGCCCCAAGACTGGCAAAAAGAAAAGAGAGAGAGGAGGGTGGTAGGGGAAGGAAGGAAGGAAGGAGAGAAAGGAAGGAAGGAAGGAAAAGAAAGAAATTAACTGTATTATAATTTATAATTGAACTTCCATATCAAGACAGCTTTGACTGTTCCCACAGTTTTCCAATATTGCTTTCAATGGCTTTTGTGTCTGTTTACATTTATATTGTCAATAGTTGTGGAGACTGAAATAATTATCATTTATGAGGGTAGATTTTAGTATTGAGTATGTTTTCATGTATAATATGTGCACACACTCAACATGTGTGAGGCTCTGGGTGCTATTCCCAGCACCAAAGAAACAAAAACAAGAATGTTTAAGTAAGAAACAATTTTGTGAGTTCATTAAGTCAATGATTTTATGTTTTTCTGAGTTTTGCTTCTGCTAACAACTATATAACTGGGGCTTCCCAGAATAAGTCATAGTAACCTCCTCTGTATTAGTAAAGATTTATTAATAAAGATTGGAAACCTGGAAATTTTTTCTGAAATAAAACTTCTCCAATTATTTTAAGATTCTTCTTGGAGGCATAGTCAAGTTCCCAGATCTTCATCAATGGTACTTGGCTCATTTGGAACAGACTTAATGAGAGAAAGGAGAGATATGGAGAGGAGAACAGATTCCTCCCTTAGTAATCTTATGGATTATAGTCACCGAAGTGGTGATTTCCCAACTTCATCATGTATGTATAAACTGCATTGTTCAGTATAGCTTATCTAGTAATGTTATATTTTCTTTGTATGTCATTGAAATATAAGTACAAAAGAATAAATTTTAAGAATCTTAAGACTGAATGAAGGTTTCAGAACGTCATGATAGTTTTTAGTCCTTTGTTTTTACTTTAAAAATGAAAACAGTGTAAAAGCAGTATATGTGAATATTCAGATTCCATGTGCCGTTTAATTTTCTAATTTTTTCTCTTTAGGGATGAATGTGCACGTCATACTTACTACTCAACTGTGGCTTGCCTATAATATAGTGCAATAAGTATTTCTAATTGTGAAATAATGTTGAAAGCATCATTTCAAAGCATAATTTAGGAATAAGCATGAGTGCCTTTGACCTACCTGTGTAGTTTCTATCTCTGTACATAGAAAGCTTTTCAAAAACAGTCACAGTTTATATTTAGGTTTAGTAAAAGTACAGGGACAGAAATAGATTTAAGGGCTTTCAGTGAGACAAAAGAAATCATGTACTTAGCCTTGTGTGTGTCTGCAAATTTTTCACAAATGAATCCTATAATGTTTCTTGTTTCTCTTGAAGATTCATAGAATTAGTTACAGTTTTGTGTGGGTCCATTTGCTTTGAAACAATGACTTCCTGTGGATCCCAGGTTAATCTGGAACTTGACATCTTTTTGATTTGGCCATCTGGGTTTTGGGATAACTGGGCTACTATGTTCAGTTAAAATATTTTTTAAAAAAATTAACATAAATGCTATAATATCCTATGTTGACTTAGTTCCAAGCCATTATTAAAAAGCAAAAGTAGTGAGTAACTAGAGTTAAATATGACTGCTGTTAACTTGAAGATTAGAGGGAAAAGACCATGTGTTGGTAGCTTAGGCCTGTTATCTTAGCTATTTGGCAGGCTGAGCATGGGAAGACCATAGTTCAAAGCCAGCGCAGGCAGAAAAGTTCTCAGGACCCCTTCTCAACACAGAGATGGGGTATAGTGTTGCATACCTATTCTACTTTAAACAGGAAGCCTAAAATAGGCAAAGTACATCCAAGACACATGCTGGGACAGGAAGCAAGACCTTACCTCAAATAATTCCAGTACCATAAAAAGGGCTGGAACCATGGCTCAGCAGTTGAGTGCCTTGTCTAGCAAACATGAGACCCTGAGTTCAAAGCTCAGTACCACCAAAAAATACTGCTTTAGTAAAGTTTGTCCTAAAAATAGCAAATAATCGTACTGATGAGCTTTTTAAAGATGTATTGCATGGAGTAAGAAGAGCCTCCAAAACACAATCTCTATAGAATGATTTTGCTTTTAGTCATTGTGAGTCATTATATTACATTAACTGGCATATTTAAAGTTCTGCGTCAATTTAGATACTGAAATGTTTTTCTATTATCAGTTTCTAAATTCAACTGCTTTTAATTAACTGTTTGCTTTTAATTAACTCTTGTTGTATTCTTTATAATTTATAATGGCAACTGTCACAGTCCTGGATTTTACCATAGGTATAGAATGAGAAATATATATTTTTTATAATAATAATGAAGCTGTAGGTAGGATAGCAGTATTCATTTCGAACATAATGTTTAATTATGGCAGTAAGTATAAATACAAGTTTAATTATACTGAAATTTTGTCATATAATTGGTTGCCTTTCCTTCTTTCAAAAATAGATGTTCAAGACAGAGTTCATTCTTCATATTCACAGGGAGCAAGACCAAAAGAGAACTCTGTAAGCACTTTACAATTGAATACATCATCCACAAGCCACCAATTGCCTTCTGAACGTCATACAATACCAAGTTCTAGGGACTCCAGCAGAAATTCTTTAAGATCACATTTTTTCCCAAGAGAATCAGAGTCTCTCCGAAGCAGTACACATCCTGGATTTTCTTATATTTCAAGTAGAGATGAGACCCCCCCAACAATAAGTAATTCAGAAAGGATTGGTTCATCTCAAAGATCATTTCCAGAATCTTCTGATAACGAAGGTAGGCGTACAACAAGGAGATTGCTTTCACGTATCGCTTCTAGCATGTCATCTACTTTTTTTCCCAGAAGATCTAGCCAGGATTCCTTGAATGCAAGATCATTGAGTTCTGAAAATTCTTACATTTCTCCAAGAATCTTGACATCTTCACAGTCTCGGAGTAATGCAGCATCAGCTTCTGAAGCTAATGATAATAGGGCTTCTGAAGCTTCTCAGGGATTTCGATTTCTTAGGCGAAGATGGGGTTTGTCATCTCTTAGTCAAAATCATAGCTCTGAGCCAGATTCAGAAAGTTTCAGCCAAGAATCTGAAGGAAGGAATACAGGACCATGGTTATCTTCCTCACTTAGAAATAGATGCACACCTTTGTTCTCTAGAAGGAGACGAGAGGGAAGAGATGAATCTTCAAGGATACCTACCTCTGATTTACCATCTAGATCTCATATTTTTAGAAGAGAAGCAAATGAAATAGTTCACCTTGAAACACCAAGTGATCCACTTGGGGCTGCTGCCAACAGACCACAACCATCTGGAGCATCAAGTAATGCCTCTGTAGGTGGGTCCACATCAGATTTGCCTCATGGTGGAAGAAATACAGGAATAACAGGAATTCTTCCTGGTTCCTTGTTCCGATTTGCTGTCCCTCCAGCACTTGGAAGTAATTTGGCTGACAATGTCATGATCACTGTAGATATTATTCCTTCAGGTTGGAATTCAGCTGATGGAAAAGGAGATAAAAGTAAAAGTGCACCTTCAAGAGATCCAGAAAGACTGCAGAAAATAAAAGAGAGGTAAATTTGATTGCCCATCTTAAGCTGTAAAGCTACATCGCATTAGACAACTCTTTCTAAAAATGATTATAATTTCCAAAACTCATCAATAACTCATTTCTTCCCTTATAAGACATTTAAATCTAGATGATGTTGCTATCTCATTGATAAATGGATCAGAATTAATAATGAGGTATGCAGTGGGGTTGTGAATTGCATAAAGAAATCTAAAGTTTACTTTTCACCAGCTTGGGATACACAACATACAGACAAATCAATACTTTGTTATACTGTCCCTTTGCTGGGCATGCCTAGGAGTCTGAGATCTGAGGATTACAATTTGAAGCCAGCCCAGGCTGTGAAACTCATATTTCCACTAAACTACCAAAAGAGCTGGAAGTAGAGTTGTGGCTCAAGTGATAGAGTGCTAGCCTTGAGCAACGTAAGCTCACAGACAGCACCTAGACTGAGTTCAAGCCCCAGGACCAGTAACAACAACAATTCTTAGCTGTCCCTTTATAAACAGTGCTAAATGGCATTAGCAAGAGGATCTCAGTTATCATGGATTATCAGTAAATAAGTATAAGCCTGATTGTTTACCATCTATTTGTTTCTTAAATTCTTTATGGAATTTAGTAAGATCATATTCACAAAATTTTGTTTTTGAAGTCCAATTATATATGGAATATATTTACTTCATATTTAGGATTGGCAAAAATGCCATCTCAGTTGTGGTGCATGAACTCAGCCTGGGCACTGTCCCTGAGCTTTTCTGCTCAAGGCTAGTGCTCTACTACTTTAAGCCACAGTTCTACTTCGGTTTTCTGGCAGTTAATTGGAGATGAGAGTCTCACGGACTTTCCTGGCTGGGCTATCTTTGAATTGTGATCCTCAGATCTCAGCCTCCCAAGTAGCTTGGATTATAGGTATGAGCCACCAGCATTTGACAGAATTTTTTTATATAGATGAAATGTTTTACACTGGTAAGAGGAAAAAGTGGAGGGGAAAAAGAAGAAAGACCAAAAATTCCAGGTCCAATCTTAATGGTTAATTTTATATTTAGCATTAAAGTAATTTTCGTGATAATATAGGATAGAATATTTGAATGTAGGGGCTGGGAAGGTGCCTCAGTGGTAGAGTGCTTGCCTTGCATGCCTGAGGCCCTGGGTTCAATTCTTCAGCACCACATAAGCAAAAAGAAAAAAGCTGGAAGTGGCACTGTGGCTCAAGTGGTAGAGCACTAGCCTTGAGCTGAAGAGCTGAAGGACAGCGCCCAGGCCGAGTTCAAGCCCCACAACTGGAGCCCCCCCAAAAAAATATTTGAATGTAAAATATATTTGTACCATATATGGTGAGACATAAAACTAACATTAGGGAGGCAGTAGCATACATTGTTACTATAATTTTAGATACTTTTGTACTTGAAGAAATATTCTATTCAAATCCACAAAGGAATATTAATCTGCTTTCTAGATCTTGGGCTACTTTATTCCTACTTTGCCATGTAGCTACTGTTTTTCTGCTTTTAAATTTACTACTTCACAGTCATGTGGCTTATGCCTGTAATCTTATCTACTCAAGAGGCTAAGATCTGGAAGCTCAGTTTGAAGCCAGCCCAGGCAGAAGTAATGAGCAGGGCTGAACTCAGGTTTTAGAGTGCCATCCTAGCTAATTCAAGACCAAATTTAAA
The DNA here is from genome assembly GCF_019054845.1 of Dipodomys spectabilis. NCBI lineage: Eukaryota > Metazoa > Chordata > Mammalia > Rodentia > Heteromyidae > Dipodomys > Dipodomys spectabilis. Next base: position 24,150,812 of record NW_024870758.1, read on the forward strand.
CTCCAGACCTGCCAAGCAAGGGAAAACAAAAAACAAAAAAACATTTTTCTTTGTAGAAAGAATATTTACTCAGGAGGTATTTTAACTTCAGTGTTTGCACATTGTCGAAACTTCTATTGAAGAAAGCACTGTTACACTCTTGAGTTACCAGAGAGGAAGAGACTGTGTCTCTTTTCCTTTATTTTGGAGGATTTTAAGAGTTCTGTAGCTAAAGTGCAAAATATAGTAAATTTAAGAAACATAATTGGAATTAGGAAATTTAAAGGTAAAATAAATATCAGATTTTCATTTTCAGTGTTTCAAAATAATTTATACTTGAGGTCATTTCTGATTAACATAGGGCAGTTGTATATTTAACTCTTTGCACAAGTCTTGCAAGTTTACTAGGAATCTAGGTATACTTCAAATTGCTATAACCAGTTTTTTACTGTGATCCAATTTTAGAAGTTATCAGTGTAAAAATACAATTCTGATAACTTTGAAATGGCAAACCACAATTCATTAGGTGTTTGATTCATTGAAGTAGTCCTAAAATGTGTTCACAAGTGGGAAACATAAGTTTATATATTTCACCCTTATAATGTTGGATTTGAAGTATTCTAGAGGGTACTGCAGTTACTTAAAGTGATTTTTGAAAAATAGGGAACTTAAACTGTTACTAAAGGTAAAATTATATCATTTGAAAATCAGTGTTGATATAGCCTATTTTGTTTGCTTTTAAAGTAATTACTGCATTTTCAATGAAGTTATTTTCATGATGGTTACTGTTTTTTTTTTGGGGGGGGGGGCTGCCAGTCTTGGGCTTGAACTCAGGGTCTTCGCACTGTCCCCGAGCTGCTTCTTGCTCAAAGCTAGCACTCTACCACTTGAGCCACAGCACCACTTCCAACTTTTTCTGTTTATGGGGTACTGAGGAATCGAACCCAGGGTTCATGCATGCTAGACAAGCACTTTACCACTAAGCCACATTCCCAGCCAATTTTTATTTTTTTCTTATTACTGCTTTTCTTTTTTCTACTCAGCAAGTATAGAAATGACAAAAAAATGAAATTGGAATTATGTATCAGAAGAAATGATTAAGTTGTGAAAGCTCAAGAAAATGTGCTTTCTTTTCTAGCCTCCTTTTAGAGGATTCTGAAGAAGAGGAAGGTGACTTATGTAGAATCTGTCAAATGGCAGCAGCATCATCATCTAATTTGCTGATAGAGCCATGCAAGTGCACAGGAAGTTTGCAGTATGTCCACCAAGAGTGTATGAAAAAGTGGTTACAGGCCAAAATCAATTCTGGTAAGACTCATCCTAAGAGATGCATGTATGTATACATTTTGGTTAACAGATTCGTTGCAATTTACTATTTATTAAAAGTCTTAATAATTATATCTAAATCAGTTTTGAAGTAACAAACACAGCCGTGAACATTAGCCTTGCTTTGTGAATGTAGTCATAGTACTTTTTTAAAATATTACCAAAGCACGACAGTTAAAATTTGTAATTGCTTGGTATATCATATAAAATCCTTTTTTTTTAATCAAAGAAATACATTTACCAGCTATGTATCCTAGAAAAGATAAATTGCTTGTCATGCTGATTCATTTGTTCATGGATTGCCTGTGATGAAGCCAAGCACAATTCAATTGTAGGTGGAGCTGTAGCATGGTAATAAAAAAAGATGAGACCTCTTGTGGTGGTGGTATTTAGTTGATCGGGGATGTCCTAGGGGAGGACATGTTACTGAGCTTAGTAATAGGAGCTAGCTATTCTAGAATGAAGAGCCAAGAGCGTTGTATCAGGAAGAATAGCTACTACATGGACTTTTAGGTCGGAATGACTTTTGGTGTAGAAATTGAATGATGCATAATAGTGTGGCTGATATCAATAGGGGTTGGAAGAGGGGTGATATATAGTTGAAATGAGAGAGAGCAGAGGCTAGCTCATGAAGGACTTAAAGATAAGGCCTAAAACTTAGCAGTGGCTAGCTCATGAAGGACTTAAAGATAAGGCCTAAAACTTAGCAGTGTGTGCATGTGTGTGTGCACACACACATGTGCATATGCTTACACATGCCAGTCCTGGGACTTATTAAACTAAGGGCCTGGGAGATGACCCTGAGGTTTTGTTTTGTTGCTCAAGGTAAGTGCTCTACCACTTGAGCAACAGCTTTACTTCCAGCTTTTTGATGGTTTATTGTAGATAAGTTTCATGGACTCTCCTGTACAGACTGGCTTCAAACCTCAATTCTCAGATCTTAGCCTCCTGAGTAGCTAGAATTATAGGCATGAGTCATGGGTAGGCACCTTAGATTTTTTTTTTTCATCTAACCCAATGATGAAACACACTAGAGACTAAAATGAAATAATCGTATATATATTTGCTTGCTCTAGAGAAAAGTATGGGGGAAAATGGAAGCAGGGAGACCATTCAAGAGTTTATTATAGTAGCATTTACCAGAATTGGTGATAGCTAGCTATAGATGTGGTAATGATGAGGACAGTGATAGAAATGGATAGATTTTGGGTTGTTTTGGAGATAGATTCATTTAGTCTTGAATAAAGCAGAAAGAATAATTAGGGAAGCTCTATTTTTGCCTTGAGCAACTAATTAAATAGTGTTCCTTTTACTGAAATAGGGAAGTTAAAAACGGAATTTCTCTTCTGACGGACAGGTAACCAAGCATTGTTTTTCACAGAAATTCATTTTAGGTAACTATATAGAAAATGTCAGTCATTAGCTACACCAGCCTGGCGTTTCAGAAGAAATAATAGTAGTTTTAGTTATCATAAGGACATAAGTAGCATTTGAGGCTTTGAGATTAAATGAGCACCTAGAGAATGACCAGATGTCTAAGGATGCTTAGGATACCTATAGAATGGACATTTGAGTAGCAGCCTCCAGTCAGGAAAAAAACTAAGAAAATGTCATGTTGTGCAAGCCAAAAGAAATCTTTAAAGAGAGTGTGACTAGATTCAGAGCATGGCTCAAGTGGAGCACTTTGCTTAGCAAGTAGATACATCTTGAGTTTAATCACTAGGGATCAACCCAGTACTGGTCATGGTTCAAGAAAGGTGAGACCATGAAATGAACATTGGATGTGATAAACAGTTGCTTTTGGCATTCAGTGATAGGTTCATGAGCCTGATTATACTGAACTGAGGAGATGAAAAAGTTTAAAAAGGGAGACTGACGCATAGACTTCTCCCAACAAACAACTATCAAAGAGACTGAAGATATGAAGTATGCATTATAGATGGGGATCATACAGTGTTTTGGGGTTTTTTTTTGTTTTTGTTTTTGTTTTTTTTGTCGGTCGTGGGGCTTGAACTCTGGGCCTGGGCGCTGTCCCTCAGCTCTTCAGCTCAAGGCGAGCGCTCAACCACTTGAGCTACAGCACCACTTCCGGTTTTCTGGTGGTTTTATTGGAGATAGGAGTCTCACGGTCTCTCCTGCCCGGGCTGGCTTTGAACCATGAGCCTCAGATCTCAGCCTCCTGAGTAGTTAGGATTACAGGCGTGAGCCACCAGCGCCCGGCCAGTGTTTTTGTTTTATTTTGAGGGAAGAGAGTTTCGGGCTGTTTCTCTATTTCAGAGAAGCCAATAGAGATGATTTGAGGGATAAAATGATGGAGCCAGGTACTGTAATCCTATCCAAGAGCCTGAGATCTGAGGAGTGAGGTTGAAGCCATCCTTGACAGGAAAGTCTGTAAGACTCTTTATTTCCAATTAGCAACCAAAAAGCCAGAAGTGAAGCTGTAGCTCAAGTGGTAGAGCACAGCTGTGAATGAAAAAGCTCAAGGACAGTGCCCAAGCCCTTAAGTTGAAGCTCCAGTATCACCACAAAGAAAAAAGTAATTAATGATAGAATACGAAGTTTAAAGGCTACCCTTTAATAGCAGAAAAGATATTTCAATTCTGGAAAACTAGTATGAATGATAGATGTTAATCAATTTGTTCTTTTAATGAGAAGATGCATGACCTGCAATTTAATTGATTCTAGTTCTATCTTCTTTAGGTCTTTGAGAGACGGATTAGAAAATTCTCAAACATGGGAAAAATAACATGCTAAGGCTGTATAGTAGGATTTCTAGGCAGCGGCAATGCCCATAAAGTGATTTTAATGTTGTGATTGTAGCTTAATAAAAGCACTTGTATAATATATGTGTGTGTTATTATATATGTTTTATACAACACACATATATATATGGGGGGGGTCCTGGGTTTGGCATAGAACACAGTAAAACTAAAATTAGTAGTAGTAGTATTTTAGAGTAAAATGTGCATTTTTTCAGATTCTTGAATATAGAATGGAGTTTATTGGGTTTGGCTTCTGGAGTAAAAATTCTAAAGGGAGTTAAGGACATCTGTAAGGATATAATTATGGTGGTCATAATCATGTAAATCAAAGCCAGTAGGAGCAGGTAGGGCAGTGATAGTCTCTTTTTGAATCTCATTGACATTGAAGAGAGTTGTCAGTGTAGGTTAGCTACAATAATAAATTGTTGACAAAATAAGCACAAGATGGTATTTTTAAGTGCAGATCCTAGGGGGTGCAGTGAATAAGTCAAGGTAGGAAAGGTAATGTTTGGAAGCAAGACGGTTGAATAACTTAAGAATACAAAATGAATGGTCTGTGTGAATGTTGAAATAAACAAGAAATAAGTTGTTGAAGATAGGTAGCTGTCCAGGTGCTAAAAGTCATTAGTAATGAGAGGGGATGTAAGGTTTGCAAACACCATAGGGGAGCAACTGTTTTCCCTTTTGGTTATGAAGGACAAGGGCCTCGGAAAAAGGAACATTGAAGAGTATATAGTCACTGTGGTTCAGGCATTAAGTTTAGGAAAGAGATTGGGGGCGGGGGGGGGGGGGGGGGGGGGGGATCTGGAAACTTCCTGTTCCCAAGCCTGACACTTTTTGTTTAGTTTGCTTTGGTGGTAGTACTGGAGTTTGAGCTCAGGGCTTTGTGCTTGCTAGGCACTTCACAACTTGAGCCATACCTTCACCCTTTTTTGTCTTAATATTTAGAAAAACAGTATTTAAGAATTGACATGTGATTCTTCTATTTATACTTCCTATGTAGCTCAGAAAACAGGCGTGAAACACCATTATTGGCTGAGAAGAGGGTTTTCTAAATCTGTCACTACCCCTATATACTCCTTTCTAAAAAAGCTAGCCTAATAGGAATATGCTTCTAATCTCTAATATAGCTGGGCCCATGGGTGCTGGGCCTATTCCATTATGTTTTTTTTGTTTGTTTTGTTTTCCGGCTTTTTCTGCTTATGTAGTGCTGAGGAATGGAACCCAGGGCCTCATGCATGCAAGGCAAGCGCTCTACCACTGAGCCACCTTCCCAGCCCTTCCATTATGTTTTCATGGGACCATTATTGTATATGAATTTTTTCTTTGACCAAACACTACCTAAGTATATTGTGAAAATACAATGCATCTGTCTACAACTGATTTGAGACAGGATGGTCAACATACTTTCTCAGAGGAGTACTTTCATCTGTTCTCTAGAAAATGTGCTTAAGTTACTACTGTCTTAATACCTTTTTTGTTTACTATTAAGTAGTGCTAGTTATAAGACTTAGCTACTCCTTGAAAAGAGGGCTACTGCTTTTTTATTTCGTAATCTCCTAGTGCCTTTGTAACTGTTCGGCATAAAATAATCAACAAATGTGAGTTCAGTGAATATATTTAATTTTAAATTAAAGATCTTTTCTCATAAAACAACTAATTTAGGATTTTTTCAGTTGGAAAGATTACATAGACAAAACTGAGTACTAAATTTGAGCCAGGAGCTTACAATAGTTAAATGTTGAGGATATATGAAATGAAAGATTTTTTTTTTGTTTGCTTTATTTATTTATTTTATTTTCTAATCATGGGGAAAATGGAACAAAATTTTCTGGCTTTACTATTTTTAAATATTTCAGTAGCATTCAGAGAATTTTGTGTAGTCATTATAAACATCTCTTTCTTAAAAACTTTTTTATTAACCAAGATTAAAAAGAACTCCTTAAATCAGGGAATAGTAACTCCCTGATTTCTCTTCCTAATTCCTGATAAATTATGTGCTATCTTCTCTTTAAATTTGCCTGATTTAGATAATATCCTATAAATTAAATGTATAAAGTTTATTATTTGAACAAATATTTTTGTGCACTTCATTTCATTTAATAGCTTCACATTCTCATGTGATAGCATGTATGAGAACTTAATTCCATTTACGGCTTCTTCCCCTCCTAGTCATCAGGGCCGTCACATTGCTTCGATTTCACAAGGTCTTGGGTGTATCAAAGATACTGTTCTGAATATGTAACTAGTTGTTGGAAATGCTACTGAACATTGTATTCATGGTATGACAAGGTATTTCAAGAGGAAGTTGGAAGGATGATTTTCCATTGCCTCTCTATATATTAAAGTGTCTAGGATATAGTTATCTAAATAAGGGTGGAGGCTTAAGTAGCATAGGAAGGAACCTGGTATGCACATTGGGTATTATAGATTACTATCTTCAGCGTCATTACTGGTTTATTGGAGTACACAGTCTCATCTTTCTTCCTCTTTTACCTCCTTTCCCCTTTCCTTTCTTACTCTACACTTTCCGTTCTAATATCATCTGTAGGATTTTCTACATTTTAACCTAAAATTTTAAGGGAAAATGTTTTGTGAAAACGGTATAAATCCTAGCTTTTACTTGTTGTTTAATTTTTGTCAGGTTCTTCATTAGAGGCTGTTACCACCTGTGAACTCTGTAAAGAAAAGTTGCAGCTTAACCTGGAGGATTTTGATATTCATGAACTACATAGAGCTCATGCAAATGAACAAGTTAGTATATTTTGCCTAATTTGGTAAGTGTCTATCCTATGCTTAAAGGACAGCTCTTGAAGAAAAGATTTAAGTCATGGTCAGAAATTCTAAATTAAATAATATTCTTAACATAATTCTCTCTTACTACATTGTTTATAGTTGTATGATTTTTTTTCTCTCCCCTCATTTAAAGTAAAAGACAATCCATGTTCATCTTTTAAATTTAATAAGATAAATTTTTCTTCTTCATAAATAAGTCTGAAAATAATAAAGGCTTAGGACAGTGGTCCCAAGTAGGCATGCCAACTTTACTTTCCCTAAATTGTAAGCAATTTAAATAGTCCAGTTAAAATGAAGAGCTCAGTATTTTTCTTGAAAAAAGAAATGTGTTTAAAAAGATTACCAAAGTTATTTCATCTCTCCAAAAGAAAATCCTGTAGCCATTAAACAGTGTTTTTCATTTCCTTCTCTTAGGTGCTAGCATCTCCCAATCCTTATTCTGTTTTATAGATTTACCAGTTTGGGGTAATTCATATAAATGAAATCACACAATGTAAAGTCTTTTGTGAAGCCTTCTAAAGTGATATATGAGAATAAGGGGTACCCTTTGAAAAATTGATTAAACCTATGTATTTTTCTTACAAAATATATACATAGATACAAGTTCTTATATATAGTTTAAGGAATTGCTAGATTCCTTGAAAGTAATTGCTTAGATTCAGGTTTGAAAATCACTGATCTAAACAATGAAAATTAGTTGATAGAGCATAAATGCTACTTTAATGCCAGTTATAATTTTGATTTACTCTGCTAAGCTAGTTGTCCAAAAAGAAAATAACTTTCAGCAATGAAAGGTCTTAAATCCTTAAGGAATCTATAATGACAGGTGAACTATTTTAAACAACAGGGCCAAGTAAGTATATGCAAAGGTAGAATAAAAAAGAAAGTATATTTGCAGGAGGAGAGTAGGTTTCTAAGGGGTGTTTTTCCTTGTTACCTCCTCCTTTTCATGTTCATCATGTCTCAACACCAGCTCTGGTTTTTCATTAAAGGGAAATTTTTATTTAGTTATTTTAGTGATTCATGTTCTTAAAAAATGTAGAAGTCTGTAGGTAGAATCATTGTAAAGACAATGACAGCCTTGTTTCAGCTTCTTGGCTTTGCCTAGTTTTATATGTAAATCATGAGTTCTAGTGGCTTGATGACTACCCTCATTTTATGCAATGAGCTTAATGTTTCCTCGTTTTTTATTGGACGTGTCAGATATGTGAATTGCCAAAATTTACAGTAAAAAGGTACACAGTGCTGTGTTAGTGATTTTTATTCACAGCTTCAACCAACATTAATAGGGTTGGGGTTGTAACTAACTCATAGATAGGGTGGTTACCTAGCATGTGTGAGATGTGGGGTTCTCCTTCTCTCCAAAAAAAAATCAACTTTTATTTTTACCAATTAAAAATTCTATGTGAATTCAGGAATGTGTTTCCCTTATCCATACTTAATCTGTTCCCTTTAACCTAAAATAAAAACAGTTGAGCTATCTGGATGAACATATTTATTTAGGGTAAATGTGTAGTAATTTTTGAGTAAACGAGCACTATTAACCATTTGTAAAAGGAAATGAGAGCTTTATAAAAATAAAGCATTCTACCATCAGCTTATTTAAAAGCTAAATTTATATATATAAGTTATTACATAAAGGAAAATGAGAACAAAGAAGAAAGAAATTTTAAAATTTTAACAAATTATGAAGGCTAGTCAGTTTTTGTATAATACACTTCTTAAGGAACTGGATATGAATATATTTCCTCTAGTTTATCACTAAAGTGTGAATATCAGTATAATTTTAATTTTTTCTTTTTTTCTTTTCTCCTGTTTGCTGCTCTATTGAAGGCTGAATATGAATTTATCAGCTCTGGTCTCTACCTAGTTGTGTTACTGCATTTGTGTGAACAAAGCTTTTCTGATATGATGGGAAATACAAATGAACCAAGCACACGTGTCCGAGTAAGTAATATTGGAGTAGAGGTAAAGGGTGGGTGAGATATGGCAAATGTTTGTTATGTGTTCATATTGTTTTCACTGGGGAGCTTTTATTGTTTGATGTTTTTTAAAAATAAAGGTACTGTAGATTTAGTGGAAATTACTGTCTTCCTTCTCAATAAGCACCTTAGTTTTCTTAGAAAGCTCTTTTGAGAATGTTAATATAATTGGAATATATTTCATTGAGAAACAAGGAAGGAATTAGAAACACCAAGGGAAACTGTTCTTTTAATAAAAAAAAATAGTCCTTAGTTTTTACATCTTAGAAACATGCAATTGACTTCCAAAAGCTGGAAAAAAAATGATAAATGGACTTCAGTTTATGTTATTATTTTGTAAAAGATTACCAGTATATTCATTTTTAAGTGTTCACCTAACAGTGTACTGACAGGAAATTTATATTCTACTGTTTTGACCATTTTATAAAGAAAGTCCTATGATTACTGTCATTACTCTAGCACTTGGACACTTAGTATCTTGAATTGTGTTCCTATATATGTCCTTCAAACTCGTTTTGATATATGTTCACTTTGGCAATAAAATTTTTTTAGTAGAGTCCATGTTACAGTGTAGTGTTTTTATTTTGAAAATTATCAAAAAACATGCAAGTCAAAATCACAATATTCTTAAATTAGTAAAAGACTTCTCTATATTTCATCATGTGGATGTTGTAACAGTGACTCTTAGTGGACAGATGGTTGTCATTGAGAGAAAAAAAGAACAAACTATCAAGAGCATTCAGAATTTCAACAAAGATGTCTTGATTCCTCAGTACTTTAGAAATGAACTTTAGAAATGAACTCTGTAAAATTATTTCTGAAAAGATACCCCTAACTTTTGAGAATGAGAAAAAAACATATAAATTCATTCATTTATTTAAAAAAAAAAAAGTTAATAGTTATTAACAAGGTTAAGTTAGGAGGTTACTAGGATTTTTTTTAAAAAAAAAAGTACAGGCTTAAATTTTATACAGTTACCAGCTATCTAGACAGGCAAATTTTAGTTCATTTGCTTCCAAAGTATTTTGATGTTTTTCTTTTTTCTCCCCTTCACTTTAAATTATAAACAACGATTATATTACATAGAGAGATTAAACTTTTTCCTAATTTTAAGAAATGGATTTCTACATGATTAGTAATGATTATATAAAACATTTAACAGTAATGCCCTTATGGTTATGACTTTTAATGTGGGGGATGAAATACCCCTGTATAAAGGACTAAAATGGTGTTTACTTTTTAAAGTAGAAATGAGTCTCCTATACTGATTCTCTTTAGATCCATTTGCAACATTTAAACTACTGTATTTCTTTCTGCATTGTTTCTAGTTTATTAACCTTGCAAGAACTCTTCAGGCACATATGGAAGATCTCGAAAGTAGGTGGAATTTCCCTCCCCAGACTTGTTGAATATACTTTTGCAAATTAAACCCACAGAACAAAATCTAAGTATATATACTCTTTTCGATTAAATTAGAGCTTCGGTGGATAGCTGGGTTGGCTTGGAAAATAAGAGTTGGACAATTGACACTAGTCTTTTAATTTGTATTTGTCTTAAGATACAGAAGGATACATTTCTTAACTATTATTGTTTTACTTTTATTGTAAATAAATCACTTTGATTTTAGCACTTGTACTAAAAAAGATACTATTTAACTATTAAACTATATTTCTTAGTTTTTTTAATGTGTAAAGAAATTTTACTTATTAGGTTTGCTTTGCTAAGGGTTTTCCTTGGACTTGTGTATGGCTCCGGAAAATAGAGAGAAAGTCCTAGACAGGCACTGGTAGCTCACGCTTGTAATCCTAGCTACTCATGAGGCTGAAGATCACAGTTTGAAGCCAGCTTATGCAGGGAAGTCTGTGAGACTCCTATGTCCAATTAATCACCAAAAAGTTGGAAATGGAGCCATGGCTTAACTTGTAAAGCACTAGTTTGAGCATAAAAGGTCTGGTCCTGGCCTACAGTCAGTCCCTGGACCAGAACCCCCAAAAAGAAAAGAGAGAGAGGGGAAGTCCCGATTCTCTGTACATGACAAAAACCATGTAAGTTCTTCCACAGCCTGCCCTCTTAAAAGTCCTATAGCACCTCAGTGGTGCATCATACCAGGTGGGCACAGAAATCAGTGGCTCTGGGAACAGTTTGAAAACTAACTTTAATTCCTACATGTGAAAATAAAGGAGTCAGAATTCATTTAGTGCAATTGCTTTTAAACTTTATAGCTTCTTCAAACTAGAGCCTTTAATTGACTACAAAACTTTGATGCAATAATAATTTGTTCTGGCATATTTTCCCCAGACTTCCTATTTCAGGAAACTGTCATCTCTTTTAGAATATAGCTTCCTAAACATAGCAATGTTTGTTCCCCAGCATTTAAGGAAAGAAACAAGATGCCATGAAATAACACACCCCCATTCAAGTAAAGGAGGCAAGTGCTATAAATGAATCCCAAAGTACCTGTGCCCAGTGTGCGGCAAATGTCTGTAATCTAAAGTACCCTGGAGGAGGGGCCAAGACAGTACTGTGATATGCACTAGATCCTGCCCAAAAAGCACAGTAAAAAAGCAGAAAGACTAGGGGCACCCTCCAAGTTACAGAACTCAGGTCTAACAGTTGTAAAACCTCATATTCAATCCCCAGTGATATAGGAATATAAAAAGGGAAGAAAATACCAGTGTATTAGTATATTTTGAAAATCAATTTGAACTCAATTTTCTTTGGTGGAATTAACAGAAAGCTCTTTGAAAAGCTATTCTAGTCTTTATGAGAGAGCATAAACCAAAGGTTTATCAATTACAAGCTAGGGGTCAAATATTAAAAGGAGGTTTTATTTATAAATGTTTCATACTTTCCTGTAATTTGTTCTGGTTTGATTTCACTTGCTAGGTGTTTTAAATCATATAATACTAATACAAGAAAAGAGTATATTAACCATAAATGTTGGTTAGATGTTTCTTTAGTGAACTTTCATTTTCCTTTGTATATAAAGCAGTTATTTATAGAGTCTTTTTGTTGGTTTTTTTGTGTGTTTTTTTCCTACTCTGTCCTTCTTAAAGACATACAAAATGCTTTATATTAAATCTCAAACAACTAATGATTGTGGAATAAAATGTGGTCAGAAATGTAAAAATGATGTTTCTGGCAGTTTGGAGACAGGGTGGTAATCTCAATAGTTTTTTACTGAGTCCAATTATTAAGTAACGTAAGCTGTGTCTATATAAAGCTTTTTTGACATACTAAATAAAGCTTTTTCTTGGCATTGTATAGACATAGCATTAATGTAAATTGCAAGAACACCCATAACCTGTTATTCTATGTACATTTTTTTTCATTCTCATCGGATGCATCAAACATGCAGCGGTAATAAGCCAGATTCTACTCAGGTGTGTGAGAGCACTTGCCTTAAATTTACTTTTTCTCTAGTGTATGTGTCATTGCTACTAGGAGCACAAACTGATCTCAGAAATGGTTTAGAAGATCCTCTTGAACAACATCTATAAGCATTTTCATTTTTGTAAAACTATGTAACACCACAAAAAGGTGTGGGGGTGGGGGTGCTATGAATGGGTGTCACCCACAATCCAACCACCCTAACTCAGTCATGATAACTTAGCATTTTGACCAAACAGTATACTAAATTGGGATTTTTGTATTACAAGTCATTGCTCTTCTGGCTTCATATTTACATTTCCCATTCTCATCCTCCTCTAAATCATTCTTGATCATCATGTTTTCTTTTAACAGCTTCAGAGGATGATTCTGAAGAAGATGGAGACCATAACAGAACATATGATATTGCCTAACTTCATTTAAGAGAAATGGATGATCTGTGAACAAGTGTTTATTAAAACTGGCAATTAATTGTGAAATAATTTTGTGGGGAATGCCTAGTAAATATATTGACTTACATAAAATGAATATATATACATACATGTATCCATGTGGGTATATATTCATTCTCAAGTGTTGCTGAATTAAAATTCTGCTGGACCCTTTTAACATTGGCCAGCAAATCTGATGTTTATAATATGGTAATCAAAAGCAGTTTTTTTGTTTGTTTGTTTTAGGTGAGTGGGAAAGCATTACCCTTGATTTAAATACCTAAGCACTGTCCATCAACCCTTTGTTGTGTTCTGATTACTGTAGCCATATTTATGGGGGAAACAAGTTTGTGTTTTAGTCTCTTGCTAGTGAGAAAGATGGGACAAAATGTACTTTTGAAATGAAATGCCAAATGGCATCTAATGAGTATTTTTTTTAATGTCTTAAAGTTGTAGCCAAATTTTCATGATCATTTACTTCCAGTGTTCTTTTAAAAAAAAAAAAAAAAAAACCTGCAAAGAATGGGGACAAGTTTATGAAAAACATATTAGGTTTCCAAATTTAGTTTCAATTCTAAATTCATTTAACTTTAAAACCTAATTTTAAAAATATATAAAAATACAGAAATGATGGATAAATTTTATATTGATTTGCAAAATGCAGATTATATTTGATAGTCCGTGATATGTAGGTATTCCTTTTGGGGATATTTAATAGCTATAAGTTATATGAGAATTGCCAGTCAAATGATATTTGGTTAAAAAAAATTACTGCAATCTCAAGTTAATGGAATATTTTAAAATCCCACCTGCAAAGTTTAAAACACTGGTTTTCAATGTACTTTTTAGTGTTGTCACTTCTTTATAAATATGATTAAAAAATAACCTATTTGGATCTTGGTCATTTTTAACTGTTCCTTGGTAATTCTGGGCATTTATTTGATGATTACTAGTATTTTTCACTACCTTTGGAAAACATGAACATTACCTTTTCAACATGAATGAGTCTGCACTGTGGCTATGAGTTGTTTGAATTTTCATAACATTGTATTTTTCCTTGTCAACACCCTACTATAAATGGTTACAAACACACGCATTTGGTTTCAAAAATAAAAGTCCGATGTTATGGCAACAAACTACTTTTTCAAAACCTGCCTAGAAACCATGTTATTTCTCAAATGTGAATGAACAGTTTGTCCACACTTAGTTTGTTCCTCTTCTGTAAAATCTTGGCTTGAAATAAAGTGCATATTGATTGATGTATAGTTTGAACTGTTTCCTTTTAAACAGTGCTCGAAGACTTCCTTTAACACTGTTTTAGCCAGGCTCCAGTGGGTCATGCCTGTAATCCTAGCTACTCAGAAGGCTGAGACCTGAGGATTGTGGTTCAGAGCCAGCCTGGGCAGGAAAGGGCATGAGACTCCAATTGACCACTCAGAAAAGTGGCACTGTGGCTCAATTGGCAGAGCGCTAGCCTTGAGCTGAAGAGCTGAGGGACAGCGCCCAGGCCCAGAGTTCAAGCCACATGACTGACAAAAAAAGAAAAAAGTTTTAACTAGACTTCAAATCAGTTTTTGTCTATTACCTTTGCATTTCTTTTAAGCTAAACCACAAAATTTTAAGATACCAGTTTTATCTGTATACATTCTAAAAACGTCAAGATGGAATAAAACATTCTACAATTTGTAGTTTGGCACTACATATGAAATGTCAAAATAATAATGACGGTCTTGTACCCCGTTAGCTTTGCTGTATTAGCTTCCCATATTATATAAATGGCACTGTGGAGCAATAAGTGAACATGATGGGGGGGAAAGTAGTTCATTGTCAGTTTTAAACTGGAATTACTGCATGTCGGGAAGCACAAGTGTAGTTGCATTATGTATTCATATTTAGAATTTTCCCATACGTGGAAAATAATGATTACCTCATTCTTAAGCTCCCATAGAAGGCTTCACTCAACGGCTGCTGCATTTGAAGAGTGTAAAACCCCTAAGTTGTATCTAAGATGGTTCCTTTTCTAAAGGGCTGAACCAGATTGGTTTTTATCATGAGTGCATAAATAATGTTACCAGAATGATCACTACCATACATTATTTTCTTTCATTTTATATTCAAATATTACACAGGATTCACCATCAGTATTAGATGTATTGGTCTCAGAGTATCAGAAGTTTAGTCAAATTGAACACAATTTTCTTCAGCAACAACCAAAACACAATCGTCGTTATAAGGTGATTGGGGTGCAGTTGAAAAAACTGTGGTGAAACCAGAACCAGAGTTTCTTTTGTAGAAGAACCAAATGATCGCTCCCAAAACTGTCAGAGTTACTGTGCTAGCAATCACTAAAGTTGATATTAAAATATGATTATCTGAAAGGGAAAAGAAAAAACACTTGATATATCCAGGTATACAAGTTGGAATTTTGGGAAGCACCAGTGTATTTTCATCATGCATTCATATTTATAACTTCCCACACATGAGAAAGTTACACATTATCAAGGTTTGTGTTTTTTTTTTTTAATCTGAGAAAATGCCATACTTTCAATTAAAAGGTTGTCAACTGAAGAACCCAATGTGTCCCATGCTATTACTTATGTTTTTATTAGCTTTTTTATTTTGAATCAAGATCTTACAAACTCACATCTACTGCTCTCCAGAGATAATGAAGTTTAGCTAATTACACCAGTGAGCTCTAATAAAGGTTTGTCTGGCTGGTCTTTTTGCTTCAAAGAAAAAAAAATCCAAGAGCTGCAATTTCTTGCATTTTTGTTTCTTTGCATTCAGTCAAGTAATGCTATATAGTTACTCTAAATTCTCTAACTACAGCTTTGCATTTCTTTTCAAAACCATTACAGTCTTTTATAAGTCAATTTCACAAGCCAAAATATTTATATTATTTGGCCTATAGTAATAAAGGTCTGAAATATTTCAGAATCTTCCTTTGCAGATGAATTTTTATGTATACTTAAGTATGTTTAAATTCATTTCAGCTGACTTGTTAAAATAGGGCTTGAAAGAATTAAAAGATTAGTGGGATAAATTTCATCTGGTCTTTCATTTAGGTGAGGAGAGCCATGGTTTTATTTACATGTGTAAATAAATACACATGATTCTATGTAAGATTTTTTAAATACAGGAAATGGTAAGCAACTCTTTTCTCATAAAATATTGTCACAGTTTTTCGGGACATAGGTGTTACTACAGACATTAAAATGTTAAAATTCTTTCCTACCTGCATATACTACTTTGTTTTCAGTACCCATAATTAACCATAGGAACATTATAATCCATAACGGTCATAGGAACATGCGTTGTTTAATTTTAATGGTTATTTTCCTTTTTATTTTATTGATTTTATGTTTATGTGGTACCAAGGAATTGAACAGAGGGCCTCATATATGCTGGGCAAGCACTCTACCACCAAGCCACGTTCCCTGCTCCTACAAGCGTTTTTGAGTTAATGAGCACATAATAAGTAAACTTTGGTCAGAAAGCAGATCAAATCAAATCAAGATGATTTTATAAGTATCACAGCTTTAACTGAAGATTGAAAGACCTATAGACAGCATCCAAAAATTGGCAGAGAACAGTATCTGCAAGTGACTTGTGGCCAGGTTTAATGCCCGCATACTAAAATGGGGAGAAAAGCCATCCTCATTGTCAGCTAACATAACTGGCAGCATATAAAAAATGTTTTTTTGGGTGGGGAAGATAGGAAGGGGAAACAAAGGAGGAGGCTACAATGCTTGATGAGAAATGTACTCAATATCTTGCCCATGTAATTGTAACCCCTCTGTACAGTATTTTCACAATTAAAAAAAAAATGTTTTGGCTACACCCTAATTCTAATATTGGCCATTTGAAGACCAGATTTACCCAGAGAAAGTACGTTAAGCTATGAACCAATGGCTCACACCTGTAATTCTAGCTACTCAGGAGGTAAGATCCAAGGATGATGGTTTGAAGCCAGTCTGGTTAGGAAAGTGGAGTTTCTCAAGTGGTAAGTGCTAGCCTTGAGCAAAAAAAGCTCAGGGATAGTGCCCAGGCCCTGAATTCAAGCTCCAGGACCAGTACATACACATGCATGCACACATGTGCACACGCGTTGAAATCTAGTACAGGTTACTGGGTGCTAACTATACACGTAATTCGGGAACATAATTTAAATGACTGACTTGAATCTATTTAGTAACAGCAAAAAGTCAAATTCCCATTGCTTATTGCTGTTATATCCAATGGAATTGCCTTTATTTCCCATCTAAAGTCCAATTTCTCAAGGTTCAACATTCCTGCATGCTCCTTTCCATAACTTTTGCATCCCTTAGCCATCCTATTCTTTTCATTCTTCCCAAGGTCTTCCAACTTTTCTTTGGAAAGTCGTTTGCCAAAAGCTTTGCTGCACTTGAGTTTGTCCCCTTCAGTCCAGTGATCCTAGTCTCATTAAAGTCATAAACTAAGCCTAATGTCTGTATGACAGGTGTTATTTATTGAGATTTCATTCTGCTTAAATACAGCTTTTGTCAGTGAGGCTACCTACTTTAAAAACATGCACAAAACCTTTCTCCTGCACTCAAATTCATCCTGACTTTTCCTCTGAATAGCATATTTCACTATCTGACATGTCTTACCCTTTTCTACCCTTTTCCTATTTTGTTCACTGCCTTCAATGTCTACTTCAGAAGAAAGCTTAGCACTTAGTGTTTATGCAATTTTAATGTAGATTTACATATGAATATTTCAATGAATTCATAGCATCTTCTGATAAACATCGAGTTTCTTCAATTGGCTACTGTAGATAATGCTGTTGCAAACAGATACACAGTTCCTGGGTTTCAGTTCCTTGAGGTGTACATGCAGATGTGAGATTGAGACCATATGATGACTCTATTTTTAAATTTTTTGAGAAAGTGCTCTTTACCACTGGTTGCACCCCCCCCCCCTACACACACGCACACACATTTCCACAACAGTGTGCAAGGGTTGCAGTTTCCTCACATTTACATCATTTTCTGTCCCATCCTTACCCCTCACCTCCAACTTGTACTTTTTTTTCCCCCAGTCATGGGGCTTGAACTCTGGGCGCTGTCCCTTAGCTCTTCAGCTCAAGGCTAGCGCTCTACCACTTGAGCCACAGCGCCACTTCTGGTTTTCTGGTGGTTTATCAGAGTCACAGACTTTTCCTGCCCTGGCTGGTTTTGAACCGCAATCCTCAGATCTCAGCTTCCTGAGTAGCTAGGAGTACAGGCGTGAGCCACCAGCGACTTTTTTTTTTAAGTTGTAACCAGCTTATAGGTGTGAGGCGTGTGTGTGTGTGTGTGTGTGTGTGTGTGTGTGTGTGTGTGTGTGTGTGTGTGTGTGTGTGGTGTAAAATGCTATTCGTCGTCTTCCCAAAGGAAGATGAGGCTATAGCTTCTATGTGTATATCCGTAACCTCCCTTTCCTTTTCTATATCTCTACCATGGAAAGCCACAAATGAAGAAAACATTTGTAAAGTATGTATTAGAAGATGTATACCTTGCCAATACAAACAGTAACAGTTCTCATTGAAAAGTTACATGGTAGTTTCAGAGCTACCTTATGATAAAATTCCACCTTTGGAAATATAATCAAGCTCTAGGACAACTGAAGTGACAGACATCAGAATAGTAGAGGATATCATGTGAAGTGAAATAAACTATTGTGTGTTTTCTCATGTGGAGAAAAGAGTGGCTGTAAAGATCAATGTATAACACATGCATGTATGGAATTGAAAATAAAACTCAGCAGTTTCAATAATACAGTTCATATGTGTTAAAATCGGGGAGTGGATTAATAATATGGTGGACATTTATTGGGAATGATATTGAGGAACTTTATATTATGATGGTAATACGGGGTGTTTTAATTTCACAGACAAGTGAATATACAAATAGCAAGCTGTATAAGATTTCAAAACGGGATTAAAAACTATTCAGGCCAGGCATCGTGGTGCCTGCCTATAATACAGCACCTAGGAAGATGAAGCAGGGGGATTTCAAGTTTAAGGATGAACTACTTAGCAAGATTTACTGATATGTGTATATCTCTATACACATATATACACATATATGCATACATATAGACATGCATCCATATATTCATACAACCCAATTGATGAAAATCTGGAGGTATGCTAACAGCCACTCAGACATTGCTAAGTGAGAATGCAAAATGATACAGTTCCTCTAGATGCTAAACAGCATTGATCAAAGTTGTAGATTCACTTTTGATGCAATAATTTCATTTTGAGGAATTAATTCAGTTAAGCTTGTATTTGTACATTTTTTTTCACCATCATTCACAATAGCAAATTTTAGGAAAAGCCAAGTGGAAGGTTTAAGCTAGGAAGAGTATTCAGTTGTAATAAGTGATTAGATAAATGTATATCGATAAACTAGTGAATTTAATAAAACAGAAGTTACCTTCCTCACTTTACATCAGCAAAAGAAACAGAAGGTAAAAGAAGAAATGGAGTGAAACAGTGTCCAATAAGGGTAAAGATATTGTAGGGTGCATGGGGCAGTGATTGCCTTCTATAATTTTGTGTTTTGAGTTACCTTATCCCTCCCCCATTTGTCTATTGACTCAGTTATTTGGCAGTACTGGGGCTTAAATTTAAGTCTTTGTGCTTGATAGGCACTCTCCCATTTAAGGCACAACTCCCAGCCCTTTTTGCTTTAGTTATTTTTCCAGATAAAATTGCCAGCAAAAAGAGCCAACCTTGACAGCAAGGGTACCTATACCTCCTATAAGGCTGGGAATACATGGGAAAGACCACAACTGGCTTGTTTGAGATGTAGGTCTTACTACCTTTTTGCCTGGGCTGGCTTTGAACCATGATTCTCTCCATCTCTACCTTCTGAGTAGTAGGTGAGAATACAAGTGTTAGACACTTTTTTTTTTTTTTAGGTCGTGGGGCCTGAACTCTGGGCTGTCTGTCCCTCAACTCTTCAGCTCAAGGCTAGCACTCTATCACTTGAGCTACAGTTCCACTTCTGGCTTTTTCTGCTTATGTGGTGCTGAGGAATCAAACCCTCATGCATGCAAGGCAAGCACTCTACCACCTAGTCACCAACTTCCTAGCCTAGCCATACCCCCTTTAAAAAAAAAATAATAAAATACAGCTAGTAAGCCCAACTTAAGATAAATGTATTATGAATTGTAAATGTAACTGAGGTGAAGCCTTTTTTTTTAAGTTGCAGTTTTATCCAACAAACACAGGTAATGAATTCCATAATAAAATACTATGACAAAATGGCCACTTTGTACATAAGTTAGAGTTACCATATTTAATGTGCCAAGAGGGTTTTCTAGCATCTTATAAAAGCTCTATATTGGGGCTGGGAAGATGGCTCGGTGGTAGAGTGCTTGCCTTGCATGCATGAGGCCCCGGGTTCAATTCTCAGCACCACATAAGCAGAAAAAGCTGAAAGTGGTGTTGTGGCTCAAGTGGTAGAGTGCTCTAGCCTTGATCTGAAGAGCTGCGGGACAGTGCCCTTGCCCAAAGCTGAGGCCTCATGACCAACAACAACAACAACAAAAGCTCTATATTATATAACTAATTTTAAAGGTGTCTATAATAATATTTAAACATGCCAGAATTTTAAAGTATTTTTAATTACGGAGAAACATTTAAGAACAGAATATTGCTTACCTGACAAATACTTCTTGTCAAATGGGACTGAAATGCAAAAAAGAAAATTAAAATTTTTAGTATGCTTAGTTATAATATTAAAAATTAAAATGAACACTATTAGTTTAATATCCTGATTACTACCACTTTGTCTATTTTCTCTGGTATCTATGCGTTCTGATTTTAGTTTGGAAAGACATATTAGCTTGACAAAATCCATTAGTGTGTTTGCTGGTAGAAAGTGAGGGAGCAAGGGAAAAAGAAAGCCATGAGACAAGGGAGAAAGGACACAGTTGGAGAGTTTTATGGAAAACAAACATAAAATTAAGCAACTGTGGGCTGGGAAGGTGGCTCAGTGGTAGAGCGCTTGGCTTGCATGCATGAGGCCCTGGGTTTGATTCCTCAGCACCACATAAGCAGAAAAAAACGGAAGTGGCGCTGTGGTTCAAGTGGTAGAGCACCAGCCTTGAGCTGAAGAGCTGAGGAACAGCGCCCAGGCCCAGAGTTCAGGCCCCACGACCGGACCAAAAAAAAAAAAAATTAAGCAACTGTGGCCTTCATTATTTGCCAATTTGCTCAGGATTTCTGATATTTTCAAATTTCCATTTAATTAAAAACTTACTTTATGCTGGGCATCAGTGGTTCATGTCTGTAATCCTAGCTACTGAGACTGAGATCTAAGGATAGCAAGTCAAAATCCTCCCAGGCAGGAAAGTATGTGAGACCCTTATCTCAACTAACAAAAAAGGTGGAAGTGGAGCTAGAACTCCGGTGGTAGAGCACTGGCCTTGAGCATAAGAGCTAAGAGACAGTGTGTAGGCTGAGTTAAAGCCTCAGGACCAGGAAAAACAAACAACCCTATTTCATATAATGAAGCCCTGAAGCATAATACATGAAACAAGTTTTTAAAAAATCTTTGAGGTTGGATGCTAGTATTGTAAACTAACAGCAAATGTTAATATAATCACTATAAAATGAATTACAGTGGATCCTACCATAGGATCCTACCTAGATGCTTAAGACATACTCAGAAAACGATTGTCTATGCGATGTTCCAGGAACCCCAAATTAATATTTTGATACTTTAAGTTTTTTAACTGAAAATTCTCAGTAATTTTTCCAGAATTCTTTAGCATGTGGAAAGGAGACTTTGTGCAGTGTTTCAAAATAATATTGAGATATTGTAGAACAGGATAATTTTGTTCATTAATCTGAATAAATCATAAACTACCCTGTAGTTTTTCATTTGCTTATCTAAAGCATATTTGTTCTTGTAGATAACCTAATTCCTTGTAAAATAAAATTCAAAATCTGGAACTATACATGGCTGGTCTTCAGTACTTCTACACAAATTACACACAAAGAGGATATGGTCATTGTTTTGATTTCTTGGAAAGCACAAGCAGAATTAAGCACAAGCAGAATAATGTCTAGTTCACGTGATGTAGCTATCCCTCTGAAATCCAAGAGAATTAGTTGTTTGATTTCCAAGAGACTGGGGAGCAAATCAGTTTACCAGTATTGTAGTCTTCCTCCCTCCAGTATGAGGCATATTAATCTCCCAGTATTATTTGAAAGACAACCCTACTTCCCCCACCAGTACACTGGAAAATGACAGGCATACTTACTTGCTGCTTTACAAAGTGTGCCTTCCACAGAAGAAATTTCACAATTTCCTTTTTTCCATTCACCAGTCTTAGTGTACAGAAAACCACAAGTGTCAACTAGATCCTCACCATCTTCCTCCTCTGCCCATTTATCAAATGTCATATTTGAGTTGTCAAACCATTTGAAACTTGCATCTGTTAAATGAAGCAATATTTTCAACATTGTAACAGTTTTAACATTTGTTAAAGCCAAAGAAACAGGTCTTGGATGAAAGATGGGACATTACGAAGGAATGAGAGACATTACTAAGTACTATACAGTCTTTTTGGTTGTAGGATTAAAAAAAATAGGAGGAATAAATCCTATGTACAGTCAAATCATAAAAGTTATTTAGCGCAGGCACCAGTGACTAACACCCAAAGTCCTACCGATTCAGGAGGCTGAGGCTAACTGAGGCCAGCCTGGACAGAGATATCTTTGAGATTCTATCTCCAATTAACCAACAAAATGCTAGACTGGAAGCATGCTCAAGTGGTAGAATATGAGCAAGAAAGTTTACTGAGAGCATAAGTCCCTGAGTTCAAGCTATAGCAACACACACACACACACACACACACACACACACACACACACACACACACACACACACAGAGCTTTAAAACTTAGGAAAATTATTTTCTTGGAGAAAATTATAAACATAGTTAAAATATTGATAGTAACCTTAGTCACTTCATGTCAGTTAAAAATGTTTATGGTTATATTTCTAACAATGATGAAAATATACATATTACCTGTTAGTAAAGCTAATTTACTTTACTTACCTTGATCTAATATTTAGTTTTTGACCATTCCACCTTACAAAAAAATTGAAGCAGAAAGATCAGAGGTTCAACTCTTTCTCCTATTTTTGGTACTAGCACAAAGGCACAGTGAAAATGCAATTATTGGAGGCCATAGGAGAGTCATCTTTGTCTAAAGGACATGAAAGTCCAAGAGTAAAAATCAGGCCAGGAGCTGGTGGTTCATGCCTGTAACTCTAGCTACTCAGAGGCTGAGATCTGAGGAGGGCAGTTCAAAGCCAGCCTGGGCAGGAAAGTCAGTGAAGCTCTTATCTCCAATTAACCACAAAAAGCCAGAAGTAGAGCTATGGCTCAAATGCTAGAGAGCCAGCCTTAAGCAAAAAGCTCAGTGATAGTGCCCAGGCCCTAGTTCAAGCCCCAGTACTGGCACAAACAAAACAAACATTAAAGACAGAAAAGTGACTCTTACAAGGCAAAAATCACTTACCATCTGTGTCATAAAACATGCCCAGGAGGACATCCTCTGGGCCATTCCATTGTTGTTTCAAAGTGTTTAGTATAAAAGCATTTTCTTCTTCAGTATGTATGCTTATCATGTCTGCTCCTGAAAGTATTTTAAGGAGAAAAAAAAGCATGCTCTAGTATCAACAAAAATCATGTGAGGTATATAAAAATTACAAATGATATACTGTATACTTGTACATCTTTTAAAAGAGCCTTTTGAGGAAAAACAAATTTTAACTGCAGGAGGAAAGAAAAACTATAGGGTCAAAATATACATTGTTAAAGTGGAAAATCAGAAACGATAGACAGTAGCTGTAGTATTAAAGAAAAAGAGAACACTTAGCAGGAAAAAAATAGTTGGTCCCAGATTGCTAAAGGGACAATTTAACATCACAATAAGAACTATTATACAAGGAATGTATAATAAAATGATGAAAATTGAGGTTAATGGAAGGTTGATTAGAATATGTTGTTTATATGTGTGGAAGTGTCACAGACACTACAACTAACACAGGCTAATCCAGGTGAACATTAAAATAAGAGACTTTCAGATTTGTAGATTATTAGTTCTAGAAAAATAGAGACTAGTTAGTCACTAATCAGAGGAGGGTGTCAGAAGGCACAAATATCTATTATCTGACACAGTAATGCTTAGTGTATGCTAAGGTAATATTTACTCAAACCATTTGTTACACAGTCCTTAATCCTATGCGGGCTTGTGTTCACAAATACCCAGCCATCATCTTGTTTATGACACTGAATCATTAGAAACAATATCCCCTTTAACTAGAGGGAAATGCTCACAGTGGTTATTACCCGAAGTGGTGCGATTTAGGGTGATGAGTTTTATGAAGCATAAGCATGTATGTTTTTCTAGATTTTATTTAGTGGTCATGCATTATGAAATTATAAAGGGACTTTTAAAAGAAAAGATGAGTATGACCTCAAAAATATTTAAAGCAAACAGAATTTACCAAGGTTCTCATGGAGTCAGTTTGTCATTCTTAAAAACTATGATGGCTGTTTTTTTTTTTAAACATCTCCAGCTGCTAGAATCTCATCTATTCCGAAGTCATACAGACTTTTTATCTGTTTCATCCTCATACTTATTGCCGAAATGTCACCAAAATGCTACTCTAGGAAAATCCTCAAGAGAAATAGTTAAGTTATAGTTAAGGCTTAGGTATTCAAGATAATTTTTTTGCCCTTTTCCCTGGCCTTGTTGCAACCTGTGAAATGTGAAGGATTGTTAACATTGTAATCTAATTAAATACTGTATAAACTGCAATTATTAGGTCAGGGAAACAAGACCCACTTTTGTTTTCTTAAATGACAGTCTACATCATCAAAAAAAAATGCATGCGCTCAGGCAAAAATACAAAAAAATTCACAAAATATCAGTGATACTACCTACTGAAATGTAATTTAGGTCTAACGTGTGTGTGTGTGTGTGTGTGTGTGTATACACATCTTGGGGCTTGAACTCAGAGTCTGGGACTTCCCTGAGACTTCTTACTTAAGGCTAGTGCTGTACCACTGGAGCCACAGCTCCAATTCTAACCCTTTTTGGGGGTTGGTTAATTGGAGATAAGAGTCTCATGGACTTTTCCTGCCTGAGCTGACTTCAAATCATGATCCTCAGCTCTTCACCTTCTGAGTACTTAGGATTACAGGGGAGAGACACCAGCACCTAGCAAGTCTTAAATTACTTTTATGGCTAATGATATAGGTCATATATCACAGCAAGGAAAGATTGGTTTTATATATATATATATATATATATATATATATATATTTGTTTTATATATATATATATATATATATATATATGTCACAAAACAATTTAGTTCCTTATTTAGTGACATTTAGCTTTCTTATTCCCAATTATTTTCCTAAATGAATACTATTAGCAAAAACAAAGAGTAAACTATCACAAAGTACTAGGAATACTAAAAATACTCTGCAGGTTGACTTTCATGTTCACCTACTGTTCTAAATTCATGTTTACCTACTGTCTTAAATAAAATGACCACAGCCAAAAAATAAGTTCTAATAATATTAACCAAATCTAGCTAGTTTTCTGGCTCATGTGTGAAATGAGCATAAAATTATCAAATACATGGAGGGATTATTAGAGATGCATGTGAGAAACTTTCAAAAAATGAAATTCGTATGAAAAACTGAATATATAATACCCCTGCCTCCCCTCCAACTAGCTCTGAGGCTGGAACTCAGGGCGTGGTGTTCTTAGCTTTTTCCGTGACAGTTTGCACTGTACCACTTGAGCCTTTTTGCTGGTTCCACTTGTGGCTTTTGGCTGGTCATTTGCAAATATTCTCTTGTATCCTAACCACAATTTGGATTTCAGATCTCAATTTCTATTTTTTTTTCTGTTCTTTTGAATTCTTATTTAATCAGCTCATATATTTCCCTAAAACACTAGCTTCATATACATAAAACTCTCTTAAGGTTAAAAAAAAAGAGTAGGAGGGTACCCATGGCTCACTCCTGTAATTCTAGCTACTCAGGAGAGTCATATCTGAGAATTGTGGTTCAAAGCCACCCAGGCAGAGTCTATGAGAAAGCAGGAAGGAGAGCTGTGGCTTACGTAGTAGGGCACTCATCTTGAGCACAAAAGTTCAGGAACAGTACCCAGGACTTGCGTTCAAGCCCCAGGACTGGCACAAAAATAAATGAAAACAAAGAATATCTTCATCGCTGAAACACTGAAGTAATGTCTTTGGAGTGATGGAATATTCCCTACTGGTTAATTCGTAGATTAATAGAATGTATAAAACACTTTTTCTTTCTCTCTTAATCCAAATAAATTGGGAAGCGCAAAGATAAACAAACATTCTCTTCATTGAATAATATCTTGTCAGGAAATTATGGGCAGTGCCCATAATTCACTCTGAGCTTCATTGCTTCAGCAGTTAAGCAGAATTTACCTTCACACTCTCCACTTACACTGGCAAAGGAGCAGAGGCACCACCCCTGTCTTGTCTAGTGACTATGGAAGGCTTGAGGAAGGAGAAGTGAAAGAAAGAAACCACATGGCCTGATTATCTTGGTTTCCTACTAGACTGCTTCTCTCTCTGTAACAGGAGTTCTTAGCAGGTTAGAGAAGCATGGGGACTCAAATGCTATACTTTGAAATAACTGTTTCAGTAGCTCCTTACCAATTTACCAAAGAAGAAATTTTCCTACTGATTTAATTTCTCTGTGTTATGCAAAATGATCTTTTTTTTTCTTTTTTTGGGGGGGTCCGGTCGTGGGCCTGAACTCTGGGCCTGGGCACTGTCCCTCAGCTCTTCAGCTCAAGGCTAGCACTCCACCACTTGAGCCATAGCGCCACTTCCGGCTTTTTTCTTTTTGCTTATGTGGTGCTGAGGAATCGAACCCAGGGCCTTGAGCATGCAAGGCGAGCGCTCTACCACTGAGCCACCTTCCCAGCCCTGCAAAATGATCTTTGAGAGTAAGAGGATCTTAGAAATCCACAAGAAGTGCTCATTGGAGCACATTTAAGAATTGGTGTCATGTCCATTCCCTGAAGGATTTCAGATCTTTGAATAGGTTTCTTTTTGCCTAGCAAAGCCTTAGTGTATAAAATGACTCCCCCCTCCACCAGACAGACCAGCCACCCTGAATGAGGAATCTAGCCCTTCTCTCCTCCTCTGGGAGACGAGGGCAAATTACCAGCTCCTGGACCTGCCAAGACACACCCTTCCACTCTGCCAGCCTCTTTTGAATCACCAGGATTATATGTGTGCGCTACTAACACTCAGCTCTTTCTTTTCTTTTTTTTTCTGTTTTCTTTTTCTGTGTGTGTATGTATGTATATGTGCGCACACATGTGCAAACGTGCACTAAAGATTGAACCCAAGCCCTCATACATGCTAGATGCTAGGCAGGCACTACATCTTCAGTCCTGAATTTAGAAATTTTTAGCTAAAAGAAGAAAGCAACCTTGTTTTAGACAGGAAAATTTTCTTTTTTTCCTTTTTTTTGGGGTCCCCTCATGAGGCCTGAACTCTGGGCCTGGTCACTGTCCCTCAGCTCTTCAGCTCAAGGCTAGCGCTCTACCACTTGAGCCACAGCGCCACTTCCGGCTTTTTTCTTTTTGCTTATGTGGTGCTGAGGAATCGAACCCAGGGTCTCATGCATGCAAGGCAAGCGCTCTACCACTGAGCCACCTTCCCAGCCCCTGAGACAAGAAAATTTTCATGAACCAGTTTTTACATCCAATTAAAAATTCTTGTAGAGTTAATGGATTTACAAAAAAGCAATTTAAAAGTCAGGCCACAAAGTTGTTCTGCTTTTTAAATTTATGTTTCCTTTGTTTGCTACAGAAAATAAGTACAATTAACATTTAAGTAAAAAAGGAAGTTAGTCAAATATTAATTGGCAAATAGTTGCTCAACTATTGAAAACAAACATTAAGATTAGATAATGAACTTTGATCTTGTGTGCATATAAGCCAATAAGAATGTAATTGGGAGCCAGGCACTGGTGGCTCATACTTCTAATCCTAGCTACTTTTGAGGCTGAAATCTAAGGATCATGGTTAAAAAACAGCCTGAGCAGGAAAGCCCATGTGACCCTTATCTCCAATTAACAATCAAAAAGCCAGAACCAGAAGCATACAGGCAAAAGTACATACATACATGCATACATACATACATATACATACATACATACATACATATACATACATACATACATATATTAAAGCTAAAGCCAAATAAAACTTGAAGTATTTAAGCCAATGCTTGCCAGAGAGTACAGTTACATGGACACATGTTCTGGTTCTGTCACCAAACTTCGTAAGCATGTCTTCCATCTCAGAGATAAAGTGTACATCTAATTCTACTCTCTGTGATTTATGTGTTATACAATCAAAGTTTTCCATTAATTCTAAGAACTCAGTTAAAAGTGAGATATGACAAAACAAGTTTTTAAAAAAGCCACTTACAGCCGGGCGCTGGTGGCTCACGCCTGTAATCCTAGAGACTCAGGAGGCTGAGATCTGAGGATCGCGGTTCAAAGCCAGCCCGGGCAGGAGAGACTGTGAGACTCCTATCTCCAATAAACCACCAGAAAACCAGAAGTGGCGCTGTAGCTCAAGTGGTAGAGCGCTCGCCTTGAGCTGAAGAGCTGAGGGACAGCACCCAGGCCCAGAGTTCAAGCTCCAAGACCGACCAAAAAAAAAAAAAAAAAGCCACTTACCATGGCCTGTACATTGATTTCTGACATCTTCTATGCTTTCTACTTTGATGGCTTCTTCAAGAAAAATGTAACAGTTGTTTTGAAACTGAATCCAGGTGGATGAAGGACAGTCTATGTGGAAAAAAATAATTTGAGAAGAAGAAAGACATAAGTTATAAAAATTTCATAAATTTCAAAGGCAGATTTCCTTATTCCTTTTTTGTTAAAAATTAGTAAGAAAGTAGAATAATGAAACTGAAATTGTATTAAGGGGAAGTCAGGTAAGGGAGAATAATGGAGGGATATTGATTGGAATTTATCACATATATGCATGGAAGTGTCACTATGAAATACCCTCTTGAATGGCTAATGCATGCTAAATGTTAAAAATCAACACCATATAATAGAAATTTCTTTTTATTACAGATGTGGGAGAAGAGAAATCTTCCAATGATTCTCTTCTGACTTCAGAGTACAAGTTTGTATGTTTAGATTGTTAGCAGTTTAGATGTGTAAATTAACTATCAAAGGAGATCATGAGTCAGAATTCCAGGTTTCCCTTTGAAGGTTATCTTTGTAACATATAATAACACTTTCAAACGTTCTAAGAAGTTTATACAATCCTTGATAAAAATTATAACTCTAAACCAGGCACTGGTGGCTCATAACAACACACACACACGCACACACACACACACACATACACACACACACACACACACACACACACACACATATCCCTGCCAGACACTGGCTCATATCTATAATCCTAGTTACTCAGGAGGCTGAGTTCTGAGGATTGTGGCTCGAAGTCAGATCAAGGTAGAAAATCAATAAAACTTTATCCCCAATAAATCAACACACACACACATACACACACACACACACACATACACACACGAAGTCGAGCTGTGGCTCAATTGCTGTATGTATGTATATACATGCAAGAGCAGAGAAAAATGTTAGATTATGAATATTCAAATACATTTTTGTACTGCACAGGAAAGTAAGACAGATTTTTTTTGCCCACACAATGCTGGTACTGGGGCTTGAACTCAGGGCTTCTTGCTCTTGCTTGGCTTTTTACTCAAGGGTGGCTATCACCTGAGCCGGCCTGGTCTACAAAGCAAGACCCTGTCTCAAAAAAAATCAGTCATAGTAATTATAAGTTACAATAGCTATCCTACTGCCTTGAACATAACATAGGACAGCATGCATAGAATTAAGGTAGAAAAGCGCTCTGGTTAAGCAAATTAGACTGTGGAGAAAGTCTAGTTCAGAAAAACAGGATCTTGGATATGTTAACCTTCATATGCTCCAGTTTACTGTATTTGCAAAACAGGAAGTTATCTGAGGGGGTTGTTGTGAGAAAGTTATTCTATATGAGTGAGATTTCAGAGTTAATATAAAGGGGGAAAAAAACCCTGTGATTTGTGTAGTAATGTTCTAGTTGAAGAAGATACAGATACACACACACACACACACACACACACACACACACACACACACACACAGAGCAGTGTAAGTAAACTAATAGGTTAGACAGCACATTAGTACATTAGCAATCTATTGCTAGGTAGCCAACAAGCACCTTAAAACAAGAAGTATAGTTGGGTGCTGGTGATGCATACCTATAATCCTAGCTTCTCAGGAAGCTGAGATCTGAGGAATGCAGTTAAAGCCAGCCTGGGCAGGGAAGTACATGAGACTCTTCTCTCCAATTAACCATCAGAAAACTGGAAGTGGTGCTGTGGTTTAAAGTGGTAGAGCACTAGCCTTGAGCAATAATGCTCAGAGACAGTGCCCAAGCCCTGAATTCAAGCCCCATAGCTGACAAAACCACCAACAACAGGAAGCATATGTCATATAGTGTAGTGTGGCTGGTCAGGAATTCAAATGCAGCTGCTTAGTTGGGTGACTCTGGCTAGGTAAGGGAAAGGGGACAATCATGCATTTGCAACCCAGATGTTAACCAGGCATCAGCCATCTGAAGAATGAACTACGGTGGAAGGATTGTCCTCAAGAGGGCTCATTCTTATGGATGGTGCTGGCTATGGGTAGATAGATTTCTCCACCTACTAAAATATAGCATGTGGCTTCCCTCAGAGTGAAGGATTCAAAGACAAGGCACAGGTGCAATGCCTTGTATAATCCAGCTTTGGCTTTACATCATTTCTGATGATATAGAATGTCCCATTGGCTACTGCAATAGAGTTCTATAGAGAAACAGCACCAATAGTAGATTATCTCTATCTATCTATCTATCTATCTATCTATCTATCTATCTATCTATCTATCTATCTATCTACCTACCTACCTACCTATCTCTCTATCTATCTATCTACCTATCTGTCTAACTACCTACCTATCTACCTGGCTCATAGTGGTTATAGAGAGCAAGAGGTCCCACAATCTACTGTTTGCAGGCTGGAGACCTAGGATAGCTGGCATAATTCTTTCCTAGTTTGAAGGCCTGAGAGAGAATGGATCAGAAGCAGGTGTATGTCTCAGCTCAGGAAGAGAAGGAATGTGGTCTTCCTCTGCCATTACATTCTATGTGGACACTCAACAGACTGGATGATGCTGGCGCACACTGGTAAGGGCAGATTCTCTTTACTAATCCTTAATAACTCAAATGTCAATCTCCATCAGAGGGACTCCCAGGCATACCCAGACATAATGCTTTACCAACTAGGTACACATCCAGTAGCCCAGTCAAGTTGACACATTAAAACTAACCATCACAATTCCAAAAACAACCCTATTCAATTGGAAGTGAACCACACAAGTGTATGAATAACAACAGGTAAGTATCTCTGATAACCTTGAGAAGTTGGCAACCACAGATACTGGTAAGTCCCATAGAGGAAAAAGAGTAGAGAAGCAACATCCTGAGTGTGGGAATGGGGGTTAGGGTTCCAATTTTACAACAGTTTCATTATGAAGGTGACAGAGAGCTGAAAGATATGCCCTAAACAGCCATAAGGATCTCTTTGCCAGTTATAGGGAAGGCAAACATGAGACCCTTGAGATAGAAGATGGAATGCCAGGATGGTAAGGACAAGTTACTTAAAGATCTTTGTTGAATAATTAAATCACACATGAGAAGATAAAAAAATAAAGAGGATATATGCAGAGAAACAAAACTTAGATTGATGGCTATCACAAAACTCTCTTCTGCTTTTTCAGGCTTACTGCAGCATTAGCTGTAACACCCGTGAATTTAGCACCGGATTCATTTTTGCATGCTATAGGGCAGAGTGTGTGCCCAAGAAACAAGCACTACTGGACAGGTATTGTTAGGTTGAGAATAGTGGTGTTAAAATGTGACTGGATTGGTGACTTGCATGCCTGAGGCCCTGGGTTCAATTCCTCAGCACCACATAAGCAGAAAAAGTTGGACGTGGTGCTGTGGCTCAAGTGGTAGAGCGCCAGCCTTGAGCTGAAGAGCTGAGGGACAGCGCCCAGGCCCAGAGTTCAGGCACCCCCCCAACCCCCCCCAAAAAAAACCCCCAAAAATGTGACTGGATGTCCTTTTATTATCTTCTTGTCTGAGACCAAGATTCAAACTTGGTACCTGACACTTTTACTTGGTACCTGGTGTTCTACCAAATGAGCCGTACCCGCAAACTATGGCTGGTTGACCTATGAGCTCAGTTTGTTGAAGCCATGTATCTCATGAATGAAGGCTAACATGAATCATCTTCAGTACTCAGCATCTTTGCTGTAATCCTGTTTTAATCAAATCCTGCTTACAAAGCTCTTGACAATCTTATTTCTTATTGAAAAATAGGTGGTCATTCATAATGAATCTAAAAGTCTCTTCAGGGATTGTATAATTTCATAATTCTACTAATTTACTTAGAATCCTAAAGGAAAAGCTACTATTTACTCTATCTCCACAAGTTTCGATATAGATCTTCTGCCTAAAGTTACCATACGTTAAGAGAATAAAATATCATACCTACAGGAAATTATGCACTATTTGTCAAATCTAAAATATTGTTCACGTTTTTAAGTTTCTTTTTTTAACCATCAAGCACAACCTATGAGGACATGATCTTTAGACACACTTGTTCTAAGGGTTATCATAATAAGACCTTTGCTCCTCTCCTATTATGATATGAGAGATGGTATAAGTTGAAGTCACTTACCTGCCACAGGGCAACTTTGATAACACATTAATACCTGTGTTATGAGTGATTATGAGTGAAGGAAGAGGGGCTTATTCCAAGCCACTTGTGGCTTGTATCTATCGGCTACGTAGCCCTGAGCCCATAGGTACTAAGGCTGTGTGTGCTCTGAACTCCAAGATCCAGAATTTCAGGGAAAATAAGCTACTCTGAGTCCCCATCCCCTTTCCACACTCCTCTTCCCAACTTTGCTTCCAAGATGTAGAGCTCCATCCTCTGCTCTCAGAAGAACTGACATGAAACTTGTGCAGTCATCCTCTGCCCTTTTGCCTTGGCATCACACATCCATTTTCTTACAGATTCAGTCTCTGGGTTTGCACAAAAGCAGTGGTGTATTTTACATATACACTCAAAACTTCGATGACAACCCTGTTGTGACAGTGATTTTCAATGCATCAACAAATCTTAAAAGCTTTTCAACAACGAAAGAAATCGTTAAAAACATTGCAATTTCACTTTTGTTGAAAGAAAAATAAGTGTTAACATCATTTAAAAAAATCTACAAAAGAACTCTAAGAGTTAATCTAAGAAATTTTCTCCTGAAACATATAACTGCCATCCACAAGGACTTAGGAGGATTTAATGTTTTATATTGAAGTTTGAGATAACACAGCAAAGATGATATCATTTGAAAAATCCATCACATCCACTGTTTTAGATCATTCACCCCAAATTTTCATCCTTTTATTGTAAAATGGAGTAAAGTCCAGAGGTAAATCATAACAAAACAAAAATCCTCAATAGTAAAATCCCTGCTGACATAGCATTTCCTTCTGGAAAGAAAGTGATGAGCAGGAAAACAATGAGTAACAAAGATACCCCTGAGGGGGCTATGAAGAAAATAAGACATGGAGAACATCGGTACTTGAAAAAAGCCCAGAAGGGAAATAAGGACTGAAATCGAAATGGCAGGAGCAGGGGAAGCCATGCCAAGGACCAGGAGGCAGTCTGCATAGAAGGACCAGAGGAGTTGCAGTACCCAGAAGGTCAGTGGGAATACACAGAGTGAATAGCAGGAAGAATGGTAAGAGATGGCATTAGCGAAGAAGGCAGAAACACCTCCAGTTACATTGGTAGGCTACTGCAGTCCAAAATCAGAAACCTAGCTTCTGACCCACATGATGAGTACGCAAGGAGGATTTCCAACATGTTTGTATTCCCTCCTACCATGCCACTGGTGGGAGAGCATGACCATCATTTGCAGTGTGCCAAATGCAATACTGCAGATCTCATTAAAGGGATGCACAGAAGCTTACTCAGAAATTTAAACACTATTTTACCTGTTGTGACTTTTAAGCTATACACCAAGAACAACAGAAGACCATTTTCACTAATAATAAACTCCAGAATAACAAAACAGTAGCAATGATCTCTATTTAACATTAAATGTATATTTCAATGCAATACTACAAGAGATTTTCTGTTAAGATCTTGCTTTTCAGCTAATTCCAGGATTACCTTGACAAGCTCTTTCTTGATTTAGTTCTAAGCCAGGTATGGCTCCTCATGTTGTCTGGAGAGATTCATGAGACACTCTGAAGGTAAGTTACTATGGTAATTTTTCAGCCTTAACATCACCACAAATATGAATAAGCTTAGATACCATAAATATCCAATTCCTGGTGGTAATCACATGATGCTTTCTAGTTGCAATAACTACCCTTCATTTTGTACAAGTAGGTTTATAGTAAAGGGAAAGAAACCAGATTTCACCATGGCTGTAAGAGATATTAAACAGTGTTGCGACATCACTATGAACTAATATCTCTACTTTCCGGCAAAGTTGGGTAACTAGGCAAAGGCAAAGCTCATAGTCTTTAAGTCTTTCTGACCGAAACAAGCTGATTAGTAGCATGACTTAATTCAACAGTCATTTCTTTTAAAGCTCCGGAAAAGTCCATTTATTCACCTTAGAAAGGGCATATCTCAGTGGCAGAGCCAAGCTTGAGGTCATGAGTTCAAATTCCACTACTGCAATAAGAAAGGAACAGAGGGAGGGAAGAGGAGAGAGAATTGGAAAGCAGGAATGGGGGAAGTAGGGAGAAGGACAGAATGAGAAAGAGGGGAACATTTATCCTCATTGCTGGTCAAAATGATTCCTATGAAGAAAC
The DNA here is from genome assembly GCF_019054845.1 of Dipodomys spectabilis. Classification (NCBI taxonomy): domain Eukaryota; kingdom Metazoa; phylum Chordata; class Mammalia; order Rodentia; family Heteromyidae; genus Dipodomys; species Dipodomys spectabilis. The sequence continues at coordinate 24,185,553 of NW_024870758.1, forward strand.
CTAGATACCGATTTTCTTTCAAAATCTCCCAGAAAACAGGTTTTTAAAAAAATGTTTGTGGGAGGCAGGACTGGAACTCAGTATCTGATGTTTGCAGGTTTTTGTTTTTGACTAGCCTAAAATACAAATGTCTGGCATTATAGTGACGGGCTAAATGGGAAGTCAGCTGGCTCAGGCAAGGAGTGGGTGCAGACTCACAATCAGACCAGCCTTTAGAGAGTGTCTGGCCCAGCCTGTCTTATGAACGTGCACAGTGGGAATGGTGTGAGGATCCACACATGTTGCGCTCAGGTGGGCAGCAGATGGCTTTAGTCTACAACAAAGCTTTCAGGAAAGGTGCATGCACTTTGTAAGAGTTCTGAGCTTACCACGCAGAGCAGAGCAGCGCCCCAGCACCCCAAGGCCCTGGAGATCTTCCTGCCTGTCAGCAGGAACCCCAAAAAAGGCAGTGAGATCCAGAATCCTCTTCACTTTGTTCTTACTTCTTTTGCTCTTTAATTCTCAGAATCGTTCAGTCAATCGTATTTTGGGATGGAAGTCCCCCACCCACCTCAACGTATTTTTTTTTTAATGTGTCAAGCCTGCATAGAAAAGTTATTTAATGTAAAACACAAAACAAAACCCCACATATTCGATAGGAATTGCCTCTTTTCTCAGGAGTCGCTGTGGAAATGACTAATCCTGTGTGACATTTCGGCTGTTACGATACAACAGAGATTTCTGTTTAAATCATATGATTTGCGTGAAAGCCAAGCTTGGCCCGAGCACCACCTCCCCCACCCGGGGCTATGTGGCGGAGCTGTTTTCCTGTTCCCACAACTTGGACACTTGCCCACTGCACAAACAACGCCTCTTGCCAGAGAGGGGCTCTCCTCCTCCCTGCAGACCCCCAGACCCCAGACCCCAGCACATGGGTGGGGGGCGAGGAAGAGGTCTGCAATCCCCAAAGACCCCTGAAGTGCCTGGCGAACCCCCTCTGCCCTCAGCCAGCCCATTTCAGAGGTCCTTCCCGGGCCTGGGGTGGTCTGATCCAAGATGAAGAGGGGGCCGCTCGCGTCCGCACCAACTCCCTTCCCCAGGGCAGCCAAGGGGTTCGGTGGGGAGCGGGCCGCGGAAAAATTGGGAAGGGGGGGGCTCAAAAAGACAAAGGGACGGAGGACTGTCCCCGAGTGCGGGCTGCCGGGCGGGGTGGGTCGCGGAGGAGTCCGCGCGGGCAGCTTACCCGCGAGCGCGGCGGTGCTGAGACCCAGCAGCGGCAGGAGGAGCGCGGGCAGCGCGGCTCGGGGCATGCTGGCGGCGGGGCGGCGCGGGCGCGGCGGGGCGCGCGGCGGGGCAGCGCGCGGCGGGGCAGCGCAGCGCGGCTCTGCTCGGAAGCGCGGAGCCGCCGGACGACCCCTCCCCCGCCCCCTCCCCCCGCCCCTCCCCCGCCCGGCCCAGGGGCGGAGGGACACCCAGCCCAGGGCCCCCACACCGGCCACCCCGGCCCGGCTCCCAGACTGCGGCTGGCGCCCCGCCTCGGGGAAGTGCTCTTCACTTGTCATTCCTCGGGGAAGAATCTCGGCCTTTCGAGAATGTGGCCAAAAAAGAAAAAAAGGAAGAACAGCAAGCATGTCCGCCCGCTCCAGCCAGCTTCTGTAAATAGTAGCATCTTATGTAACGACCGACCGCGCCAGGATCGAACGCGGGGAGTCACGCGGGCCTCGTGCACAAGGGTTCACCAACTTCTCCCTCCCTCCCTCACCCCCTCTCTCCATCCCCCTTTCCCTCCCTCCCCCCTCCCTGCCTCCCTCCCCCCTCCCTCACCCCTCCCTCCCTCATCCCCTCTCTCCATCCCCCTTTCCCTCCCTCCCCTCTCCCTGCCTCACCCCCTCTCTCCATCCCCCTTTCCCTCCCTCCCCCCCTCCCTGCCTCACCCCCTCTCTCCATCCCCCTTTCCCTCCCTCCCCCCTCCCTGCCTCACCCCCTCTCTCCATCCCCCTTTCCCTCCCTCCCCCTCCCTGCCTCACCCCCTCTCTCCATCCCCCTTTCCCTCCCTCCCCCCTGCCTCCCTCCCCCTTCCCTCCTTCACCCCCTCTCTCCATCCCCCCTTCCCTCCCTCCCCCCGCCTCCCTCCCCCCTTTCCTCCCTCCCCCCTCCCTGCCCCCCTCCTCCCGCCTTCCCCCGCCCTCCCCTTGCCCCTCTGTTCTAGGAGCGAATTTAGGGAAGCACCAGGCGTCCTGCGTGCTGTCATCTGGGACGTTCTTTGTTGGGGATCACAAAACCTTATCTGTGTGTTTTTGGCAAAACTACCACTGAAATGACACTGCTAGAAAGGGAAAGCGACTGTCACTATGTCTCCTCGCTGATGGGAACTGGGGTCACTTGGTTCACCACCATCCCGTAGCTTTCGCCTTCGGATCAAATGCCATACACGCCCTTTGGGCAGCTTGGTCCATGAACTTTTGCTACAATACAGACATAAACTAGGCAGTTATAACCCGTGAGGGTTTCTGGAGCCACACAACACAAACTTGGGACCAAGCAGAGCTGCTTGATTAATAAACCTCATCGCATTTGGCAAAAGAATCCTATAACACCAAGTCTAAATTCAACAAAAAGACATACACGCAAAAGACTCAAAAAAAAAAAAAAAAGCAAAAGGGCAAACGAATGGAGTAGACATCCCAGCAAAGAAGATAACCAGATGGTATGTAAACTTATAGTAAGATGCTTTGCAAATTAAAACCAAAATTAAATACCACTACACACTTATTAGAGTGGCCCAAATCCAAAATACTGACAACAAATGTTGGCAAGATGTGAGGCATATCCCTGATATCATTGCTGATATCAGGGATTGTGAGCTAGAGCAGACATAGCCAGATACTTTGGTAGCTTCTTATAAAATGAAATCCACACCTGACACTTAAATAGACAAATTAAACTGTAACCTGCTTCTACAACCTTTTGAAATTTGGGGTAAAAAATAAACAAACAAAAAACCAAACCATCCAGGCACTAGTGGCTCACTCCTGTAATCCTAGCTACGAAGGAGGTTGAGAGCTGAGGATCAAGTTCAAAGCCAGCCTTGGCAGGAAAGTCCATGAGACTCTTATTTTCAATTAACCACCAGAAAACTGGAATTGGCATTGTGGCTCAAGTGGTAGAGCTCTTGCTTTGAGCTGAAGAGCTGAGGGACAGTGCCCAGGCCCCTTGTTCAAGCCCCACAACTGACAAAACAGCAACAACAATGAAACCTAATTTTTTTAATCACAACTCAACAAGCATACTTCTTGTTACTTGTCCAAATGAATTTTCAACACACACACACACACACACACACACACACACACACACACACACACACACACACACACACACACCCTGACCTGGCATAAATGTTTGTTAGTTTTATTTATAATTGACAAAGCCTGGAAATAACAAAAGTGGTCTTCAATAATTAAGTGGTTATACGGTGATTCTGTGCTACAAAGAAGTGAGTTATCAAGTTGTAGAAAGATATGGGGAGGATTGAGAAGGTGGTTCAGTGGTAGAGTGTTTGCCTTGTATGCATGAGACCCTGGGTTCGATTCCTCAGCACCACATAAACAGAAAAAGCCGGAAGTGGCGCTCTGGCTTAAGTGGTAGAACACTAGCCTTGAGCTGAAGAGCTCAGGGTCAGTGCCCAGACCCAGAGTTCAGGCCCTATGATGGGAGGGGGGTGAGAAATAAAGATATGCAGAAACCTTAAATGTGCACTGTTAGGTGAGAGAATTCAAGCAGAAAAGCTAAATATTATGATTCTGATGACATGGCAGTTTAGAAGAGGCAGAACTGTGGAGACAGTAAGAAGAGGAATGATGTCCAGGGGTGAAGAAGAGAATGAATAAATGGTTATGCATAGGATTATTATTAGTGAACTTACTCTGTATAATACTTTAATGGTATATCATATAATTATAGATCTGTCAGAACTGATAGAATGGATCTCTGGCCTTAGGATGTAGCACAGTTGGAAGAGTGAGTTCAGTTACAACACTGAGAAAAAAAGCCCCAATGTAAAAATTGTGGACTTGATTTAATAGCACTGTATCCATGTTGCCTTATAACTATAACAAATGCATCATGTTAAGGAAGATGTAAGTAATAGGAGAAACAGGATGTGCATAAACGGCACTCCCTGTACTTTATGCTCAATTTTTCTGTAAAATTGAAAGTCCATTAAAATCAAGCTTAACCCTTCCCAGTCCTTTTTAACTCCTCTGATAGTCCAATTTGAAGTGAAGTGATTATACCAAGAAATCTGACCCCAGGAGACGGGAGGCGGCCACTGTGTGAGAGACAGTACAAGCCATCTTCATTTACTGCTGGTCTTACCACCCATTCTAGGTTTAGCCTCCTGCACAATGTCAAGATCTCACTCAACTTACTTAGTTTTATTGTTCTTCTCAAGTTGACAATAACAGGTTTATAGTATCAACTCAAATCAAGAGCAAATTCTTCCCAAGGTCTTTTATATTTGAATCTGGAAAACACTGTGATTTTACACTCGTCCTGCTAAATACAAAAGAAAAAAGAGAGTTCTGCACAATTATGTGAGTTAGATACTCCCACCCTCATGCCCCCAAAGCAACTTTATTAATGTGTATTATTTTTCTTATTTTCAAATAATAGTCAACAATCTTTTCAATTAATATAGACAATGAACCCATTTCAGCAATGCTATTTTTCTAAGTAATTTGAACTAAAACACATTTTTTTTTTCCAATTGGTAACTGGTTCATGCTACCCTCCTTTTTTTGGTAAAATTATTGCTGTGTGTGGAACTCATACCTTTAATTTTTCCTGTTTCTTGATCCTCTTTGACCTCAATCCAGGTTCCAATCCCATTCATTTATCCAGCCTAAATCCCTATTTTTGACTTTCCCTTCCTTTGGTTCATCTACCAGCCAATTCTGAGCCTGAGGTCTGAGGTGTCTCTCATTTTCAGTTTCCTTTTCCAGCTTTGCTATAACTGAGTCAGAAAGAGGAAGTCAATCCATTTTCTTTCTTTTTTTTGTTGTTGTTGTTGTCGGTCATGGGGCCTGAACTCTGGGCCTGGGCGCTGTCCTTCAGCTCTTCAACTCAAGGCTAGCATTGTACCACTTGAGCCACAACGCCACTTCCGGCTTTTTTCTTTTTGCTTATGTGGTGCTGAGGAATCGAACCCAGGGCCTTTTGCATGTAAGGCAATCACTCTACTACTAAGCCACCTTCCAAGCCCTCAATCCATTTTCTTGATGGTTGTCCTTGCAAATAAATGGCTCTGAAGTGCACTTGGGGCCTGCATGTCTTTTTTGAAATCTCTTTATGTTAGTCCCTAGTCTTTCCTGGTCTTCTCGGAATTTCAGTGTCTTATTATTCTCAAGTTAATGCCCTCGTTCATTACCCCTCTTCCTTAACAGAAGATCTGAACTTAACAAGAAAATGGGACCATCAGACAGATATAAACACCCTGAAGTACTTACCTACAGTTCTTTCTTCCTCTTATGCCCTCAGGAAGACATGCTTTCTTGTCCCATCCACATCTAGTTCTTTCTTTAGACTTAGAACTGTGCCTCATTTTCTACAAGGGCTTCCATTAATGATGACCTCTTGTTGCCCAGCATGAACGCTTCTTCAAATTTCACTAGTTTTGTTTTTCTTCTTTGCTTCTAAACCTGTGAACCTCACTAGGTATGGTGGCCCTTGCCTATAATCCCAGTATTCCAGAAGCAGAAGCAAGATCAGAAATTTAAGGACTCTCTGAGCTATAGTAGCTACTAGACACCAACCAAAAACCAAAAACCAAAAAAACAACAAAAAAAAGGAAAACAAAACTACAAGAACTGAAGATATAGATCAGAGTTAAAGGGTTTGTCTAGCATGCCTAAGGCCCTGGGTTTGATCCCTATCACTGTAAATAATAATATTTCTGTAGCTCTCCTTTGCACATTTTCCAGAAAACAAATTCTTCAATCTTCCTTTGTTCTCTATGTCCTTATCTCTATGTCATTTCTCCAAATATTGCACACTTCTAGCGTATTTTTCAAAATCTCACATTTCCCATTTCATGATTTCTCATCACTTTTTAGCTCCCTTCCACTTAGACTCTCTTGTCATTTTGCTATAGTCCCCAATGTTTTCCTAATTCCTACCTAATTCCTGACTTTGCCTCACTATTGTTTAGCAGTTGGATCAACATCAATTTGGTCCTATACTATATTAAATGGTTACCCTGCCCGGGAATTTTGCCCCAGAATTTGTCAGTACCTATTACTAACTCAGATAAGGTACCCAGATTTGGCACTACTGAACACTCCTTAGACTTGAGAAAGTCATGTGTAAATAACTTCAGACAAACAGAAGGAGAGTCTTTGTGCATTTTTGCTTTCCACAGGCATATCAGTGGAGAGAATGGACTATGAAAAGAGCAGAAATAATAATAATCCCCAGAGGAAAAAGATAAAAACCTGCAATAATGTTGTTGGTAATTAAAGATAGCTTATTTACTGAGGAATCTGAGGTAGAAATTTTTGGGCTTGATGAGAAACAGGAGCTGAGTGAAGATGACTTCTAGTTTTTTTGCTTCTTCGTATCAACTGAAAACTGGTTGGGAAAATGGGAAAGAGGTTTCTTAAGTACTGTTTGAGGGAAAAAAAGGAAAAAGAATATGTTTATGCATGTATAAGTATATATATATATATATATATACACACATGCACATGCTTTTTTGAGATGTAGATATAGTGAGAATGTTTTAATTTAAAATACTCAGAGAATTATAACTAATGCTATAGATCAGAAGACCTATTTTTTTTAAAGCTTCTTTTGAGAAAGAATTCAGATTTGTCTTCTTCAGCATGAGGTGTGTGTGTGTGTATGTGTGTGTGTATGTGTGTGTGTTTTGTTGGTCATGGGCTTGAACTCTAGGCCTGGGCCCTGTTCCTCAGCTCTTCAGCTCAAGGCTAGTTACCACTTTAGCCACAGCACTACTTCCGGCTTTTTCTGCTTTGTGGTGCTAAGGAATCGAACCCAGGGCCTCATGCATGCAAGGCAAGCACTCTACCACTGAGCCACCTTCCCAGCCCCGAGGTTGTTGAACTAATTAATAACAATGAGGTCTTTATTTCTCCAAGAGGGTTTTAGGATTAAATGAACCAAAAAATGAAGGAATGTAGACTTCAGATTTTCTCTAGAAAACTCTTATTAGTGGGGTCAAGACAGAAAAATACTAAAACTACCACAGTTATTTGCAGGAAAGAATTCTCATACCCGGCTGGGAACAGGGAGGAGAAGGAACTGGGGTGGGGGTAAGCAAGTTTGTATTTGTCTGCTATGCCTCACCATTAGGTCTATTTATTTTGCTTTTTTATAAACAGGTTTCTTTTCTTTTCTTTTCTTTTTGTCTTAGGGTTGAACTCAGGGTCTAGGTGCTATCCCTGAGCTCTTTTGCTCAAGGCTAGTGCTTTATCACTTTGAGCCATAGCCACTACTTCCAGTTTTCTGAAGGTTAACTGGTGATAAGAGTCTCGGACTTTCCTGCATGGAATGGCTTTGAAAAGCAATCCTAAAGTCTCAGCTTTCTGAGAGCTAGGATTACAGATGTGAGCCACCAGCACCAGCAAGATCAATTTTGTCAGACTGTGTAGGGCTGGGTTAGTGAGGGAAGCCTGGAATGCATCTGTCGCCTTTAGCCCTTCTGAAATATCTGGAACAGGGGAAATGAGGAAGGAAAACCACTAGGGGCAGACAGATGGAATATATTGAGACTTTTCACTCAGAGGGGTTGGGAGTGGGGTGAGATAGGATCTCCTGAGGGGAGCACAAAGAAAGAAAGAAATGAACAGAACATGGATGGGAACATTGTGTTCTCCCCCACTCCCTCCCTGTCCCTCCCCTGCTCCTCCTCTCCCCCCCACCCACTTGCTGGTGTTCTGCCACTTAAACTAAAAGCTAGTTAGTTGGAGACTTAATCTTCTGGACTTTTTTTTTTTTTTTTAACCCAGGATGGCTTCAAACTGAGATTCTTGAATCTCAGCCTCCTGAAAGAGCTACAATTACCTGTGTGAACCAAAATTGCTCATCTTGACAGTTTAAAGAAACATGGAGCACAAAGAATCCAAAAAGACTAAAATCAAACATGCAGAGATGTAGGAAAAAATTGTATTTATTCTTTAAAAAATGTTCTCAAAATCTTTAAGGAATGACCTGATTTTATAATATCTGGAAACAATTTTTCATCATTCTATACACTTAACACAGTAAAGCCAATTTAGAGATGTTTTGTTCAGCAACAATCAATACTTCTACTGAAAAGATAAAAGAAAACAATTTTAATATGGAATCAATGCTATGCACAGCTGCACCTTTACATCAAGCTGGCTTAGTTCTTTGAGGAAACTTAATTACAAGTTATGTAGATCACAGGTCAAAGACAACTAAAATATAAAATAATTTCAATTAAATATTTTAGGGCAATTGTAAAGTATATTAAAAACTGTCTTAGAAAATTATTTACAACTTTATTGTAGTATAAACTCTCTAAACTTCAAATCAATCTATGCATTTAATACAAAAATAAAGTTTAAGTTCAAGAAACCAGACATCCCCCTATTGAGTGGATGCCATTATTAAGAATATATACTAGGTGAGGGGCTGGGAAGGTGGCTCAGTGGTAGAGCACTTGCCTTGCATGCATGAGGCTCTGGGTTCGATTCCTCAGCACTATATAAGCAAAAAGCCGGAAGTGGTGCTGTGGCTCAAGTGGTAGAGCGTTAGCCTTGAGCTGAAGAGCTGAGGGACAGCGCCCAGGCCCAGAGTTCAGGCCCCACAACCGGGCCCCCCCCCCCCAAAAAAAAGAATATATACTAGGTGATAAAATTAAAAGTAAAACCATAAAACACAAATTCCAAAAATGTCCTTAGTTATTCAAAATATTTCAATAAAATATTTTTGGGCAATTCTAAACTATATTAAAAACTGTCTTAGAAAATTATTTAAATTTTATGATACTATAAACTCTAAATTTCAAATAAATCTATAGATTTTATATAAAAATAAAGTACAAATATAAGTTCAACAAACCAGATATGTACCCTGTTGAGTGTATGTCATTATTAAGAATATATTCTAGGTGATAAACTTAAAAGCAAAACTATAAAACAATGTTTCCTTAGTTATCCTAAAATTTAAATAGCTTAGTAGTAATTACAGAGTTTCAATGTAAAATTTTCATTTGTACAAAAAGAAGTTACACAGTGCCCTGAAGAGACTCCTTTTCAGTTTAGGGCATGTAAAAAAGGCAATAAAATAATAAAAATTCTTACAAAAGTTGATGTGCTATGGAAACAGTATAAATCATAAAATTTTCAGTTGCTTCTCAAGTTGAGTCCTTTAAAAAGGAAAGTTAAATGTAAACTGGAAAACAAAACCCATTACTATAAGGTAATATATTGATCTATTCCATCAAAAATGTTCTCATACTTTGGCAACCATGATAAACTAAATTTTCTTTAAAATACATGGTATTATGACTAATTAGGAATGCTAAACCATTTTATTTAAATACACATTGTCATGAAATATCTTTGGGCTAACATAAGAAGGACTTAGCCAAGAGGCATCATATTGCTATGTAAAAAGTAGGTTGTACTCTTTAGAAACTATGTACTAAGTGCTACCAGTGGCTATTATGAAACATTGATAGTAGTTACAGTGGGCTTTTGCCTAGAGTTATAAATTGAGCATTTGGCCTGGTGCTCTTAAATATGAAAAGGTAGATGTGTGACTTTAATAATATGCCCCTTTTATTTTTCTAAGAAGTTGTGTTAAAATGTCAATAAATATATTTTTACTGTAGATCCAAATCACATTCTTGTAGAGAAAATTCACATAAGTTTGACATATTATCCTACAATGTGACTTCAATTGTAGCTGAGTCCTCTCCATTCTCTTGAGTGCAATTATAAACATGACATTTAGTGGAGAATTAATTGTGTGTATCAGCATAAGCAACTAAACAACTGACCAGGTACTTGAGGCTTCTACCTTGGAACAGAACAGATACTGACATAAGGAAACTTTTAAGTGGCTCATTTTTCTAACACAGTAGTGCAAGAATTTACTCGTAGAAAGAAGGGAGCATGATTTCATCCTCATTTATCCCTTGTTCATACCGCACAGATGAGAAACTTGCCAAATGGAGCCGGTTTTTCTGGCACAGGAACCAGATCAGCCCAGTGATGAATGCTAAGATGCTCAATACCACAAACGTGATGACCATTCCTCTATAATCAGGGCCTGCATCAGGAAAAGGAGGACAGGATGCGACAGTCAGTGATCATTGCTATTGATCTTATTCTGTAAGCTGAGTGCACCACGGATCCCATGTGCACATGACTGCTTTAACATCGAATTTGCTCTCATAGCAAACACTTAAGTGCTTTCTTCTCAAACTTAAATCTTTACCTTTTCATTCAAATCTCCTTTATTGCCATTGATTTAAAATTTTTTTTTTCCCTAAAATGACTGTTTAGATAAGATTCATTCTGCCTCCTGTTTTTCTGGATCTTGGTCCCATGGTAGAGATATAACTCAAGGCCTTGCATATGGTAGGCGAGTGCTGTACTACTGAGATACACCTTCAGCACTTATCTCATGACTTTAAATACCACTTTTTTTTTTTTTTCCAGAGCTGAGGACAAGTCAGGGCCTTGCGCTCACCAGGCAGGTGCTCTTCTACTGAGCTAAACCCCACCCCCGACTTTAAATACTCTCTCTATGCTGAACAATTCATCTCTCACATAGTCAGCTGCGTATGAGAAAGCTCCATATGAATATCTCTTCCTTGTCCTGATAACTCAGAACGGCCAGAAAAGAATTCTTGATTTATATTGCCCTAGCCTTGTTCCCACCTATCCCTAACTCTTGGTTGTTCTCTGTTCTATTTAGCATAGAACTGAAATTGTTTTTTGCTCTTTGGGGGAGAGGCTACCAGAGTTTGAACTCAGAGTCTCAAGCTTGCCAGTTAAGTTTCTAGCTCAGAGCCTTGACCTTTGTTCCCAACCCCTTCAAAGCCTGGCACCTATCTACAATCTAGCTTCTGGCTGAGCTCTCAGCATGCTCTGTGAGCTGTGCCCTTCTCCTAACCTCTGCTGGGGTGGCCTTGCAGACCTCAAGCTTAGCATCTGACACTCATTTGCATGTCTTCTCTGGTATCCTAATCTACTGTGCCCATGCATTTAATCTTGGCCACACAGTTTATAACTATTTGATTTTTGCTTCTCTTTCAGAATGTGATCTGCTTATATACTTATCTGTTTCCTCTATTACATTTGTAAGCTTGTGAGAAGAGGGGCTTAATTTGTCTTGTTCAGGTGAATCTCAGTAAGTAGAACAGAGCATAGTAATTCAGTGATGGAATAGATGCCAATCATGGCAAATGGAGTTTTATCTCTTAATATTTGTATACTCAAATGGGAAGCCTTATGCCAGATGTTTTAAAATGTTAATGTGAAATTTTAGAGCTTTCTCCAAAAATAAAGTTAGTATTTTTATAGTTATTTTATATCCAAATTCACAATAATGTGTAAGTACAAGTTATGAGTTTATTTTTGTCAGTTGTGGAGCTTGAACTCAGGGCCTGGATGCTATCCCTGGGCTCTTTAGCTCAAGACTAACTCTACCACTTTGAGCCACAGTGCCACTTTGAGTGGTTAATTGGAGATGGGTCTCAGTGGGACTTTTCTGCTCAGGCTGGTTTTGAACAGTGATCCTCAGAACTCAACCTCTTGAGTAGCTAGGATTACAGGTGTGAGCCACTGGTGCCCAGCCACATTATGATTTCTTAAAAAAGATACTCTGAACATTTTAAGTAGTTAAATTTAGTTTTAGATTGTTTTAAAATTAATCATTAATTTTAGGGGATTGCAGCTAGTTAAAAATAGACATTTCAGCTTCTTATAGTCAAAACTATAGTAATTTATTCTATAATTTGACTACATAGAAGCTGAAATGAGAATATGAAATATGAATAAAATACATACACCTCGAAGAAATTACCTCCCAATATTATATATGCATGTGTGAAATACCACTGTGAACCACTGTGGCATACACTAGAATGACAAGAATGTAAGGGTATAGATACAAGTGGGAGGGAGGAAGGCAAACTGAAAAGGTGAAGGAGGGTGAATATGGTCAAAATATTACATATACATGTGTAAAAGTGGAACAATGAAGCTTGTTGAGATTGGTTTAGGAAGGAGAGGAAGGATGAGAGAGGAGTGAGTCTAATCAAGATACAGTGCATGCATATGTGTAAAAATGAAACTCCTTTGTACATCTAATTAATGTTAACAAAAATAGGGGAAACACTTTAAAAATCATAAAAAAGAAAGATTACTTTATATCTTTGATAGCTTCCTTTTCTTTCTTTCTTTTTTTTTTTTTTTGGGTCCGGTCGTGGGGCCTGAACTCTGGGCCTGGGCGCTGTCCCTCAGCTCTTCAGTTCAAGGCTAGTGCTCTACCACTTGAGCCACAGTGCCACTTCCGGCTTTTTTTTTTCTGCTTATGTGGTGCTGAGGAATCAAACCCAGGGCCTCATGCATGTGAAGCAAGCACTCTACCACTGAGCCAACTTCCCAGACCAATAGCTTCCTTTTCTAAGGGAGAGAATTATGTAAACTCTGGACTAAAATTTTATTGGAGAATTCTAGATATACTATGCCTTTCCTGGTACTTTTTTTTTTTTTTTTTTTTTTTGATCATGGGGCCTGAACTCTGGGCCTGGGTGCTGTCCCTCAGCTCTTCAGCTCAAGGATAATGCTCTACTACTTGAGCCACAGTACCACTTTCGGCTTTTTCTGCTTATGTGGTGCTGAGGAACCGAACCCAGGGTCTCATGCATGCAAGGCAAGCGCTCTACCACTGAGCCACCTTCCCAGCCCCATCCTGGTACTTACTTTTCAGGGAGAAAAATTTCATGGTTTAATGAATATTTTGGATTTACTTTATAACTATGTCAGAGCCAAGTATAAAATCAAAGCAGATGGATTATCTGCTTATTTGGTGACCTGTTCTGCTAAATATTTCCTTAAGAATGGGCTCCATTGGCTGGGGATGTGGCTCAGTGGTAGAGTGCTTGCTGCCTAGCATGCATGAAACCCTGGGTTCGATTCCTCAGTACCTCATATCCAGAAAAGGCCAGAAGTGGCACTGTGGCTCAAGTGGTATAATGCTAGCCTTGAGCAAAAGAAGCTTAGGGACAGTGCCTAGGCCCTGAGTTCAAGCCCCAGGACTGGCAAAGAAAAAAAAAAAGAATGGGCTACACACTTACCCAGAGGAGCTTTGCAGAGGACTCTACTGTAGCCATGTAAACATTCAACTTTTCTCCAACTTTCATTTGAAGCTAATAAAATGCTACATTTCCCATCAACATTTTTACTTTTATTTTCCCATTTGACAAATGTTGCTTCTGTTCCATCTAGCCAACTCCAAGACTGATCTGAAGAAAGACATTAAATAGGATTATATAGTATACATATGACTATACTTACCATTCCTAAATTACTGGGCTCAAAAGCATCTGGCTCAACTAATTAATTTACTTTCAATATTGCAGTCTTATATGATAATCATTATTTAAAGAAAAACACTTAAAATGAACAAACTTTTGTGTAACTACTTTAGCTGCACTCATCCCATTTCAAATGCTCAATCCTGAGTGGCTGATACGCACTACCATGGACAGTGCAGAAGAAGGAGGACATTTTTATCTTTGAGTGAAGTTCTATTCAACACTAAGATTTTTGTTTTGATATGTGTGATCTGGTGAGTGTGCATAGTTATGGTGTGAGCGACAGATTTGTAGGGATCAATATCCTCCTTTCCTTAAGAAGATTGACATCATGATAGTTAAGCTGCTGTAGGAAGAAGGGTCCAAGAGGGTTTAAAACACCAGCCCCCTCCAATGTCCATTCTTTATTTTCAGCTGAGGTGGCACCATCTGCTGGTGTATACACACAAATTCCAGTTCATTTAAATGGCCAACTTTGAATCTATTCACTTTTTGGAAAGTACTTAATATTTTACAATTCATGTTTATTTCATTTACTTAAAATTTAACTTTTTGTAAAATGAGAATCAGATTTCTTATTATTCTACCAAATTTGTATTCTTAAATGCATTCTATGTCAGTTCCAAGTTCAACTCGGACCTTCTATTATTCTTGAAAAGACGTTCCATAAATTTTCTTAAAAATCAATTCTTTACAATTGTGCCAAGCTTAACAAAAACACCATTAAGACTTAATTTTGATTTATGGTAAAAATATTATAGGTTCCTTGTTGGACACAGACACAGCTGTAGAAAATATCCTCTCATGTTGGTCCAAGGATTTTAGGAATACGAGTCTCCAACAATTCCAGTTGACAAGCTAATTTTCTATTTCATTAGGAGCTCTCATCATTACTAAAGTTATTTACATATTTCTTCAATACTTCAGAACCTGCACATCTAGCTTACTGATCAATAAGGAGCATTTGAGTCAGCCAATATCTGATGCTCTTTAGCAAAGCTGATTGGTATTTAGTAAGCAGCACACACAAATGCATCACTTACCACCAGAGTGTTGTAATAATCCAAGCCAAACTCTCATGGTAATATTATTATTTTCCCTCATCAGTCTGCTCACGAATTTATTCTCATTTTCATTCTCTATGGTGACAATAGTGGCAGAATGATCTGTTAGAGGAAAACAAAGCGTACCTAATTAGTTGTGTGTAAACTAGCAACTGTTTTATCCTGAGCTATCCATTGGAGAAAAAAAAAACTTTCATTAGAAAAATAACAAAAAAATCAAGCTTTACATAGAAAGTAAACTGGAATTTGTTATAATTTAAAAGTACTTCCAGAAATCGTTTCCCAGAATAAATATTTTTAAACTGAAAATTTACATAATAGGCATTACATGTCTTTTAATCTTGGCATTGTCTAATCAGAGAGACTCTGTGAACTGCTAGTCATAATAATTAGGGCCTATGGCAGTAGAAATACATGGCCTATGGATGTTTCACATTTTTTCTTCAAGCCTTTTGTATAACTCAATTTTAAACTTGTTTCTGCTAAAAAAGAATTAAAATACTAGAATACTAGAGACCATTAGCCCTCTTTTCATATGACCTTATACATATAGTTAATCATGCTAATTTTAAGTTCTTAAAAATAGTATAGAATTTAATGAATATTTTTGAAGTTGGACAGGAGCCATAAACCAGAGAATCAGGTAAGGGGTAAAAATAAGTAATAATTAGGACTGGGAATGTTGCTTAGTGGGTATAATGCTTGCCTAGCATGCATGAAGCCCTGTGTTCGATTCCTCAGTACCACATAAGCAGAAAAAGCCAGAGTGGTGCTGTGGCTCAAGTGGTAGAATGCTAGCCTTGAGCACAGAGAGGCTCATGGACAGTGCCCAGACCCTGAGTTCAAGCCCCAGGAATGGCACAAAAAAAAAGAGTAATAATTAGACTTGGAAAGATTCTAAATGAAATCCAATAATTCTCCACAACTTCAACTACCTATCTGTATGTGAACTAAAGCATTTCTTTTGTGGTTGAGTATACTTTCAGAGGATGCAAAGGTAGTCTTTGTAGTACACCCCAGTGTGTATGTTGTCTTAATACTGTACATCCTAGAAGATTATACTGGAAGGAGTAATTACTACCTCACAGAGGAAACAGACTCAGGAGTTGTTCAGGTTTACATGGCTAGTCAGTTATAGAATCAGAATGTCAATTTTAGTCTTTTTTGTTGTTGTTGGTGGTCATGGGGCTTGAATTCTGGGCCTGGGCACTGTCCCTCAGCTCTTCAGCTCAAGGCAAGCATTCTACCACTAGAGCCACAGTGCCACTTCTGGTTTTCTGAGTGGTTTATTGGAGATAAGAGTCTCATGGACTTTTCCTGGCCAGGCTGGCTTTGAACCACAATCCTCAGCTCTCAGCCTCATGAGTAGCTAGGATTACAGGCGTGAGCCACTGAGCACCGGGCAATTTTAATCTTTTTAATAAGATAGTTTTGAGAGTATATGATTTGCTTTTGTTATGTCAATTCATTCATTCCTACCTTTGAAGCGAGTGTTGTTTCCTTTTTATTGTTCAGATGAGAAAAGAAACATTCCATAACTTCTACTGTGTCACTTAAGATACTAGATGTGGAAGTTCATTTGTTATTTTCACATAGCGGTTTACTTAGTCTTCTTTATTTCTTCTCATTTACTTTTCCTTTCCATTTATTAGTTTTTTTCAAATATTTGTACATATCCACTTATGTGGACAATGCATCCTTATTGGTGTCACCCCTTCCATTATTTTCCCTTTTCTTCACCTACCCTTGCCTCACACATCTCATCAAGAATCCTATTTCCATTTTCATGCATCCATGTACTTTTATTTTTTTCTTCTGGTTCCATTTCTGAGGCTTGAATGCAGGGCCTGAGTGCTGTTCATGTGCTCTCTTTTCATCATGGTTAGTGCTCTACCACTTGAGCCAGAGCTCACTACCTATTTTTTGGTGGTTAATTGGAGATATGAGTCGCATGGATTTTCCTGCCTGGGCTGGCTTCTAACTACAATCCTCAGATCTCAGTCTCCTGAGTAGCTAGAATACAGGAGTGAGCCACAGGCATCCAACTCATGTACTCATGCTTATATTGACAATTTCCCGTGACTATTCCAATATTCATTGACCATTTACATTATAAAATACTTAACCATATCCTTTATGAGAAATGCCATTATAAAACAGTCAATATGCCGGGCGCCAGTGGCTCACTCCTGTAATCCTAGCTACTCAGTAGGCTGAGATCTGAGGATCGCAATTCAAAGCCAGCCTGGGCAGGAAAGTCTGTTTGACTCTTATCTCCAATAAATCGCTAGAAAATGGAAGTGGCACTGTGGCTCAGCGGTAGAGCATTCGCCTTGAGCTGAAGAGCTGAGGGATAGCATCCAAGCCCAGAGTTCAAGCCCCACGACTGACACACACACACACAAAAGAAAACAGTCAATACTTTCCCAAATGTAATATTTGTTTCCTATTATTTCCTTAAGTAAATGTTCTAAGAATTAAATTACAGATTTAAAAAGAAGGAACAAATTGTAACTCACCAAGTTGTAGACATAACTCTTTGGCCTCTGAAAAACTGTGCAATGCCTGGTCAGCTACGTAGCAGTGATCAGCATACTGGATCCACTGTGACCTGTTGTCTTTTGCCTCTGGACATCTTAACGAGTATGTAAGAGGGGATAGTGCTTTAGCTGTGAAAGTGTTAGACACAGCTGTAATAATGAGCAGAAAAATGTGACTGTTTTTCTAAATCTCAGTTAGTATTCCTATTTCCAATGCTTCTGTAGGCAAGAAGCAATTAATTAAATTCACACACCAGAGAAAGTCACACCCACTCTGTAAATACTCATTCTAGTTTGCTTTTTAGGACTATTATCTTTGTAACTTAGATGACAGGAAAACAGTGCTCAGCCCTCTATGATAGAGCTAGACTTACTATAGTTAGTCTAAAAACAGCTGGAAAGACAGACTTGGAAAAGCAACCTAATAGGAAACAGGCTAATGGGTTTGATATTCCTCTGAAATAAGTAAAATTCTTCCTTTCCTTGGATTCCTTTTTATTTTGATAAGTCTAACTTTGCATAGACATTTAAAGAACTATTTTAGAACTCACACTGTAAGTAAAAATTTGGAGGGCTGGGAAGGTGGCTCAGTGGTAGAGCACTTGCCTTGCATGCCTGAGGCCCTAGGTTCGATTCCTCAGCACCACATAAGCAAAAAAAAAGAGAAAAATTTGGTAGTTTTATGAAGCACAGCAAAATCTCCCCACAGCTTTCGTATGGCTTCCCCTTTAAGTCAATATTTTGTGCATGTGCCAGTGTGAACTTAAGGTCTCGAACTCTCATTCCATTTGCTCACTCAGGGCTCATTTGCGACATGTCTTCAGCTCAACATTTTGCTAGTTGAAGTTAGAGTCTTGAAGCCTCTATGTGACTTTAAACCACATTCCTCCAGGTCTCTGCCTCCTAAACTGCTAGGATTACAGGCATGAGCCACCTATACTCAGCAACTATTTGAGGACTCTCAAACTTCAATTGCTTTTCTAAAAAGTTCCATTTATTTTCTTTGCCTAACAATTGAAATCAGTGCTTGATAGTCCTTTACAGGGACAGCTCAGCTTTTGAAAAACATTGCTGAATAAAGAAAAATTTCCCAAGTTCTTTTTTTTGTTTGTTTGTTTGTTTTTTTGGGTCCGGTCGTGGGGCCTGAACTCTGGGCCTGGGTGCTGTCCCTCAGCTCTTCAGCTCAAGGCTGGCACTCTACCACTTGAGCCACAGTGCCATTTCAGGCTTTTTTTTTTTTTTTTTTTTTTTTGCTTCTGTGGTGCTAAGGAATCGAACTCAGGGCCTCAGGCATGCAAGGCAAGCGCTCTACCACTGAGCCACCTTCCCAGCCCCAAATTTCCCAAGTTCTAAAGTAAAATTTACCTTATGGTAGAACAACTGAAAGGCTATGGGAACAAACTCCCTGAAAAAATGCATCATATTTATTTCCATTCACAAAGCATCACTTTTTGTAATTTTAAAACTGATTATAAAGGTGATATACACAGGGGTTACAGTTATGTGTCAGGTAAAAAGTATATTTCTTTTTGAACAATGTCACCCCTTACCTTTCTTTCTTTCTTTCTCTCTCTCTCTCTCTTTCTTTCTCTCTCTCTCTTTCTTTCTTTCTTTCTTTTCTTTCTTTCTTTCTTTTTCCAGTCATGAGGCTTGAACTCTGGGCCTGGGCGCTGTCCCTGCACTCTTCAGCTCAAGGCGAGTACTCTACCACTTGAGCCACAGCGCCACCTGCAGTTTTCTAGTGGTTTACTGGAGCTAAGAGTCTCTTGGACTTTCCTGCCTGGGCTGTCTTTGAACCGTGGTCCTCAGATCTCAGCCTCCTGAGTAGCTAGGATTACAGGCATGAGTCACCAGCGCTGGGCATCTTTATTTATTTATTTTGGTGCTGGTCCTGGAGCATGAACTCAGGGCCTGGGAGCCGTCCCTGAGCTCTTTTGCTCAAGGCTAGTGTTCTATTACCTGAACCACAGCTCTACTTCCAGTTTTTTTCCTGGTGGTCAACTGGAGATAAGAGTTTCATGGACTTTCCTGTCTGGGCTGGCTACAAATCATGATTCTCAGATCTCAGCCTCCTGAGTAGCTAGGATTACAAGCATAAGTCACTGGAGTCTAGTAAAGTACTATTTTTATAGAATTTGTAGATAAGCCTTATTTAAAAATCTGTAAAAAACTTTCATTGAGTATTAGTCATGGACATAAATTAGGTCACCATTTAGTAAATACAAGATTATCAAAATCAAATCTTACATTTTGTAGGTTTGTAACAAATAGCACCATCCTTATCTGAGTGACATTTTTCATGCTGCCAAAGCCCCTTTGGATCCAAGAATACACAATTTCCAGGAGATGTTTGGTTTTTCCATGGAATATAGTCAAGAGCACTGCCATCAGACCATTCAAAACTTAATTCTCTTCCCTGTTTTGAGTAGAGAGAACTCAGATAATGGGACTTCAAAAAGAGCATAAAGAACAATATAGATACCTTAAAAATATTAGAATGGGGTGTTTGTTATTTACTTACAAATATTATATATATGGATTTATCTGGAATATCAGACCTGTATTTTCAAAATACTGATTTAGGCCATTTGCAGAATTTAAGTAGGACTTTAGAAATAGTTACTATATTGAGCAGGGGTTAAAAACAAACAAACAAGAAATAATTACTATATGCTGCTACTGGGTTTGTTTGCTTGTTTGTTTATTTGTGCTTGTACTGGGGATTGAGCTCAAGGCTTGGGCACTATCCCTTAGCTTTTTAAAGGCACTCTATTTCTTGGACCACAGCTCCAAGCTTGAACTCCTAGCTCTGGCATTTTGCTAGTTAATTAGAGGTAAGAGCCTCATGGACTTTTCTGCACAGGCTGGCTTTGAACCATGATCCTCAGATATTAGCCTCCTGAGTAGTTAAGACTTACAGGTTTGAGCCACTGGTGCCCCAGCTGCATTTAACTTTTTTTAAATAAGTTTTGTATTGTGAAAATACTGTACAGAGGGGTTACAATCACATGAGCAAGGTAATGAGTACATTTCTTATGAAGCATTGTTGCCTCCTCCTTTGTTTTTCCCCTACCATCCCTGCCTCCCACCTCCACAACTACCCCGCCCCCCGTTCACCTAAATTGTAAAGTTTGTTTTTCAACATAGTGTCTTGTACATCTCATTGTTGCAATGGGTCAACCTTTATCCCTATTTAAGCAATTTGTTTTTACCCTCCCGCTCCCCAAATTATACCAACATCAAATACAGTGAAAACAGGGGTTATACCATGGGGGAGGGACATACAAAGCAACAAAAAAATCACCTGGTACCTTATAAATATGTTTAACTTTTTAAAGGGTGAGTTTCTGTAATTTGAAATGAAATAGAATCAAACGGCTTCTGTTTATCGGGATTACAGATTTATAGCCAATCCATCCTACACCTTGTTTCCAATGTTTTGTAGCTTGGTGGAATGTTTGTCTGGATAGTTTCCACATTCAGAGGCCAACAAGAGTAGGGGGCAAGGAAGGAAAATATTTCCCAAGAAACCAGCAATGGTAAGATGACTTTTGACTTCTTGTGCTTATAGTCTAATCTGACACCTTTTCTCTCATTTCTCTAGTTTCTTCTAAAGAGTATTTAAATGAGGTCTATAACTCTAATCCTAATAGAGAGGTAGTTTTGTACACCAAACATTATGATAAGTCTGCACATATACTAATTAAGAGGATTCAAATAAAGGCATAGAAGATGCATTAATGAGCAGAAAGAAATTTTTTTTGTAGCAGTACTGGTGTTAGAACTCAGGGCCTTGTACAGAGCCTTGTGTTTGCTAGGTAGGTTCCTATACCTCCAGCACTATTTTGCTTTTAGTTATTTTTCAGATAAAGTTTCCCCCTGGGCTGGCCTTGGAGAATGATCTTCCTATTAATACCTCTTGTGGATCTGTGATCACAGTTATGTACCACCATGACTAGCTTATTGGTAAAGATAGGGTCTCACTAGCTTTTTGCCCAGGCTGGTCTCAAACTGTGATCTTTCCAATCTCCATCTCCAAAGTAGCTGAAATTATAGACATGTTTTTACCATATGTGGCCCAGAAGATTAATATTAAGTAGTGTTACTTTCTAGGGGAGAAGTGGAAAGAAAGTATTTATTTAGAAGTCCTAAAAGTATTAAGAATTTGAGTTGGCTATTTTAAAATTTTGGATAAAAGTCTCAATGAAAGTATTATTACTCTGATTACTCTGATTTTATGGATGAAGAAATAGGGTTGTAAAGGTAAGTGATTTGTTATGACCATAACATATGTTATGACCAGCACATAAACAGAAGATGTGCTACTAGTGCTGAGACTCAGGTTTCTCTGGTTCTATGCTAGTACTTTTTTATAAGCGTTCTAATTGGTCAGTGACAAACAAGCTACAGTGATGCTTTTGAATTATGAGTTCACTGAGTCCATGAGTTGTCCTGACCATTTGCCCAAGTGTATTCTACAAATATAATTTATTTGTTCCATATATTAAAGATAAAAAATCACTAGGCTAAGCAAACCAACTCCTAAGAGTTAATCTATTACTGCATTTTGATATTTGTTCAAATTTCTACCCTTATTTTTATTGTTGTTGTTATTGTCAGTCATGGAGCTTGAACTCAGGGCCTAGGAGTTGTCTTTGAGCTTTTGTGTTCAAGGGTAGTGTTGTACTACTTTGAGCCACAGCTCCACTTCTGAACTTTTGCTGGGTGGAGATAAGAGTCTCACAGACCTTCCTGCCTGGGTTGGGTCTCAACCATGATCCTTAGATCTCAGCCTCCTGGGTAGCAAAGATTACAGGAGTGAGCCACCAGCATCTAGCAAGTTTCTAACCCTTAAAATAACAGACTTGGGAAATTTCTGGAAGAAAAATGAAGACTTACATCATGACTCGAGAGGCCAACCCATAGTGGGAATCCATCACGTTTTACGATATCTTCCAGAAAGAGCTGGTCTTGTAGGTCATGAACACTGGCCAGATGTCCTCCACTTTGAGAACACAGGTTTAATGCTTCATACCATGTAACTTTTTTCTGAATAACATTATAAATGCCATCTTTATATGGAATAAGCTGTGGCAGTGTGGTATTATATTCTTCCTTATAGTCAACTATAATACATACAATATTTAAAATAAAAGTGTTATTTGTCAAAGTTAAATTATTTCAAATATGTATTTTGGATAAAATTAAATGCAACCATTTAAAAAGCTAAATAGAACCGAGTTTGTTGTTCATGAGGAGGTAAAATACACACTTTACCAACAAATAAAGCAAGGCCTTTAAATTTTATAGACATATACATGATATTTACTTAAGAAATTCCCATAATAGGCAGAGACAGAAAACAACAGTGCTGCAGTGTTGACAGAACTGTTGGCTCTGAACGTGTGTGAGACCAACTATGGAGGAGAAATTTATCTGCATCAGGAGACAGAAAGCCTGCCTTGAAAACCAGTGTATGAAAACGAAGGCTGAACAGAAATAAGCTACAGTGCACTGAAAATGGGCAAATAAGCAATACAAGTGTAATGATGAGGGTACTGCAAAGAATAAAGGCAAGTGCTCCCAATGGTTAAAGCTATTTGAGCACAACACTAAATACTGTAATATGCTGGGTAACTATTCAAAGTGTAAAACAAGTAACATGAATCCACACTAGTACTAGAGGGCTAAGTGATATTAAAATATAGTACATATCCTCAAGAATTTTACTCATTCATTAGAAATAATGAAATTGTACCATTTGGAAAAAATATGTTAACTGAAGTAAGTCAGGCCCAAAGAGACAAAGGATCTAGGTTTTCTCCTATATGTGGAAACTAGATCTAGCTAATAAACTTCATAAGTAAATACATTCGGTGGTATGAAAGTATATACGAATGTATTAACTGAATGAAACACGATAGATATAAAGGAGATCTCAAGTATTGTTTATTAGAAAGCCAAAATCAAGGTTCAGCAAAATAAAACACCAGGAAGCAGGTACTCAAAAGGGGTGGGGTGGAGTCAAGAGGGAAGAGGTAGATGAATGGAGAAGGGGGGGAATGCAGACAAGAATCCAATGCGTAGCCTATAAAATTAAAAAGAGTGAGGGAAGGGGTGGGTAGAGGAGGATGAGTGAGAATGTTGAAAAGGGTGACACTGATCAAGATATACTGTACTCATAATCTGCTTTGTTAAATGCCAACTACTTTGTACAACTACTTTGTGATAACAACAATTAAAAAAAAAGATGGGCTAGGAATGTAGCTTAGTGGTGGAGTGTTCTCCTAGCATGCATGAAGCTCTGGGTTCTATTCCTCCATACCACATAAGCAGAAAAGGCTAGAAGTGGCATTGTGAGTCAAGTGGTAGAGTGCTAGCCTTGAGCAAAAAGCAGCTCAGGAACAGAAACAGCCCAGGCCCTGAATTCAAGCCCCAGGACTGGAAAAAAAAAAAAAAAAAGAAGAAGAAGAAGGTAAATAAACAAAGCTTAGGAACTTTCTTTTTTTTTTTTTTTCTGCTTATGTGGTGCTAAGGAATCGAACTCAGGGCCTCATACTTGCAAGGCAAGCACTCTACCACTGAGCCACCTTCCCAGCCCCCAAAGCTTAGGAACTTTCTATTTTATGTCTCCATCTCTTCCTTTCACTCCTAAATTAAGAGTATTCACATGTTATTGAACAAAAGATTTGGGTCAGCTATATCCTAAGTTAATAAACTCATTCTCAACTGGATATCCAAGTCTTCTTACAATCTTCCTTTATTCATCATGAGCAGTAAATGTTTAAGTCAAACTGTGGCATGGGATGAATGCTCAGAAAGTGCGCATGGTCTTAACCTCCCCTGGAGTGGAAAACACTGTGCACATACTTACCCATTTCGATTTTACAGGAAATAATGCTGTGCTGATGAAAATAAAGTGTTTCTTCAATAACATTAAACGGTTGGATATCCCAGAAACCATCAGTACTCAAGCCAGCCAAAAACTTCCCATTTTTTACTGTTGGTCTTCCTGCTCTCCAGTGTGTATAGGACAGTGAAGTCTTATCAAGCCACATCAGAGAGCTATCTAGAGAAGGAATATTTTTTTTTCACTAAGCTTAGAGATTAAGTTTTACAGTTACAAGTTAGTATTTCAAATGACTAATTTCTTCCTTCTGCTCCACCTTCCAAAAATTGTGTGATTATGTACATCTCTTTAAAATATTTTCTGGTTATAATAGTAAATAGTACATTTTTTTAGTGTGAAAAATAAAAAGTATAAGCCTGTAAATAAAAATTTACTTATAATTCTGTCCTTTAATTGCTTAACATTTGGTCATTTTTTAAACCAAATATCATTTTTCTTACATATGTTTAACTTCAGTTGAAATGATCATAACTATTTGATTAAAAATCAATGATACTTTACATAATAGGTGACAAGTCTCTTCTTTGGATATAATTTATGCTGAATACAGGTGAGCACACCAATGGCTGATTTTTTAAAAAAGATGTGAAGACATTCAATATGGAAGGAGCAATTTTCTCAGCATATAGTCCTGAATAGTGGGTATCCATGTCTTCAAACATGAAGCTGGGCCTCTGGCTGTCACCACAAAACTCAGTGCAAGCTCAAAAGTATATAAAACCCTTATTTAAAGAACCCAGAAGTAAGGTAGAGTAGATAACGCCTCCTCACATATGCAAAAGTGGTCAAAGAAAAATTAGGCAACCAGTCACCATGGCTCATGCCTGTAATCCTAGCTACTCAGGAGGCTGAGATCTGAGGATCGTGGTTCAAAGCCAGCCCGGGCAGGAAAGTCTGCGAGACTCTTTTTTTTTTTTTTTGGTCGGCCGTGGGGCTTGAACTCTGGGCCTGGGCGCTGTCCCTCAGCTCTTCAGCTCAAGGCGAGCGCTCTACCACTTGAGCTATAGTGCCACTTCCAAGTCTGCGAGACTCTTATCTCCAATAAACCACTCACAAAACCAGAAGTGGTGCTGTGGCTCAAGTGGTAGAGTACTAGCTTTGAGTTGAAGAGCTCAGGGACAGCGCCCAGGCCCAGAGTTCAAGCCCTACAACTGAAAAAAAAAAAAGAAAAAAAAAGAAAAAGAAAAAAGAAAAAGAAAAAGAAAAAGAAAAAGTAGGGAAGCCATTCCTCATCAAAATGAAAAACTTGTGCAGCCAGGAAAGTGATACCAATTGCTTGTGCAAATCATTCATCTCAGAAAAACATCCAGAATATTTACAGAATGTTTAAAGCTTAACAATCAAAAGACAAATGACTCAATTAAAAAATGAATAGAGATTTCTCCAAAAATAGTATTTGGCAAATAGCCAATAAACATATGAAAAGATGGTTCGTATCATTATCATCAGAGAAACCTAGTGAAAACATCATACCTACCTAAATGGCTGTCATCAAAAAGACAGAAAAAAACATTTTAGCATAGACAGGGAGAAATTGGAACTCTTAACACTGGTGATGGCAATGGAAAATACACAGATAAATTGGGAAACAATCTGCTAGCTGCCCAAAGAAAAAACAAAAGATAAGGTCATTCCACAGCAAATTGTGTATCTAAGTGAGTATTAGGGGAAATGAAAACATGTCCATACAAACAGTTGTACACTAATGTTCAGAGAAGCATTTCTTATTTATAATAACAAATTTGCCAGCCCTATTTAGAATGAAGAACGCTGACATCCTTTCCTACATATAGCACCAGAGTCTAGGCTCTACTTTTCACTGATTGCTCCCTAGCAATCCTTAACATCTGTCTACACCAGGGCCATCCCATAAATACTGTGAATATTTTGATTTTTGTTGGTTACTGTGCCACTTGTATTTTCTCCTTTGTTTTTCTTTCTCCCAATTTAAGTTACCAGTTTTCTGATGGACACAACATGCAGTACTATATTTCTAAAGTTATTTAAGAAAGAGTAACTCTTTCTACTGTTGAGAAATCAGATAGTTTTAAAGATCCCAAAGCCTACATATATGTCCTATTTTAAATATTTTGTAAGTATTTTGAAACAACTCAGAACAGTGACTTACAGATATTCGTAAGAATTATATTTAAATGAATACCAAATTTGCTTTTGTCTGAAACATCTTTCTTTTTTATTTTTAATTTTATTGTCAAGGTGACGTACATAGGGGTTACAGTTACGTAAGTGAGGTAGTGAGTACATTTCTTGTTGAACTTGTTACTTCCTCCCTCATTTTTCTCCCACTTTCCCTCCCCGAACCATCCCAAGTTGTACAAATCACTTCCAACATATTGCCTTGTGAGTAGCACTGCTGAGTTGGTTCCCCCTTTGTCTTTTGTCTCACTTTTTTTTTTTTTCTGAAACAGCTTTCTATATTACCCTGGTTTTACTTCAGGTCTGAAAATGCTTTTTCAGAATATGGAATACATTTTGTTGTTCCTGGTATTATAACTACACCAGAGAGTACAATTTAAATAAATCTCCGTATCCTGGATTTGGTCTCCAGAGCCTAATAGAAGGCCATTGTTTCTTCAGTCACTTTCAGAGAAAACCTAGGAACTTTCTACTTATTTTACCTCTTTGTTTTCCCTCCACCCCTAAATGTTGTTGAAGGTAAGACTTGGCCAACTAAGTATTAACATGATGAACTCATCCACAACTCTCAAGCTAAGTCGTCTCTTTCTTGTGGTAATGTAATCTTCATTAATTTATCCATGGCTAATTCACATTTAGGGAAAACGTTGGCAAGCTATAGATGGATTGGATAGCAAAGAAATAGTCACATTCATTGGCCAAATGAGCAGCCCAGCCTCTTTTCCTGCACTAACTCTGGGTCACTATCCTGTGCTCCCATTAAAACTTCTATAGGAAACATGTGCACTTTTTATACTTTAGGTCCACAGACAGATTTTCTTTTTCCTAATCTCAAGACACCACTGAGTATGTTTATAAACTGACTTTGTTTCTTTTAGGTTATTTTTGTGTTAAAATATTCTTATAAATCATATTTTGAATTAGTAGTTTTTCACCCAAATTTCAAATACTCTACCCTTCTGTCAGACCAGGAACCTTGTTTTTCTGTTGTTTACCGTGTGTGTGTGTGTGTGTGTGTGTGTGTGTGTGTGTGTGTGTGTGTGTGTGTGTGTGTGTGTGTGTGTGTGTGTGTGTGTGTGTGTGTGTGTGTGTGTGTGTGTGTCCCAAGCCAATGCTACAAAAACTCAAGGTGCAACATTTATAGAAGTGGGAATCAGCTCTTATTTATTCAAAATTAAAAACAAGAAATTTCTATGGTGTGGCCATTTTCATTTAGTCTTGGCTGCTGGAAGGAAGTATGGAAAGGGAATTATCGTCCACTATTTAACACTAAGCCTGTTGGAAAATGTATAACAAAGGCACATACCCTAGTATTTGTTTGAAGAAGTATATTTTTGTAGCTTGATAAATATATCTTAATGAAATGCTAATAAAGAGAATATTAGATTCATCACTTACTTTCATAAGTTATTCCTAGCATGACCCAAGAAGCCATGTAACTGAAGTATAGAAGCTGCTCAAGAACAAAGTCATTTTCCTTTTCATCTCGAATACTCAGAATATGTGCTTTTGAATCTGTTAATAAGAAATAGTAATTTTAATAACTACTTATCTGGAACATGACTTTGTTTGATAGATTAATATTCTTTAAAACCTAAATAACACTGGAAACTAGAAAGAAACATCAAGAAAGCATTTAATACGATTTCATTGTATTAAAGTGAACAGTCTAAGAAGTTTTCAAACACTTTGATGCTAAGTTTGATTTTACAGAAGAGTGGAAATCTGGTAGCTGAATAGACAATTTAAGAAATTGTTTCACTTTACTTTCCCCCATTTATAGTTCATCTGTAAGTGTTATATATCTACCTATTATGAATGTATATTGTCAAAGATTACCCTGTAATAAACACAACCTTGGATGAACTATAAAATAGATCTTTCTTTTCCTTAAAATTCTCTCTTCCTCTTCTCTCTTTCTCTCTCATTATTTTGTTGGTGCAGGGGCTTAAACTCAAAGATTTGTGCTTACTAGGCAGGCACTCTACCAACTGGACCACACTTTCAGCCTTTAGTGCTTAAAATGAGGGCTTAAAATGTTCAATATTTCCAAACTATATTATTTCCCAGGAAATTAATGAGGGGATTTCTCAGAAAAGCTATACATAGATAAAACTGTTTACAAACATTGGTTTAAACATAGTTAAACAAGATGTCTTATAGCAATATTTCTTAAGATATATGTTAACATACTTTGATAATGTCTCACAGTAGGCATTCAGTCTAGAGTTCCTTAACCCTGATGTTCATCTTGAGATGAGAGATCTTCATCTCAAGACTACAGCTCTGCAGAGCATACTTTGTGGAATACTGATTTGAGTTTCCACAGGTGTTTCCATAAGGTTCATGGTTCTATCAGTTTCACCATGAAAAAGCTAGGAATCCTCAGTAGATTTCATTGGCAATTTCTCCCAAGTCTTGAGAGCTGAAATTGTGAAATATTTCTTTAAGTATGAATACTGCTTCTGACCAGTGAAACTAACCTATTTTCAACTTACCCTTAGTCTAGCTGGTTTAGCATTTAGTTCTCTGCTCTCTAGTATCATTTATTCTCTACTGAAGAAGATGCAAAGACAGACTATTCTCTAATGAGTAAAGAGGTTACTTCTATACTTTTTGTTGTTGTTAGTTTTAGGGCTTGAACTCACGGGTGGGTATAGGTTGTCCTTGAGCTTTTTTTCTCAAGGATAGCATTCTACTACTTTGAGCCACAGCTCCACTTCCACTCCTATGTTTTTCATTTTAACTTGAATTTCAACATTTAAGTTTAATACTTTGTAATCGACAGTGTGGAAATTAGGAGATAATATATTTTTGAGATTTAATGGTAATGAGAAATATATACAACACCAGTGACAAAAAAGTTAGTGTGGCACAATACATAACAGTACAATATACATACTTAGTTCCTGGCATTTAGAGTGGACTTCGTCTTGGGTTGCTACTGTATGTCTATTCTTTGTTATCATGAAAATGTAGCAGGAGTTCTGAAATGCTATCCATGGGGTGTTTAGAACAGGAGATGGACATTTGACACTCTTAACTGGTTTGATCTCTTTTTCAGTCTCATCTAGAAAAAAGAGTTAATGTTAGAATTCTAATTTGAAATGTAAATGTTAAATCCTGTTCCTAGTCATTAGGCTTGATTTGTAGGAAACATCCAAGAAGCCGAGACATAGCAGCTGGTACTGTTTGTGCTCTGCTTCTATTCAAATACAGCACAGAGAAGAGTGGCGTTCTGTAAGGAGGAAATTATTCAACTCAATTTTCTCACCCCTGCTGAGGCCTCCTCAGAGAAATGATACAACTATACTAATTAATAATAAGCACCTAAGTATTACTTTGAGATTTCATTGTCTACTTTCTGTTTATGGACATCCTTAAATGTCTCTTAAGAGAACATTTTAATAAAATACTTAATATTTTAAGTAAGTTATTCCTTTAGCCAAACCAACCACCTATTATTTAAAATGTGGGCTCCAGAAAATCTGATTTCTTTTTTGAAAATAAATTTCTTATGGAAAGAAAATGCCATATAAATATGCTCTACTGATGTGATGTTTAGTAGAGATCTTTAGTACCAGTGTTTCCCCTACCTCATAAAAAAGTCTCTTTTTTTTTGTCTCTGAAGTACTGTGTTCTTTCTACCCACAGGTATGGGCCTGATTGGTGAAAACTATTTTCTTACACCTTGCAGAGATTGCAGAACCTTAGGAAGTCTGCCATCTGATGAACTCAAGTGAATCTACCATATTTGGTCCCAATCTTAAGTAGTTCACGGAATGTTAATTGATATTAAGAAGTATGAGAGAATTCCCACAAAACTATGTTTTCTAAAATGAGCTAAGTACAAGATATATGAAAATGAGGCTGAGTAACATGGGACTTTAAACATCAATTAATATTGTCAGCAGATGTAAAAGTAAAAGATATTTCTAAAACAAAATGTTAATGTCAAAATGTTGAGTAGTAATAAGTGATTCAAATTGCTGTAAGAAATTTTGTTGGAAAAAGGTATGATAATAATTTCTTCACAACACCAAAATTTTATAAAACTACTCCCCCAATATTCTACTACTCATGAGACTTATATGTTTGAAAGAAAATAACTTAAATTCACATACTTCCTGGGTAGTAGCAAATAGCCCCTGATTGGTTATCATTGCAATCAGCTGTTTTCCAGAATCCATCCGTGTCTAATATTACACAGTCTTCAAGTTGCTGGTTGTTTTCAGCCCAGCGACTAAAATGAAGATGCTTCCCATCTGACCAACTGAAGCTGAGCTCATCCTAGAGGGGGCCAGAAATACACGTTATACTTTCATTATCCCTGAGACTCCTGAAGTCATTCTAATAACTTTCAATTTTGTTTTATATATAACACACATTTTTATAACACTGTGTATTAGCTTCTGTCCCACTGATTTATTTATATCTCATAACAACCATGTAAGAGAGGAACTATTACTATTTCCACATCACAGAGGTTATCTAACCATGTGTGCAAAGTCACATAGACTATGAGCAGTAGCACTGGGCCACCAGTTACTGGAGTCTATGGTCCTAACCAGTTGCTCTATTGCTTGTTGGAAACCAGGAGGCTACAATGGAGTGAGGATTATTGTAGACACAGATTCAATAGAGACACTATGGCATGATGGAAAGACAAAAATCATACCTCCAGGGGACCATGTGTGAGACTACAATGGTTTAGGGGTTCACTGGTCTGAAACCAGTATACAAATTTTTCTACAGTGACAATATTGCTTTTCTTTCAAAAGATTACTCTTTATTCACTCTTGCTAACATTTTAATTTTGTTTAATTTCTGTTGAAGAACATCTACTAATCATCTCATGTAATTATATTTCTTGTCTTTCCATTCCTCTTCCTTCTTGTTGTTTTCCCTTCTTTTCCTTTCCTTCCCCTTACATTAATTATACGGGAGGGATTTCATTATTACATTTCTACACATGTACAGTATGAATTCCAAAATAATCTCATCCTATATCACTCTCCTTTCCACCTTCCTTCAAAACAATCTCTAGCGGTTTCCCTGCTCTATTTTCTTTTTCTTTTTTTGTTTTTGGTTGGTTGTAGGGCCTGAACTCTGGGCCTGGGTGCTGTCCTCAGTTCTTCAGCTCAAGGCTAGTGCTCTACCATTTGAGCTACAGCACCATTTCCAGCTCTTTCTGCTTATGTGGTGCTGAGGAATTGAACCCAGGGCCTCATGCATGCGAGGCAAGCGCTCTACCACTGAGCCACCTCCCCAACCCCTCCTTGCTTTATTTACATAATTGCAAACAACCTATTTCAACCATATTCAGCCTCCTTCATTATCCTTGTGAGCCCAACTCCTTCCTGCCTCATTTGATTTTTTAAAATTCTGCTTAACTTCTGTGGCTGAAGAGATACAGTAGCTCCCAATTCTAGCTCTGACTTTGATTCAATAAACAGAAAAAGTACTCAATTATTTATGTCCACTATAGTCTTTTTTCACCTATAATAAAGCATTACAAGTTCCACTTGTGAAAGATAACTGTCATACACACACAAAAACATATAATCCTGAAATGTAATAGAATAAGATTTGAAGATCTCTGGATCTATATTCCTTTTGGTTTACCACAGTAGACTGAAAAAAGACCTGTAAAACTTGTAGGCTATAGAACAGCCCTGACAATTGGAAGTGAGAACTCACATCTTGACTGGAGAGGCCGATCCAAAGGGAGTAGTTCCGCCGGGCGGCCTGCACGGAGAGGAAGGCCTGTTGGTAAGGGTCTGTGATGCTCACGAGGTGCATGCGCTCTCTCTCACACTCCTGTAGAGCCTCATGCCAACTGAATGTCTTTGGGATTATTTTGTACAGGTTATTTTGATACTTTACAGTTTCTGAAACATTCTGCAAGAGCTGTCTATCTTCAAAATCTGTGTGTGAAAGAAAAGACCGTAATAGCCTCTCACATTCTGCAAGTGCTAGGGCATTTTCAGACTTCCTCACTTACTGATTCACTTTAGATACTACTTGCCTGGATATTAATTTTAGAGTTGAGCTGGGAGAATCAAATATGTCTTGCTGTACGTCTTAGGTAGAACATACGACCTGTGGCATATGGTTTTAAAAATCAGAAGAAAATTTGGTTTAGCTGCTCTGATTTGGGAAGGAGAATAGCTATTGAAAAAATAGCCCACAGTAAAATTACTCACTCATTGTGGCGGCAATGGCCTCCTTTATCTGAAATCTACTGGGAAAGATATTTAGAAGTGTCCCCTTACAAAGTTTTCAACTGGAAGGGAGTGTTGCCACAGAAAAATGTGTGAACATTTCAGCTTGTATTTGAATTTCTGCCCTCCTCACAAGCCTTACCTGAATAAGGCAGGCACTACAGTCTATGGAGTAGATGAATAAAAATTTTAGCAAAAAAGTACAGGAAATATCTACTTAAGATTCTCATTATGTCACAAAAGTTTTTTTCTTAAGCATTCATTAAAAACTCACTGTGGTTGATGAAAAACAAGGTAATATTTGCTTCCAAAATATGAATGGATTCCATGTTTGTTTTTTCCTGCAATGCTAAGGTTTGAATTCAGGATTTTATGTTGTTGATAGGCACTCTACCATTTGACCACATGTCTCCATCCCTTTTTTGCTTTAGTTACTTTTCAGATAGGCTCTTGCATTTTGTCTAGAACAGGCTGGACTATAAACCTCCTACTATACCTCCTACATAGCTGGGATGATAAGTGTCCACTACAACCTCCAGCTTCTTTTGATGAGATGTGTTTTTACTGATAATTTCTTGACCAGGATAGCCCTGAACTGCTGTCTTCTTGATCTCTCAAGCAGCTGGGGGATTACAGACATAAGAAACTATAACCAATCTATTTTGTTTGTTTCTTCCTTCCTTTTTCCCTCCCTTCTTTTCTCCCTCCTTCCTTCCTCTCCTCCCCACACCCCTACCTCTCTTTTGTTTTCTTTCTTCCTTTTATTTTTGCCAGTCCTGGGCTTGAACTCAGCATTTGGATGCTGTTCTTGAGCTTTGTTTCTCTACCACTTTGAGTCACAGCTCTACTTCCAGAATTTTGGATAGTTAATTGGAGATGAGTTGCTTTGGGACTAGTCTTGAACTGTGATCCTTAGATCTCAGTCTCCTGAGTAGCGAGGATTACAGTTGTTGAGCCACTGGTGTAGTTTCTATTTTTAAGTACACATTTTACTTTTATATGCATTATAAAAATCCAGTGACATTTATTAACAGTGGTATTTATTTATTTATTTTGCTTTGCTTTTTTTTCTGGTTATTGGGCCTGAACTCTGGGCCTGGGCACTGTCCCTCAGCTATTCAGCTCAAGGCTAGCACTCTACCATTTGAGCCACAGTGCCACTTTCGGCTTTTTCTGCTTATGTGGTGCTGAGGAATTGAACCCAGGGCCTCATGCATGCAAGGCAAGCACTCTACCACTGAGCCAGCTTCCTAGCCCCTAACAGTGGTATTTATTAGTACTATTGAACTAAAAAAAAAAAATACTGTTGTTTCTTAGTCTTTCTCCCAGAGAAAAACTAAAATCTAAGAAATACTAGAAAGAACAAAATCCAGCCATACCTTAATTTCAGTAAACAACTACTACTAACATATTTTACATTTAATTAAGTACTGTAATGATACATAAAAATATATTTCAAGAGATGATTTGCCTCATTAAGTTAATATAAAGTTACTCAGGTTGGAATTTTAAGCCACATAAGTATAAATATACACACATTTATTTATATTTTATAAAAAAAACCTGTATCTGACAGCATAAAGTAGCGCAGTTATGTACTTAATAGTTGATACCTGAGTATTTCTGACAGAGAGACACAAAGTGGCTTTCAGCGCAGGAAGTGAAATTCCAAGTCCCGGTGAAAGGTGACTTGTGAAGGTTGAGCAGCAGAGCACAGTGGTAGAGGGACTCTTCCTCAAAGAACTAAACAAAAGGACAACATATCACACAGTCATGCAACTAACAGTAAGAAGATCAGCAGGAAAATAGTTATACCCCAAATTGGTGCTTTCCCCGTATTTAAAAAACAAAACAATGAAGGAACTAAGAAAACTTGACACACTTTCAAAGCCTAGGGATAGGGCAATTAACTTTAGAAATTAAAGAAAAAGGTGATCATGGAAATACTGGTAAGTTATTTTCAAACATCAATTTGTCAGAAATCAATAATGAAACTAAATACTCTGCTTTCAGTTTTGACAATTCAAGCAAGCAAAAACATGATTGTTTAACTCAACTATCTGTAAACATTTTGTATCATATAACAGAGAATTTACTTTGATTCTATATATTCACTGAGTGCCCCATTTCCTTTCCTTATTTCTTGTGAAAAAATATTAGCAAGTGGAGGTGTGGCTCAAGTGGTAGAGCCTTGAGCGACAGTGTCCAGGTCCTGAGTGTGAGCTTTAGTACCAACACACCCACACACCAAAACAACAAAAAAAAGAAATGAAAGAAAAGAAATTATCAGCCAGAAATTAAGCATATGGCTTCTTTCTATGTAGTTCTTAAGGCGAATGATCAGTAATCATTTATTTTGTCTTTTTGATTCAGGAGACTGAGATAGAGAATCTACATTTCTCAAATGTTTAGTAAAACTTTTTTTTTTTACAAGGTTCTGTCCATAGTACATTTGCAGTAAGTGCTTGGGAACCCCCAGAACTGTGAGGAACCAGATTTTGTACCTGAAGGTGGCGCTGCTAAGTCTGTTGAGCCTATAATAGCTTTACTCTGCTACAGCTCATATAGGACTCAAGTCACTCATCAGAGTGTACAATCAACCTTTTTTAGACACCATCATCCTAATCAATTTTGGAACACTTTCCCTTCTGTAAATACTTTATTTATTCTCACAAGCCTTCCATCCTCCTTTGACCACCATTAATTCACTTTCTGTTTTCACAAGCTTTTCCATTTTGGACATGTCATACAGACAGAATCATACAATAGGTGCTTGTTAATCCAGAAACTGATGAGAAACTCCAATAGTTCATAACACTATTGAAATTATCTACTCAAATAAAACTCACATTTGTTGGTATATTTAGCCTCCGACCAACCAGCAGTGGGTGAAAGTTGCTGTATGTTAGTGCTCTGTTATCTGTCCATTTGTTTATTCTTTCATAGGCAGTCCAGCGCAGACCAATCCATAAGTTAGCTTCCATCTCCGGGAGCAAGGATGTAATAAAGTCTGTTAAAATGAGATATTTTTTAAAAAAATTATTTGACTTAGTGAAATTAAAAATATGCCTGAGCTAAAAATGTCAATACCTTCTGCCTATTTCTTAAATTAGCCTCCTCTGTAAAAAGATAATTAATAAAATTATTTGATACATTAATTTCCCCATAGCCTCCCCAAACTA
The DNA here is from genome assembly GCF_019054845.1 of Dipodomys spectabilis. Taxonomy (NCBI): domain Eukaryota; kingdom Metazoa; phylum Chordata; class Mammalia; order Rodentia; family Heteromyidae; genus Dipodomys; species Dipodomys spectabilis. Next base: position 24,221,206 of record NW_024870758.1, read on the forward strand.
ACGACTTCGAGATCAGCATAAAACATGTTTCCCACCTGGAGGTTTAGCTCAGTGGTAGAATGCATGCCTAGCAGGCATGAAGCCCTGGGTGCAATCCTCAGCACTATAACAGACAAACAAGCCAACAAAGTGAGTCAATTATTCTACCTTGTTCACTCTGGCTCAACACTGATGGAAGAGTACCACCATAGGAGTGGCAGAGGGTGCTCGCTTGAGAAAATGTAAGAGACTTGGCGCTGATCTTTAAAAAACACTGCAAATGGAGACACATATGAAAATAAGATTCAGATGCATGAAAGCCAGGCAGGAAGTAAATATGTCATCATTTAGAGGATTATTCCCAAGCACTGAAACTTTACAAAGTAATACCACATGAATTCAGGAGAACACTCTCAACATGAACAACTGCATTGTGATCTTCAAGCTATCAGATTAAAATGAATTTTTTATGTGCTACCAATTTTTGTAGTATTGTCTCATATTTTTACAACAAATGGGAAAACTGGGGCAAAGCAAAGTCAAGTACCTTATCCACCAGTGAAATGGCTACAATTGGTCCAGTGAGCATTTTTAACTCTGTTCATCTGACATCAATGCCTGGGCTCTCAATTTATCATCTCGATATTAACAAACACAAAAGAAAGCATCTCTCTTTCTCTTGGGAAGAAATTTTAATTCGAGTTTGTATCAACTGAAAATTATGCTCAGTTCCTGTACTTTGGGAAATAAAAAGATTTTTTCCAATTTTTAAAAGTAATGGGGCAAGTGTAGCTCGTATGTACAAAACTCTGGTCTCAATCCACAGTAACACACACACACACACACACACACACACACACACTCATACACACAAACTGAATATAACAGTAAAAAATATATCCCTAACTCCACCAGAGATGTTTACAGCTGTCAAATGCACCTCTTCCTCATTTTTTTGATATTACAATCACTTTGGGTGGGACTATTGTCCTAAATAGTGCTTTTTGAAACATCCTACAATAGGTTGTTTTCAATCTTCTTACAGAAGATACGGGCAAAGTCATGACTTCTAGAACAGATCCTTGAGAGAACATCCTGAACTTGAACATAAAAATCTTACATTAAAGATGATAAAGCAGAAAAAGAATATAGGCCACTTTTGAAGAGTTCATAGAATTTTCCAAGCCAACTGAGTCTTAGTAACCTATATATTTTTTTAACAGAATGAATGTTTTCATATATTGTGGCAATTTCTCATCAGATATACACAGCTGTATAGCTTATACATGTCAAAAAGACAGCCTCAACCCCAGCATTTCCCAAAACTACTTCACCAGAGAACTGCCATTGGAGGCAGAATCAAGGACTACTATTTTGTGTGTTTGTGCAGTCTCTCAAGAGCAGCTTGGGAAATGCTGATCTAATTTGATTGGCAGATGCTGCTTTGATTTTCTCCTTTAGAAAGGAGTGTCCAGAAATAAAGTCTGTTGCATTCCATGGGGATGGTATTGATAGTTCAATGTGTTATTATTCATTGACATCCACTTCAGCGATTTAAATGTTGACAGCAGTAGAAAAGAAATACCATACTTTGGAAGACCCACAGCTAACTAACTTCAGAGTTGGCTTCTGATAACACGCATGGTTTCTAGCAAGAAAGTGGGCCAGGTGAATTACTGACATATGTTGGAAGCCATTCTTGGTGCCATTGTCTGATGAGTGCCTTTTTCTGTAGGCCACACAATCAGCACAAGATTAATTACTATTTACACAAGGCAGCAATTCTCTTACCTTATTCTGAAAAGGAATCCAGCTTCCAGAACACTGTACTTTAGCTGCAGAATCTGAACTGTATTTCTCTAATGAAGATACATTGTACTTTTCACACACAAAGGGCAACTTGGTACTACAGTCTGCTGGTTTATTTAAATCTGAGAAATGAAAAGCAGGATTTCAACGTAAGAATTACTTTAGTCAGCACATTTTAAAAACAACTAAGAAAGACACTGTCTTATTTCCTTGGCTGAGGATTGAACTCCAGTACAATGTCCAGTTCCACTATGGAGCTACAATTCTGATTCCAAGAAAGACTCTTTAAAATCAGTCTTTCCTAGATAGTTCTATACATTCCCATTTATTCGTTAGTCATCTTCTGTCCCTCTCCTCTCCTCCATATTTGCAGGACATATAATACCAATACTGTTTATACAAAAGTGAGATGCTGGTAGTTCATGCCTGTAATCCTGGTGACTCAGGTGGCTGAGATCTGAAGATCATGGTTCAAAGCACATATGTAGTATATCTACCAAATGTCACCCAAACAATGATGGCAAGACATAGCTAAGAGGGTTAAAAGGAAAACCTAGGGAGGAGGACATAAGTTGTGTTGTAGAACCACTGCCTGCTCACCTTTGTAAATCGGTCTTAAGTTGTTTATCAGTTATAAAGGTGGTAAGTTTATTTCTAAGTAATTGCTTTGAGATAAGGGACTTTAAAGCAGTAACTCTGGAGAGTGAGTTTATTTGCATTTGGGGTTTGAGCTTTTGTTCTCAGTAAGTCAGAGTAACAGGACACTAGCAAACCTATACTGGAAAGGAAAACAAGATTAAGCAAGTAACTGAGCCTGTAGTTCACAGATTACACAACCACACTGAAGGTTTGGGAGTTAACTTTACCCATGAACCAAGTTTTGGCAGACATGTGCAGGCATTCCTCCCCCAAGGTCACAGGAAAGCGGTGCCATGGATGCTGTGCGCTGAAAGAGAACAGGGGATGTCACAACTTATGACTCAACGGACACTATATTCTCTTTTTTGCTCCAAGTTATGGCCATTTTGAACTTAATGTTACTATTTTGCACCACTTTTTTCTTAACGTTAACATGCAAAGGAACTTGGCTTTTTTAAATCTAGGAAGTTTATGGATCAGTACACAAAAGGCTTCTAAATTGTAATCCAGTTATTCAAGGGGAATATGGAGCTGCTTCTTTTGAGTGGCAAGTTCTCAAAGATGGACTCAGTGATGGAAGATGGTACTTACTACATGAAGAATCGATCTATTGGTTGATCATTAGTTTTCACCCACCACTTCTGCTCAGCACCAGATATCTGAAAAAAAAACCACACAGCCAAACTTACATGTGCTGAATTCTCTCAGACAGGTTTGCTTTGGATGTTCTGTCATAGTACAATATCATACATCACCAAAATTTCTAGACCTTCCATTACTGGGTCTCAAAACTACATATGCCAAAATCTTTTACCAAGTGACATGCCACCCTATTTTACATAGTCACAGGTCCTATTACAGTTGCTGTGATTGTTGGCTTGCATTAATTACAGGGTATATGCTAATTGGGCATACATTGTCTTTTTTAGTTTTAGCCAGGTCTGTTTGTTGTTGTTTTTGCTTTTAACTCAGGGTCTTGTGCTTACTGAAAAATGCTCTATCACTTTAAGTCATGCTCTGATCTCTTCTTTTGCCTTAGTTATTTTTCAGGGTCTTGAATTTTTGCCAGCCTCAGATGGTAGACCTCCTAATCTATAGTCTCTCATATAGCAGAGATCACAGGTACATGCCACATGCCCTGCTTGATGGCTGAGATAGGAGAATCTTTTTGCTCAGGTTGTCCTTGAACTTTGTCCCTGAACCTCCTCATATCCATATTCTGAGTAGCTGGAATTACTGTCATGAGCCACCACAAATGGCTTATTGATTGAAACAGGCTATACTAACTTTTTTCTGGCTGCCTTCAACCATGATCCTCCAGATTGTAGCCTCCCAAGCAGCTGAGATTATAGCTGTGACCCACTGTACCCAGTCTAATAAAGTGCATTAATTACAAAATTTTAAATATATTAATTTTCTTCACAAAAGCTATTGTTTAAATTTACTTAGTAGAAACAGAAACTTCACTATATGTTCAACTTTTAGTTAAAAAATAAGGAATTAGAATAATTAATATTATATACTAATATATCATAAATTGACATTTATCATTAATCTTTCATATTTTAAAACATTTAAAAGCAATTATATTCAATTTTTCTAACATGAACAACAAATTTAGATATTGTGAGACAAATCTTTAGAACAACATTTAACTTTTAGAGAACTCAGAAATATTTCAATGGAATACATATAAAAATAAAAATATATTTAAAAAGTGCATTCTTTTAAATTACATTAGCTATTTTGTTTTTGATGGCTTTTAGTCCCGTAAACGATGTTATAGTAGCAAGAAAGCTGTAATTGCTGGCACAATATAGGACGGCTTCTTCATAGTTTAAGTGAGGATCAGCAACAAACCAGTATTCACTTCCTTCAATTATAATGGGAGGCCCATGAATTCCAGCACGCTCTAAAGAAGAAAGACAGAGTTATGACTGTGCAGACCAACTCAAACCCTTTCAGCATATGTTAATGCTCAAAATTATTCATAAATAGTAGCTTCTAAGCTGGGATAATATCCCATCCCCAAAACAATTGTGTTAAAAGCTTGGTTCGTATCCACAATACTTCTGGGAAGTAGGACTTAGCTGGAAGACTTCTTTTAGGGGACCTTGGGACCCCGTGACCCCTCTTTCTCTTTTGCTTCCTATCTTCCATGACCTGAGGGCTTGTTACACCATGAACTTTCTGCTATAGGAGGTGCTTCCTCATTATAGGCACCAAAGTGACAACCCCCAAAACTGTGAATCTATGTAAGCTTTTCTCTTTTTAAGTTGATCATCTCAGGTACTTCGTTAAGAGTACCAGAAAGTTTTGAACACAGTAACCTTTTGAGATTCCTGGCTCTTTCTGGCAGGGGCAGTGCTGACTACAAGGAACTAAGGATTACTGTAGGAAAATCCAGCCTCATTGTTCATCCTATTCCATCCACCCACCTTCATTGCCTGGAAACTGTATTTCCCTTGAAGATGTAATAGAGAAGAAACTGGCACTTAAATTACTGACTATATAACATTGCCAAATAAGTAGCTTTGGTTAAATTTCAGTTTTCTTCACTTACCTGGATTATACCATTCTGGTGTTTTAGGAGTGCTGCCTGTATAAAGAAGAAAGCAAGTGGCTTAAATTTAGAATTTGATTACAGATTATAGGGTCTTCAGTGAAGCCTATAGAGACATATCCATTCTGACCATACCATTTCATGTCAACTTATGATGACCTGAGTTGGGTTCTATAGGACTTATGCTAAAGTGGCATGAAAAAAGGTCTACATATTCCTAGCATTGAGGATATAGCCCTGGGTTGTACCTCAGCAACACACACAGACACACAGACACAGACACACACATAGACACAGACACACACACAAACACAGATAGAGACACACACATAGACAGACATACACACAAACACAGACACACACACACAGACACAGACACACACAGACACAGACACACACACACACACACCAGTAGTCTTTTATTCTATATCAGAGAAGTTACAAACAAGACTAAATAGAGGAAATACAACTAATAATCAGAGAGTGAAGCAGTAAGTGACAATAGTGCAGATATTACACAGAAATACTTCAGGAACACTTCTTTCTAATGTAATCTGAATAACTATCTATAAGCCTGGGTGGTAAGGTTTACTTACTCCCAAGATCATATTGGAAAATGACAATAATTCAATATTAAACCTTTTGAGACGCTGAAACAAAGCCAGGGGGACACCAATAGGTCACTCAGGATTCTTGAATGGAATCAGGATATACAGTGTGCTAGGTAGAATTATAGGATTATGGGCCTGGCCAGTTGGATGGGCCAAGTAGCCTCACACATCTTTGTTTGCGGTTCTTTGGCTGAGCTACTTAACTTCCTGAGTGTCAATTCTGTGTTCTGTTAAACAAAACTCCACTCACAAAGGAAGTGTGAAACTCATGTGACCACCCTAAGAAGCACCTGCATAGCACCAGGTACAGAGCAGTGCTCACAGCAGCTCCCCCAGCACTCCTACTGCTTCTTGTCCTGGCAGTAGACCATACTGGTTTTAAGTCCAAAACAAATGTGCTGAATCTTGAAATGACAGGTAAAAATGGCTGTTGTGAATTTTTCTGTATCTTTTCTGTATCTTCAGTAACCCCTCCTCAGCAAATCTATATCCAGTCCTTTTGGTTTTTCTTTCAGCCAGCTCTCTTTGTATTGGGCAATTTCCATCAATAGTGCTGTAAGTCAGTTAAAAATGGACAGTTTCTTGTCTATAATCTTGTCAGAGACTCTGGTTATTTTTGGGTTGGAGAAACTATGTATAAACTTTAACTGTCTTTAAGTTAGTGAGGAAAAGTTTTTTTCTTTACCCAAGATTATGAATATACTTATAAAAGTATCAAGGAATATAATAAAATAGCTGTGTTTAGTTAGAAGTATTATAGGCAATTTCCCTGAAAACATTTTATGGGCCTTATTTTTTTTTACAGTCTTCTCAATTAAAAATGTATTTGAAAATAATACATATGCATATTGTTATGGCTACTTAACATGCATAAACTGTCAAAGTATTCTTTTTAAATATCAGATAATAAGAAGAAAAGGCATAGTTAATTTTCCTGAAGAGGAAAATGTCTCAAGAAAACCAGAAAGGACAGATGCATACAAATTTGAGCAGGCCGGTTGTTTACAGTTTTTACTGCAAAAAATATCCAAGCAGGTGAATGTGATACTTTGAAATTCAGGTACTATCAAAGGAGAGTTGACAAAACATTTAAATATTGGGTCGAGTTGAAGGTAGAGGTGTACAATCTGTAATTCTAGTTATTTAGGAGAATAAGGCCCAGCCCAGATCTTATCTTAAGCAAAACAAACAAAAAACACTGAAAGTGAAAGGATTAAGGACAAGGCTCAGCCAGGTCTGGCAAGCCTGAGGCCCACAATTCAAATATCCAGTGTCACAAATAGAACAAAACAGAATAAAACAAAACTCCAGAATCATGCAATCACTGATAGAGTAAAAGGACTTGAATTGATTCAAATGATAATGTTTAGTTTTTTTGTTTTCCATCTGCACTGGGAAAGTGGGAATAACTACTGAGAAGATTTGTTTGGTTAACTGATATAGATTATCTACTCAATCATTTAACTCTACGTATATGAAAGTTAATTCCATATAAGTGTGTCTATGAGTGTATGTATATCCCTGTATGTATGTATGTATGTATGCATGACTTCCCTACTGAGAAGGGTATCTTTTGTTGTACTGAATGAACACCTAAGAGGGTATAGCAATCCTTAGAGAGTTTCCTAGCTTCCCTAAGGAGCCATGGGCAAAGTGGTCATAAGTATTAGGCCAAGTAGGGCAAAGCTGGAGGGCGGAACAGAGCAAAAATACTTTCTATGGAATGGTAGCAAATAGGAGGCTTACAGCACTTTGAACCAGAGACAATGTCCAAACTGATTATATACATAAATTACTTTCCTATGAAAGACCCTAGTCCCCTAGGATACTTTCGTCAACGGGAGGGCGCCCCAGAAACTCAGACTCCAGGCCGGGAGATGCAATAAGCAAGAGGAGTTTATTTGACGTTTGCGCAAACGGACTCTCTGTCCCGAGCAGACAGGGAGCCCTGAGCAGCGGTTACAAGCCTTTTTTAAAGGCAAAAACCACAAGATTAACGCATAACACAAAGCATCCCATGATTGGTCCATTTAAAGGTCACCATATACACCAACAATCACTTTGCCACGCGGGAAATTTTGTAACACTCTTTGTAAAATGACTGGCCCATGGTTGGTTTAAGGGGGGTTTACATGGTTACAGGCCTATGATTGGTTGACATTTGGCTTAGCTTGTGGTCTTGCCAGGTGATCATTATCTCAAGGTCCTGTCTGGGGAATTTCTAAATGGGAACTGAGGAACACGTACTGTCTGTTTTTTATCTACGACCACTGACCTTGTCCTGGGGCCGGCATCTGGTCCCTGAAACTTCTTAACTCATTTCTGGGAAGGGAAGGGTCAATGCTAGCATAAGCAAGTTTACAGAAGCAGAATCAGCAGTTAGCAAGTTAGTAATGGTAATGGTCAATTTTTAATCTTTCACCTACTTTTTTTGTGTGTGTGTTGGTTGTGGGGCTTGAACTCTGGGTCTGGGGGCTGTCTCTCAACTCTTCAGCTCAAGGCAAGCACTCTACCACTTGAGCCACAGTGCCACTTCCAGTTTTCTGGTGTTTTATTGGAGATAAGAGTCTCACAAACTTTCCTGCCCGGGCTGGCTTTGAACCATGATCCTCAGATCTCAGCCTCCTGAGTAGCTAGGATTACTGACGTGAGCCACCAGAGCCTGCTTACTTTCCTACTTTCTTAGGGGGTGTTCAAATTGATTAATCAATAGCCAGGAGTCATCAGGCATAATTTCTAATCATAAGGAAAATCCTATCACTACACACTGGTGATAGGGTATTTTAACTCATTGCCTTGTGCTTGAGAGGCAAGTGTTCTACAAATTGATCCAGGCTCCAAGCCATTTTGTTATCTTTTAAATAGGGTCTCATTTTTTTTTTTTACTGTAGTCAGCCTGGACTGTAACCTTCCTATTTACACTTTCTACATAGCTATTTTGACAGATGTATGCCACCATGCCCAGTTTTTCATTGATTAGAATGGGGTCTTGCAAACTGTTTTTGTCAGAGCTAACCTCAAACCACAATCCTTCAAATCTCTAAGATTCAATTAAGCATAAGCTACTTTGTCTTGTTCATCTGAAGCTTTTTAAAGGCAAGATAGTGGTTTTAGGAAAAAGGCGTCTTTGAGTAGACAACCCTATGATATACATTTTGGTTCTTTGAGAATTTATAGAATATGCTTTTAGTTGCAATGTTCTGTTTATGTGCAGTTCAGATACTCACATATTTTAGATCTTTCAACATGGCTTAATTTAATATATCCAACATCTGCTTAATAATAATTTGTGGGATAAACCATTTTGTTAGCATTTCCTTAATATTTTCATAGCTATAAGCAAATAAAATAAAAGGACAAAATGACAGTCTCACCCTTTTTTTTTTGGTCCTAGGGATAAAACCTAGGGCATTACACATGCCAGAAAGTATTTTGCAACTAATCTGTATTCTTAGCCCTTGGTTTCTTGAGACAGTTTCACTAATTGGTCAAGGCTGGCCTCAAACTTATCTGTGATAGCAGGTGTGGGCCACCAAGTCTGACTCACTCACTTTTTTTTTTAATTAATAAATTTTTTTTTATTGTGAAAATACCGTACAGAGGGTTGCAATTACATGAGCAAGATAATGAGTACATTTCTTATCAAGCACTGGTGGCTCACTCACTTTTCTTGTCTCTGAAAATTCTACTACTAATCTCACTCATTTCTTGAATTTGAATTTATATATGTATTAGCAGTTTTGGAATTTGTTGAAAATTGCTTCTAAATTTTATGAGTACCCATCAAATTATGATTTCTTGATTCCTGACTCATTCTTTCTAAATCATTTTTATCTTATGTTTCATTTTGCATCAAAATAAAATTCAAAATGATTATCTTTACTATTTTTATTGTCTTTCATTCTGAAATCTATTCTCCCTGAGTCCTATATTTTATCTTCTATACAAATTTTTCCTTGATTGGAGAGTGAGATTATCCTCAAATTCCAGTAAACTAGTCTGCTACTAGGAATAGGAGTCAGGCAATTATTTATTAACTGCAGTTCATAGGATTGTAGAAATCATAATTGTGAACTCAGAAGTGTCTATCATGTACTTCTAGTTCAGCATTCACCACATTAACCTCAGAAGGATGTGAAAAAGAGTAACAGCACTTACCTTTTGGAATCTGGCATACCCATTCCAGTTTTGTATCACAAGCAAAGGGCCACAAATAGATAACTTCCCTGTCACTGTGAAAATGCCAGCCTCTTCGCCATGGCCTAGGTGTTACCTAAAGGAAGGAAAAGATTGCAGAATATTTGAACTTGTTGCATACTGAACTGCAAGTCCTCTAGTCTTGATCCCTATTTTAGCTTGTACACCTAAAGATGAACAAACAATATGTTTAAGAGTAGAAGCCCGAAAAAAAACCTTCTGAGCGGACTGATGAAATATAAAGTCTATGTATGTCTAAAAAGCTTATTAGTACTCCTTTTCCTTCCACTTTTGTTGACATGACATTGTAAACTCTTGAAGTTTTAAAACTAGGGAAAAAAAAACAAGCTAGAAAAGAATAAAATTTCACTGGTATCCAAGCATCAGATGAAAGTGACAAAAATCTGGGTTCTGTGGTGACATGCTGTTTCTTTTGTGCTGTCTGCCATTTCTAGGGTGCTGTTCATCTCATCTGATCCAGGATGTTCACTGAAAACTCCAGTCAGCAGACAGAAGAAGCTCTTTTCTCCTAATGCCAAAGTTCTGGTACATACTGTGGCTAGTGGGTTTAAAGGCCTCCTTACAGAATGCTACCGGGGCCAGGCCTGTTCCCGGTGCAGGCTGCATCTGTTAACACTTCTATTAGTTCTTTGGCAGGCTTTCAAAGCTCTGTACACCTGGACATTCTAAATATGACACAGTTTATTATGTTAGGATGCCCATGCCATGATGCTGTAACAGTATCACTATGAAGAGTTACTTTAGAAATTGCTTTGCAATGGCTTTGTCAATTTTCACTTGCCAAACCTCTCTGTAGTTTTTTTTTTTTTTTTTTGGCAATACTGGGGTTTGAGCTCAGGGTCTTACAGTTGTTAGGCATGTAATCATACCCTTACAACCCCTTTTTGCTTTAGTTTTCATATAATGTCTTGAATTTTTACATGAGTTCAGCCTTGGATTGTGATCGTTCTAAGTCTCTCACACAGCTGGGATAACAGACATGTACTACCTCATCTGGCTTGTTGGTTAAGGTGGGTAATCTCACTAAAGTCTAGGTTGGCTTTGAACTGTGATCCTCCTAGTCTTTCCTTTCTGAATAACTGAAGATACAGGCATGCACCACTGTGCCTAGCCCCCTTTCTATAACATTTCTGTTCTATTTTAGGCTACAAGTCTTGGGCTACAAAGTGAAGATATTTAGATGTCTCATCTAACCTAATTTCCTTTTATGTACTAGCAGTTCCTTCAAATTGACTTTTTTTTTGTCCTGTGCTTTTTAAAGTACTTTTTTCTTTCACTCTAGACCCTACACCTCAAGTTACCATAGCAATGTCTTGTTTTTTTATTCCTTGGTTGGATTTATACTATTTAAACTAAAAAGTACCATAGTCTCTATAAACCATTATACCTGCTTATTTCTATAAATACCTAGTCATACAGCACGATGGTTAAGGGTACTGTACTCACACAATTTTGGTTGCATTTCAATTTCAATTCTGTCACTATCTAATGTTGGGGAAGTTGCCACATTGGGCAAGTAGTAGAGAAAAAATATATGTAACATGCCCAGCCCAGTGCCTCGTTCTTTAAGTATCCTCTGCCACCACCACCATCACAATCACTGTCATTCTTAGCATTCTCTTATAACAAAGATTCCTGAGAAGACCAGAGAGCCTTGTTCTTGCAAGGTTGTCAGAGCCTTGTGTTTTGAACCCATAGCCCTACCCACTGGTATCATCACTGCTTGTTTAAATTGTCCTTGTCCTCCTAGACTGAAAGTTCTGTGAAGATGACTACGTTCAGTGCCTTGTCCTTTGTTACATTCCTAAGTGCCTCACAGCTCTGTGGACAACTTGCTATCAAATGGACAAATGAATGAATTCTGTGGAGGAAGCTGTCTAATGAGGATTTTCTCTTCCAGTCCTATCAGTTGCATCTTGAAATATGACTCAAGATAAACATTCCTCATTTCTTCCTGGATCATTTCAGCTCCTGTACAACTTAAAAAAATGTCTGTTTTCCCATTTTAAAAAATCATACAAACATCTTAACCTGGCATCAATCTAATTCCCCATTTTTTTTTTACACAGCATCAAATATAACTTTTTGATGTGTGTTCTGTGTTGCTCACTGCCTAATCTTCCTCCTTCCCCTCTCACCTTGTCTTAAACCACTTATGCCACCCAAGTGATGTCAGGTTGTGTGTGTGTGTGTGCATGCTGCTGGAAATTGAACCCAAAGTCTCACACACACTAATCATATTCTCTGCAGCCACTAAGCTGCAACCTCAGCCCCTGGAATTGTTATTTTCCCATGCAGATTTTCCAGCAGTGTACTGACCTTCACTGCAGCACAGTCTCTGATGTCGTAATCCTGCTGAAACTCATTTTCTATGGTAACAGTAGATACCTGAAAAGATCAGAGAGCCTTGAAATTTTAAGACTGATGTATAAAAAATTTGCAATTTAGATGTAATTTAGGCAGCTCTAAAAACTCAAGCATGTTCATCTGCCTCAGAATGAAAATATCTTCATCTCTTTTTCAAAAACCATCATGCTAAGTCCTGAGAGGACTCAGAAAATGTCACAGATTTCCAAACAAAGGAAGCTGTAGTTTCAGAAGTGGAGGTTAACAGTGTAGTAAGTTCACCACTGGAATCAGAAAAACAACACCTTGCAAAAGGCAATTTTTTTTTACGTGTTTTGAAAGATTGGTTATTTGATCACTTAATTTCAAACATGCTTCAATTTTTAAATGAAAGTTAGGAGTCTTACATTAAGAAAGAAGGCAATATAAGTTGATTCAACAGTAGTGTACAGTAAATACTGAATAAATGAAAAATTTACATCAGTCAGTGCTATATAAAACTTCTGTTTGGGATAATGCCAACATTTGAAATAATATTGAAGGATAATTTTGTCTTCACCAAACAAATTATTTTTCCAATAGACATTTTTTTACATAACTTGTGTTTAGTTAATAAAAACTAAAGTTTTCATTATTAAAAATAAAAGTTAGTTCAAAGAAAAGCTTTGGTAATAAGATAATTTGTATTACCCAAGAGTACCACTATATTTATCTACTCTTTCTCCTTTTGAACTATATAGGGAGAAATTACACATATGGGTTTTATTTTTAAAAGTAACATTAGTACCTTCTTTCTTCTCATGCCATGTATGTGAATCTATCTTCACACCAATCAAGATGCACCTATATAACTTTAATTGTTGTATAGTATGTGGATGGATTTCTATTTTTAAAAATTAACAGGTAAAATTGTATATATATATAAAACACATTTTAAAGCATATCATCATAAAATAAGTACATCTAGCGAATTAACATATGTGTATATCTGTCATAGTTAATCTGTAGTGAGAACACTGAACATGCACTCAGAACTTTTCAAGCATACATTATTATTAAGTATTATCACCAAGTGGTACAATAATAGATCTCTTGAACTTATTCCTCCATTTTAATTAAGCTTTTGTGTCTTTTGACAAACATCTTCCCTAACTCCTGGTGACCTCCATTCTATTTTAGAAGCCTATGAGAGCTGTTTTATTAGAGTCTACCTGAGCAATCATGTGGCATTTAGCTTTCTGTGCCTACCTTGTTTCAATTAATACTTCAACTTCAAATTCACCCATTTGTTGCAAATAGCAGGATTGGGGACTTTATAATAATCCCCAATTCTTCATTCATCTGTTCACAGAAACATTGATTCCCCTATCCTTGTTACTGTGAATACTGATGCAATACACACAAGAGTGTATGTGTAAAACATGAAGAAATCTTCAACATATTGATGTCATTTTCTTTGGTTATATACTCAGGAGTAAGATTGCTTGATCATATTATAGTTCCATTTTGAATATTTTGAGGAACTTCCATATTATTTCCTGTAATAGCTGCCTTACTTGTACTCCAGCAGTTTCTCTACTTCCTCATTAAAATGACAGCCATTCTAGGTGTAAGGTACAATCTCTGTGATGTTGATTTGTATTTTCTTGATGATTAGCAATGCTGAGAATCTTTTTCATTCACCTGTTGGCCATTTAAATGTCTTCATTTGAGAACTGTATATTCAAGTCCTTTGACCATTTTTAAGATTTGCTTGTTCTTTCGTCATTGAATTTAGTTTCTTGCACGTTTTAGATATTAAGCCTTTGTTAAAAGCATAGTTAGAAAACATTTTCTCCCATTCTGTAGGCTGTTTCTTTGACATGCAGAAGCTTTTTAGTCTGATGTAACCTCATTTGTTTATTTTGTTTTTCTTGTCTGTGCTTTTGGAGTCACATCCAGGAAATAGTTGCACAGATCAATGTCACAGACGTATATTTCTGTGTCTTCTTTTAGTAGTCTCATACATTTGGGTCTTATATTTAAATCTTTAATCCATTCTGAGTAGATTTTTTGTAAATGGTCTGAGAAAAATCTAATTTCGGTCTTCTTAATATGGATGTCCAGTTTTCCCAGTACCATTTATTCAAAGGACTCTTCCTTTTCCCATTGTGTGTTCTCAGCACTTTTGTCAAAAATAATTTGACTATAAATACATTGATTTACTTTTGGCCTATTTTTATTGCAGTATCATGGTGTCTTGGTTACCCTATCTTTGTAATGTATATTTTGAAGCTCAATAGAATAACATCTCCAATTTTGTCCTTTTTTGTTCAATAGTGTTTGGGTATTCAGGGGTCTTTGGTGGTTCCATAAATATTTTAGGTGTGGCTGCATTATTTAATGACCAACTTAATGGCTGTCAAAATGAATACTCCTGTATTTCCTTCTAGAAGAAGGTATGACTTACTGGTGTATGATCACTCCATTCCCAGGATCCTTGCAAATCTGGGCTTCTTTTATTCAAACCTACCCACAGCCAACGCTGGTCACTATGTAAAAAGAAAATATTATTAAAATTTATGGACAATATTTTGTCAAAATATCTAGCACTTCTATGTTTAAAACAATGTAATCAAAAAATATATAATGCAATTTAACCATGTAAATTTATTCAGAAAATCCTGTCATTGACTGAAAAACACAGCTTCCAGGTATATGAAAAAAAGTCCTTTTTTTTTTTAAATTAAAGAAGCTCAGGGAGGGCTGGGAAGGTGGCTCAGTGGTAGAGCGCTTGCCTTGCATGCTCGAGGCCCTGGGTTCGATTCCTCAGCACCACATAAGCAAAAAAGAAAAAAACCAGAAGTGGCGCTGTGGCTCAGGTGGTAGAGCGCTAGCCTTGAGCTGAAGAGCTGAGGGACAGCGCCCAGGCCCAGAGTTCAGGCCCCACGACTGGACCAAAAAAAAAAAAAAAAAAAAAGAAGCTCAGGGACAGAATCTAGGCACAGAGTTCAAGCCCCAAGTAAGGTAAAGAAAATAAAATTATAGACATACTTGTAGTTCTTTGTGTACTACTTCCAAATGCCTTTCTCACTAATTCACCAAATTTAGAAGCTATCATCCCGAGAAGATAGATAGATAGATAGATAGATAGATAGATAGATAGATAGATAGATAGATAGATAGATAGATAGATAGATAGATTTTTTTTTTTGGTCCATCGTGGGGCTTGAACCCTGGGCCTGGGCACTATCCTTTAGCTCTTTAGCTCAAGGCTAGCGCTTTACCACGTGAGCCACAGCATCGCTTCTGGTTTTCTGGTGGTTTATTTGAGATTAGAGTCATGTGGATTTACCTGCCGGGGCTGGCTTTGAACCACGATCCTCAGATCTCAGCCTCCTGAGTAGCTAGGATTACAGGTGTGAGCCACCAGTGCTAGGCTATATTTATATATACATTTTATACATTGATATACATATATTCCAAGACAAAAAATTATATCACCTCACATAGTCTTAAGTTTTTCATGAACAACATTGAGTACACATGTAATTGGGGGGTGGTTACTTTACACTTTTAGTACATGATACTCAAGTGTATTCATTTTTCACTGCAATGTATTATTTCACTGTGCAAATAAACCATTGATAGCCTTTGTTTCCAAAGAGGAGGTGACAGGGAAACAAACAGATCATTTCCTAATCATGGCCTGGTTGTACCCATACTTCCCTCTGCTGCTTATGTGAAGATCACTCTCAATGTATAATAGATGGACACAAGTGGGGATGGTCCAGTGCCACTGACTAATCCAAAAGTCTTTTTTGTTAAGTAGGTTTTTTTATTGTGAAAATACTGTACAGAGGGGTTACAGTTACATGAGCAAGATAATGAGTACATTTCTTATCAAGCATTGTAGCCTTCTCCTTTGTTTCCCCTTCCCATCGGAATGAGTACATTTCTTATCAAGCATTGTTTCCTCCTCCTTTGTTTTTCCCCTACCATCCCTTCCCTCCCACCTCCACAACTACACTCCTCTCACCCTCCAAAAGTCTTTTGAATGAATTTCTATACCCTTATAAAGCAGCTACAGAAAAATCACTATATTATAAAACTAGATTTTAAGTTATTATCTTTGTATCAAAGGAAAAAAGCTATTTTGCTTCAAATTTTAAGAGAGAAAAACTGTGGTTACTCTAAACTTTTACAGCAATATTTTGTTTTCAGACAAATGTTTTTCAGACAATATTTTCAGAGCACTTTAAAACAATATCTAGTAACACTACCACATTACTTTTAAATGAAGAACTAACCATTTGGTTAAATAAAAAAAATTAAAAATAATTTAATTCCTACTGCCCATTAAGCTTAAAGTAAGCAAATACTTGAGTTGTTCTAAGTGGCAAAGAAATACACCAAAAGACTAAAATGAGAAAACCACTTTAGTGCTTATCTCCAACACTTCTATTTTGCTCATTGCACAACACACTGAGCAGGTGTAATGATGACACAGTCCTAATATCTGTAATTAGGGAGGTGACATATATAAAAACATAGAAAATATGAAAAGACCACTTATGATAGCTACCACATGACTTATATAAAGTTCATGGACTATGAAAGTTCAGAGAATGTGGCTTAGTGATAAAGTGCTTGTCTAGCATGTATGAAGTCCTAGGTTTGATTCCTTAGTACTACATAAACAAAAAATACATAAAAGAAATTCTATTAAAAGATGAAAAATTAAAAAGAAAGTTCAGAGAAAGAAGACTACAAGAAATGAGGGAATGAATGTTCATGAGGCTAGGAGACAAATGACAGTCTTCAAAGGATGGTTAGTAAATTTTTCTAGCCCAAATCTGAGTACCTCCCATGGCCTGCACTTGGATTGGCCTTGAGGAAACCTTGTAGGAATCCCAAGGAAGAATATATCCACAACATGGAGGAGGGAACATACACTTAGGTGGTCCTTTCCTCACAAATAAACAGGTGCACTTGCCAAGGAGATACCTACAACATATGAAGTGATCATAGAAACCCAACATTTTCTTGGCCTCCAATTTCACTTGAAAATGTACCTTCAAATTTGTTTTTAGGCATCTTCAATACAGATGCCTAAATAGAGATCAATTATCTTTTGTATGATTTAATCTTTTTGGCACATGGTTACCTTTGGCTTCTATAACGTAAATATATGGAATGCACAGCTACAAGTCCGCAGGAAAACACATTAAGCTTAAATTTTTACAAGATTTTCTAGTGAATTAAAAGCTACAACAAAGTCAGTTTTAAATTACATTCTCACCTTTTAAATTAAAAACTGCTTTTCTTTATCAATTTCCTTTGTTTAATGTTCTCTAATGGTTTAATATCCATCAGTATTTTCATTTTTTCAATTTTTTTTCCAATGGAGTATTGGGGATATGGTTTAAGTGGCGACATGCCTACCTAGCAAGCACAAGGCCTAGAGTTCAAATCCCAATACTACACACACACAGAGTATTATTGCAATGAAACATAAGGATGGTTTCCTTTTGATTTTCATTATTACACTGTGGGTTCCAAATTGTGACCTTTTGATAAATCCAGTAGAGACACTTATGTCCACTTTAAATTTAGTCACTACAAGATGAATTTGCAGTTTGCTGTTTCACATAATCCATATTCTCTTAGTTGGCTTTCTAAACCACAGGGTCTAGATAATTGCCAAACAGCATAATTAAAGCCAGATGGCTAACATATATAGGAGATTATACTTCTTCCTTATACTTTCTTGGCAATACAACTTCATGTCTCCCAAATCCCTTTGCATATTTTATTTGGGATTGGGGAATTTGTGTGAAATTTTGTTTTACCCTAAAGGCATCATTAAATATTTTACCTTCTTACCTAATCTTTCTAGACTCCTGGGTTATCACCCAGCTTTCCTGCCAGTCAGTGCCCTCCTCTCCACCCTCCCACTCCACACACACACACACACACACACACACACACACACCGTCCTACTGACAAACTTCTCTGCCTTCAAGCTGATTTGTGGCTTCTTTGCTGAGTCTCAGAGAACAATTTCCTAGAAATAACTTTGCTCATTTGCTCAAAACCCCTATAATCTCTACTATTTAGATCAAAGTTAATTTCAACCTCGGATTTTAGTTTTCAACTTCATTTTGAGGAATCACTCTTACAGAAAATACAGAAAAGAATAGCTACATATATGTGTATGTGTACATGCGTGTGTGCATGCATGTGTGTGTTTCAGAGGTGGAAGATAGTCCTGAATTATAACTTGTTCCAAGTCTGCTCTGCTTTGGAAATGACATGATTTATTAACTTCTAGTGTAGATAGATTTTAGAAAACTGGAGGGTAAATGTATACATTTGATCCTAACTGGGGAATCAAGACAAATTTCTCTTTCTAAATTTCTCCTATTTCAAGCATGATGTATATCGTTTTAGGCTATTAGGCTGAAGAGACATTGCATAAAAGGTTAATGTGTGTAAATAAGTTAAAATTCCTATTCTCAATCCAATTTCCTGCTGAATCTGGTTGCTAAGGAAAACAGTATCTCAGCCATAGCCCCCAATAAATTCTATTTGAGGATAGCTCTTGAGCCTGTAAAGCCTAGATTTCAATCTAAATCCATTCATGCCTCTTCCCAGGAGGTAGAGCACATAGGCTAAATCAGTGCAAACAAGGCTTTCTTCTCTAAATCCCACCACTATTCTTGGTCTACAATGACTTTCCCTGTTGGGCTGCCATTAAGAGTTGCAAAGATCTTAGAGTCTTAATTACTTGGTGCACCATGAATCCTTTTCATTCAAATACAAATAGAGACGTTGAACATAAATTGTGAGAAGTACACCAGTAATCTGGTTTAAGCCCTTGGCATACAATACAGAATTTGGGTGGGCAGTGGACATCTTGCTGAGAAAGGTCAGTTTCTGCAGTAAAGGCTAAAGCAACACAAGGAGTAAAGTTTATAATCCTTTTCCAATGTAAAAGGGTCTGCATCCTTCCTTGCCTTAAAACCCTGGTTAAAATTTTGTTTTAGAATATGTTCTTTTCCTAGGTATAGCACAACAACATAGTCTCTAACAAATCATTATGCTGTCTGCTGCGATGAGAGTAGTACTTATAAAATAGGGTTCTTGTGGCCATAGGAATTATAGAGCTTTCCCCTTGTGCTTTTCTGTTTTTCAAATTCAATACATAATGATTAGAAAAAAAAAATTAAGCCCAGGATCTATGTATAGAAATGGATGAAAATATACTGTTAATTGTAATTCGGCTTTGATGTGATTTAATTTTCATTATTACTTTTTTATATTTCCCAAATGTCACACATGAAATTGTATCACTTTTTAAATGAAAGTTACTCTACAAGTGTAATTAAAAATAAACAAGTCATGCCTGTAAATTCTTAGCTACTTATGAGGCTGAGAACTGGAGGATTACAGTTCAAAGTGATCATGAAAGTTTATAAATTATAGTCACTAAATATTAAGTATATGATTTACTTATATATTAAGTTAAAAGCAAATAAATTTTGGCAGATGAGTTTTCAGTGCCTATTAACGTGATCAAATAATATCTGGAGTTTTAATTTATTATTATTTTTATTATACAGAAAGGTTAACCAATTTGTATAAGTAAGGTAATGAGTACAGTTCTTTTAAGACAATGTCACCCCTTCCTTCACTATTCCTCAGCTTCCTCATCCCCTCCCTGCCCACAGTTCCATAGTTTTCCACATAGTATACACTGAATACCATGATTGCATTTGTTTACCCTTTGTCACTCTACTTGACACAAGAAAAGCCCCAAACCAAAAAAAAAAGAAAAAAAAAACCATCACCAACAACAGAAAATGCCCCATGTTTCCATTTCCTGGAGTTTGTTTAAATAAATAGTACTGTAAATGTTCAGAGGAGTTATGCCTTTGGATTCCTCCCTTAAGAGTATCCTCCTTTAGTATGATGCTGTAGTAGTTTTAATTTTTAAAGAGATAGTTTTTTGTTGGAATGACTAAAGTTGTTTTTTTTTTTTTAAAACATGTTATGTCCTCTTCCTTCCAGGAAAAGAACATCACACTCTCTGGGTTGAATAGGTATTAATTACAAGGTCAGTTTTAAGTTTTGTTCAACAATGTAATAGTTGGATAACTCAGACTTAGTCAAAACTGATGATACACTGATTCTTTCCCTCCTTGCTTTATGTTCAATTTTATTCTTTGCTAAATTATTTTATTATGATTCTATATGAGCCCTCCTCCCATTCCTCTATTATACATTCATCATCATAAAATTTGAAAATTTATACAAGCTGTATGGAAATGTAACAACAAATCTCTGTTCCTATAATAAGTGTATGCTAACCAAATACATAAATTTATATAATCTGTGTTTCTAAAATATGATTTCTAGGTAAAATAGTAATTTATTATACTCATTTTTCTCACAACTGCTTTATCTTTCTACATTATAGTTTTAGTTACAAATGAAACTAAAATATGGTTTTATTAAAAGATGCTTCTCTTTCAAGATTAGGATACTTTGGTTTTACTTCCCCCCTCTTTTTTATTGAAAAGGTGATGAGCTGGTTACATGGTTTTATTTTTTATAATTACAATTCTAATTAGTTATGGTATATTCTGTGTTTGAACTCAGAGCCTTTGGTTAACCAGACAGTTGCTCTACCACTTGAATTCTACTTCCAACCCTTCTTTGCTTTAGGTTATTTCCTTATGTGTTTGCCTATTGCCAGTCTTGAAATTCAACCCTAATTTTGCCTCTCTCATAGCTAGGATTACATTACAGGCATGAACTACCATGCCCGGGTGTTTGCAGATAGTATCTCACTAATGTTTTTGTCTGGGCTACTCTCAAACCACAATCCTTCTGATCTCTGCCTCCTTAGTAGCTGGAATTACAGGCATAAGCAACTACACCCACTGAGCTTTAAATTCTTTTATAATAAACTACCTATTCATGTATCCTTCATTTTTTAATTCATCTTTTGGTTGAAATGTCTTCAAAATTTTTTTCCAATAAAGGAAAGTGGACAGTTTATTAATTATTAATCTCTTCACCAATGAATTGTGTACTAAAACAAAATAATACCTGCTAAACATTTTCTACTTCAAAACTCTGAATTATTTAGCCTTTTTTTTGAACTCTGGGGCTGGGCACTGTCCCTCAGCTCTTCAGCTCAAGGCTAGTGCTCTATCTCTTGAGCCACAGCACTACTTCCAGTTATCTGGTGGTTATTGGAGATAAAGAGTCTCACGGACTTTCCAGCCTGGGCTGGCTTTGAACTGTGATCCTCAGATCTCAGCCTCCTAGTAGCTAGGATTACAGGTGTGAGCCACCAGCATCCAGCAAAGATACAATTATTTAAACATCTTTTCCATTTAATGTTTCAAAAAAGCAAGCTTGTCATATTTTATGTGTGTGTGTGTGTGTGTGTGTGTGTGTGTGTGTGCGCGTGCGCGTGCGCACGCGCACGTTAGTAAACTGATTCATAATTTTTGCTGTTTTCTTTGAGGCCTTTGTTAGATTTTAAGTGATTGGGAAAATATTCATTATGTTCAGATAGATGTTTCTAGGAATTTACTCTGATATACCCTGAATCCTTTTTGTCTTGTTTTAATACAATTTTGGGTCTTCTTTTCAGTTCAGAGAAGTGAGAGAAAGCAACTCTTCTCCCCTGATAGCATTACCTGACTAAGGGTTTCTATATTGTCTTTAAGGACATCAAGAAATTGACTAGGATACTGCATTCCACCTAACACTAAAACCACAATGGCTGTATCATCATTGATTGCTATTCTTACTGCCATTTCTCTGAGTAGGTGTCCACAAGTGGCTGTTGAGGCAACTTTCTAATAGTGTCCTGACTCTACATACAGACTCATTACCTACCTTTCTGTGTTTATATGTGAGTGTATGTGCATGTGTGTGTGTGTGTGTGTGTATTCTGTACATGTTGTTTTGTCATGCCTGGGGATTAACAAATGACAGGCAAACACTCAATTACTAAGCTATACCATTTGTGTTTGTGTGTGTGTGTATGTGTGTGTGTATTTTGTACATATTGTCTTGTTGTGCTGTAGAACAAGGGGCTTCACAAATGGTAGGCAAGCACTCAACCATTAAGCTATACCCCCTGCTCTCAGAGTATGTGTGTGTCTGCATGTGCATGTGTGTGTGTGCACACTCAGGAATATAGATGGTTTAGATCAATTCATCTCTTCACAAATGAAGTTAGTTGGGGCTAATTAAATTGCTTAATTGTTTGTTGTTTATTGTCTTAAGATCAAACTCTTTCCCTGACAAGCAAAGACATTCCAATTTCATAACCAAATCCCATTTTCTAGGACTGGGAGTATCAAGTAGAGAGCACCTGTGTAGCACTCATAAGGGCTTCAGTCCAATACTGAACAGGACAAAAATCCAAAACGACAAAACTAAAACCAAAACAAACAACTTCCATCTTCTAGCAGAGCTGAATAATTTATTTCTCCTCGAGCTTATCTGCATATTCTGTTCTCATGGATTTGCTTCTACTGTCTTATCCTTCAAAGAAACTACCTACCATCTAAGAGTCAGTCTTCTTCTTGACATTTTGATACCAGTAACACTCCCTTCTGCTCACAGTTCCCAGAACCTTCATTTATGTTCCAGGTGTTTTGCTACCCTTTTCCTTCTCCTGCTGTTGGACTTCACTACCCAAAAGGGCAAGGTGTGTCTTGCTTATCTTAAAATCTCTAATGGCATCTTGCACAGAAGAATGATTGGTGTTACATGACTGCTAAGCACTGAATGGCCTCTAGGTCATAAAACCTGTCGACATTTTAGAAGCTCTCATTCTAGAAGTATTACCTGAACTGTTCGCGTAATAAGTGAAGAAATTCTTTTATTTCATTTGTATGACTGAAGCTTGGTAGGTGTGCTCCGAGCGCTTGGCAGAATCTTTCAGCCTCTTCCCAGCTCCTCTTTCTCACAATTCTTTCTATATGGAATACCTTAAAAATACAACATTAATTCTGCCAAAACCGTAAAATACTCACAGATTTTGAAGTCTGTGATAGTCAAATAAGTGGACCCTTAGATTCCCGAGGGAGTGATAAAGATCCAAGTCTTGCTCAGAGTGTCAACTGAAAGCTTATAGAGGTGCTGCCCACCTGCTCAGTGGGATGGTCCCACTCAGCCAGGCTGGAGGACTGCTCCAACAAGACAGCATGATCTCTGCTTACCTAGGACTTTGAAAGACAAAATGAACCAGCAGCCAAAGCAATAAAAGGTACCTATGATGTTTTGGAAGTAGACTTCTATAAAGAAAGGTACTAACAATGTAATTACATATGCAAGCACCATGCAAAAGAACAGGAAGATTTTCAGATGAAGACTCAAAGAGCCACCTGTGCAGCAGTATGAACACTGACAGAAGGTAGAAAAATCAAATCTCGCCATTTTAGACTATGTCTCTGGCTTGTGATGAAGAATTTTAAGCCAAAGGAAGCATAGTTATTTCAAGGAAGAAAGAAGGGGAAGACTAGAGGAAAACATGAAATCAGGCCAGGCGTTGGTAGCTCAGGCCTATAATCTGAGCTACTGAGGAGCTGAGATCTGAGATTGTGGTATGAAACCCGCCTAGGCAGTAATGTCTGTGAAACTTATTTCCAATTAACTACTAAAAAAACCTAGAAGAGCTGTGGCTCAAGTGATAGAGCACTAGACGTAAGCAAAAGCAGCTCAGGACTGTGTGCATGCGTGCACACATACTCTCACAAAACCAAAATGGGCTGATTAATGGTCCTACTTCTTTAGCTCCCTTTCACACAATCACATACTCTGGCCATAGCCTCCTGGTGGCTGGAGTATGGAATATACTTCTCTGTGCCTCAGCAGAGAAGTATGCTGTGATTGTTGGGATATTAATGTAGGGAAAGTGAGCAGAGGTCTGAAAACTGCTTGTGTGGTTAGGCTTGCCTTCTCAAGATGCATGAGAAAATAAACTTCTGATAGATGCTAGCCCTTAGCCTGAGTTGTAGCATACAAGGTAACAGATCCCATGTCACAGCTGCAGACCAGTACAGCTGACCTCCAGGTGGAAGGCTGAGTCAACTAGTCACTCTACACCTTGCCCAAATATAGCTGAACCAGAGATGGATGAATGGGTGACTAAGTGTTGTCACTGCTCTGCTTGAGGTAGTATCTAATGGTTTATTTTGGGGTAGCATCTAATGGTTTATTTTGGGGTAGTATCTAATGGTTTATTTTGAGGCTCGATGACTGAATCAGACCCACAATTAATTTTTTTAACGTAGAAGGAAGTGATAGAATAAGAATTTAGTGGGCTGTAACAATCCTAAGCATGATGTCAGCATGGCACGTAGTGCATGCAACTTGCCAGAGGTAAAGAAGCATGAAAAAGAAGAGCCCAATCTGGCATGGGTCCTGCTGCTTAAGGTAATATGGTAGGTCCATGAAGCCTTGCCAAAGGCTCTGTCCTCTCAATAGGTCTGTTAGGTTGTATATATGCATGAGGAGGAGAATAACTTGTACAAGAAGTAAGATAGTAGAAAAATAGCTAACTCTGTTAAGTATCTAATGAGAATGGTCCCTTACCTTGTAACAAGAAAGACTGGTGGGGAAACTCTGCCAGCCTTCAGGACAGGGGTCATCAGGCTTGGGGGCTGGTTCCTCAGGCTCCAAGGGTGCACTTATTTTCTTGCAAATTGAGAGTGCTCTGAAGTTTCTGCAGTCCTTTACCTCCCATTTGCCTAGAGACTTTCCAGTAGACATAGCCACACACCCACCCGGAGATGCTGGGGTTAAATTGGAAAGTATAATTAAAAACTAAAACTTAAATTTCAAACATTTCGTAGTGTTTAAATACATATAGTTGCCAAGAATAATAATGATGGGTGTTACTGAGAAATGTTTACTATCTGTCATATGCTATACTAAAGAGATGAGTTAATCCTTAGAGCAAATCCATAGGACAGATTTTGGTGGTCATCACTGAGGATACAATTCAGACCAAGTGACTTGTAATGGTCATACTCATAAGTTGTTAATCCTGGATTTGAACTCCATCTGCTTCTAGAGCAGTATCCCAAACTACTATACTGCTCAAATAACAAATGTGAGCAGTTTTTAAGTAGTTTTGTTAACTTTGAAACAAAACCTTCCAAGACTCAGGCCCAAAGGAAGGCCTGGTAAAATGAAGGTAGAAAAAGATGCATGGAAACACGTAACTGTTTATCATTTTTCTTATGAAGGCTATGAATTTATTTGCTCATAACAACATTAAAGGATAGTTTGTATTATCAGATCTAGTTGTCTAACAAAGAATAAATGGATTTCCCATGCTCACAGGTAGTAATATGTGGAGCAGGGATTTCAACCCCATTTATCTGGTAAGAAGCCATGCTGTGTCCCCTTTCCAGTATATCACACTGTGTGAAGTAGGCAGAGTTCAAGAAGAATCACATACATTGAAAAGTAATGAGAACAACTATCTCACCAAAACAAGAAGCCATATAGTATCATATGAGCAGCAAGAGGCACCAAAAACTACAAAAAATAGTACATGCCACCCTGCTCAGGTGTGCTATATTTGTTCTGATCATCCATCCATGGCTTGCTCATGATAGGTCAAGCTAATTGGGAGCTGTAATGGCAAAGAGAACTTACCTGAAGGCTTTCTAACTCTAGAAACAATCTACTATTCTCCATCCCCCGAGGCTTATTCACCAAGAATGGGACATTTATTCTACCATAGTTGAGTATATATGAATCTCCTCTTATTCTTCTTCCTCCTCCTCTTTTTCTCTACTGTTTTTTTCTTTTTAAGACAGAATCTTGCTGTGTAATCAGTTTGACTATGACCTTAACCTCTGGAGTTCTGGAATTAGAGGTGTGTGTCAATGCATCTGGCTTTACTAAATCTCTATTTTATCTATTAGAATATCTCTATTTGAAGTGGAATTTAACCAAGAATAACATCTACAACCCCTATCTTCTTCTATAAGTAAAAAAATAATTTTATCATTACTAATACCACTCATATGATGGTTATTACCATGCATATAAATTTTGTGGGCATTTTCTATTTCCAATATTGTGTTCAATGTTAAGTTCTTATGTTCCAGGCTCTATGCTATAAAAATGGCTTTGGAAGTTGATTATAGTGGTTTCTGCCTTACTCCTACCTACTTGGGAGGTAGAGATCAGAAGTTAAGGTCTGAGGCCAACCCAGGTGTGAGAATCCATCACACTTAGTGGTTGGCATGATGGAACATGTCTGTTAGCTATAGTGGAAGCACAATGGCTGGATGCAGTGGCATTTGCTTGTTACCCCTAGTGACACAGGGAAGCACAAATAGAAGGAATATAGCCCAAGCAATCCTGGACATAAATTAGATTATACCTTGAAAATAACTAGGGCAAAAATAGACTAGAAGTGTGGCTCCAGTGATAAGAGTACTTGCCTTGCAAGAACAATACCACCAAAGAGGCTTTATGATCCTATTACTAACACATGAAAATATAATTATTTGGTGAGAGAAAAGGATACTTATAATTCCAATCTCATTCAAAGCCAAAATCCTCTAAAACACACTGACTTGAAAATAACCATATGCATTTTGCCAAGTAAATCACATTTCTAAGCCTCTGTTTTCTTAACTATAAAATCAGAAGGATTTCTAAGGCCCTTTCTGGTCAAATCTTCTGATTATATGACAGAATTGTGATCAGTACTCCATGTTGAAGAAAGATGAGCTGACTTTCAGAATGACTTACCTCACAAAATATTGCCTTCATAATTCTGAGAATAACAGAAATAAACATTCATTTGGAGAATGAAGTTAAGAAGCAAGAGAGATGATAATGTAAAAGCGCTCCAAAATAAAACTACTAGATTCTATTTGGGACTTTCATAGAAAAGATGAAAAACTCATATAGGTGGTTCTAGCTCTGTACCATTGGAAGGTGATTTTGGAGAAACAAGTTTTCTAACTTCTTTCTTTGGCTTATTCTCAAGGATTTAGTAGGAAAGACAAAGCCATTATATCTTCTTAAGGTTTATAGACTCCAGTTCTAAAGATAATCAATCCCCACACCTTTCAATAGCAGGTGAAGGATGTATTTGGGGAGGATGCTGTGTTTCTTTGGTCACTGTTCACTACTATAAGATATAAACACTCACCTGGCTCAAGAAAATTCCAGTTGGAAAAGGTTATAGCCTGTTTTATTCCACCAACAGTTGCCCAACTATACTCTCCACGGGAATCTACATCTCTCAGGCCAGTCCAGAAATATTTACTAAGAGATTTAGCATACTTTTTCATCATATCATTCAGATATTCTTGCTCAAATCTACAAATAAAATCAAATAAATGTTTCACAATTACTTTAACTAATTTAAAGAGACTATTTTTTCTCCTTAGGGAGATCATTTAGCCAAAGAAATCAGGAGTTAAAAGTAGCACATGTTTACTGATGATCACACCTGCTGGTGATAGTCAGATTGCAATTTGTTCCAAAAGGGACCTCATCCATGTATATCTTGTAACAGGATTCTCCATGTCTCTTCCAGCCCTACATCAGAATAGAAACATCAGTATATCATTCTCCAGACTTGAGGATGTCCCTGCCTGACAAAAAAGTTTCCACTGCACTGACATTTTGATTAGTAGGAACTGATGATGTGGCCAGTGAATTAATACATGTGATAAGGGTAGGGTGCAATTTCATATAAGGCCTCTAGAAGATTTTGGACCCGGCTCAGTCAGAAGTGTGGGAGCATTCTCTTTACCCATGGTCACTACAAGAGTATAATAGTGGTTGGTTGGTTAATTAGTAGACTGATTCGTTGATCTGATAAGTATTTGAACTCAGGGGTTTTGTGGCTTTTTTGCTTTCACCACTTGAACCATTTATTCCCCCAGTTCAGCTTTACCTAGTTAACTAGAGATAGAATCTCATAGAATTTTCTGCTCAGGTTAGTTTTGATTTAAGACCATCCAGTTCTCAGCCTTCTGAGTAACTAGGATTAAAGGAATAAGCCACTGGTGCTCAGCTGGCTGGGTTATTTTTGAACAGGAATGATATTAGTGGAGGAAGTAAAGGTACCAGAATTGAAGACAGTATTCCTAACACACTTATGGAAATTCATGAATAGGTAAGTCTCTCCTGTAAGAACACCAATATGGCATTATTCCTTGCTTTTTGGCTTGCTCTAATGTAAGTGAACAGAAGCTCATAATTTTTTGTCCAAGTTGGAATTGTTCAAGTTTCAACTCCCATCTGTAGCCAAGAAGGTGCAATTGTATTTATGAAAATTCATAAGGGTATTTTACATACCTCACCTGCAGGACACATCTTGTCAGACCTGGTATCATTCATTTTTTCTCCTTTTTTTTTACAAACATATTTGAGTTTCTCTTCACATGACTGGACTTTCCACTGACCTAGCTTTTTAAAAGAGAAAAAAACACTTGCTCACAAAGAAGTTATTTGCCTGATGCTCAATTGATTCCACAAAAATCATGAGTGTGGGGAGAAGTCTGTAGCTCCACAGCTCATTATCTCCTCACTGCCTCTAGGGTACAGGGTAGATAAATTTCCTATCTTGTAAGCATAAGAATAAAACCAGCAAAGAACACTGAGAGGAGAAGCTGAAGAAAGAATTCAGCCCATAGGACTCTACTTTTCGTGAAGGCATGAACAAAACTTATGCAGGGATTACAAACTGTGGGACATGTCAGCTAATCTCCCTGTCACTTTCCTCGTATGCATAAGGATGATGATGGCTACAAGAACTATTTTTGAAGAATTTACAGGATCAAAAGTTACTTTCAACTCTTCAGCCTAGATTTCAGAGTAATCTGATATGCTCTTTAAAATAATTTTGATTAACTAATTCATTTTGCTTTCTTGAATTAAATTTTAAGAAATCAATTGTGAGCAAGGTTAATTTTGAATGCTGGAATTCTAAGTATTCCTTCAGTTTACTTTTTAGCTTGGGACCTCATTTGTATGTAATTTTAAAAAAAATTTAGCAAGGATTTACTTTAGTATAACAAGACAAAGTAAGGCCAGAGACATTTCCTGCTCCTCAAGTAGGAAATGAAAGTAAAAGGTTTCTCACTTCTGTTTTGTTATGTTTTGTTTTGTTGGTTGGTACTGGAGTTTGAACTCAAGACTTCATGCTCACTCTGCTTGGAAAGCTAGCACTCTACCACTTGAACTGTATCATCAGCTGGGCTGTTTTTCTGGTTATTTTGGAGATTGAATTTCATAGGCTTCCTGTCTGAACCTTTGAATCTCAATCCTCTGGGTGTCAACTTCCTCAGTAGATAGGATTACAGGTGTAAGCCACCAGTGCTCAGCTCATTTCTGATACTCTTCTAAATATATCTCAGCTATCCTTTTTGTTTTTATTAGTAGCAGGGCTTGAACTCGGTGCCTGAGCACTGTCCTGGGACTCTTTTTGCTCAAGGCCAGTGCTCTACCACTTTGAGCCATAGCTTCACTTCCAGTTTTCTGGTAGTTCATTGGAGAGGAGAGTCTCACAGACTTTGCTGCCTGGGCTGGCTTTGAACTGGGATCCTTAGATATTAGCCACCTGAGTAGCTAGGATTATAGGCATGAGCCACCAGCTCTTGGTTCAGCTATCCTTTTAATTAGAGTACCAGTGTGACACTTTTCTAAATGTATCTTTATTACTGAAACTTTTCTAAACATACTTACCACATATTACTTCTACTGAGGTCTCTCTAGATAATGAGGTAATAATCACCCTCTTAATCATTTAGAGACTTTTACAGATCATTTTCCAGAAGAAAGTGATACAAAAATATAGAAGCCTATTTGAAGCTTTAACTTAAGGATGTTCAAAAACATTTAGACACTCTACAGAAATAATAATTTTCTTTGTGAATAAAGTACTTTTTTAAATCAAAAAATATAAAAAAGTATTCTTAAATTTTTATTTAAAATTAGAGCATTAGAAAAGCATTTTTCCCTTTATCCTCAAAGTAGGATTAGTTCAAAACTTAACCTGAGCATGAATGGCTACCTGTCAAATATTATACTAAATTCAGAGAGGCAGATAGAGATCAACCCCATCCTTAGAGAAAGGAGTCTATTAGAACAAGTTCAGCACTGAAACTGGAGTTCTAAAGAGATTCTCTAGATTCGTTTCAGATCAGAGCAGATGTTCTCATGGGAAGTGGATTGTTTATTTAGTAATTGCTTTCAATTACCTTTTCTTTTTGTCCGGTACCTATCAGATTCTAACCTTTTATTTTCTTTCACTGATTATACAGAAATTAACTTAACCAAAGTAATTATAACTTTATTACTAGGTGTTAACAATCAGGTTTCCTACCTTTCCTAAATAGGAAACACAGTTGGGAGTCTTGTTGAAGGGAACCTGTGGCTCATTCTCATTCCAGTATGTCAGAGTAACTTCAGAATCATCTGACCACTGGAACAAAGTTGGCATATTTATGTTCTTAAGGCCTGTCCATATCTCTTCTTTGACATCTAAAAGAAAAATTATTTGTTTTATTTTAGTCAATTACATTCTTCAATATATACATTATTGTTGACTTTTACATTCTGATGTGGGGCTTTAAAAGCCTCTGTGGTATTCTTAATTAGACTATTAAAATGTTGATGTGGCAAGCAGGTTGGGAAATGAAGGCTTTTTTGTTCATTTGGTTGGTCAGTAGTTTTTGTTTGTTTTCTGGGACCTGTGTGGCCCAGGTTGACCTGGAACTGCCCTACCTCAGCCTCCTTAATCCTTGGACTAAAAGCATGTACTACCATGATCTGCCTAATGGATAGTCTTATCAGTTTTGAGTGCCTCTGTACAAAGATCATCTATACCAGGATCTGTAAGCTGGGTGTTCCTGATATCTACTGCAGATAAGTTTTGTCTTCAGAAGAAAACACTGGTAAATGCTATTAGTTGTTATTATTAGAGAATCATAAAAAGATAATAACATAGGCAGTCTAGTATATTTTTGTTTGCCCAAATTTAGCATTTAAGTAATTACAAAAGTGAAATAATCATCACTTACTTTTTTTTAAGGAACTTAAATAGAATTTAGCTCACTGGCTTATTTTGTTAGTGGTTATACTATCAAATTAGTAGCCATTGGGCATATGTAGCTACTGAAATTCAAATGGAAAGAAATTAAGTAAAAAGTAATGATCCAGTCTCTAGCTACAATGCCCTAGCTACATTTCAAGCACTCTAAATCCATGTGTGACTAGTGGCTACTTATTGGACAGTATTGTCACAGACAGTACTACTAGACAGTACCTATCTGTAGGAGCAGATTATAAACCTTTCAATGCCACTAAAGGTCTGAATCTAGGGATTTTTTTTTAAAAAGTCTTAAGCCTTTCAGATAAGGTGTTTTAAAAAAACTTACCCCCACTATGAAGTTTTGTGACAACCACCTCCACATCTGCTAAGGAATGAATGCTGATTAGGTCACCATGGAAGGCTTTGCATTTCATATGTGCCTCATCCCAGGAGATGCTTTCCTTTGCCAGCAGATAGCAAAACCCATTATTTGGCAGCCAGCCTGCATCGCAGCGGGTATCTGAATATGTCCAAATATCTGGAGGGAAAGCAGCAATTTATATTCCAGGAAAGATGTATCTATTTTGAATCAACAATGTTGCAAATTTGTCTTTCTTAAATCATAAGGTTTCTGCAAAACTGGGCAATGTAAGGTCAGATAGTAGAGTGACATGAATTTTTGCTGTGCCTCATGTATACATGGCATCATGAGAATTCCTGCCGAGACTCAGATAATGATGTGAGCCAGCAAGAGCCATTTGTCATGGGATGTTAGCTGATACTGATGTCTATGTTGCTATGGAAAAAGCTCCTAGATTTATTGAATTTCGAATCCCACCTACAGTTGCCTTTGCGGGGCCAGAGTAGATGATTTCATAGGCCTTACCTGGCCTGAGAGCCAGATGTTCCCACCTCGGCTTTTATGTGATACAAATATGCTAAATGGCTTGGCTTAGACTATTTGAAGGTCATCTTCATGAGAGATTGCTCTTAGTCTTAACGAACAGGAAGAGTTGTGTGGTATGTTAGGTGCTAACAAGTTTTTTCATGGGACTGGGAATTTGTAGGTTCTTCTAGTCTCTATCTTTGCAAAGACTGCAGTGGGGTCAAGTTTCTTTTTCTTCTCTGATCAGCTTAGCAAAAGGATATGCATTAATGCTCACTGTTGAGCAAAGAACAGAGACAGTATTTTATATTCCACACTCAAGAGGAGGCAGAGGAAAAGGCAGTGGGCATCTCTGGACCTCTTCTTTCACTTCATCCGCTGGACCCATCACCCTCATGATTAGTGATTGTTAGTTTTGACTAAGATGAAACTCACAAGTAGAGGTCTAATTTTCTAGAGTAGAGTGGCAAGTATAAAACCCCACAGAATATTTCCACCCTGTTAACAATGAACAAAACTAGAAAATAGTCTGTTTACTCAGACCTTATTAATTCAGAACCACTTGGAACATTTGTTATAAGAAAACATGGTCATGCTAAAATTGAAGATAGTTTACGTCTCTTGGAAAGATAAAATTCAGGCTCAAGTACCCTCTCATACTTGCAAGATAACTCAATTAACTTTAAGGTTCTAAATAGCAATTTTATTACTATTAGATTTTAAAGAAAAAGTGGGGGAAATCACATGCAATTGAACTTAAAATAATCATTTTTCAGATCATAGTTTTTGTCTCTATGAATACATATTTTTACATGATTAAACTGATAAGTAGACATATCATTTTGTTCTGCTCTTTTATTTTCCTGCTAGCAAGTTATAATAAATGTGTATTATTCATTCATGTGGAAACATCATGATTTACTTAATAATTGCTACTTGGAGATATTTACTTAATCTATTATCAGTTGCTCTAATTTATTTTCATTTATACTAGATGCTCTGCTATGCATTTTGTTGCAGGGGCTATATTTGGATTGCATTAATTTGGGAGATAAATGTTCATTTTCTCCTATTATCTTAAATAATTTACCTATAGCTTTATTAATGTGAACATCATTTTTTCCTTTAAATATTGCTCTCTATGCTAGGCACCAGTGGCTCACACCTGAATCTTATCTACTCAAAAGGCTGAGATCTGAGGATCATGAGTCAGAGTAAGTCTGGGCAAGAAATTCTAGGAGACTACCAAAAAATAACAACAACAACAACAAAAGCCAAAAGTAGACCTGTGGCTCAAGTTGTAGAGACACTAGTTTTGAGCAAAAAAGGTCAGGGTCAGTGCCCAAGCCCTGAGTTCAAGCCCCAGGATCTACACACACACACACACACACACACACACACACACACACACACACAAATCAGGTGTACATCAAGCTCTGTATGTGACAGAGGTGCTTCTCTCCTCCATTCTTGCAGAATATTCTACAAATCTCTACCCTGAAAAGACTTCGGCTCTTTTTATCTTTCTCACTTCTGGAAATAGGTAGGGAATTGCTCTCCTTGTCTATATTTTATTCTGCACAGCTCTTTTTACTTGATTTTTCATTATAGACACCAGCCTGTCCTGAAAGTAAGAAAGGTGGGGGTGTTGTGGGGAATGGGTGGTAAAGATTGGAATTTTCCTCTGTCCAGTTTTCAACTTATTTCAGATATACAATACATAAGGCCTGTTCCTACAGCACTGGCTCTCAGACTTGAGCATGGATCTATGCTACCTGCAAGGCTTAGAACACAGACTCTTAAGTCCTGCCCTTATGGCTTCTGTTTCATTTATTCTGGGGTAAGCCCTAGGAATCTGCATTTCTATTAGGTATAGGTGATGCTAACTTGATCTTTGCACAACATTTTGAAAATCTCTGCTCTAAAGTAAAAAAATGATATCTGAGAACAGAAACATATTTTCTACCATGAATATCTGCCATCGACGAGCAGTTTGTATTTTTACCTGATATTCATTATTAGTACAATTAAAAAGATTTGTTCATAAACAGTTGAGAACATCTAATGAAAGAGTCATAAATCAAATAAATACTTTTCTGTACTGGTATGTCAGGTGAAGGAAAGGTGGAAGTTGGTATCTGAAATGAATTTACTGACATTACAGAACAAAAACAGGGAGATACCTGTGAGCTCCACCGTAGCGTTTAGTGGTTTTTTGCAGACATAGGGCAGTTGAGCTTCACAGGAAATGCTCTTCCATAGCCCAGACTCAGCATCCATTCCTGCACAACTTGACCCACCAATCACAGATTTGCTGGGCATATCTTTAAAGGATTTTCAAGGGATTAAAAGAAAGAAGTTAGGATCACATCAGTTAGAAAAAAAATAACTCATTCACAATCTGCTGCCTTTTGGGGGGCTTGAAGTATGTTAAAACTTTTCACTAAATTGAAATACATAACCTCAGTTGATAATGTGTTTATATATCTTTTTTAAAAATGCAAGATACAAAATAAAATCATTCTGATATTTTATAGCTAGTTTAAAACACAAAAACAAAAACCAAACTTCTGTCCTCAAGCAACTTCCATGTCATACCCACCCTGTGGTCAACAGCTCTTAGTTTACTACTATATAGTAAGTAATTTATAATATGACAAAATTTTTATGATTCTACAATGCCTCTAAAATTTTAAAGGTTAAATCAAGGGCAAGAAGTAAAGCTTAGTAAAACACTTGCCTTGCACATGTAAGATGACTTGATTCCAGTAAAGCATATACACTACACATACAATTAGCTTTAGAGACTCTATTTACCAAGATAATGGAGTATGAATTTATTAACTAGATTTCTTCTCTTCTTTTTTTAAAAATTTTATTTATTTTTTATTGTGAAAATACTGTACAGAGGGGTTACAATTAGATGGACAAGATAATGAGTACATTTCTTATCAAGCATTGTAGCCTCCTATTAATAGATTTCTGCACTAGAGTTAAGTTGCAGATAAAAGATGACATTGGTCAGACATGTCAAGTCCCCTACAGGACACAGAATGGTTCTTAGCCATAGGTGAAGTTCATTCTGCTCCAACCAAACCCACATGATTGCTCTGGAGGTCATGGGGAAAATACTCTGTTGTTTATAATGTGGACATAGTGATACTATAATTAAGACACTTAGAAAAAAATTCTTCTGAGAAAGAAATTAAGATTTGCGAATATTTGCAACTTCTACCTTTCTTGGTGAATGGAAAGCTCCTGTTTTGGTCATGTAAAAAGTGGTGTGGGGGGAGGGGCATATACCTAGATTCCAGTTGAGAAAGTTCAGTGGCCTGTGGTCTGACCATTCCCAGCCTCTAGTAGAGTACAACTGATTTAATCCAAGCCAGACGATTCTAGCAATGTCTTCTTTTCCTGTAAGAATTACAATTTTTATAGTGACAACCTACTAAAATTCTCTAAGTTGGACTAGATTTCTACAAATAGCAAAAACATAAAACAAATAACAAAAACCCAAGGGAAGGGGAACAACAGAATGGTGAGACAAAGGACAATGGGGGAATCAATGCAACAGTGATATACACAAGACAATATGTTGGAAATGATCTGTACAACCTGAGGGGGCGTGGGGAGGAGGCAAAGTAGGAGAAAAATGAGGGAAAGGGTAACAAGTTTAACAAGAAATGTACTTATTATCTTACTTATATAAGTGTAACCCATCTGTACATCACCTTGACAATTAAAAAAAGAGAAAAAGAAAAAAAACAGAACAACCCCCCCCCCCCATACCCATAAAGGTCTTGATTGTAGGCAGAATCTCTGTATGAAGCTGTCTAGACAACAAAGACAGATAATACTGATAGATAGCAATGCGTCATACTATTTAGTAATCCAAAGGATGGCATGTTTGTTCAATTCTGTTTTCCCATTAGCTTATCCAATTCTGTTTCTTCTAAGAAAGAACAGAAGATTCTCAGAGTAGCTATTTCACTATCTGTTTGGAACTGTCTTGTCCCATTTAGAATATTCATCAAAAACAATTTCCACTGTTCATCAGATTTTGAAAATCTGATTATATTTCAGACTGATAATCTAAATTCATAAAGCACATATTATTTTTCAGGAACTAGGGATATATAAACAAAGATGACAAAGTCCCTTCCCTAATAAAAATTTCAGTCTAGTAGAAGGAAACAGATATGGATCTCCTAAGTTATAAAGAATTTCTGGTATGGTGTCAGAAATAAGTATATACTCCATTTCATATGGTATTAGACTCAAAGAATACTTAAAGGTTTGTCCAAATTCATAAAGAAGTTAAGTTACACACATACTACAGTCAAAGTGAGTTGGAAAAAAAAGAAAAAGGAAGAAAGAGAAGCATAAATAATTTATATAGTTAGGATGATTCCTGATATGCCACTTAATATGTATATCCCACAAGAAATGGATGCAATCTTTCTTGTATGGTCCCACATATATTGAGAGAAGAATGGAAAGAATGTGTGAATTATTTACCACTTTTTTTTTTTTTTTTTTGCTGGTTGTAGGGCAAACACTCTACCACTGAGCCACCTTCCCAGCCCCTATTTACCACTCTTGAAGTAGTCAATAGCAAGGCTTTATCAATGCCACAGGAAAAGAATTTGAAAAATTAATTGGAGGTCAGGTGGAGGAAATTAAACATTTAATGATATATCTTATCAAAGACAAAGATGATACAGAGAACCAGAAAGAACTAACAGGGTAGAATCTTTATAAATTTGTTGAAATATTTCCAACAGTAAAACACTCAGTAAACCATTTCTTAAATCTATAAAACTAAGTATAACATATTATTGCTTCACACATACACAACACATATATACTCATTATGGGCTCTGCATAGAGAAAACCATATCCATACAGTAAGGGTTCTTCAAGAATAATTTTGACTATATATAATCTTTGCTTTACGGCAGATATTAGAACCTCAAATACCTAAAATAGGATTTTCCTGAAACTGAAACCCAGAAGTGGGAGAGACTTCCAGGGGAGAGAAGCAATAGCAGCACCAAGGATGAAAGGGGCCAAGAAGAGCAACTAGATAATAAAGTTCAAGAGATGGGAGGTACCCGGAAAGTAGATAGTGAGGACAGAGACTCCATTATTGCTCCTTTGAGGAACAAGAGTACGGTTGTAAGATAAGTATGTCAGAGAGATACCTGTTCTGCCATGCTTATTGATGTTCTATCCACAAAAGGCAAGATGTGGAATCAACTGTAATTTCCTTCAACAAATGGAATAAAGAAAATGTGGTCTACACACACAATGGGATACAATAAATCCATAAAAGGATGGAAATCCTGTCATTTGTGGAAACATGTAGATGCCTTGAGGCAGTATGTTAAATGAAATGAGTGTATCAAGGAAAGACAAATACCACATGCTCTTACTTGTCTGTGGAATATAAAAAAACAGTTCAGCTCACAGAATAGACTAGGGCTGGTTCTCACACCTGTAATCCTAGCTACTCAAGAGACTGAGATCTGAGAATTGCAATTTGAAGTAAGACCAGGCAAGAAAGTCTGTGAGATTCTTTTTTTTTTTTTTTTTTTTTGTCGGTCGTGGGGCCTGAACTCTGGGCTTGGGCGCTGTCCCTCAGCTCTTCAGCTCAAGGCAAACTCTCTACCACTTGAGCTACAGCACCACTTCCGGTTTTCTGGTGGTTTATTGGAGATAGGAGTCTCACGGTCTCTCCTGCCCGGGCTGGCTTTGAACCGCGATCCTCAGATCTCAGCCTCCTGAGTAGCTAGGATTACAGGCATGAGCCACCAGCACCCGGCTGTCTGTGAGATTCTTATCTCCAATAAAATACCAAAAAAGGTTGGAAGTAGAAGTGTGGCACAAGTGGTAGTATGCTAGCCTTCAGCAAAAGAAGCTCAGGGACAGTACTCAGAACCTCAGTTCAAGCTCTAGGACTGACAAGAAAGAAAGAAAGAAAGAAAGAAAGGAAGAAAGAAAGGAAGAAAGAAAGAAAGGAAGAAAGAAAGAAAGAAAGGAAGAAAGAAAGAAAGGAAGAAAGAAAAAAAGGAAGAAAGACAGA
Organism: Dipodomys spectabilis; assembly: GCF_019054845.1. Lineage (NCBI taxonomy): Eukaryota > Metazoa > Chordata > Mammalia > Rodentia > Heteromyidae > Dipodomys > Dipodomys spectabilis. The sequence continues at coordinate 24,259,429 of NW_024870758.1, forward strand.
CGATAAAAAAGAGGGAAAGAATAATAGGGAGTCAGGGACATTGGTGAGGTTTCGTTGAAGGAGACACAATCAGTAGAAACGAGGTATATGTTTTACTACATAGTAGAATAACTACAATAATACATTGTAGAGTTCAAAACAACTGAAGAGAATTTTGGATGCTTTCATCACAAAGAAAAAACAAAATGTTTAGGGTGATGAACATGCTCATTATACTATGTATATATATATATATATATATATATATATACACAAGCACGTATATATGTGTAGTAAATATGAATCAGAATATCACATTGTGCCCTATAAACATATATAATTACAATGTGCCAATTAAAATTGGAGAAAAAAATATGTCTCAGTGAAGTCACCATTTGATTAGATGTAAGTTTTAGGCTAGCGATTTTTGTCTCTTAATAGCTAATATGGGGGTGTAGGCATTGCCTAACATTGGGTGTAGGCATTTTCAATATCGTTCCTAGGCTTATATAGAAAAGAAAATCTACCTCCAAGTTGCCTAGGACATATAAGAAATCTCTGCCCTTCATACTTGTCCAACTAGTGCAGTTAGAATGTATTTACTTCTCATTGACATTCATAGGAAAAGAAACGATGAAAAAAGGCTAATGAACTTTTAACGATAAAAACAATAAAGAAGTTGAGTGTGGTGGTATACACCTGTAATCCCAGCTACTGGGGAGGCAGAGAAAGGAAGTTCTCAAATTTAAGGTCAGCTGGTAGCTCACATCTATAATCCTAGCTTCTTAGGAGGCTGAGATCTCTAAAGATCAATATTCAACCCCTGCCCAGGCAGGAAAATCCATCACCAGTTAATCACCAAAAAGCTGGAGGTAGAGCTGTGGCTCAAGTGGTAGAGTGCTAGCCTTGAGCACAAAAGCTAGGAACAGTGCCCAGGCCCTGAGTTCAAGCCCCAGGACTAGCCTACAAAAAACCCCAAAACAACAACAAGAAAAATATACAAAAAAAACCTAACAAATCAAAGAAAAGAAAGAAATGTAAGAGAAGTAATATAGTAAAAATATAAGGGCACTGTAGTTTTCTACACTGATGTTAAATCTTAATTTTGACACTTCCTAGCTGATAACATGGAGTATTTTTAATAATCAGTTTCTAATTTGGTGGAAAAAGTATTTATGAGATTTCAGTGACTGCCTTGCTTATAGTTATCATCTAGTAAATATTTATACTTCTTATAGCAAGATTTGCCTGAAATACCTAGCCAGTAGCTAGTAGTTTACTGTGTAGCAATATTGTGTAGTTATTTAAAGTTGTGTGCCAAAGTGAATAACAACCCATCTCTGCTTGCAAAGAACTGTAGTCTTCTAAAAGGTGAATGCAGGTACATGCCTGATACAACTTGTTTTCACATTAGACTGACCAAAGTACAGCTATGTTAATTACTTGGGAGAAACTCTGAACAAGTTCTATTTCCTCTCAAGCCTCACTTTTTCTTTTCGGGGGAGGGAGTGTGTGCTGGTCCTAGGGCTTGAACTCTGGGCCTGGGTGCTGTCCCTGAACTCTTCAGCTCAAGGCAAGTGCTCTACCACTTAAGCCACAGCATCACTTCTGGTTTTCTGGTGGTGAACTGGAGATAAGAGTCTCACAGACTTTCCTGCCCTGCTCTTTATACTGTGATCTTCTGGCCTCCGCCTCTTGAGTAGCTACGATTACTGATGTGAACCACCAGCACCCAGCAGGTTTCTCAATTTTTAATAATAATATAAGAATTTCTGTTTATAAAGTTTCTTTTTAAGATGTGTGCAAAAATCTTATGGGGAAAGTTGTAAGGTTTTACTGAGTACATAAAGTTCTACATAAATAGAAAGTCATACCATTTTCATGGATGAGAAGACTTAATGTAGAGACAGCAATGTCATTCTAATTCATCTATAATTCAATAGAATTACAATCAAACTCCTAGGGTTTGCACCAAAATTAATAAGGTAATCTCAAAAAAACCTCATATGAAAGACTAAATGGTCTCTTAGTTTATTTTCCATTCTAGTCAATGTGGTTTAAATTTTATACCTAAAAAATTTAAATCAGCATTATTACCCTGCAAACAAACAAAATCTCATCTACTTGTTCATGTTATTAGAGCCACTTGAAGATGTCTTAGAACCTCACTAAAATGTGAGGACTTTTCATTGAGGCTACCTAAACTCAACCATCTGCTTCACCATTTTTTTGTTTTGTTTTGTTTTTTTGGTGTTCGTCCTGGGGGTTGACCTCACAGCCTGGCTGCTGAGCTTCTTTTTAATCAAGACTAGTGCTCTATCACTTGGACTACTACTTTTAGCTTTTTGGTGGTTAACTGGAGACAAGAGTTTCATGGACTTTCTTGTCCAGACTGGCTTTCAACCACCATCCTCATATCTCAGCCTTTGGAATAGGTAGGATTGTAAGTGTGAGCCACTGGCACCTACCTAGCTGCTTTACTTTCTTAGAATTCTCTACTTTTTGATATCTACAGATTGAAAGCTCACTTTCATAAAAATCCCTCAGTTTAGAATTTAGTCTAATTTAATCTTGCAATCTTGTTTTCTAAAAATCAATCTCTTTAGTGTCTATTTCAAGATTCATTTTTACTACATGAAATACATTTATATTCAGTGATTATGGACTTCAAGGTTTAATCCCAGGGGAAGCCATAAAGGAAACACATGAAACAACACACTGGGATATGAAAAGTAGACGAAAGCATTTCATATTTTCAGCAGTGTTTTCTGCCACATGCAAGTTAAACCCACCTGTGAGGTAAGTTAATTCAGCAGCACTGTTGATGCTCAGTAGATCAGCTCCTTGATTCTGACATGAAACATAAGCTTCTTTCCAGGAAAGAGCTGTCTGAGTATTAAATTGATAACAACTTCCAATCTGCTCATTCTTTTCCCAATTACCTTCACAGCCATTTTCTGTTGATAAAAAGATAAGTTACTGATCGTAAACTCAGCTCATAATGTTTTCTATTACTCAGAATTCTTACAAGTACCATAATCCAATTATCATATGCTTAGAAGGTGCTAAAATGGAGGCTATCACCATGTTTCAGTCCTCTAATGACACAAGGAAACTGAAGCCAGAGGACACTCTCTCTTTATCTTGACCACTATAATGTCATATTTCTGCTTACAATCCTTCTTGCCCTCTGCCTGAAGGCAGGAGTCTCAATCTGTACAGTGTAAAATACTGAAAAGAAATGAAAGAAAAGCTTGCCTGAATCTGGTGCAGAGGAGCCTGACCACTGGCTGCACTGGGGTATGTATGTACATAGACATGCTGCTTAAATGGCCAGGGTATAGAATACAATGACTACCTTATTTCACAAACAAATCCAAGTTTCTCTTTAATATTTTAATAGGTGACTTTATGAGACAATATTATGCAATCACTACTTATATATGTGTACATATAGGTATATAAACATGAATATATGGCAGAATGTACATAGTATTCTGTAACAGATACATAAAAGTATCTATAACTTCATGCCAAACACTAATTGCTCATGTCTGTAATCCTGGCTACTCAAGAAGCTGAGAGCAAAGGTTTCCAGTCTGAAGGCAGTCCCAGCAAAAGAATTTATGAGACAGAAAATTCTGGACTGGAGGCATGGCTTAAGTGGTAGAGCACTATCTGTGAAAAGGCAAGTCAAGTAAGAGTGTGAGACCCTAAATTTAAGCTCCAGTACTGGCACACACACAAAAAGTATATATAACTTAAAAGAATAGTCATGCTATGATGTGGATAAATTGTATAGATCTAGAGACAACTGGTTTAAAATTATACTCATAGCTTCCCATAAGCTCCTAAGAAGAGGGGAAAAATGAAAACCACTGTAGTAGCCTGTGTCCTTGGGTCCCAAGTTTCACTCAGGGGCATTTCCAGAGGACTTTCATAACCAGTTCCATATCCAATGACAAAGTTGTGGAGCTATACACTGGAAAGGACTTTGGAAATCCTCTGGTTGAACACATTCATTTCACAGAGGTGAACAAAGTCCCACAGGTGTTTGTGGTAGAGCTATAATCAGAACATTGATCTTTTTCTGGAGTTTTTCTGAATGACACACTTTTTTTCCCCAACCACTTTTCTATGGTGTAAATAGTAACAGATATAATGACATCTGGCGAAAACAAAATAGAGCAAATTTGCGAGTACATTCATTATCACAGAGACCCTCTGCTCATAAATTCAGGAGCTCCTGGTGGAATGGCAATGTGTTTGCTATATAATACTACATCCATGGCTTGGCAGTCCTTAGGCTTGATAAATGCACAGTCTTGCCTCTTCCATGAAATTTATTTCTGGGAGCCTCCTAAATGCATTAGTCTCTCTCCCAATTACCCAAAAAGAGGCTAGAGGCACCAAAAACATTAAAAACAAAACTAAGGGTCTGAATTAGATAATCTCTAAGTTCCCTTTCTCATCTGAAGTTTCAGAACCACACTACAGGGAGAAGAAAATGAAATAGACAGTTGACCACACTCTGCTGGTTGCGGCTTGTCTATATTTCAGTAGATTTAGGTTTTGACTAGGGCCTCGACCTAGACAAATAATTCTACAACTGTGAGCCCCTGAAAAACATCATCAATACTAACTGGAAATTTGTTAAACAGCAGCTTTTTTGGCTTCCACCCCAAATGCACTGAATCAGAATCTTTGGAGCCCTAATAACCTGTGTTCTAACAAATGCTCCCAGTGATCATGTTGCACCTGGAAGTTTGAGAGTCACTGGTCTAGTCTAACCTCTTCAGGTAGCAGAGAATTCTGCAGTGTGAGGCTCAAATTCCCTTAAGGAGGGATCAGCATTCTAATTACCATTAGGCTGGCTACTCAATGAAACAGGATAAGATACCTGTTTGGGGAAAGATCCTCACAGCCAAATTTCCTGAGTGTGAGACCTAGATCTAATGTTTATTAGGTTTGTGACCTTTGGCAAGTTTTATAGTTCACCTGTGCCTTAATATGCTTATCTGCAAACAAGAATAAATGGTACTACTATCTTTTAGGATTGCTATGAGGAAAGAATTAGTTGATAGAGGTTGCTAACTTAGAACAGTACCTAACCTGGCAGAGCCACTTAAGCATGAATATTGTTTAGATATGGAGCGCTTTCCTTTCTTTTTTTCCACAGATTCATTCAGCCTATTGTCCATCAAATAATGTTCATTCAGCACCTATCTCATATTAGGTACTATGATCCTTTAAAACTAATTGATAAGAAACTGTATCTTAGCTATGTGTCAGGTAACAACATAATTGCAACTTTGGTATCTCCCTCCATTTATAAAGATGAGTGAATTTTTTAATATGCTAAAAAATTGCTTATAATTATGCTGAAGAGTTTGCTTCTAGTAAGAAGCATCTAGAAAGTATGCTCTGAGCAACACATAGGAATAGAGAGAACAGTGTCACCAATTTTGATAAGGCCAACAATATCTGTCCTCTCCCCTAAAAGTCTTCAACATACTAAAAGCTTTCATCTGACCAACTAACTTCCTGTTATTCTTGTTTTCTTATAAAACACACAAAGTTTTCTTCTGTTCTGGCTTCAGTGCTGTATAATCCAGTTTCTTCTACTAGTCTTCTGGAACTGCAATTTCCTAACTGCTCATGACTTTTCCACTTCCCCTTCAGGTATCTATGCTGCCCACACTTCCCTTCTCCTTTGTCTTCCTTGACACAATTTGTCTTGTTTCTCTTCTTGATTTGCTTCTGAAAGTAAATTCAGAGTTACACATTATTTCTTTCTCTTCCTCCAAACATGCATTCCTTAGCTAGAATGTTATTTGTTGCAAACACTTTTGCATCAGGTTGAATTCTTCCTTCTCCCTTTGACTCATAAATAGTAGCCTCTTCTTCCCATACTTGAAGTTCACCACCCGATACATACCTGGTTTTAAGCAGATGCCCCACTTTTGATCATATGCATAATTGAAGGTGGTGGCACACCATGGCCCACTGTGATCTTCATCAAGGACACAGTCATGATACCATATTCCATCCATTAAGAATGGAAATTCACAAGGTCTCCCATAGGAGTTCCCATCTCTGGTATATATTTCTGTGGGTAAAGGAGGAAATAGAGGAAAGGATAGTTAGAAAGTGCATAATCACCTTCAGTTATATGTTTTCTTTTTTTAAAAATTTTTGGTTGAGGGGGCCTGAACTCTGGGGCTGGGTGCTGTCCCTCAGTTCCTCAGCGCAAGGCTAGCACCCTACCACTTGAGCCACAGCGCCACTTCTGGCTTTTTCTGCTTAGGTGGTGCTGAGGAATCGAACCCAGGGTTTCATGCATGCAAGGCAAGCACTCTATCACTGAGCCACCTTCCCAGCCCCCAGTTATATGCTTTCTAAAAGTGCTTTTTTTTTTAAAGTATTGTTTTCACACATGAGAATACAATTTTAAAAAGCTATACAGTGCAAAGAGCATGGACTTTGGGTCTGGGCTTGAGTGCTAGGTCCCCTGGTGGTCCTGTGAAGGCTCTGAACTATATTTGAAAATTGGAAATGTTAGTATTTGTGTAACACTTTTTTCTTTTTTCTTTTGTTCTTAAACTGTGCTTTAGAGAAGTGATAAAAGTTCCTGGCTACATACTCCACCACAGGTGGCAGAGGAAGCACTTTACCAGAAAGGGTACCTTGACCAAGATTCTATTCTCCTCCATTTTCTTCAGCAAGTGAAGAACCAAAGAAATAATTTGGTATCACAGAGGATGTATGTGGACTTTGAACCACCCATGTAAGCAGAAAGAAGGATTAACAAACACTTCACTGCTCAATGGAGTTGAGGCTGTGTGTTTTAAGAAAATGAGAGGAAGAACTGCCAATTCCTGGGTAGGTTCTTGGGAAGGATCTAGCGCAAAGTAATTCAGATTATAAAAGAACTAGTCTCAACAAGACAGACAGGGGAGCAGCTGGTAGCTGGTGGGGTAGCAGATCTAGGTTTTATTTTCATCCTTTTCCCTGGAACCTGGAGAGACACTGAAAAATGATCCAAATGCAGACATACCTGGAAATGATGGAAGATGTGCTCAATACTTATGTCAGTGATAGTTCTCCTGAAAAAGTGTTTTAAAATAGAACAGCTAACCCTGTATCTATTCCTGTCACCTTTTCTCTAGATGCTCAATTTGTTTAAAAGCTTGGTCATTATCAGATTCAATAATAGCTATTAAGTAAAGGCACAGTCATTAAATCTCACCAAGTGTCCTTCAAAACATCTCACAGATTTGCCTAAAAGTATGTTCAAGACAGTATTTGATTCCACACCATTTTTTCATTCTCACCCATTCATCTGCCTGAAGTGTGAGACTTAGTTTGGAAAGCATTAACAGTTTGGAATGTATTAAGTAGCAGTATAGAAGACTGATAATCTAGATGATTTTCTTTGCAAACAATCTTTGAAGACCATTGATTCTATTTTCCTACATTGTCTAAACGGCTTTGGAATGGGTACTTGTGTTATAAAAAGTATGTTGACCTTATGTTTTATAAGGATTCTTGTCATTTTGGTTTTAACCACACTAAAAACTCCCAATAGCACAAGACCTATTTTCTTTCCTTGTTACAAGAGGGCAGTCCCTGAATATGATGACTATGACTGGTAGACCATCAGGGGATTTTTTAAAAAAAAGAACCTTTTACTTTTGTAATATAAAGTGTTTTCATACAAATTTCTTCTGTTTATTCTTTACCATAGACCTGTGAGATCACTAAGGTAAATACTACACTTGTTTGTGAAATCTCCATTTTTTTTTTTTTTGCAGAGTAAGAATATTCAGTGGCTCAGCTGTGAATCATGAGCATGAGAAGGGATCTCTGTTCAGAATCCCTGACTACAAAGACAACTGTGATACTACTTGCTGCCTTTGCAGGATTCTAGGTATGTGTCATAGCTCAAAGCTAGGCTTCATGAATTGAAGGGCACAATGATAAATGCATGTATATTAGGAGTAAATTTCTTTTTAGATCGCAAAAGCCAAAGTAAGAATAAAGGTAGTATCACTTGGGAAAAGCAATTCTGGTTTTGATGCCTAGTTTTTCTATAACAAGCTGGGTAGTCTTGAACTTCACTTTGTTGGAACTCAGGTACTTTGCTTATCTCCAAACAGGTAGATAAAAGACTGGGGTAGGAATTGGTATCAGAAACCTAGCAGTCCAGGAGAAAGAAGACAGCAATCCTTAGCCTAAGAGCAGAAAAAGATCACATACATTTAAAAAGAATTCCTAGGATTTAATGTTTTATTACATTTGAATGGTGGGAGAACAAAGCAGGAAAGTTGAGAGACACTTGTAGATTTCTGACATGCACAAATTGGATGATGTTAGTCCCTGATGCTAGTCCCCTACACTGGAACGGAGAAAAGGTAGAAGCTTTGTATGGCCTTGGCCACTGTGCAAAAGAGAACCTGAGGAACATCTTGAATAATTAGAATTATATATGGCCTTAAGAAATTTGGCATTCCAATTACTGTAGTAGGCGAGATCAAGAAACAAATTCATGCCCATAAGCTGTGCTGGTGGCTCTGTTTTCTTGGCAGTGCTCTGGGGGGGTGCCCAGCCTTTTTCTGTGCCACTGGTCACTTTCTGGCAGCTGTGGGAAGCCATGCCCCTGCTTCTCAGGAGAACATTATAAATACTCAAATAAAACACAAAATAGAGAAAAGAAAATAAACTATACTAAAATAAACCTATATCTTGGACTCAGGAGTTAAAGATTACAACTATATCTTCAAAAGAATTGGGGAAAGCAGAACAAAAAAGCTCTGCCAAGAAAATGATATAGCATTTCATAATATAAAATGTGTCATGCCAGGTTCTGGTGGCTCAGGCCTATAATCGTAGCTACTCAGGAGTCAGAGATATGAGATCCTGGTTCGAAGCCAGACCAGGCAGGAAAGTTCTTGAGAATCTTATCTCTAAGAAACTATTTTAAAAAAGCTGAGGTTCAAGTAGTAGAACACTATTCTTGAGCAAAGGAAGCCTAGGGACAGTGTCCAAGCCCAGAGTTCAAGCCCCAGGACTGCCAAAAAAAAATGTCGCTCAATATAACTTAGCAAGTTAAATCCAATCCCAAAGACATTTATTTGGGTACCATGGCTTCTCTTAGATTCCAAGGTAGAGAAAGACTTTCATAGCACAAAATTTAAATTTGCCAATATGTAGTATATAAAAAACATTTGATTTAATCTGAATACCACTTAGGAGGCAGCTGGCTGGCAGAAACAGATTTATTCAATTACTCAAAGGTTATAGATTGAAGAAAAGGAACTCTCCATCATTGACTCTAATATTTCTTCCCTATCAGTAGAGCCAGACATTTTCAGAAGATTTTTCTGGATCTGCCCTAGGAAATGGAAATAGGTTCTCTCGGTAGAAAAGTTTGTACAGATAATGAGAAGGATGGAAAGGAAGTGGCTATTCTGATTTAGCTTAAGTAAGCTCTAAAAGAAGATCAAGATTGATACAATGATATGTAGTTTTAAAGGAAGAATAAGGTAATAGGACATATATATATATATACAGAGAGAGAGAGAGAAAGAGAGAGAGAGAGACATTTGGTGTAATTTAGAGCAACATAATGCTTGGGTGATAGCTAATTACATTTAGCTTGAAACACATCTACTCATTTTTTTTTAAACTTGGAAATTCAGTGTCATCCCATCAGTCAACAGACTCATGGAAGAAGTCATGATAATATTCATATACTTATTTTTGAAAGCAATCAAGAAAAAGTCTATTTAAAAAATGTTGAATCATAAACACAAGTATCAACATGTGACAGCCATGCAAAATATAAAACAAAAGCCCACATGAGACTTTTGAACTGTTCCCATTACATCAAAATTGTTAGGCAAAGAAAAAATATATTATTTTTTTCCTTCCCTTTAAACTTGGAAGATTAATATTATAAGATTATACTATTAGAGAACCTCTAGCTTTATGAAGGATTTCCTGTTATTCTAATAATGCTTTCTCAGAATATCTTCATAGCAGGTAAATACCCTCAGGCATCATGTAGATTCCAAATCCCAATTTCAACCTAACACAACTTCTTCTGAGGCACTTAACCTCTCCTAGCCCTACCCATAAAGGGAGGGACAGTACCCATGGGGGGAGGGACAGTACCATCAACCACACAGTGTGTGGTAAGAATGTAGCTCAGAAGGCCAGGCACTGGTGGTTCATGCCTGTAATCCTAGCTACTCAGCAGGCTGAGATCTGAGAATCACGGTTCAAAGCAGCCCAGGCAGGAAAGTCCGTGAGACTCTTATCTCCAATAAGCCACTAGAAAACTGGAAGTGGTGCTGTAGCTCAAGTGGTAGAGCGCTCGCCTTGAGCTGAAGAGCACAAAGACAGCACCCAAGCCCAGAGTTCAAGCCCTACAACCACCACCACCACCAACAACAAAAAACTCAGAACAGCCAAATTAAAAAAAAAAACAAAACTTAAAAAAAAATTTTGCCCATGTAATTGTAACCCCTCTGTACAGTATTTTCACAATTAAAAAAAAAAAAAAAAAAAGAATGTAGCTCAGAGTAACTACACAGGGCCTGCTCAATTACTTCCTTTTATTTTTATGAGGTGTGCATCTCCACAACCCAATTTAACAAGCACTACTATAGACACTGGATCAAAGCTCCTTTCCAGTAGCTCACCATGGTAAGGCTGGTCACAGAGGCTCTCCTTGGAATCTCCCTTCCTCCAGGCATCCGATGTATTTGTGTTGGCTACAGCATATCCACCCTGCAGAGCCAGCCTGTACTGCGCAGCACTGTAGAGAGACTGGTGGTCACACTTCCACCACAGCGTGGTGCTGGAATCACAGCTGAACATCCCTAAGGAATCCTTGGATTTGGAAAGATCTAGGCCAAGGCACTTCTGGGATTCCAAATGGAAGAGCCGATGCTGTGACACCCACTTCCATAATGTGTCTCTACTTCCATCACAGTTTGTTGCTACTATCCAGTCATACAGTGGCTTGATGCACTTGCCTGTATTTTCATTGACGATGGTGAATGGATCATGGCCTGGGTCAAGACACAATGGAGGAAGGCAATGAGTGAATGGTATGGCCAATGTGCCATAGTTACAGAGCACTGTTGGACTGCTTCTACCCTCAGGCTTTATTTAAACTGTAAGGACAGCCGTGACAAGCAGCACAGAGTCTGGGCTTTGGAGCCCACCTGCTTGTCTTCTAAATGCTAACTATTATTAGACATGAGGTCAGAGTAGATTACTTAGCCTCTCCTTGTGTTTTCTCGTTTGTGGTAAAGTACCTGCTTCTGTCTGAGAAGCAGGAATGAGAGCATATGTTTATCTGTTTTGCTAATCCATGAAAGATCCACCCCACCCCTCTTGTTTAATAGAATAAGAAGCCCCTTAGTCCTCATTCTAGACATCTTTCATTCTGGTCAATGAAAACTATCCCAAGCCTGTTTAGAACAAGTCTGTCTCACTTGTGTGAACTACTATAGCTAAGTGAATTGTTCCATAGGTTAATGCTCTTCTCACTCTCGGTTCCTCCCCGTACCCCAGGCATGAAACCAGGCCTCCATGCTCCTCTGCTTAAGGCAAGTTAGTGTGCCATGCAAAACAACAACTGGCTTAACAACCCCTTCTCCTGCCACTGAGGTGTCAGTGGAGAGGGAGGACTTCTGAGAAGGTAGAGGTAGAAGAGTGGGGTCAGGGCATGGGAGGAACAGAGGTTTGGTTTCTGGGTGAAGGACCTGTGGCTTGCTCTGTGATAGCACCTCCAGGAGGGTGGGAGCAAGCACCCTGCAATTCACCTAAGCAGTTGAGATTCTGAGCTCCTAGAATCATCTGAGACACCAGGTTTCTAGAGCCAGCATGTTTTGCACAAAGGGAAAATGAGAAGTAACCAGTGGAAGTTAATGACAAAAGAAGAGACCCTCATTCTGTTCCCTTGCCACTCTGCTTGAGCTGGGGAAGACCTCATCAATGGTAGAAACTGAAGTTCTGCCAACTTGGTAGATGAAGAATCAAAATAAAAATCAACTCCATCTTTGAGGATTAGGTAATGTATTACTTCCTGCACACCTGAGTTTCAGAAGGAGGTCTCACATCTGTTACAACAAATGTTAACTGAACATCTTGGCTAGCCCTTTTACAAGGAAAATTAGTTACATTTAAAGTTAACTAAAGCACTTATGCTGGTAATCCTAGCTACTCAAGAGGCTGAGATCTGAGGACTGTGGATTGAAGCCATCCAGGACAAAAAAGTCTGTGAGATTCTACTTTAATTAACTAGCAAAATGCTGGTCTGTAAGCATAACTCAAGTGATAGAGTACCAGCTGAAGAAAGAAGGAAAGATAAAAAGAAAGGGAAAAAGAGAAAGAAAGAGAAAGAAGGAAGAAAAGAGAGAAAGAGAAAGAAGAAAGAAAAAAGGAAGGAAAGAAAGAAGGGAGAAGAAAGAAAGAAAGAAGGAAATGGAAGGAAGGAAGGAAGAAAAAAGAAAGGAAGAAGGAAGGAAGGAGGGAAAAAAGGAAAGAAAGGGAAGGACAGAGAAAGAGAAAGAAAGCAAGCTGAACAAGAGCACAAGGCCTTGAGTCCAAATCCAAGTTCTGGCACACATACACATTAAAAAGTTACAGAACAGCTCAACATGTTAATAAATGTTAAGTGACTATTTTCAATGACAATGATTTGTCAGCAGAAGGATCTGAAAAATTCCCCCCAAACTACTTTCATTATGATATTAGGGTTACTACCACTGGCTTTAATAATATTGAACACTTTTTCTAGTAATAACTCACAGGTTTAAGAGCTAAAAATTCTCCTACCCAGAGCAAGCAACTTAAGGGAAAATTCCCTATGTAAATAGTAAGTATAAAATTAAACCTGAACTCTGAATTTTGGGTGAATTTAGTTTTAAAATAACAACATTAACAAGAGAAACAAGAGAAACAAAAAAAATCCCTGTAAAGATTTAAGTTATTTTTGTTCACAAATTTGAATTTTTTTTCTGTGCATGTCTTGAGGCTTGAACTCAAGTGCTAAGTGCTATACCTGAGCTTTTTGGTCAAGGATAGTGCTTTACCACTTAAGCCATTGCTCTATTTTCCAGCTTTGGGGTGATGAACTGGAGATAAGAGTCTCACAGACTTTCTTGCTCAGGCTGGCTTCAAACTATGATTCTCAGATCTCAGCCACCTGAGTAGCTAGGATTACAGGTATGAGCCACAATGCCTAGCTACAAATCTGAATTTTAAAACTCTGTATAGGGATATAGCCAGGTATCTGCGATAACCGTATTCATCCCTCTTTCTTCTCTGCTATGCCCACCATCTTTCTTTGATGGTCATGGGTGGGAAGGATAATGAGTAAAAAAGAAAAATGTCTTATCTTCCAAGACAATTACTCCCACTTTATGTAATGTTCTTCTCTTGCATATTTACTAATAACTCAGCCCTCTCCTTTTCCAAACGATTTCCCCTCACCTTCTCAAAACAAATCTCAGAAAGCAAAAACAAGAAGTCTGCTCCTCTTGTTCGAAATGTTCTCTCTTCTGCCTCCTGGTCTCGTTTGCTTCAAATTAATGACCTGAGAGGCAGCGGCTTTGCTTTCCTTTGCAATTTGGAATTCTTTACTTTTCAAACTGCCTTTGTGGAATCCAATGGATGAGTACAGGTCTTAGTACAGTGGGAAGAGCAACACAATAAACTTATTAGGGGTCCTAAGTTGAAATGCTACTTATGCTGCCTTTCAGCTGGGAGGACATGTGGAAGTTACTTAATCTCCCAAGGCTTCATTTCTCTAAATGTCAGGTGAAATCAATGGAGTGGATTTAAGCCACTTCCAGAATTAGTAATTTATGCTTTCACCAAAGAACAGCATCCCTAACCTTCTAGGCTGCGGGTTTGCTTAAGTCATTATAAAATTAGTATTTCATGCTACTGCCAGTTGCATTCAAGGTCATTTAAATTTTACTGGTGCTGGATAGTGATGCTGAGAAAAATATTTTACTCTTTCCCATTTTCCACACAAGTGTGCACTTAACAACATAGTAGGAAGTAGATTTTGGGAGGGCCATGGAGTAGTTTAGAACACAATGTTAAGGAACAGCTGCGAAGTGTTTTAACAAATTGCATTTAGTCAGCATACATACTTGCTTCAGTCTAAACCGGTGTTTGTAATCCAAGTATGTAATCAATACCAATGTTTGACAAGGTAATTTCTTAGCACAGGTATTAATTATTAATATTATTTCAAGAAACTCTATTATCAGCCTTCATATATAATGTAGTATGAGAATTTACATATATTAGCTAGGAAGAGTTGTTCTCTTCTGAGGTTTTTCATACTTCTTTTCCCCAGCAGAAGCTGCTCAGTCACAGGATCATATGAAGACAGTATGTTGAAGAATGGGAAGGACTAAGAGACTAACAATAACTGCTTGTTGAGAAAATTTGTATTTTACAAATGTACTGCCCTATTGAAAAGGTAATTATAGAGCAAATTGTGAAGCTGGTTCCCTAGTGATAGCTTTCTCTTGCATCTTATACAACTTTATATTGGTCTTCAATAAAGTTTCCAAATACATCTGAAAGGCAGAAATTGAGGACAAGAAGGCTTACTGCTTTTTGAAGCACTTTTTTTTTTAAGGTAGTAGAGTTTGAACTCAGTACCGCATATCATCTGTGTGTAAGCACTCCACCATTTGAGCCACACTTTCAGCTTTTTGCTTTATTTTTCAAATAGGGTCTCATGTGTTTGCCTGGGGCTAGTCTCAGCCATGATCTTCCTACCTACTACCTATTTCCTACCTCCTACTTCCCGTGGAGCTGAGATTCAGAATATATACCACTATGCCTGGCTTGTTTATTGAGATAGGAGGGTCTCACTAACTTGTTTCTAGGGCTTGCTTCAAACTACAATCCCGTTTTATAAGCCCATTCCATAAGAGAAGCTAGGAATGGACAATTTATAACTACAGATCAATGAAAAAGAAAATGGCTTGGGAAGGTAGGAAGAATGAAGGTCATGAAACAAATTTTTAGGAAAATTTCCACATTAAGCATTTTGTGATCTCTGCCAAATGTACAGAATGGACAGATGCAGGACAGAACTGGAAGCCTGGGTTTGCTAGGTCAAAAACAGACCCTAAAGTGACAGTGGGTTCTGTGGCAATATACTAGGAGTTAGAAAGCCATGAAGCTTTCTGAGTGGTGTGGGCTGCTGAACACCTCAGGAGTCCCTGAAAGTTTCCTTCAAGCTGTTAGCAGACCAAGGCGGCAAAGAAGCAATGTAGGTATGAGGCATTCTCATTCAGCATTTGGGTGACCAAGACCCCCTACCCATGTGACAAGATGCGTGCCTTTACTCCCGTGGTGAAGCTGAGACACTGCCAAACAAACTACCCAAGTGGCTGAGTGTTCAAAATTCCAGTACTTCCCCTAATAAGGCCACAAGCCTGGTATGAGGGTGTGAGAAAGCTCCCTAGAGCAGCTGCTAGAAACAGAGAAGGAAGCAGGGAAACATACCTGCAGAGACCTAGGGTAGGAAGAAGAGAATAAGAAAAGAATTGTTTTGGATCAATGAGACAGAATAGGGACTGTTAAGAGACTGTCAAAAATTAAGGAACACTTGAAATTTGCAAAGAAAACAAACCAGAACCAAGGCAGATAGAGAGGGAAACCAAGAAATGATGAGTTGAAAGTTCAGTGTTTTCACTATAGTTGCTGCACTATTTTTTTCCACCTTGAGTTGTGGGTGCATGAAACTGAATTTTTACAGTAATGAGTGATTTTACTAATAATGTCTCTTTTCGCTAGTTCCCAGGCAGAGGGTCAGAGGAGAAGGGTGTAGAGATTAAATGTAGGTTCCATGAAAAGATCAGATGATGCCACCCACACTGAAAAACCTCTTCCCGAGGACACAGTCTAAATCAGCCACTTCGCTGTAAAGAAAGCAAACATCACGGTTAACGCGATCCTTTCCTTCTTCAGATGGGCACGTTGCTAGAAGTGGTGGGCAGGGGCTGTCCTCAGGTGGCCCATGATGCAGCCCCAGCACCAAAGCCCTTGGCACACCTTCTGCTAAGGCCCAAAGAGAAAGTAAAAGCGGAATCCGGATGCTGCCAAGCAGAAACGGCAGGGTGGCACCGACAGCACCTTGAGCCAGACTGGCAAAGGGCGTCCGTCCGTCCGTCCGTCGGCCGGCGCCAGGGGACCCCAGGCAAGCAGCCTGCGCTTCTGCCTGGGGCGGTCAGCCTGGGTGGGAGCCGTGCTTTGGCGGGGAAGATGGGGTCTCTGCGGCAGGTGGTGGGGAGGGCATTGAACAGGCGTGCTGCTCAGAAGATGGTGGGTCCTGACTTCCCTTCTCACGTCCACCAAGGACGCGTGGAGTCAGAGGACCACGGGGAACCCTTGGGGGGGGGGGGTGTCAGGGGCCGAGAGAGAGGCGAAGGGGAGAGACCGGGGGCCGGGGAGAAGATGGGGAGTCCCAGAGAAGCAACCTGCAGAGGGCGGTGCATGGGGAAGGGCTGGAGGAGCCTCCCCTAGCCCGCCCGCCCGCCGCGGGGGTCCCCGAGCTCCTCCCCGTCGGCTCCCACCTCCCTCGGACCCCCCACCCGGGGGCCACAGTCAGCCTGAGGCGGAGGCAAGCGGGCAGAGCTGCGGCGTCGAGGTCCGCAGTGGGCGCGCGCGTCCCCCCACGTTACCTGAGCGGCCCAGAGGCTCGGCAAACCCCAAACAGCAGAGCAGCGGCAGTAGCACGAACCGAGCCGCGCCGCGAGGCGTCGCCCACCGCGTCCTCATCCTGACTGCCTGCCCGCGGGCGGCGGCTGCACGCGGTACCCTTTCCTCCCCCGAGCCCGCCTACCGCGCCACGCCCGGGCCACGCCCTCTGGACCACGCGGGCCACGCCCCTGCCGCGCTCGGCCAATCAGAGTAACGTCTTGTGGGTTTCCCCTCCCCTTTCCGGGGACTGCAAGGTAGCTGAGAGTGGCGTTGAAGGAAACCTCTGAACTGGGGGTTCCTCTCCTGCCTCTACATCGGCAAAGTTGGGGAGACACCGCCCTTCCCTGGCACTTGGCATTACCCTGGCGAGTGGGTTCCATCAGTTTAGGCCTTGGCCCCTCTGCTGTGCCCAGCACCGCAGTCCTTCCATGGCTGGTCTCTAAAGGCACTGCCTCCCTTCCTACTCCAGACCAGGCAGGTGTCCGCTCGTTTCGTGTGATGGTTGTGGACAAGCCCAAGAATCCGGTCGTCCTTGGCAACCTTCTGGGTGTTTTGATAGTGCAAACAAAGGTGAGACAGGAATACAAGACGATTTAACCCACAACTGTTGAAAGAATGGAAAGCAAAGGTTATAGTTTAGTGACAGTTCCAAGATGATTTAGGCTTTTTAATCCTTTGAAAGTAAAGTTCAGGTAATTAAAAAAAATAACTTAGTGGTAATAACAGTCCAGTAGAAATGTGGAAGTATGCACTCAATCTGAAAGTCAAGTCGCATCCACTCCCTCCCTGTGTTCACCACCGTCACAAATAGATGAAATTCTAAATGCCTTAACTTGCTCAATGTGAATGTCCTATACTTTAAAACTCATCTTAACTGAGTATAGGATGGGATGGCCACTGTCCCTGTTTTCCAAAGGTGCTTGTTTTCATGAGGATGTGTCTGGGTGGTCTTCTCTGATTTCAATAGACCAGGATTCACTGGTGGCTCTGTGCTCTCCCCAGGCTCTGGCCTCTCATTTAATGGATATAGTAAATACTTATCACAGAAACTGGGCACCTCCTGAAATAGGCAATATCCAGGCCCTTTCCAGCTCACTGAGTACTAGGGAGGCAGAGGTCTTCACAGTAACTCAGGGCAAAAATTACAAAAGTTTAAAGAAGTCAGTACAGCAACTAGGTATAGTTGGGAGGAAAAGGTGACAGAACTGAGGTGGGAAATGCCAAGTAGAGACAGAGTTCATGTACTGCTTGGCAATGTACATGAGCATGCAGGCCTGCGGGTTGAGGGACAGGAAAGTGCTAGGATGACGGCTTAAGTGAAAGACCAGACAGGTGAGTTGTGACAAGTTTGTGAAGGGCCGTGAAACTGAAACTGACAACTTCAACTTTATTTTTTAAGGGACAGAGAGTGGAAATTCCGAGTAAGAGAACCTGTGGCTGAGGAAGTCCCCTCTGCCTCTGTAGCTGCTTGCTTTTCTTCCTCAGCCTGCCCTGCTCCTGGAAGACAGTGGTCTTGTCTTAGTCATGATCACATATGCCACCAAATACTGGTACAGAGCCTGTGCCAGAATAAGCTCTAAATTCAACTAGTGAGCAAATTTCTGCAGCTACCATCTTACTGTGAGTTCACATGGTCCCTGCTTGCATTATCACAGACCATAGTAGTTTCTCAACTGACCTCATTGCCAGCATTTATCAATTATCTCTGGCAAAGGCCTCTAATCACTTTGGAACCCAAAGTCATTCTACTCAATTCCTTTTAGTGATACTTGTTTATAACCACTCACAACTTTAGGGGAGTTTAAGGGAATTATGGACCATTGAAGTTGTATGCATTTCTATATAGGTATTTTTTCTTTGGAGGGGGTCAAGGCTTCAATGAGAGTTTCAATGAGCCAATGATATGGAAAGAAAACTTCATTAAAAATGAAAAAAGTCCTTCTATAATCAGACTCTTTGGTTCTTTTACTCCCTTCCATGTCACTCCTTGTTTCCAGCAACTTGCCTGAACCTATCTTGTCTTTTTGCATGTACTCAGGTAGATATTCATGTCCAGAGTTCTTCTTCTTTTATCTTAGTTTCACTCATCCCTCAAGTATCTGCTCAAAATTCACCCTTTATATAAACCTTTCTAAAGGGCCCTTGTGATTATCCTCCTTCTAATGTAAATGTTGCCCATGAGTTCAGTTGGCATTTAGCATGCATCACCTCCTACTGCTATTTGTTTCTGTAGGGACATGTACACTGATACTCTGACCTACATTCCAGAACCTTAATAAATATATATAATTAATGGTGACAATAGAAACTGTATCTTCATGGCATATTGAATGTAATAATTTCCAGGAGATCTATCTTTATGGACTTGTGACAGGTTTTGAAAACATTCCCCATTTTCTTCATAGCACCTAGACATCTGCATTAGGGGTTATGGCTTGATCATCCACCTCCCCCACCTCCATCTCTTCAGGCCCCATGAAGACAAACTATGTGTGCTTTATTGGTTTATATATTCCAAATACTTGGCACGATTTGCTGGATGCATGGATAACTGTATATCAGATATCTCATAAGTGTACAAGTAACAGAAGGCTTAGGCATTTAAAAGGAGAGTAAAACGGGCTTGGTAGGAGGGAGGTCTTCAGATTGGATGGCCACTGGGTTCCAGGCATTGTACTGAGTATTTCCCGTGTACTCTTTTGTCTAGTAATTATCCTGTGAAGTAGGCACTACTATTAACCTTATTGTATAGATGTGGAAACTATAACAAGATTGATAACTAGGCAAGGGCCATAAGTGATGATGCCATGATAGAAATCTTACTAAAGACTAAAGAACTTGTAAGAGTGTTAATGATGTTATATGATTAAGGAGAAAGGTGAAATAAAACTATAGGGCCTGTAAAGTCATGCTTTTAATTATATAATATATCCCACCTACATTATATATCCTAGCCTACATCCCTTCCCAATCATAGCCACCTGATTCCCACACAGAGGTATCCATTCTCTGAATAATGTATCATTCCTTTTTCTCTTTTTCTCAATACTGGAGTGTGACTCAGAGCCTCACATATGCTAAGGAAACACACTACTACTGACCTATACTGTGGCCAGACCTCTTATTTTCTTTTTTCAGTTTTCTGTACAAGATCCATTCTGTAAATAGTACATATAATTTTGCATATTTTAATTTTTATGCAAATAGAACGATTTAGTTATTTTCAGGATGATTTTGCTCAAGACTATACCTATGACCTTCATCTCTGTTGGTGTGTGTAGCTATTCCTTGAACTTCACAACTTGGGGGGAGGAAGGTCAGGAGGGAGAAAAGGAGGGGAGAAAATGAGAGAGGGGGTAACACTGTTCAAAAAGAAATGTACTCATTACCTGACATGTAACTGTAATCCCTCTGTGCATCCCTTTACAATAAAATTTAAATTAAAATATTTACTTTATTGTTATTAAATAGGTGATGTGCAGAATTACAATCACACAGTCAGGTCATGAGTACATTTCCTTTTGTACAGTGTCTTTTGTTACTTCGTTCCCTCCCAGTCCCTCCCTCCTATCTTGACCCACGAGTTGTATACTTAACTTTCATCAGTGTCCAGTGAGCTCCACTGATACACTTTTTTTTTTACTCTGTTTCCCTTGCATTCTGTGTCCTCCCCACAACCCTTCTGAAGATGTACTCTTGAATGTACCATACATAAAGAAGACAGAATCATCAAAAAATAAAAACAAAAAAAAGAAAGTAAAAAAGGTCTCTTGTTTCCATACCTTGGAGTTTGTTTCAGTATGTATGCTATTTTACATTCATATGAAGAGGCCCTTAGTCATTGGGCCTTTGTGTTTCTCTCCTAAGAGTTCATCATTTGGTCTCATTGTATGTGAATATCTAGAATTCTGTACAGTCTATCATATCCCAGTGCATTTTAGATCTAATTTCTTTATATCAGAGAGTACATGTTTCATTTGTCTGCCCGAGCTTGGCTTACCTCACAACACAATTTGTTCAAGTAACATCAATTTCCTTGAAAATGACATTATTTTATTCTTTCTAATGGCTCTGTAAAATTCCATTGTATATAGGTACCATATTTTTTGGATCCACTCATCTCTTTGTGGGGCATCTGGGCTGTTTCCATATCTTGGCTATTGTGAATAGTGCAGCAATGAACATGGATCTCCAAGTGTGCTTATCATATTCTGGCTCAGTGGTGTGTCTGGGTCATAGGGAAGGTCTATACTTAGCTTTTAAATTTTTTTTATTTTATTGTAATACAGAGGGGTTACATTTACACGAGTAAGGTAATGTGTACATTTCTTGTCAAGCATTGTTATCCTCTCCTTTGTTGTTCTCCCATCCCTACATCCCTCACTCCTCCCCCACCCCAAGTTGTAAAGTTTGTTTTCAATATACTGTCTTGTGGGTATCAAATTGTTGCAATGGGTCATCCTGTGTCCTTGTTTCAGCGTTTTGTTATTCCCCTTCCCCTCTCCAAATTAGACAAATGTATATACAAGATGTAGGGTACCAAAATCCCATAGAGGAAAGAACATAAAAAGAAAACAAAAAAATCACATAGTACATTAAAACAACAACAAATACTTCTTGTGTCTATATCTTGGGGTTCATTTCACTTAGCATCATCTTATATGGTCATATAAGCTGTTCTGCTCATCTGATCAAATCATCCTAGATGTATACTAATTATTGCAAATGAGGGAAACCATGGAACCTATATTTCTTTGGGTCTGGCTTACTTCACTTAACGATTTTTTTCCAAGTCTTTCCATTTTCTAACAAATGGGGCGGTATTCTTTCTGATGGAGGCATACAATTCCATTGTGTGTGTGTGTGTGTGTGTGTGTGTGTGTGTGTGTGTGTGTGTATACCGCATTTTTGTGATCCATTCATCTACTGAGGAGCATCTGGATTGGTTTCATATCTAAGCTATGGTGGATAATGCTGCAATAAATATAAATATAGTTGTGCTGGTAGTTTTAGTATGGCCTTGTTTAAATCAAAGAAAGGTTGGACAAATTGGTTTGTATTACACTGCAGAGCTTCTGCATGGCAAGGGGAATAACTAGAAAGCTCACAGAGGGGAGAAGATCTTCACTAGCTATACAACAGACACATATACTTAGATCTTAAAAAATTAAATCCTCTAAAAGCAGATCCTCAAAGAAACAACTGTCATATTAATAAGTGGGCTAAAGACTTAAAAGAGACTTCTCTGAAGAAGAAATAAGAATGGCCAATAGACACATGAAGAAATGCTCAACTTCTCTGGCCATAAAAGAAATGCAAATCAAAACAACATTGAAATTCCACCTCACCCCAGTTAGAATGGCTATTATCAAAAAAATCTAATAAATTGGGGCGGGGAGGAGTTGGGGAAGTGGGGAGGGAAGGGATGGTAGGGGAAAAACAAAGGAGGGGGTAACAATGCTTGATAGGAAATGTACTCATTACCTTACTCATGTAACTGTAACCACTCTGTACAGTATCTTTACAATAAAAAATATATACTAAAATAAAAAAGAAATCTAATAACAACAGATACTGGAGAGGATGTGGTCCAAAGGGAAGCCCACTACACTGTTTGTAGGAGTGTAAACTTGTTCAACCACTCTGGAAAGAAGTATGGAGGTTCCTCAAAAGATTACACATAGAATTCCCCTATGACCCAGCAAACCCAATTCTGAGCATTTACCCAAATGATCTATACTTAGCTTTTTGAGTAACCTCCAGACTACTGTCAAGAATGGTTGTACTAGTTTACATTCTCACCAACAGTGCAGTAGGTTTCCTTTTTCCCACATCCCCACCAACATTTGTTGTTTGAATTCACCATGTTGGCCAATTTGACTGAGAAGGAATCTCAGAGTTGTTTTGATTTGCATTTCCTTTGTGGCCAGGGATGATGAGCATTTCCTCGTGTATTTTTGCTGTTCTTACCTCTTCTTCTGAGAAGTCTCTCCATATTCCCTTCCCATTTAGTGATTGGTTTATTAGGTTTGAGAGGGGCTAGTTTCTTGAGCTCCTCGTGTATATTGAATATTAGGCCTTTGTCTGATATATTGCTGATAAAGATCTTTTCCCAGTTGGCTGGCTGTATTTCTAGTTTAATAACTATGTCCTTAGCCATGCAGAAACTTTATATTGATGTTGTCCTTCTTGTCAAGTCTCTTTCCTGTCTGCTCTGCCTCTGGGACTCTATTCGAGAAGTTTCTACCTATACCTGTAATGTTGCTGCTACTCTCTCTTGCAGTAGTTTCAAAGTTTTGGGTCTGATGTTGAGGTCTTTGATTGACTTTGAATTGATATTAGTGCATAGTGACAAGCAGGATCCACTTTTAGTTTTCTGCATATTAATGCCCAGTTTTCCCAACACCAATTATTGAAGAGGCTCTTTTTTCCCCCAATGTATGTTTTTGGCTCCCTTATCAAAGATCAGATAACTATAAGTATATGGTTTTATTTCTGGGACTTCTAAGCTACACAATTTTTTCAGGTCTATTTTTGTGCCAAATCCAAGCTGTTTGTTATTATGACTCTGTAGTAGAGTTTGAGGTTTGGTATTGTGATACAACCCGCATTTTTTTTTTTTTTTTTGCCTAGAATTGCTTTGGCTAGGTCTTTTGTTGTTCCACATAAATTTTTATATTGTTTTCTCTATTTTGGTAAAGAATGTTATTGAGATTTTGATGGGGATTGTGTTGAATTTGTATATCATTTTTGGCGGTATGGCCATTTTCACAGTATTGATTCTATCTGTCCATGAACATGGAAGTTCTTTCCATTTCCTGGTTTCTTCCAGATTTTTATAGTTTTCACTATGAAGATCTTTTATGTCTTTGGTTAGGTTAATTCCAAGGTGTTTTATTTCTTCAGAGGTTATTGCAAATAGAGTTTTTTCATGATTTCCCTTTCTGCTTGTACATTGTTGGCATACAGAAAGACTACTGAGTTTTATGGGTTAATTGTATCCTGCTACTTTGCCATAGTGGTTGATCAACTCTAGGAGTTTGGAGGTGGAACTTTTTGGGTCCTTTTGGTATAAGATCATACCATCTGTAAATAGGGATAGTTTGAGTTCTTCTTTCCTTATGTGAATCCCTTTATGTCCTTTTCTTGCCTTATTGTTCTGCTTAAGAAGTCCAGAACTACACTCTGAAAACATTACAGGATGGAATAGGAGAAACCTTAGGTCTCCTTGGCGCAGGCCGAAATTTTCTTAATAGAGACCCGGAAACACAACAAATCAAAGAAAGGTTGGACAAATGGAATTGCATGAAGTTGCAGAGCTTCTGCATGGCAAAGGACATAGCTAGCAAGATCAATAGAAAGCCTACGGATTGGGAGAAGATCTTCACTAGCCATACAATGGACAAGGGTCTCATATCTAAATTATACTTGGAACTCAAAAAATTAAATCCCCCAACAACAAATCCTCAAAGAAACAACTGCCCAATAAATAAGTGGGCTAAAGACTTAAAGAGAAACTTCTCTGAAGAAGAAAGAAGGATGGCTAATAGACACATGAAGAAATGCTCAACCTCCCTAGCCATAAAAGAAATGCAAATCAAAACAACATTAAGATACCACCTCACCCCAGTTAGAATGGCAAAAATCAAGAACTCTAATAACAACAGATGCTAGAGGGGATGTGGACAGAAAGGAACCTTACTGCATTGTTGGTGGGAGTGTAAACTTGTTCAACCACTTTGGAAAGTAGTATGGAGGTTCCTCAAAAGATTCCACATAGAGTTCCTCTATGACCTAGCAATCCCACTTTTGGGCATTTACCCAAATGTTTACAAACAAGACCACACTAAAGCTACCAGCACAACTATGTTTATTGCAGCATTATTTACTATAGCTAAGATATGGAACCAGCCCAGATGCCCCTCAGTAGATGAATGGATCAAGAAAATGTGGTATATATACACAATGGAATTCTATGCCTCCATCAGAAAGAAGGACATTGCCCCATTTGTTAGGAAATGGAAAGACTTGGAAAAAATTATATTAAGTAAGCCAAGCCCAAAGAAACATAAGTCCCATGGTTTCCCTTATTTGCAATATCTAGTATATGTACGAGTCAAGCAGAAAAGGTCAGATAAGGTGATGTTAGGAAAATGAACCCCAAGATATGTATTTAAATGTTTTGTTTTTCTCTCATGCATTTGTTTCTAACACATTTATAAAATTATTTCTTTGTTGCTTTGTATGTCCCTCCCCCACAGTATAACCCCTGCTTTCACTGTATTTGATGTCGGTATAATTTGTGGAGGGGAAGGGGGAAAACAAGTCGTTTAAATAAGGATACAGGTGGACCCATTGCAACAATGAGAAGTACAAGCTGTCATGTCGAAAACGAACTTTACAACTTTGGTGGGGGGGGGGGGAAAGGCTGGGAAGGGATGGGAAGGGGAAACAAAGGAGGAGGCTACAATGCTTGATAAGAAATGTACTCATTATCTTGCCCATGTAATTGTAACCCCTCTGTACAGTATTTTCACAATAAAAAATAAATAAAAATAATAAAGAAGTCCAGAACTATATTGAAGTGTGGAGAGAGTTGGAGATTTCTTGCCATGTTCCTGATTTAGGGAAAATAGCTTTAGTTTTCCCCCATTGGTCTGTTATATATAGCCTTTTTTTATGAATATTTTTACGAATATATAGCCTATTTTAATGAATATTCCTTCTATTCCTAGCTTCTCCAAAGTTTTTAACATGAATGGATGTTGTATTTTGTGAAAGGCTTTTCTGAATCTATTGAAATGATTTTGTAGTTATTGTCTTTGGCTCTGTTGACCTGGTGAATTACATTTACTGATTTCCATAGGTTAAACCAGCCTTGCACCTATAGGATAAAGCTTACTTGGTCATAATGTTTGGTTTTTTAAAATTTTGTTTCTAGGGTGTTGGCTAACATTTTACTGAAGAGCTTTGCATTTTTTTTGATCCTTACCTGGTTTGGGGATGAGTGTGATATGTGGCTTCATAGAATGAGTTTGGAATTGCTCCTTCTGTTTCTATTTCACAGAAAAGCTTGAAGAGTATTGGTGTTAGTTCATCTTTAAAAGTGCTATAGAATTCAGCAGTGAATCCGTATAGGCCTGGGCTTTTCCTTGTTAGAAAACTTTTGATTACTTCCTTATTCTCATTGTGTATTATTGGCCAGTTTAACTAGTTTATAGCTTCTTGGTTTAGCTTAGGCAGATTACAGGTCTCTAGAAACTTGTCCATTTCTGCTATGTTTTCCTTTTTTGAGTATAGGTTTTGAAAGTAGGCCTATATAATCATTAGGATTTCTTGGATGTTTGTTGTAATGTTTCCTGCGACATCTCTGATTCTGATTTGAATGTCATCTATTCTTTATCAATTTTTCTAGTGATCTTTCAATTTTATTAATTTAAAAATAGACTAGCTTTTTGTTTCATTGATTTTATATATAGTTTTTCCAGATTCTACTTCATTGTTTCTGCCCTAATCCTCGCAATTTATATTCTCCATCTAGTAATTTTGAGTTTTGAGCTTTTTCTTGTTTTTCTAAAATTTTTAGTTGAATCATAATTACTGAGCTGTTTTTGTTTTCTTATGTGTGTGCTTAAAGCTATAAACTTGACTCTCAGAACTGTTTTGGTGTATCCAACTGGTTCTGTTGTGATGTGTTTTCATTTTCATTGAATTGTAAGAACTTGATAATTTTTTCCTTAATTTCTTCTGTAACCCAGATATTATTCAGTAATGTGTTATGGAGTCTCCATGTGTGTGTTTTCTGCAATATGTTTTGTTGTTGAGAACTAGTGTGATTCTACTGTGGTCAGATAGGATGCAAGGAATTATGCCAATCCTCTTGTATTTGCTTAGGTTTTTTGTGAATCCTATGATATGATAAATTTTGGAGAATGTTCTATGGGCTGCTGAGAAGAATGTGAATTGAGTGGAATACTCTGTAAATATCTGTTCAGTCCATTTGGGTTGTAGTGTCATTTAATTTAGAGGCTTCTTTGCTTATCTTTTGTGTGGTTGTCCTATACTTCGGTGAGACCAAGTATTAAAATCTCCCATTATTATTGTGTTGGGGTCTATTATGTTCTGTAAGTCCAAGAGTGTTTGTTTAATGTACTTAGATGCTCATTGTTTGGTGCGTAAATATTGACCACTGTGATTTCCTCTTCATGGACCATTCCTTTTATTAATATGTAATGACCTTCCTTGTCTTTTGTACTGATTTTAATGAAAAAATCTATTTTATCAGACACCAATGTGGCTACTCCTGCCTTTTGCAGGATGCATTTGCATGAAAGATCTTTTTGCATCCCTTTACTCAGAATTGGTTTTTAATCTTTGACTATGAGATGGATCTCTTGAAGACAACAAATAAATGGATCTTATTTTTTGATACAATCTGCTGCTTTACTTCTTTTGAATGGGGAAATGAGTCCGTTAATATTTAAGATTATTATGAAGCGATGTGTCATCTTTCCTGCCATTTTCTTGATTTCATGTATTTTGCTTCTTTTCCCTTTCTCTGCTTACTAAATGCCTTCTAGTGATTTTTGTCTAAGGTGTTTCTTTTACTTTGATTGTCTTCTTCATATTGTATGCTTCCCTTTAGTATTCTTTGTAACGCTGGTTTAGTGTTCATGAATTACTTTAATTTTTGTTTGTCACAGAAAGTTTTCGTTTCATTGTCAATTATAATGATAGCTTTGCAGGGTACACCAGTGTGGGTTGACACTTGTTGATCTTCAGGACTTGAATTATACTATTTCAGGCTCTCCTTGCATTGACAGTTTATATGGAAAGATCTTCAGTGATTCTGATCCTCTTTCTGTTGTAATATAGATCCTTCTTTGATTGTTCTTGCTTTTCAAGTCCAGTGATATGTCTATAAATATTTCTTCTTGGATCCTGTCTACTGGGAGCTCTGTAATCCTCTGTTATACAGAGGCAGCGAGATTTTCTCTTAAAAATGGTCATTTTTCCTCTTCCTCCTCCTCCTCCTCCTCCTCCCCCTCCTCCTCCTCTTCCCCCTCCTCCTCCTCCTCCTCCCCCTTCCCTCCCCCTCCCCCTCCTCCCCCTTCCGTCATAGGGCCTGAACTCTGGGCCTGGGTGCTGTCTCTCAGCTCTTCAGCTCAAGGCTAGAGCTCTACCACTTGAGCCACAGCACCACTTCTGGCCTTTTCTGCTTATGTGGTGCTGAGGAATCAAACCCAGGGCCTCATGCATGCAAGGCAAGCACTCTACCACTAAGCCATCTTCCCAGCCCTCACTTATTATTTTTATTGAATAGGTTTTGAATCCATCCTGACTAGGTATAAAATTGATGTTTTGGCTGAGTCTGCCAGGTTCTTGGATTTTCATTTCATATGTTTGAAGTGTTTTTTTCCCATGATTTTGATTTTTTTAAGTCCTCTGTTTTATCCTCAGCTCCTGATACTTCCCTATTTCCCATATTCTATTGCCTTGGCATACAACTGTGGTTTGCATTATGGTAATTGAACCTTTTAAGCTTCTAAGTTCTTTGTTGAGGTCAGTTCTTATGGTGCTAATTTCTTCTCTTAAGGAGGTTTGTAGTGTTTCTATTTTTCTCTCCATATCTTTTTGGATGACCTGTGTGTTCTTTTGTCATTTCTTCCTTGCATTCCTGTATTTGTTTTTGGATCTCTCCTTTTATTTTATCAGCAAATTCTCTAATAATTTCTTTGAAGGTTCATTTCTTTTTATGTAAAAATCCATTAGAAGACTAAAATACCTGTATCTCATTCATTGTCTTGTTGGTGGACATTTGAATAATTTCCAGCTGGACAGTTTCCTTTTAACTAGTTTTCTGTCCTTAATGTTGCTTCTGTGGGAATTTTGTAACTGTCTTGTGCATATTGTTAGAGTTTCCTGAGGGTCTGTTTGTAGATGTAGAATTTCTGAGCATAGAGAATATTCAGCATTGTATTGTTAAATGATACCAATGTGTTTTCCAATTTATACCTCTGTCAGCATATATCAGCATTTCACTGCAAAATACCTTCATTGACATTATAAATGCATTTCTTTTATTACTAACTTGGCTGAACAAGTTTTCCTGTGCTTATTGTTTTTTTGTGTTTCCTTTTCTCATTCCTGGAAAAGGTATTTGCCTGTTTGCTCTTAGATCCATTTCCTACCCTTTCCTGCTTTCAATCGCAAGGGATACCCTACCTTTCCCAGATTCCCTTGACCATTTCCTACTTCTTAGATTGAGCCAATGGAACTCCAGGCAGGAGATGGAAGTTTGGAGGGAGCATTTCTTTCATCTCTGTTTTGGGAACATGCCAAGCAGAGGTTATGTCTCTAGTTCTAACTCTTGCCTGGAAGTCCCTCCCTTTGAGCTTCAGGCTTTATCAGGCAACCCCAGCATGCCTCCAACTTATTTTGAGTGGTCTTTGCTTTAAGGTTTTGGCTTCCATCTGGCAGTTCCAAATACTTTGCTGATAAGATCATCCCTTCTCTGTCCCTTAAATCTCATGGATGGCAGTAATTATTGTAGTTGTTGCTTTCTGGATAGCCTCATTAACACTTATTTTCAGCTCTTCCAAACTTTTATAGTTAGATACTTCCCTATGAAAAATTTCAACTACCTAGCATGAAGGATTTTTTCCCCTCTTATTGGACTCTAATAATACATGGGAAGTAACTGTACCTTGAGACAGCATCCCAAATTGAGTGAATTGTGATTAACAGATAGTACTCATGAAGCATATCCAACCGCATGGGGAGTTGTGTTATAGAGGGCCAGTATGGATCATTTAAACTATGGTAATGGTGATGCCCACAGATAATCCTAGGTTGGTAAGGAGTACCCAAGAGGCTTAGATAAAGGCTAAAAATAAATGTTAAATAATCCCCACTACACCATGTTAATAAAGATCTGCTTTTTATTCTTCCTTGTAACTATACTCTCGAGGATGATAATCATAGATGTAGGTAGACTTGAAAGGACAAAAATAAGGTTGAGATTAAACCACAGTAAAAAAATAAAAAACAAAAAGTATGCTTCCCTTCCCCCAACATGCTTTAAATTGTAGAAGTTTCAGATGAGGAAATACTGTAATAGGATATTTACAGAACATGAACATAGAAGCTAGACAAAGAGAGGGTGTGGTAGAGTCAATCTCTTAATGAGCTTTACATACACACCATGAAACTATAGAATTACATAGTTCATAGAGATCTTAGAATCTGTGCTTGTCTTCTCTCTATAGACAAGGAAACTGTGGCTCGAGGATTTCATAACAATTGTGGAAGTGAGCAGCATTACAGTCACTAGACACAAACTCCTGAGTATAACAGAAAAATGTCCAAAGAATACCTATAAGGGCACCTTTGAGATAGTTATTGCCTTTCATGGGAACAGAAGTGACATTTTAGCAACCAAGGATAGATCCCAAATCAAGAAAACTTGCCTGTGTCCATAGGAGTGTGTTGCAAGGCTCACTAATACATTTAGGGCAGGTGTGCATTATCTTATGCATGGTGGGAATTTGCTAAGGAACATTATCATCACATGTGCATGCCTTGGAGAATAAGAAAGCAACTTCAGTGAGTGCAGATCATTGTCTGCATGAGAGAAATATGGTGAAAAGATGATGAGTTGACAGAGACATGTGTTTCCTATATTTTGGCAAGGAGTTAGGAAGTAGGGTGATGTGTTTGTTTTGAACTGATAGAATTGGAAGCTCTTTCCTCAGAATGAACTGACCTCATTATCAAATTTGTTCCAAGAAAACAACAGCTAGAATGATAATTAATCAAATCTCAGGAGTCTTTGTTCCTTTGGGAAAAGGATCAGATTTACATTTTAAAACAACTTTATCAGAAGATAGAAAAGGCAGGTTTTTATTTTTGGAAGTAACCCAGGGACATTATTTCGAAGTGTAAGTTTAATAATGTTGAATCCCATTTAAAAGTTAAAGCCCTATGCAGAAATTTTAATTTGTGACATTACTGTCATAGTGTTACCGTTTATTGTTTTTCATCAACACATTTCTCCATGTAGCAGGCATTTAACTCTTCTACTTCAGAACAGTATGAGTAAGTTTCTTTTGCTATAGCAAGATACATGAGGCTGAGTAATGTTTAAAGAAAAGAGGTTTATTTAGCTCACAGTTCTGGAGGTTCAAGAACATTGTGTCAACATCCACTTGGCTCTGAAGTGCTGTCATATGGTAGATGGTATCATAGCAGTCACATATGTGACGGTGAGAGATCACATGGATAAATAGGAAGCCAGAAAGACCAGCAAAGCTAGCCTTGCTCATGAGAACTAACCAGGGTCTCATGAGAGTGCTTTCCGTCTCCAGTGACTACTAGGCTTCACAGCTGAAGGTCCCACTTTGTACATTGCCATACTGGAGGTCAAGAATCCAACATGGGAAACTTTGAGGGACACACTCAAACACTAGCTGGTTGTATATTCTCAACCTTGCTCCTCCTCTAATATAGTTAATCTCTTCCTTTCCATGAACCACAGGAAGAGAGACCTTGAGCATCATTTAAAATCCTTATTTCTATTTTTAACTTAAAAGTTCTGCACTTGCTGTTCCCATATCTTCATTCAACAGTTACAGGTACAGGCTGATGTACAGGTATAAACTACCTCTCCCCATACTCCCTTCCTTACAGAACGTGTTGAAGCAAACCTCAGAGGTCATGTATTTTATGTGTAAATATGTCAGCATGCATCAACAGAAGGTATGAGCTATGGGAGACTGAAGGGATGACATTATCTTAAAAGAAATACTATTTACCTGACTTACGTAACTGTAAACTCTCGCTACATTACTCTTAATAATAAAAACTCCTTATAAATAAGGATTTTTTAAAAAAAGATGAGCTCCTAAAATCATGACCAAAATTTACAATTCACCTATTATAACCACTGAAAGTAATGTCTTAATCCTGTTAAAGATCCAATAAATGTTTATATTTCCCCAATTATTTTAGAAGGGCGTTGCCTAGGTTTTAGTTGTTTGATTCAAATTAGAATTTAAATTAGGTGTTATATTGAGACTGGTTGCTAGATCTCTTAAGTATCTTTGAACAGTAGTTACCCTTTTTCTTCTTTTTTTTTCTCATTTGAAGAGTTTTTCACAACTTGAATTTTGATAACTGCATCAGTCTTAGAAGTCTTTTTTTTGTTGTTGTGGGGCCTGAACTCTGGGCCTGCGCACTGTCCCTCAGCTCTTCAGCTCAAGGCTAGCGCTCTACCACTTGAGCCACAGCACCACTTCCGGCTTTTTTCTTTTTGCTTATGTGGTGCTGAGGAATCAAACCCAGGGCCTCAGGCATGCAAGGCAAGCACTCTACCACTGAGCCACCTTCCCAGCCCCAGTCATCAGTCTTGTTCTTTAGCATGCTCCAGGAATCCTCATATATTTTATGCTAGTACTCTATAAGATCCAAAGTAAATCTATTGTTAATGATACTTTTTCATATGTGTTGTGCTTTTCTATCAGTATGTACATGTTGTTTTTTGTCATTGTTTGGTGATATGATTAGCCATACATGACTTGGACCCATTCATTCATTCAGCACTAGGAAATAAAGACATTCTAACATTTGTTTTTTGCTTTTCTTTCTTCCCTTCTTTGCTTTTTTCTTTCTTTTCTACTCCAGTTCTGGACTTGAACTCAGGACCTTAGTATTGTCCCTGAGCTTTTTTTGCTCAAGGCTAGTGTTCTATCATTTGATCCACAGCTCCACTTCTGACTTTTTGGTGGTTAGTTGGAGATAAGAATCTCACAGTCGGGCACCAGTGGCTCACACCTGTAATCCTAGCTACTCAGGAGGCTGAGATCTGAGAATCATGGCTCAAAGGCAGCCCAGGCAGGAAAGTCTGTGAAACTCTTATCTCCAATTAAAACCCACCAGAAAACTGGAAGTGATGCTATAGCTCAAGTAGTAGAGCTCTAGCCTTGAGCTGAAGAGCTGAGGGACAGCACTTAGGCCCAGAGTTCAAGCCTCATGACCCCCCCCACCCCCCACAGACTTCCATGCTTCTGCTGGGTTCAAACTGTGATCCTTATATCTCAGCCTTCTGAATAGCTAGGAGTACAGGTGTGAGACAATGGCACCCATTTTTTCTTTAATTTCTTTTCTTTCTTTCTTTCTTTCCTTTCTTTCTTTCTTTTTCTTTCTTTCTTTCTATCTTTCTTTCTTTTTTAGCTAGGTACTTCTTTATTTTTTTTTTAATTTTATTTTATTTTATTTGAGAACATACTGTACAGAGGGGTTACAATTACATGGGCAGGATAATGCATACATTTCTTACCAAGCATTGCAGCCTCCTCCTTTGTTTACCCTTCACCTCCCTTCCCACCCTCCCCCCTCCCCCCCACCCAATCAACCCCCCCTCCCCCCCCCACTCCGACATTGTAAAGCTGGTTTTGACATGACATTTTGTACTTCTCATTGTTGCAACAGGTCCACCTGAA
Source organism: Dipodomys spectabilis (assembly GCF_019054845.1). Classification (NCBI taxonomy): domain Eukaryota; kingdom Metazoa; phylum Chordata; class Mammalia; order Rodentia; family Heteromyidae; genus Dipodomys; species Dipodomys spectabilis. The sequence goes on from NW_024870758.1 coordinate 24,292,656, forward strand.
TCCTTAAACGACTTGTTTGTCCCCGTCTCCTCCACAGGTTATACTGACATCAAATATAGTGAAAGCGGGGGTTACACTGTGGGGGAGGGGCTAGGTACTTCTTTAAACATTAGCTTTGCCTTTCTGGGAAACTTTCGTGTAGTTAGTTATCCAGAGGTACAATCATATAGGAAAAGTAGAAAAATACTTGATTTTCTTTTTTAAAATTTATAATATTTTGAAATAAGAAGTGGCTTTATTTAGTGTCTTCCATAACAAAACAATGAGGTTTGTAATTTTTATGATCATGTGGACATACTTGATGTGTTCAGATCCTTTGCAGTGGTTGTATGTTTATTAACATTAATTATCCAAGGAATTATTACATCTCTATACATATTTACACATATTCCAACCAATCTCACCCCTCTATTACATTCTCTAACTTTTTTTGTTTTGTTTTTGTTTTGATCCTTCAATACTCTGGTCAGAGAAGATGTGGCCACAAGAGGTTTTTATAGTTTCCTTCTGGTCTGGTAGGGTATCACATTTTAACCCCAACCTGAATCACCCACATATTTCCTGTTCCAGACCTGGAATAAACTATGTCTCTGAGTCTTCACTCCAAGCAATTAGGATATAGCATTTAGAGACCACAAGTGAATATGAAGAGCACTCTTTTTTGACAGGTTGGTCCTTACTTCCCTTATAAGTTTTAAGGTCAGACAAATGTGGGCTTATGTCTCTATGCCACCATATTCTTATATATACATATATATATATATAATATTTTATTGTTGTTTGTATGGATGATTACAGTGGGGTAAGTCAGGTACTGAGTATTTTTCTTTTTGAGCCCTATTACCCCTTCCCTCAATCTCTCCCAGTTTTTCCCTCCTATCTCCACCCACAAGTTGTATAGTTCATTTTCCACATCATGTCTAGTGAGTACCACTGCTTTCTGTGCCCCTCTTACCCTCCCAAAGACAGATAAATGAACAAACAAGACAAAAGGAAAAGACAAGAAAAACAGAAACAACAACAACAAAATCTCTTGTTTTTATTTCTTGGAGTTCATGTAATAAATTATTAAATGATTATATATGATTATTGTATTATGATTATATATGATTATTATATTATATTATTATATATATGATTATATTAAAGGATTATATGATCATATGCACATAGCTATTGAGCCTTTGTGATTTGCTTCTATGAATATCCTCTGTTGGTCTCACTGTGTGACTGACTAGAGTCCTGTATAATTTATCATGTCCCAGTGCATTTTTAAAAAAACATACAGTGTGTTTACTTGTCGATTTATAGTTACTATAAATGAGGGAAACCATGTAATGTGTGTTTCTTTGGGACTGGCTTACTTCAGTTAATATAACTTTTTCCAAGTCTTTCCATTTCCTTGCAAACGGTACAATAGCATTTTTTTGATGGAAAAGTAGAATTCCATTATATCTATATCTATATATCTCACATTTTCTTAATCCATTTGTCCACCAACAGGCATCTGGATGAAGTCCATATTTTGGCTTGGTAAACAATGCCATGTTGGAAATGGTTGTGCTGCTGGCTTTAGCATGGCTTTGTTTGTGGTCTATTGCTAAATGTCCAGGAGTGGAATTGCTGGGCTCTATGTTTATTCTTTTGAGAAACCTCCATACTGCTTTCCAGAGTGGTTAAATAAGTTTACATTCCCACAAACAGCGTAGTAGAGTTCCCTTTTGGCCACATTCCTGGTATCTGTTGTTAATTTACTTGATACTTTAAGTCTTTAGCCCATTTGTTAATTGGATGTTGTTTCTTTGAGGGTTTATTTTGGGGGGATTTTTTGAGCTCTAATATATTTTAGATACGAGGCTCTTGTCTGATACATAGCTGGTAAAATTCTCCCATTCTGTGGACTATTTGTCTTGTTAGATATGTTCTTTGCCATGCAGAAACTCTCCAGTTCAATGCAATCTCATTTATCCAGTCTTTTTTTGATTTGTTGTGATATTGAGTCTTAGGAAGTTTTGACCCATGCCTAAAAGCCCTAGTGTTTCCCCTAACCCTTCCTGTAATATTTTAATGATATCTGGCATTACACTGAGGTCTTTGATCCTTATATTTGGTCTTTTGTATTTTTAGTCTCTAATTCATTTATTTCTGATTTATTACTATTTGTTTCCATCTATTGGTTTGGAGTTTGGCTTATTCCTGTTCTTCAAGGAGCTTGAGGTGCATCATTAAAGTGTTAATTTGAAATTTATTAATGTAGGCTAGTCATAGCTATAAATTTTCCTCTGAATACTGCCTTTGCTGTCTCCCAGAGGAGCTGGTATTTTATGTGTTCATTTTTATTAAATTATGTAAACATTTGAAATTCCCTTCTAATATCTTCAATGACATAATGATCATTCAGTAATATCTTTTTAGACTCCATGAGTTAGAGAGTTTTCTCTAATAGCTTTTGGTGTTGAGCTTGAATTTTTTTCCACTGTGGTCTGACAGTTTGCAAGGAATAATTTCTTTTTATTTTTCTTTGAATTTGCATAGATTTTCTTTGTGACCTACAGTCTATTTTGGAGAATGTTCCATGGGCTTCTGAGAATTATGTATATTTGATGCTGTTGGGTGAACTCTTCTGTAGATGTCTGTTAAGCCTAGCTGGTCAATGCAATTATTTAGGTCTGAGATTTCTTTGCTGAGTTCTTGCCTGGGTAATCTTCCCAGAGGTGAAAACAATATTTTGAAGTTACCAATGATCAATGTATTTGGGTCTCTATGTTTTAGGTCAAGTAGTAAGTGTTTGATGAAGTTGGGTGCTCCAGCATTTGGTGCATAGATATTTAGAAATGTCATATCCTCCTTTAGGAGAGTTCCCTTTGTTAGTATGTAATGTTCTTTGTCTCTTCTCACTAATTTTAATTTGAAGTCTATTTTATCTGATATTAGTATTGCTACTCCAGCCTGTATATGGGAGCAATTTACACAAAAGATTTTATTCCAGCCTATCATTTTGAGAATGTGTCTACTTTTATCAGCTAGATATGTTTCTCATAGACAACAGATGGATGGTTCTTGCCTTTTAAGCCAACTAGTCACTTTGTCTTTTAATGGAGAATTAAGTCTATTGATATTGAGAGGTGTCTGGTAACTTCTGCCATGTTATCTACTTTCTTAGGTGTTGTACCTCATCTGTTTTTACTATATTTATTTGGTTCTCTGGCAAGGAGAATTTTCTCTGCCATATCATATTCTTATTGATTTTCTGACATCTTTAAGTATAATCTGTAGTGCTGATTTGGTGGGGATAAATAGTTTCAGTTTTTCTTTGTGATGGAATATTTTTATTTGTTCTTTTCTTATTGTGAAAATACTGTACAGAGGGGTTACAATTACATGGGCAAGATAATGAGTACATTTCTTATCAAGCATTGTAGCCTCCTCCTTTTTTCCCCCTTCCCATCCCTTCTTATCCTCCCCCCCAGCCCCCCATCCAATCCTCCCCCCTCCCCCAACGAAGTTGTAAAGTTCGTTTTCGACATAACGACTTGTACATCTCATTGTTGCAATGGGTCCACCTGCATCCCTATTTAAATGATTTGTTTTTCCCCTTCCCCTCCACAAATTATACCGACATCAAATACAGTGAAAGCAGGCGTTATACTGTGGGTTTTTTTTTATTTGTTCTTTAGTTACAAAGGAGAGCTTTGCTGGGTGCAGATTCTGAGTTGGTAATTGTTTGCTTTTAGGTTTTGGATAAATCATGCCAGGTTCTTTCTTTCATGGTCTCAGCTAAGAAATCTGTAGTTATTCTGACTGGTTTTCCTTCATAAGCAGTCAGTCTTTTCTCTGTGAGAACTTTAAGGATCCTTTCCTTGGTCTCTATTGATCCTGTGCAGATTATAATGTGGCAGTTGGACATTCTATTCTGGTCTTGTCTGTTTGGTGTTTTAAAGGTTTCTTGTATCTGAATGGGCCTTTCTTTTGGGAAAGTCTCGGCTAGAATTCTGTGGAATGTGCTTCCTATCCCCTTAATTTTCTGCTATTCTCCTTCCTTGATATTTATCAACCACAGATTCCATCTCTGAATTGAGTCCTGATGTGCCTGCAAGTTCCTTTCTTGTTTCTTGGGTTTCTTCTGTTTAATTACCTCCTCTCACTCTATTATATCTGTACCATCTTCTAGCCATGAGACTCTGTCTTCTATATAATCTATTCTGTCATAAAGACTTTATACTTCATTTCAGTTTTCTGTTTAGTCATTTCTAAGGTCTTCTACCTCTTTTTTGAAGTATTGTTTTAGGATTTCTAAGGTCTTCTTTACATCACTGATTTGTTCATTTGTATTTTCCTTAAACTCCTTTTACTGGGTGGCTGCTTTTTCATAGGACTCTTTTGTTATGTCTTAGACTTCGTTTAGCTTCTTGTGTGTGTTTTCCATGAATTCTTACATTATTCTTTGGTTAGCCTCATCATGCTCATGAATTGTCTTGTATATGTTTTCAAACTTTTTAATTAATTAAATTTATCAGCAATGTTTTTAATGCATCTTGTGAAGTGTCTTTTAGGTCTCTGTTTTCTTACTCTGTTGTCTGCTTGTTTTCTGTGAGTCTTGTATATCCTTGGATTTACATATTTCTAGTATTTCTGTAATGTATTCTGCCCATATAATGACCCTTTGCTTTTATGTTTTGGAAATCTGTGATCTTGTAATGAAACTGTTCTGTGTAATTAGTTGACTAGGCAGCTGGTGTTCAGGGCTTGTAGAGACCACTGAGTAAAGATATGTAGTTCAATTGTGGTGTGGAAATGTACTGATGTTGTTCTCCCAGGTGCCTTCTTGGCTGTGTAGCTTCAAGGGGTGTTGCTGTCCACGTGAAGGAGTTTGGGGGACTGTTGGGAGTTGTAGTTGGGTGGGTCTGTGTCCTAGCAGTGTTTCCCAGGTAGGGTCACCAGAGCTGATACTGAGCTGGCTAGGAGCATCCTTATGAGGTGTCTCTCTATTCCAACATATTGTCGATATATTTTTAGGCAAAACGCTTAATTTGAGTAATTTTCTGATTTGAATAAACAAAGAATAGATAACAAGAATACATAACTTAGTTCATAAAATTATTGCAAGCCTAAAATTGCCACAGATAAAATAAGCAATCTGTGATAGCTATTAATATTTATATATTCATTAACAGAGAAATTCATGGTATCAAATTGAGAGGCCTCAATAATCTGACTCACATAAGGAAATTGAAATTTAGAGAGATTAATTTCCTCAAGGTTGTGGTTAACACATAGCAGATTTATGACTCAAATTCAGGTTAAAGGTAACTCAAGGCTTTTTTCTTAACTGTAATACTTGGGCACAAAGGGCAAACTTGAGGTTCAAAATCCTTCCCTTCACACTGGCATGCCTCAGTACTTACACCCTTCAAAGGGTCAGTCAGAGAGAACTCCACACCAGGTGAGAAAGTGGAGATTTATTGTCATTTCATGGAAACATGACTCTTTTACAAAAGTTTTATTGGACTGTACAGCTAGGAGAGAAATTTCTAGACATTAAGACATTTGCATGGTAGATACTAAGGTTGATGTTACCAATTGTTTATCAAAAGGTACTAATTTAGACTTTCAGCTCTTTCACTCTGTAATCATGTCACCATTTGTTTGAACATTCTGTTCTATGTTTCTTGTTTTGTGAATTGAAACACATTGTTTTTCAACATTTTTCCTTTTTCACTTTTACTGCCTTTTTCTTAATTTTTTGGAGTTCTTTATAATTTGAGAAATGAAACCTTTCAGTTATATGTACATTATATTCAATTATATATACATTACAAACAATTTTCCACATTTAAGGTCTATTTTTCTATGATTTAAAAAATTATATAGGTACTTTATGCTTTAATTTATTCAGATGTATAAAGAATGCTTTTCTGCTCTATTTAACAGCTTCTTCCTTCCTTGAAATGCCACAAAATTATTCTGCTATATTTTCTTGTAAATATTAAATGTTTCTTGTTTATTTAGATACTTGTTATATCTGGGGTACATGGTGAGAAAGAGAAATAATTTTTCATGTTTAGTTAATAATGCCAATGTTATCCTTCTCACATAGTATTCATTCTAGATCTATGGGACAATATCTGGATCTTTATATAACATCATTAAAATTTTTCCCATCTCTGAATCAATAGAAGTAAAATATCCTTTATATTAAATTACAGTTTCTGGTAGGCTTGAAATATTTACCTATTTTCCTCTTTACATTATGTTGGCTATTCTCACCCTCTTGTTCCTGCATATGGCTTTAAAATCAATATATTAATTTCACAAACAAACACACACACACAAAAAAAATTTGCTTGTTCTTTTCATGGAGCTGCATTTAACTTAAGGATTAATAGGGAGGGAGATAATATCTTAATGATGCTGTTTTTTTTCTTTGTGAGCATAGTGTTACACTGCAGTATGGCTGTCTTTGCCATCTGTCTGAATGCTTAGCTGAGGGATATGTATTTGATTGGACAGTTGTTTGGGCCTCATTAAATGTTTTTGAGCAGAAAGAGTAGCATTATGAGGATATCATTTGGCTAATGTTGGTTTGAAGGTGATAGCAATTTAATTGGAGATGGAGATGGAGAGAAGAGAGAGAGAAGGAGAGAGAGAGAGAGAGAGAGAGAGAGAGAAAGAGAGAGAGAGAGAAATTGACCAGGATTCTTGTAAAAGTCTAGAAAATAATGACAGAAGTCTGAATTTTAGTCATGGCTTAGTAGTAATAAGATAAGAGAGTTTGAAGATACTTTTCAGAAATAAAATAAGTACTCACTTTTGTAAGAAAAAGAAATTATCAAATACTCTGCTTCTCTTCTTAAGAGACAGCTAAGTGAAATACTCTGGAATATGCTAAGATTTGCAAGGATGACTTTAATCTGTTGGGATGAAAAAAATGTAATTATTGGAGGAAGTTCTTAGGGTATCTGGTTCCAACCTCCTGTTTTAGAAATCATATTTCTCCTTAGTCTAGTTAAAGGACACCTCTTCTGTGAAGCCAACCCTGATTCTAACAATTCTAAGGAAGATGTAATATATCAAATTATATTAGTAATATAATTATGTTTATGCTTAACATCCCCATTGTAGTTTGTACCACATCTTATGTTTTTATTTCCTACTCTCTGATAAAGTTTTTCTCTTGCTCTCTTTTTCTCTTTATCCCCTGTCCCCACCCCTGTTGGTTATGGAGCTTGAAATCAGGGCCTGGGCACTATCCCTGAGTTCTTTTTTGCTCAAGGATAGCACTCTACCACTTAGAGCCACATCACTACTTCTGGTTTTCTGGTGGTTAATTGGAGATAATAGTCTCACAGACTTTCCTTCCTGGGCTGGCTTAGAACCTCAGTGCTCCATATTTCAGCCCCTGAGTAGCTAGGATTATAGATGTGAGCCACCAGCACCTGGCTGATATAATTAATCTTAATGCTAGGAAAAGAATAAACTGTCAGGTAATGATAGCTGCTAATGCAAGAATGAGCAATGAAATCCTTCACCTGTTATATCAAAGATACCAAAGTTTCTTTTTCCCTCTGGGATTTGGATCAATGGGTTGCATAAGGGAATTGGGGTAGAATATTTTCTGTCCTCAATTTCTTCAAATAACCCTTGTGTATTTTGCAATCTCATTCATTGCTGTTTTATACTACTGCTATATCTGTGTGTAAGTAATTATTGGTTTTAAAGTATTTTATTATTCTTAGGACAAAATAATTTAATGTATAAATAACCTACCAGTTTATTTTATGCAATTTGCAGAATGAAAGATACATAACGAGCAATTCAAAAATTAAAAACAGAATACAGCCTTAAGTAAAAACATACTTTTGGTACCTTATAAATGGCTGTCCTGTTTTTCCCCTCTGAGTTAATAGAAATCTAAGGCGACATTGTTAAGATTCTTAACTATGGTCCACACTGTTCTCAGTGAGAAGAGTTGATATGTGGATATGAATTCTATGTGTGTATATGTGTATGCTTTCTATTAAAGATATCTATATCTATATCTATATATCTGAGCCAGGCATCAATGGCTCACTCCTGTAATCCTAGCCACTCAGGAGACTGAGATCTGAGGATTGTGGTTTAAAGCCAGCCCAGGCAGGAAAGTCCGAGAGACTTATCTCCAATAAACCACTCAGAAAACCGGAAGTGGTGCTGTGGCTCAAGTTCAAGTGGTAGAGCACTAGCTTTGAGCTGAAGAGCTGAGGGATAATGCCCAGGCCCAGAGTTCAAGCCCCATGACCTACAAAGAAAAAGAGGTACACCTGGGTTTATTTCTTATGTCTTTGTTGTTGATATCCTAAGGTCTGTTTCATAATTGTAAATGATATATTGCTAGTTCCATATTGGGTAACAGATAGTACTTCAGTTTTTTTCAGTGTCACATAAATGGCTCCCAACCTTTGTCCCCACTTGATCTCTTGGATTGTGCTTTTCATAGTATACAGGCTTCGAAGGCCCATCACCAAATTTCCTGATGAAGGGTATGCACAGGTTGTGATGTTCTACTCTACGTTACTCTAGACATCTACTCCAGACTCTGAGTGACATAGTCAAAATTGCAATGACATTTGTTAAGTTGAATTCCTCAGAAACAGATATGGGGCTGAAGTTTTGTATGAAAGTGCCCCAGTGAAGGAATCTGCAAATAAACCAAGGAGTTTGTATCACTGTATCACTCTCACAGGACTCTGTAGGTAGGATATATTCCTGGGGGAGAGGGAAACTAGGAAGAGAGTAAGGACATATAGGATGAAGAAGAACAGAAAGACAAACTAGAGTGGGATATTAAGTGAAGTCCCACAGAAGGGAAACTTTGTCTCTGTTCTGGAAGGGTGGGGTAAAATAAGGCACATCCTAGACAATCCCAGGGGAAGCTGGAAGCTGGGCTATTTATTCTTCCATGCTTGTCAGTCCTTGGCTAATTCCTGAGGACTAGTAATTCCCAGGCACTGTCTACTTTCTGTGAATGTCAAAAACATTGGCCGTGTGCAAGCTGAGGGCTACCTCTTAACAATGAAATGCAGTGTTAAGCTGTTGGGAGTAGAAGTATATTGCAAGTAGCCAGGAGCCAGTGGCTCATGCTGGTAATCCTAGTTACTCAGGAGATCTAAAAGATGGTGATTCAAAGCCAGCCCAGACAAGAAAGTCTGTGAGACTTATTTCCAATTAACCAACAAAAAGCCAGAAGTGGAGCTGTGACTCAAGTGGTAGAGTTCTAACCTTGAACACAAAAACTCAGGGATAGCACCTGGGCCCTGATTTTAAGCCTCAGGACCCCCCCCCCTCCACACACACAAGGTGAATCAAAGGTGAAGTGTACAAACATTACAGTGATAAGAGAAGATCTACATGGAACCCTGCCATCATGTTTTACAGCCTTAGTATGAGAATTGCTCAGTAGGACCTATTCTGATTAATGGGACAAATCGGATCTCTTCTCTTAGGGATTCTGGGTATGAGATAGGCAGATGTTAGAACTCATGAGGCAGAAGAATCCCGAGGCAAAAAACAAAGAGACCTGAAAGGAATTGAAGCACAAGTGTGAGTGTGGTATGTGGGTTTGAAAGAGAAAGGGTGTGAGTAGATGTATGTACATACTTATCTTGTTGCACATTTTTGGGAAGTGGCATTTCTTTGCTTTGGCACTGCCTTTCTTAATGATAGAATAAAGAGTAACTGTTTGATTCTCTCCTAAGATCCACATGGTCAAATCTATGGGTTCTTCTACTTTATTATTTTTCTTCCTTTTGTTTTCTCTCTTCTATACTTGTGAATGTCAGATGCTGTATGGATTCTTCTTGGGAGGACTTTAATTATTATTAAACTCAACCTTCAGTGATTTTCATATGGGTCGTGGTTCCTCTGATGAATTAGTGTAAAATTGAAGGTGTGGTTAACATTTCTCTCCCTTGCAGGTAAAGAAAACTTTGTAGTGGGTAGTAGGTAGTTGCTCACACATTTTGTGATTCAGCATTAATCCTCAGACTACAAGAACTTCAGCCTGTCATCTTCTACCCAACTCTAAATTCTCCATTTATCATACATTTCTGATCAGTATATTGAAGTTGTCAAAATGCAAATGTTTTCTGGAAATAAACCATAGCAGTTAACAATTTATTTAAGTTCATATGCTTGTGTGTGATGATGTAGTTAAATAATTACAAAGCTATGGTTCCATGGTCATTGATATCTTAAATCTAGAAGATGGATTTAGATCAGTACCTGAATTGTGATGGTGATGATGATGATGATTTGATATTTTGATTATATTAAGGATAGAAGAAATGGTTAAGATGTGGTTTTGCTCTTCAGATACCTTTTTTTTCAGTGCAACAATAGAGACTGTTAAAGCAAGAGTCACAGTTTAAAAGAAGACATGAGGGCTGGGAAGGTGGCTCAGTGGTAGAGCACTTGCCTTGCATGCTCGAGGCCCTGGGTTCGATTCCTCAGCACCACATAAGAAAAAAGCCAGAAGTGGTGCTGTGGCTCAAGTGGTAGAGTGCTAGCCTTGAGCTGAAGAGCTGAGGGACAGCGCCCAGGCCCAGAGTTCAGGCCCCACGACCGGACACCCCCCCCCCCAAAAAAAACGAAGACATGATTAGTTTTGCTTTATTGGGGAAGAGTTTCCAAGGCAGGAGGCTATGGACTAGTGAATCAACACTGAGAATGGGGAAGGCTGTCATAAAAGGTCATTGCACTTTCTAGCAATGAGAACTGCTTTTGATAATGTCTTGGTGATAGGACAGAGCCTAGTGCATCTGGATGCTGTGGGTAGATGAATATTCAGCAATGGAGCAAAGTCTGCCTCTGCAGGAGCCACCAAAGGGATGCTGGGAGGAGAGGTGGAGCCAGGCCAAAAAAGATTCTAAGTGCTGTATGAAGAAGGTTGACTTTAACGGATGCATACTGCGGACAATTGAAGACTTGTGACAGAAAAATCAGGTTTATGTTTAAAAATAATTAAAAGGTAACTTAGGCAGCTTCAGATAAATTTTAAATTGGCAAGGCTGGAAGAACTGTTAGAAAAGTCTTAACAGGTATTAGACTGGGTCAAGGCTAGGACAGTAACAGAGATAATGATCAGGGAGATCTTACAAGATCTTACAGTGCACACAATAAGGAGCTAGAGACATAATTATACTTGTGTTACAATTAGACCTAAAGATTCTAAAGAAACTTTTAACTTAAGTGATTACCAATCCATTGTACAGCTGAGCTGTATATTTTTCTTCAAACTCCTTACTGTTCTGGTACAATTTTCTATACCTTTCAGTTATACTCATCTTCACTTAAATGACAGATATCTCCACGTAAATGGCAAATATTAGAAGAAGAGAATGAAGTTACTAATCTCTGGGTTATTATTGCAGCATAACTTGTCATTTGCCAGCATCTTGTTGTCCCCGAAGGGTATGAGAATGAATAATTTAGGAATTGAGTCAAGATAAAAATAGAAATTTCTGAAAGTATAATGGTAAAAATGGGATGGTAAAATGGTGATATATAAGAATTATACTGATATATGCTAGTGAATTGCTCTATTAGACTATCAGCACTATTTGGAAAGCTGTCAATGTCGTTTCATATTTAAACTACTAAGCGCATGCTTAAACTGTGCAAAGTACTTGCATTCATTTCATGGCTAATCAATCTAGTCTGAAATCGCTTGCCAAATAGTAATGGGATTTTCTCTAACAGCCAGATACTTAAGTCACTAGACACCAAATTATGGGATAAAAAAATCAATTCAGCATCCCAGGTAATTATAGGCTTAAAACAATATTGTGCTGAGTTCTGGCACATACTGTCTAACAGCAGATGTCTTTGTTTTGGGCCATTTTGATGATCTCAGTAACTCTACCATGATAAACTAATGATGCAAATTATTTTTTCATTTAAATTTTACATTGTAAATGGAACTATTGGCCTTTAACATAACATATTATTTGTCTCAGCCATGGCTTAAATTAGAACAGTAACAACAGGGAAGGAAAGCAGGTGACATCCTAGGGCTACTGGAAAGTAATGCCATAGCCCCCTCTGCCTCCTTCTATCCAGTTCATTTTTGGTGTCAGCTGTACTGCCCCCTAGTGTTAAAAATTAGACCTACCAAAAGGCTTCTCTCTCTCTCTCTCTCTCTCTCTTTAATTTTATTTTCTTGTAAAGATGCTGTACAGAAAGTTACAGTTACAGTTATATCAGTAAGGTAATGAGTACATTTTTTTATTGTGAGAATACTGTACAGAGGAGTTACAATTACATGGGCAAGATAACGAAGAGTACATTTCTTTTTTTTTTTTTTTTTTGGGTCCAGTCTTGGGGCCTGAATTCTGGGCCTGGGCGCTGTCCCTCAGCTCTTCAGCTCAAGGCTAGTGCGCTACCACTTTAGCCATAGCGCCACTTCCGGCTTTTTCTTTTTGCTTATGTGGTGCTGAGGAATCGAACCCAGGGCCACAGGCATGCAAGGCAAGCGCTCTACCACTGAGCCAACTTCCCAGCCCCGAAGAGTACATTTCTTATCAAGCATTGTTGCCTCCTCTTTGTTTCCCCTTCCCATATCTTCCCATACTCCTTCCCTCCCCCCACTCGATCCTCCCCTCACTCGATCCTCCCCTCACTCCCCACCAAAGTTGTAAAGTTCGTTTTTCCACATAACGATTTGTACATCTCATTGTTGCAATGGGTCTACCTGTATCCCTAGTTAAACCATTTGTTTTTTTTCCCCTTCCCCTCCACGAATTATACCAACATCAAATACAGTGAAAACATGGGTTATACTGTGGGGGACGGAAATACAAAGCAACATAGAAATCATCTTATAAATATGTTAGAAACAATTGCATGAAAGGAAAAAAAAACAAAAAAAAATGAATACTTATCTTGGGGTTCATTCCCCTAACATTAACTTATCTGACCTTTTCTGCTTGACTCAGACATATACTAGATATTGAAAATAAGGGAAACCATGGGACCTATGTTTCTTTGGGCCTGGCTTACTTTACTTAATATAATTTTTTCCAAGTATTTCCATTTCCTAATAAATGGGGCAAGTCCTTCTTTCTGATAGAGGCATAGAATTCCATTGTGTATATATACCACATATTCTTGATCTATTCATCTACTGAGGGGCATCTGGGTTGGTTCCATATCTTAGCTATGGTAAATAATGCTGCAATAAACATAGTCATGCTGGTAGCTTTAGTGTGGTCTTGTTTGTAAATATTTGGGTAAATGCCCAAAAGTGGGATTGCTGGGTCATAGGGGAGCTCTATGTGGAGTCTTTTGAGGAACCTCCATACTGCTTTCCAAAGTGGTTGAACAAGTTTACATTCCCACCAACAATGCAGTAAGGTTCCCTTCTGTCCACCATCCCCTCTAGCATCTGTTGTTATTAGAGTTCTTGATTATAGCCATTCTAACTGGGGTGAGGTAGTATCTCAATGTTGTTTTGATTTGCATTTCTTTTATGGCTAAGGAGGTTGAGCATTTCTTCATGTGTCTATTGGCCATCCTTCTTTCCTCTTCAGAGAAGTTTCTCTTTAAGTCTTTAGCCCACTTATTTATTGGGTAGTTGTATCTTTGAGGATTTGTTGTTGGGGGATTTAATTTTTTGAGTTCCAGGTATATTTTAGATATGAGAACCTTGTCCATTGTATGGCTAGTGAAGATCTTCTCCCAATTCATGGGCTTTCTATTGATCTCGTGAGCTATGTCCTTTGCCATGCAGAAGCTCTGCAATTTCATGCAATCCCATTTGTCCAACCTTTCTTTGATTTCTGTGTTTCTGGGTCTCTATTAAGAAAATTTTGGCATGTGCCAAGGAGACCTAGGGTTTCTCCTATTCCATCCTGTAATGTTTTTTAGAGTGTCTGCTTTGACTCCGAGGTCTTTGACCCATTTGGAGTTGATTCTGGTGCAGGGTGATATATAAGGATCTAGCTTTAGTTTTCTACAAGTAGTTAACCAATTTTGCCGGCACCATTTACTGAAGAGGCTGTCTTCCATTCTATTTTTTTTAGCTCCCTTATCGAAGATTAGATGGCTATAGGTCTGTAGGTTCATTTCTGGGTTTTCAATTCTATTCCATTGGTCCTGAGGTCTGTTCTTGTGCCAGTACCAAGCTGTTTTGATTACTATGTCTTTGTAGTAGAGTTTGAAATTTGGTATTGATATTCCTCCAGCACTGTTCTTTCTGTTGAGGATTGTTTTTGCTATTGGGGATCTTTTATTGTTCCATATAAATTTTTGGTTGCCTCTTCTATTTCCTTGAAGAATGAGGTTGGACTATTGATAGGTATTGCATTGAATTTGTAGATAGCCTTGGGAAGTATTGCCATTTTCATGATGTTGATCTTTCCAATCCAGGAGCATGGGAGGTTTTTCCACTTCCTCAGTTCTGCTTTTATTTCCTTTTTCAGGTTTTTAAAGTTTTCATCATAGAGGTCCTTCACCTCTTTGGTTAAGTTAATTACTAGATATTTTATTTTTTGTGGGTCTATTAGGAATGGAATTGCTTTCCTAATTTCAGCTATACTTTTCTCATTGTTGGCATAAAGAAAAGCCATTGATTTTTGAGGGTTAATTTTTTTTAAAATTTTTAAATTTTTAATTTTTTATTGTGAAAATACTGTACAGAGGGGTTACAATTACATGGGCAAGATAGTGAGTACATTTCTTATCAAGCATTGTAGCCTCCTCCTTTGTTTACCGTTCCCATCCCTTCCCAGCCTCTCCCCGCCCTCCCCCTCAATCCTCCCCCCCACTCAACAAAGTTGTAAAGTTCGTTTTCGACATGACAACTTGTACGTCTCATTGTTGCAACGGGTCCTCCTGTATCCTTATTTAAACGACTTGTTTTTCCCCTTCCCCTCCACAAATTATACCGACATCAAATACAGTGAAAGCAGGGGTTATACTGTGGGGGAGGGACATACAAAGCAACAAAGAAATAATCTTATAAATGCTTTAGAAACAAATGCATGAAAGAAAAAAAAACATTTAAATACAAATCTTAGGGTTCATTTTCCTAACATCACCTTATCTGACCTTTTCTGCTTGACTCATACCTATACTAGATATTGCAAATAAGGGAAACGATGGGACCTATGTTTCTTTGGGCCTGGCTTACTTCACTTAATATAATTTTTTCCAAGTCTTTCCATTTCCTAACAAATGGGGCAATGTCCTTCTTTCTGATGGAGGCATAGAATTCCATTGTGTATATATACCACATTTTCTTGATCCATTCATCTACTGAGGGGCATCTGGGTTGGTTCCATATCTTAGCTATGGTAAATAATGCTGCAATAAACATAGTTGTGCTGGTAGCTTTAGTGTGGTCTTGTTTGTGATCATTTGGGTAAATGCCCAAAAGTGGGATTGCTGGGTCATAGGGGAGCTCTATGTGGAGTCTTTTGAGGAACCTGCATACTACTTTCCAAAGTGGTTGAACAAGTTTACACTCCCACCAACAATGAAGTAAGGTTCCCTTCTGTCCACATCCTTTGAGGGTTAATTTTATACCCTGCTACTTTGACAAAGTTTTGAATCAGCTTGAGTAATTTGGGAGTGGAGTCTATGGGATTCTTTAAATACAAGATCATGTCATCTGCAAAGAGGGCAAGTTTTACTTCATCTTTCTCTATTTGGATCCCTTTTATGTTTGCATCTTGTCTTATTGCTGTAGCTAGGCATTCTAATACTAGATTGAAGAGAAGTGGAGAGAGTGGACATCCTTACCTCGTTCCTGAGTTAAGAGGAAATGGCTTTAGTTTTTCCCCATTAATTATAATGCTGGCTGTAGGTTTGTCATATACAGCCTTTATTGTATTGAGGAATGTTCCCTGGATTCCTAGTTTTTTCAGAGCCTTCCTCATAAAGGGATGTTGGATCTTGTCAAAATGCTTCTTCTGCATCTATTGAGATAACCATGTGGTTCTTATCCTTGCTCTTGTTGATGTGAATTATATTAATTGATTTGCATGTATTGAACCAGCTTTGCATCCTTGAAATGAATCCTATTTGATCATGGTGTATGATTTTTTTGGATGAATTGTTGAAGTTGATAGGCCAAAATTTTGTTGAGAAGTTTTGCATCAATGTTCATCAAAGAAATGGGTCTATAGTTCTCTTTCTTTGATAAATCCATGCCTGGTTTTGGGATGATCACCCACTATTTTTTAAATCTAGCTTTTACCTTCCTATTAGTGAGTTGATTTTATTTCTTCTGAAAGTAACCTATGCCTTCAACTACTAATTGATAAATCTTTGGTGCCTCCTCTTCCAACCCCCAGTTATCTTTGACCCTTGACCATGTTGCCTTTCCTTCCTCCTTGCTTCAGTGAACATTTGTCAGTTTCAAAACCTGTATTTGTTTGGGGAAGTAGTTGCAGTGGGAGGCAGGGTGAGCCCATAGAGTAGGGATAAAAGATTTAGTTACCTTTTCCTCATGCTCGGGTGCTAACACAGGACTGGTGCCCTCCTAGTCAGAGGATACTATGCAAGAAAATCGAATGATTTCTGGAGGAAGACGGAAGTAGCTAGCACTAAAGTTCTCCAATCCAGATCAGTGGTGCCTGGTCAGTCCTGGTGATCACGCCCTGTAGGCAGCAATGTGGTAGCATTCCTGCAGCCTCTGTGCTTCCATCATACCTCACAACTGTCTCCATTTAGTTTCCTTTTATTTTCTGAGCCAGGTTCTCCAGCCCTTTCTCTGTGTGAGCAAGCCTCTTTCTTATTAATAAATATCTTTGTTGTTTAGGTATTCTGGTGTAGGGTACTGTGGTTTTGCCCCACTGTGTTCAATACATTTCTTTCCTTCCTCCCTCCATTTTCTAACTGAAGGTATTTCTTTTGCTTGCTGTCTTTTACTTTACACTAGCACTCAGTACTTGGTGAAGCTCATTTATTTCTTAGGTATCCATTACCACCTCTGTATGATTTCTCTCAAATCTTTTTTTAAATTTTATTATTATTTTTTATTAATGTATTTATTTATTTATTTTTACTGTGAAAATACCATATAGAGGGGTTACAATTACATAGGCAAGGTAATGAGTACATTTCTTATCAAGCATTGTTGCCTCATCCTTTGTTTCCCCTTCCCATCCCTTCCCATCTCCCTCTCCCCCTCTTCCCCCCCCACCCCCCCTCCCCCACCAAAGTTGTAAAGTTCATTTTTCGACATAACGACTTGTACATCTCATTGTTGCAATGGGTCCACCTGTATCCCTATTTAAACAGTTTGTTTTTTCCCTTTCCCTCCACAAATTATACCAACATCAAATACAGTGAAAGCAGAGGTTATACCGTGGGGGAGGGACATACAAAGCAACAAAGAAATCATCTTATACATATGTTAGAAACAATTGCATGAAAGAAAAAAAAATTTGAATACTTATCTTGGGGTTCATTTCACCTAATGTCAACTTATCTGATCTTTTCTGTTTGTCTCAGACTCTCAAATCTTTTTCTAGGTTCTGTCTCTCTTCTTAGGGCTAGTTTAATCTCACCTCAGTGAACACTTACTCCACTTCACAACATTCTGACATCAGAATGAACAAAACTGATTCATACTTGCCACCATTGCAACTGGCCAATCATTGTTCTCTCTTCCTGTGTAGACACACAAATTTTAAAATTTCAATCTACTCCATCCCTTACATCTTTGGCCAAATAGTACCAGGTTTTTTTTTTTTTTTGTTTGTTTGTTTGTTTTTTCCCCTGCCAAGTAAGTCATGGTTTCTCTTTTCCTATGGTCACTACTTTGTTCTTCTCTGAGCAACTATCTTATGTTCCCTACTGAGCCTCTGCCTCTAGTCGTCCCCTGAATAAACTTGATCAGATTCAATTTCCAAACACATGTCTGGTTATATCACTTTCCTTCCTGTCCTTTCATGAATCAGGCTATAGTAGAAACTTTCCAACTTGGCTATCTACAATCTAATCCTAATCTACTTCCTTTTTATTTATCTTATTCTTAGGGTTTTTAGAAAGTACTTCATGGGCTGGAAAGGTGGCTCAGTGGTAGAGTACTTGCCTTGCATGTATGAGGCCCTGAGTTCAATTCCTCCATACCACATAAGCATAAAAAGCCAGAAGTGGTGCTTTAGCTCAAGTAGTAGAGCGCTAGCCTTGAGCTGAAGAGCTGAGGGACAACACTCAGGCTCAGAGTTTAGACCCCATGACTGGAAAAGAGGAAAAATACCTCATGATTTCTGATCATGCTCTAAACTTTTCTATCTTAATTTTTGGTCTTTGTTCAGGATTTTTTTTTTTTACTTGCAATGTCTTTGTATTTCAACTCATCCCAACTCAATTGTTATCTCTTCTATAAAGTCCTCTTCGTTGCCCCCTTGTAAACTGATTATTAATATTTAAAATATATATAAATGCTGTGGAAACAATGTTGAAATGCAGGTTCTGACTCAGTTGGACTCAATTAAGGTGAGACATTTCATACCTTTCTCATAAACTTTTGAGTGAGGCTACAGGTCCCTAAAGTACACTTTGCAGTAAGTAGTGAGGTCCTTTAGAAGCATGATCTTTTACTAACTCATAGGGCAGGACATCAGGCAAGAACTTTATGTTATTCACTTGCAGTATCCTACAATTTTGAAAGAACTTATTTTTGCCTTCAAAGACAGAGACTGGGTTTGGTCCCTCATTGGTTTCTTTGAATACAGTGATTGGATGACTTTAATTGCATTGAATGAACATTCTTTTCTGCTCCATGGTTGCTTATACTTCTCAGTTTAAGTATATATCACATGAATAAATTCGTGGGAGAAGGGATGTCTGGCATGTGATCTGCTGCAGGTGAGGATGCTCAATGTGTTTAAGATAAAGCTAATGTAATTATTGTTATAGCCAGGATTCTGAGTTGCAATAAAGGGAGTCCACTGTAGCTCAAGCAGAAAAGCAATTCATGAAAATGTATGAGGCAGCTCACAGGCTTTTTGAGAGGATCAGAGAATACATAGCAAAACAAAGGAAAAGTTGTATCAGAACACTTCAGAGCCACACCCTCTGGGCAGAGACTGCAGCTAACCAAAAGCTAGAAAGTAAACCTGGAATCTCAGCTTGGGGACTGCATGTGTCCGTTGCCACACTCGCCAGAGTGGATTCTGTGGAGGGACTACTTTTCATGTGTGCACTAGTTATCCATGTGTAAAAATTTACCACACACACAGTAACTTAAAGCACCAGAAAAATATTCTCTCATAGTTCCAGAAGCTACAAACCAGGTCTCACTGGGTTTTTAAATTTTTGTATTTATTTTTAAAGATATATTTATTTAATCTTAAAATTAAGTAGTTGTACAAAGAAGATATCATTCAGCAAAGTAGTTCATGAATACAATGTATCTTGATCAATGTCAATTTCAACATTCTTACTCCTTCCCTCTTCTACCCTTTCCCTCACTCTTCTTGATTTTGTAGTATATATATTGAATTCTTGTCCGAATTTTCCCCATCTTCTCTTCATTCATCTACTCCTTTCTCCCTGACCCTGCCACTTTTGAGTACACACTTTCCAGTGGAGAGAACCCATTCCTTCTCTCCCAGCCTTTGATGGCCACCGGCTTTCCATTGCATGTGACTATGTTACCAGAATCTTCTAGGCAGCATCTTCAAATCCCTGTCTGTCCTGTCTTCTGTGAATGCCAATTTCCCTCTGCCCACTTCTAAGGAAGAAGGGCACATGTGATTGCATGTAGATCCCACCTGAATGATTTAGAAAAATGGCCTCATGTTAGCATCCTTATCTGAATCACATTTGGTGAAATTTTACCATGTAAATTAACATTCATAGATTCCAGTTGTTTAGCTCTGACACCACTGGGGGCCATTATTCATCCTATGACATGTTTTCTTTTTAAGTTGCTGTCTCATTGTATGTACATCTTATTGGTGAGCCTAGGCCATATGCCCATTTCTGAGCTGCAAAGGAGGTTGGGAGGTTACCTTCTTGTCAGGAAAAGTGATAAGAGATGACAGGTGGCCAGTATATGTATATATCAGGTACCCATTACAATAACCCTCCAAACCTTCATACAAAGCATTTTTGTGACTAGCCAGAATCTTTAAACTTAAAGGAGAATGAATTGGGTTGAATACTTTGAAAATCAGATTTCAAATTATTTGAGCATTGACAAGGGAAAAAAAAATCAATCAATCTAGAAAATCATATTCTTTGGCTTGGAGAGAGGGAGGAAAAGATGATATTAAACAAAATAAAAATATTATTGTGGGGTTGTTCTTTCTTTTATGATAGCAAAAATCTATTCCAAGCTTCTAGCATGGGCAATTCAAGTAGGTTCTATAATTCTTTAAGAGCAACATTTGGTTATACAATCACAGTATACTTTTTTCCTAGGTGGCCTTGATGCATATTACTCTTGTGGTGCCCAGCATTGTCCAGAATACTTATGGCAGTAAGGACTTGGGCAATAAGGAGAGAACACTTCTGTTTCTTTAATTTCTTAACATGTGATTTCCAAACAAATCAAAATGGTCATTCTTATACCTGCCTCTTTTCCCCCAACACACATGTGCTTCTCAGTGTGAGCAATGAATTCCCACTGTTTTTCCCACCTGGAAATAGTGATGCAAACCCCTCATCAATCTGTTAGAAAAACTATCAAATAATCTTTTAGGACTGGGCATTTTTAAGTGTGATAGCAATGGTGGATACTTTCCAGTGTCAGAGTCCAATTTACTATACCAGGAACAATAATTCTACATTTGTATGTGTGTGTATGTGTGTGTGTGTGAGAGAGAGAGAGAGAGAAGAGAAAGAGAGAGAGAGAGAGAGAGACAGACAGACAGACAGAGACAGTCAGAGACAGACAGAGACAGAGACAAAGAGGAGGAGAGCACCATGTAAAATGTTACTGAGCTTAGCATTTATAATAACTACATAGATATGTCTGTATAAATACATCTTCATTGTTTTTATTGTTGATGTCTTCCATCATATTTCTGAGACACTCAAATTTAAACTGTTCCCTTGAGTGTTTTAGTGAATCTGGCAGCATAATAAAAAAAAATCTTCATTTAGAAGGTATAGAATCAAAGAAATGAAAGTAAAAATTAAAGTTATGAGTGGGAAATGATTTTTTTTAACCCTGGAGGCTTCTTATTTTTTGTTGAGAGATTTTCTTAAGGAGGGACCTATCATATTATGATGTGATTAACAACAATCTCCAAACACTAGCAGAAAGTTGGGGGCAAACTCGGACCTTTCTGGTGCTCCATTTCCCTTTAGAAGATGAAAATAATCACTGAGTCACCTTCTTATTTCTCAGCACTACTTCCTTTCTCCTTTCTTAGCTATGATTGGCATTTTTAGGAAAGTCTACTTTTAGGCTTGTCTTTCCTTTGATTCCTGAGCAGTTTTGTATATATCTAACACTTATAAAATGCTCATCTCTCTTTTGTCCCCAAACTCCTGATTTGTTTTGTGACAATTTTTGGTGGGGGGAGGAAAGAAAGATGAAGGAAAACTCTGAGGTTTTGGAAGCTTCACTCTATGAATTAATACTTCTGCTTCAGCATAATGTTGGTATTTGATCAAACATAAAAAGCTTCAAGCTTTAATGTCCTGCTGATACCAGCATCAACAAAGCATTGAAGCGGAAGCTTTCTGGCAACTGATTAGAAGGATATTTTATTTCACTGGCTTTAAGACTAAGTGTACCTTTTAGTAGATCTTTCTCAAGGATAAGCTACATTGTACATTATAAATCAAATTCAGAAGCTTTATTAAAAGACCTTTGATAATTTGGTAATATATTACACTCTGTTTTGGAAAGGCGATGAATGACTGCTTTTTATAGTGTAATTTACAATAATAATTTGGATTACAGTTGTGTTCAGTCATGAAAGTATAATTTAACAATTTGGGCCTATAATAACCCTTTCTTTCCCTTGACAGTGTCCACTCTTATTTCAGCTTAAGAATGGCTTACTGGGGGGTGCTTTACATGCTTGCTTTTTGAGTCTGGTAGGTTTGAACATGTGTTTAATTGGAATTTTATGTTGTTGTGTTGGAAAAGCTTCAGATAAAAATGAAACTGATAGCTGGAGAATAAAGATTGTTAACACAAAACTGTCCTAAAAGTATGTTCCATATATGTGAGTTTGCTGTATCAGTAGGGGCTCTTCAGAAAAAAGGAAACTCACTAGAAGTGGCGATTGAAGTGAGCTAAATAAAGATGAGAAAGGTAAAGGGAAGATGAGTTCCCTACCTCCCATCTCCACGCAGTAGGTGGCCTATCTACCTTGAGCCAAGTGGGTTTGGTGTTCCAAGACTTGGAAAACACTGGGGCTGTGGAGAAGCAGGTGACATACTCTCAGGTCCCAGTGGAGGAATATGGCTTTGATTAGGTTACAGTAAGACAAGGAGAGACCCTATCTGAAAAATAAGACAAAAAAGAGCTAGAGGTATGGCTCAAAAGGTATAGTGCTCACCCACTGTGTGTTCAAACCCCATTAATAGATAAAGACTCAGCATTTATATTTGATATAAATGCAACCAATTAGACACAAACTCAGTGATCTTCTAGTTTCCAATTTTTTTGCATTCTAGTCACTACTAATTAGAAAGTCTTCTCTAAAGTTCCCTTTTGTATTTGAGATTGCGTGACCGTCAGACCTGTTTGTTTCTTTAATGAACTTGCAATGTAATAACCAGCCTTCAGTAAGAATGAATCGGTTTCTAGGAGCACAGAACAAAATAGAATCAACTACTTTTCCATACAATTCAAGGCCAAAGAGGAAATTTTGCTCTTTATAATATTCATCAGAAAAAGCAAATTGAAGCTGGGTGTTGGTGACTCATGCCTGTAATTCTAGCTACTCAGGAGGCTGAGATCTGAGGATTGCAATTCACAGCAAACTCAGGCAGAAAAGTCCATGAGACTCTTCTTTCCAATTAATCACTAGAAAACTGGAAGTAGTGCTGTAGCTCCAAGTGGTAAAGTGCATGCTTTGAGCAAAAGAGCTTAGGGACAGAATCCAGGCCCTGAGTTGAAACCCTCTGACTGACTAAAAAAAAAAAAAAAAGGCAAGTGGCTAATGGCTAATGTTGATTTTATCCCAGTTGATACTGTTTCTTTTTATTTTCTGTCAGGTGTTCTGGTGGCTCCTCTGGGATCCTGCTCTCCTCTTGTACTCCTGTCTCTTAGAGCTCTCCTGGGGGCTCCTTTACAAGTCTTTACACTATTTGGATTGCAAAGCATAATTTCCCGAGTGTCAAGTGAGGGGCTGCTGATTTTCTAGCCTCTTTCATGGTGTCTGGTTACCATGATCCTACTCCTCTTGCCTTCCCCTTATAGTTACCCTGGGGTCAATGGCCCTACAAGCAACATGTGTTACTGCTAGGTCTCATCAGGAACTTGGAGTCACATGCTTAGGGTTCTACTTTCAACTTTGCCATGAATTGGCTTGTAAAATCATAGAATATCTAAGTTTTCATCTATAAAATGATGCTTGAAATAGACTGATGGTCCCTCAACTACTGCTATGAAATAGTGAAATGAGAGCTCTTGGAAGGGGGAGAGAGGAAAGGGAAGCTGAGAGAAGATGGGCTGGACTTAAAGGTGACAGTTATGTTCCAGAAACTGGCTTATGATTTTAAGCCACAGTACCTTGTTCTTTCTTAAGGAAAGACTATGAAGTACTTCAGCTTACTCTGGCTAAGTATCTGTAGATGCTGAAATAGATACCCTAAAGGCCAAATTCTGTTATGCTATCTAGGTGAAGCTGGCACACTTGTTCGGGAGCCATAGCAGCAGGAAATGTTCCTGAGGCCTAGGCCCCTCCCCAGGGAAAGAACTATACCTGTGTTCTCTGACAGAAACATGCCAGAAGCTTTGTTGCTCTGAAAATCATATATGTGAGACTGAGGAGCTAATTACAATGTCAATTTGCTAATTTACATCAGAAATTCCAGATAAGAAGACTCAGCGATTAGTACCTCTGCTCAAGCTTTATGGGAAATATCACCACAAGACTATTTCCTTCAATGTAGACAATCACTCAGCACTCTAAAAGCCAGTCTGTATGATCATATATGTTCTCAATAGTAGGCAAATCTATATTGAGAACCTAAGACCTAGCTAAGGATTAGGTTGAACATGAAAATGGAACAAAAGAATTTGTCATATGGAAGAAAGTAAGTTAGTCTAATAATGCATCCATTTTACCAGAGGGATGCCCTTAAGACTGAATACTACTAGGAGCTTTGCCTTCAGAAGTCTGGTTCTCTTTCCCTAGGCTTGCTTCCAAGGGACACTATTTGTCCTCCCACTCCATTTCTCATCACCTTCTTGCCTGCCTTCTTTAGACTTGGATAATCAAACTCTGATCTGGACAGGTGGCCTGGGAAACTTCTCTCTATCTGTCTTATTTATGCTCAACTCCATTCTGTATGGATTTCAGGGTTAAGTCTGCAGGAAAGTCGCACATCCTGTGGTTGAAGTAAACTACAGACACGAACAGCCAGGAAGATTATGATTCAATCTCCTATTTGGTCAGGGAAGCATTCTGTGAGACAAGGGATGGCATGGCTCCTGTTCCCACCAGTTCCTTCAAAGTTGAACAACTACTGTTGTGTTTCTTCACAAATACACTTAGGTCAATTGTAGTAAGTACTGTACTTTGATTCTATAACAAGAGTATGAAAAGAAAAATTTTAATGAAAGATAAGCTAAAAGCTGTGCAAAGATTCAATAGATGTGAATACTTAAAAATTTTGTTATGAAGTAAGACAATTTCTAATATAGGGCTTAAGCTCATATTGGTCTACAGACATCTTTAAATCTTTACCCACTAAACATACTGCAACTGGAGATTATATATATGTACATATATACTTTTATATTTGTACACACAGACAGGGACGTGATAAACTATAAAGGATTCTAGACACTCACACACTGAGGCCAAAGGGGAATATGCATAGGAGTGGTGGACAAGGGCTCAATAGCTATGAGTGTATGATCATATAAAATAATATTTTATGAAATGAACCCCAAGAAAAGGAAATGAGAGACACTGCTGTTTTTGTTTTCTTTTCCTTTTGTGTTATTTGTTAGTTTGTTTATATTTGGGAGGGTAAGGGGGCACAGGGTGGATATATACAACAGTGGTACTCACTACACACTGTAGTAAATGAACTGGATATCTTATGGGTGGGGGCGAGAGGGAAAGACTGGGAGAGAGTGATGGAAGGGAGACATGGTTTGAAAAGAATTACACTCATTACTCATTAACTGATTCATGTAGCTGTAACCCCTCTGTATGTCAACTCTATAATAACAATAAATAAAAATAAAACAATAAAAAAGCACTAAATGAAAATAAAAACTTATGCGTGTCATCGATTAAACTACATTTGCTAACAGATATAAGTTATTATTAAAGTGTAACATTACTATGCAATCTGGGTTATCTTCCAAATGTTAGGAGATAAGATGTATTGCTTTTAAAGCAATACATAAGTAAACAGGAGTTCTTTCTCCCTGCCTCCCTGGGGGAAGTTTAGTACAAGATTCAGCCTCAAGCTCCAGAGAGTTGGTACTGTGAGTCCCAGCTTCACAAAAGCCCCTGATCTTTTCCTGACATCAGAGGACTGCTTCATTGCATGTCCTGGCAAGCAGGGTGTAGAGTCTGGTTTTCATTTGCACCTTTAGGTATCATCTAGAATAGAATGAAAACAAACAATTTCTTATCAGAGAAGCCCTTGCTTAAGGATTCCAAATGACCATAGCTTATGTAAACACTACCTCTATTAAGGTGTGCTTCAGCTTGAGTAATTTTCTCTTCAGCTTTCAGAGGAAGGATAGGAGAGAGGAATAGAGGGGTGAATTTGATCAGCCCTGCTGATCCCACATCTCTGAGTTAGTTTTTCAGTACCTACCAAACTCTATCTTTAAGAAGGTAAAGAGTAAAGTTCAAATAACATCTGAGGATACATAAGTCAAAACTTCAAGGAGTCCTACCACATGGAAATAATAGCAAAGTCACAAATTCAGCATTGAGGAAGGGGAAAAAGACAACATAAAAGTAGTCACATTAAATTCAATATATATTTATTTGAAAAATGTCCAGGAATATACATATATATAAGTATGTGCATATATTTATCTGACCTAATGTGATAAATAAGAAACTTAATGGGAGAAACATAAAAGGGCACTTCTTAATTTTGAAAATCAATTTCTATTAATAAATAGAAGCACAGGAAATAAATTGAAAATAGCATAGATCAGGATGTCTTTTTGGGAAAAAAATATGGTATTGCTGTTCTTAATTACAAGAAATGGATGATAATATTTTAAATGCGTTAACTCTGGTCCATCACGCTTACTTCATGGTGTGAAGAAAACAGCACTTGAATGATTTTTTCCCTTAATTTGTTCTAAATTACAGCAAAGTGCTCTGCAAGAAGCAAGTGCTTGTGTTAATTAACTCTGAGTAAAGAAGGTCACTGGTAGACACAGGGCTCATTTTGTGGATTTAGTTATAGATTTTCTTCCACAATTACAATTCATCATTAGGAATTATAAGCATGTGAAGATTTTCACTTTTCTATCTAGCACTTCAGAATTGGACACATTTGTTGACTTTTCTCTAAAAGCATTTAAAGTGCAGCAACAATAATGAAATTGACTTATGAAATGAATGAAAGAGTCTATTATAAATATATCTAAAATATTGACATTTTCTGAGCATGAACATTAAAGCTGAATTTTTAAAAAAAAACTGCCTATGATCTGTTGTATAATACTTAAAAATTTTTTTTTTAATTTTATTTTATTTTATTTGAGAACATACTGTACAGAGGGGTTACAATTACATGGGCAGGATAATGCATACATTTCTTACCAAGCATTGCAGCCTCCTCCTTTGTTTACCCTTCACCTCCCTTCCCAGCCTCCCCCCTCCTTCCCACCCAATCATACCCCCCCCCCCACCACACCGACATTGTAAAGCTGGTTTTGACATGACATTTTGTACTTCTCATTGTTGCAACAGGTCCACCTGAATCCTTAAACGACTTGTTTGTCCCCGTCTCCTCCACATGTTATACTGACATCAAATATAGTGAAAGCGGGGGTTACACTGTGGGGGAGGGACATACAAAGCAACAAAGAAATAATCTTATAAATGCGTTAGAAACACATGCATGAAAGAAACAAAAACATTAAAATACATATTTGAGGGTTTGTTTTCCTAACATCACATTATCTGACTTTTTCTGCTTGACTCATACATATACTAGATATTGCAAATAA
Source organism: Dipodomys spectabilis (assembly GCF_019054845.1). Taxonomy (NCBI): domain Eukaryota; kingdom Metazoa; phylum Chordata; class Mammalia; order Rodentia; family Heteromyidae; genus Dipodomys; species Dipodomys spectabilis. The sequence goes on from NW_024870758.1 coordinate 24,319,996, forward strand.
GGGAAACCATGGGACCTATGTTTCTTTGGGCCTGGCTTACTTCACTTAATATAATTTTTTCCAAGCCTTTCCATTTCCTAACAAATGGGGCAATGTCATTCTTTCTGATGGAGGCATAGAATTCCATTGTGTATATATACCACATTTTCTTGATCCATTCATCTACTGAGGGGCATCTGGGTTGGTTCCATATCTTAGCTATGGTAAATAATGCTGCAATAAACATAGTTGTGCTGGTAGCTTTAGTGTGGTCTTGTTTGTGATCATTTGGGTAAATGCCCAAAAGTGGGATTGCTGGGTCATAGGGGAGTTCTATGTGAAGCCTTTTGAGGAACCACCATACTGCTTTCCAAAGTGGTTGAACAAGTTTAATACTTAAAATTTAACAACATAAAAATTAACAAATCTGAATTTTGGTCATTTTTGTTAGATGCTAAGGACAGAGACAAAATTACAAATACTGTAAATTCTTGAAAATAACTCAAGATACCCAACATTTTATTAGGCTTTAGAGAACCATCAGCAACTAAGTCAATATTTCTAAAATTGATGCAACTTTTAAATGTTTATTTCTAATGTTCATTAACTTTAGTTCCATTGGATATAGGCTGGTATTTTTATACTCAAGAATTATGAGAGCCAGGATACATATTAATTATGTTGCTCATACATGGTACAGATTTTTATTAATTTATTAATTTATTATTATTATTATTTTATTTTTTGTTTGCTGTGGGGCCTGAACTCTGGGCCTGGGCACTGTCCCTCAACTCTTCAGCTCAAGGCTAGCACTCTTCCACTTCGTAACTGTCAGGCCTGCGTGTGTTTTGTTTGTACTGTTTATTGTTTTTTGGACTGAACAACTGATGGGACTGGAAACCATGGGCACCACTCCATCTAGCCCCCTAGACTTACAAAAAGAAACTGAGAAAGAGGAAAAGAAAAGGTACCCCCCGGTTTTTCAGGGAGATAACTTGGAAGAAGAAATGTTTCCTCCCCCCTACTCCCCTTCCCAGGTTCCTTTTGCAGAACCTGAGAATGATCAAGAGGAGGAGGGAGCTATAGAACCCTGGGCACCTGCCCTTAATTAAAGTTTCTGAGGGGCCAGTCACTCGATGACGTGGTATCAACCCCCCTTCTAATGCAGCTGTTTTTCTCTATGCGCCATAGGTCCTGTGGATGCTGATGGTCAACAGCAACTCCAATATTGGCCATTTTCTACCAGTGATCTATACAATTGGCACACCCAAAATGTCCCCTTTTCTGAGAAACCCAGGCTTTAATTCATTTGCTTGAAACTATTCTCTTTACTCATCAGCCCACTTGGGATGATTGCAGTCAGCTTTTACAGGTCCTTTTTACCACCGAAGAGAAAGACCGTATCCGAGAGGCGGCCCGGAAACATATCCCTGGCCCCACAGGAGCACCCATCATGGATCCTGCCCTGATCGCTGCCTATTTTCCTGAGATCTGACCAACATGGGACTACAATATGGTTGAAGGTAGGGAGCGACTCCTCATCTATCGCCAGGCTCTGTTGGCAGGTCTCAAGGCGGTGGCTTGCTGACCTACTAATATGGCCAAGGTTTATGATGTAAGACAGGGAGGAAGTGAAAGTCCAGCAGCATATCTTGAGCGGCTTATGGAAGTTTTTAGTCAATATACCCCATATGATCTTGAGACCCAGGAGTTGGCTCAGATGATTATGTTTGCCTATATAAATCAAGCTGCACCAGACATAAAGTGAAAGTTGCAGGGTCTAGACAGACTTGGTGAGAAGTCTATTAGGGATCTAGTAGCTGCGGCAGAAAAGGTTTACAATAAGAGGGAGACAGAGGAGCAAAGACAGGAAAGGAAGGACAGAGAATGTGAAATTGAGCGTGAAAAGAGAGACCGGGCCAAGGAAAAGAGGCCAGACTTGTTGGACTCGCCACTATCACATGCCGAGCATACCTGGTTCACAGATGGCAGAAGTTTCATTCAAGATGGAAAAAGGTACGTGGGCGCAGCAGTCACCACGGACACTGAGATAGTGTGGTCAGAAGCACTCCCCCAGGGAACGTCTGCACAAAGAGCAGAACTAGTGGCACTAACAAAAGCCCTACAATTGGGAAAAGGGAAGAGATTAAACATTTACACCGACACTCGGTATGCTTTTGCCACCGTGCATGTCCATGGAGCCATTTACCAAGAGAGGGGGCTGCTGACAGCTGAGGGAATTTTAAGCCTCATCCAGGCCATATGGGAACCAGCAAATATTGCCATTATGCACTGCCCTGGCCATCAAAAGGGAACTGATTCTATAACCAAAGGAAATAACTTGGCTGATCAGGCAGCTAAGGAGGTGGCCCTCCAGCCCAGAGCGGAAGTACTGACTCTAGTAGACCCAGGGCCACGAGCTTTGCCTCCTGAGCCTCAGTACTCCCAAGAAGACTTGGAGTGGATAAAGAAAATTCCCATGGCCTATAAACCCCCTGGCAGAGAAGGAAACAAAGACTGGTGGAAAACTGGTGAGGGGAAACTTATCTTGCCACAAAGATTGGGCAAGGGGATTCTTAAGAGAATCCATCGGGTCTCTCACATGGGAACCCGAAGAATGCAGGACTTGCTTTGACACTCAGAAGTAAAAATTAGGCAAGGAAAGCAACTCATTGAGGACATTGTTAAAAACTGTAAAGCCTGTCAGCTCACCAATGTCCCCAATCAACCAGTTACAAAAGGAGCTCGCCTCCGTGGGGATAGGCCAGGTGAATATTGGGAAGTAGACTTCACAGAAATTAAAACTGGAAAATTTGGATATAAATATTTGCTAGTTTTCATAGACACTTTTTCAGGATGGATTGAAGCCTACCCAACAAAGCATGAGACTGCGAACGTCATGGCTAAGAAGACCCTGGAAGAAGTCCTACCCAGGTATGGCTTCCCATCCACCATCGGGTCAGACAATGGACCAGCCTTCGTCTCAAAAGTAAGGGAATAGCCGCAGCACTGGGGACAGATTGGAAATTGCACTGTGCTTATAGACCCCAGAGTTCAGGGCAGGTAGAAAGAATGAATCGTACTCTAAAAGAGACCTTAACTAAATTGGCCTTGGAGGCTGGCGCAGACTGGGTATCGCTCCTTCCTTTTGCCTTGTTTAGAATAAGAAATTCACCCTATCGGCTTGGCTTTACTCCTTTTGAAATAATGTATGGACACCCTCCACCCATTATCCCTAGCCTTCAGACTGAATTGCTTGCTGATTTGGGTGATACTGAATTTCTGTGTAAGCTTGACTATTTACATCTGGTGCATAAGAGTATGTAGCCCCAGCTTAGAGCATTATATGATTCTGCTTCTATTCCTACCCTCCATTTGTTTAAACCAGGGGACTGGGTGTTTGTTCTAAGGCACAACTTGGGATCTCTGGAACCATGGTGGAAGGGACCTTACATGGTGCTACTGGCTACACCTACTGCCCTTAAGGTGGATGGCATTGCTGCTTGGATCCACTGCTCCCATGCCAGACTGGCTGACCCCTTTGCCCTGGATGACCGTGGGGAAACATGGGAAGTCTCCAAGCATCCTACCCAACCACTCCGCATATGCCTCAAGAAAAGAAAAATGGACTGATTGTTATTGGTATACCCGTTCAAGATCAAGAGCTGTTGGAGTTTAGTTTTGGGCCAGAGCCACAAGATTGTGGCTCAGGACCATAAGTCAAGCTGGGGGGGGGGGGGGGTGGGCGGGGAATGAAAGGATAGAGTACTTGAGGCAGTGACCATTTGTTGCTTGTTTCAGAGCAGAGCAACACATGGTGCTAAACCACCTGGTAGTGTGCCCTTATAAGACCTGCAAATCCTTAGCTCGGGGCTCTCCTCCTGGGCTCCACTGTGTCGGAGTGTAGGACGAGGCCCGAGCTGCAGCCCGTTTAAATAAAACAGCTGTAGAGTCTGACTCTCGGTGGTCTTCTTGGTGGGGGCCTGCGACCTTGGCATAACATGATCATCAATCCAGATTTATTTGCCTTTTAAAATCTACAAATTGCTATAAACAATTTGGTGTTCAGTGGATTTAACCATAGCATACAGGGAATAACACTTACCCTTGTTGTAACTTTTTCCTGGGGACTCAGGATAGAGAATTTCAGGCAAAGTTAATAGGATTCTATGAAAAGAAACAAGGACGACAACAAAAACAACAAAAACCAAATGAAAGTCAAAATATGAAAGGGTGGGACATGGTTCAAGGAGAATGCTTTCTTAGTAAGCATGAGCCCTAGGTTCAGTCCCCAGTACTGCTAGGGAGTAGGGAGAAGGAGGAGTGAGCTAGTGGACATCAAAGAAGGCTACTCTATCCAAAATTTTTTCCAGTTTTATAGGCATCATTTACTATGTTAAGCCTTTTTCTTTAGCACTGGCAGAATTAATTAGTACCTTTTGTTCTGATTCTGTTTTTATCCCTTCTTCTTCTTCCTTCCTTTCTATCTACTCTCTTTTCTTTCCACCTTTCTTCCTTTCCACCTTGCCTTCTTTCCACCTTCCTTTCTTCCTTCTTTCTCACTTTCCTATTTTATTTTATTTTGACAAAGTACCCCCATGTTTCCTAGGTTGGCTTTGAATTTAGGATTCTCCTGCCTCAGCCTTCCTGAGTAGCTGAGATTACAGGTATATACTATCGCACTAGGTATTCTTCTGCTATCATTTGCACTGCAGTTAGAATATTTTCTAGTGCCATAATAACACAAGAACTTCCATACATCCAGTTACATTCCGGAGGAAGAAACTCTTTTTTGGGGGGGGGAGGGGGTCCGGCTGTGGGGCCTGAGCTCTGGGCCTGGGCGCTGTTCCTCAGCTCTTCAGCTCAAGGCTAGTGCTCTATCACTTGAGCCACAGCACCACTTCTGGCTTTTTTCTTTTTGCTTATTTGGTGCTGAGGAATCGAACTCAGGGTCTCAGGCATGCAAAGCAAGTGCTCTACCACTGAGCCACCTTCCCAGCTCCATAGAGGAAGAAACAAGATCTTAAGACTGAATTTTAATCTAATGAGATACCTAACCCACACCTAGTAGCGAATGGATCTTCCAATACAAGAAGCATTTAATCTGGAAGAAAATTGTTAGAAATCAGAAGGACTCAAAATATTACTAATACAAAAATCTGAGATTTTGCATTATCCAGTTCCTATAAAGATGTACAAGTTTCTCTTAGGATTTTTAAAAGTGGGGGGTAGATATATGTAAAAACATAGCTCAGTATTAAATATCAAACACAGACCATTGACAAGGGATACTGTCTTTCTGAAAAAAAAAAAAAAAGAAACCCCTTTCTAGTGACTTACTTCACCAAATTGTAATGTTTGGTTACTTACTTTGGTTGAAGGGCTAATGGATTACAGTTTTTACTAAATTTGCTGAAAAGAACAGAATTTTAATTTCACTTAGCAGATTGAGCTTTTTAAAAATACCATCTGGTTAGTTCAAGTCAATTATTCTTCTGAGTCATAAATACACAAGTACCATATTATATATATTTAAAAAAATGAAGTCCTTTCAGGGTGGTGATGGCTCAATCTGTAATCTTATCAACTCAGGAGTCTAAGGATTGCCATTCAAAACCAACCTGGACAGGAAAGTCTGTGAAACTTCACTTAACCAGCAACAATCCAAAAGTGGAGCTGTGGATTAAGTGGTAGAGTGCCAGCCTTGAGTGAAAAAGCTAAGGGATAATGCCCATGCCCTGAGTTCTAACCTTATTACTCTTTCTCTCTCTTTTCTCTTTCTCTCTCTCTCTCTCTCTCTCTCTCTCACACACACACACACACTACCACTGACACACACTATACACACATATCACACACACCATATACACACATATCACACACACAAAGAAGTCCTAGGACTTAGAAAAATTATGAATGTGTGAAGGTAAATTGTTCTACTGTGTAAAACTACACCACAGTACCAAATAGTATTAACTCAGGCCATGAGGACTTAGTTCATAGAGTCTGTTCTGCAAGTTGTGTTTCTTTTTTTTTTTTTTTTTTTTAATTTAATTTTATTTTATTTGAGAACATACTGTACAGAGGGGTTACAATTACATGGGCAGGATAATGCATACATTTCTTACCAAGCATTGCAGCCTCCTCCTTTGTTTACCCTTCACCTCCCTTCCCAGCCTCCCCCCTCCCTCCCACCCAATCATACCCCCCCCCCCCCGACATTGTAAAGCTGGTTTTGACATGACATTTTGTACTTCTCATTGTTGCAACAGGTCCACCTGAATCCTTAAACGACTTGTTTGTCCCCATCTCCTCCACATGTTATACTGACATCAAATATAGTGAAAGCGGGGGTTACACTGTGGGGGAGGGACATACAAAGCAACAAAGAGATAATATTATAAATGCGTTAGAAACACATGCATGAAAGAAACAAAAACATTAAAATACATATTTGAGGTTTCGTTTTCCTAACATCACATTATTTGACTTTTTCCGCTTGACTCATACCTATACTAGATATTGCAAATAAGGGAAACCATGGGACCTATGTTTCTTTGGGCCTGGCTTACTTCACTTAATATAATTTTTTCCAAGCCTTTCCATTTCCTAACAAATGGGGAAATGTCATTCTTTCTGATGGAGGCATAGAATTCCATTGTGTATATATACCACATCTTCTTGATCCATTCATCTACTGAGGGGCATCTGGGTTGGTTCCATGTCTTAGCTATGGTAAATAATGCTGCAATAAACATAGTTGTGCTGGTAGCTTTAGTGTGGCCTTGTTTGTGATCATTTGGGTAAATGCCCAAAAGTGGGATTGCTGGGTCATTGGGGAGCTCTATGTGGAGTCTTTTGAGGAACCTCCATACTGCTTTCCAAAGTGGTTGAACAAGTTTACATTCCCACCAACAATGAAGTAAGGTTCCTTTCTGTCCACATCCCCTCCAGCATCTGTTGTTGTTAGAGTTCTTGATTTTTGCTGTTCTAACTGGAGTGAGGTGATATCTCAATGTTGTTTTGATTTGCATTTCTTTTATGGCTAGGGATGTTGAACATTTCTTCATGTGTCTATTGGCCATCCTTCTTTCTTCTTCAGAGAAGCTTCTCTTTAAGTCTTTCGCCCACTTACTTATTGGGCAGTTGTTTCTTTGAGGATTTGTTGTTGGGTGGTTTAATTTTTTGAGTTCCAAGTATATTTTAGATATGAGACCCTTGTCCGTTGTATGGCTAGTAAAGATCTTCTCCCAGTCCGTGGGCTTTCTATTGATCTTGCTAGCTATGTCATTTGCCCTGCAGAAGCTCTGCAACCTTATACAATCCCATCTGTCCAGCCTTTCTTTGATTTGTTGTGTTTCCGGGTCTCTATTCAGAAAATTTCGGCCTGTGCCAAGGAGACCCAGGGTTTCTCCTATTCCATCCTGTAATGTTTTCAGAGTGTCTGCTTTGAGTTCAAGGTCTTTGATCCATTTGGAGTTGATTCTGGTGCAGGGTGATATATAAGGATCTAGCTTTAGTTTTCTACATGTAGTTAACCAGTTTTGCCAGCACCATTTACTGAAGAGGCTGTCTGTCTTCCATTCTATTGTTTTAGCTCCCTTATCGAAGATTAGATGGCTATAGGTCTGTAGGTTCATTTCTGGGTTTTCAATTCTATTCCATTGGTCCTGAGGTCTGTTCTTATGCCAATACCAAGCTGTTTTGATTACTATGGCTTTATAGTAGAGTTTGAAATTTGGTACTGATATTCCTCCAGCAGTGTTCTTTCCGTTGAGGAGCGTTTTTGCTATTCGGGGTCTTTTATTGTTCCATATGAATTTTTGGATTGCCTCTTCTATTTCCTTGAAGAATGAGGGTGGAATTTTGATAGGTATTGCGTTGAATTTGTAGATAGCCTTGGGGAGTATTGCCATTTTCACGATGTTAATCTTTCCAATCCAGGAGCATGGGAGGTTTTGCCATTTTTTAAGTTCTGTGTTGATTTCCTTTTTCAAGATTTTAAAGTTTTCATCATAGAGGTCCTTCACTTCTTTAGTTAAGTTAATTCCTAGGTATTTTATTTTGTGTGGGGCTATTACAAATGGAGTTGCTTTCCTAATTTCAGCCACACTTTTCTCATTGTTGGCATACAGAAAAGCCATTGATTTTTGGGGGTTAATTTTATAACCTGCTATGCAAGTTGTGTTTCTAATGATACTGGATTTGCCATTTAAAAATCCGCTCATTCTTTCTCCTGGAGTCCATCCTTGTGACTAGTGGGTGCCAGCACTGAGGCATTTGGTTGTAATAATCACATTGCACATCCAGAGAGGCCCTGAGATTCAGCATTTCTCTGTATCACATAACCACCTGCAGTTTTCTAGATGGAGACTTCTTTACTGAATTATTGTTGGTTTTCCCTAATTAGAAAATAAGTGCCATGAACACTAGAATCTTCCTGACTTGCTCACCCTGGACCCAATTGCTAGAATAGCGTGTCCTTCTTAATAAAAACTCAGTAAATATGTAACAGGTAACCTTTGAGTCATGATTATGGAGCCATTTTTCTTTATAAAAAGTTAAATTTACAGGTACTATCATGCTTTCAGTTTTATTGAATCAACTGCACTAACTAGACCAATCCAAAAGGAGATAGATTCCAGAAATCAGAGTTTATTAAGAAAAACAAAACACCTAAGCCAACTCGTTTATAGTAAAGGTACTCCTGGTGAATAATTTCCTCAGTACTTTTCAATCTCTCCTTTAGCCTGGTTCTAGCAGCACTTTACTTCACATCCTCAATACCTCCCCATTAAATTCAAGGATATATATATATATATATATATATATATATATATATATACATATATATATATCTCCTGGTTGTTGAAATGTTATGTATTATTGTATATCACCAGTTATTAATTAAGCCCATGAGTTTAAATAGTATTCAAGTCTCAATATGCTCTTCTATGCTTATTTATAAGATGCTTTAAAATATCAAGCTGAATACTCATTTAGCATTTGAAGGCTTTTATTTAAATTTTAACAGTGTGGTTGCTCATGAAAATATGTTGCTTGCTAAGACCCTTGCTATTTAAAGAATGGTAATTTTTCTTCTCCTTTTTCTTGAGAAGTCAGACCTAATGGAAATTAGTATTACCAGAATCTATGAATTACTAATCAGTTGGTACCCCAGAATGTATGAGGTTTAAGTTTGGAAATTAATACTTTCCAAACTTGGTTATTAAAAAAATGACTGAATTAGAAACCAATGAGAAACTTCTCAAAAGACTTTTCCTCAAGTAATATAGGTATAGTATTTTAAAACTTGTTTTGCTTCCTCTTTCTTTCTCAGTGGAATGAGTATAAGAAAATATCTGTATAAGTACCAGATTAATTAAAAAATTTCCCCCAAATTTTAGTTGGAGTTATTGTTTTTTTTTTTTTGTTGTTGTTGTTCGGTTGTGGGGCCTGACCTCTGGGCCTGGGCACTGTCCCTCAGCATTTCAGCTCAAGGCTAATACTCTACCACTTGAGCCACAGTGCCACGTCCAGCTTTTTCTGCTTATGTGGTACTGAGGAATTGAACCCAGGGCCTCATGCATGCAAGGCAAGTGCTCTACCACTGAGCCACCTTCCCAGCTCTAGTTGGAGCTATTTAATATAAACATTGCTATTATGTTTGAAAAATTTTAAAGGGGGATAAAAAAATAGTTCCCATTTTTCTGAATGATAACCTTTGCCTAACTTTTCACTTTTTAGAAGGGATTAAAGTTTAGGGTATTGAATAAATCAAAGTCCATCTGATTTGGTTCCAACCATAACCAGTAATTACTTTAACAATAATTAAAAGATTGACAGAATTCGCATGGTAATGGCCTATGGTTGATGGGGAATACACCCGGGACTCCTCTTATAGTCTTCTTTCATCCTCTTCAGAGCTGGGCATTGTCTGGCTTCATTATCAACAGCTATTTTTTTCAAAATCAGAAATGAGAATATTTTCTTCTAAATGTGCAGTACTAAAGTTGATTGTAGGGTAGTAAGGGTGTCCCAACCCTGTAAGTCTCCAGAAAGAGCCACCATTCCGCTTGTATATGCAGAAGGCAAGTGTGAGAATGGCCAGAAGTATGATCAAGGTCAGTGCAACCGCAAGGGGAACAGTGCCATGACTGGGTCCTGAAAGCAGAGGAGCAACAGGAAAGCCTCAGTGACAGGAAGTAAGGCAGACACGACTGCACACTTGCTTTCTACTTCGTTATTTCTAAGAAAACTCAAAATGTTCCCTACTGTTCCAATCTTACCTTTTCCTGGCTGCTCCTTTGCAATGTGAATATCTAAAATGAAATAGAAAAATCAAAATGAAAGATTTATTTTAATTCAATAAAATTAACTCATCACAGCAGGATTAGGAAACCATGGCTCATGGATCAAATCTAGTCGTCAGTTTTTATAAGTAATGTTTTAATGGAACTCAGCCATGGTCAGGCATTTATCTCTTTGTCTATATCTATTATAATGAAGCAATGCCAGTATAAGAAGAACCATGTGACCTTCAAAGGCTAAAAACATTCACTATCTGCCCCTTTATAAGAAAAATTTGGTAATCCTTGATTTATTGATTTTTATTATCAGTTTTAGTAGTGCTCGTGAATATATACACTGAATAGCAGAATAAGAATGGAGATTGCTAGTTTATATTCTAGTTCTATTTGCCTTTTTTTTAGTTTAATAACCAAGATGACACAAGAAACTCATGAGAGCTTTTATATTGGCTTATGGCTTTTTTCTTCATATCAGAGGAAGAAAGAACTGTTATGTTCTTTGACTTGTTTGACACATAACTTCTTGCCAGAATCTATCTAAATACTTTCTCAATACTTGTATTTGAGAACCTTTAAATGACTATTTTAGGAATCATGTAACCCTGGTATTCACTGGACAATTCAAGACTACATAAGGCACATGGTAAAAACAACAATCCAAACCAACCAAACAAATCTTTAAATGCTTCAGTGGTGGTAGGTCAATATTAGAGTAGAAACAAAATGAAGAATTCTTCTCTGACTTTACCCACCTGCCTCCATTTTGCATATAAATCCCTTTTTATCTTGACATGAGGATAACTTCCACACTCCTTCTGGGATCTTCAGGGCGATACATGGATGGGATTTGAGGTGGTCCATGTCTAGCTTCCCAATACCCCAGTTGGACTGATCTACAGGTGTTCCATCAAACCACCTTATAGTTTCATCTGTAGAAAAATTGTTGACTATTATACCTTAAGGTACATAGTTATCAAACTTACTAAGACTGGAAGAAACTATAAAGCCTAAATTCAACAAGACTCCTACCCAGGGAGTATATTCATGAATGAACTCAACATCAAAAGCTAGTTATTAATAAAATTTTCATGTAAGCAGTCCTCTATTTTAGCTATAGTGTTTTGGATACCCTGTTCATTGACATAACAGTTTGAATTTTAAATATTCTATATAATTTCTAACCAATTTAAAGAAATCATTTAAATCAAAGAGTCATTTGGAAGTCTATATAGTTACAAAATGGCTCAATTTGTAGTAATTGTCTCTAAATGTTAGCCATTCATGTATCACAAGAGAAGGAAGGGGTGGTAGAAAGTTTATCCTGTGTATAGGTAATAATGTGTGTGTGTGTGCGCGCGCGCGTGTGCATACATGTGTGCACACACATGCATTCTGTAAAGGATTTAACAAAATAAACTGATATTCAGTCTGCTTTTTATTATCACCACCTTTAGAAATTCTAAACATTATCAGTGATTAAAATACTTCTCACAAGGATGAGCTCACCACCTACCTTGGTAGACCAAGATAACAAGCTCTCCATGCCAAATTAAAATAATTTTCTTTACAAGTACCTTTCAATAACTGTCAATTACATAAAAGAATACCAGGCTTCCATTTTAGTACAAACTCTGGTTTTGAAGAGCAGCAAGTAAGAATTCTAATAGCACAATTGATGACTGAAACATTTCTGTAACTCTGTAGTACTTTTTTACACTTTAGGAACATGGGCTGCTTTCAAGTCAATGTGGATTTGGTATGTAACAACTAAGTCTGTGAACAGAATTCCAGCCAACCATTCTTCACAGTAAATAAAAAGGTAAACTTGTTTGTTTTTATGCCTTGGTATTATGGGATTATTTCAAAGGATAAGAGAGTATAGAAGAGCATAACAAGGTTGTTTTGGGGGAAAAATGGCTTTGTGTTTCACGCTATTTTTCACAGCAAACGTGTCCAAAGAGAGTTTTCTGGCTCACACATGCTATTATCATTAGCCTTAACAACTGTGTATTTATTTATGCCCTGTCCTCTCCTCTCCCAAAATCACTTACTGTTACTGTCAAATTGAGCATTCAACCAAACCATCTGGACAGAAGAACCAAAAGCAAAAAGCTCTTTCAGAAGAAATGAGATTTCAGCCTCATCCTTGATTGTTAGAAGGTTAGATCCTACAGAAGAGACAAGTAGACATGAGCAAGTATTGGTATTTTCACATAAGTATAATTTAACCAAATTTCCTAAACCATTACTTGGGAAGGTTTTGACATCTAAACATTTCTGTCATGTAATACTTTATTTTTGTGGTGTTATGGATTGAACCTAAGACCTTACATATCCTAGGCAAATGTAACCACTAAGCTATACCCTCAGACCCCAAATTTATTTTTCCTTCCTTCCTTCCTTCCTTCCTCCTTCCTTCCTTCCTTCCTTCCTTTCTTCCTTCCTTCCTTCCTTTCCTTCCTTCCTTCCTTCCTTCCTTCCTTCCTTCCTTCCTTCCTTCCTTCCTTCCTTCCTTCCTTCCTTCCTTCCTTCCTTCCTTCCTTCCTCCCTCCCTCCCTCTCTCCCTCCTTCCCTTCTTCCTTTCCTCTTTCCCTTCTTACCTCTCTCCCTCTTTCTTTTCTTTTTTTATGCTAATACTGGGGCTTGAACTCAGTGTCTTTTACTCTTGCCTAGCTTTTTTGCTCATGGCTGGATTTATATCATTGTGGTCACACTATCAGTCTGGCATGTTTCTGGTTAACTGGAGATCAAGTCTCACAGACTTTTTTCTGTGCTGGCTTTAAACTGAGCTTCTCAGAACTCAGCCTCCTGAGTAGGGGGATTACTGTCATGAGCCAATGTTGCCTGCCAATTTTCCAGTATTAATAAGTGATTTTAGTTGCAATTTTAAAAATAAAACCATAAAATCTTGAAATGTTAACTTTAAAAACATTAAAATTTCATTATACAAATGCATTCAAAGGGAGTATTTTCTTCGAAGATGCATCATGTTGAGTTTTCAAATGCTACACTGGACATTGAATTGCATTTATTAGTTTCCTCTCAAGTAAGCATTTTCAGTAGTTTTTTTCCAAAAGTTTTTATTGCTTCTAAAGTCACTAAATAATCAGCAAGTGACAAAGACTCCGTTGTTTACTAAAACATCAAGAAGGAGCACATGAAAGCATTTTAGCATCACAAAAGAATTACCTTCCTTTTTGCAAAATTCATGAGCAGCCTCAAAACTCAAACTGTCTAGGACTGTAGAAAAGCTGTAGCAATTACTTTTAAATTTTATCCAAGGAATAGATGTTTCTGAACACAACAATGGATGCTCAAATGGCTTTGTTTCTATGAGGAAAAAGCAGTTATTATTTCAGGGTTATGACTGGGTTCATACATTGAGATAAACCTTATATTACATTCTGTGAAAAACCAAAATAAATATATGTGAGTCTGAAAGAATGGATTTAATGTAAATGATTACAAACCAGCTAGTTTCTTTTTTCTTTTGCTTTCCTGACAGAAACAATATTTTCCTAAACATAGTGGGGTTTATAGGCTTAGTTTGAGGGTTGGTTAGATGAAGTGACTGTCTTTCATATTTATGACTGATATCCTTCCTAAAGGTTGGGAGGTCTGGAGGATGTTGCAGCTGAAAGAGTGTCAGTGGAAAGATGCTAGAAAAAGGGTTTCAAAAATGTATAAAATGGGTTCCATTCTGTGCTGAGTATCACAGGTTAAAAAAAAAATCTTACCTGGTAGCAAGCCTATGAGGGAAAATATGAGTGAAGCATCATAATGCATCATAAAATAACATAGCATAAAATAAAATTTATTTGAGAGGACAGGCCTAAGAACCAGACATTTGTGTGCTGAGATCATTGACTTGGCCTTAGAGGTGTCAACTTGTCCTTTGATTTCTTTATCTATTAAAAATGAGCCAAAAAAAAAATGAGCCAATAATTTCCTTTCTTACAATTTGACAAGTTGGCACCTGATGCTTCCTAAGCCCTGAATGGATGCATTCTTATCAAAAAGAGGACAGCTTTTAGGATGTCTTAGAAACCAAAGTAATTTTTTTCAAAATGTTTATTTATACAGATATTCAGTTATAAATATATTTATTTATGCAGATAGTATATTTAATCCTGAATTGTTTTAATTTACAGTTGCGTATGTATGTTATTTGGTATAGCACCACGAATATAGTAAGCAGTGCACTTTTACAAAATGATAGATTTAAAAGAAGTCCAACAAATGTTAAAGGACTCTACACACATTGTAGTAATAGATGGAGAGAGGACTTGGTAAAATGGGATAAACAGCACATCAGTGAAGGAGGAAACATGGCTTCTGTTCTTGATACTATTGATGGACAGCTGGAATCTTCCTAAAGTATTCTGGAACAGTGTAATGCTTATTTAATTTTTGTAGAGGGGTTGGCCAGGTGAATTTTATTGAATGAGGCTAAGGGTAGGACCAGACAGGTTCTGGAATCCTATTAATTTTTGTCTTAAAAGTAGATCCTCAGTCAAGGTAGCTTCATACACAAGGGCCCAGTTTCTAGTCTGATTTGCCACCTCTCCCTCTCCCCTAACTTGTGATCTAGGCAAATATCAACCTGAACTTCGCCTCATACATGCTCTGTGGCTGCTCGAGCTTTTCTCTCACAATGCTTTTCCATGTTCTAAGATTGCCCTTTGGCATTTCTCCCATTCTTCAAGGCTCAGCTTCTAGCTTTATGCTTCAAGAAGATTGTCTGCCTTTTCTCAAATACATATGATAATCCTCATATCATTTACTCTCTTTCCTCATTTTGTAGCCATGCCTAGTATGGCAATTATTCATATTTATATCTCTGAGCAGACCAGAAACTTCTTGAGGGCAGAGACTTCTTACCACTCATGCTCAAAATCCTTGCTCAGAACAGCAGTATGTAGTTCTTGAGTTGAATAGAATTGTACCTACCAGGGGGCACATGACAAATGGCACCTTGTAGAAATGACTCACAGGCTGTGGTATGCCAGCGTCCATTAGTATCAGCAAAAACACAGTCACCAAGGAAGGATGGCTCCTCTTCTTCCCAAAATGAGAAAGTAGATATGGTACCATCTGACCAGTCAAAACTAAGACCATTCTGTGGAGGGAAATTGAGCCATCATTTCCTTGCCAAGATTGTTATTGGTATCATCAGATTTCTAGTTCCATGCTTTTTGTTGTTGTTGTCATGGTTGTTGTTGGTGGTCTGGGGCTTGAACTCAGGCTTGGGTGCTGTCCCTGAGCACTTTTGCTCAAGGCAAGCACTCTACTACTTAGAGCCATAGCTCCACATCTGTTTTTTGATTGGTTAATTGAAGATAAGAGTCTCATGGGGACTTTTCTGTCTAGGCTAGCTTCAAACTGTGATCCTCAGATCTTAGCCTCCTGAGTAAATAGGGTTACGGGCCACTGGCACCAGCTTATTTACATGCTTTTCCCAGAGGCACTAGGATAGTTTATGAATGTAGCCTGACAAAAAGGAAGATTTACAACGAATGCTGTCTTTTTTGGTTTTAGGTATCTTTGGCTTCTTGCCACAATAATTCCCTGGTAAGTAATCAGAAGGAAATGGGACCAATAACTTGCTCTTTATAAAAAAACGAATTCCAGGTCAAAGATTCAAACAAAAAATTGAAAACAAACCTAAAATATTAGAGGAAACAACTAATTTTTAAAAATACTTTTGGTTTGTGTGGCATGGAGAATCCAGAGACCATACAGGAAAATTAACTAGATAAACATAAATACTGTAATGCAAGCAGACAATAGACAATTACAAAATATTATTCTTTTACCTATCCCAATGATCGAAGATTTAATCTTGGTAATACAGTAAGGATATGAAAAGAGTAGATGTCATCCTATGGCATATAAAGTGGTGCACACTTTTGGAGGGCAATTGGGCAGCATGTGTTAAAACTTGAAGTGTCCTCAGCTGACAAGGATATTTGCTGTGCTTTGCTGACAACTGTGAAGAAAAGAACAGCCCACGCGCCCATTCACAGGAGAAAGGTTTACTAAGTTGCAGCATATCCAAAGAATACATGAGATTTTTATGTGCTCACTTGGGAAATTGTGAAAAATATTAAATGAAAAGACAAGTTTAAGGGCAGCATGTAAAACATGATCTCATCTCTATTTCAAAATAATATACAAATTCATCTCTTACAGGTCCATATGTGTATATGTGGAGAAAATTTCTGGTTGGCACAGGAGAAACTACTGATGATAACATTGTAGTATAGAACTAAGGCTCAGAATAAAATAGAATTTTATTCTTCATTACTCCGAGTAATTAAAAGTCAAAATAAAAACAAATAAAATCTATTTTTGAAATTACATCCCTAGAGAAACAAAACAAAACCCCATGTTAAATTCAAAGGCTACTCAATTAATGAATAATCAAGTTTCTACATAGGAAGCATGAGGTACTGTTTGTGGGAATTCCTTTAGTGCAATACATATAGTAGCTGAGTTTAAAATGTTTTCCAGTATATATATGAAACATGATTCAAAGATGCTTCGAAATTTTTAGAGAATCCACAAAGACCATTTTATCTGAAGACTGCACAAGTGATTGTTTATAATAACCTGATCTATATTCCCGGTTTTTTTTTTTGTTGTTGTTGTAGTCCTAGGCTTTTCCTAAGGCTGGTCAGTATTTTTTATATAAGCGAATTATGTACAAATTGCATTTACTGTATTTCTGGGAAATGGTTTTCTGTGCTGAGCAAGTAGAAGTGAAACTTGATTATGAAAGTTTGCCTAGGGCTGGGAAGGTGGCTCAGCTTGCCTTGCATGCATGAGGCCCTGGGTTCAATTCCTCAGCACCACATAAGCAGAAAAAAAAAAGCCGCAGGTGGCGCTGTGGCTCAAGTGGTAGAGTGCTAGTCTTGAGCTGAAGAGCTTAGGGACAGCGCCCAGACCCAGAGTTCAGGCCCCACCACCGGACCTCCTACCCCCCACCCCCCACCCCCCCCAAAAAGGAAGTTTCCCCAGGGAATTTAGGACACCTACATTTGCTGTGAACAGCCCGATCCAGTGGGCGTATCCTAGTCGGTTGAGGATGACGGTAAGGAAGGACTGATGATACTGGTCTGAAATGCTGACCAGTTCTGCTCCATGCACCTGGCAGGTTTTTACTGCTCCATGCCAGGTCACATTTGTATTAATTATTTTGTAAGTTCTGTTTCCATATGCTAAGGTACTGGGGATTGGATACATATCAGAAGTATTTATATGGTGTTCAGAAGAATCTAGGACAAAAACAACAAAAGCATTTGCAGCACCTGGATGAGAAAGTAGGCAGAATATAGCATGGATTCCTGTCACTAGATCATGGTGACATCATGGTATAGAATTAAGGGTTAGCATAGAATAGAATTTTACTTTTCATTACTTTAAGTAATACTTCTATTTTAAAAAGTCAAAATAAAAACAAATCAAACAATGCTACAGCGATACTCACAAGACAAATATTGGAAATGATCTGTACTGTTTAGGGGGAGAAATGGGGTGGGGAAGGAAAGTGGGAGAAAAAGGACAAGAAATGTATTTATTATCTAACATATAATTGTAACTCTTCTGTACATAACCTTGACAATAAAAAATATATTTTTGGAATTACATCCTTAGAGGAACAAAACAAACCTCACATTAGTTTCTACATAGGAAGCATGAATTATTTTTGTGCAAATTCCTCAAATGCAATAAATATAGTAGTTGAGTTTAAAATATTTCCAGTACATATATGAGACATGATTCAAGGGTGCCTGGAAATTTTCAGAGAATCTACAAAGACCATTTGTAGCATCTGGATGAGAAAGAAGGCAGAAAATAGCATGGATTCATTTCACCATGGTCTATTTCCTTCCTTCCTCCCTCTCTCCTTCCCTTCCTTCCTTTCCTTCCTTCCTTCCTCCCTCTCTCCTTCCCTTCCTTCCTTTCCTTCCTTCCTTCCTTCCTTCTTCCTTCCTTCTTTCCTTCCTTCCTCCCTTCTTTTCTTCTTCCCTGTCTCCCCCTCCCTACCTCCCCTTTCTCCCTTTCTTTCTTTCTTTCTTTCTTTCTTTCTTTCTTTCTTTCTTTCTTTCTTTCTTTCTTTCTTTCTTTCTTTCTTTCTTTTTCTTTTTTTCTTTCTTTCTTTCTGTCTCTTTCTCTTTTTCTTTTTTCCTTCCTTTCTCCCTTCCTTCCTCCCTCTCTCTCTTTTCTCTCTTTCTTTCTTTTTCTTTTCTTTTCTTTCTGGCAGTATTTGGGTTTGAACTCAGGGCCTTACACTTGCTTTGTTGACATTTTACCACTTGAACTGTTCTCTAACCCTACTTTGTTCTGGTTATTGTGGAAGTGGAATCTACCAAACTTTTCCACATTGATTGGCTCTGAACCACCATTTTCTTCATATCAGCCACCTGAGAGGCATGAACCATGACTACCAGGGCTCAGAATTAACTATTTCAAAATGAAGGTATTACCTGAAAGTCAAGCAATGCTAAAGCATTTTAACATTTAAGAAATTTAGTGAATGAATATCTTCAAACATATATACATGATTTAAATCATTTCTACAAGATTTCCTTTTACTATCCTTTGTCAAAATGACCCTTTTGGGTCAAGTTGCTAGTGATTGCTTAATCCAGATTTGTGCCACTAGCCATACTCTCTGCCTCATATGCTGCTTTGGTGGAACTTAATAACAGCATATTAACTTGTGCTGTGTACTCATATATTGTATTGCACAGCTAATTTTACAAGTGCACATTCTCAGATCAAACATTTGGTTATACTTTTGAGATTTATTATATTCACTAGAATGTGTACATTCTAGGAAGAATGAAAAAAGTCTTGAAGTTAATAAATGCTAGACACGCACACAACTCCTTCAAGCAGCAGCTATTAATATGTCACTTTTCAAAGTCAAGATTTACAAAGTAAAAGACAAGAGTTTCTGACACATGATCATTGGTGCTAGCCTGTTCCTAAGTGGCTGTGATCCTGAGAAAAGCTAGCCTGTATTTGACCTTCAGATATTTCCCCTTTAATAGGTACATTTTCCTTTTTTTCCTTCTTGTATTACCTACCTAGGATAGACTGAGTTTAGAAAAACCAAAACATGAAAATGAATGATGAAACGTCTTGAATTTGGGATTAGAAAGAGTTGTAGGTAGAACAGAAGACTGTTGATTTAATCCTGTTTCTTCTACTGGCTAAGAGACTGTGGTTGTATCTTCCTTAACCTTAAATTTTATGACTGAATTAAGGCCTTCCTGTAGATAAAATATCTTGACATATCCACCTAGGATACATGATAATGTACCTAAGATACAACAATCACTTAGCAAATGTTTCTTTTTCCTCCTGCCTCCTCTGGACACATTCCCCCCTCAATAAAAATAGCCTACAGCTGACTTCCCATGCCTATAATTCTAGCTACTCAGGAGGCTGAGATCTGAGGATCGCAGTTCAGAGCTGGTGCAGCAGAATATCCATGACACTCTTATCTCCATGTAACTGGCGAAAGGCCTGAACTAGAAGCAAGGCTCAAATGATAGAGTGCTAATCATGAGTGGAAAAGCCATGTGGAAAAGCCTAAAAACTCCAGTGCATAAGAAAAAATACATAAATAAAAAGGCAAACTGGAAAGTTGGCTTTCACCTGAGAAAATTACCTTAATATAGCAGGCACATATTAGAAAACCAAATAAAATTAACCTACTTATTAACTAACTTGTGATAGGCTGCACTTTTATTATTGATTCATTTTGTTGCTAGAGATCTGCTTACAGCAATGTAGCCAGTCCCTGGTTACTTATACAAAATCAATATAATACCCAAGTAGTTATTTAAAAATGACAACCATTAGTAAAAATTGAAGTAACTGAAATTCCTTGCATATATGAGACAAATATCAATTTTACCCTTCCCTCACTGAGTTATATATTTGTACTTTCAGGTATGTGAGTTTCTCCATGTGTAATTGGCTCCATAAATCTCAAATGTACATGGTATTTTTGTCATTTACTGTCCTGGAAAAGAAAGATCTGTTGGAAATCAAGTTTCAAACAGTGTGTGTGTTTGCTTCAGGGGTGAGATAGGGCTAGTCTTGACTGCTTTGGTGTCTCTTTTCATTCATATTTCTTTATTCTTTCAGACAGGTAAGAACTGTGGGCTCAAGGTCCATGTAAACATATGTATTCACAGAAGAAAAGCAGAACTTGGAATTCACTATAATCTGCAAAAATAAGCTCAGTGACACTTTTCAGAAATAATAATAATTTAAAAATGCTATCATTTGTTAAACATATGGCAGGAACTGTGCTAAGCTTTATATATTTATAATATATGGGAAATTATTATTTAGTTTACAGATGCTGGTATCAAAGTTCATGGAAGGTAAGTCATTGAAGTTTATTTATAGTGGTGGGTGGGTATCTATACAGGGTAGACACTCCAGTGCCTATGGTCTCTCTACCACTTTTCTACACTGCTTTCCAGGGATATTTGTTTTTTAGTCCCCAAATATCAGAGTCCCCAAAAGATCAGAGAGCCATACTCCAGAAGAGATCAAAATCACAGTAGGAGAATAAAATCACGGTATTCAACTGAGAGATCTGATATGTTACTGGACTAAGCGTAAATTCTTTATCTATGAAATGGGAAGACTTAGTCCTATTTCACAGAATTGTCTTGAGGATTTTATAGCACAATGTTCATAAACCCAAGGCAATATGGCAGTGTGCCATTATGAGTGTCTAGTACATGATTTACAGGTATCATTCTCTTCCCTACAAGGCTATTCTCTTCCCATATTGCAATTAAAGATCTACTCTTTTCATTAATTCAGTACTTATTGTGTATCCTTTAGTTCTGAGAGGCAGGAATGGAGCTTTGCTGGAACTATGTTCCCGAGGATAGGGTCGATGGTATATTAAAGAGCCCACAGGCATGTGACACTAAAAAGAAAAACATAATTCATATACCCAGTGAGCATACATATGCTAGGCTGCCCAGGGGAGCCATCTTCCCCAGACACAAATTGGTCTTCTAAGCTGGTATGGTAGAGCACTAGGTCATTGCAATGGCTGTGGTCATTCACAAGGTATTGACCCTGCTCATGAACTCCCATTTGCTATTTGTGATAGTAAAGTGCCATGATTAGGATAGTAAATATCTCCCCAAAGCTCTTGAATTAAAAGATTGGTCCCCAATATGGTGCTGGGGGGAGAGGAGGGAGTAGAATCTTCAAGAGTTGAGGCTTGTTTTGAGGGCTTTAGGTCATTAAAGGCATGCTTCAAAGGGGACTGTGGGGCCCCACAATGCTTCTTCTTCCTTTCTTTTTGCTTCCTGGCCATAAGGTGAGGGGCTTTGCTCTACTACATGCCCCCACCTGGGCACTGCTTTACCACAGTCCCACATCAGTAGGACCAATGCTGACTAATACATATGACGTTGATATTTCATACCAGAACTCATTGGGGAGTGAGGTTTATCTATCAGGACTCAAAATACACTACTTGTGGTATCTGGCTACAGAGATCATGCTAGGGGCAAATATGAGTTGGTTTGTTTCCTTGATTATTGATAGTTTTTTTAAAATGCCAGAACTGGGACTTGAACTCAGGACCTGGTTACTGCCTCTGAGCTTTTGTGCTCAAGGCTAGCACTCTACCACTGTGTCATACCACCACTGCTGGCTTTTTTTGTTGATTAACTGGAGTCTCAAGGACTTTCTTGCCTAGGCTATCTTTAAACTGTGATCCTCAGATATCAGCCTCCTGAGTAACTAGGATTATAAGTATGAGCCACTGCTTCTTGGTGGTTTCTTTGAGTCTTTTACAATATTTTCTAGGTGTCTTTAAAAATATTATCTCAATAGACTCTGCTATGGTTTAGATCTAATTTCAATGTGTCCCCCAAAGAGTTATGTGTTGAAATTTAATCTCTATTGTGAGGTATTTAAAGGGTGGAAACCTAATCTGACTATATAAGGTTTAGAGGTAAGGCCTTTGGGAGTTGATTAGGAGTAGATAAAGTGATCACGGTGGAGTTCCCATGATTGTATATTGGTAGCCTTATGAAAAGAGGGAGATTCACCAAAAGAGATACCCACATGAGCTCCTGTATCTCACCATGTGATGCCCTTTGCCCCCTTAGGACTCTGCTAGGAAGAGAATTATCATTTGATGAGGGCCCTTGACTTCAGACAAAAACTTGAGTCAAAATAAAGTATTTTTTATATGTTAGTCCATGAACTTCATTATAGTACTGGAAAAGACTAATATATAGATAAATAATCCCAAAACAAAACAATAAAGCTACTGAATGACACTAAAAGGGGATCACAACCTTGGTCATCAGCCAAGTGGCCTCAACAGTCCTTAGAAGACAACTGAAGGAATAGTCCTAGGGGAGTGGAGATTAAATGAACAAATGTATGCAAAGTCAAACAACAAGTATCCCACATACTTAGCTGTGAATCTGTTTGTTATACAGCGGCATAAAACAAATAAGGAAGATAAGATGGGCCAAGGAAATGAAAAGAATAAGCACCCCAGTATTTCTTACCCTGAATTCTTTCACACACAAACCCATAGGATTCTTTTTCACAGTCATCAAAGTACCATTTTCCAGTAAAATGAAAATTAGGATTACTTGACAGCAGGGCACAGAGCGGAATGTGTTTCTGAACTTCAGCAGTGTTATGACTTGGAATCTTTAATAGAATACACGTTATAAAAATACTATTAATATGTAACATATAATATTAATATTGAAAATTTTGCTTAGGACAGATTTTTAAAATTTTAAAACATTAAAACATTTCCTTACATTTCATAAACCCGTTCATAAATCATTTTATAAGTTTAAAATAATCATTGTGATAATTATATTTATAAAAACGCAAAATGTATGAAATTGCATTATTAAAAATTCATAAACTGGTAAACCAATAAAAATTATACCTACAAAATATAGAAAGAACATTTCTTTAGTAAGCAAGGCTTGAATAAGATCTCTTCCTAAAGATTTCTAAATATTGAATCTTAAAACTTACATTTATTACATCAACTGGAGACCAGTTAGAATATACTACAGGCTTTCCATTTAGCCATCTTTCATAATCATCATCTTGTAACCCTATCCACACATTAATGGTCTGGCCAAAAAGATGCATAGTAATGAAGGCTGAAAAAATAGAAATGCATTAGTTAATTTAATACTATTGAAACCATTTGAGTAGTTGTTAACTGCTGTTTATACTTATGATTTATTTAGCAACAATAATTATGAATCTGCTGTAGTAATTTTTTGCTTTATTCTTGTTAAGGTAATATAATTTCTTTCATTTTTGTAGTCTAGAGAACTAGCTACATAACCTGAAATATCATCAGATCATGAACAGAACAATTTCCAGTGCTTATTCAATGTTTTTCTAAACAAAATAATTTTGTTTTGTCTTGGTGGTGTTGAGACTAAAAATCAAGGATTTGCACTTGCTAGGCAAGTTGCCTTACCAGTGAACTGTATCCCTAAATCTTACAAAATATTGATCTTTGTAAAAACATGTAACTGCCTAAATATCAAAGTAAAGAGGTAAATGTGAAGAGATCTAAAAATTCATAATATGCAATTATGGTAGAGGATTTTTTTTTAGCTGTTTGGAAATATAGATTGTAATAAGATCCTGATTCTTTCCACTGTTACTGGTGAAATCAAGTCCTGCAAAACTCAGCAGTTTATAAACAATGCAGTGAACTAAGTTTTATAGATTTTAGAACATAAAACCTTATAGGTCAAACTGAAAAATTATGTCATCAGGAATAGAGTATTTTCTTTTTCTTTTTTTTTTCTTTTTTGGGTCTGGTCGTGAGCCAGAACTCTGGGCCTGGGCGCTGTCCCTCAGCTCTTCAGCTCAAGGCTAGCGCTCTACCACTTGAGGCACAGCGCCACTTCCGGCTTTTTTCTTTTTGCTTATGTGGTGCTGAGGAATCGAACCCAGGGCCTCATGCATGCACTGAGCCACTTTCCAGCTGCTAGAGTATTTTCTATATTGACATGGAAATGTTAGGATTTTTTGGAATATTTCATATTAGGAATGGCTCTTTTGGTTGAACACAGTACTCTACCTTGCTCCACTTCACTTTCAATGTTGACTAGTGTCCCCCCATTTTCAACACAGAAGTCGCGAGCTCCAGTCCAGTTCTTAAGATTGCTCGGGTCTTCGGGGATCCTCACCAAAAAGCACTATCAAAAAACACAAAATAGTGTTTATTCTTATACTTTAGTAAGTGAATTAAAAATTTCCCAAAATTTCCCATGCAAGATCAGGCTAGAAAAAAACACGTTTTTATTGGACAAAAGAACTCCCCCGTCTGCTCAACTGCTTCAAATGCACCAAAGTGATCTAAACAAGAGCAGCTTTCAAGGCAAATGAGTGACTTGTCTGCATTCAGATTAGGCAAGACAGATTATATCACAGGCTTTCTGCTCTCTGACAGCACTCTTCCTAAAACAGTTAGTTCACTTGCAAAGTTTACAGTGACAGGTTTCATTCCCCCAAAGAAATCTATGAGGGGGCAATGAGCGCTTAGTTACAATTTACTTACAAGCACATACTTCCTCACTTTAAGTAGGAGGAAATATGGTAAATTAAATCACACCAGGTAGTTGAATCTATTAAATGCTCAGTTGGCCATTTGGTCAGTCACTGCCTTAGGAAGAGCCAGAAAAGTGGGAAAAAAATGAGCCCACTGTGGGGAGAAACAAGGGCAAGACTTAAAGAATCCTAGGAGGAAGGAGAAACAGAGGAGGCTGGCCATCAATGCTATCAAAAGGAATAGAGATAGACTATGGGATTTGCCATGTTGATTCTTGTTCAGGAGAGGTTCCTGTCTGTAAATGTTTCTTTATGTGAGATGGAAAAAGAAATAGAATGGCTCTTACTAGGCAGGAGTGGTATGAAGATAAGCTTTCCTCCCAACTCAAGAACTCAGGGTAATTTAGGCATGTTGGTAGAACCAACAGGAGTTATCCAAGAGGGAAAGATAGAAGAGAAAGGCATAACAGATTGAACTAAGTGCCAGGGAAGTCAGAGAGTATACAAATGCAAAGGATTTTTCCCTTTGGGATTCATTAGGATTCATCTCTCATGACTAATTTGCTCATCAATGAACATAGCCAAGCTTGGTCATTGATAGGCCAAATCCCAAGATCATACTATGGAGAAAATCTCACTTACAGAATAATTCCAAGTTATGGTTAACCTGAGATAAGAATCTCATGAACTTTCCTGCCTGGGCTGATTTTGAACTACAATCTTCAGATATCAGCCTCCTGAGTAGCTAGGATTACAGATACTGGTGAGCCCCATGGCCTGGCTCCTTAATTCTTTAATTTCTAAATTTGTCAACTTCCCATCCCTTCCTCACTATCATAAATTCCTTAAATTTAGAAGACTAAGTCTAACTTCTCTTTGAACAGCACATGAGAGAGGATCCTTGGTAAGTATTTATGGAACAAAAATCTAAAACTATAGACCCTGAAATGGTTATCAGATTGTTAGCTGCTAAGTGAAGCAGACACATGTAGGGGCAAACTCCTAAATTAAAATACCTTCAAAGTGTTCTTTTCCTTTGTTTCAGCTAAAACTTTTGGAGAAAACTTAAGAAAACTCAACCAAGAATTACCAAGAGACTCTCATTCTTTTGGGTACCAAGAACAGATTTACCTCATTTGTAGCTTCCATCTTTGTGACCCTAAAACTGACTGTGCCCAGAATGTGCTCATAGAAGGATGCCTTTCTCTGACCTCAGGCTGAGCATGCTCTTAAATGTCTGCCCCTAAAGTGTTTTCTGTATGACTTTGTATAAATTGCCCAATATAAATCCCATTGCTTTGTTTCTTGGGGAAAGAATTGCTTTTGGAAATCAACCTGTGCTCTTCTTCTTCTTATTTTTAATATATATTTTTTATTATCAAGGTGATATACAGAGAGGTTACAGTTACATAAGTAGGGTAATAAATCCATTTCTTGTCACACTTGTTACCCCTTCCCTCATTTTTTTCTCCCGCTTTTCCCACTCTTACATTCTGGTTGTGCTTTTTGACTGAGTTCACGGAGATACAAACCCATAGCATTTAGTTATAAAATGGCATTCTTAAGCATACTTGATTTCATCCATTGCTTCTCACACAAGGAAATTTTTTTCCCCTTATGGGATATTTTGACAAGGTTTGGAGGCTTTTATTTTTGTTGTTACAACTGAAAAGATGGTTGCTTTTGACATCAGCAGATTTTCCAGGATTGTTAAACTCCCAACAAAGTTCAGCTCAGGCCAGAGCATTATCCAACCCCAAATGTTAGTCTCAAGATCATTCTTTTCAAAGGGCAGTTCAGAATAAACCTGCCAGGGCTTTCTCACTGCTTTTAGGATAAAAACAAGAAACCCTGATCCAGCTGAAAGCTGGGGTACCAATCAAGAGAGGAAATGCATTTCAATTCTTCTGGTCCCTTTCTTCTTGTTTGCTTCACAAAGAAACTGAATTGGCTTTAAAGGAGTTTAATTTTTATAACAACTACCCTTTTATCTGTTCCTTTTCAGTTTTGTCTTTTTCTTCTAATTACAATTTCCAAGGAGTGGCACACACTAATTATTAAAGTCTTATCATTTAATGCGAATCCACCTTGTGTTCAGATAGTCACTCTAATGAACCATTCACATATACCAATGGACTTCATTGGTTCAATAAACACTTCCCCTGCTCCCTCCACCTGCCCACATTTCCTTTAGCTAAGGTTTACTAGCTTGAAGTGTGGTTTCCAACTACCACAACTTCATTGTTTCTAAAATCACACTTATGATGTTGAATAGTGATATTAATAATTAAATCAAAGCAGCAGGATGAAGTACAGCATCCTTAATGTTATATTGTTTGCTTACTAATTTGCAGTGTGTGATCTAATTTAATGCATCTCTAATTGCAAGTATGAATTAAGAAGGGCCTGTATTCAAACAAGTTTTTAATATAAAACTTTTCAGTGTATCAAAAATTTCTAGCTCAACATTTTGAAATGGAATTCAAGATATTCCTCCAACTCTCATCTCTTTCTTTCTCAGTGTTCCTAATAACAATGAATGGCACAGTAAGCACACAGTGATCTAAGTCTGAAACCTGGGGCCATTGCCACCCTTACTATCATCCTTTTAGCTCTCATTTAGACATCTCATTTCTCAAAGAACACAGCTCTTTCTGTATTCTCACATGACAACTACACCACCATCTTAGCCCAAGTTACTCAACTTTCCCCTGGACTTCTGCAGTAGCTACCAAAATGTTCTTACCTTTCTCACCTTGGCCTACTCTTAATATATCCTTGCCACTGCATGAGTGGTGCTTTTCATAATTTGGTCCTGGTTATTTTTCTCTTGTTAAAAACTATTCAGGGGCTTCCCTTTGTTCTTAGAAAACAAACCAGAAACATTAGCACAATATTACTTGTATCTATTTCTTTGATCTTATCTTCTATTATAGTGCTCTATGCTTCATTTAGTTCCTTAAGTGTCTTAGTTCTTCTCACCCCAGGACCTATTCTGCTCTGTTCTACGTATGTGTGTATGTATTGCTAGTATAGAGCTTGAACTCAAGGCCAGAGCATTGTCCCTTACCTTTTTTGCTCAAGGCTGGTGCCTTGAGCCACAGCTCCTACTTCTAGATTTTTTTTGGTAGTTAATTGTAGATGAGAGTCTTACAGACTTTTCTGTCTTAGCTCTCAGCTTCCTCAATGGCTAGGATTACAGGCCACTGGTACCTGGCTTTTTGTTCTCCTAATGATCCGCAACTTCTGACCTTTCAGTTTTTTCTGTGTGTGTGTGTGTGTGTGTGTGTGTGTGTGTGTGTGTGTGTGTGTGTGTGTGTGTGTGTGTATACAAATTATATAAATCTATGTAATATATATTTTTAATTTAATTAAAAATTTTTGTACTAGTTCTAGGACTTGAACTCAGGGCCTCGGCACTATCCCTGAGCTCTTTTGCTCAAGGACAGCATTCTGCCATTGAGCCACAGCTCCACTTCACCGTTTTAGTCATAAACTAGTGATAGAAGTCTTATGGATTTTCCTGCCCAAGCTGTTGTTCAACTGTGATCCTCAGATCTCAGCTTCTGGAGTAGCTAGGATTACAGACATAAGCCACTATTGTCCAGCCTGTGAGATATTTTTATAGAATTCTGTAACTTTTGTCTACATAAGATATTGGAGGTTGAACTTAGGGCCTCTTGTCTACTAGGTAAGTGGTCTAGCACTTAAGCCATGCCCCTTAATTCTTTACTTTTATTTTCTGTTTAGCTGGTAGTTTTGTTTAGTACTGGAGTTTGAACTCTGGGCTTGTGCTTGCTAGGTAATCTGTTAAGTGTTTTGGATAGCTTTTCAGATGGGATCTTTTTCATATTTAAATAATGTTTATTTATAAAATACTATTCCAAAAATTATATTCCATTAAGTTTTGAGTAACAGTATAATTATTTAAGTAATAGTGTAATCACTTAAGTAGCTCTAGTTACTTAAACAGCAAATGAGAACTAAGTCAAAATTGCTCTTAAAGAGTGATCAAAAATATTTCCAGTTTCTTGGGGCTGGGAAGGTGGCTCAGTGGTAGAGCGCTTGCCTTGCATGCATGAGGTCCTGGGTTCGATTCCTCAGCACCACATAAGCAAAAAGAAAAAAGCCAGAAGTGGCACTGTGGCTCAAGTGGTAGAGTGCTAGCCTTGAGCTGAAGAGCTGAGGGACAGCGCCCAGGCCCAGAGTTCAGGCCCCACGACTGAACCCCCCACCAAAAAAAAAATATTTCCAGTTTCTTGTGGTTCTGGAGGTTCAGTAGCAGGTTCCTTTGAAGGCAGAATAACCTTGAGGGGAATTAGCTTCTACTTTCAGAATGTGAAGTCAGGAAGGAAAATTCCAGCTCCTGGGCAGGAGATAATAAGGAAAAGCCATTGGCTAGTAGATGTTTCCCACTGGGAATGGAGGATGTGGTGGACCAGGGAAATCTCTAGGTGGAAAATAATTTTGAGAAGCTCTGTACATGTTTCCTAGAGGAAGCAGATGGAACCCAGGGCTCCTGGCTCCTTGAATCCATTAGACATAATAGCTATTGGACAGGAGGAACAAAGAGCGAGCTGCTTCACTTTCAACAGGAAGGAAGGAACCCGGCGCATTTGAATTACTAAGATAATATTTTATATTTCTATTAGAGTCCATATCTGAAGACACTGGCTTATCTCCTTTATCCCATTTGAGTAAAGACATATTGAAACTTCTGAGTTCTTCCAGTCCAGATAGTTTCCCAGAATTAGAGTCACATCTGTCTTGCCTTTGTGGAGGCAGAACTGCAGCAGAGTATGTTAGAGCAAACCAGTTTGCAAGCACAGGACAGGGACCCAGTGTCAAAAGGTGATTTATGAGTATCAGTGAATGCTTTATAACTTGATTCTTCTCTTTCATTGCTAATCTGATGGTCCACAGGGTTATCTGGGCCTTCTGGGCCTATTTGTCCTCCTACTAGATGCAAAGGTGAGAGTCTAAACAGAACCTCTCAATAAGTTGGAGGACAGAGCAAAGCTCTTGTCTCAGATGAAATTAGACCCATTGGTGAGTGACCATATGGGGAATGCTCTCTGCCAAACGCTGTATTTGGAACATCAAGTACATACTGATCTTTTCTTGAAAGTTCAAATTTAAACCCTGTTTTAGTTAATTTTTGTTGCGAGCATTTTCATTCCTTAAATGACTGAGATTTCTCTCAGCAACCCAAGCTGCCAACCAATTATCCTGTGTTTTTTTCTCAAGGGGAATAATTTGCTCTTGATAAAAATAAATGGGTCTCTTCAATTCTTCTTCAAGATCTCTGGCTCATTTTAGATAGGTGTCAAGCTCTTCAGCTGCATACATGATCTTTTCATCTACTTTGGAAAATTTCTTTTTTTTTTTTTTTTTTTTTTAAATTTTATTTTCTTTTATTTGAGAACATACTGTACAGAGGGGTTACAATTACATGGTCAGGATAATGCATACATTTCTTACCAAGCATTGCAGCCTCCTCCTTTGTTTACCCTTCACCTCCCTTCCCAGCCTCCCCCCTCCCCCCCACCCAATCTTACCCCCCCTCCCCCCCCTCCGACATTGTAAAGCTGGTTTTGACATGACATTTTGTACTTCTCATTGCTGCAACAGGTCCACCTGAATCCTTAAACGACTTGTTTGTCCCCATCTCCTCCACATGTTATACTGACATCAAATATAGTGAAAGCAGGGGTTACACTGTGGGGGAGGGACATACAAAGCAACCAAGAAATAATCTTTTTTTTTTTTTTTTTTTTTTTTTTTAATTTTATTTTATTTTATTTGAGAACATACTGTACAGAGGGGTTACAATTACATGGGCAGGATAATGCATACATTTCTTACCAAGCATTGCAGCCTCCTCCTTTGTTTACCCTTCACCTCCCTTCCCAGCCTCCCCCCTCCCTCCCACCCAATCATACCCCCCCTCCCCCCCCCCCCCCCGACATTGTAAAGCTGGTTTTGACATGACATTTTGTACTTCTCATTGTTGCAACAGGTCCACCTGAATCCTTAAACGACTTGTTTGTCCCCATCTCCTCCACATGTTATACTGACATCAAATATAGTGAAAGCGGGGGTTACACTGTGGGGGAGGGACATACAAAGCAACAAAGAGATAATATTATAAATGCGTTAGAAATACATGCATGAAAGAAACAAAAACATTAAAATACATATTTGAGGTTTCGTTTTCCTAATATCACATTATTTGACTTTTTCCGCTTGACTCATACCTATACTAGATATTGCAAATAAGGGAAACCATGGGACCTATGTTTCTTTGGGCCTGGCTTACTTCACTTAATATAATTTTTTCCAAGCCTTTCCATTTCCTAACAAATGGGGAAATGTCATTCTTTCTGATGGAGGCATAGAATTCCATTGTGTATATATACCACATCTTCTTGATCCATTCATCTACTGAGGGGCATCTGGGTTGGTTCCATGTCTTAGTTATGGTAAATAATGCTGCAATAAACATAGTTGTGCTGGTAGCTTTAGTGTGGCCTTGTTTGTGATCATTTGGGTAAATGCGCAAAAGTGGGATTGCTGGGTCATTGGGGAGCTCTATGTGGAGTCTTTTGAGGAACCTCCATACTGCTTTCCAAAGTGGTTGAACAAGTTTACATTCCCACCAACAATGAAGTAAGGTTCCTTTCTGTCCACATCCCCTCCAGCATCTGTTGTTGTTAGAGTTCTTGATTTTTGCTGTTCTAACTGGAGTGAGGTGATATCTCAATGTTGTTTTGATTTGCATTTCTTTTATGGCTAGGGATGTTGAACATTTCTTCATGTGTCTATTGGCCATCCTTCTTTCTTCTTCAGAGAAGCTTCTCTTTAAGTCTTTCGCCCACTTACTTATTGGGCAGTTGTTTCTTTGAGGATTTGTTGTTGGGTGGTTTAATTTTTTGAGTTCCAAGTATATTTTAGATATGAGACCCTTGTCCGTTGTATGGCTAGTAAAGATCTTCTCCCAGTCCGTGGGTTTTCTATTGATCTTGCTAGCTATGTCATTTGCCCTGCAGAAGCTCTGCAACCTTATACAATCCCATTTGTCCAGCCTTTCTTTGATTTGTTGTGTTTCCGGGTCTTTATTCAGAAAATTTCGGCCTGTGCCAAGGAGACCCAGGGTTTCTCCTATTCCATCCTGTAATGTTTTCAGAGTGTCTGCTTTGAGTTCAAGGTCTTTGATCCATTTGGAGTTGATTCTGGTGCAGGGTGATATATAAGGATCTAGCTTTAGTTTTCTACATGTAGTTAACCAGTTCTGCCAGCACCATTTACTGAAGAGGCTGTCTGTCTTCCATTCTATTGTTTTAGCTCCCTTATCGAAGATTAGATGGCTATAGGTCTGTAGGTTCATTTCTGGGTTTTCAATTCTATTCCATTGGTCCTGAGGTCTGTTCTTATGCCAATACCAAGCTGTTTTGATTACTATGGCTTTATAGTAGAGTTTGAAATTTGGTACTGATATTCCTCCAGCAGTGTTCTTTCCGTTGAGGAGCGTTTTTGCTATTCGGGGTCTTTTATTGCTCCATATGAATTTTTGGATTGCCTCTTCTATTTCCTTGAAGAATGAGGGTGGAATTTTGATAGGTATTGCGTTGAATTTGTAGATAGCCTTGGGGAGTATTGCCATTTTCACGATGTTAATCTTTCCAATCCAGGAGCATGGGAGGTTTTGCCATTTTTTAAGTTCTGTGTTGATTTCCTTTTTCAAGATTTTAAAGTTTTCATCATAGAGGTCCTTCACTTCTTTAGTTAAGTTAATTCCTAGGTATTTTATTTTTTGTGGGGCTATTACAAATGGAGTTGCTTTCCTAATTTCAGCCACACTTTTCTCATTGTTGGCATACAGAAAAGCCATTGATTTTTGGGGGTTAATTTTATAACCTGCTACTTTGCCAAAGTTTTGAATCAGCTTGAGTAATTTGGGAGTGGAGTCTATGGGATTCTTTAAATACAAGATCATGTCATCTGCAAAGAGGGAGAGTTTTATTTCTTCTTTCCCTATTTGGATCCCCTTTATGTCTGCATCTTGTCTTATTGCTGTAGCTAGGCATTCTAATACTAGATTGAAGAGAAGTGGAGAGAGTGGGCATCCTTGTCTTGTTCCTGAGTTAAGAGGAAATGGCTTTAGTTTTTCACCATTGAGTATAATGCTGGCTGTAGGTTTGTCATATACAGCCTTTATTGTATTGAGGAATGTTCCATGGATTCCTAATTTTTCCAAAACCTTCATCATAAAGGGGTGTTGGATCTTGTCGAATGCTTTTTCTGCGTCTATTGAGATAACCATGTGGTTCTTATTCTTGCTCCTGTTGATGTGATGAATAATATTAATTGATTTGCGTATATTGAACCAGCTTTGCATCCCTGAAATGAATCCTGTTTGATCGTGGTGTATGATTTTTTGGATGAATTGTTGAAGTCGGTTGGCCAAAATTTTGTTGAGAAGTTTTGCATCAATGTTCATCAAAGAAATGGGTCTATAGTTCTCTTTCTTTGATGAGTCCCTGCCTGGTTTTGGGATGAGGGTTATGGTGGCTTCATAGAATGTGTTCGGTAGTGAGCTTTCTCTTTCAATTTCATTGAAGAGTTGGAGGAGAATTGGTGTGAGCTCTGCTTTGAAGGCCTTGTAAAATTCCGCTGTAAAACCATCTGGTCCTGGACTTTTCTTAGCTGGGAGGTCTCTTATTGCTGTTTCTATTTCAATGCTTGATATGGGCCTGTTAAGATAGTTTAACTCATCTTGGTTTAGTTTTGGCATGTCAATATTTGCTAGGAAGAGGTCCATTTCTGTCAAGTTCTCAAATTTATTAGCATAAAGTTTTGAGAAGTATTCCCTTATAATGTTCTGAATCTTGCTTGTTTCCGTGGTGATGTTTCCATTCTCATCTCTGAGTTTATTAATTTGGGTGTGTTCTCTTCTTTTTCTGATAAGATTTGCTAAGGGTCTGTCAATTTTGTTGAGTTTTTCGAAGAACCAACTCTTTGTTTTGTTGATTCTTTCTATAGTTTTTTTGGATTCTAATTCATTTAATTCTGATTTAATTTTGATTATTTCTTTCCGTCTACTGGATTGGGGTTTATCTTGCTGCTCTTTTTCAAGGAGGTTTAGATGTGTCATTAAATTGTTAGTTTCAGATCTTTCCAATTTGTTGATGTAGGAGCTCAGAGCTATAAACTTGCCTCTGAGTACTGCCTTTGCTGTGTCCCAGAGGAGCTGGTATTTTGTGTGTTCATTTTTGTTGAATAGCATGAACATTTGAATTTCCTTTCTAATCTCTTCCATGACCCACTCATGATTCAGCAGTGTGTTGTTCAGCCTCCATGTGATACCGGACTTTCTTTGGTGGCTTTTGGTGTTGAGTTCTAACTTTATTCCCTTGTGGTCAGAGAGAATGCAAGGTATAACTTCAATGTTTCTGAATTTAGACAAGTTTGCTTTGTGGCCTAAAATGTGGTCTATTTTAGAAAACGTTCCATGTGCTGCTGAGAAAAACGTGTATTCTGATGCTGCTGGGTGAAATGTTCGGTAAATGTCTGTTAAGTCTAGTTGATCTATGCAGCTGTTTAGATCTGCGGTTTCTCTGTTGAGTTTTTGCCGAGTTGATCTATCTAGTGGGGAGAGTGGTGTGTTAAAATCCCCAACGATTAATGTCTTTGGATCTATATGGGATTTGAGGGAAAGTAGTGTTTCTTTGATAAATTTGGGTGCTCCATTGTTTGGCGAATAGATATTTAGAATTGTAATATCCTCCTGAAGGAGAGATCCTTTAATTAGTATGTAGCGACCTTCTTTATCTCTTTTCACGAATTTTAATTTGAAGTCTATTTTATCTGATATTAGGATTGCAACTCCCGCCTGTTTATGCGGTCCGTTTGCTTGGTAGATTTTGTTCCAGCCTTTAACATTGAAAATGTGTTTGTTTTTATGGGCAAGATGTGACTCCTGCAGGCAGCAGATAGAAGGGTCTTGTTTTTTAATCCAACTAGACAGTCTATGTCGCTTAATTGGAGAGTTCAGTCCGTTAACATTAAGAGATAGGACTGAGAGGTATTTGGGAGTTCCTGCCATGTTATCTACCTTCTTGGGGGCTGCGAAAACTGGGTTCTTCCTATGGTTCTTGGATTCTCAGTTTGGGTGCAGTTTCTTGGCCTTTATTGCGGTCTTGTTGGTTTTCTATGTGTAGGACATCTTTAAGAATCTTTTGTAGGGCTGGTTTGGTGGAGATGTATTGTTTCAATTTTTCTTTGCTATGGAAGGTTTTTATTTGGCCTTCAGTTATGAAGGAGAGTTTAGCTGGGTACAGTATTCTTGGTTGATAGTTGTTTGTTTTTAGGGCATGGCATACATCATTCCAGGCTCTTCTTGCTTTGATTGTCTCTGCTGAGAAATCTGAGGTGATTCTAATTGGTTTCCCTTTATAAGTGATTACCCTTTTCTCTCTGACAGCTTTAAGGATCTTTTCCTTGTTCTGAGTTGATCCTGTGTGGATTATTATGTGACGGTGGGATGTCCTATTCTGGTCTGGTCTATTTGGGGTTCTAAAGGCTTCTTGTATCTGGACAGGCCTATCTTTTTGCATGTTTGGGAAGTTCTCTGCTAGGATCCTGTTAAACAGATTTCCTAGACCATT
This sequence comes from Dipodomys spectabilis, assembly GCF_019054845.1. Classification (NCBI taxonomy): domain Eukaryota; kingdom Metazoa; phylum Chordata; class Mammalia; order Rodentia; family Heteromyidae; genus Dipodomys; species Dipodomys spectabilis. The sequence goes on from NW_024870758.1 coordinate 24,355,562, forward strand.
AACTTCTGTTTCTAGGTGCTCCTCTACACCCATTATCCTTAGATTAGGCCTTCTGATGGTGTCTTCCAGGTGTTGGATAGATCTATCATATTTCTTGGACTTGTCTTGGATGGTTGTATGTTCTTTCTCTATAATATCTAGGCTGTCTTCAATCCCTGAGATTCGATCTTCTGCATGTTCTAACCTGCTGTCAAGACTCTCTACTTTGTTTTTTATCTCTTTTCCTTCTAGTTGGTCAGCTTTGATGGCTTCAAGTTCTTTGTTGAAGCTCTGTTTTAGGTCTTGTATGAATTTCTTTACTTCCTTAATTTGGTGTTCAGTGTTTGTCCTCAAATCACTTAGTTGATTGGTTATGGTTTCTTTGGGCTCCCATTCCTTCTGTTGGGTTCCATTCAGCATTCCCTTTGTGGTCTCCCTGACTTCCTTCATCTCTTTGTTAATGGATTCCATGAATGCCTTTAGTGATCTTTGTGTGTTCTCTACCTGGTCTCTCAATTCCTGTATTACTCTTTGATTAGCTTCCTCCCGTTCGCGGGATTCCTGCAGATCTCTTTGAGTGTTCTCAGCCTGCTCACGCCATTCCTCCCTTTCTCTTTGAGTATTCTCAAGTTGTTCACGCAAATCCTGTATCAGTTTTTGAGTAGCTTCCTCACGCTTATGATATTCCTGTATAAACTTCTGGGATGCCTCCTCTCTCTCCCTATCATGCTCATACAGAGTCCTTTGTACGTTGTCAAACTTTTCATTTATCATGTTTGCCAGCAGTGTTTGTAGAGCTGTTTGGGAACTCTCCTCTGGATTATTCATTATCTGTTCTAACCCCTGATTATCAGGATTGGGAATTGAGATACCCGAATTTGCCATTTTTCTTGTGTTTTTCCGGCTTACTCTGCCCATTTGAGATGAAGATAGCACCAGTTTTGTGCTAGAACACTATCTTAAGGCAACCATCAACCAAAGTTTGCATTTGTACAGTCAATAGTCTACAGATACAATCTAGTTCAACAGATACATCTATTCGACATCAAACAACTATATGTTAAAGGACTTTGAACCGCAGAGAAGAATTTGGAAAACCAGAAATTATTAGGGTTAGGGAGGGATGTGGGTAAAAAATAGGAATAGATTGGTGTGGGAAGGCACAGGGAGAGTTAACTATGTCCTAATCACAATGCAGGAAATAGGTTGGGTAGGATGTAAGTAGAGAGAGAGAGAAAAGGGAAGAAAGGGAAAGGGGAATGAAAAGAGACCAGAAAAAAAATAGAGACGTAAAAATTAATGTTATTTTAGAGATTAAAAGACCATCTATTTATAGAGGGATATGAATATGTTGAGAGAAAGGGAGGGACATAGAGGAGATGAGAAAAACTTTTAAAAAATGCTTAAAATATCATATAGGTATAAAGAGGTAGTACTGTTATTAATGAATTTAAGTCTCAGAGGTTTTGAATTGAGTAATAAGTTTGTGGATTAAGTGTGTACACAATGGGGGATAGGGTCTACTGGTTAACTACGGGTTTATCTGAGGATGTGCAGGACAAGAGTTAAGTCACATAAAGGTGAACAAAGAGGAAAAGTTGGAAAGGATAGGAAAGTGAGAAGAAAAGATCAGAAGTTCAGTAGAGCTAGAAAAAAAAACAAAAACAAAAAGATAATTAAGAATGAATGAAAAAGAGAAAGAAGACAAGAAAAGAAAAGAAAACACACATTCACGTATTCCTAAAATAAAAATTATAAGAGGAGAAAAAAAATTAATGGAAAACAATTATTTTTTTTTCAGAAGAGGCAAAAATTAAAGATTAATTAAAGTTTTAGAAAAGCAAAAAAAAATTTTTTTTATATATATATAAGGTAACAAAAAACGAAAAAAAAAACAAAACAAGAAAAAGAAAAAAAGAAAAGAAGAAGAAGAAAAAAAAAAAAAAAAAAAAAGATCTTTGATTTTTTTTTTTTTTTTTTTTTTTTTGGGAGGGGTGGGAAGAGTCCTGTATCTCCCTTTTGTCTGTAACCAGAGTCTGGCTGGAGTCTCTGGTCAGCTTGAGGTCCTGTGGCTTGATTGGTTTCTTAAGTCAGTTTGTTGGAACAGGCAGAAAAATGCTCTGCTTTACCCAAGATTTTGAGATCCCCCTCCCAGGTTAGTTTACTGGGAGGGTGATCTGCTTTGAGAATCACAAAAGAGGGGGATGCAGTGATGAGGCTAGGTTCTGGGTAGAGTTGAGGTCTTTCAAGGAACAGTAGCTTTTCCCTGGGGCTATTTTGTGAAAAAAAAAACTCACAGCACCCAGCCTGGAGCCATTCTCAGGGTTTCTGTTTTTCAATTGATTGTGGTGGCTGCTAGAGGGAGGGGCAGCCTCTGGCTCTGGCCACCCAGCGAGGAGAGCCACTCCAATGGCTGGTGCCTGAGCTGGGCGACCCCTCCCTGGATGGAACTGAGTCTGTGAGGTCACCTCGCCGCCAAGTTCCCGTGAACTGCCAAATGACTAGCTCTATTCCAAGGCCTGAGCTGGAGCTAGCCGCTCCTCCGAGCTTTGTCGGTATCCAAGATGGAGATCACCGGTGCTGGGGGGGGGAGGGGTGGCCTTCCCTCCTCTGCTCCCAGAGGAGGAGTGAGGAAGCGGGGCTTCTACTCACGCGGAGTCTTGGATCCCGGGTCGTCTCTGGTCTGCAAAGTGCAGGATGAAGTTGTCCGCTCCTTGTCGGTTCTTGCTGGTGTTGAGTAGAATCCGCTCGTCCGCTGCGTCTGGCTCCTTTGTCCCGGACTGCGTCTCAGGTATGCCTCCGCGGCGGTGGTCGCCGCTGCGACCCTGCCGCCGCAGCGGCAGCTGCTCAGATGTGTCTGCTTGGCTTCCCCTCTCTTGACTAACTCTCTGTCCTGTGATGGCACACTTGGTGTGATTCTCTGGCTTGGGACTGTTCACTGGAACTCTGAAACTGTTTTCTATGCAAGAGCTTGTTCAGATTCCAGCTTCTCCTCCGCCATCTTCCCGGAACTGCCCAAGAAATAATCTTATAAATGCGTTAGAAACACATGCATGAAAGAAACAAACACATTAAAATACATATTTGAGGGTTCGTTTTCCTAACATCACCTTCTCTGACTTTTTCCGCTTGACTCATACCTATACTAGATATTGCAAATAAGGGAAACCATGGGACCTATGTTTCTTTGGGCCTGGCTTACTTCACTTAATATAATTTTTTCCAAGCCTTTCCATTTCCTAACAAATGGGGAAATGTCATTCTTTCTGATGGAGGCATAGAATTCCATTGTGTATATATACCACATTTTCTTGATCCATTCATCTATTGAGGGGCATCTGGGTTGGTTCCATATCTTAGCTATGGTAAATAATGCTGCAATAAACATAGTTGTGCTGGTAGCTTTAGTGTGGTCTTTTTTGTAAACATTAGGGTAAATGCCCAAAAGTGGGATTGCTGGGTCATAGGGGAGCTCTATGTGGAGTCTTTTGAGGAACCTCCATACTGCTTTCCAAAGTGGTTGAACAAGTTTACATTCCCACCAACAATGAAGTAAGGTTCCTTTCTGTCCACATCCCCTCCAGCATCTGTTGTTGTTAGAGTTCTTGATTTTTGCTGTTCTAACTGGAGTGAGGTGATATCTCAATGTTGTTTTGATTTGCATTTCTTTTATGGCTAGGGATGTTGAACATTTCTTCATGTGTCTATTGGCCATCCTTCTTTCTTCTTCAGAGAAGCTTCTCTTTAAGTCTTTCGCCCACTTACTTATTGGGCAGTTGTTTCTTTGAGGATTTGTTGTTGGGTGGTTTAATTTTTTGAGTTCCAAGTATATCTTAGATATGAGACCCTTGTCGGTTGTATGGCTAGTAAAGATCTTCTCCCAGTCCGTGGGCTTTCTATTGATCTTGCTAGCTATGTCATTTGCCCTGCAGAAGCTCTGCAACCTTATACAATCCCATTTGTCCAACCTTTCTTTGATTTGTTGTGTTTCCGGGTCTCTATTCAGAAAATTTTGGCCTGAGCCAAGGAGACCCAGGGTTTCTCCTATTCCATCCTGTAATGTTTTCAGAGTGTCTGCTTTGAGTTCAAGGTCTTTGATCCATTTGGAGTTGATTCTGGTGCAGGGTGATATATAAGGATCTAGCTTTAGTTTTCTACATGTAGTTAACCAGTTTTGCCAGCACCATTTACTGAAGAGGCTGTCTGTCTTCCATTCTATTGTTTTAGCTCCCTTATCGAAGATTAGATGGCTATAGGTCTGTAGGTTCATTTCTGGGTTTTCAATTCTATTCCATTGGTCCTGAGGTCTGTTCTTATGCCAATACCAAGCTGTTTTGATTACTATGGCTTTATAGTAGAGTTTGAAATTTGGTATTGATATTCCTCCAGCAGTGTTCTTTCCGTTGAGGAGCGTTTTTGCTATTCGGGGTCTTTTATTGTTCCATATGAATTTTTGGATTGCCTCTTCTATTTCCTTGAAGAATGAGGGTGGAATTTTGATAGGTATTGCATTGAATTTGTAGATAGCCTTGGGAAGTATTGCCATTTTCACGATGTTAATCTTTCCAATCCAGGAGCATGGGAGGTTTTGCCATTTTTTAAGTTCTGTGTTGATTTCCTTTTTCAAGATTTTAAAGTTTTCATCATAGAGGTCCTTCACTTCTTTAGTTAAGTTAATTCCTAGGTATTTTATTTTTTGTGGGGCTATTACAAATGGAGTTGCTTTCCTAATTTCAGCCACACTTTTCTCATTGTTGGCATACAGAAAAGCCATTGACTTTTGGGGGTTAATTTTATAACCTGCTACTTTGCCAAAGTTTTGAATCAGCTTGAGTAATTTGGGAGTGGAGTCTATGGGATTCTTTAAATACAAGATCATGTCATCTGCAAAGAGGGAGAGTTTTATTTCTTCTTTCCCTATTTGGATCCCCTTTATGTCTGCATCTTGTCTTATTGCTGTAGCTAGGCATTCTAATACTAGATTGAAGAGAAGTGGAGAGAGTGGGCATCCTTGTCTTGTTCCTGAGTTAAGAGGAAATGGCTTTAGTTTTTCACCATTGAGTATAATGCTGGCTGTAGGTTTGTCATATACAGCCTTTATTGTATTGAGGAATGTTCCATGGATTCCTAATTTTTCCAAAACCTTCATCATAAAGGGGTGTTGGATCTTGTCGAATGCTTTTTCTGCGTCTATTGAGATAACCATGTGGTTCTTATTCTTGCTCCTGTTGATGTGATGAATAATATTAATTGATTTGCGTATATTGAACCAGCTTTGCATCCCTGAAATGAATCCTGTTTGATCGTGGTGTATGATTTTTTGGATGAATTGTTGAAGTCGGTTGGCCAAAATTTTGTTGAGAAGTTTTGCATCAATGTTCATCAAAGAAATGGGTCTATAGTTCTCTTTCTTTGATGAGTCCCTGCCTGGTTTTGGGATGAGGGTTATGATGGCTTCATAGAATGTGTTCGGTAGTGAGCTTTCTCTTTCAATTTCATTGAAGAGTTGGAGGAGAATTGGTGTGAGCTCTGCTTTGAAGGCCTTGTAAAATTCCACTGTAAAACCATCTGGTCCTGGACTTTTCTTAGCTGGGAGGTCTCTTATTGCTGTTTCTATTTCAATGCTTGATATGGGCCTGTTAAGATAGTTTAACTCATCTTGGTTTAGTTTTGGCATGTCAATATTTGCTAGGAAGAGGTCCATTTCTGTCAAGTTCTCAAACTTATTAGCATAAAGTTTTGAGAAGTATTCCCTTATAATGTTCTGAATCTTGGTTGTTTCCGTGGTGATGTTTCCATTCTCATCTCTGAGTTTATTAATTTGGGTGTGTTCTCTTCTTTTTCTGATAAGATTTGCTAAGAGTCTGTCAATTTTGTTAAGTTTTTCGAAGAACCAACTCTTTGTTTTGTTGATTCTTTCTATAGTTTTTTTGGATTCTAATTCATTTAATTCTGATTTAATTTTGATTATTTCTTTCCGTCTACTGGATTGGGGTTTATCTTGCTGCTCTTTTTCAAGGAGGTTTAGATGTGTCATTAAATTGTTAGTTTCAGATCTCTCCAATTTGTTGATGTAGGAGCTCAGAGCTATAAACTTGCCTCTGAGTACTGCCTTTGCTGTGTCCCAGAGGAGCTGGTATTTTGTGTGTTCATTTTTGTTGAATAGCATGAACATTTGAATTTCCTTTCTAATCTCTTCCATGACCCACTCATGATTCAGCAGTGTGTTGTTCAGCCTCCATGTGATACCGGACTTTCTTTGGTGGCTTTTGGTGTTGAGTTCTAACTTTATTCCCTTGTGGTCAGAGAGAATGCAAGGTATAACTTCAATGTTTCTGAATTTAGACAAGTTTGCTTTGTGGCCTAAAATGTGGTCTATTTTAGAAAACGTTCCATGTGCTGCTGAGAAAAACGTGTATTCTGATGCTGCTGGGTGAAATGTTCGGTAAATGTCTGTTAAGTCTAGTTGATCTATGCAGCTGTTTAGATCTGCGGTTTCTCTGTTGAGTTTTTGCCGAGTTGATCTATCTAGTGGGGAGAGTGGTGTGTTAAAATCCCCAACGATTAATGTCTTTGGATCTATATGGGATTTGAGGGAAAGTAGTGTTTCTTTGATAAATTTGGGTGCTCCATTGTTTGGCGAATAGATATTTAGAATTGTAATATCCTCCTGAAGGAGAGATCCTTTAATTAGTATGTAGCGACCTTCTTTATCTCTTTTCATGAATTTTAATTTGAAGTCTATTTTATCTGATATTAGGATTGCAACTCCCGCCTGTTTATGCGGTCCGTTTGCTTGGTAGATTTTGTTCCAGCCTTTAACATTGAAAATGTGTTTGTTTTTATGGGCAAGATGTGACTCCTGCAGGCAGCAGATAGAAGGGTCTTGTTTTTTAATCCAACTAGACAGTCTATGTCGCTTAATTGGAGAGTTCAGTCCGTTAACATTAAGAGATAGGACTGAGAGGTATTTGGGAGTTCCTGCCATGTTATCTACCTTCTTGGGGGCTGCGAAAACTGGGTTCTTCCTATGGTTCTTGGATTCTCAGTTTGGGTGCAGTTTCTTGGCCTTTATTGCGGTCTTGTTGGTTTTCTATGTGTAGGACATCTTTAAGAATCTTTTGTAGGGCTGGTTTGGTGGAGATGTATTGTTTCAATTTTTCTTTGCTATGGAAGGTTTTTATTTGGCTTTCAGTTATGAAGGAGAGTTTAGCTGGGTACAGTATTCTTGGTTGATAGTTGTTTGTTTTTAGGGCATGGCATACATCATTCCAGGCTCTTCTTGCTTTGATTGTCTCTGCTGAGAAATCTGAGGTGATTCTAATTGGTTTCCCTTTATAAGTGATTACCCTTTTCTCTCTGACAGCTTTAAGGATCTTTTCCTTGTTCTGAGTTGATCCTGTGTGGATTATAATGTGGCGGTGGGATGTCCTATTCTGGTCTGGTCTATTTGGGGTTCTAAAGGCTTCTTGTATCTGGACAGGCCTATCTTTTTGCATGTTTGGGATGTTCTCTGCTAGGATCCTGTTAAACAAATTTCCTAGACCATTAACTTCTGTTTCTAGGTGCTCCTCTACACCCATTATCCTTAGATTAGGCCTTCTGATGGTGTCTTCCAGGTGTTGGATAGATCTATCATATTTCTTGGACTTGTCTTGGATGGTTGTATGTTCTTTCTCTATAATATCTAGGCTGTCTTCAATCCCTGAGATTCGATCTTCTGCATGTTCTAACCTGCTGTCAAGACTCTCTACTTTGTTTTTTATCTCTTTTCCTTCTAGTTGGTCAGCTTTGATGGCTTCAAGTTCTTTGTTGAAGCTCTGTTTTAGGTCTTGTATGAATTTCTTTACTTCCTTAATTTGGTGTTCAGTGTTTGTCCTCAAATCGCTTAGTTGATTGGTTATGGTTTCTTTGGGCTCCCATTCCTTCTGTTGGGTTCCATTCAGCATTCCCTTTGTGGTCTCCCTGACTTCCTTCAGCTCTTTGTTAATGGATTCCATGAATGCCTTTAGTGATCTTTGTGTGTTCTCTACCTGGTCTCTCAATTCCTGTATTACTCTTTGATTAGCTTCCTCCCGTTCGTGGGATTCCTGCAGATCTCTTTGAGTGTTCTCAGCCTGCTCACGCCATTCCTCCCTTTCTCTTTGAGTATTCTCAAGTTGTTCACGCAAATCCTGTATCAGTTTTTGAGTAGCTTCCTCACGCTTATGATATTCCTGTATAAACTTCTGGGATGCTTCCTCTCTCTCCCTATCATGCTCATACAGAGTCCTTTGTACGTTGTCAAACTTTTCATTTATCATGTTTGCCACCAGTGTTTGTAGAGCTGTTTGGGAACTCTCCTCTGGATTATTCATTATCTCTTCTAACCCCTGATTATCAAGATTGGGAATTGAGATACCCGAATTTGCCATTTTTCTTGTGTTTTTCCGGCTTACTCTGCCCATTTGAGATGAAGATAGCACCAGTTTTGTGCTAGAACACTATCTTAAGGCAACCATCAACCAAAGTTTGCATTTGTACAGTCAATAGTCTACAGATACACTCTAGTTCAACAGATACATCTATTTGACATCAAACAACTATATTTTAAAGGGCTTCGAACCGCAGAGAAGAATTTGGAAAACCAGAAATTATTAGGGTTAGGGAGAGATGTGGGTAAAAAATAGGAATAGATTGGTGTGGGGAGGCACAGGGAGAGTTAACTATGTCCTAATCACAATGCAGGAAATAGGTTGTGTAGGATGCAAGTAGAGAGAGAGAGAAAAAGAAGAAAGGGAAAGGGGAATGAAAAGAGACCAGAAAAAAAAAAGAAACGTAAAAATTAATGTTATTTTAGAGATTAAAGGGCCATCTATTTATAGAGGAATATGAATATGTTGAGAGAAAGGGAGGGACATAGAGGAGATGTGAAAAACTTTAAAAAAATGCTAAAAATATTATATAGGTATAAAGAGGTAGTACTGCTATTAATGAATTTAAGTCTCAGAGGTTTTGAATTGAGTAATAAGTTTGTGGATTAAGTGTGTACACAATGGGGGATAGGGTCTACTGGTTAACTACGGGTTTATCTGAGGATGTGCAGAACAAGAGTTAAGTTATATAAAGAAGAACAAAGAGGAAAAGATGGAAAGGATAGGAGAGTGAGAAGAAATGATCAGAAATTCAGTAGAGCTAGACAAAAAACAAAAAGATAATTAAGAATGAAAGAAAAAGAGAAAGAAGACAAGAAAAGAAAGGAAAACACACATTCACGTATTCCTAAAATAAAAATTATAAGAGGAGAAAGGAAAAAAAAAAAGTTAATGGAAAACAATTATTTTTTCAGAAGAGGCAAAAATTAAGGATTAATAAAAGTTTTAGAAAAGCAAAAAAAAATTTTTTATATATATAAGGTAACATAGGATGAAAAAAAAAAACAAAAAAAGAAAAAAGAAAAGAAGAAGAAGAAGAAAAAAAAAAAAAGTTCTTTGATTTTTTTTTTTTTTTTTTGGGAGGGGTGGGAAGAGTCCTGTATCTCCCTTTTGTCTGTAACCAGAGTGTGGTTGGAGTCTCTGGTCGGCTTGAGGTCCTGTGGCTTGATTGGTTTCTTAAGTCAGTTTGTTGGAACAGGCAGAGAAATGCTCTGCTTTACCCAAGATTTTGAGATTCCCCCTCCCAGGTTAGTTTACTGGGAGGGTGATCTGCTTTGAGAATCACAAAAGAGGGGGATGCAGTGATGAGGCTAGGTTCTGGGTAGAGTTGAGGCCTTTCAACAAACAGTAGCTTTTCCCTGGGGCTATTTTGTGAAAAAAAACTCACAGCACCCAGCCTGGAGCCATTCTCAGGGTTTCTGTTTTTCAATTGATTGTGGTGGCTGCTAGAGGGAGGGGCAGCCTCTGGCTCTGGTTACCGGGTGAGGAGAGCCACTCCAATGGCTGGCGCCTGAGCTGGGTGACTTTTCCCTGGATGGAACTGAGTCTGTGAGGTCACTTCGCCGTGAAGTTCTTGTGACCTGCTAAATGACTCGTTTTATTCCAAGGCCTGAGCTGGAGCTAGCCGCTCCTCCGAGCTTTGTCGGTATCCAAGATGGAGATCACAGGTGCTGGGGGGGGGGGAGGGGTGGCCTTCCCTCCTCTGCTCCCTGCGAAGGAGTGAGGAAGTGGGGCTACTCACGCGGAGTCTTGGATCCTGGGTCGTCTCTGGTCTGCAAAGTGCAGGATGAAGTTGTCCGCTCCTTGTCGGTTCTTGCTGGTGTTGAGTAGAATCCGCTCGCCCGCTGCGTCTGGCTCCTTCGTCCCGGACTCTCTGTGTGAGTGCTCAGGTATGGCCGCGGCTGCGGTCGCCGCTGCGACCCTGCCGCCGCAGCAGCAGCTGCTGGCAGACGCTCAGATGTGTCTGCTTGGCTTCCCCTCTCTTGGCTAACTCTCTGTCCTGTGATGGCACACTTGGTGTGATTCTCTGGCTTGGGACTGTTCACTGGAACTCTGAAACTGTTTTCTATGCAAGAGCTTGTTCAGATTCCAGCTTCTCCTCCGCCATCTTCCCGGAACCTCCTACTTTGGAAAATTTCTGCTTTGTCTCTAACCTGTAATTTTTTTCCTGCCATTAATTTCCTATAGAGTGTCCTTACATTTTCTTGGTATAGTTCAGTCATTACTTTGAATTTCTGCTGAAGTTTCCAATTCTCACTCTCAATCAGTGCAATTGCTGATCGCAAAGATGCTTGCTTGTTCAGTCTGGAGATGTCTAATATACCTTGTAGGATCTTCCTTTGTTTTAGCTACATCAGACAAATGAATGCAAATTTGGTTTCTTCCTCCTTCTAAGGTTTTTAAAGAAGCAGTTAATTTAACAGCATAAATCAGTTTCAGCAAAGCTTTTGTGGCTGAATCAAGCAGAAAAGGTCAGATAAGTTGATGTTAGGGAAATAAACCCTAAGATGTGTATTCAAATGTTTTTTTTCTTTCATGAGATTGTTTCTAACGCATTTATAAGATTATTTCTTTGTTGCTTTGTATGTCCCGCCCCCACGGTATAACCCCGACTTTCACTGTATTTGATGTCGGTATAATTTGTGGAGGGGAAGGGAAAAAAACAAATCGTTTAAACAGGGATTCAGGTGGACCATTGCAACAATGAGATGTACAAGTCGTTATGTCGTACACGAACTTTACAACTTTGGTGGGGTCGGGGGGGAGGAGGATTGAGAGGAGGGGGGAAGATGGGAAGGAGCGCTATTTTCTAGTTCAACCTTCAATCCCAATTCCAAACTGCCACCATATGTCATGTCTTCTTTAAGACCTGCAGCCCATCTTTCATTTTAAAGAATCATTTGGTCAGAGACTTGATGTTATTTTCTTTATCCCTTAGAACTTGTTGTGCCTGGACTTTGGAGTTTTCAAATGCTCTTTTCTGGTTATCAAGTTCACTCACTTGTTCTTTCCATACCTCAGTTTCTTGTAAAGGCTGTTACTGGTTTTCCTGAAGTTGGGAATTTTCATTTGAAGCATCAGCTATTGCTTCCTTAACACAGGCTTCAATGATTTGAAGTAATCTGAAGGTTGCTTTGGCTTCAACTACTTGTGACTTGAAGGACTGTGATTATCTTCTAAGAACTGTATCTATTTTGAAATATCTGTCAGCAGTTCATCTTGTTGAGAATGTTTAGATTTCTCACCTCACAGCTCTTTTTCTAGGAAGGATATTTTGTTCTCAAGTTCAGATTTGAGCCCAGCCCACTCTTCATAGGTTGTCTTCAAACTTTGGGCTTCTATCCACTCCCTCGCAAAGATGGCAGCCTTTCTAGATGACACTAAGCCTTCACACACTTTCTGAAAAAGGCTCACTTTCTTAAGTAGTTCACAATTTTCTTCAATGAGTCCAGAGTGCCATAGAGCAAACTGCTTTTCTCTTCTCATAGAAAGCCAGCTTCTAACCCAAGGAAAACTTTTTTTTTTAATTGTGAAAATATTGTACAGAGGGGTTACAATTACATGGGCAAGATAATGCGTACATTTCTTATCCAGCACTGTAGCCTCCTCCTTTGTTTCCCCTTCCCATCCCTTCCAATCTTCCCCCCCAATCCTCTCCCCCACCCCACGAAAGTTGTAAAGTTCTTTTTCGACATAACGACTTGTACATCTCATTGTTGCAATGGTCCACCTGTATCCCTATTTAAACGATTTGTTTTTTTCCCTTCCCCTCCACAAATTATACCAACATCAAATACAGTGAAAGCAGGGGTTATACCATGGGGGAGGGACATACAAAGCAACAAAGAAATAATCTTATAAATGCGTTAGAAACAATCTCATGAAAGAAAAAAAACATTTGAGTACATATCTTAGGGTTCATTTTCCTAACATCAACTTGTCTGACCTTTTCTGCTTGATTCAGAAATATACTAGTTATTGCAAATAAGCCATGGGACCTATGTTTCTTTGGGCCTGGCTTACTTCACTTAATATAATTTTTTCCAAGTCTTTCCATTTCCTAACAAATGGGGCAATGTCATTCTTTCTGATAATTCCATTGTGTATATATACCACATTTTCTTGATCCATTCATCTACTGAGGGGCATCTGGTTTGGTACCATATCTTAGCTATTGTAAATAATGCTGCAATAAACATAGTTGTACTGGTAGCTTTAGTGTGGTCTTGTTTCCACATAAGCAAGAGAACGATTAATACAAGAGCTACATACATCACCAATTTCCATGGAAAGCCTTGGGGATTCTGGCCTGATCTACTGTCTTCAAGCAATGTGACCACAACTCTGCCAGGACCAGTCCCAAGAACGGCTGAGGCACCCTTGGCTGCTGGTGCTATGGCAGCCATGGCTTGGCCTGGATACCTCAGACCATATAAAACCCTCAGACTTGGTTTCAGAGCAAACCACTGCTGAACTGGCTGCAGGGGTGGGTGGTGGGTGGAGCAGGTCTCAGCCTGACACACAGGCTCTTCACACAACCCTATCCCTCAGTTTGGCTTTGGTCAGATTATAGCAGTTTATTTCCTGATATAACTAATTTGCCAATGAAATGTTACTTGTGTACAGGCAAAAAAAATGTATATAGGTGTTGTGGTTTGGAAGGTCCTCATGTGAAGACTTATACCCCTGGGCGTCTGATTGGATCATTAGGAGGCTGTCTAGTGGGAGCTCCTTATGTACTTCCCCCAGTTTTCCTCCCATAACTGTGCCAGAAATTTGGAACAGAGATAGGCAATTCTTTGAGGCTACTCTCTATAGACCATTCCAGGATGCACTTATTCTAACAGTTGAGAAAAACCCATAGTCACGCAGGAATAAACTGCAGTGGATCAGCCATCTAAATGTAGGCGCTAAACCCACAAAATGCTAAGAAGAAATATAAGGGTAAGTCCTATGCCAAATGGTAAGAATCTATGGATTCTTAGCTATAATAGCAAAAGTACAAGCAACAAAAGAAAAACTATATAAATTGAACTTCATCAAAACCACAAACTTTTTTTTATCAAAAGGCATTATAAAGGAAGTTGTAAGACAACCTAGAAACGGGGAAAATATTTTTCAGCACCTTTAGATGAGTACCATTGCTTCAGATCCACATCATGTTTTGGCTATTCTCACTGAAATATAGTATTTCATTGTTGTTAGAAGCAATGTTAAGATCTAATACGAAGTGGCAGATATAGGGAAAAAGAGTAAGACAAATAGATTCAGCATTAAGAAGCTTAAGGTTGATTTTTGACTTGGAATTATTCACTGGGAACTTTCAAGAAAGTCATAAAAAAGCCTCAGACCTCTTACATAAAACTGAGAATAAAAATTCTGTTTATCTTAGGAATTCAATAAAATGAGAAATATACATGAAACCACTCAGCGTATCAGTTTGTCAAGAGGTGGAAGCAACTTAAATTTCTACCAGTGGATGAGTAGAGAAACAAAATGTGGTATATCCATACCATGGCATATTCTTCAGCCTCAAGAAGGAAGGAGCTACCCTCAACCCTACAGAATTCTAATTATATTCAGATGTCCTAATAGTTTCCCTTCATCATTGCAAGTAATTTAATTTTTGTCTATGAAGTTTACTTACAAACAAGCAACCAAGTCACTTTATTTTCTTCAGTACGTGAAGGAACTGGTTCAGCAGAATGTCTCCATAGCTGTGCTTTTCTAATGTTTGGTGAGGAGCTGGCAAGAATTTTAATGACACAGTAAAGAAAAGAATATCTATATAACTAATTTATTTTGTTGGTGTATTGGCTGTGAGTTTACTTTTAGTGGTTGTTTGTCATTTCATAACAACTACGCATTTTGGTTCACTGTGATGATGATTGATATTTAGTGACTGCAACACGTTTATACCACTGATTCAAATTCCTTTCATGATGAAGTTATACAAATAATGCATATATTGATATCTTTTATTGCAAAAATGTAAATTTAAAACTTGTATAATGTTCTAGTGCTTCTTGAAATAAAATATCTTATATGTGTATATTTAAAAAAAAAAAGGAGCTGCTGCTACATGTGGTATTATAGCTGACCCGTGAGGACATATGCTAAGTGAAACGTGACAGTCATAAAAGGGTGATTTCACTTGAGGCATTTAAATCATTAAATTCATAAAGACAAAAAAATGGAGGTGCCAGGGGTGAAGATTAAGTGGAGGAGGAAGAATAGGCAGTTGTATTCAATGTTATTATTTAAAAAGCAATTAAATAACTTAGTACATTTAATAACTTAAATAAGTTATCTGATAACTTATTTAAAAAGTTATTGAATAATAGAGCTTTAGTTCTTTAAGAGGAAAGGAATCTTGAGATTGGTTGTACAACAATGTGAGTCATATAATTCAAAATGGCTAAGATGATAAATTCTATGTTGTGTGCATTTACCACAATTAAAAATTAAAATAAAAATCAGCATCAAATATATAGAGTGTGCTCAGTAAAAATTAAAGTAAAACCTGGTGGCTTCATTTCATAGATTAACAAGAGTGGAAGATTACAAAGGAGAGAAGCTCCTATCAATAAAACTGAGTACTTAAATAAAAAATTGGTGGTGTACAGTCTAGGAGCTGTATCATCTCAGCATATGAAATTACATGAGAGTCTGGGTTATTTTAATTCTCTAAGAGTTAAACAATTATAATTTGGGATGCATTTTAATTAGTTCTACCAAAGGCCCATAAAGTTATTTTATTATAATACGTAAGGAGTGAAGGGAAAGTCTAGGCCTTAATTGAAGTCAGTATCAGAAATAATAAATCTGGTTTACAATATCCCCACTGGCAATCTTTTTTTCTTAAACTCAATTCTGCATGGAAGCTTCAGCTTTATGAGGTTCGAGATGACATTGACCGAACTCAGTTATTACTTTGTCAATTCACAGGTGACTAGAGCTCTTCCTAGGTTGCTATCAGGAAGGAAAGACACAGAAGGAGAAAATATAGTTCATATGTGGACAAAGTTTAAGCACACAGAGACGTAGACACACACATTTGACTATTTACCTATATACATGTGCACATGCACTGCACACATGTATTTACACACATAGCACCTAAATGAATGATAGTTCCAAAAGAAAAAACAGTCTATCATTGAGCAATGATATCAAGCACACC
Organism: Dipodomys spectabilis; assembly: GCF_019054845.1. Taxonomy (NCBI): domain Eukaryota; kingdom Metazoa; phylum Chordata; class Mammalia; order Rodentia; family Heteromyidae; genus Dipodomys; species Dipodomys spectabilis. Next base: position 24,371,138 of record NW_024870758.1, read on the forward strand.
AAAAGGATGTAAAGGTGAACACATACATGTGTACTGTGAGCTTTGCTGCCTTTGATCCTGTCATCTTATATGGATTGGTCAGGTTGTGAATGGCTAACACTCAACATTTATAGTGAAATGCTAGGAGTCTTGTTAGCAGGTGAATAAAGGGTGTGTGAATGGGGGAAAAGGGAGAGTCTAGGTAAGTCTTGCACTATTTCTTTTTCTTTTTCCTTTCTTTCTTTCTTTCTCTTTCTTTCTTTCTTCCTTTCTTTCTTTCTTCCTTTCTTCCTTCCTTTCTTTCTTTCTTTCTTTCTTTCTTTCTTTCTTTCTTTCTTTCTTTCTTTCTTTCTTTCTTTCTTTCTTCCTTTCTTTCTTTCTTTCTTTCTTTCTTGGAAAATCTTGTTCCAAAATAGAAAAACTTCTTAAAAAATATTGAAAACTGTGACCAAAAACATTCCAAGTTCTGTTGATAAGTCATAGTTTTTGTTTTTGTTTTTAAGGCACCTTTACTTTTTGAATACCTTATAAAATGAGCATTTATAAAAGAGAAACACAGGCAAATTTTTTAAAGTAAATTTACCTTATAGTTAAAGTATAGCCATCCTTTGGGGCATGTTCCATGTTGTTTTGTTGTATCTTCTTCTGCCTCGACCGCTAATGCCTTTTTTCGTTTACAAATAACAGGCATAGACATTGAACAATGTTCCTTTCCCCAAAGCCCTGGAGGAGAAAATTGGTCAGAAATGCCTTAGAAATAATGGTGACTGTTGGTGGGGTTTGTCTATTGATCTCTCTCTCTCTCTCTTTTAGGACTGTGATTTTTTAATTATCATAATTTACCTTTTCAATCTATAAACTTACTAATTATAGAGTTTCCCCTTGACAACAGCTAACTGGGCAAGATGCCAACTCAGCAATTCTAATATTATTATGTATTTTTTTTTACAAATGCATAAATATTTGACAAGGGCAGAAAAATACCTTATAGAGTAATATTTGTTTTAAAATATTCAGCTTCACTGTACAGAAAAAAACAGAGTCTAGAACAATAAATGATCACATATCACACCTAGTAAACCATAGAGTACAATGAAATCTACTTTATGATTTAAAAAAAAGAAAATAGAGGTTGAATGTCTGTAATCTCAAAATCTAGAATCAAACTTTTTCTGAGTGCTGACACAATGCTTAAAAAGTTTTAGATTTCAAAACGTTTCAGATTTCAGATGCTTAGAGAAAGGATGCTTAACTACGTAAAGCTTATGTAAAGATTCCAAAATCCAAATACCTAAAATCTGATATACTTCTGGTTTCAAGTATTTTGAATAAAAATCAGGAATTTCTAAGGAAAGCATTTCTCAATACTGACCCTTACATAAAATATAATATATAAGCATGTCTTCAATAAGATACTCCTTAGCATAAGCATGTGTTCAATAAGATCCATCCTCAACTCCTTAGCTCCTGCAGTGGCCCTTCCCTCTTTTTATTTAGAAGAGCTTTATTTTCAGAATAACAGTTACTGGATGCATTTCATTAGCATTCATGTCACAAATTTCAGAACAGAGCCGAATGCATGCAAATTACAAGGGCAAGTTCAGTTCTCTAGTATAGAAATATGAGCCCAAAAGATGTTGGCTGGGAAGGAGGAGCTGGATTGCCATTTTCAATGCAGATTAGTTGCTATTCTCCCAGACTCACAAAACAACCCTTTTTGCAGGCTCTTGTGACACCTGCTGGCAAAAGCAAACTGATTAGCCACATTTTTCTTTGTGTTCCCACCTCCCTTTCCTTTCCTTAACTCTGCAGAGGCCCTCCCACTAAGAATTACTTTTCCATTCATCATCTCCTGACCCGAGTGCAGCCTACTTGGGAATCTGTTAAAACAGGCAACATCTTTATCTTTTGCTTGGTTAGAAAATGTATGTGGATATTTGTGGACAATCAACTCAATCAAAACTATACTGATAAATAACAAACCGTGCATGCGCACGTGTGTGTGTGTGTGTGTGTGTGTGTGTGTGTGTGTGTGTGTGTGTGTGTGTGTGTGACCAAACAGGTCTTCAGAGCTAAATGTGCTTTTAAAATCCACTTGCAAAACAGTTGCTATTTTCCACAAGGCCAGAAGTAATGAGTTCTGGGAATTAAAATAACAATTGAAAAAAAGAGAACAGTTCATTGAATGAAGGTTTTATTAAGAGGGAAAGAGGAAATAAACTTTATATTCATTAAGGTGCTAATTTATAAAATGGAGGTATATATAACATTGCCCCCCATTAAAATTAGAATAGTATTTATCAGGCTTCAAAAAACAAAAATAAAAACTGGACTAAATTATTTTTAATGCTTTCACATTTTCTGTCTTCTAACTTGTTTGAATTTCTCTATATTATTTTGTACATTTTATTTTTATTTCACCTGTATATTCACTGATACAGATGTTTGCATACATTTTAAGTTCTATTTCCAGTTACCATATGCTAGTTAAATTAAAATGTGCATATTTCTAAAGAAGAAGGTTGATTTAACAGTCTCATTGGGCCCATTTTTGGTGCTGTTTTGATTCACTAGAAAGGATTATCCAGATATAAATTATTTTCAAAACAGAAAATTAAAACAGAAGAATGGCCACCCATAACCTTTAAAATAAATGAGATTGAACAGTTAACCGAGAAGAAAAAAATCAAACAACCTTCTCACTGAATTGATACCTAAAGGAGACTTCAAGGTTCCAAAAAATAGTTTTCATTATTATCCCAAATGTGAATAAATAAAGTAACCTGTTATGGAAGAAATAAAGCCACATCTCTGGCTCTGAATATTCACAGGTATCTCTTGTCCTCTGTCCCAGTTCTGGTATATTACTGGTGATCCATCTCTCCAACTGTAGGAAAATTAAAAATGTCAAAGTCTTTTTACTTAGCATGTTCAGTCACCAGCACTGCTCCCAAGTTCTGAGGTGTGGATTAAAAGTCTAATAAATAGTTTATTAAATTTAGAAAATACTCATAAACAGAACTGTACCTGTAGTCAACAAATACTGTATTGTATTTGGAAGCATTTTCTGAAAAGGTAGATTTTATGTTGTATTTTTAGTATAAAAATAAGCTAATAGGGCTGGAGGAAGATTTTGGAAGGCATGGATGCATGTATGGAATAGATTGGTCATAATTTCATGGAGGAGTACTTTAGGAAGACTCATGTTTTGGCTAGAGGAATTCAAATTTATAAGGTAAAGATAAGTTAAAGATGATCAACAAATTGATCACTAAGAGGAAATCATGTCATTCAATACTTAAAACTTATGAAGTAAATGGCTGAGAAGTTGGCTCAGTGGTAGAGCGCTTGCCTTGCATGCATGAGGCCCTGGGTTCGATTCCTCAGCACCACATAAGCAGAAAAAAAAATGCCAGAAGTGGTGCTATGGCTCAAGTGGTAGCGTGCTAGCCTTGAGCTGAAGAGCTGAGGGACAGCACCCAGGCCCAGAGTTCAGGCCCCACGACTGGACTCCCCCCCAAAAAACCAACCAACCAAACAAACAAAAACTTATCAAGTAAAATTAAATACAAATTAATCTAGGTTCATACTGAATTTCATCATTGGCTTGCTCTTCTTGGAATCCAATCCACCAATTCACACCAAACTTTGATAGCTATTAAAAGAAAGAAAGGAAGAAATAAAACATCAACATTTATTCTTCTTGTTTGCTTTTTTTTTCTCCTCTATTAAGATGAATGGAGTTGCTGCTAATAGCTTTCTAGTGTTTAGTATTTTACCCAATTATCTAAGGAAGAGTAACTAAGATCTGGTATCTTGAGGAACTCAGGAACTTCATTATTCTAAAATATTATCTCCTCATGAGATAACTCTTTCTATGAAAGAAAATTGATGTAAATATTGAAAATAATTTGTTTCATTCAACATGGAAAATAAAATTTCTAATTTCATACAAATGAATTACAGGGAGTATAATAAACTGGTATTGCTGATTCATGCCAGTAATCCTAGCTACTCAGGAGGCTGAAATCTGAGCATCACAGTTCAAAGTCAGCTTGGGCAGGAAAGTTTGTGAGACTCTTATCTGTAATTAAGCACCAAAAAATAAATAAATAAAACAAATAGAGCAGAGTGAAAAATCTAACCAACAGTGTCCAAGCTCTGAATTAAAGGCCCAGAAACAGGGGGGAAAAAGTAATATAATAATGTGAAACAGAAGATGGATTCATTTTCTTACTAGAGAAATTAGTGGCTTATTCTCTTCTTGATTTAGAGAAGCTCACTGTAGATGTTACATCTACATGAATAGGATAAAGATTTTGAATTTTACATAGTGGTCTGATTGTTAAGGTTTAACATTAATAACACTCAAATAAAAAGATACAACATAGGTCAAAGGAATGCTACTGAATTCTAGTGTTTGACAACTAAAAATAGGAGCATATATATATATGTATATATGTACTTTATTATTTTAATACCTATATCAATCACATAGATCTAAGCAAAATAGAGTAAAAAATTAAAACATGATGTGCCCATGCTTTCATTAAAGCAGATGTGATATTGGACTTAGAACCTGAGAAACTGAGATTCCTTCTTTAAATATAAAAGAGGAAGAAGCACTAAGATTTCTTGGTGACCCCCTAAGTTAGAATAATTTGTTTTGTAGGTGTGATATGTATAAATGTTGAAATTTAATTTAATTTTTTATATGCCAAAAACCCTAATTTGAAGGCATTATATATTTAAATTTGCACTCTCATTTCTGTCAAGACTTGGGAATATGTTTTATGATACATTATTTTTCCACATGAGTTTCAAGTCATCACCTAACAGAAGCTGATAGTTGGCTACCACTCTAATTTATAAATAGGTATTTTTACCTCTTGAACAATGTGTCTATCTATCCTGTCAACAATTTGATAGGAACAAGTATAATTTTGGATCCCTGGGGTGTCATTACGTGGATATGTTCTTATATGCTGAATTTAGAGTCTCTTTGTTAGACGTTCGAATGGACTGTTGAGACTGGCTGTGAACTCACTGGGAGAACCACAAAAATCATGGCCTGATTGTTCAATGCCCTAACTAAAGACCACTAAAGAGAAATTACATCTTCTGCATTTTAAGTGGCATTTTCATTAGCACTTCAATTATAGTATGGTAATCTCCCACACAGCACATCATTGAAACCTATTGTGATATGGTCCAAAACTTCACAGAGCAATGGAAGATACCCAGGCTGAAAATGGTAAAGACAGACAACAGATTTAGCTTAAGCATAAGGTCACAATCATGTAAACCTATTACTATGTGCTTGTAAAACAGAAATGTGGTATGTCCATTAATTTTAAAGCAGGAATACTATTTGTTTTAAATATGCAAACAACCTTTACAGGTGGTGCAATGTGGAAAGAACATTTAACTAAAAGATACGATGCAATAATCTATGCTAATCTACTAAGCTACGTAAGAAAAAGCAACCTGTCATTTTTAAAAAATGTTTCATCAAAAGTGGTAAAACTAAGCTGGGCATAGGTAGCTCACATCTACAAGCTGAGCTACTCAAGAGACTGAAATCTGATGATTGTGGTTTAAAACCAGGGTGGACAGGAAAGCTTGTGAAACTTTTATTTCCAATTAACCAGCAAAAAAAACCAGATGTAAAGTTTTGGCTCAAGTGGTAGAACACTAGCCTTGAGTGAAAAAGCTGAGAGATAATGCCCAGTTCAAGCTCTAGTATTGACACACATGCACATATACACAAACACACATATACATACAAAAATGGCAAAATTAACCTATTTTTAGGGCTTAAGACATCAGATTTTGTAGAACTAGTTGAATCTATTTATCTGTCTATCTATCTATCTATCTATCTATCTATCTATCTATCTATCTATCTATCTATCTATCTATCTATCTATCTATTTATCTATCTATTATATAAATATAATTATAGCATGAAATAGAAATATAACCAAGACATAGAAGACTGATACTGGATCCCTGTCTCTCCTCCTGTAATAAAATCAATTCAAAAGGGACCAAAGATCTTAATGCAGGATGTGAAACTGCTACTGGAAAACATAGGATAATGCATGCACAGATAACAACTTCCTAGATAGGGCTGCAATAGCTCAAGAAGTAAAGGCAAGGATTGAACGATGGGATTACACTGAACAAAAATCATCTGCACTGTTAAGGAAACAGTTACTAGAATGAAGAGATAGCCTGAAGAATGGGAGACAATATTTGCCATGTATTCTTCTGACAAGGGATTAATAGCCAGAACATACAAACAATGCAAAAAACCAAACACCATATTAGCCAATACAGATGGACAAATGAATTGAACAGACAATTCTGAAGTAGAGATGACCAACAAATACTCGAAAAACATGCAACATTCCTAGCCATAAAGCAAATGCAAATTAAAACAACACTGACATTTTATCTCATCCACCAGAATAGTGGTCAGCATCAAGAGCACAAAGAGAACCAATACTGGTGGAGATGGGGCTTGGGGAAGGGAACCCTCATTCATTATTGGTGGGAATGTAAACTAGTGTGACCACCATTGATGTTAGTACAGGGCTTTCTCAGAAAATTGAAATTAGAACTAATGTGTGATCCAGTGATATGCACTCATGGGCACATATCCAAAGGAATGTATCCAAAGGATACAGTAGAGATACTTGTTCACTGTGGCACTATTTACAATAGTCAAGCTATAGAAATAGCCCAGATGCCCTACAGCTGATGGGTGGAGAAATCCTAGGTCTCCTTGGCTGAGGCCGAAATTTTCTGAATAGAGACCCAGAAACACAACAAATCAAAGAAAGGTTGGACAAATGGGATTGCATGAAGTTGCAGAGCTTCTGCATGGCAAAGGACATAGCCAGCAAGATCAATAGAAAGCCCACGGATTGGGAGAAGATCTTCACTAGCCATACAACAGACAAGGGTCTCATATCTAAAATATACTTGGAACTCAAAAAATTAAATCCCCCAACAACAAATCCTCAAAGAAACAACTGCCCAATAAATAAGTGGGCTAAAGACTTAAAGAGAAATTTTTCTGAAGAAGAAAGAAGGATGGCCAATAGACATATGAAGAAATGCTCAACATCCCTAGCCATAAAAGAAATGCAAATCAAAACATCATTGAGATATCACCTCACTCCAGTTAGAATGGCAAAAATCAAGAACTCTAACAACAACAGATGTTGGAGGGGATGTGGACAGAAGGGAACCTTACTTCATTGTTGGTGGGAATGTAAACTGTTCAACCACTTTGGAAAGCAGTATGGAGGTTCCTCAAAAGACTTCACATAGAGCTCCCCTATGACCCAGCAATCCCACTTTTGGGCATTTACCCAAATGTTTACAAACAAGACCACACTAAAGCTACCAGCACAACTATGTTTATTGCAGCATTATTTACCATAGCTAAGATATGGAACCAACCCAGATGCCCCTCAGTAGATGAATGGATCAAGAAAATGTGGTATATATACACAATGGAATTCTATGCCTCCATCAGAAAGAATGACATTGCCCCATTTGTTAGGAAATGGAAAGGCTTGGAAAAATTATATTAAGTGAAGTAAGCTAGGCCCAAAGAAACATAGGTCCCATGGTTTCTCTTATTTGCAATATCTAGTATATGTATGAGTCAGCGGAAAAGGTCAGATAATGTGATGTTAGGAAAATGAACCCTTAGATATGTATTTTAATGTTTTTTTTGTTTCATGCATTTGTTTCTAACGCATTTATAAGATTATTTCTTTGTTGCTTTGTATGTCCCTCCCCCACAGTATAACCCCTGCTTTCACTATATTTGATGTCAGTATAATTTGTGGAGGAGATGGGGAAAAACAAGTCGTTTAAGGATACAGGTGGACCTGTTGCAACAATGAGAAGTACAAGCTGTCATGTCGAAAACGAGCTTTACAACGTTGGTGGTGCGGGGGTGGGGGGGGTGGGGGGGAGGATTGGGTGGGGGGGAGGCTGGGAAGGGATGTGAAGGGTAAACAAAGGAGGAGGCTGCAATGCTTGATAAGAAATGTACGCATTATCCTGCCCATGTAATTGTAACCCCTCTGTACAGTATGTTCACAAAAAATAAAATAAAATAAAATAAAATAAAATGAAAAAAACAAAAAAAGTTGGAAACAACAACAAAAAAAGAAACAGCCCAGATGCCGTACAGCTGATGGATGTATAAAGAAAATATCATATATATATTTATATGCAATAGAATATTATTCAGCGATAAAGAAAAGTAAAACTTATCATTTGTAAGAATAGATGGAACTGGAAGTCATCATTATAAACAAAATAAGCTAGGTTCAGGAAGAAAAATACCATGTTTTCTCTCACATATACTATGCTGACCAAATATATATATATATATATATATATATATATATATGCACATATACAGTATGTTTGTGTATGCATATATGTGGAATATACATATATGAATACACACATTATATGTCTACATAGACATGTTGCACATATTCACATAGATGGCATATATGATATATGATATGTACATACATATGATATGTACAGCATGAATGGAAATGTGAGAACAGGAGGGACAAGCAAGAGGGGGTCAGTAAAACAGATGGAAATGGGGGTGAATAATATTGAAGTACATTTTGTTTATGTATAAAAACCAGTGTACCGACATCAAATTCAGTGAAAACAGGGGTTATACCGTGGGGGAGGAACATACAAAGCAACAAAAAAAAATGCATGGTACCTTGTAAATATGTTAGAAATAACCCCTGTTTTCACTGTATTTGATGTCGGTATAATTTGGGGAGGGGAAGGAAAAAAAGAAAATGTTTAAATATGGATACAGGTTGACCCATTGTAATGATGAGACGTACAAGACACTGTTGAACATTGAACTTTACAATTTAGGCAGGGGTGGGGGGGTTTCATTGTGGAGGTGGAATGGAAGGGATGGTAGGGGATAGACAAAGGAGGAGGCCACAATGCTTGATAAGAAATGTACTCATTACCTTGCTCATGTAACTGTAACCCCGCTGTACAGTATTTTCACAATAAAAAAACTTTTTTTTTTTTTAAAAACAGCATAATGAATGAAACTTACCTAAAACTTAACAATAAGAGGAAGAGGATGGAACGGAGCGGGGGCGGGAGGGAGGGAGTAATTTTTAAAGGACGAATATAATGACAATGTTTGCAAAAAAGAATCATGATAGATCATTATATACCATTATATTGGGTGGAGTAAACCAGAATGACAAAAATTAAAAGTAATGGTAAATTGCCATTTTGCAATGTCCAGTACCCTTGGGCTCTCATTTGAGTTTTATTTTCCTTCATGGCATTTATCTATTTACCTTTTTTTTTTTTAACACCTTATATAATTCTATTTACCTATACTGATTATAGTTTTTTCTTCTCATACTAGATTAGGAACTCCATAAGGGCAGGATTTTTTTTTTAACAGTTTTAATCACTGAAAGAATCTTAGTCCCTAGATGGCACTCAACAAATATATATTGAATGACTGAATGAGCTCACAGAACTAGTTACTCACCATTGTTGCTACTAAAGAATGAAGAAACGTAAAATTACTGAACAACATAGAAAACCTATTTGTTTTTCTATTGTTTTCTCTTAATCTCTATAGCAGAAAGAAACCCTTCCCAAAATGCTGTTTTTACTGAAACTTAAACAACTGTGTGAAATTAAAATAAAAATCTCCAAGTTCTAACTTTTTCAGGGTGAATTATGTTCAGGTACCTTTCTTATTCTGCTGTGGATGAATTCTTGCTCATGTGCAGAAAGAATTGTGAGTATGTCACTGTTCAGCAAGTAACAGACAAACTGAAAGGAAGACCATTCTAATGGATAGGAGTAGAAAAGGTACTCTGCATTCTGATAAAAAAGCCAAGGAGCATCTGAAAGAAAAACAGTGCCAGTTGTTGTCCAGACTAGTGACAGCTATAATGCAAACTTGAATATTGTAGGCTATGCTTATTTTCCTTTCAATTTACTTCATTTAAGAAACATTCACTAATATTCAGAGATCATGGAAGAGAGTTAGATTAATTTCAATTTTGTTTAGTGAGCATATTTATTAAGTTGATTATTCATCAATCATTTATTCACTTCAACAATTTAACTTTAGATTGATACAAGGAAAGATAGGTTTGGATGGAGAGATTTGTTAATACAATAAATAGTATATCATAGCCTTTAGATGGCATATAATTAGAGTGTGGCAGCATTAGTCTTACCATAGTAGTACCAGAGTGGAATCTTAGGTCTCACATCTGCAAAGAGAAAGCAAATAACCTTAGCTGACCTTTGTTCCTAGTATCCCATTCTTGAAGAATATCAGCTACAACCATATTCTGTAGTACTTCTGCAGTGTTAGCTGGCTACCCCACTCCCAATGAGCTAACCATTGTGTTGGTGCTATCTTCATTCACTTTCCTATGACACATTAAATAAATAGTGCAGTTGGTTGTTGACATGGTGCTAAGATTTTGAATCGCTGTAATTTCCTTGGGGAAAATGCTATTAAAAAAATTAGAAACTTAGCCTACAAAGACCTTATTAGTGTTTTTACCTCTTGGAATTTTGCATATCCATTCCCGTTTGGAAGCACAGTGCAAGGGCAGCAAGGTTTTGTCTGCCTTATACACAGCACAGTTTCTCACATCTTCTCCAAAATAAGAATTGTCTAAAAATGAAGAGACAACCTGCAGCAGATGAAGTTCATTATTCCTTAATGTTGATTCCCCCATAAAAAGTTTCAAAAGATCCAAACAAAGCAACCATGCACACATCATTAGATTCGTCTAGAGAAAGCTTCAGTAACATCTACATGTCACTCTAGTTTGAGGTTGATCCACATCTGTGTAAAACATGCCAACTAGTGTTTAGTATTTCTTTTCTTAAAGATGTTTCCTTTAAAAATAAAAGAGGTATGCTACTTCTTTTCTAGGAGGAAGAAATCATATGCAAGGTTGGTGCCGAACTTGCACTATTTACTAACTGGAAGGACTAGTTTAGTCTGGGATCATGCTACATTTCTTAAAGGTTCAGGGATGTGCTAAATTTGAGTGTCAGTTCTAATGCCAGTCCTTTTGTACATAGACTAAACTTTCAGCCTTTAATAATGAATTGTAGACCATAACTAGCTTTTTAACCAGGAAACTAACCATGAGTGACCTGAAGACCCACAGAATTCGCATAAAAGAGGTTTTAAATAAGGATCCAACCTTCTCAACCATTTAACAATAAATAGTTGATAGTGTAGGCCACAAGTAAAATGGGTAAAATGTTGGAAAAAAGAGGATATTTTGAAACCTCTTGTACTTTTCCCAAACCTGTATACAGCTTTGCAACTATATCACAATTTTATTTGTGCATGTATGTGTATGTGTGTGCATGTGTGTGTGCGCTCACACGTGTGCACATGTGTGCATTTGCGCATGCACCAGTCCTGGGACTTGAACTCAGAGCTTGGGAGCTGCCTGTGACCCTTTTTTTCTTAAGGCTAGTCTTTACAACTTGAGCCACAGGTCCACTTCTGGCTTTTGTTTTTTCCCTCCCTCCCTCCCTCCTTCCCTCCCTCCCTCCCTCCCTCCCTCCCTTCCTTTCTCTCCCTTCCTTCCCTTTCCCTCCCTCCCTCCCCTCCCTCCCTCCCTCCCTCCCTCCCTCCCTCTCTTCCTTCCTTCCTTCCTTCCTTCCTTCCTTCCTTCCTTCCTTCCTTCCTTCCTTCCTTCCTTCCTTCCTTCCTTCCTTCCTTCCTTCCTTCCTTCCTTCCCCTCCTTCCTTCCCTTCCTCTTTTCTTTCTTGTAAATTATTGGAGATAAAGAGTCTCACAGGCTTTCCTGTCCCAGTAAGCTTTGAACTTAGATTCTCAAATCTAAGCCTCCTGAGTAGCTAGGATTACAGGCGTGAACCACTGGCATCCAGTCCAGTTTATATATAATGATTACACACACACATACACACACACACACACACACTCAGGTTCAGAGAATGATGTGAGTTTAATTAATTGTGTCTAATGGAGAGTCAAGAGAACTTCAGTGTACTATCTTATGGCCTTATTCTCTTTTATTCTGAACCAAATTGTTTGTCCCTCTCCTATTATTGCATTTGTTTTACTGAAACACAATGCAATATTTTCAACTTTTCTGCATAATATTTTGTTTTTCAAGAGCTGTATTGTCTTCAATACTTCTGTTCCTGGTTCTTGATTCCTTCATTAGCAAAACAGATCCATGCAGCTCAGTGACTTCTAAGGTCTCCCCCTATGTTGTTTGTGGTACCCTTTGTAAAGAAGCAGTGTAGGAGCAGATGTACTCCCATTAGCATTTTACAACTACAATGCCCTTATCATTATTTTGTTCCCATTAGAAGCACAAGGCTCGCTCTTTCTTTCTTTCTTTCCTTTCTTTCTTTCTTTCTTTCTTTCTTTCTTTCTTTCTTTCTTTCTTTCTTTCTTTCTTTCTTTCTTTCTTTCTTTCTTTCTTTCTTTCTTTCTTTCTTTCTTTCTTTCTTTCTTTCTTTCTTTCTTTCTTTCTCTCTCTCGTCGGTCGTGGGGCTTGAACTCTGGGCTTTGGCGCTGTCCTTGCGCTCTTCAGCTCAAGGCTAGCGCTCTACCCGCTTGAGCCACAGCACAACTTCCGGTTTTCTAGTGGTTTATTGGAGATGAGTCTCACGGACTATTCTGCCCGGGCTGGCTTGCTCAGATCTCAGCCACCTGAGTAGCTAGGATTACAGGCGTGAGCCCCCAGCGCCTGGCTTCTTTTTCTTTTTTAAATAAATTCCTTCTTGGCTACAGATTTGAACACAACTTTTATAGTGGGTTTTATTTAAAGTTTGGCTACTGCTATTTTGTTAACAGCTTTGTGGCTCTGGAGTCAGACAACCTGTGTGCCAATCATGGCTGTCCTCTGTTATTTTAGGCAGACGGCTAATCATTCTATTGCCCACTGCAGTGAGCTGTTGTAAGGATGAAATGAGATCACGTAGGAGTGCATTCAGCTCACTGCACAGAACATGATGAGGGCTCCATAAGCAGCAGCTGCATTAAACACTCACTTCAGGGTCTTTGAGAGCCTTTCTTTTCCTTTTCATGGAAAGAGCTGATTCTGTAAGCGATATAGGATGGATCCTATTGCAACTTGGGATAGTGCTTCAGGTGTCCCTCCCCCTCCCCAACATCTTAAGGAAAATGTGATATTTTCTCATTGCACCTGCAAAAGCAATACAACACCACAAAGGTTTTCAAAGAAGAGGTAGAATGAAAAATAAGATTTTTTTCCCCTGGAACTACTTGCTCTGATTGTGAAGGAGATGATTTCTAAGGCATGTCTATCCATGAACCATGAGATAAACTGAAAATTGTTCTCCCAAATTACCTCATTTTCGCTGTGACAAAGCCAAGGCCAATCCATACTGTATAGGAAATGAGAAACTGGATGGGAAAAGCCTAATATTATTGAAAGAATAGTTGTTTCTCTGCTAGATGACTTTTCAAATTGGGAAATGGTTTGGGGGACATGTTGGAGGTTGTGATTTCTTATTAGGACAAGATACTATTGAGGCTTCAGGATAATCTGGTCAGCAAAAGTTTCCTAGGCCCTTGACATAGTAACTCTCTTGGTTCTAATCTCTAGCACAGCCATAGGAGAGACATGGACATTATTTCTAGGTTCTCTTAATCAATTTAGCAAGTGCTCCCATGGCTGCTTTTCTTTACTTCATCTCTTTTGTCTAGTTTGGAAAGACTTACAGGAGTTCTATCAGACCACTCCCAAGAACCAGCATTCAGTGGATTTCTTTTGTTAAATCCAATCCAGAACTGCCGTTCTTCTGTCCTAGAGGAAAGAAGAGACAAAAAACTTTGCCTTTCCCATTGATTTCCTAATGTTAGACAAAAGATTAAAAAATCTTTAAAAATATTTATGTTTGCAGAAACCAGGTGATGCTACTGGATCAACCAAGTCAATCACATATTTTATGTGCATGTACAGAGAGGAAAATTTAGGCTCGTGTTGTTTTATTTCTCTTTGTTTATTCATGGGTGATGATATCAGCCCACATTGAGAGTAGAAGTTTCTCATCAGAAATGGCAATACCTTCCAATCTTGGCAAGGGCACATGAAAACAAGTTGGTAAAAATTTGTAACATCATCTTTTTTTCTTGAGGACTTTTTTTTAACCTTTCTATTAACTATTCATACTACTTTACTATATTTCAATTGGTCACTTGTTTGTCAAATGTTTATGCGTTTTCTGCAAGTTAATCATCATCTTTACTAAATAAAAGGTACACAGAAGGTTTAGAGATTTCCCCCTACCCCCAGATCCCAACATAAATAATTCTGCAGCAAATCAGCCTAGGCCATGGTAAATTAACTTCAGCCATCACCAATGGTTAGACTTGGCAAAAGACTCCACAGAGAATCATCTTCCCTCCTATTAGGCAGAGTACAAATATGTCAAATTGCAGAGTACTCAATAAATCAAGCAATAAAGCCTAATTGTACAATGAACCATCTCACTAAGATAATTTTCTGGGAATAATTTTGAAGAATTGAAGATTTAAAAGACTCAGAAGTCATGAGAGATGCTTTATTTTCCTTACTGCAGAGAACAAGGCTATTCCAGAGCATAGCTTCCTAGATATCTGAGCTACTCTGTCTGAATGATACAAATTATATAAGTTAGAAAATCTGAGAGATCACTGGTGCCTGGCTGGCCACTGTGGTGACAATTTACTACATTTAAGGTTGTGAGAAGATGAGATGAATGCTATAAGGTTAAGCTAAGGTCATGACTGTTATGGCCTAGGCTGGAAATCCATAGATTCTCTCTGCTCTAAGAACTTTTAATTTGCTTGATTGGGTCATAGAAGACAAATGGACACTGACTTTTCCTCCATCAATTTCCTAAAATTATGTTATTTTTAAACAAGCACACACATATGTTTTGGTTGAACATTTTGGTAGTCTGGGCAAGAGACATATAATTTTTGGGATCAGAGGGTAATGATTAATAGTTTGATAGATGCTCAGCCCTAAATTCCATTAGAAATTTCATGTTGGAGCACTTTTACATATAGAAATAGTGATATCTGATCGAAAGCAAACTAAGAGCTCACTTACATGTCATTGTTTCAGATGGCAAATTCATTAAAATTTAAGGGAAGAAAATAAAACACATTTTGCAAGGTGCTAAAGTAATGAAGGACAGCACAACTCAGAACATTGGGTAGATGTGATCCTCCCTCCAACTAATAATAAAATTAGCCAGAAAGCTTCTCAAAGTCTGATCCAGCATCTTTGGTGTGGGATAGAAAGCTGTGTGTCCCAAGTGAGTGTAACGATTAGCCAGGCTCTGGAGCCATCGTCTCTCAGATCAGGATTTCTTGTAGGGACCAGCAGGTCTATGTGCTGGTAAGAAATATTCTTTAAAAAAAAGATTTTGTTGTCAAAGTACTTCTTTCTAGAAGCCTTCATGATATGATTGTATATAGTTAATTTCCAGCATTGTACTTGGTTTTGTGATTGCAGTTAACCATAAAATATCCCCTTTCCCCCACAGAATAGAAGTTTATGAGACTCACACTTGTAAATGTCAAAACTCTAATTTTTAGGTTCATTTTGTAAATATGGAAGCTGACTAACTGGATAGATAGTACATATTAACTTCTTTGTGGGAGTGTCCTGACAGGGAAACTTCCAGGGAAGGCCAGAGTTTTCCACACATACACACACAATCTTGCATTTTCTCTGAGTTTTGGAAAAGTGTTTCATTGAGATTCCAGGCTTCTAGAGCTTGGAGCAAAGTTGCTGGTATTACATTTGTGGAATAAAGACTTAAGGACTTGGAGGCATACCCCCTTAGACCACAGCATCTTCAGGGACAGGTTTTTGTCTGCCATGTCTGCTGGATTCTTGAATCAGCTATGCATGTACCTGTGCTTTTTCCACAAAAGATATTCCTAAAAGGTATGCTGGTTGACAAGAATATTCTAGAGCAAGAGACCAAGGTATGGGAGAACTCACAAGAAAGAGAAGTGGGGATCCCTTCAAATATTTTAGCGTATACTTGATTTATATTGCTCTAGCTCCAAAATGAAGGAGGCAGATTTCTGGCTTAGTAGAAAGATGATCTTGGAAACCAGCTTATGCCAATGGAATGGGCTTTCTTCCAGGCATGGGCCATTCTGAAACTGGAAGCAGTTCAGCAGGCATTGGATGACCGTGGAAAGGTAATAGGATGAATTACTGTGCTGAGAAGGTAATGGGATGAATTACTGTACTGGATGGTGGTTAACTCAAACCTGTGTGCTTATTCTCATTCAAATTTAACTGGATTTTTAATTCCAAGGATTTTGAGATTCTGTAAGCTTGGAAATAGACCCCAATAAGCAAAACACCTTTTTTCTTCAAATGCAAAATCAGAATTGGGTAGAGGTGTGGCTCAAGTGGTAGATCATCAGCCTTGGGTAAAAAGCCAAGTGACAGCACAAGGCCCTGAGTTAAAGTCCAAGTACTAACATCAAGGAGTTGGACTGGATTTTTTTTTAATCATTAGGATTTTTATTTCAAGTGAACTCTTAAACAGACTCCTATCATTTAGAAAAATAATAATTAGTGGAGCTTGTGGGGGCTGTGCTGGTGGTCTTCTAGCAACTCTGCTCATTTAGGACCCTTCTGTTCCTGAGGTCCCAGGATCACGGGGAATCTTAAGAAACACTTTCAAACCACTAAGTTTATCTGGTTTGGGGAGGGGAAGGGGAAGCACTGAAATGGTCAGACAAAGGGTGAACTAATTCAGCAGCGATACTCTCTAGACACTATGTTGGAAATGAACTATATACTTCTGCAGGGAGAGGGGTCAGGAGGGGAAAAAAAAAACATGGGAGAATATGAGGGGGGGGTGTGATACTATTCAAAAAGAAATCTACTCATTACCTCACTTATGTAACTGTAACCCCTCCGTACATCACCTTTACAATAAAAAATTTAAAAATCCCACTGAGGTAGATACCGTTTTGCAACACAGCTTTAAAAATCTGACTAGAGATACATGACAAAGATCTCAAATATCAATCATCACTTTGTTTTATGGCCACTTGGTGGCCTATAAATACAAGGCTATATGGATATATTTTTTCTTCCACAACTAGTGATACCTTGATTTTTGACTTACTAATACTAGAACTCTAACTAATTACATGGGATTCTGACCCGTAAAAAGCCATTACTGAGGGATAATATTTGTGATTTTTTCAAAACTCACAACTATTTACCGATTTAATTTTGAATGGAAAAGTTCATTCACAAAATTTTCTTCCTCAATATGGGCAAAGCTGGCAAGATGAGCTCCAAATTCTTCACAAAATGCTTCAGCTTCTCTCCATGATCTTTTCATTAGGACTTTTTCACTGTGAAATACCTGTACAGTAAAAAAAAAAATCCACACTGTCATGGATAAGGAAAGGCTGTTCAATTATGCTTTAGAAACTAATAGTAATATAATTTTCATTCTTTTTTTTTCCTGCTGAGGATTATACCCAGAGCTTCTTAGCACACTACTTCCCAGCTGTGTCCCACCTCTTTCAGTTGTTCTTTTTTGAGAGCTAATGGAAGTAACACTTAGTGAACTAGAAGGTACCTAGTCACTTTAAAACTATTAGCTCAGGACCTGGGAAGGTGGCTTTGTGGTTGAGTGCTTGTCTAGCATACATGAAGCCCTGGCCTCGAAACTTCAGTACCACATATATAGCAATAGCCAGAAGTGGTGCTGTGGCTCAAGTGGTAGAGTGCTAATCTTGAGCAAAAGAATCTCAGGGGCAGTGTCCAGGTCCTGGGTTCAAGCCCCAGGACTGGCAAAAAACAAACAAAATAAGCAAACAAACACCCCCCTCCCCCAAAATTAGCTCATTTTATCTTCATGACAAATTCATGAAGAGAATATGATAAACTCAATTTTGTAAATAAGTTTCCTGAAGACCTTATCCCCACTAAATCTCCTATAGCTGGTACAGTTTCCTTCAATTAATGTTTTCCTTCAATTAATGTTTGTCAAGAGTCAAGGAAATTGGGATAAAGGCTGTTAAGAATTTCAGGACAAGTAGATGAATGGATCAAGAAAATGTAGTATATATACACAATGAAATTCTTTGCCTCCATCAGAAAGAATGACATTGCCCCATTTGTTAGGAAATGGAAAGACTTGGAAAAAATTATATTAAGTGAAGTAAGCCAGGCCCAAAGAAACATAGGTCCCATGGTTTCCCTTATTTGCAATAACTAGTTTGAGTCAAGCAGAAAAGGTCAGATAAGTTGATGCTAGGGAAATGAACCCTAAGATATGTATTCAAATGTTTTTTTCTTTCGATTGTTTCTAAAACATCTATAAGATATTTCTTTGTTGCTTTGTATGTCCCTCCCCCACAGTATAACCCCTGCTTTCACTGTATTTGATGTTGGTATAATTTGTGGTATAAACAAATTGTTTAAATAAGGATACAGGTGGACCCACTGCAACAATGAGATGTACAAGTCGTATGTCGAAAATGAACTTTGCAACTTTGGTGTGGAGGGGAAAGGGTTGGATGGGGGGGCAGGGTGCAGATGGGATGGGAAGAGGAAACAAAGGAGGAGGCTACAATGCTTGATAAGAAATGTACTCATTATCTTGCCCATGTAATTATAACCCCTCTGTACAATATTTTCACAATAAAAAATTAAAAAAAAAGAATTTCAGTACATACACCTACAAATGCAGAGCTAGGATTATATCTAGGACTCCTTAATTCAAGAACCCACAAATTTCTATCCCAGAAGGCTACCTTCTGACAAATTAAAACTAGCCGAATGACCATGAATATGAGTGACTCTGGTCAAGAAATGAGAAATAACACCTATACCTAAGATAGCAATATTTCTGGGTTTGTTAATTCTGAGCTGAACAGAAGGTGTAGTTGTTTGTGTCTAAATTTCTCTCATCAATCCTCAGGAGCAGAAAGGAATTGGTCAAATGGAAGGTTTTCCTTTGGCTTTTTGTAAAAACAGAGTGAAAGACAGACCCAGAAAACTCTTGATCTTGAGTCTCTGCATCCCCTTGTTAGAAAACTCCAGCAGTAAGCCTGACTCTCAGATGCCAGGCAGCTATACTCTCAGGCCAGCCTGCACAGGTTCTTATTTGCTGAGACCAGAATGAATAGCTTTCCAAATTCTGTGGACCACAGCATAGCCTTTCCATCTTCTAAATTATATGTCAAAACTTGCTTCCTCTGGGAACCTCTTTCTGAATCACTCTAAATTCATAAATCCTACCTCCGTGCACATCAAACACACCATCCATTTGTTGACACATCAGGATGATATATTGTAGAACAAGCACTGGACCACGAGCCCCAAGACCAGGGATGCATTTTCACTGTCAGTACATAAATGTGAGCTTGAGCAAATCACTTCATCACACTGGCCTCAGTTTACTCATTTTTATTTTAACTTATTACTCTGTGATATCACTTCTGGGCCTGTTATTCTATGAAATTAATCTGAGATTTCACATGTGCACATTTAAAGGGAAGGCATTCATGTTGTTTTGTGATATCTGCAAGCTGTAATATCTGTGGAGTTGGCCTATTGCTATACTGCTCACATGGGCAGAGAAGAACATGCTGGAGAAGAACTTTCTCCTATGATTTGGGGAATCTCTAAGTATAGAACATGTCAGAACAAATCAAGACCAAACTACCAAACATAAAAATTTCACATTTCAAATCACATGCTTCTAGCAAGGAGAGTATAGGAACTGGTTTAAATCTAGGATCTAAAGCTGATGTTTTAAACAGGTATTTCTTTGAGAATTTTAACATATATGAATGTTTTAATATTATATGTAATTTGACTTTTATGTTGAGTATTCTTAATCTGAAAGTAAAAAATTTGAAATGCTCTAAAGTCTGAAACCTTTTGTGATAGTGACAACTTTGCTTTCTGACAGTTCTAAGTATGCAAACTTTGTTTCATGTGCAGGATTACTAAAAATACTGTATAAAATTACCTCTAGCATGTATATCTGTGTGTGTGTGTGTGTGTATGTGTGGTATAGGTGATTTTGTGCTTAGACTTAAGTCCCAACCATGTTATTTTTCTCTGTGTGTATGTATGTATGCATATATATGTATATTTGCACATGTATATACATATGCATATATTCATACCTATGTAGGTACACACACATGTACACACATGCATATATGTGCACATATGCATATACATGTATATACAGATACACACATGTATTTTATATACATATACACATTCATGTATATGCATATATGCAAATACACATGCATTTATATATACACATACATGTATATTATATATATGCAAATTAAAATACTTCTGGTCTGAAGCACTTCAGGTAAAATTCTTCTTTTCTTTATCTATCAACTATGTATCTATTTGTCTATGTGTCTATGTATGTATGTATGTATGTATCTATCTTCATGCAGATCTATTGACACATGCGTGCCAACTATATTTATTAATTTGTTGGCTCTTTAGAGCTCTAGAAAATTGCAAAATATATGTTTAGAAGTGTTATTATTCCATGGAAAGTACTTTATTCACGAGCTAAAATCCAATGTAGAATTTTAGCATTTTAATTCTCAGTGAGTATTGACCACCTTCGTTTGGTATTTGCTTGGCAATAAGAACACTGACTTGTGAGCTGGTGGCTCACACCTGTAATCTTAGCTACTCAGGGGGGTGAGATCTAAGGATTGTAGTTCAAAGCCAGCACAGGCAGGAAAGTTTGTGAGACTCTTATTTCCAAGTAATCACCCCAAAACTGGAAATGGAGCTGTGGCTCAAAGTGGTAGAATGCTAGCCTTGAGCAAAAAAAGAGGGACAACACCCAGGCCCTGAGTTCAAGCCCTATGACCGACATAAAAACGTTTAAGAACGCTGACTTGTGCTATAATATTATAGGATTGGTCCTTGAATGATCCTGGTTGACCCAGCATGTCCCCTTTTGATTGCACTTATCAAGAATGTACTGAGAATGCAGCTGTCCTCGTCAATGTTTTAGCCCAGTGACCCAAGTGGCAAGGCATAAAACCCAGAGAATAATGCTTTTGGAGTCCCTGAGCTGTGGTGGTATAGGTGATTTTGTGGAGCATGTGTCCTAGGCAGCTTTTCTGAGCCTTGGGGGTTGGGCTTGCTAGGATCTTAGGTGTTGTTGCTTCTTGTGGCTCATCTGTGGAGAACGAATTTGCTTTCCTGACTTGTCTGAATGCTATGATCTCACTGAACTCGGACTCTGTCAATTGAGTTTGCGCAAAACCTCCAGCTGCACCTAGAGCTCTTACTAGTCAGGTGTTTAAAATTCTTTCCCAGGATTGCTAACCAGTACATATTAATTCCCTCCTGGAATTAATATTGGTGCATGGCATTTCTGCTTAACAGACATCATTCTTCACAAGGAAGCCTTCAGTATCACCAGAAGTCTGTCAATATTTGACTTAAAATTATTTGGACTATAAGTGAAAAGAAAAAGAAAGGCAAATATTAATTAAGCCCCTGCTGTGTGCCAGGCACAGTTCTGGAAAGTGCTATAATAAAGGAATTTGTGGTGCATGGATCAAATTGAACTGCTGGTATTATTGAGAGTAGTTAAGTAACCTTGATATCACCTTGAAGCAATTGGCCAGACCAGGCTGTGACTCCCAGTTCAAATAGCAGGGGTGAAAGGGCCATCTCTCTTCCTGCTCTGTTTTCTCACGATTTTCAACTGGCTGTTTACACAGAGACATTGCCTTGAAATGTCTGCAGTCCTTCACCTCCCAGCGCCCACTCCTTCCATTCATGACAACACAGCCACCACTGGAACCTACGATCAGAAAAAAACAAGCAGTTTAATATCAGATGATTAACACATTTTGTGCTCAGATGACAGCTCTTCAGAGTGCAGAATAACTGAATCTCCTAATGAAGCATCCAGAGAAGAACAATAAAGATGAAAAGGGATGTTTTATTGGCACAATTATCTCATTTCTTCTCACCTCTGGAGAAAAGAAGAAGGAAACATGAGAGAAAAGAAGCTATGAAGCCTGAAATTTGGACATTGTCTCCTTTGAGCTCAGATAGCATGTGATAGGAAAGTAGGAGTGGTTCCTACTTGGAGCCGAAATATCCACTATAGCTCAATGCTGTGCTTTGAAATCCCATTGTGAACCATCAGCTGAGACAGGAGCGAAGTGCTCATCCTGAGAGATTCCATGGGGGGAAAACTTCCATGAATAATGGATTCAAAGTAGACTACAAGATCCACAACAAAGAACAAAACCATAAGCCATAAACCATGGGAGAGTGGAGAGAATAAGATAAATTTTGAAATGATGGAAAAGCTCTGGGGTCAGAGACAATGGCAGATATTAAGGAAATAAGAAGCAAAAGACAGATTCTTTGTCCCTCCACATTCAGAGTATAGTAAGAAATATTGGGAAGGGGATAGGTTTTTCTGTTAGGGACAGAACAACTTCACTTTTGTTTTATCCTGTATATTGAACATTTTGAACATGAAATGTGTTTTTCTTGGAAACAATTTGCAAATTGAGTTAAGCTTCTTAAGTTTTGCAGAATCTATACAACTCATAAGATAGATAAATATACACTTCGAATTTCAGTTCAATGTAGTAGGAAACAATTCCATTCTAAAAATAGAATAAACACTGGATGAGAATGAAATTGCTTTTTTTTTCCTCTTGATTTCAGGGTGACTATTTAATGAACTATATTGACATTCAACAATCACAACAAATTTATGCATCTACAGCGTCCCTGGCTATGCTGTATATTAGCTTTTACAGAGAGAGGACCGAACAAGCAAAAAAAAACCCCATCTTGGTTTAGTATGAGATACAGATGAATAATCAATTGCAATAAAATAATATGTAAAGTATAACAGAAAGGAACGTGTCTTGAGCTGTGGGAGAGACTGCAGAAAGGTTGATGGAACTTGCCTAGAAATATCTATCAGAAAAGGATTTGTAGGAAGGGATACTTGAGCTAGGTTTTGGAGGACAGGGAAAGGGTATAGAGTTTTCAGGGTGGGCTTGTAAAAAGCAAGTGGTGGTGGAAGACATATCTGAAGATTTGTGGCCTAGAAGTAATTTAAAGAAAGGTAGTAATGTGGTACTAGATACTTATCTTGCTTAATTTCCCTTCAGTAGCAATGGCTTCACTTTTTCAGTTTTTTTGGTTTTTCGATATTTGGTAACTGACATGATCATTGTCAACGATGTATTGGTTGTTTTATAGTCACAGAAAGACTGAAGAAATGGACAACAAAGCATGGGAGCTGGAAGAAAGAATGGAATGAAGAAATAGAATGGAGTTTGAAAAGAAAGAAGAAAGAAAAGAAAGGTAAAGCACTGTTTGTGTCTTCAAGAGTCCTAGGTACATATCATGCCTTATGTGCTGGACATCATGGTAACACTCAAAACACACATGCATGCCCATGCATGAATACATCAAAAACCCCCAAAACATGAGCATATTCATAGAAGAGGAAACATGATAAGCATGGCTTATTTTGAACAAAAGTAAGCCAAGAGAGAGTTGGTTCATACCAAATCGATCAGATACTTCCACCAGCCAGGAAGAGCTACTTAGTGCTAGAGATGGAAGGCTGGGGGTAAGGAGATGGACAAGGGTGAAGGCATATACTATATGACTGCTTTTGCTATGAACAGCACTTTGTAATTTAGGAATGAAGCCCCAGACCCAGCTGAGTCACGAGCAATAGAGGAGATGTGCATGAGGAAGAGGAAAATGAGTGGTGGAGATTCACATGGAATCCCCAAGTGGGATATATTTATGGATCTGTCCTACTTGAATGAGGAAGAAAGATGAGCACTTTTCCCCGAGGTCCTCTGAGGCCTTCCAAGGAAACTTCCACTTCCTGCAGAAAAAAGTGGGAAAACTCCTAGAAAGAACGTCTAATTTGGAACACAAGGTCTCCAGCACAAATATTGAATAACTTGAAGCTTGAAAACATGAATCAATCATAATAAATCTTGTAGATTTAAATATAGCCACAAGATATAGTGATAATAACATGTTGGAAAGCATACTGTAAGTTAGGAAGAGCTAAAACACCCCCAAGAGGTTGTTATTCTGCTTATAGACATTTTGAGGACAAAAACCGGGATTTTTTGTGACAGGAGTTCTGCCTGCACGTTCAGAGAATTGTTTAAAGGTTTGAATCAGCAAGTTTATAATATAATATACTTTTTTTGTTGGCCTTGCATTTTTGTCTCACCATGGTTTAGATGCAGTAGAGTCCAGCTCATCTTCATTAGTGAAGCAGGAGATGTTTGTGACTCAAGGAGAATGCAAAGTGCTCCAGGAGTGTTATTGGTATTTTAAAGCAGTTAACTTAATGGAACATTTGACCCAAATTTTAAAGTCTAAGCCCCAAAGAAGCAGTAAAGTGGTGTAATAAAGGGAGGCAGGGTTAAGGGAGATATAAACTGAATTTATATGCCAATTCATAGGGATGCTTGCAAAGCCAAATAATAAGAATGAGGTGGAGGAAAAGTAGAGGCAATTTTTCTCCCAGAGAAATCATTCTTTTTTTTTTAATAACTCACTTCCCATTGGAGAAAAAAATTATTATCCTTTTTCTTCCATGGTGAATCTCATATTTCAAAGGATTTCTCCTTACCTACCTTAGCTCCCAGATCCTCTCACTCTTTCCCTGAAACATCAGTGGGAAAAACTAAGAAATTTGAATTCACTGTTCCAATCTTTTGCACTTGACGCAGCTACCTAATTATATAAAATGAACTGAGCTGGAAAGCCATCACCTTTAACCTCTCTAGTCAAGTACCAAAGTATAAGCCAACCAATCAAACCAATTTATGGTTTGAGGCAGGAGGGAACTATGCCAGGTCTCAATGCCTAGATATTTTATTTGAGTCTATATATTTATGTTCCTATTTTTGGCAACAGTTTTATCTAAGGAAAAGGGGTAGATTGGATGCAGAAAAAGGATTAAATAGTGACTCTGATCACAAAGCGCTGGACACTTAGACATGTTAAAATTGTAACCCTCTTGCACAACTATTTGAAGTCTAGGGGGAAAAGTCATGAAAAAAACCCCTGAGAACAATGGTCAAATATCACAGTTAAATTTGATCCTCAAATAGTCCTGGACAACACCTCATCTGTGCAAAAAAGTATGGTGATTTTAATGCCAACTAAAATATGACAGCAAATGCTCATTCACAGATAGTCTTTAATTGCCATTATTGTAGGTAACAGATTCATGATCAGAACTTTTAGATATGTAATTGTAAGATTGAATCAATTGTAAAGAACAAAGGATAAAGTAATAAAATTCCCATCCAAAACCAAAACATTCTCACCTCTTAAGTCTTATACCTTCCTCAGCTTCCCTCTCCCTCTTCCTTTCCTTCTCCATAGGGAAAAGTGGATCTCCTCCAGAAGAGTATGCACAGAGTGTTATACCTGTGCCAGGCACAGTGCTAGGCATTTTATATAGCCATCCCTCTATTTAATGTCAAAAACTCTGAAGCAGGTTGAATATCTACATTTGACAGATGGAAAATGAAGGCAAAGGTTTAGTAGGCCATAGAGTTAATGATGGTTTTACCCAAGACTTGAAATTGGATTTATTTGAATCTATTTGTGATATAATATCAAAGTAGAGAGTAGATTCAAGAAATAGAAGCTTGAATGAATGAGTGAATGAGTGAATGAATGAATGAGCCTCAAATTATGCTTCTCCTTTTCCCATGGAGCTCTTTCTCATTTTCCTGGTCATGGATCTCTCCCTGTGTGGCTACAGAATTTACGTGAAGACAGACAATCACTCTTATGATTATGAAAAGGTAGGGAGATATCCAAAGGGTACTCAAAACCAAGGCTGAGCATGTCCTCATTATGAGGTAGTTCATTTCAGAACTCTGAGGCATCTGAAGCTGGGTAGTGCTGTATAGTTTATCTGCTGACCTGAGACAGGGATCTTAGTTCTTAGTATGCTTAGAAGCAAATAAATGTGACCTGCTGGACTAAAGTCGAGTTTTCCTTGTCCCTAGAAGATTTTTACTGATTTGGAACAATTAGGGTACAGGAGCCCTGGAGCTGTCCCATACAAGAGAAATATACTTCTTCTTCTAGGTCTAAGAGCAGAACTTTGTCACTGAGACTGTTTCTTTTTCTCTATTTGACTCCTAGGAAGCTCTCACATAACTTGGAGAAGCTTTTGTAATATCTTAGCAAGTACAGATTCACTCATTTGCTTTCCCATAGGGCAGCCTCCACTTTTATGCAATCTTTAATCTAAGTACAAAGAACCCTTCAGTTTTCACACATTAGGTTCCCTCTTATCATCTTTCCCTTTGATCAGTGGTAGTGGTTAGTGTGAACCAAAATCATTTTTCCTGTTTCACCTGAATATTTTACTTCTCTCAAAATACTAAGGGTCACATAGCCCCTTTGTTGTATTAAAAAAAATATAAAAAACAGCAGAATTTCCTGATATTGTGTGA
This sequence comes from Dipodomys spectabilis, assembly GCF_019054845.1. Lineage (NCBI taxonomy): Eukaryota > Metazoa > Chordata > Mammalia > Rodentia > Heteromyidae > Dipodomys > Dipodomys spectabilis. The sequence continues at coordinate 24,397,743 of NW_024870758.1, forward strand.
GAATGGAGACTTTTGGCATAAAAGAAAGGAAATATAGATAAAAGACAGGTTAAGTAAAGACCTTGTACTGCTGAATTTGAATTGAAAGTACCAATTTGAACTGAAAAAAGTATTTCCTTTCACACACAGACTTGCGCACACGCATGCATGTGTGCGTGCACACACACAGACACTGACACCTTAGATCTGCTATTGAAATGGCCTAGTAACAACAACAAACTCCCAGACAATAAACCTACATAGACTAAGACTATGTGTGGAAATAATGCCACTTCCCATAAAACAAGATCAGCATTCCTCAATGACGTGGGAGATCTTAGGTTTGGAGTAGAAATTGACATCTTGTCGTATCAGAGAGTAAAGACCACTATTATCATATCAGAAGGACTTGGGAGGCAGCTTTTAAGGAAATTCTCATCACAAAGATGGAACAATTTGAGATTAAAAAGGGTAATTGCAATCTATAAATAGATTTAAAATGTTTGCCTCATAATTAACTTTTTAAAAAAGCCAACAATTACATTGTGTATATATACCACATTTTCATGATCCATTCATCTACTGAGGGGCATCTGGGTTGGTTCCATATTTTAGCTATGGTAAATAATGCTGCAATAAACATAGTTGTGTTGCTAGCTTTAGTATGGTCTTGTTCGTGATCATTTGGGTAAATGAATGGAATTCTGTGCCTCCATCAGAAAGAATGACATTGCCCCATTTGTTAGGAAATGGAAAGACTTGGAAAAAATTATATTAAGTGAAGTAAGCCAGGCCCAAAGAAACATAGATCCCATGGTTTCCCTTATTTGCAATAACTAGTATATGTCTGAGACAAGCAGAAACGGTCAGACGGTCAGATAAGTTGATGTTAAGCGAAATAAACCCCAAGATAAGGACTCAGATGTTTTTTCTTTCTTGCTATTGTTTCTAACATATTTATAAGGTATTTCTTTGTTGCTTTCAATGTCCCTCCCCTATGGTATAACCCGTTTTCACTGTATTTGATGTTAGTATAATTTGTGGAGGAGAAGGGAAAAAACAAATTGTTTAAATAGGGATACAGGTGGACCCGTTGCAACAATGAGATGTACAAGTCGTTATGTCGAAAAATGAACTTTACAACTTTGGTGGGGGGAGGAGGAGTGGAGGGAAGATGGGGGAATGGGAAGGGATGATAAGGGGAAGCAAAGGAGGAGGCAACAATGCTTGATAAGAAATGTACTCATTACCTTGCTTATGTAATTGTAAGCCACTGTATGGTATTTTCACAATAATAATAAAAAAAGTCAACAAAATCCATCCTCTAATTGATGACTGTTGGAGGGTGCCAGTGAAAAAACAATTATTTAGGGATTGCATTAGGCATTTATCCTGGCTTTAACACCACAAAGTAACTGAAATATTGATGGAGAATAACTCCCTGATAAAAATTCCAGCTGTAAATTAATAAACTTTAGGTTTATCAATTAATAAGAACATAACTCAAGTTGGTAGAGCACTTGCACTAGATCCAAGCTTTGGCACCTCACAAAAGAAAAAAAAAAGCCTTTAATGTGTGGCTGCTAATAAAACTAAAAGAGAGAAACATTATTTACCTACAGACAGAAAAAAATAGCTACCTAAGAAATAATCTTTCTAAAAACATAATGAAGCCTGATTTTGGAGTCTCTGATTCTAATTTTTAAAGAGTAAATATGTCAATTTTAGAGAAAATAAAAAGAATCACATTAAGCATTATAATAGAGATGCCATCAACCAAGTGTAAACTTCAGGAAGATTATAAGATGAACAGTCCATTTATATCTACAAGTATATTTTAATGAAGGTGGTGGTAAATCTCAACATTAAAACATTTTAGGAGATGTATGTGTGAGACAATTTGCAATATGAATCTTATAGCTATAATATTTGTGGGTCACTTAGAAGTTTTAGCATTTATGATATTATGGAATTATAGTTAAGCACTTTCATTCCTCTGATGGCATTACCATGGTTTTAACAAAGAAGTCATTATATTTTGGGGAAACAATACACAGCATTTGTGGATGAAACAAAATGATGCCTGGGTTTTGTTGTGAGAGAATATGGAAAGGAGGTGGTGGTATAGCTGAAACTTGATTTGTCATGATCTGATAATAGCTGGCATTTGGTGGTTCATTAAACTAGTTGATAAACATAATAGAGAGTTTAAAAAATGGCAGAAATGTGATTCCTTCACAGACTGCATTTTGCTAGTATGACATAATGACATTCTTGGCTGAGTTTATAAAAAGCTGCAGGCTTCCTGTCCAGTGGTCAATTCATATAGTCAGTTTATGCTGGATTAAGATTCTGACATGGGGCTCAAGCTAATGGATTCTTTTGTGACAGGCGGGAAAAGAAAATGTGATTTAGGATGGTGTTTCTACAAGCTGTAATTTAAAAGCAAAAGGGAAACACAGAGGCTTTTATATTGCTATTTTCTTCAAACAGATTTACATTTTCATCTTATTCAGAGACAATTTACTCAGTGTCAATCAGCATGAGCAGCCAAACTGAGCACCAGGGCATCATTTTTGCTTCAGGGAAAAGAGAAAAAAGAGGAGTGCCACTCAAATAAATTACAGCAGGAACTTATGAATGACAAGAAGCTCTGCTTCACTTCCCGATTTTAGACATCTAAATATGCCCCAAGGAAGTTAACATAAAAACCCAAAATTTTGTCTACTCAAAATGTATTAATTTATTTTGACAGGCCTAGACATTTCTAACAAAATTTTACAGTTTATAGAAGTGATACCTGAGATTTTTATTATATTTTTCAGTGTTATTGTTATATTTTTCAGTAGTGTGATACAGAATGTTATTAACTCTCTTTAATTTAATAATATTCATGTATTTGAGGAATAAGATTATTCCATTGCCTGAATTGGGGGTACTTCTTGTTTTAGAGCTATGTGAAGTTCACCAGTTTCTATACACATTTCTTAAACAAACATATCTTAGCTTGACTTTGCAAGCATCTTTAAAAAATAGAACTTTTTTAAAAATGTAAAGTCTCATGACAAATTTAGGAGATGGAAATGAGGGTGAATAATATTGAAGTATACTATGTTTATATATAAGAAATGGCATAATGAATGAAACCTAACAAAAACTGTTAACAATAGGAGGAAGGAGGAGGGAATGGAGGAAAAAAGCAATTTTTAAAGGAAGAATGTAATGTTTGCAAAAACAAAATTCATAAGAGATCAATTGTATTAGGTGAAGTAAACCAGGATGACAAAAACTAAAAGTAGGGATAAATTGCCATTTTGAAATGTCCAGTACCCCTGAGCTCGCACGTGGCATTCCTCCATGGCATTTATCAATCCTGCTTCCTCAGCCTCCCAAATTCTGGGATTACAGATGTGTGCCATCACACTCAGCCTAAAAAATAAGACTAGAAAGAAAGAAGATAAACATTTTTACAGCATTCTGAAGTCCACAGAAAAATTATGTGAGAAGTATGTAGAGTTCCCATATAACTCCTACCTGCTACACAATCACGCCACTATAGAGATCACATATCACAATGGCACATTGACGAACCTACAGTGACATAAAATACCTCTCACTGCAGTGATCCACTCCATTTACTAGAAAAAAATCTTTTATAAATAATACATAAACAAGTCATATATATATTTACTTGACATATGTTTCTATTTAGGTACATTGTTGCTATTGTTACTTTGAATATAGATCAATAAACAGCAAAATAAAGAGCAAATTAAGAGAAAAATTAAGAGCAAAATAAAAGCTTTTACTTTACTTTTACTTATTCATTCTTCCATCCTTTTTATCAGAGTTTCTGAATCATTTACCTTCTCTCCAAAGAGCTTCACTTAAAATTTCTTTCAAGGCAAGTCTGCTGATGACAAATTCCCTCAATGTCTATTTGTGGGATAAAAACTATTATTTCTCCTCGATTTTAAAGGATAATTTCACAAAATATAGAATTCTCAGTTTTTTAAATTAACATTTTCAATATTTCCTACTATCCTCTTCTTGTTTGCACAGTTTCTGAGAAGTCTGCAATTTTCATCTTTCCTCCTCTATAAGCATAACTAAAATTTGTTTTCCTCCTTTGGTTTCTTTTCAGAATGTTTTATTTATCTTTTATTTCCTAAAGTTTGAATATAATGTTCCTAGGATGGCAGGCATTTATGTTACATGGAGTTCTTTGAGCTTCCTGAATCTGTGGTCTGGTATCTGGCATTAATTTGGGGAAAAAAATCTTTAAGTATGGCTTTTATTCCTTCCTGACCTCAGTCCTCTATAGACCTGAAAATAATTGGTATGGCCACTTTAAAACTTCTTGCACAATGAGTTAACTGGGAAGTAGTTTTTAAAAAGTACCGGTATTTAAATCGGTTATTCAACAGAGATGATATACATATACTTTCTTTGATTTCTCACTCATTTCGTTATTTTAACTTCAGGAGGTGGAAAGATGAAAAAAACAAACATTTAAAGCTACTCATAAGTGTTGAAGAAATGTAAGTGTAGCCAACAGTCACCCCCTCCCTAGATTTGCCAGGTGTTGTTGGTGGCTGGTGCTGCACAGAGGAAGTCTTACCTCTGACTAAGCATGCTAACTGATCAACCATGGGATTCTATGTAGCTTTCTGCTAAATCCTAAAAATTCTTTCTCTTCTATAAGAAAAGCTAATAGGTATTATGCATACTGCAGCAGCACTGTGAATATTCCATTAATCTTCACAATGATTCTGGGAGGTAGATACTATTACCATCCTTATCTTAATGATGAAGGAACAGATACGGCGAGATTAAGTAACTTCCGTGAATCAGGTGGCTGGGATTTTAATTTGACTCTGGCTTCATAATGAGTACTCTTTACACATATGCTGTTCTGCAGTGCAGTATCTTATTGAGGTGCTAGGGATGGAGTACCAACCTTATGCATGCTCATCAAGTACTCTGATCACTGAGCTCTATCCACAGCCTTATAATTCCAGTCCTGATACTTTCCTTATCCTAAACCTTTTGTAGCTTCTACAGCTAAGATGTAAGTGAAAACTCCTTAGCATATAATCTGAAACTAGGTTTTAATGTACCTCTCTGGCCTTTTCTTTTAGAACTTCATATATCTTTCTGTCTAGTTACATAGAGCTACTAAGACCCCTCAAGGCTGCTCAGTGTTTTCTTGGCTCCATATATTTGTTCCAATATAGAAAATTATTTTTTCCTATTTTAGTAATCAAACCCTACCATACTTCAAACCCCAGGGGAAATGGTCCTTCCTCTTTAAACTTTTATGGTAACTCATGTGAGAATTGATCCTCCCTCTTTTAACGGTTAAAATAATTTGTTTTGTGCATCTTACAATACTTCTCATAGATTTGACAGTTTCTAGTACTTGAATATAGGTTTCCCTCCAAAATTCACATGTTGGACCCTAATATCTAGTATGATGCTCAAAATACTGAAGGATAAATATTGATGTGGAAAGTTTTGTAGAAGAATATTAAACATAGAGGCAAATAATTGGAACATGCCATTTAAAATTATATATGTGTACATGTGTGCAAATGTACAGATAACGCAAGTGGAACTATATACAACAGTTATTAGTAGTTTTATATATATTATATATAATGTATCTATCTATCTATCTATGTATCTATCTATGTATCTATGTATCTATGTATCTATGTATCTATGTATCTATCTATCTATCTATCTATCTATCTATCTATCTATCTATCTATCTACCTACCTACCTACCTACCTATATCTAGATTCATCACAACCAGGAAAATGTTAAGAGTGAAACAGGAGTGATTAATTTGTCTGGAACAGACATAGACTGAACTCAGTTGTGGCAAAAATGAGAGTATATAGCCACATTACTTGTATTGAGAATACACTCACAGTTTAGTTACTTCATTTTACAAGCCTGTGACATTGCCAACCATTGCTTGGAGCAGAAATTAGGAAAGTACCTTGCATCAGACTTTATAATTATGAGAAAGAAGACTAGTGTGACTTTTTGAATATTTTGAAGTGAGGTTTTTAACTATCTCATCCTTTGCAGCTAAGTAAAAGCTAACTTTACCTCAGCATATAGAACTTTAAAGATGGGAGATAGATCATTTCATACAGAGTTTAGGACTTGCTTCTCTATCCCATTTCCTCCAGATACAGACAAACAGGTAGTTTATTGCCTGCTGTCTGTTGGTGTAGCCCTGAATTGAGCTCAACAGGACAGAACAAGATCATGACATCCAAATGAATGTACCCCCCAGGCAAAGGGGGAGAGTTTGGTCTAGGTTATTTATCTAAGTTTAACACAAGGACCTAAAGCTTTTCTACACATGTTCTAATGTCCTTTTTGCTGAAGCTATTAGCTTCTCTGGATCTAGCCAACTTGACCTAGATGCGTGTAGTAGGACCCAAGGTTAAGCACCTGAGGATAAATGAGCTGTTGACTTTATAATCCTGGCTAAGGAACTACAGAATTCTACAGAAGAGGAAGACAGACCAACAACATTATCTCAGTAATGAGCCAACTGCACTACAAAGCTATGAGCAGCGACTGTGAATGGATTAAATATTCTTGGACTAGTCTGGTCTAGTTTTCACTTGGACTTGTTTAGACTAAGGAATGCCCTGTGATTTTTGGATACTGAGAAAAGTCAGGGAGCAGGAAGGCTTGAGGAACAAAAATTTAGGTTTCATGTTAATAAAGACAAGTATGATTTCAAACAACGAATGTAAACCTCAAAATTTTCCAAATGATTCATGTAAAGTATAATTAAAAAAAGACAAACCTGGCCAGATGTCATTGGCTCATGTCTATAATCCTAGCTACTTAGCAGGCTGAGATTTGAGTATTACTATTTGAAGCCAGCCTGAGCAGCAAACTCCATGAAACACTTATCTCCAATTAACCACCAAAAGCTGGAAGTGGAGCGTGTTCCTTGAGCACAAAAACTCAGGGACAGCACACAGACCTTGAGTTCAAGCAGTAGGACTGACATACACATACACAAAATGACCAGCCATATCTCACCCCTGCAGTCCTTGGTGATGTTTGTACTTAATGCAAGCATTGAGGAAACATTAGGGAAGATTCAAAGAAGATGACCAAAAAGTGGAGGGAATTCTGGGCAGGAAAGCAGAGCACAAATTGAGGAGACCTACAGTTCTCCCTACTCACTGGGCTGATGTACATTCCAGTGTGTGTACTGCACAGGCTCAGGCCTCTGCCCTGCGGTCTTCCAGGTGTATTCTCCTGTATCATTTTGGTCTTGGAGAGCTATCCAAAAATAGCTGTCTTTTGTATTCACCACACTACTGATCATACTGGTAATAAAAGCCTGTTCAAACCTAGAAAGCAGAAAAAAAATTATTATATTAAGTTTCTGGGTGATAAAAATGTCATTAAAACATAATGTAGTGTACTGCATAAGCAATTCTTGTTTAAGTCTTTAGAACATAAAGCAGAAAAACACACAAACCCCTTACATTACTAACAAATGCCAAATAGTGCAATTCCCAGAAATGTGTGAATAAGGAATATTTGGCTCTTTGAGACATAAATTTCACAATTGTTTCAAGAAATAAAGTGGAGCTCTGGTTTCACAGTACAGGTAACGTCCACATGCCCAACAGTATGTTTTTTGCAGTAAGATGTGGCCTGTTTTGTAATTGGCCTCACACCATGCACAATACCATGGTGTACATGGGTTGGGGGCTGGGAGCAGCAGGAGAAAAGATAGCATGCTTTTCTCAATGAGCACTCATCACTCCAAAGTCCAACCAAACCCACACACCATATTTGCTTAGCAAGGAACTAGAGTAGCAATTTTGAGTCTCTTTAATCAGTTTATCCTCATGAGGCATATGAAGCCCTTGGTGATATGTTCAAATGTGTGTGCTTTCCAGGAGGATAAATTTAAATCTGAGTTGCCAATCAAAGGTTGTATACCCAGGAACATTTCTCCTAAACACCTGAATGAACTTAGTGTTCATTGATCATTGGTCATGCTCTCTTCCCAACATGCACACTTGGACAGTAGAATCTAGTAACCTGATGTATATGCTTCCATATGCATATCTAGTAAGAAAAACTGGAGTACTGAAATTGAACTAACACTGAATTTAAAGCTAAGTCTGAAACCATCTTGAGAAATCTCCTTCAGAATACAATCAAGTTAGTAGAATTTTGAAGCTGTGGTGACTTCTGGGCATATCTGCTGAATCAATGAGAAATGTAAGGGCTGATCAAATAGGAGACTAGAGCGAAATTCAAGATCTAAAGATCTAAGGCAAATTAGATCTTTAACTTTTTTTTTTTTTTTTTGGTCCAGTTGTGGGGCCTGAACTCTGGGCCTGGGTGCTGTCCCTTAGCTCTTCAGCTCAAGGCTAGCGCTCTACCACTTGAACCACAGCGCCACTTCTGGCTTTTTTCATTTTGCTTATGTGGTGCTGAGGAATCAAACCCAGGGCCTCAGGCATGCAAGGCAAGCGCTCTACCACTGAGCCAACTTCCCAGCCCGCAAATTAGATCTTTAAAATACAACTTCAGATTTCTTTGATTAGCATGCATTCCTAACTTGCTAAGGGAAGCAGAAGCAATAGGAATAGTTAAAAATAGAGGAATTTCAAAAGGAATATGTGTGGGAAAGAGAGAAGAACAAGAGTAAAAATGTAAGTGCCTTGGGGTCATCACTAATAACAGTAACCACAGGTGTTCATGCACTCATCTTTGAGGGCATATGGGTTTCATCACAGGTTAGTAAGTATTTTCTGTACTCTTATCAATAATCCAAAATGGTGTGCACTTGAAATTGGAAAGTTTTTAAAACTGCATTGTTGCATTAGAACCTTACATAAATCTGCTTCAGAATGAAAGCATATAAAGCCAAAGACTGCCTAGATTACTCTTGTAAATTTCTTTAGTCTTTGTTGGCTCATGGTCTCATAACATATGATTTGCTTTATTGATGCTCAATGAAGCAGAGTAGCATGGCTAGTGTCCCCACCTGGAGTCTGAAATTGCAGTGTTGGAGACCAGCTAGGCACTGAACCACAGGTGTGACAGACAGGACCATTGTTCACAGTGCTGGTGCTAAACTCAGCAGGCTGGTTCTTCCATTACTTTCTATTATACCATTTATCTGGTTATACAGCAAAATGACCTTGAATGTGAACTTGGCCTTGGGTATCATTATGAATACAACTGCTTTGTCCTCTCTCGGTTATAGATTTATTTAGTCAGTTCTGATTGTGTATTTTATATCCATTTAAAACAACAGAAACCTGCTTTTTTTTAAGTAGCATGTATCATATTCATACATTAACTTCTGAAACCTTCAAATCAAAACAAACTTCGAATTTTCTTAGTCCCATTTATAAAATAGCAAGATTAGTAAATAAATTTGACAAATGAGTATTTATTCTAAATACAGGAAAAAGAATTAAGTCTGGATAATGGATTATGATCTCTTATGCATTTCCAGCTGGCAAAGAAACTAGAGGATATTTTATGCACTTTACCATTTTCAACCAGTGAAAGATTTATGAAAACTAAAATCTAAAAGATGACCTTGTAAAGGCTTTTCTGAAGAGAGAAGAGGATTAGTTAGGAGAAGAAACAAGATGGTATTGTCATTTTTTAAAGTCTATATTCTGGTACTTTACTTGAACTTGTCCCAATGAGATTGCTTTCATTGCATAATTTTAAAGAAGATAACTATTTTTGTTTCAGTACTGGGACTTGAACTCAGAGCCTGGGTACATTTTTTTTAGCTTTTCACTCAAGGCTGATATTCTAAAACTTGAGCCACAGTTTTACTTCCAGATTTTAAGAGGTTAATTGAAGGTAAGAGTCTTATGGATTGTCAGGCACAGTGGCTCACACCTGTAATCATAGCTACTCAGGAGGCTGAGATCTTAGGATCATAGTTCAAAGCCAACCCAGAAAGGAAAGTTCATGAGACTCTTATCTCCAAATAAACACCAGAAGACTGAAAGTGGAGCTGTTGCTCAAAGTGATAGAGAGCTAGCCTTGAGCAAAAAAGCTGAGGGACAGCGTCCAGGCCATGAGTTGAAGCCCTATGAGCAACAAAAAAAAAGTTGCATGGACTTTCCTGCCAGGCTGATTCTGAACTGTGATTCTCAGATCTCAACCTCCTGAGTAGCTAGGGTTACTGGCATGAACCACCAACACCTGGCTACTAAAATGTATTTTAAGGTAGAGAGTTGTTTTATACCCCCCAGTTATGATTAATAAATAAATTCAGCAAAGCTACCACCAGATATAAAATCAATATACAAGGATAAGTTGCATTTCTCTCTTAAAAATGAAAAATCCAAATTAGGAAATTAATTTCACTCGTAATAGCATAAAAAAGAATGAAATATTTAGGAATGAATCAAGGAAAAAGTCTTATACATTAAAAACTTTAAAACATAGATTAAAGACACAAATAGAAAGACATCCAATGTTCCTGGTTTGGAAGCCTATTAAGATTCTACATCCAATGCCATCCCTATCAAATCATCAATGAGTCTTGCAAGATAGAAAAATTAAATTTGAAAATGTGTGGAATTTTCAGGGACCTTCAATAGTCAAAATAACCATGAAAAAAGAAAACATAGGGGAAAAACTTCATGACATTGGATTTGGCAATGATTTCTTGGATATGAAATTTAAAACACAGGCAATACATTAAGAAATGGATAACTTGGACTTCACCAACATGAAAAGTTTTGTTCACCAAAGAACTCTATCAAGAGTGAAAATGTAGCCCTCAAAATTGGAAAAAATATTTGCAAATAATATTCCTGATAAGGAATTAAAACACAGAATGTATGAAGACCTATGATTCAACAACAGAAAAATGAACATACTCAATTAATGAGAAACAGACTTGAATTGAAATCTTTGTAAAGAATTTATGCAGATGGACAAAAGAGCATGAGAACATTCTGGTCACTAAGGGAAACACAAATCAAAGTCACCATGAGATATCAAGTCATACCTAAGAGGATGGGTTATTAGCAAAATGAAAATTACCAGAAAAATAACAAGCATTGGCAGAATAGAGATGCTGGAACATTGTGCACTTGTGGTAGGAATGTAAAGTGTCACACCTACTAAGGGAAACTATGGCAGTTCATCAGAAAACTCAAAATGGAATCGTCATGACCTAGTAATTTCACTTCTAAGCATGTAAGTAAAGAATTAAAAGCAAGGAGTTGAACTGTTCAACGTGCTATTTTTCAGAATAATCCACAGTTGGAAAAATGAATAAATAAAATGCAGTATATTTGTACAATGGAATCTCTTTTTCCCTTCTGTTTCTCTCAATGTATCTCGCCGCCTCCTCCTCCTTTTGTTTTCCTCCTCCTTCTTCCTCTCTCTCTCTCTCTCTCTCTCTCTCTCTCTCTCTCAATTCTCTCTCATTTGTTGTTGCTCAGATAAGTTCTTGCTCTGTAGTCTAGGGAAGGCTTGAACTCCCAACTCTTCTGCCTCACTTTCCCAAATGCTACTGAGATTACAGGCATATACCACTATACCTAGTATACAATGGCATTTTTTTGCAGTACTGGGGTTTTAACTCAGGGACTTATAATTGCTAGGCTGGTGTTCAACCATTTGAGCCATACTTCCAGCTCTGTCTTTTGCTAGTTTTTTTTAAAACTATCAGTTCTTGCAGTTCTTAACTAGCCTTTAAAGGAAAGAAATAGTGACATAAGTTAGAATGTGAATAAACTTTGAAGACATGCTAGGTGAAATAAATCAGGAACAGAAAGGAAAATACTTTTTGATTCTACTTATATCTACTCTCTAGTGTGGTCAAACTTACAGAACACTAAATAGTGTTTGTTAGGATCTGGGGGAGGGAAGAACTAGGAGTTAGTGCCTAATGAGTACAGAGTCTCAGTATGGGAAGAAGAGAAAGCTGTGACACTGCATGGTAATTGTATTCACAGCCATGTGACTGCACTTACCACCACTTTACATTTGAAAATGGCAACAATGCTAAATTTTAGCATATATATATATATATATATATATATATATATATATATATATTCTCTGTATATATAACCACAATCAAAAAGTTAACTGCAAAAATGTTTTTGGATATATGGTTGCATGAAAATGACAGAATTATAAAGAGTTTGAAAACAATATAAATTTCAGCTTAGCAGAAAATGAGATATGCAGAATTTTTCTTGGCAAAATTCACAGAATCAAATGTCATTTGTGCCAGATTTTCCATATCTGATTATTTCAAGATTTAGATATGTATACATTGAGACAATTATCCATGGCAACTTCGAACATTTCTACATTTCGGTTCTGGAAGCAAAGTGGCCAGGCTTGAAAAAGTTTTCTAACAAAAGACCAACCAAGAAAATTATGCTACTTAACAATAAGGGTCTTTTTTTCTTCTCCCCCTGCCTCTCTCCTGCAAAGTGTTAAAAAGTCCTAGACCAGAAGCAGTTGTCTGATAACAAAAGAAATAAGTAATTTGTAGCAGGTGGTTCTAATTGTGCCCATCAAACCTGTCACTCCATTGTGCAGAACAGTGGAAAATCAATTAGCAACTACAAGGCTGGATGCTGGAGAGTGACAGCAGAGTCTTAACTCAAACAGGAAATCAGTAATAGAAGAAAATGATTGTCAAGGCTGTTAGTGGATGCTCCTGGGCATGAGGAGACTTTCCATCTACTGCCTGGCCTTCTCAGACAAAAGATACCACTAGAGAACATTCCAACACAAATTGTCACTCAGAAGAGCATTTCTTTCTTGTGGGGGTATGAATGAGTGAAAAATCAAGAGCATGTGGTCCTTCTTTTCCTTGAATGGAATCCTCTGGTTGAGTCACTGCTTTGGGTGCAGTCATAGTTGTGGAGTGGTGTGCCTGGTGCTAACGGATTTGGAGAGATGCCACATTATTGCTCTTATTGAATCCTGCAGGTGTTGTGGTGACTGGGCACATGCCAGCAGAGAACAGTCCAGGTGGCCCTGGATGGCCTGAGATTACCTATGCCGTAGCTCTGCTTTTGAGTGGGACTATACATGAGTGTGATTGAACAGAGTTCATAAGGAAAAAGTTCCAAGTGTCCACAACATCATCTAGTCCCCAGTTTTGGAGAAATAAAACAGACTTTGTCCCTGATACTACCATTTGTATGCGGCCCCCAAAGCATAGGAAGAAGAGGAAGCATGTGACTTGTAACAGCTCCCTGCCTTTTTCTGGGCCATTTGGGCACTATTAGCATGTGTAATGCTACTTAGAGCGTGTTTGTGTATCCTGTGTTCTCTCTTCCCTACTTGTTCCATGCTGCTGTTCCATGTCAGCTGGTGTGCCACAGAGGCTCTAGCAATGACACCAAACCTTTTATTTCTTCCATCCAGCATGTCAATGTTTAATATGGTGCCTCTTGCCAAATGCACAATAAATAATGTTCAATAAACTCTTGACTACTAATTTTTGCATGGTCAGATAATATATGCAAAGCAATGAACTCTGTGTCAGACATGTGACAGGCACTCAATGAATACTAAGTGGAGAAAGAAAATAAAGAATGAGACATTAAAAATAAATGAAATAACAAGACTTCTTTTCTTCAGTGTAAAACATAATTAAATCATAATTGAAAAGATCCTAGAATCATTGGAAAGACTCCTGATATGTCTTGCATGGATTTGTGTCTGGGAGACTTGTAACCTGTGCTCTAGGAAACTTTGAGGTGGCCCAGGAAGCCAAGGGGGATTGAAAACAAATTTACCTATGTCATAGCTCTGCTTTAGATTCCAATTATACATGAGTTGGATGGTGAGCACAATTATTTTGTGAACCCAAAATTTAAGTGTTCACAGCATTCTCTTACATATAGTTTTGTAGAAATGAAACACAGGTTTTTGCACACCCATACCTATAATATTTACTGGCAGTTCTACCTGGGAGGGGAAAAAGCAGATCTAAAAACAATGCTGAGATCTACCAAAGGTAGCACTGTACCCCAAAGAAGGCCATGCATGTAGTTCATCAAGTGCTGTCAATCTACTCCTCTGTGCAAGCAAGTACGCACATTCCTATGAAGAGTTTGGAGGAAAGACTGGAAAAGAAGACTGTAAAGTTGGAGGGTGAGAGGAGAAAGGAAATACTTGTGGCTTTGAATGTTGACTTCCAATTGGGGTGAGCCAAGAAAAGATAAAAGAATCCCTCAGCAAAGCAGATATATGTGTGAAGGGTCTCTAGACAAACCTAAATCCCAGTTTCTGTACTTTTAGGTTTTTTTCCTCCTCCTCCTGCTTCTCTTCCTTTTCCTCTTTCTTCTCCCTCTCCCTCTTCCTCCCGCTTTCTCCTCCCCCTTTTTCTTTTTTCTTTTTAGTTTTTCCTGTCTCCCTCCCTCCTTCCCTCCCTCTCTCCCTCCCTCTCTCCCTTTCTTCCTTCCTTTTCTTTTTCATATTAGTCTCACTATGTTGCCCAGGCTGGTCTTGAATTTGTGCTCAAGTGATCCTCTTGCCTCAGCCTGCCAAGTATCTGAGATTGCCAGTGTAAATCATCACCCAGGGCTATTTGGTAAGGCAATGGCCCAGGTGCAAAAGCAAATGACTCATGCAGGTGTGGTTTCCTGTGGCATCAGAAAAGAGTTGCCTCCTGCCTCTGTCCTAGGCATGGAGGAGTCAGCCTCCCAGCCCTCACTGTTCTTGACATTGATAGTTCCACTAGGTTACCTTCCTCAAGCTGTTTTTGTCCCACATTACACACCTGTACCATGCTGCAAATTATAGGGATGTAGACTCTCTGTCAGCATTCGGAGACACCTGTGCCCAGAGAAGCCGAATGTATACCTAAGAAGCAATGAAGCATTTACATACCCTTTGCATTTTCTTTATATTTTTTTCCTACTAAAAAGCCCACTCTGCAATTTAGTACATTATATCAAAAAGATCCTGTTCAATAGCATATTTTTTCCATTACAAAATTAGAAAATTAAGTCTAAATACAACCACATGCATTAGCAAAGCTGGATAATGAATACATCTTCTTGGAAAGAAAACGTCACTTTAAATTTTACTATTTGTCATTCAAAAATCAATCTGGCAATGACATTAGAAAATTGAAATTCATCTCAATAAGTACATTAAGTGATTTAATACTCTATCATACACCACACCTTAAATTGTGACAAGTTTTTATTATAGCTGCAGTTTACCATTCTGAGTGACCTCCTGTCATAGAATGGACATGTTTCTGTGAGAAAATGTTGAAAATGTTGACTTACCTGTTTGTAATGGTTGTAAGTGCGGGAGGACAGTAATAAGCACTGGAGGCATGGTCAAAGCTTCGGAGGACTGTGTCAATCTTGTAACAAAATCCACCATGTCTTTCCCATCCCTTAAAAAGTGAAATCAAGGGCATAATCAAATATATTAAATACCAAGAGATCTTTCTTCGCATATTCTTACTTATATAACTTTCTTCTCTGACTCACTCAAAATGCCTTGAATTTTTATCTTCTTATCACTGTGTCCTACATGGCATTAACAATAGCTAAAGCCACTTTTATATTTACATAAGTATTTATTATTTAAGTTTCTTCATTTAATAACTTAAACACAAATTAAGATGAAGGTGAAAATACCACAAAACGAAATAGAAAACCCAAACTGGGCATGGTGGCACAAACCTTTAATCTCAGCTAGTTGGAAGGTAGTAGCAGAACCGTATGTACCCATATGTATGAGTCTAAGTTAGCAAAACCTTATCTCAAAAACAAAAATCTTAAAATGTGAAAGGGCTAAGGGTAGGGTTCAAGTTGTAAAGTTGCAAAGCATGTGCAAGAGCCTTGGGTTCAATCCTCACTACCACAAAAAGCAAAACAAAAAATATAAAATTCCCAGACAAGCAAACAAACAAACAAAAAAGAAACTAAAGGGACACTCACTCAAGACGTGGCTCTCTTTCTCTCCTCAGACTTGCAGCATTGCATACAAATGCCCCTTATATTAGGGTAGAAATTAAGAATTGTTGGTGCTGGAGACAGGATGCATGTGTTTGAATTCTGGCTCCCCTGCTATTCTATCAGCTTTATATACTAATACTGTGTGCATTTCAAGAACTGTATTGAATTGCTCCACATCTAGTTTTCTCTTCTGTGAAATGGAGATAATGGTAATATTCATAGGTCTGTTGTGACAACCAAAAGGAACCAATGAGCTAGGTACTGCTGACTCATACCTGTAATCCTCACTACTTGGGAAGCTGAAGTTGGGAGGATCGTGGCTGGCTCAAGGCTAGCCTGGTTATCCATGCAGGACTCCTTGTCAACCAATAGGTGGAAATAGTGGTGTTATGCCTTGCATCTTAGCTATGTAGGAGGCTGAGATTGAGGAGACTGTGGTGGTTCTAGGTCAGGCAGTTAGAAAAGTCTGTGAAACTCCATCGCAATGAAAAGAGTTGGGCATGGTAGTAGTACATGCTTGTTTTCACTGTTATCAGGGGAGCCTAAAATAAGTAGATCAGGGTTCAGATGCATTGATAGGTAGGAACTGAGACACTAACTCAAAATATAACCAGCACAAAAGAGGGCTGGAGGTGTTGCTTAGAGGGAGAGCACTTGTTTAGAAGCATGAGGCCTTGAGTTTAAACATTACTATTTTCCCCAAAACAAACACATACACACACCT
Source organism: Dipodomys spectabilis (assembly GCF_019054845.1). Classification (NCBI taxonomy): domain Eukaryota; kingdom Metazoa; phylum Chordata; class Mammalia; order Rodentia; family Heteromyidae; genus Dipodomys; species Dipodomys spectabilis. The sequence continues at coordinate 24,414,448 of NW_024870758.1, forward strand.
AAAGAAAACAGAAACAAAAAGGGAGACAAGGAAGGCAGAGATCTTAGAGTAGAGCCAGAGAACTGGTATGAGCAAGAAAACATATATTGATAATGTTGTAGATTTTCAACTTCCTTTCATATTGATTGTTTCATGTCTTCTAACTGATTCATTCATTAACTAAAGGGTCATCCAGGCCTACTACCTGATTCTGGTGTAATCCAACCAATTTAGTCATGGTTAGGTGATAAGACTTCTAAATAGTGACCAAAATACATATACACACGTGCATACATAAATACATACACACTTGTATGTATATATACATGTCAACACACACAACACACATACATATTGCTAAATTAGCTGACTGGCTTTTAGAAAGGAAAAAAATTTGGCACATAGACAAAAATGACAAATGTGCAGCTCTGTGGCTTACTTGGGGGTAAGGTAGAGCAGCTCTGTTCTTGAAACTCATGTGGTACAGGAGACATTCACTATATTTCAACTGAGTTGTTTTAGTTCTTTTTATCCCACATAATTAAACAGCATCACTTATATCAACCTATTTTTTTAAACTTATTCATTAGTTTTATATACTTTTCATTCTGTGACATGTCAATTCCTGCCAGTTTTGTGTAGGCATAGACTGCTTTCTAGAATACTTCTTGAAAAAAGACACAGTTTTTGTGGTTAATTAAGGATGCTTGAATCCAGAAATCAGCTATTTCAGTTCAAAGCACCTGCAGATGAGAGGTGGGTCACAGAGTTTCATCATCTTGCTACCCAAGGATTGCTGGGGTCCCCTCTCCTTCTGCCCTGCCCCAGCCACTCTGTGACTGACGGCTCCAGACAAGCTTCTGAAGGTATCACTGAAGGACAGGAGCAGGGAGGTTAGACCGTTTGTGCTTGGAAGGAGAGGTAAGGGAGATTGACAGTTTGACCTTTCTGATAAAATATTTCTTATTCAGTAGTGATTTTGGAATAATGCGCTGCTTAGAAAACAAAAAAGTCCAAGAAGAGAATAATTTGAAGTAAATGAAGGAAAATAGGTGCGGCATGACAGAAACAAAAAAAGACTATGACAGGCCCTTGTCCACATAACCAAAGTGGGGGGATTACCGATTGTACTGGCTAATCTTCTGTACATTAGGCACTGTATTTTTGTTTTTGTTTTTGCTCTTTTGTTTTTGTGGGTTGTGGGGCCTGAACTCTGGGCCTGGAGACTATCCCTCAGCTCTTCAGCTCAAGGTTAGCACCTTAGAGCCACAGCACCACTTCTGGCTTTTTCTGCTTATGTGGAGCTGAGGAACCAAACCCAGGGCCTCACACATGCAAGGGAAGCACTCTACCACTGAGCCACCTTCCCAGCCCGGCACTGTTTTATTTTTAAATGAAATGATGATAACACTGAAATGACTGGTCATTTTGTCCAATCTCTAAAACACGACTGACAGGGGAACATATCATTTTATTCCCCTTTGCTTTGGAATAATCAAAATTGTTGGTTTGGTTTTGATTTCATTCCTGGTTGGCCTCCATCTCCTTATCTTCCAACCTCAGCCTCTTGAGTGTTGGGATTACAGGGGTGTACCATCATGCCTGGTTTCAAGACTGGTAATATAATTTTTCAAGTTCGGGCTGCTTAGAAAGCTGCTTTAAGCAATCAAGTATAAGAAAGGAACTTTTGGAAATTATATTTGTAGGGTGGTAAAAATAAAATTAATATAAAATTTCCCATAAAACTAGTGAAGTAATTTTAGACTTAGAATCTTTTGATACTGGTAATGCTAGCTAGCAAAGAGCAGCAGTGGAGAGCAACAGTTGCTCTTGCTGTGTAAGAAGTTAATTGCTCTTTCAACCACATAAAAAATATTGAATTCCCTTGACAGCCACAGTATGGTAGAGATTAGATCAATGATCATCTATAACAAATTCAGGAATTGCAATTCTTAGATCAAATGTCTGGTGACCTGTCAACTATGGAACATATATGGTTCAGTTGGAGTATGAATTTAGTTCATATATTTATACATCAATTCATAAATAGAACATTTATTTTTGGCAGATATATATTACTGTTTAGTTGGAACATAGTAACTGGATTAGGAGAGAAAAAAATCAAAGGAGAGATGCATAAATACCAGGTCCAGGATATTTTTGAGAATACTATATATAAATAAAATTTCTAATGAAAGAGAAAAAGAGAAAGGGAAGAAGAGGGAGAATGAGAGAGTACAATGAGAATATTGATGGGGAGATTAGGGCCAATATTAAATATATTCAAGAAACTTAAAGCATAATTTTCTACTTTTTAGATTTAAGCCTAAAGTTGTCTTTTATTTCTTTAAAACACCCAAGATATGTTGTCACTACACTAAAAGTACTTTCACAATGTCTTTCCCAAGTAACAAATATATTATTTTCTCTATTTTTTTCCTATTTTAATACTTAAGTGTAAGAAGGGTGACGAGGAAGCAAGAGGCTGGATAAAAAAGTTCACAATGGGGGCTGGGGAGGTGGCTCAGTGGTAGAGTGCTCGCTTTGCATGCCTGAGGTCCTGGGTTCGATTCCTCAGCACCACATAAGCAAAAAGAAAAAAAAGCCAGAAGTGCTGTGGCTCAAGTGGTAGAGTGCTAGCCTTGAGCTGAAGAGCTGAGGGACAGCGCCCAGGCCCAGAGTTCAGGCCACACAACCGGACCTCCCCCCCCCCCCCAAAAAAAAAAAAGTTCACATTGTGTCTTCTAGGCCTGTGTTCTTTTTCTGACATCCCACTTGACAACTATGAAAACCATGTGTGATGGAACATCACAGATAGAATAATAGGCTCATTTACATTTTGTAAACTCAAAGAAAGTAGACTTAGGTCAAAAAGCATGACACAGCAAGGATACTTCTGAGGACAAATCCTTCTGGTGCCTGTAGCTGATAATTGACTTGTAAAAAAAAAATACAAAAAAGCAAAACCCCCTCACATTCAAAAGAATGTGGGAAAGAGAAAAGGGAAGGAAGGGGAAAAGAGAGGGAAGAAAGAGCTAAGGGGAGCAGGGTTGATTTATTCTAAATTGATAGTGGATATTAACTCTGTATTTCCTGTACCAACATTGCAGTGTTAATAGCACTTACCTTTTGACATCCTGATTGAGCATCAGAAAGGAGTTGGCCTGCTTTTTCACAAGTGTAGTAAAGTGTTTCTTCACAATTTTTAACTTTCCAGTGTCCTTCCTAATAGGAAAGTGTTACAAGATGCATAAGTATTCCCAGTGCTGAAGCAGATGGATAATTGCAGTATTTATGATAAAAATGTGATTAATAACATTTCCTTCTGTTGGAATAACACTGCAGTGCCTCTGAGAATGGAGACCTTGCTATGACATGTTCCATCCTTTGCAATCTAGAATTGAGTGGGCAGAAGGAGGAACAACTGATACTTTTTGGTTGCTGCTATGTGTCAGGCTTGATGACGGATGATTTTCATACAGCTCAATATTGCAGTGAGGTGGTGATCATTATCCCCATTTTAAAGGTTAAATTTCACACTCTGCACAAGGCTTTATAGTTAGAATAGCATGGAGGTAGTTTTGATAAGGCCAGCTAGTTTTTCATCAAGCCACTCTTGACTTTTCTTTTAAAAAAGTGAGACAGAATTTAAAGCCAGTGGCTCACACCTGTGATCTTACCTACTCAGAAGGCTGAGATCTAAGGACCATGATTCAAAGCCAGTCCAGGCAGGCTCTTATCTCTAATTAACTACCAAAAAAGCAGGAAGTGGTAGAGTGCTAGCTTTGAACGCAAAAGCTAAGGGACAGGGCCCACACCCTCAATTCAAGCAAGCCCCAGGACACTCTCTCTCACTCCCTTTCTCTCCTCTCTCTCTCTCTCTCTCTCTCTCTCTCTCTCTCACACACACACACACACACACACACACACACACACACACACACGATGGGATAAAGGAGTGGTTTTTAGTCATTAGTGGTCAGTAAATCTCTGGGAGGAGCCCCAAACCTTTGATGACTCTCCTCTCTGATCTGAACGATTCATAGATCTGTTTGGACTTAGCAGTTGCCACTTGCAACTAAGTTTTGGGTGACATTGGAGCTCCAGGCCTGGGGGCCATGCTTTGAAAGTCACTTGGATGAAGTCATCCTGATACACTGATAGTGCTTTCTCCCTTCATTCACTTGTAGGCATTAAATCAATGGTTTTGCTGCTTTTATGTATAATCCTAATGAAAAACTTGAGTGTTCCCATGGGAATCCTAGATAACATTCTCACGATTGAAAATCATGTTCAACTTCCAGTGTCCATTTTCACCACCAAGTTTTCAGATACCACCCATCTTCTTATTCATTTAGTTATTGAAATAGAGATTATCCCTATTTAGCCCAGGCTGAGCTGAAACTAGAGATCTTCCTGCCTCAGCCTCCCAAGGGCTTGCATTATATGCATTCATCACCATGCCCAGCTCTTAGCTTCCTCTTTATACCACAGTTAGATACCTTCAGGTCTTCTCCTAGGCTACCAAAAGCTATTCCTGAAAGCTTCACTAATAATGATACGATAAACACTAACAGATTAAATTTTTATTTTCACAGATGAGCTTTTAATTTTAATCCAAATCAGAACTCGAGGATTAAAATTTCTGGTGATATTTCATGTATTGTGGTTGAAGGGAATATGGAGCCATGACCTTCAGAAACAGGGATTAACACCTCCATCTGCAAAAGCAGTGCTGTGCCTCTCCCCCATGGAACCTTCCACAAACCATCCACTTACAGGATAGTGTCAGGCATAGGCATTGCTATTGCAAATAAGTGTTGAGAGGATACTTCTAGGCTCTTACATTTAAATTTAGGTATTAGCTATGATTATGTAACTTATTCATTATAGTAATTATAGCCATGTTGAGTTCTTGCTGGAAATAAATACTTACTTTTACATATCTACTTTTTATGGCAATACTAAACTGCCATAAGGGAGCTACAAAATGTCACTGCAGCACTGTCCTGACCCATCTAATAATATGAATTTATGTCCTGGTCCTCTTGAATACAATTTCTACCTAAATGATGGGTGCTATGTGTAAGTCTGATGAGTAAAATAGTAATATCAAGCAATAGGAAATGAAGGTCATCTTAATTATATCAAAACCAGTGAATGAATAGGCCATCAAGTGCTGTAGAATAAACTGTGGTGGACAGATATTAGAGAGGCCATTGTTTCTTGATCCTCAAGTACCACTAAGAAGTCCTGTGGTATTACTGTCACTACATATGCTCCTTAAAGCCTCAAAGACACAACAGGCAGGCATGTCACAAAATTAAGTATTTAGCCAGGTGCTGGTGGCTCATGCCTGTAATCCTAGCTACTCAGGAGGCTGAGATTTGAGGATTGTAATTTGAAGTCAGATTGTGCAAGATAGTCCCTAAAGCTCTTATCTCCAATTAATCACAGAAAAAGCCGAAGTAGTGCTGTGGCTCAAGTGGTAGAGAGCTTACCTTGAGCAAAAGGAACTCAGGAACAGCACCCAGTTACAGAATTCAAGCCCCAGGACTGGCACCACCACTCCCCTAAAAAAATGCTATAAGTGGAGCTGTGGCTTAAGTGGTAGAGAGCTAGCACCCAAGTCCCAGGACTAGCACACACACACACACACACACACACACACACACACACACACACACACAATGAAAGCCTAGAAGTGTGGTTCAAGCAGTAGAATGCTTGCCTACCAGGAAACACCAGTAATATCTACCAAAATGGTAGTTTCTCAAATCAAAAATCTACCTCTCTTTCCTCCATATTTAATTTAGCAACAAGTCCTCTAAAATATCTTTGTTTCCTAAAACATCCTTGAATATGTTAATTTCTCTTTGCAGTCACTATTCTATCAACCCTGGAGTAACCTCCAAAATGGGCTTTCTGCTTTAATTTTCTCTATCTCCAGTGCATTTTTTGTTTGCCAGTCCTGGGGCTTGAACTCAGGGCCTGGGCACTGTCCCTGAGCTTCTTTTGCTCTAGGCTAGCACTCTACCATTTGAGCCACAGCACCCTTTCTGGGTTTTTCTGTTTATGTGGTACTGAGGAATCGAACCCAGGGCTTCATACATGCTAGGCAAGCACTCTCCACTGAGCCACATTCCCAGGCCCTCCAAGGTATTCTTTAGCAAGCACAATTGTTTTTAAAAGATATAAGTCAGATCATGCCCTCTGTGTCCTTGAAACACTCCCATGGTTTCTATACTTTTTCCTCTAAGCCTGGCATTTTGTCCTCTTCTTGCTGCTTCTCTTACCACCTCCAGCCTTGGTCACTGGTTAGGTCAGGCTTATTTTGGGCCTTTGTACTTGCTGCCTCTGTCTGGAATATCTTAACTCCTTGTTTTGTAATAGACTTTTTCCATGTGTTCGAATTCTTAGCATATAGTCCCCTCTTCGGAGCGGCCTTCTGTGACTGTCCTGTCCTGTTTGAGGTAGCTGCCCCAACCCATTACTCATCTCATGTCACCTGTTTCCCCAAAGCAACAATCCTCAGAGCAATAATCACAGCTACAATTATTATGTGTTTTCTGTGACCACATGTTTACTGCTTAGCATAGAGTGCCAATGAGATACAAAGACCGTGTCTCTTGGTTTTGCCATGGCCCAAGGGCCTGGCATAGATAACTTTCAATATCAGTTCAGCAAAATTGAGCTTTGGGCAAATGAGTTAACTTACAGACTGCTCTGCTGAGACACATAGCTGCCTCCTATTTGGGAAGATTTGGGGCTCAAGCGTGTGCCAGTTAGTGAAGGTGACAGAGGAGCTATTAGACCATTCAAATGAAACTGGAATTTTATTGCTGCTCAAACCAATCCATGTTTCTGATGCATTTTCTGAAATAGAGAAGTGTTCATTACATACAAGATCCTAATATTGGCAAAGATGATAATTTAGTGGCGTTATTACCAAAATATACCACTTTTCATGTGATTTCTTTTATTTATTTCTTTTTATGATTAAAAACCTGCTGAAATCTCAGCATAGAATGCCTATGTAAACATTTTTCCTCCCATAATATTCAGATTTTCTTGATATATATATCTTGTTAGTGAGGCACAAGGGATGTAAAAGCAAACTCAAGGACAAAGCTGTAGAACTTGCTTCGTGTTTCCTGGACTCTAGCTCCTACTACTGTTTGCAAAGTGATCTGAAAAGTCTGCTTTCTTTCTTTCTTTTTTTTTTAAGAGTTAATTGTATCTTTTATTTACTTCTTTGTCTTTCCTGTAAAACACTCAAGGAATAACATTAAAATAATTTTGAAGACATCTGTCTTTAATATTTTCTTTAGAAAATACTAAACTTTTTGCCTTTGGTTTATAAATAAGGAAAAAAAAATAAAGTTAAGTGTAATAATAATCCAAATATTATAAGAAAAATGTAACATAGATATACTAAATTACCTTAACATTGTTCAAGCAAATTACATATCAATAAACTTTTTGATACGTAAAACAAATTACATATCAAAACTTTCAACTTAAAAATTATATAGAAGTAAATTATACTGCTTAGAGAAAAGAATAAGAAAATTGATTATGAAAGAGCACATTAAAAATGAACTCAAACTTTTAGTAATAGCTTTAAGGTATTTCTTCCAATGACAAAAAGGAATAGAAGCCCTGAAAGGCACTTAATCAGAAAAATAACGAAAACTTGACATCGTGGGTGGGGTAAAGAGATACTAGGTTTTCAAAGACCTTGACAAAGGTGTTCAAGTGTCCTTGTGGGCATAGAGGTGATGGCAGGATTCTTTTAATCACAAAAGCAAAGGATTGGGAAAAATGACAGAGGAGGATTTCTGTTTTCACTCCTCACATTGAAAAGGTCATCAAAGAGGAGTCTAGGTTTCTTTTCCTTCTTAAACAATGATAAATGAAGTCAATGATTACAGTGTTTTTCAGCAGTATTCCACATCAAATTTATGACAGGAGGAGGAAGAAAACTTGCTTCAGTGACTGATGGTGGTGGAGGCATGGAAGCTTGGAACCCCTGAACACAACTCAGCCTAAAAACCCCACTCCATATCAATCATCCCTTCTCACTGGCTACAGTTACTTATTATTTACCTGAGAAATTTCTTTTATGTGGCCATAGCAAATTATCTATCTAATGGCCATAACCCTAAATTACAAGTTTTGGTTTTGTATTGTATGTTTCACAAAATGACTTTTACCACTTCAAAAAAAAATCTAGTAAGCACATGTTCAGATTTTTTACAAAGTTTATGAAGTATTTTGTAAAAAAAAAAAAAAAAACATGGTGAAGCCAGGCAGTAGTGGCTCATGTCTATAATACTAGCTTCCCAGGAGGCATAGATCTGAAAGATCTCAGTTCAAAGCCAGCCAAGGCATGTGAGACTTCTCTCCAGTTACCCACCAGAAAACCAGAAGTGGTTCTGTGGCTCAGTGATAGAGCAGTAGTGTTGAATGCAAAAGAACTCAGGGATAGTACCCAGACAGTGAGTTCAAGTCCCACAACTAACAACAACAATAATTTTTTTGACTTTGCATTTCTGAGTAGCATTTAGAAACCTTTAAATATATGTGCCACAAACAACAAAATTTTAAAAAGTATCTTACATTTCTTTTCAACTCCACACTACAAAGTTGTTACTAGATCAGATTTAAGTCACGGGCAGTTGGTACTCACCATCTCCAAGGAGGTTTATGAGAAACTCCACCTCTGCTAATGAAGCTATATCTATTAATGTACTGTTAGCAGATTGACAAGAGTGCAAAGCTTCGTTCCAAGTCTTTTTTTGTTTCTGAAGTTTGTAGCATTTGCCATGGTAGGGATTCCAGCCAGGTACACACTGGGTGGCATAATACTTCCAAGCATCTTTTTCTGTTTCATTAAAGAAGAAATTTGTGCCGTATTCTACAACTGTTTTATTATTCCTTACTACCCATTTATATAAATTGCCAGCAATATGATTCCTTTTAAAAAGTAAAACTGCCCAAATTA